>NC_055986.1:142153285-143502422 GCF_018446385.1 Zingiber officinale
CTAAATAAAAAATTTAAAATATATAAGTATGAATGAAAAAAATTAAAAATAAAATTAATTTTAAAAATGAAATTTTAAAAAAAAAATTAAAATATATAACTATGAATAAAAAAATTTTAAAATAAAATTAATTAAAAATTAAAAAAAAAAAAAAAAAATAACTCTCATCATACTTATATATATATAGTTCCGAAAAAAAAAATCAGAAAAAAAAAAAAAACAAAACAAAGGTTACATGCGTCTTTTTGGCGGGGGAGAGAGGGGGAAGTGGAGGGGTGCGCGTTGACGGGGGGGGGGGGGGGGGGAAAGCAATTTGCATTCATAATCCAGTCTTTGCAAACAAGAGGATCTGCCTCTGGTTAAATCGGGTTTGGACGCATGGTAGGCCCAGTTACAAGGGCTAATCTCACTGCACGGGCTACCGCCTACCGACCGCCATTCCTCCCTCTCATTGCTTCGTAGCAAATCGCCATGGCGTTCCGAACCCTCCTCGCCAAGAAGACGCTAGCACTCGCCTCTAGCTTCGCCCCCGTTTCGGCCTCCGGGGATCGATGGCTTGGAGCGAGTCTCCACCGGGTCCGGACCCTCACTGTCGCCTCCCTTCCGGACCTTCCCTACGACTACGGCGCCCTTGAGCCAATCATCAGCGGAGAGATCATGAAGATCCACCATCAGAAGCACCATCAGACGTACATCACCAACTACAATAACGCTCTCGAGAAGCTCGACGCCGCAATCGCTAAGGGTGACGCGTCGGCGGTCGTCCAGCTGCAGAGCGCCATCAAGTTCAATGGGGGAGGTTTTGTTCTTCCGTTGTCTTCGTTTTTTTGTTCTTTTTTTTAAATGTTTTTTAATTTTTAAGATTTCGGGTTGGATCGCGATTTAATGAACGTATTTGACCTTGTTAGGGTTTCATAGTCGTTCTTTTCGAGTTCGGTACGCATGCTAGCTTTAGAAGGACCTTCTATTCCATCTCCGTTATAATTCCTCGTGCGTATGTGGCTTAAGATTTAACAGTTATCATGATCTTGCTAGATGTTGATTCAGATGTCTTGTCCAAAACAGAATTTTTAGCTGGCAAAAATCTATTTTATTATTTTTATGTGCCCATTCAGGTACCTGATAGTGTTGATAGATAGTTGGTGATAAGATGAAAAAAATGGTTTCGTGATACTTAATCGCATTGATTGTTTCGACACGGTATCAAATTGCTTTCTTTTGCAGGTCATGTCAACCACACAATATTTTGGCAAAATCTGAAGCCGACAAATGTAATCAATAATCATTGGAACATCTTGTTTTTCATGTTCCCACAAATTTGATAATGGAATAAGTATGCAGGAAGGTGGAGGTGAGCCACCACACAGCACACTAGGTTGGGCAATCGACACAAACTTTGGTTCTTTGGAGGCTCTGATCCAGAAAATGAATGCAGAAGGTGCTGCATTACAAGGTTCTGGGTGGGTGGTGAGTAGGATGACCCCTCATAGACCATATTTGTTTGTTTTACAGTGACCTCTCGCTGATTCACTTTGACAATATGCATAACAGTGGCTAGCTTTGGATAAGGGCAGTAAGAAACTCAGTGTTGAAACAACTGCAAATCAAGTAAGACAATTTTTTGCCATCATTGTGAATATTCTTACCTCAGCAGATTTGGTTTCTGTTATGCTTTTGTTCTGTTCACAACATCATATTGGGTTTGCAGTCGACAAGTTCATCCAAGTAAAAGACTAGGCTAGTCTCTTTTAAATTATAATCAATAAAGCTCTAGAGTATGAAGTCATGGAAGCTATGTTGATGAATCACGGGATGACCAAATCTGCAAAATGCAAAGCTGTCTGTTACCTCTATGTTAAAAATGAGTCCATTTAATTTTCAATGGAACTCTTGCAATATTTTGGCTGCTTTTCCTTGACATCATTTAGTTGTTTCCTTGATTGGAATAGAAGACTGCAGACAACTTGCACTTCAGTTCAAAGATGCATTTGCTTTTCATCTTACTTAAATCTCCTTTTTCATCCTTGCATTAAATTAAACTGAATCATTTTTAGTTTTCATTAGAAATCATGAATAGAATAGAATAACTAAAGGTTTTCCCCTTAATTAGGGCTCACAATTGGGAACGTGTCCATACCAGGTCCAGATTATATGATTTTCATGTGCAACATGCCCCTGGATTTATTCAATTAAGATAGATTGTGCGATGCTACTAATGTCGTTTGGAACATTAAATGAAGAATTGTGGCTTGTACATTTTTGGATGTTAGTTACTTAGCTACGCATAATTTGGAGATGCCTAACCACCACATGGAAAGAGCTAAGGCTTATGAATATAAGTCTAATTGATGTTTGAATGCCATATATAAGATTGGTAGGTTCCTATGCTAATAGCCCAAATGTGTAACTCTGATTTGTGCATGTAATGCATTGCTGGTTTAATGATTTAAAAGTGTAGATTTAGAAGATCCTTCAGTTAAATTCTACAAGGAAAATTGTGTTGTCAAAATTATAGGGATATTAATTTGATTCCAAAATGGATATGTCAGTAGATCAATTAATAGTCTGGCATGTTGGTTTGTGTTTAATGTTCTCTTATGTGTTAATTAAAGGCCATACTTGTGGAAGGTGATTATCTTGGTGTGAGTATACAAAAACACTTGTCACACCATCTAGTTCTTTTAACTTGGACCACCAACATGGCCTACATCTTTAGCATGCTTTAGTGATTTCATATGTGCATTATGTATATTTCTGTTACATCACATAATATTTTTTAACTCTTTGGTACATACTTCAATTCTTTGTTCATTTCCTGTAGCATTTTTTTTTCCCAAAAAAGGAAAATATAGCTGATAGGTTTGGATGCTCTTTCTGTAGGATCCTTTGGTGACCAAAGGTGCAACCCTTGTTCCATTGCTTGGTATTGATGTGTGGGAACATGCATACTACCTACAGGTAAAATACTAACCTCTTTTATGTTTGCTGCATGAAACACCGACTCGTGGCATGCTAAAGAGGATATTGTGATTGTACTCCTAGAATGATGCAAGCTCAAGCAATCACTTCAGAAAATCTGGAAGCATTCTGTGTTTTTTTTATGCTTGAGCCTAACAAACATGTATTTTGTTCACAATCTTATTCTCTTGTGTGTTTAGTTCATATCATTGTTTTAAGAGATGCAAAATTTTCCCTTTCCCCTCCATACTTGTTTTTGCAAAATAGCCCTACACTTCTAGAATGTGAATTTCCCCTCAAAACCTTCTAAGGGGCAAGCCCACATGGTAGCTATCAGACAACTGAGGACAAAATTAAACTAATGATATTTCAAAACATGTGAATTCTTTTAAGTCTGCCTTAATTGCCATGGTGCAGCTATGTACACTTTAGCTTCTTGCCAAATGACCTTGATTTTCTTACTGTAATACCACGTGACAACCAAGTTAATTTATCCTCATCTGATCACAAACACATATATCATCTAAATGACAAATTATAGTTAAATCTTTTTGGGACTGAGTATTTTACTGCCATGTGTTTAAAATAGTTTATATAGTAGCAGCCACTAGGATTAGAAGGCAGTATACAATTACATTGTCATGCTACAAATTATTAGAAAGGTCTCAATTGCATCATTTATCATTCTCATGATACAGAAATGGCTCCATGTGAATTTGAATGCGGTTTCTTGAGACTATTGCATAATATTGCGACCTAAATATCCCAAAATGTAATTAATCACATTTACACATGATTCGTATCAAACAGCCTTGTATCATACGCGTTTACAGATAGACAGATGGCTTTTTATTCAGCTTTGCAGTTTTTTCTCAGCTGGCAACGTGATCACTTGAGTGTCTCTAGCAACTTCAACCATAAAAAACTTGCAAACTGTCTTTTTTGATGCATTGTTAACTTTGCTGCCAAGTTTCACTAGGGTGATGATTTACTGCTATTGATCCATAGTAACTATCTGTCTTTGTGACTTGCTGCTTTCTGAACCCTGTTTCTCCTGTCTTACAGTACAAAAATGTGAGACCTGACTATCTTAAGAGCGTATGGAAGGTGATAAACTGGAAATATGCAAGCGAAGTGTACGACAAGGAGACTGCGTGATGATACTTTTTGAACCCTGGATGCTCCCTAGATGATTCATCCTAAATGTTTTTTCTTTTCACTATATTACCAAATAAAGACGAACTGTAGTCACCTGACATTCTCCTTTTGTTGCCATGGATTGAATAAGCAAGGTCTCTCATTCCCTGGCGCGTTTGGCTTGCACAACTAGCAAAAGAGATTATGATATGGACTGTGCAATGTGTCATTCTCTGCATGCTACTTTGACACAAAATCAGGTGTTATACATATGTTTTCTAACTGACTAGAATTTAACCCACCCTAAAGAATCTTATCCAAAGGCTTTCAAGTTAGAAAGTCATCTAGTGTTAAAATAAACAAAATGATGGTCTACCTATGTCAAGGATGATCAATCAGTATGAGAAAAGTAAACTAACACGAATTCTAATAAACTGTCATCTTCCACCAAAAACACAAGGAAACAAAACAAATTCAGAGAGTTCCAAGAATCATACATCTAGACCAACAATTCAAAATCTCATAAAGTACTCTTTACAATGGTTTCGATAAGCTCAACCAATTCTTCAACAGCACAAATCAGTTATATCAGTAGCTGTTATATCTAATGGTGATGATTTATATTCATATAACAATACTATTTATTAGGAAGAATTTAATTATTTTATTGTTCTTAACTTAAATATACTATAGTCTCCCATCAAATAATGCCAGGAAGACGCTGTGAGAGTACTTTGAAGTTAAGACTAAACTAACACTCGAATTCAATTGTTCCTACTTTGCGAGACTACTTTGTAGTCAAGACAAAGAAACACTCAAATTCCACTCCATTGTTCTTCACTAATAACACAGACGATAGTAATTTCTTCTTCATCAAGGGAACTGGTTATCAAACTCCAGTAATCCTAATTAACAAACAAGTAATCACCTCCATCTTACTCATTCAAGGGATTAAATGTGGCGATAAAGCATCAACGAAGCAACCAACCTGGTATCCTTCCTCTCCTTCTACTTCACTCAACTTCATGATGCTTCCTTGTATAGCATGCAAAAGCCCCCCTCCCATGCATCCATATACTCCTCACTGACCTCTGCAGGGGAAACTTCAGGAATTGATCCAACGTAGCATGAGGAAGAGGCAGGATCAGCGTTATCAGTCTCCGGCAGGGGCGAATGTTAATAAGAAAGGAGGTAAGTTCGAGGATGACGACGATCTTGAGGCGGCGTGCCGGAGCCTCGAGAAATATCTAGTGGAGATGATGGTGGAAGAAGGGAAGGTGAGGGAGCTGGCGGACGTGGAGGAGCTGCTCTTGTGCTGGAGCAACTTGACGTCTCCCGTGTTCGTGGAGTTGGTGAGCAGGTTCTACAGGGACCTCTGTAACGACTTGTTCTCCGCCGCCGGCGCCAATGACGACGACGACGAAGAAGAGCGTGAGAGTGTGTCAGATGACTCCGACGTATGAGAGTTAACTTTGATCATTGTGTCTTGAATTTGTAATTCGATTACTCTTGTTCAGTTGTAGGATTTGGCATTTGCTTTTACTTCTTTAAAAAAACACAAAGGAAAAAAGGGAATCATTGTATGCATGGTCTGTGGCTCTGTTCTTGCTTCGCTTGTCTATCGCGCTGCTGCATCATCATTAAAAGTGAAAGGTACAAACAAAAGTGACTTGCATTCTTCGGTCAAAAGGCACCCACCATTAAGGTTGTAATCGGACGGAACATGCAATCTCATCTCTGAGTACTTGAAGAATTAATTCAATGGCCTTTATGATTAAAGCTCAATTATTGGGGAAGAACTCATTGGACTCCTTGACGTTGTTTGGAACTGGCCAGCAGTAGGCGTGCATGTGGAGACTCCGAATCTTATCAATTTCACCAAATAGCTCAGCGCCAGCAGCAGCAGCAGGCTGTCTCCTCGTCCTGCATTTCCTCTGTTTCTATCAAAGTCGGAGACAGAAACTGGAAAGAAAAAAAGGGAATAAAGCAGGAATGGGATATAAATCTCGTTAATGCTTGAAGGTGGAGGTGGACGAATTGATGCAAGATCCAGTAACAAGATAATTTGACTTGACTCCGCTTCTTCTTGTCTTCGATACCAGTTGGGAGTGGCTCTGCAGCTCAAGAACCCGTGAGATCGATCTGCTCCATCCCCTGAGAACATGTTTAAGATTAGCTTATCATCTTTCGTATGCCCTTAATGGCGGATGCAGCTACAAATGTGCCTAGATTCTACTGCTCTTCTTCGTTCTTTTGAGGCGCTTGTCATCGATGGAATGGAAAGGGAGTGCTAAAACAGTCATGACGTTCAAGATGGTTCTTTTATTCTTCCTTTCGTTTTGCATCCTATTGGTTTTAGATCTCGCAGCAGGAAACTGCAGCAGCGTTTCTGCTTGTTCAGGTGGGTAAACTCCATGTTCCTATCATTGTTTTACAGTTCTGATGAGTAGAATCTGAGCAGGATATTTTTCTGATCATTTTGAGACGTTCCTGTTTCCTCATTGCAGTGACCACAATCTGGAGTGGAAATTCCAACTACAAGGTAGAATCTTGATCTTGATCTTCTTTGCGTCTCTGTTTTCCAAAATTATGTGTTTATCGGCGGCGCATATTAAGGCATAAGGTGCGCTCTCATTCTAAACTGCGCCTGCCCTTCCCTGTCTGAAGCAAGTTAACCCGAGCGCCTCTTCGTTGCCATGCGCAGGCGTGGCGACGGAACGAAGCGGAGACGGAGGAGGCGGGCGGAGGTGGGAGTAGGGGTAGTCTGTTCGTAGGATCCGGATCGCGGCCGCCAAAGTGCACGTCCAGGTGCGGCACGTGCACGCCCTGCTCACCGGTGCACGTCTCGGTGCCGCCGAGGCAGCAACAGAAGCAGAAGAAGGCGGACGCCGCCGAGTACTACCCGGAGGCCTGGCGGTGCCGGTGCGGCGGCCGCCTCTATGTGCCATAACTGACGCTGCATCCTCCTACAGTCCTATTCTTCGTCGCGTGGATAGGGAGTGTACGAGACTGACTCGGGGAGCCAGAAATTATAATATATCCGGAATAAAATTGCTCAACAATAAAAAAAAAATAATACATATGCATTAGACATAATAAATAAGCATTAGAAATTAACTTCAAAATTTAAAATTTTCATCCTTAATGCATTCTAACGTATAAAGAAAGAGTTGGATGTGAAGAAAAAAAAAAAAGAGTAAAAGAAGGATTAGGGATATTAATTATGATTTTAATTTTTTTAGGTTTCCCTCTAAATCCAACGTATAAAAAAATGTCATCCAAGACATTTGTAGAAAATAAATTGGCGGACAAAAGAATCGGCGGACAAAATAAGAAAGACTTAAGAAGAGAAAGTTAGGATTTATGAATCAAATTGGGCATGGGCTCTTAGGCTAAAATTGGACATTGACTCTTGGACTAAAAACATCGATCAGTGGAATAAGAGAAAATTAAGAATTAAATTTTATATATGTACTTAGCTAATAAATAATTGGGCCCGGCATTAACGTGTATATATAACGTTCGATTTTAAATTTTTTTAAAAACAAAAAAAAATTGCATTTGCTGCTTAATTAATATGCTTCAAACTCCAGGTAATTAATCAGAGTCATTAAAAAAATATATATAAAACCGGTACATTAACGACCCTTTCAACATTCCCATATCGTATGGAGGGATATTGTAAAGGTTGTAAGGGTATGGCGAAGCCTCTGTAGGCAGTGAAACTCTGAAATCAATCCCTATCTGATTCGGATTGAATATCATGCGCTGATCATATGTGATAAATATAGTTTTCTGTAGTGCATCATCAACGATGACGATTAAAGTGCATCATTAATAATATTTTTTACAGCGTGCTCAATTATATGCGTTGCGGATAGTATAATATTTATATAAATGACGGCATGCAAAAGAAGTACATCGTCAATAAATTTTCTACGACATGTAGAGTGTGTTGTTAAAACTTAATATTAATGATGTGTGGAGCGCGCTGATTGTAAGGTAATGCTCGATATGGTTACGTGCTAAAACATGTTTCATAAATATACACAGCGGAAGACAAAATAATAATTCCTAATTATTACAGTACACTCATCACACGCATACAATGATACATCTCATACAGACATGATCGCAATATAAAATTTTACGCAAAATAAATTTACGTTAGGTATACCTGACAGATAACACGCAGTGGAAAGAGCATCAATTAGCAAACTGAACGGAGTTTGCCTTTACTCATATCCATGTCGAGTTGTCGTTGAGACGGCTTCACGAAGCCATGAGTCGTTCGTCTTTGATGGTACTAGCCAAGCGTGAAGACAAAGCAGTCCGAGAGAACTCCCATGGCACGATTCGGAGAGAGGCATGACACCGAAATCATCAACACTGAATTCGTTGGCATCGAAATCATTGGCACTGAATTCGTCAACACCTAATTTGTTGGCACTGAATTCGCCAGCACTGAATTCGATGGCTGGAAATGGTCTACGATAACTCTTGGGTGGCAGCTAGAGATAGGGAGAGGGCCTAATCAAATTAGAGTTTTTTCTCAAAAAGGAAAATCACTACTAGAACTGTAAACGAGCTGAGCCGAGCTGAGCTTTATGATATTCAAGCTTGTTTGATAAGGTAATCAAGTTGAGCCGAACCGAGCTTAAAATGAACCAAGCTTTTGAAATGATTGTTCAAGCTTGACTTGGTTTATTTTTTATGAACTTCAGCTTATTTGAAGCTTGACTTGAGTTTGTTCATTTGGATGTTATCGAGCTCTCAATTCAAGTTTGGCTTGAGCTTGGTTCGTTTAGATGTTTTCGAGCTCTTAATTCAAGTTTATTTGATTGTTTGAAACTTTTAGTTGTTTGATTAGTTATAAACTTGATAATTTAAACTTATTTATTTATTTATTTTATTATTTTTTTAGCATATTGAAAAAGTTTTATTAATAAATATGGTTCATGAACATTGTTCACGAACATTATTCACAAAAATTATTCACGAACGTTGTTCACAAGCATTGTTCACAAACGTTAATAAGTTGAACATGTATATGTTCAAGCTTGTTTCTTTAATTTAATGAGTTGTTCAAGTTTATTTGTTTAATTAATATTGTGTATATTAAACGAACATAAATAAGCTCTTACTAAGCCGAATACTAAGCTTGTTCACTAACACTTGGTTCATTTACAGTCATAATCACTACTCTCTTCTTCTCATAGAGGTATTTATATACTTCTACATTACTAGGGAGCAAGTCATCTCCCAAACGCAATAAGCAAAATCAACTTGATTTATTACCATTAAGATTAAGTTTAGTTCAAAATCAAACCATCTTTGTTCATAATTAAACCAAACCCTTTTAGTTTATTATTAAACCAAGTTGTTTCATAGCTAAACCAAACTCCTTTTGGTTTATTATCAAACCACAATGAATCTATAACTCCTGTAATAGTCATGGTCCATTCGCGCTTCCGTTACAACAAATATCTTTCTATATTTGTCCTTTTCATTTGGTCCAATATAATCAAACTTTATCTCTCTCCTAAGATAAACTCGTAATGCGTGCGACTTTATAGGTTCTTGATATGTTAATCGTCCATACTTAACTATTAATTATGGAACAATCATGAGTGACACCCAATTGACCAGAAAATCACAGTTGATTCTGGAACCACTTCTGAATCCTTCAACAACTACAATGAGTCATGTCTCATTCCTTTCACTCGTCTTATACTCATTTGGTTCAGGACATGGTCTAAGTATGAGTCCCCACTAGGCTAACTATGTCACACCTAGCCCAAGTAATACTTCCTTGTCCTGAGGATTCAAATTACTCTTACATGTATCCAAGAATACAATACTCTTAATATATGATGCTTTGACCCAATACTTTGAGTAATAATCCTAACAAGTGGTCATAGGGTATATATCTCCTCGCAAGAAGTCGTGAATCCTCTAAATACCTACACACTTAGACTTATACCCAATCATCCTGGATCCACACCTCTACGGAGATGCTTACTTAAGATGTCAAAGTATAAGTCTCAATGACCAAGGTGACTTAAATAGCTTAAGTCGAAGGAAACTTGCACTCGAGCTACAATAAGATCTTTATTGACATATCTATTGATCCTATCTAAATCTGACGAGATGAAGCGCTGGTGTTCTGGTGGATGAAGATGATGAAGAAGATGAGTCCCGAGGATCTAAATAAGCTCCAGTGTGGTGGATGTCCAGCAAGACTCCGAGGGGTGACTAGGAAGGTTGATGAAGAAGATCCAGGTGCTATGGATTTGAAGAATGAAACCTCCAATGAAGTAGATTTGAAGAGGATGAAGTCCGACGAAGTGGATCCGATGAAGAAGAACTCCAGTGAAGCAAATCTGCTAGAGAGGATCCGCCAACAAACCGTTAGTGACATAGGATAGGGTTGGGAATCCCTGGCTAGACCCTCCAACGCTCAACTTAGTTCTCTCCTTTCAAGATGGAAGAAAAGGAAGAAGAAGAAGAAGAACAGTAAGAGAGTTTTCTCTAGAGTTTGCTTACTGATCCCTCGATGATCTTGTGAGATCAGATGAGATGAGATGCCTTGCCCTCGGAGAAAATTCCCCTTTTATACCATCTCATATAACCTCCGTAGTCATGAGGTGGACCCTAGTTCGTTAGAGTTTATTAGGAGATGACATCATCTGCAATAATAGTTCAAGGAATCTTTTTTGTACCTAGATGTACCTTCTTTGTCGTTTAGTTCACCTGTAGAAGTTTCTAGAAAATATTTCCCGCCAAATAAAACAGGCTATTATATGATCATATATTGTTCATATATCATTAATATAACAAATGTATTTGTATATTGAGAATATTTTTTGTTAAGCTAATTTTGGTCAGGTATATGTAAATGATGTAACAAGGTTGTTTATGCATGGTCGAGTCTTGTCAGGTCGATCTTATACTAATAGCCTTAGAAAAGTGCGTGTCTATATGCCCGCTTGGGATTCTATTGTTGAGCGTATTATGCTATGCTCGGCCGGATATTTCCAAGTCGAGTCCGTTCTGATAACCTTAGTAAGTTATATGTCTTTTCGCCTGCCCGAGATTATATTACCGAGCAAGTTATATTCATGCTCGACCGGGCTTCTACTAAACCATGTTGAGCCTTATGATATGCAATCGGTCTTCGCTTGGCCGGTTATATGATAGAGATTGTTTAGGAATGTCTACCTTTAAGTTCGGTCAGGCTTTGCCTACCGAGCATGTTTGAGCCTTGTTATGTTCAGTCGGGCGTATATTCTCGACCGAGCTTATATTCTCGGTCGGGATTACATGCTCGACCGAGGCTTTCCTGCCGGGCGTATGTGCACGTGCTAATACTTCACCTATTTTGGTTTGTCTAGTACCTCAAGCTCAGTCGGGATTTGCTTGCCAAGCATATTTACAAGCGTTATGCCCTTAGTCGGTTTTAGCCCGATTGGTATTACATTCTCGACCGAGATTTGCTTACCAAGCGTATCTATTTTACCCGAGCCTCTCTATTTCTTCTTTCTTCTCCTTATATCCCTCTTCACATTATTGCATGGGATCCACTCCTTGTAACCCATATCATTTATATATACAGAGAATCATATGAAGTCTCATAGAAGGTCATTTTAATGAACTAGTTATCATAACTAGCATCTACGTTTAACTCTCAATATCCCGTCTCTAGCTAATGAGGAATAGCTACTTAGTTAGACCAATGAGTATAACCCGTGCTAATCTCATAGAATTAATGATGTCTAAACTCATCAATTCATTGACTAGGGATTATTTCAATACATTAATAATTACATATGTAAAGATGTTTATAAGTTGTGATTCAATCATAAGTTCTTTCATGCTATGAATCGTATTATGAACATTCAGTAAATGAGTTTAAGATCAAATCAAACAAATAGAGAACGTGCACTCAATTAGTGAAATTTTATTTATTTAATAAATAAGTACAAATCATAAGACAATTGCCTTAAAACACTTCTTAAATATAATATATTTCCACTTGACCTAATATAAATCGCTATGGTATTCAATACCATATGTCTGGATATGACTCTCAAATTTACTTTGTGATAGAGCATTTTGTTGGTCCCTTTGGAGGTCGGCAAGAGGGGAGGGGTGAATTGCCCTGAAAAAATAAACCAACATTTCTCGGATTTTCAACTAATAATAAAACTTGTAATCAAAACAAAAAGAGACTAATTAAATGGAATTAGATTTTTTTAATTTAAAAAAAAATACTTTTTCAGTTAGTCAATTAAACTCTTATTTCGATACTTGGCTTCCAAGTAGTGGCAAGGCACTAGGTCTTCTTGGTTATTGGAGCAACAACCACTTTCTTAGACAAAGCCGCATAAGGAAATTAAATGTTTAATTTTTTTGCTGAAAATGCTAAGTCTAATTTTAATTTTTAAATTAAACAAGTTTTTGGAACCCAATAGAGGTTCCTTCCTACAGGGTTAATCAAGTATTTTCTAGGCGCATAGGCTTTTGATATTTTTCTGATTTGATTTTGGTGAAACCTATAGTACTAGTTTAATCTTCTATAATTTTTAAAAGCAGAAATATTTGAACAGATAGGCTTTTTCGAATTTTCTATTTCTTCTTCTCTAGACTGGTCCGGGCGCCCGGAATGGTTCCGAACGCCCGAACCAGGAAAGTCAACAGGGTTGACTTTTCTCGATCCGGGACCTCTGCTCCGGTTCAGCTCGTCTCGGTCTGGGTATTTCGCTCCGGCTCCGCTAGCTTGGGTGATCTCGGCCATCCGAAATAGGGCTCACCCGAACCCAAGTTCCGGTCTTCTCCTCGAGCAGCCTTCCTCCCCGATTTCTTGTCCCTCGAACATCGTGCATGCTCTTCTCGTCCACCGGTGTACTCTTCCGCGGCATCGCGTCCCTCGGACGCACCGAGTCCGTCCGCTCTCTCCCCGTGCCGTCCTTCTCGCTAGCCGCGTCTTCCGCTTGACTTCTTGTGTTCCTAAGCTCCTGCACACTTAGACACAAAGGTTAAACAACACAGGACCTAACTTAACTTGTTTGATCACATCAAAACACCTTGGGGTTCCAACACATTTGTCAAAGAATTTGATAGGTTCCTTTCGGTGGGAATCTTATCGATTTATATTTCTTTCCTACTAATACTTTCTCTAATCAAATGATAGTAGTGAAGCACATGTTTAGATCGTTGGTAAGATCTGGGTTCCTTAGTCTATGTTATGACTCCATTGTTGTCATAGTAAACTGGTCATGCATTAACAATGCTCTGAACCACTCCAAGTTCAGTGATGAATTTTTTTATCCAAACTATTTCCTTTGTTGCTTCCGAAGCCACAATGTATTCCACCTCAGTCGTTGAATCAACGACAGTATCTTGCTTGGAGCTCTTCCAACTTATTACGCCTCCATTTAATGTGAATATGTATCCAGATTGAGACTTAGAACCATCCTTGTTCGTCTGGAAGTTGGTATTCGTATACCAGCTTGTTATTGTATCACCTTCTCTATATACCAAGAACAAATCCTTAGTTCTTCTTAAATATTTTAGGATTGTCTTGACAACTATCCAATGATTCATTCCTGGATTTGACTATATCTACTCGTGATACTCAGAGTGTATGATATATCAAGTCTCGTATGTTGGGTTTCAAGGTTGCAAATAAAGTCCCACATTGAAAACGCATGGGAAAGATTATGGGTATATAAGGGAAGAATATCTCCATTGGTATGAGACCTTTTGGGTAGAGCTCAAAAATAAAACCATGAGAACTTAGGTCCAAAGTGGACAATATCATACCATTGTGGAGATATCTAAATTCTTTTTGGTCCTAACATCGTATATAATATAACATACATGATAGATCTCATTGCTGATGCATAAGGAATATTACTCATATAAATCTTCTCGTCTTTTGTGCATAGGCACATAGACTTTGAAAGTTAAATCCCATGCCTGATGGATACAAAATGTTTTTTGGATTCAAACATGCTAAACCACTTTAACACTTTATCTATATATGTAGATTGCGAAAGATCATGTAACCATTTCGATCCATCCCTATAGATCTTAATCCTGAGGATATAGGTTGTTTCTCCCATATTTTTCATGGAAAATATTTTGGACAACCAAACTTTGACTACTTTAGAACTGGTGCATCATTTTCTATAAGCAATATGTCATTGACTTATAGTATTAGAAATACAATCACACTCCCAATAACCTTTTTGTACACACAAGGTTCATCGAAATTTCGTGAGAAATCAAAATCTTTGATTACCTCATCAAAATGGATATTTCAACTTCTGGATGCTTGCTTCAGTCTATAAATGAACCGTTGAAGTTTGCATACTTTATTTCTTTCAACATATGTGAAACCCTCGGGTTGTATCATGCACACATCCTCAAACAGTTTCTCATTGAGGAATGTTATATATTTTCACATCCATCTTCATTATCTCATAATCATAATAAGTTTCTATGGCTAGGAGTATCCGAATTGATTCAAGTATAGCTATTGGTGAAAAGTTTCATCATAGTCAACACCTTGCCTTTGACGATAACCTTTTGCCACTAATCTCACTTTGTAGGTAATTACATTACCATCCATGTCGATTTTCTTCTCGAAAATTCAATTACACTTTGAAAATTCACTAAACTTGTACACAGCGGAAACAATTAACTAGTTATACCTTTTTTTTGTATCTTAAAGACCTCTTGATCTTCTGTTGTATTCCTCTCCTCCTCTTGGACGTCGTGTGGGTAACGATCTACCAAGACAAAGACACCCGGCCTTCTCCTTCCTTTCCAAACTCTTGGCCACAAAGAATGCAAAGTAAAGAGGCACCTCCTCCTCCTTCTTCTTCTCCTCCAAGCAACCGACCACCAAGTGCTTCTTCTCTTCTTCTTCTGCTCCTTCAAGTCGTGTCCACCAAGGTGAGATGAGCACCGGCCCTAGAGGGAAGAAAGGAAGGAAGAAGGAAATAGGTGCCGCCGGCCTTAAGGAAAGAAAATAGGAGAAGAAGGGGTCGGCCACACAAGAAGAGAAGAGATAACTCCGGTTCTCTTTGGGCACCGCTCTCCTCCTTTTTTATATTCTTTGCTAGTGGCTAAAAAGGAAAGTTTTTAATAAAATTTTCCTTTTATTTCTATTGTGGATGGTTTACAAAAAATGAAAGATTTTAACAAAATTAAAATCTCTCTTTTTTAAACCATTGTAAATAGCTATAAAAGGAAAGATTATAACAAAATTTTATTTTTTTTAAAAAAACTTCCTTTTCTATTAAGTTATGGTCGGTCCCTTGCTTGGGCACCAAGCAAGGCTTGGCCGACCCACATCTTGGGCACCAAGCAAGGCTTGGCTGGCTCTTTTCTTGGGCACAAGTAAGGATGTGTCCGACCCCTTTCTTGGGTAGGAAGGATAATCAAAATGGGTGAATGCGGGGCTTTATAGAGGCTACAACAGTGACCTAGAGGAGGAATTGATTTTGACCTCCTGATGAGCTTGAGCTTCCTGTGTTCGACCCGAACACCCAACTCAAGTTCATCAATAATAACTCATATTACTAAAGAGTTATTATTGAACTACCTCACCAATCCCATATTACATTATAGACTCCTTATTATGAGCGCGTTAATCTCCCTGTATTTAAGATATCGAATGTTTATTAATTAAATGAGTTACTGACAACTCACTTAATTAACATCTAGCTCCAAGAGTAGGACCACTTAACTTCATTGTCATGTCGGACTAAGTCTACCTGCAGGGTTTACATGACAATCCTTATGAGCTCCTCAAGGAGACATCATCAACCTAGATAACTAAGACACAACTTCCTTCTATAATCAATAACACACCATATAAATAATATTATTTCCCAACTTATCGGGCCTATTGATTTAACGAATAAATCTCACCCTTTGATAAATTAAAGAAATAAATACTAAGTACATGTACTTGTTATTATATCGGGATTAAGAGTGCGCACATCCATAATAATAGAGGTTCTGTTCTTTTATGTAGTCAGTATAAAAGGAATAACCTCAAATGGTCCTGCTCTATACACACATAGTGTACTAGTGTAATTTTATAGTCAAGATAAACTAGTACCAAATTACACTACAACCATTCCAATGGTTTGTCCCAATCCATCTTGGTTGTGAGATTTTATTTATAATTTATAAGGAACTGATAGCATGATCTTCTGTGTGACACCACACACCATGTTATCTACAATATAAATTAAATGGATAACTTCATTTAACTAAATACAGACATTTGACTAATGTGATTCTCATTTCAAAATAAATGTTCATATAAAAAGCTAGGCTTTTAGTATACATTCTAACACCTAGGCCTAGTAATACCCCATCTACTAATACCAGATTCCCCACTGAGCAACTTAGGTTATCTTTTTTACAACATACATATGTTGCCTTAAAATCTAGGTTTCTGAGTAGGGCTTTCTTTACCTAGTACTGTGAACCGATTATAGAGATTATTGATTACTATCAGTTAGATAGACTAGTTTAATGCAGCCATGCAGTAAATATAGACTTGTGTGCACAGTTTTATAATAATCTAATTAAAATTGATGATTTAACCTACTCCACCAGAGTTGGAGGAAAAGACTTTTACTTTTTCCCCACCTTATTATATGATAGCTTAGGACTTAGGAGATCTGCATACAGATTTTTGTGCTACCCTGGTAGGGATCTGCTATTTGGCGAGCTCTACTCCCATATTATATTAGATACTATCTATATGTATCTTTTGGGAGGAGCGACTACCTACAGTAACTGACTTTAGGTCACTCTCTCTTAGGGTCCAAGACTATATCCTATATCAAGTCCTGACTACCTGCATTCTGCCGATTACATCTCGCGATGTTGCGATGATTCGACCATCTCATTCATTTTTTCTATATGCACTATGCCAGCGTCTTGACATTGATATTGCATTACACATATTTCACAATGTCATTCATGCATATAGTCTTGTCACTAGGCGTCAATTTCATATGCCCTATTGTCACATCTTGACATACATATTTTTGACCATAGGAGTAGATATGACCTAGGGTACATCTAGTTCCCTTAGTGCGTATGATGAGATTGGTCAGCGTCAACTAGCTTTAGTGCATATAGACATCACTTCTCAAGGGGTTCTAGCTTGGAGAGCTGGGCTGTAGCTAGCCATACCAGTCGAGGCCGAGGATGATTTTCCAATAGAGGGAGAGGAGTGGCCAGCGTTTACGACTGAGGAGCTCCTGGGACATCCTTTGACTCTGACTCAGCCCTCAACCTCAACCCAGCCCTTACATCACTATCCATCGAGGATCGGCTTGCTCAACTTGAGGAGTCCTCCGCACAGCTTCGGCAGTCAGTCTCGGATGGATTCAGCACACTCCGGGGGAAGATGACCACCGGATTTACTTCTCTCCAAGATGACATGACCACCATATTTGAGTAGATTTTTTAGACTCTGTGAGCACCTGAGCGACCCCTACCACCACCACTTGCTGACGATAATCAGACTTGATCATGTTACATACACTATTATACATTGTATATTTTTTTACTTACTATCTACAGTCAGTTTTTTTTCATTCAGTCTATTTGTTAAATCAGAATTGTGTTTAATAGACTAGGACCACTATTTTTAAAATGATTTTTTAAATAATTTGTAAATTTTAGGGTACAATTTATTTTCTTACATTTTTCTCAAAATTCCTTTATTTTTAGAATTTTCAAAATCAATTTTAGCCTTAGTCTAGTTCAAATCCATAGAAAGCATATTTCTATAGATTTAGGACTTGAGTATCTCACCAACACATTAGGGCTATCTTATTTGTGTATTGCCAAAACTAAGAAAGGGGTGAGATGCATAGGCAGATTGCCTGGACTTAAGATACTTATATCAGTGTATCAACATAAGTCTGAGCGTTAAATACTAAATTTATAGTGATCAGGTTAAGTAATCAAGTTTAGTCAAACACTAACTGGATAAAATGACTTAACCTGACTAACCAAGTGAATACTACTATCTTCTGATAGTTAGTTAGTAACTAACGGTTAAACAATTGAGGATAATTTATAGTTGATTAAATTATTTTAAAATAATATCAGGTTCAGGGGGAGAATTGATTTTCAAAATATTACTAAAAATTGTCTTCAAATCACACTTATGCTTTTCATAAATCCACCTTTGAAAATATGTGTTAAAAAACTATGTTATTTCTCAATTCATAGGTTTTGAAAAATAAATTTGACAACTATTTCAATTTTTTTTTGTAAACTACTTTAAACCATTTGTTTAAAATATTTTTGAAAAGTTTTACAAATTGTTGCAACACTTAGTATTTTAAATTTTATTCTTAGAAAATGCTTTTATTCTTGGAAAAGTTTCATTGTTGCAAAACCTAGCATTTTCAAAAAAAAGTTGGGAAATTTTTTTTACAGTTTTTTCCATGCTCAAAACTCTTAATTTTTTTTTAAAAAAAAAAAAATTAGTAGATTTTGAAAATTTCAACTTTACTAGCCTTGTGAAAATTCTGATATAGAGTGTTTTAAAATATGTTTTAAGATGTCTTTAAACAATCAATTTGAAACCTATTTCAATTTTTGAAAACTACTTTAAAAGAGTCTTTGAAAACGCTTTGGAAAAGTCTCTTTCTTGTAAAACTTATTTTTCAATTTTAAGCTTCTTAATAATTGTTCTCTATATATTATCATTTTGAAATGATAAGAGTTTTCAAAACTATTTTGAACATATTTTAAAAAAATTTTAACTTCTCCAAGCAATCCTGATAATTATCCTATTGTCAAATTTTTTCTGATTACTTTACTGAGTACATTTTTCTGCTTAATGATCTATTCATATTTTTTATGAATGTCAAAGGGAGAATGTTAGGGATTAAGTTAGCAAACACCGAAATCAAAATAACTTAAACCATATCATTTGTCTATTTATATTTTCATTTTTTTCCTAATTTAACCCAGATTATCATTACATAAAAAAGGGAGAGATTGTTGGTGCAGTTTGCACTAACGGTCTAACTCAAGTTTTAATGAATGACAAGTTGAGTTAGCTTTTGTTGTGATCTA
This sequence comes from Zingiber officinale, assembly GCF_018446385.1. Taxonomy (NCBI): domain Eukaryota; kingdom Viridiplantae; phylum Streptophyta; class Magnoliopsida; order Zingiberales; family Zingiberaceae; genus Zingiber; species Zingiber officinale. Next base: position 142,172,513 of record NC_055986.1, read on the forward strand.
ACCACTTGTAAATGTGCAGGAGAAGTCCAAATAGATCGACGAGCTGACCAGATATCTAGTAAGAAATCCATATAGGTCAACGGGTTGACTGGATAGCTGGTACAAAGTCTAGATAGGTCGACCGGTTGACCAGATATCTGGCGAGAAGTCCAACTAGGTCAACGGGCTAATCGAATAACTGGCATGAAGTCCAAACAGGTCGACGGGCTGACCAGATGTCTGGCAAATTGGTAAGTTCAGATAAGTCACTGGAGGAGAGTGACCTTGTGAGGAGGCATCCCGGTTGAAGGACAGTAGGCGTCGGTCGAGTTTAAGTCCATTTGGGATCCCTAAACTGAGACCTTGACTAGTTCCTGGTCCTGTGAGGACAAGAACTTGTTGGAACCCCAAGGTGTTTTGATGTGATCAAACAAGCTAAGTTAGGTCCTACGTTTGTTTAACCCTTGTGTCTAAGCGTGTAGGAGCTTAGGAACACAGGAAGTCGAGCGGAAGACGCAGCTAGCGAGAAGGATGGCACGGGAGAGAGCCGACGGGCTCGGTGCGTCTGAGGGACGAGGTGTCCGCGGAAGAGTACACCGGTGGACGAGAAGAGCGTGCGCGGCGCTCGAGGGATGAGAAACCGGGAAGGAAGGCTACTCGAGGAGAAGGCCGGAACATGGGTTCGGGTGAGCCCTATTCTGGAAGGCCGAGATCACCCAACCTAGTGGAGCCGGAGCGAACAGACCCGGACCAAGACGAGCTGAATTGAGACGAGCTGAACCGGAGCAGAGAGCCTGGACCAGAGTCAACTTTGTTGACTTGACAGGTCCGGGCGCCCGGAACCATTCCGGGCGCCCGGGGGGTTCATATTTGACCAGATCGAAGCTGATCGCGAGCTGACCATTGGGGGATAAAATTTATCCCCCCGGGGGAGCCCGGAACCCCTTCCAGGCGCCCGGAACCCCTTCCAGGCGCCCGGACCAGTACTATAAATAAAGAACTGATCCATACATTCAAGACAACTCACTTGTAATCAATTCTTTCTGTGCTTTCAGTTGTGTTCTTTTCATTTGTGTTGTCAACGTTGTAAAGAGGCTTCTCCGCCTAGAGGAGATCATAGTGCGCTTACTTTCCTTGGATTAGCAATCCTCTGATTGCAAACCAAGTAAATCTCTGGTGTATGATTTCTTTACTTAGTCTCTACTTTTTATTACAAGTGTTTATGATATAGTTGAAATCCGAGAAAGGTTCGAGTTTTATTTTGTAGGGCAATTCACCCCTCCCCTCTTGCCGGCCTCCAAAGGGACCAACAAGTGGTATCAGAGCAAGGCGCTTCAGGAGGACTAACCACCGATTGAAGCAATAAAGATGGCCGGACCAAGGATTGTTCCACCAAAATTCGAGGGGAACTTCGCAGACTGGAAGCGTCGTATGGAGATATTCCTAAAAACAGATTTTGAAATTCGGTTTATCATGAAATATGGTTTTGTAGCTCCAATAGATAAAGATGGAAAAGAAAAAGAAGAGAGTGATTGGACAAAGAAGGAGCAGAATGAGTCGGTAGCAAACAGCCATGCAGAACATCACCTGCTGAGCGTGTTACCGCCTCAAGAGGTCAACTGCATCAGAAACTATTTATCTGCTAAAGAACTTTGGGAGAAGTTCTTGGAACTCCACGAAGGCACGTCCGAAGCGAAGCTCGCTAGAAGGGACATCCTCCGCAACAAACTGATGAACATCCGTCTGGAGAAAGGTGAGAAAGTAGCCGGTCTACATGCAAAGGTAAAAGAACTAGTTACTGGTCTCGAAAACCTTGGTGAAACGGTAACAAACCGAGACACTATACGCTACGCGCTCAACGCGTTTCCAAGAACTCCGGAGTGGACATCAATCGTCGATGCTTACTACATCTCAAAAGACCTGGAGGTAAGTACTTTAGAAGAGTTGTTTTCTACCCTTGAATTACACGAAACTAGATATGTAGAGATATCAAAGGACACAACCCAGACTATGGCGCTGAACGCAACCAACAAGGATGAACCCGAGTCAGATTCCGAAGATGATCAAGAAGCGTACATGGTAAGAAACTTTAAAAAGTTTTTTTAAATCTAATAAATTTAAAATACAGAATAAAAAGAATCAAAAAGGTAGAAGAAAGGTACGGTGCTACCAGTGTCAGAAGGAGGGACACCTAAGGGAAGACTGCCCAGAACTCAAGAAGGTCAAAATGAAGGCACCTAAGAAACACAACCTAAAAGTAACTTGGGACGACACTTTTTCATCCGAATCAGAAGCTCAAGAATATGCCGGGATAGCACTGATGGCAAGCTACGAAGGACAAAGTACATCAGAACCCAGCATTGATGAAGGGGGAGCGACCTCAGATGGAAGTAGCGAAGCAGGGGGAGATTCAGGTTTCAAGTCTGATATGGTAAGTGAGGTATGCCTCTTACCCCCTGATGAACTTTACTTTGGTATCAAAGCTATGACTAAATCCATGTATAAATTAGAAAATAAAAATGCCAAATTAGAAAATGAAATTTTAGAAACAAAGAGAATTTTGGCAAAATCATGTCTTATAGAGGATTTTGAAAAATTAAAAATTGAAAATGAAAAACTAAAAGAAGAAATAGAAAGATTGAAAAAATTTAATGGTTCAAATATTCCTACTTTTAGAAATTATAGAGGTTTAAATTGGTATTATAGATTTCATCAAAGTCAAATTAGAAATATATCAAAAATCTATATACCTAGGAAATACTTGGTTAATCCTGTAGGTAGGAACCTCTACTGGGTTTCAAAAACCTGTTTAACTTAAAATTAAAGTCAGACTTAGCACTTTCAGCAAGGAAATTAAACAACTAATTTCTATATGAGGCTTTGTCTAAAGAAGTGGTTGTTGCTCCAATAATCAAGAAGGCCTAGTGCCTCGCCACGACCTGGAAGCCAAGTATCGATATGAAAAGTTTAATTAACTAACTGAAAAAGTATTAATTTAATACTTTAAAAGAGTTATTCAATTTGTGTTAGAAAATATTTAAAAATTTTAACTTGACTTAGAATTTTTTTTTAGAAATTTTTATGAAAATTAACTTAGAATTTTTTTTTAATGATAAGTTTCAAACTTAAATTTTTTTAACACTTATGACTGTTTTTATCTGAAAAATATTTTTTTCTCGAACAAAAAATTCTGAAGGGTGTCTTTACTTAGACATTATTACATATTTTACACTTACAGTTCTTGTTTGAATTTACCTTAGACTTGTTTATAACCCCAATTTTTATGTGATCAAAGGGGGAGAAGTATGTTAAGTCTAGGGGGAGGTACTATAATTTTTCAATTGAAAAATATTTGGACTTATTTGAATATAAATTATTTTTATTGCATATGGTTACCCTAACTTAACTTGGGTTGCTCACATCAAAAAGGGGGAGATTATTGGAACCCCAAGGTGTTTTGATGTGATCAAACAAGCTAAGTTAGGTCCTGCGTTTGTTTAACCCTTGTGTCTAAGCGTGCAGGAGCTTAGGAACACAGGAAGTCGAGCGGAAGACGCGGCTAGCGAGAAGGATGGCACGGGAGAGAGCCGACGGGCTCGGTGCGTCTGAGGGACGAGGTGTCCGCGGAAGAGTACACCGGTGGACGAGAAGAGCGTGCGCGGCGCACGAGGGACGAGAAACCGGGAAGGAAGGCTGCTCGAGGAGAAGGCCGGAACATGGGTTCGGGTGAGCCCTATTCCGGAAGGCCGAAATCACCCAAGCTAGTGGAGCCGGAGCGAACAGACCCGGACCAAGACGAGCTGAACTGAGACGAGCTGAACCGGAGCAGAGAGCCTGGACCAGAGTCAACTTTGTTGACTTGACAGGTCCGGGCGCCCGGATCAATTCAGAGCGCCCAGACCTCCGGGCGCCCGGGGGTTCATATTTGACCAGATCGAAGTTGATCGCGAGATGATCGTTGGGGGATAAAATTTATCCCCCCGGGGGCTCCCGGAACCCCTTCCAGGCGCCCGGACCAGTACTATAAATAAAGTACTGATCCGTACATTCAAGACAACTCACTTGTAATCAATTCTTTCTGTGCATTCAGTTGTGTTCTTTTCATTTGTGCTGTCAACGTTGTAAAGAGGCTTCTCCGCCTAGAGGAGATCATAGTGCGCTTACTTTCCTTGGATTAACAATCCTCTGATTGCAAACCAAGTAAATCTCTGGTGTATGATTTCTTTACTTAGTCTCTACTTTTTATTACAAGTGTTTATGATATAGTTGAAATCCGAGAAAGGTTCGAGTTTTATTCTGTAGGGCAATTCACCCCTCCCCTCTTGCCGGCCTCCAAAGGGACCAACACTAATTACTACTCTTTATTATTAATTCTTATTATCCTTGTGTTGTAGGTTATTTGGACTAATATTGTTTTGCAGGACAAGAGTGAAAATTTATCTTCGGATGAACAGTGTCCGAAGGCGCCTTCAAGCAGTGAAGGCGCCTTCGTACTGCTCATAGAAGGCGCCTTCCATGGCTATAGAAGGCGCCTTCCATAGGATAAATTTTGGACGCAGTCTCGGATAAGTGTCGGGTTGCTTGGGATCAAATTTACTAGGTTGAAGGTGCCTTCAACAACTATTGAAGTCACCTTCCAAGCCCTATTTAATGTAGTCTCAAGAAGGCTTTGAAAGAACACTGATATGCGAGCTACTGCGCATCCGTTTGAGCTTCCGACTGCTCCAGACTTCTGCTATGACTCTGTTGCAAAGCTACTGCGCCCAACCACTATTATGAGGACTTCCGATAGCGGCTAGGAGACCGATAATGACACATGAGCACTCCCATTTCGATCCTTAATTGTCAGTAATGAATTTTTTTGTGTACTTAATTTCTGCAAAAGGACAAGTGCAGTGTATTGCACTTGTTCTAATCCTTTTTGTACTTGATTCCCTCTTTCGAAGGTACCGGAAGAGGTTTTTATTGGATTACCCATCGGTAAATCCGCGAGACCTCGGTCTTGGAGTAGGAGTCGCCGAAGGCTATGAACCAAGTAAACCGACTGTGTTTTCTTGTGGTTTTTGATTTCTTATTTACTTTCTGTTGCGTTTGCACTCGCGATTTTAAAAATGAGAAAACAGATTTTTGAAAATCACGTGATTCCCCCCCCCCCCCCCCCCCCTCATGTGTGTATCGATCCAACATGCTCGACACTCATGCTAAAGTTAACTTGTCTATATGTGAGCATTGTTTTACTAAAAAAGTAATTAGAAAACGATTTGGTAAAACTATTAGAACTAAATCACCACTATAATTAATTTATTCAGATATTTGTTGTTCGATGAATATGAAGGCTAGACATGGAAGTTTCTATTTCATTACATTTATTGATGAGTACTTCACACAATTTGGTCATGTGTATTTGATTTTTATAAATCCCTGAAGCATTAGATTGCTTCAATCATTATTTGAATGAAATTGAGAATTAATTGGAATATAAGGTTAAAACCTTACATACTAACTGTGTAGGTGAATATTTTTTTAATTAGTTCAAGACAATATGAATAAGAAAGGAATTATTAGATGACTAACTATCTCATAAACTCCATAGTAAAATGGGGTTGCTTAAAGAAAAAATAGAACTCTTCTAGATATGGTTAGGTTTATGATAGATCAAGTTAATTTACCAATTTTCTATTAGGAAGATGCCTTATTAGCAACAACCTATATACTTAACTGAGTGTCTTCTAAATCTATTCCATCTACTCTATATGAACGTTGGATATGTAGAAAATCATATTTGAGTAATCTGATATCTTAGGGGTTAGCTGCTTATATTCATGATAAAACATAAATATATAGAAAATTATAACCAAGGGGTAAGAAGTATATCTTTGTAACGTATTTTGATACTTCTAAGGGTTATATTTTTATTGGTGAGCAACAAGATAGAATCATATCTAAAATAGAGTCAAAAGATGCTACTTTTCTCGAAACTGAGTTCCCAACTAGAGGTAAAGTTGATAAGATAATTCTTTTATTTACAATAGAGGAGGAGAATAATATTCTTTTATCAATTGAAGAGATCTAACGAGAAATGCCTAAATCTAGCTAACCTGGTGAGAGTGATTTGTCGTTGAATGAGTTAGTTTCTCAACAATCTAATCTATGAAGAAATAGTGGTCAGATTATTCCTCATAGAATTTTTGACATTGAGAATGAGACATTAATGATTCTCCCAAGTGACAATGAGGAATCTCAAATGGTTTAGAAAGCATTTAGATGCTCAGTTAGAGAAAACTAGAAAGTTACAATGGATGAGGAAATGAAGCCCATGAGAAAGAATAAAGTTTGAGATTTAGTCTATCTTCCTTTGGGACAAAGGGTTATTAGGAATACATGGATTCTCAAAATTAAAAGGAAAGGAGATGGGTAGATTAATCGATATAAAGCTTATGTAGTTGCAAAAGGATATACTCAAATAGAAGGTATTGATTTTAAAGAGACATTTTTCCCTGTTGTTAAACTTGTGTTAATATATGTCATTCTAGCTATAGTAGCATATTTTGACTTAGAATTACATCAGATGGATGTAAAAATAATTTTTCTTAATGATAACCTTGACAAGAAAATCTATATGGCACAGCCAGAAGGTTACATTATTGAAGGTCAAGAGAATAGAGTATGTAGACTTAAAAAGTCTATATATGGGCTAAAGCAAGCATCAAAACAATGGAACATAAGATTTAATGAATTTTTTTTGTCTTATGATTTCAAAATGATCAATGTGAATCATTATGTTTACCTTAGAAAGGAAAAAGGAAAATTTATCATCTTATCATTATATGTTGATGATATGCTAATAGCTGGAAGTGACATAAAGTTTATAATAGAAGTCACATCATGGTTTTCATCACAATTTAAAATAATAGATATGAGAGAAGCTAAGTACATCTTAATAAAAAAAATCATTAGAGATCAATCAAAAAAACTTTTGGATTTGTCTCAAGAGGTTTATATAACAATGATGCTACAATACTCCAATATGTCAAATTGTAATATTGAACAAACACCTGCAGCAGGAGGTATTATTCTGAGCAAAAGTATGTATCCCAAGGCTCCTAAGAAATAGTCAAAATGAAGACAAAATCATATGTCAGTTTCATTAGTAGTTTAATATACACTATGTTGTGTACTTGTCTTGATATAAGTTATGTTATTGTCTTAGTTAGTCGTTTCCAGTCAAACCTAGGATCGAGACATTAGAAAGTGGTAAAGAGGATATTCAGATATCTCAAAGGGATAACATATTATTATTTCTATTTCTAAGGATCAAATATGAGCCTAAAGGGATACATAGATGTAGATTGGGTAAGAGACTTTGATGACAGAAAATTCACATTTGATTATACTTTCTTACTAAATGGTGGTGTCATCTCATGGAACAACAAGAAACTGGCTTGTGTAGCACTGCCAACAATGGAAGTTCTATGTGACTTGTACATCGGTTGTGCAAGAAGTTATTTGGTTAAGAAGGTTTCTAAAACATTTAAAGATTGCTGAGGACAGTGGGAGTCCTGTTATAGGGTAGTGTGATAGTCAAGCTGTTATAGCTTTTTCTAATAATCCCAAATATCACAGCAAGGAAAGACAAGCATATAACTATTAAATATAATTTTGTAAGGGATATTATAGACAAGAAAAAGATAGTTCTTGAGTATACCCCTACATGTGTTATGCTTGTAGATCTTTTTATTAAACCATTGACTAAAGAATCATTTCAATGACATATAAAGTCTTTGGGACTTTATAAAATGTAATACATTGTAAAGATAATTAGGTATATGAAATGTCATGATCTATTCAGTGTAAATGTCTTTGTTACATTTAGATAAAGTCTTGGTGAGCATGTTGACATTGAGATTGATCCATTCACATGGATAGTCATCTCTATTTTATTAGTACAAATGGAGATAAGACTATTACTTATGGGACAACTAATGAAGCTATGCATGGAGACATACTCGTAAGTTGGGGTCGCCTTGAGTGTTATATCAAGATGAGATTATTTGTGAATTGATACCCACCATTTACTGAACCTGCTGGAAGTCATATTTGAATTCATTAATTGAATTCAGGATTAGGTATTGGGAATGTCTAGATTAAAAATATGTATGATGTTGAAATTGAGAAAAACATTAACTCTTTATTAGTAAAGAGAAAAACATCATAACGTGTGGTCCATACCGCATGTGCTATAGTGAATAGTGATAGTAAGGGTAGTAGGAAAATGAATTCCTACTTTTTTACTATGTGAGACCCTTGAGATTATAAGTTAATATCAGATTTATCCTAAGTACTATTTAACTATCTACTTAAAGTTCTAGTCAATGTCTAGCTACTTTGACATGTATCATATTGACTATGAATGATTCAGTCTATGGAGCATAACTAGAAAAGTGACTTATTAGAATATATAAATTCTAGCTAAAAAGAAAAATTAAAATAGATTTATAGTTTTGACATTTATTCACTGGTCAACCAATTATATTTTGTATCGAGTACTTAAAATGTGATTGTGAATAATTGTAATGAATGGAAATATTGAACTTGCACTTGACATATTGTCATTATGAGGGATTAGAGATGCTCATATTGATGTAAATAATTTAATCTGGATAAATATAAGATATTGATATCTCTTATTTTTTTTGATAGAGTAGCTATATTAAGTATAACAACTTTCTTAGTAGTAGTATATTTGTTGTCCTATAAATCATTTTCCTTGAAGTATGAATTGAATGTTCTTACATGATCTTTGTGACTAGATAATCTTTATAAATTGACTTAGACGAATGAAAGATGTTAGATACCATGTTAGACATTGGACATGTACAGTTATTACACACGTTACTGAGAAAGTGGGCAAGTAATGCCCACTCCTCTTCCTATATAATCATCCAAGGAAATCTGAGCAAAGTTGTTAAGGTGAGGTTGGTTCATTTTGAGATTTCGTTCGTGCGTCAAGTGTGGAGGTTTAATATAATCTTCTCGCCGACGACCAGTTCATCCACACAATTATTCTCATGATGATCTTCTGAGAGATGGCGACGAGTTCTTCAATAATTTCTTCTCCAAGTGCACTGTCAAAATTTGTTTCATGCATTTAAGTTAACAAATATACGGTGTAGAATGCTCATATGAGTATACTGAAAAATACTCTTATTTTTACTCATTTTTTTACCCACATTGGGAAGTAATAACATGTGTCCATACCATATATCCTTGTTTTTGAAGCCCCTCCACCTGTCCTGCATGCTCAAGATCTGTCATTATGCAATAGGCATGGTTTAAATTGTGTTGTGGCAACTTGTTCAACATGTAAGAAAGTCTTGATCATTATTCTATAGACCATTTTACATTTTATAGGCTTATCTCAGTATCATCAACAAAACCTCAATTTACATTTTATAGGCTTATCCCAGTATCATCAACAAAACCTTGCTTCACAGAGTCATTGTTTTGACTTAATTTTGTCTTCTTAATTGCCAACTGTTTTTTCACTAAAGCTTGCTTGTGTGACTTCTATTTCCTTGATAGGTTAAACTAATTTTTAGGGATATTTATATGTATAATTGCTATTGTTTCTTTCCATATTTCCTTGTCTAAGTAATTATTATTGTTGGATACGATTTTGCAAACTAAAATCTTGGTGTCATCAATCGTTGAAAGTCAAGTATGACTTCAAATTCGAAATCTACGTTTCGCGTAGATAAATCTGAACTATTAATTTGTTCAGAATCAATTACGAGCGAATAGGAAATTAATTGTTCAAAGATGTGCTCAAATTAACATTAAAGAAAAAGATGGGGTTTTAGTCCCACATCGTTAACCGGCGAGAGCCAACGTTTCCTTATATGTGTTGTTGTGTTAATGTTGTTAATATAAAAGCACAGGTGCTCTCTACCCTTGGGCGAGGCCCGCCACGCACGCAATGGACGCTTTGTTGGTGCACTTTGCACTTCACATCCTCGCGAGGAGCTTTAATTTATGCTCCACGTGGCGGTGATGTGGCATGGTCAGGTGACGCCACGTTGGTGCACTTTGCACTTCACATCGTCGCGAGGAGCTTTAATTTATGCTCCACGTGGCGGTGATGTGGCATGGTCAGGTGACTCCATGCGGTGGTGACGTGGCATGTCGGGTGACAAGGTAGTGCCTATGTGGCACGTGACTGTGTAGAGAGCAATGATTGGATTGAGCAAACAGATGGTGACCGTAGGATTAAAAATGAGGACAGATCACAAGTAGATGCGATCTGGAGCATCGGATTCTAATCTGGCGTTGAAGAGGAAGGCTTGATCTAAAGAGTCGGATTAAATGTTCTAATCTGACGGCTGAGATCAAGATGAGATCTGAAGAGTCATAACTCTTCAGATCAAGGGATGAGATCATATCAGAATCTGAAGAGTTATATCTCTTCAGATCTGATGGCTGAGATCAAAAGACCTTTAAAGGGTTATACCCTTTCAAAATGAACAATCCAAATCAGTCCAAACCAAGGGTTACTTACCTCTTCACCCAATATATATAGATCTCTCTCCTTCTTGGAAATCATTCATTCGAAAAGCATTTGCATTCAAACCATTCGTCCATCTCTTGCATAAGAAGAGTCCAAAAAGCCTACGAGAAGATTCGTCGGTCTCGAAATTTGAAGTGCTACTATTTCAAGACGTCGTCGTTGTATCTTGGGAACAAATTGCTGCTATCCGTGAGCACCGTAGCGAGCAATATCGTTTTACGGAGATAGTATCGAACACTAGCCTCGACGACAACTCAGTTTACTTCCTTCTGGCAGCAATCTCCCGGAAGTCCCGACAGTCGACTAAAATCGACTATGTCAAATATCGAGGATCAAATCTAGAGGTTCGAGGACCTCACAATCGTAAAACGATATCGGTAAACTGATTTGACCGGGATCAACAACGTACCAACCGCCATCCCTCACGCTGAGAAGCCGGAGAAATTCAACGGAGCCGACTTCAAAAGATGGCAGCAAAAGATGTTGTTTTACTTAACCACACTGAACCTTGTACTGTTTCTGCGTGAAGACCCGCCAGCCGCTACGGAAGATAATTCGGGTAGTAAGCCTGCTCGCGATGCGTGGTCACATGGCGACTTCCTATGTCGTAATTACGTTCTTAACGCACTGGACAATGCACTATATAACATATATTGCATGATAGAGACGGCCAAATCTCTGTGGGAATCGCTAGAGAAGAAATACAAAACCAAAAACGCCGAACTGAAGAAATTCATCGTCGCCCGATTTTTGGATTTCAAAATGGTGGATTCCAAAAGTGTCACGTCTCAAGTCCAAGACATGCAACTGATAATGCATGATCTGGATGCCGAAGGAATGTCGCTAAACGAGTCATTTAAGGTTACTGCGGTAATCGAGAAAGGATTTCAAAAATTACCTAAAGCACAAGCAAAAGGAGATGGGACTTCAAGACCTTATCCTGCAGTTGCGGATAGAGGAGGATAATCAAAACTTATCCGACTCTAGAGGAACGAAGCGGACAGTCGACGAGATGTCCAACCTGATGGAACCAAAAGCCAAGAAGCCGAAGCAACTGAAACAAAAGGCTCAAGGCAAGAAGTTCAAGGGCACGTGCTACAACTATAGAAAGTCAGGACACATGTCCAAGGACTACAGACGCCCGAAGAAGACAACAAGAGTCAGAAGAATGTTGCAAACTAGGTCACAACTTTTGCTAACATAGATCTCAGCACCATGGATCTCACTGCGGTCGTGTTTGAAGCCAACATGGTGGACAATCTGAAGCAGTGGTGGATCGATACTGGAGCAACCCGCCATGTCTGTTCTGACAAGGCGATGTTCTCCAAGTACACCCCGATAAGTGGAAGAAAGCTCTATATGGGCAATTCCATGACACCCCCGATTGTTGGAATCAGAAAAGTAGTTTTAAAAATGACTTCTAGGAAGGAGCTAACTCTCATTGATGTGCTCCATGTTCCCGACATCAGGAAGAACTTAGTTTCTGGATCGGCACTTGTTAAAGCCGGATTCAAACTAGTGTTCCAGTCAACAACTTTGTCCTTACGAAGAACGGTGTCTTCGTAGGAAAGGGGTATTTGGAACAAAATTTGTTCAAGATGGTTGTAATGACTGTACACAGTGATTTTGATGGTAATAAAATAAAAGCTTCCAGCTATGTTATTGAGTGTTTCAATTTATGGCATGATCGGCTTAGCCATGTCAATAATAATACTCTGAAACATCTCGTCAAACTAAATTTATTACCAAACATTGATGTTGATGATACACACAAATGTGAAGGGTGCGTGGAAGCGAAAATGATGAGACTACCTTTTCATTCAGTGGAAAGATCGACAACTCCTCTAGAATTAGTACATAGTGATCTATGTGACTTAAAATTCATGCAAACTAGAGGAGGTAAAAAGTACTTCATTACTTTTATCGATGACTACACGAGGTTCTGTTATGTCTTTCTTTTAAAAAGTAAAGACGAAGCCCTAGAAGCTTTCAGAACCTATAAAATGGAAGTTGAGAATCAACTTGATAAACGAATTAAAATAATTTATAGCGATAGAGCTGGAGAATATGGTGCATCGTTTGATGAATTCTGTTCAGAATTTGGAATTATCCATCAGACAAAGGCATCTTACTCACCTCAATCGAATGGTGTTGTTGAACCTAAAAATTGGACACTAAAGGAGATGATGAATGCTTTGTTGATAAATTCAAGCTTACCTTAGAACTTGTGGGGGGAAGCCATTTTATCAGCAAACCACATTCTCAACAAAATCTCTCACAAGAAAAATAATGAAACACCATATGAACTATGGAAAGGTGGCGAGCCATCGTACAAATACTTGAAAGTGTGGGGGGTGCTTAGCAAAGGTCAAAGTACCTAAGCCAAAGCAAGTTAAGATCGGACCTAAAACGTTCGATGCGATATTTGTTGGATATGCCCAAAATAGTAGTGCATATCGTTTCATAGTTCATAAGTTAGACATTCTTGATATTCATGTAGGTACAACCATAGAATCTCATAATGCAATATTCTTTGAAGACGTGTTCCCAAATAAGAAGGGAAACGTTCAAAGTAATAACAATGGAAGTTCTAACAAAGATAATGTTCCAGAACTTAGTTATCAGAAAAGGGCTATTAACAATCAAGAGCCACATCGGAGCAAACAGACTAGAGTTAAGAAATCGTTCGGGCCAGATTTCATGACATTTATGTGGGAAATGGACCCAAGAACATTAAGTGAAGTTCTCTCTTGTCCCGACGCCCCACTGTGGAAGGAAGCTGTCAATAATGAAATCGAGTCCATCATGAATAACCATACTCAGGAATTAGTAGACCTTCTTTCTGGTATAAAACCATTAGGTTGTAAATGGATAATAAAACACAAGTATAAAGATTATGAATCGATTGACAAGTATAAGGTCAAACTTGTAGCCAAAGGGTGCAAGAAAAAGGAAGACCTTGATTACTTCGATACCTACTCACTGGTGACAAGGATTACGTCCATACGAGTGCTGATAGTCATTGCAGCATTGTATGACCTTGAAATATATCAAATGGATGTTAAAACTACGTTCTTAAATGGTGAGTTGGAAGAAGAAATTTACATGGAGCAACTCGAGGGGCTCGTAGCTCTTGGAAATGAGAGAAAGGTGTGTCGACTTGTTAGTTGTTGTACTGACTTAAACAAGCCCCAAAACAATGACACGAAAAATTTGACAAAATAATGTTGTCAAATGAATTCAGAATAAATGAATGTGACAAATGCATTTATGTCAAAAGCACACCTGAAAGTTATGTAATCGGCTGTCTATACGTAGACGACATGCTCATAATAGGAAATAATCATGATGTAATCATCAGTACTAAGAAAATGTTGACCAATAATTTTGATATGAAAGATATGGATCTAGCAGATGTCATATTGGGAATTAAAATTCTCAGGATATCCGATGGGATAGTTTTAACACAATCCTATTATGTAGAGTCAGTATTGAAAAGATTCAATGCATACGATCTCTCTACTGTAAAACTCCTATGGATCTAAGTAACACTTAGCAAAAAATCATGGTGAGCCCATATCTCAATTAGAATATTCTCGGATAATTGGTAGGTTGATGTATCTCACAAACTGCACAGGTCCGAATATTGCCTGTGTGATCAACAAACTGAGTCATTTTACGAGCAATCCAAACGACACCCATTGGAAAGTACTAATGCAAGTTCTTAGATATTTAAAATATACTATAAACTATGGATTACATTACGAAAAGTATCCCGCAGTCTTGGAGGGATATTGTGATGCTAATTGAATATCAGATACAAAAGACTCGAAATCCACTAATGGATATGTATTCACGATCGGTGGGGGAGCAGTATCTTGGAAATCCACTAAGCAGACGTGCATAGCTCGGTCAATAATGGAATCCAAGTTTATAGCACTTGACAAAGCACCTGAAGAAGTTGAATGGCTGCGGAATTTCTTGGAAGATGTTTCGAGTTGGACGAAACATATGCCCGTCGTACTTATCCACTGTGATAGTCAATCGGCAATTGGAAGGGCACAGAGTAGTATGTATAATGGTAACTCATGACATATATGTCGTCGACATAATACCATTAGGCAATTGATCTCGAACGAAGTGATTGCAATCGGTTATGTCAAATCTAAGGATAATTTGGCAGATCCCCTTACGAACGGGCTAAGTCGAGATCAAGTATATTGCTTATCAAGAGGAATGAGATTAAAAATCTACAACTAAAAATGCTTGTAGCGGTAACCCAACCTTGTTGACTGGAGATCCCAAGATCTTGGTGGTTCAATGGGACAACGAAGTTACAGAAGTTGTGTAACAACACAAGAGAAATGATTATCTCTACTATCCCGATCATAGGATGATTTGGTGTTGTCCTACCACATGTAGTGAGGATAAGCTTATGCTTTTAATGACTTCTATACCTTATAAAGGTGGATTTTGGTGGGATATTCTTGATAGATGTGTCATCTATGTGAGTGTGAAGACAGGTCACTTCAATGAAACACTCATGAATCCAAGATGGTGTCCATGGCCGAAACGGAACCAACCATGAGAACCAAAAGTGGGTGAGATAAGTATCTGTGTGGGTGTTATTATCCTAGTATACACCAACAGCTGAGCAGTTCAAGATATCACATTCACTGTGCAGCCTAGTATGCTCGATAGCATTCCATTACAGAAGGTTCAAAGCCACAAGCTACCTTTCCCGATGCATTGACTTATCGATTGGACTTTTGTAAAGTGTCAGCATGCATACATGCACTACATGCATTAATTTCCATTCATGTGGGGGATTGTTGGATACGATTTTACAAACCAAAATCTTGGTGCCATCGATCGTTGAAAGTCAAGTTTGACTTCAAATTCGAAATCTACGTTTTGCGTAGATAAATCTGGACTATTAGTTTGCTCAAAACCGATTACGGGTGAATGAGAAATTAATTGTTCAAAGATATACTCAAATTAACATTAAGGAAAAAGATGGGGTTTTAGTCCCACATCGTTAACTGGCGAGAGCTAGCGTTTCCTTATATGTGTTGCTGTGTTAATGATGTTAATACAAAATCACAGGTGCTCTCTACCCTTGGGCGAGCAGGTGCTCGCACCTGCAAGCCCGCCACCCGCGCAATGGTCGCTTTGTTGGCGCACTTTACACTTCGCATCGTCGTGAGGAGCTTTAATTTATGCTCCATGTGGTGGTGACGTGGCATAGTCGGGTGACGCCACATGGCGGTGACATGGCATGCCGGGTGATGAGCCAGTGCCTATGTGGCACATGACTGTGTAGAGAGCAATGATTGGATTGAGTGAATAGATGGTGACCATAGGATCAAAGATGAGGACAGATCACAAGTAGATGTGATCTGGAGCATCGGATTCTAATCTAGCGTTGAAGAGGAAGACTTGATCTGAAGCGTCGGATTAAATGTTGTAATCTGACGGCTGAGATCAAGATGAGATCTGAAGAGTTATAACTCTTCAGATCAAGGGACGAGATCATATCAAAATCTGAAGAGTTATATCTCTTCAAATCTGATGGTTGAGATTAAAAGTCATCTGAAAAGTTATATCTCTTCAGATCTGATGGTTGAGATCAAAAAACCTTTAAAGGGTTATACCCTTTCAAAATGAACGATCCAGATCAGTCCAAATCAAGGGTTACTTACCTCTTCACCCAATATAAATAGATCCCTCTCCTTCTTGGAAATCATTCATTCGAAATTTGAATGAATTGTTGCTATCCATGAGCACTGTAATGGAGCAATATCGTTTTACGGAGATAGTATCGAACACTAGCCTCGACGACAACTCAGTTTGTTTCCTCCCGGCAGCAATCTCCCGGAAGTCCTGACAGTCGACTAAAATCAACTATATCAAATACCGAGGAGTAAATCTAGAGATTCGAGGACCTCACAATTATTTGTTGATCAAATAGATAATTAATTATATATAAATATGTTAGACATATTTTGATTCTCAGAAAAAAAAAGTTTAAAATTTAGAACAATGAGGGAAAAGCAAGACCACATTCACACAATGAGCCGTAGAGGTTATACCCATTTGGCTTGTATGATGATAAAAACTTTTATTTATCAAACTTTATGAAAAGTTTTACTGATACACTTAATTAGTAACACTATTATTTGTCCTAACAATTTTTATATATCTTATACTTAAGGAAAAAGTAAGTCCTACAGATACATCAATTACACAATCAAAAGTTTAGATTGAAGGTCACAAGAAAAAAAATATAGAACCTAGTAGTCAAGCTGTTAGAGAGAAAATGGTAATAAATCTATTTCTTTGTTATTTATAGAATTCACAAAAAAAAATAAACAACCTAAATTTCTTATTTTTATCAAAAGTTGTCTCTTGTTATTTGCAGAAAGAATAGAAGAGTGTCCACCTGAATCTCATAACATAACTAACATTATTAATGATATAATTAGTTTTGTATTTGGTAAGGAAGCTTGAGGTACAGCCATAGAATAGGCTTTAGAGTTATACCATCAAAAGTTGGAGCTTCTGTACAACAAAATGGAATTGTTAAAATACTTGAAAGTATGGTGAATAACCTTCAACAAAAAATACAAGAAATGAGGTTCCTAGTTTTTCTAAATATGATACAACAAAATGAGCAAGAATAGGTTAGTAAATCACAACATAAGATAAAAGATGGAAGAGTTTGTCATCATTTGTCTTAATTACTTTGAGTTTTTGTGTTCTTGTTAGTAAAATTATCTATGGTGATATTACTTGACACAATTTGTTTGTAAATTTAGGTTGCTAGTGGTGGCATTGATAGTGATAGCCGTGGAAAAAATGGTAATGTTGATAATGTTAACTAACCTCTAACTGTAACTCAAGTAATTATTTTAAAATTATATATTTTCTAATTACAAATTTGTTATAAAAATAGGCATGACAAAATTGATAACTTTGTATTGTTATACTAAGTGTAAGGTACTTCATTGGTTCGTTGATGGAATTGTTGTAGATGAGTGAATTATGTCCACAGATTCAAAAGTAAAAGTGCACCATGTTCTTTTTGGTAGATCTTCTTCGAAAGTTTGGGTTGATAGAGTTTTTGTGGAGAATGTGGGCCTAATTCGACCAAATGATGAAATATTTTTTCTCAGGGATGCAATAGAAATGCAGTCACTTGGTTATTTAAGTTTATTATTTTGTATAATTGATATACATTTTACATATTTTAAAGTTATATACTCTTTTATAAGAAATAAATTATGTTACTAAATGCATATTTTTGTTAGTTTGGATTGTTTTGCTTAAGTGATGTTCATGGTTGAATGTAATATTATAATTGTTTGAGTTTTGATTTTATAATTGTGTGTATATGGTATATGTATATGGTATTATAATTTGTGTATGGTATTATAATTGTATGTGGTATTATAATTTGTGTATGGTATATATATTTGGTATTATAATTTGAGTGTGGTATATGTATGTGGCATTATAATTTGTGTGAAGTATCTATATGTGGTATTTGAATGATTATAACTGTAGCACGCGATGCACGTTACAAATGCTCTTAATCGTTGCATACGGCGCACACTGTGAATGTTGTCGATTATTCTTAACCGCAACATGCACGCTGCGCGTTGTGAATGCTGTCAATTACTCTTAACCACGGTGCACACCGCATGCTGCTAATGCTCTTAATCACAGTGTGCACGACGCTCGTCGCATGCTGCAAATACTCTTAATCGCAACACACATGGCGTGCGCCGCATGCTGTGAATGCTCTTAATTGCAACGTGCATGGTGCATGCTCGAATGCTCTCAATGGTAGCATGCGCCGTGTGTTGTGAATGCTCTTAACTGCAACGTGTGATACGTGCTGCCGATATTTTATGACTTTTAATAGTTTGTAGTTGTGCAGCACACAATGCGTGCTGCGAATATCATAATTACGTACTGCAAAAAGTCATATTTATTATAGCGCTAATCATAGCCATTAAAACAATTTAAGTGGTTAGAGATCATACCAATATAACAATTGTGTATTTTGATGCCAATTATCTATGATGATCTATTTTACTAGATCAACCACAGACAATTACTATATGATTTTTTGTAATCCTTTGAATGCTTTCAAAATGATCATGAGTTGTCCTAAATTAATGATAAATGAATTAGATTCAAAATACTACAAAAATAACAACGAATAACGACAAAATTTTTCATCGTAATTCCGTCGGTAATTAGGATTATCTACAGAATAATGACAAAATTTGTGATATTGGAAGTAATTACGTACTGAACAAATGAATGATAAATTTAGAATATAATGGTATTGCTTAGGGTATCACTACAAACTTAGAATTTCATATTATTACTTAGGGAATCATTATAAACTTAGAATTTCTAATAAACCCACGTTGTTGCTTAGGATATCATTAAATGAAATAGCAATACATATAATGAAACTAACTCTAATAAACAAAAAATAATACAAGTAAAACAAATCTAATCTACATCACATTTAAGTTTTATTTGTCTCAAATATTTGAGATTCTCTACATGAGTTTAAAGAGGTTCAAACAAATAGATATTAGCCACAAATATGCAATGAAATAATTAAGGACCTCTATGACCGAGCAAGCGCCTACGACCGGCCACGAGCAAGCCCCTGCGGCGGTCGGTCGTGGCCGCGAGCTGGCTCCTGAGGTAGTCCATAGGGCAATCGGTCGGCCGCGAGCAGGCCACTGCGGCGGCCGACCAGCAGTGAGCAAGCCACTGCAATGACCGGCAGGCCGCGAGCAGGCTAATGCAGTGGTTGGCCGGCCGTGAGCAGGCACTGCGACGGCCGGCCAACCTCGAGCATACTCTACGACGGCTGACCAGTCGCGAGGCAACCGCCAGTCGGCTGCAAGAAGGCCTACGGCGGCCGACCGCAAGGGCCTGAGACTGGCTCGCGTGTGCATGAAACTTTACAGGAAGAGACGAGGGAGGAGGAGGAGAGCATACTCCGAGTCGTCAGTTGTCGATCGCCGAGAATGGGAAAGGAGAGGGTTGCTGATTGTCGAGAACGCGAGAGAGGTTCGATAGGAGAGGAGTGTCGAGAGAGGTTCTAGCGGAGAGGAGAGGAGATCGCGTGCCCTAATTTCTATTTGGGCTTACTGATGGAATTTTAATTCCGTTAGCAATTACCGACTAAATTTTAAATTCAGTTAGTAATTTTCGACGGAATTCAAATTCCATCGGAAAACCCAAAAATCCTAAACTTGTAAGCCCAAAATCATGCCCATGTTTTAAGATTTGCCAACTGAAATAAATTCAGTTAGGGATTCCATCATTATTTACTGTTATTTTTATATAGAAAGCTTCTTTTTTCACAATTGAGGTTCACCAGATTAGAAAATTAGTGCATGAATTACTTAATATTAAAATTACTAAATTATTTTAAGTATTCAACTCATTAGCGGCAAGGGAGTCTTGATACAATGATAAAGTTACCATCATGTCACTAGAAAATTATAAATTTGAGTTATGAAAATAATCTCTTGTAATTCAAAATAAGATTACGTACAATAAATAGACCCAATATGATCTGACCTTTCTCTATGACCCCGCATTTAAGTGTAGAGAGAGGTGTTATCTTATGGACTTTAGCTCAAGGCTAATTTTATTTTTTTTAATATGCAATTGTTCACTCGATCATCTCTAAATTTCCAAACTAAATTTCATGATTAACTGGAGGGGCTTTTTTTATATGCAACTCCCAATTAATCCCCATCTCCTGATCAGCGACATAGGCGTCGATCGTCTGGTCGAAGAGAAGAAAGAAGGACGGTCGAGCCACACCACCATCAGCCCTAGCAAAGAAACAATCGAGTCCCGCATGAGTGCCCGACGAGCAGAACAGGCATTCAGCTCGAGAAGAGGAGAACAGGAGCAACGCTGCTCGAGGAGAGATAGAAATTATCGCTGGCGGACCGACCTGCAGTGATTCCAACCGGGCGAGGAAGTCGCACCCTCAGTGACTTGAAATCTATGTTGCGGGCTGCAGCAAGGAGCAGGCCAAAGGACCTAAGATCAACTTTAGCCCTAGAGACTTAAAGGGAGTCGATATCCCTCATGACGACGCGTTGATCATCCGAGCGGTAATTGCCAATTACAGTATTCATCAAACCTTCGTTGATACAGGGAGCTCGGTAAACATCATATTCAAGAAGACATTCGATCAGCTGCAAATGGATCAGAGCGAGCTATTGCCCCTGACAACCCCGCTCTATAGCCTCATAGGCAATGAAGTGTTGATGCTTGGCCAAGTAAGGTTGGTTGTCTCTTTCGGGGAGGAGCCGCTGAAGAGGACAAGGGTGACCAACTTCATTGCGGCCGACGCACCATCGGCTTACAATGTTATATTAGGCCGACCGACCCTCAACGAGTTCTGGGCGGTCATATCTACCTACTGCCAGAAGATCAAGTTCCCGATGGACGACAAGGTGGGTGAAGTCAGAAGCGACCAGTTGACTGCTCGGCGATGCTATGTCGAGATGGTCAGATCTGAAACAAGGGTCACTCAGAAAAATCTATGCTTAGAGGTGAACACTATCACAGAGAAGCCTCTTATGCTGGCTTACGAAGAAAAGGAGGAGTTTCAGATTCACCCCAGCCGGTCGGAGACAACCACCTTTATAGTCATCGACCTGGAGAGCGCGAAGAAGGAAGAACTGGTCACCTGCCTTAGACAAAATTATGATGTGTTCGCTTGGTCGATGCAAGAGCTTCCCGGTATCTCGTCGAGTGTGGCTTGGCACAAGCTCCACGTCCAACTGGATGCTCGGTCGATCAAGCAAAAGAAAAAGGACTTCAGCACGGAGCAAAACTTGATCATACGGGCGGAGATAGAGAAACTGTTGGAGGTCGACCGCATACGGGAAGTCCAACTCCCGAGCTGATTCGCTAATGTCGTATCGGTCTCCAAACCGGGCAACAAATGATGGGTCTACATCGACTTCTGCGACTTGAATAAGGTGTGTCCAAAGGATTTCTATATGCTGCCCTGGATAGACTAGATGGTGGACTCTATGGTGAGCTGCCAGCTGATCTGCATGCTCGACGTATATCAAGGTTACCACCAAGTGTCGCTCGCCCACGAGGATCAAGAAAAGATCAGCTTTATCATGTTTGATGGAACGTTCTGCTATAATGTCATGTCGTTCGGGCTAAAGAATGTCGGCGCCATCTACCAGAAGCTCATGAATAAGGTGTTCCAACGACAGATCGGCCGCAACATGGAGCTATATATTAATGACATATTAATAAAATCCCTCTGAGTTGTTGATCTTTGTACAGACATTGAGGAGACATGCCAAACTCTAAGGGCTTACAGAATAAAATTGAACTCGAGCAAGTGCTTGTTCGGCGCGAAGAGCGATCGATTCTTGGGGTACATTGTCACAGAGCAGGGGATCGAGGCGAATCCAAGCAAGGTCAAGGTCCTGCAAGACATGTCACCGCCACGCAACCTGAAGGAGGCCCACCGACTAACTAGGCGGATTATCGCACTGCCCCGATTCATATCCACATCATCCGACCGAAGCCTACCATTCTTCAAAGTACTGCGCCAGGTGGTGAAATTCTAGTTGAACACAGAGTGCGACCAGGAGTTGGAAGAACTCAAGGAATACCTCAACTCCCTGCCTGTATTAGCTAAGCCTAGCGCCGGAGAGTCACTCTAGATCTATTTGTCGACCACCGAACATGCGGTCGGCTCAGCATTAGTAAAGCAGAACTGCCATGAACAGCAACCCGTGTATTTCCTAAGTTATATATTAAAATATGTAGAATCCCACTACATCAGTCTCGAAAAGTTAGTTTACGCTTGGGTGCTTGCTGTTCAGAGACTTTGTCCGTACTTCCTCTCACATCCAATCGTCGTGATGACCAATAACGCCTTGGGAAGAGCCCTCCTGAACCTATAGGCATCTAGGCGGTTAATCAAATGGACAACCGAGCTAAGTGAGTTCGATATTCAGTACCATCTCCGAACGGCGATCAAAGCTCAGGCCTTGGCAGGTTTCGTCACAGAAGTACATAATACTGAGCCAGAAGCAGCTTGGAGAATATATGTCGACGGTTCGTCCACCCGGTAAGGCAGCAAGGTCGGCATCCTTCTAATTTATCCATGAGAAGATCAGATGTAACTCTCTCTACGGCTTGACTATCAGGCCACCAACAACAAAGCCGAATACGAAGCTTTGATAGTCGGCCTGTAGGCCACGAGACATGTTGGAACCACAAAAGTTCTCATTTATTTGGGCTCTCAATTGGCCACTCAGTAGGTATCAGGGACGTTCGAGATAACCAACTCCCAACTCAAATTATATGCGGAAGCCTTTGAGAAGCTGAGAGCAAACTTCCAGGAGGTCATTATACAGAAGATCCCCCGATCGTAAAATCAAGTTGCAGATGAGTTAGCGAAGTTAGTGAGTTCACTGTCACCGAGCATGATCGAGCAGCCGATCAAGCAAGTTTCATTAGTGGCGCATATCGACAGGATGGAAGGGATAACCTTCCCGAGCGACTAGGGGACGACTTTGGTAGAATTCCTCCGATCAAGCACTGCACCTGTTGACTAGGAAGAGGCTCGCTTATTGAAAAAGAGAGCTGGATGGTTCACCTTGGTTGGGGATCAACTATATAAGAGAGTCTTCTCAAGGCCCCTGCTCAAATGCGTTGGATCGAAGGATATAGAGTACATCCTTTAGGAAGTGCACCAAGGCTCCTGTGGAAGCCATCCGGCCGACCGTTCGCTAGCTCGAAAGATTCTACTGGTAGGATATTTTTGGCCCACCCTCCAAGAGGATGCCGCTCGGACAGTAGCCACCTATCTGTCTTGCCAAAAATATCACAACATCTCGCATCAGCCAATCGAGGAGATGAAGGCGTCTATGGTATCTTGCTTGTTCGACCAATGGGGCATGGGCATCATGGGGTCATTCCCCATGACCACCGCTCAGTGAAGGTTCCTACTTATTGCGATGGATTGCTTCTCAAAACGGGTAGAGGCTAGGGGTGTAATCGAGTCGAGCCGAGCCGAACTCTTGGATGTTTGAGCTTGGCTCGTTTATAATCGAGCCGAGCTCGAGCTTTATTTAACGAATATTTTCATGGCTCACGAGCTTATTCGAGCTTTTATCGAGCCTAAACGAGCTTAATAAATATAAATTATAAATTTAAATATTCATTAAAAAACTAAATTATATATTTTTAAAAAATTATAATATTCTTGTTAAAATTTATAATTTTATTCTAATAAATAAATTTAATATATTTATCTATGTTTTTCATTAGTAGAGTGTAAAATCTATAAATTCAATATCAAAACTATTATTATTTTTATTTAAAAGTTGATTCATGAGCTTAACGAACATGTTCACGAGCTAACGAGCCGAATATTATGAAGCTTGAGCTTGGTTTGTTTATCTTAACGAACCTCATTAAACGAGCTCAAACGAGCTTTTATCGAATCGAGCTTCGAATAGCTCACGAGCGGCTTGACTCATTTACATCCCTAGTGGAGGCCGAACCGCTAGCAAAAATAAGTGAATAGATGGTAATCAAATTCATCTGGCAGAACATCTTGTGTCGGTTCGGTATCCCCCGTCAACTCGTCTCGGATAACAGAAGGTAATTCGCCGGTCAGAGGCTCAGGGAATGGTGCAAAGGTTACGACATCCAGCAGGCCTTCACCTCTGTGGCCTACCCCCAATGGAACAGCCAGGCGGAGGTCACTAATTGGGAGATTCTCAAAGGCCTACGAGCTCAGCTTGACCACACAGGAGGTAGCTAGGTCGAAGAGCTCCCCAGTGTTCTGTGGGACCTCCGTACGACTCCCAAGGAGGCGACCAACGTCACACCATTTCACCTGGTGTACGACGATGAAGTGGTGGTCCCCGTGGAAGTCAGAATAGAATCTGACCGAGTTCATCTCTACGATGAGTAGAACGATGAGCAGAGGCGCATGGAGCTCGATTTGGTGGATGAGGCACGGGACAAGGCTGCCATTTGGCTGATGGCATACCGACAACGTGTGAAGCAAAGCTATAATCGGAGGGTGATCCCAAGATGTTTCCAAGTCGGTGATCTGGTCTGGAAGAGGATCAAGCTGGTCTGTGATGTCAGCAAGATCAAGGTACCGTGGATGGGACCTTACAGGGTCATACAGAAACTCCGCTCAAGAGCTTACTATCTGGATAACGAATATGGAAGGCGGCTCGAACAACCATGCAGTGCGAATCATCTCCAACCCTATAAGACTGGGCGAGAGGTGCGCGAGTGAGCATTGATGTAATCTATAAGCGTTTGTATGTCTTTGTAGTGCAGGACAGATTAATAAAAGTGCAAGTATCCTAGACTCTTGAGTTGATTGACCAAGTTAAAAGTCGAATGACGACTATAAACTTTTGTCTACGCATTACAACTGTCGAGCGATGACATTAAATCCTGGTCTTCGTTAACCATTGAGCGACGACATTGAATCCTGGTCTTCGTCAACCATCAAGCGGCGACGTTAAACCCTGGTCTTTGTCAACCGTCGAGCGGCGGCGTTAAACCCGGGTCTTCATGAATCCTCGAGCGGCTACGTTAGACCCCGGTCTTCATCAACTGTCGAGCAACAACGTTAAACCCCGGTCTTCATCAATGGTCAAGAGGCAACCCTAAACTCCTGCCTTCCTCAGCGGTCGATTGGCGACCTTAAGCACGGGACTACAAAAAATAGTATATCGACGGAAATGGCTGACCAGGAGACGCGCCGCTTAAAAGTTTTCAAGATAGGGTGGCCAATCAGCTAGCCTAAATTAATCGATCGGATGTAAAAGTGGGTAGCCTGTCGCCAATCGAAAAAGACATTTGCAAGTATAGAAAATGTCGAAGCAAAAACATGGAGCAACAAGAAAAACCCACCGAATGGGCAATTTAGCGTTAACACTTCAAAAATTCTTACAGGAGCATGGAGGGTAAAACAAAATAAGACAACATTTGCACGAGCGAGCTCACTCAAGGTAATCCAAAGCATCATCGGGCAGTGACTCGGTTAGCTTGTCCCGGCTAATGACATTGCTTGTCAAAGTAATCGGAATGTAGCCGCCTTCCCTAAGTTGGTAGAGCGCCCCGTCAATCGTGAGGTTGAAGAGGTGGAGAGCCTGATCGGCTACCTTTTCATTAAAAACGTCCAAGCGGAGGTAGACCTTTTTTCATTAGCTCAAACCTACTAGACTAGGCTCCTTGATAAGTTTTGAGGGTGGTTCGAGATGCCTGCAGCTCCTCCTTCAATTGGGCCAACTCCTCATCCTTGGCCTCAAGCTGGGCCTTCGCTGCAGACTGATCGGCCGACCTACTCTCCCGTTCGGCGTTCAACAAGGCCTACACATCCTTTAGGTTTTGAGCTAACAGTTGAAACTCCTTATTGTTTATCTCCAAGTCTTCAATGGCTCAGAGCTTCCTGACATTGGGCGAGTGGACCTTCGCTTCGAAGGAAGTGGCTTGTTTATTAAGCCAAGGCAGCTGAGTTACCTGCTCGACGCTCTTACCATTTTCTGAATCCAACAGCTCAGAGCTCAGCCGTAGGTTGGCCTTTAATCGGGCCACCTCGATGCTCATCTGCTCCACCTGTGCCTATAAAGTAGTAGACTGGCTGCTCGGAGCACGTAACTGCTGGACTTCTTGCTCCAAATAAGCAAGCCTGTGACACATGGTAGGCTCTCGACCCAGAACTGCGGTAACAAGAAATGTTTGAGAGTTGAACGGATAAAAGGTGAATATAAAAGCAGTGAGTATACCCTAGTGGACATCTAGGTGTGACTGTTGGCGAGCTCCCCCAGAGAGATGACCGCCGTGTGAGCCCGAGCATCGGCCCATATCTAGCGAGCGTCCCTTGGATTCTTATTTGATGCTCAGGAGTAAGGGACATTGGGTCATCCAGATTGCGGTATTCGTCAGTTGGAAAGTGGATGATTTCCATTATTGATCTCTAGCCGCTTAGGCCAAAAAGTGCAGAAGTTGTCCTGCCTGTGTGCTGTGAGGAGACTGGCTGCATGTGGGACACCTACGTTGTCGACAGAGGCGAGGGCATGAAGGTGATCAACGGCGCGCAGATTGCCCCCTGAGACAGCCCGGACAGTGAAGGCGTCCGGTCGAAGGATAGAGACGCAAGGTGTTCATCAATTCTCTACTCAAGAGGTGAAAGAGAAGTCTCACCCCTCTTGGATGGGGTCGAGAGATGGCCGTGGTGGGGGTCTGTAGGGCTGAAGTGGTAGTTCGGGAGGAACCATCCACTTGGTATCCTTTGCGTTGCTGAAGTGGCTCATCAGAAGTGGTCGACTCGGAGGCGGTCGATATAGGGACCATGGACGATCGAACGGGTGCGAGATCCGTTGTTGCAATCGCTGCATCGCTCGCAATTGTCTGGCTTCCCCTAGCATCGCTCCACAACACTTGGGTTCCCTCCTCCTCACCGAGGGGATCTTCGTTGGAGTCGACCGTATGCAAACTGCGGCTTTCTAGCTTGGCTGTGGCCGCTGCATTGATGTCTGTGTCCGCAAGCTTGCACTAACCGGCCAGGCAAGCTCGCAACATGATTCAAGCTGCACAAAAGGATGAAAAATCAGTTAGATTCAAAGGTTGGGAAAAAAAAGAGCATACCTAGGCTAGACGGAAGCCTTGTGCGGATCGGGCTCAGACCGAACACGTAGAGGATGCCCTCTAGCAGCAACTTATGGATATGGGACTTCTGACCGATCAAGCTTGAAGTTGCGTGGAAGTAGTCTGATCGTCTCTTGTATTTCTTGAGCTCCGGAGGGTTCGACACTTCTAATTGCCAGCGGGTCGGAAAGTCCAGCCATTCGGGAAAACGAACGATGAAGTAGTCCTTCCAATGCTTGTTGGAGGATGACATCTTATCGAACAAGACTAGGCCCACTCGGGCTTGGAAGAGAAAAGTCCCTGGCTCGAACAATTTAGGATAATAGAAATAGTGGAAGAGCCGAGGAGTAAGAGGAATGTCGTGCAGGCGAAATAGGACGACAACCCCGCACAGCAGCCGAAAGGAGTTCGACACTAATTGGTGGAGAGAAATGCGAAAATATTTACAAACAACGGAAAAGACAGGGTGGATCGGGAATTGCAAACCGAAGGTAAATTGGTCCCTAAAGAAACATAAAAAAACCCGATGGCGGTTCATTCGGGTGGTCGAAAGCCGAAGGAATGCCGATTTGATAGTCAAAGGGAATTTCATAAGTGGCTCTCGAACTCTCAACGTCGCCATTGTCAAACCTGGACTCAATGGAGGTGTACCAGAGCTCAGGGATGGTGGCGGGGGTAGTGAGGAGTTCGCCATCGAAAAAACAAAAAGATTGAAGAAGTGCGACGAAAAGATTTGATGGAAAGGGGATGGAGCTTACTGAAAGATCGTCGGAGAGATAGAAGGGACGAAAGGTCATCGGAGAACTCAAGGACGAAGGTGCGCGAAGTAAGGGAGAAGGTGACGCACGCGAGGTTTATAAACCTCACGGTTAATCGCCCTGAGCCGTCTGATTCAGGGTTGCGAAAAACTAGGAGAAGATCCAACCGTTGAATTTGAAAAGATGCTTGTCACGTCGTCAGTGGATATCCGTCTGTCACGTCAAATGTGCGGCAGTAGAAAGAAGGACACATGGCGCTCCGCCACCGGGCGGCATTAATGAGGCTTAGTTAAAATGCATGGTCGCGTGCTCAGCCATAATGATCAGGGATTTGCATAGTCTTCAAGAAATCTGGATAACGTCAAAGCGCTCGGCCGAGGAGTGCAAGAAAAGGATTTTTCACCAAATGTGGTCGCTCATCACCCGAGCGACACGAGAATGCGATTATCACATAGCTGAATGGCCTTAATACAGTCACTCCGCACGAATTAGGCTGAGCAGCGTTTTATATATCCGGTCAGGCCTTGCGAGGCCGAACGGAAAAAGCAGATAAATCATCGAAGACTACTGGTCCAGTTAATCGGACTTACAGCCTCCTTCGACTATATTTGAGGGGGAGGCTTGTGATGCGTCAATGGAAGGAAGTCTATCTAGCACGAGGTCAATTGCTGGGGTGGAGTTCAAAGTCAAGGTGGTCAATGCTCGGATGTCAAAGGGCCAAACGGAGGACAATTGCAATGGTCGGTCGGGCTGTTAGGTCCCGATCGAAAGGATACAGGTCCGAGCTTATCCCCACTCAGGCTTGGGTTGATATACGAGGCAGCTGACTCTTGATACAAAGTGGCAGGATGTAGCGGAGTCCCGACCGAGCGGCTACCCCGCTCGGCCAAGCAACGAGACCTGTCCAACGACACAACGGAGTCTCGACCGAGCGGCTACTCTGCTCGGTCCAACAACGGGACCTGGTTATGGACGGAGCGGTCCCGACTGAGTGGCTACCCCGCTCGGCCAAGCAACAGGACCACTGTAGTATCTCTCGACATCCTTTTGAGAGATAGTACCGCTGACACGAGACATGGTCGACAGGCGGATCGTACAGCCGAAGCATCTATTGTTGCGTCAGAGATATGCATGCCCTGTTAAGGTATGATGTTAATGGTACTTCTTGATAAGGCTCTTTCATGGGAGAAGAGATCCTTTGGTCCGCAAATACTGGACCATCCCCTGGTCCAACATTTGCATTGGTGGGAAGCAATGCCCCCCACCTGTTTAACATGTGGGGGCCATTGCCTCCCACCAATCCACCTTTCCTGGTCTAGGAGCGGACCAGGAAAGGTGGTCCAGAGGTTCCCATTCTCTGTCATGGGACATTTGGGAAAGCGTGTCCATGTCTCGAGAAGCGCACGAGCTGCCCACCATGGCTCTATATAAAGGGGGGTCCTTCACCGATGGAGGTACGCTTTACTATTGGATTCCACTGTTGCTACAGTTGCTTTGCTTTTCTATACTTTCCGGTTACTAATTTGAGCGTCGGAGGGCCAACGTCGGGGGCCCTTTCTCTGACTCGACACTAACGCTATTTGTTTTACAAAACGGAGCAGAGTCCATGTCCGATCAGTGAAACTATCATCTCTCAACTTACCAACTTCACAGTTTCGAATAGCATTTAAGTGTAGAGAGAGGTGTTATCCTATATAACTTTAGCTCAAAGTTAATTTTTTTTTTAATATGCAATTGTTCACTCGATCAACCTTAAATTGCCAAACTAAATTTCACGATTTGCCAAACTAAATTTCACGATTAGCTGGAGGAGTTTTTTTATATGCAACTCCCGATTAACCCTAAATTCTCAAATCAAATTCTGTAATCAGCCTGAGTAAATTATAATTTCTAATTCCGTCATGTCCCTATTGACAAAAACGTTATGCACCAGACAATCTTTTATTCAACTCATTGGCTTCATCTAATTCGCTCATTTGATTAGTATATATAATGCATCCTAAGTATTTTATTTCTTTAAAATATGTATATTTTAATTTTTAAAATGGGTGAAAATGATTGAAAACCTAGAATTTAATCGTGAAATTTTATTTGACTTTTTCACATTTTTTTCAAAAAAAAATGGAAAAAATAATATTAAAACACAATTCGAAAATTTGAAAATTTAAAAAAAAAAACAAAAGGAATATGCTATGAATATGAATAATAGAAACCGAAACTTGGTTCTCCATTATTCTTGGACCCAAATAATTGATACTGTGGAGCTAGCTAGTGACTCTCATTAATTCATGGAAATTAAATTGGTGGAATATACTTGACCATTCATTTAACACCACATGGATCTTACTATAATTTCTAAGTAATTGACGTAGCATATGATATCGCCCATATAATAGAATGTGATGATGTGGTTGAATGTCTCTCTCAATAAAATCTAAATCGCTAAGATATGCTATCTCATAATAGACATGGAAATATATATTATGATAGGCTTCAATTAAAACCTAAAGTTCAGTTCACTTTGGATTATCTCTGTTTGCATTTGTTTTTCATAATAACTAATTATACCACAAAAAATGTGGTATTTATATATTCTCACATTATATAAACCATATTAGTTGTTTTTGTCTTTATTTATAAGTTTATATTACTATATTCTAGAGAGAGACACATGCATGTTTGAGGTAATCACATGTTTATATGAATTACTAATTAAGTGCTGAGTTAATCAAGTGTGAGGTATTGAATAATCTTTCTCTAATGAAGTCTTTCTTGCACACTAAATATTTAATTCGTGAAGCTATCCATCTCCATGCCAATTTCATAGTGTCACTCTTCAGCTAGCCATCAATAACATGCTTTAATGTACGAAGGAGACACTAGCGTAAGTGAATTGAGAAGCCTAATTGATTAATTTATTGTGTATCATTATTAAACACTTAGCCATTAATTACCAAGCGAAGCCCAAATTTAATTTGTAGTTGCAATGATTCAATTTTAGGACAAACACGAACCTCATGAATCATGAATCTTCAAAACAAGTGACAACATTTATTAATATCTGTCAAACACGCGAATAAAAAATAATAATAATTGATCCTTGTTGATTATAAGAAAATTATTTTTTTTTCATATTTTATAATGTGATGTAATCATTATATATATATTTGTTCTTTTGGGGACATTTATATTGACTTTTCAAGCCTTAAATTCTAAAAATTTAGTTTCATTTTTTTTATTCATGTGTTAAGTTAATTTACACGTGGTGTGCCAATTGAATGGTCAACATATTATTTCTATATTAATTTGTATAATCCTTGAATTATATTTTACCATAAGAATCACCATCAAGCCCATGGAGGAGGAGTTCAAGTTGCATAAGTATTTCTAAGTGGGTTAAAAGAAAATATCATTATAAATTTATTAATAAAAACTTATTTTAACCCTACCAACCTAGCCACCCAAAAAATATATTTTAGTGATAAAACACTAAAAAAAAATAAAATAATCAAAATTCGAATCAAAATAGAAATAAATATTCTAAAAATTAACTTTTCTTCTTTTTTTTTTAGTTTACATCCCGTATCTAATATTGTTTTTTTATCGACCGAGTAAATCAAGAAGTACTTATAGTAGATGATTTATCAGTCTAATGTTCTTAGATCAATTAGTCATTAAGAAGAATTCATCTGTTAATTCACACTGAAACTGGGATATAATCCTTAGATGTTTAAAAAAACTAAGAAGGCGAGCATGTAACTGTATCATTGCTCCATAAACAAACATAAACAAAATTGTAAATAAACCCTTAATATAAAAATTTGTATAGATATATAGATATGTGCGCATGCACGGGCCACCCAAATATTTGTGAAAGTCATGTATGGAAGTCAAACAACATAACAAAGTTAAAGCCGTTGAACAGGTTGGTAAGCTATGGGGTTGGTCGATCATTTGGTGGGGTAGAACGAGCTGATCTATTATCTTAACGGATTGAAAAATTTATAATCTCATCCAACTCAAGGCCGATTGTGAAAAAAATAAAAACTTATATATAAAAAAAATTAAAAACTAGTTAATCTAAATCCAACTAAATAGGCTAGAATGAGAAATTACTCTTGAATCTCTTATCATTGGATTTGAAAATTTAATTATACTGATTATCTGATTTTATAGGTTGATTGGTTACAAAAAATGAAAATTGGTCAAACATTTGTTGCTTTATTTTAGCTTTCTATTCTAAATATTGACTCACGCTATAATTTGTATTTGTTAAATTAGTTGTCAACTTAGAACTATTTTTACATGATTTTCTTAATTTATGTACTTTTTAATTTGTTTATGCCTTATAAATCATAATTTCAAGGTAACTCGTCTATAATTTTTTTTATTTCCTCAATTTATTGGTCAACCCAAGCTCACCGTGAGCTAATCCATCCCGTCTGAACCCACCTTCACATGAATTCATAAAATTACAATCTAACCTGTTTAAATTATTTAATAGAGCAGATCAATCCGACGGATCCAACTTAAATTGACGGCACTAAACAAGGATATATATACTAAGATTCATCCAGACTTGACTCGGGATGCTTGAAATTGATTCAAGTCTCGGGATGCTTGGAATTGATTCAGGCACCCATGGAGACACTGGCCCAGGCGCCTCGAATGAATCCAGACACTTGGATTCATTCCAGTAAGTTATTTTATTTTTTTTTATCTTATTTTGAGGTATATTATATATTTAAGATTTAAGATTTTAAGATCTAGAAATTGGTCGGGTTATAATGAGTTTGAACTAATAAAATTTTTTGTTTAGGATTCTTGCTTACCTCTTGTGTTATATTGTTTAAGATTAAAAATTTTAGAAGCTCACGCGATATATTATATGTATTTAGGATTTAAGATTTTAAGATTTAAGGATTAATTTATAATAAGGGTAAGCTAATTAAATTTTTTCGATAAGGTTCAGATTTCTCTTTTATATATATATATATATATATATATATATATATATATATATATATATATATATATATATATATATATATAGATATAGAGTTTTGATCTCCTGCGCGCTCGCACAGTGCGCGACTGTGCGCGCGCGCAGGAGATCGGTCAATTTTTTTTTATTTTTTTTATTTTTTTAATATTTTAAATTTAAAAAATTAATTAAAAAATTTAACATTTCCTTATATAAATTTTTAATACCTTAATATATCCCCTTAACATATTACAATACTCAATAAAAGCTTAAATAAAAGCTATTTTAATTTTTTTTTAAAACCAAACACTATAACCTAATTGAAAAGCCTAAACCCCAAAGGTAAAATCTAAAAAAAAAAATAACTTTAACACTATACCCAAAGCCTGAACCCTAAAAATAAAATTTTTAAAAAAATTTTTAATTATTTTTTTTAATTCAAAAATTAAAAAAAAAATAAAAAACAAATTAAAATCACTGATATCCTGCGCGCGCGCACAGTCGCGCACTGTGCGGCGCGCAGGATATCAAAACCGTAGAGATATATATATATATATATATATATATATATATATATATATATATATATATATGCTCTCCTGCGGTGCAATTTTTGCGATTTGGTGCGGTAGAGATGAGTTGGCATTCCACGTCAAAGCCAAAAAAAAAAAAAAAAAACGCGGCATCATCTCTCTTCTCGTCTTCTTCGCCGACCTCGCCAAACCACCGACTGCCGACCTTCCACTGGACGCCTGGCCACCGCCGGCCGGATCGCGGCCGGATTCCGGCCGTTTCGTGGCCAAAATCTGCCGAAAACGCTAGCAGACACAGCGCTGCCGATTCTAACCGCGATCTGGCCGGAATCGGCAGCGCTGTGTCTGCTAGCGTTTTCGACAGATTTTGCTTGGTTGATCGGTCTGGAGACCGATCAGCCTAGGGCCTGATCGGTCCACAGACCGATCAGGAGACTCCCAGATCGATCAGGTTGGAGCCTGATCGGTCCAGGCCTAGATTTCTTCGCATGTGCAGATATAAAGACTCGCTGACGTGGCAAGTACCGCAGCAAAACCGCATATAAGGCACCGCAGCATAAAATTTCTGTATATATATATAATCTAAAAACCTCCACCTCATGAGATTCAATGGGAAGATTTGTGAATCATGTTCGCAATGGATTTTAGCATTAGTCATTTTTGTCGTAGCTTAATTGGTCCCAACACATTCTTCGTGAAAATGAAATCGATATAATTTTTGAGGAGTTTAATAAACACTGTGACTACTTTCGTAAAATCAACCTAACTTTTTGACTAAATTGTGGTTAACGATTTAGAGGAGAAACCAACGCTATTAATGGAGATTGTGTAAGATTAGATGAAGTTTAGGGGTAAAATGAAACTTTCCATGAGGTTCAAAAGAAGTTTCATGAGAAAACGTTTCGTTAGTTTTAATATTCAATTTTGGTATTTGTTGGGTTAGGTATGGAACCTTTTTTTTTAAAAGGACGACCTTAATTTAAAAAAGAAAAAACACCCCTCTAAAGATTGACAAATATTAATGAAAATTTAAATGTGAGGTTATATTTTGTAAATACAAATAAGTTAATGGGGGTAACAGGAAAACCCTAGGGTAGTTATTTTATTTGTTTTGGAAATTAATTTCGTAACATCGCGGGCTTCAACAGAGAAATATAAAGACGGCGGTTTGGAGGGCGTAGATTTTCGATTCGGCTTCACGCTGGTTCTCAATCTCGCTCTCTTCTGCCGATCTCTTCCTTCTCGGAGCTTAAAGTCACCTTGATCGTGTATTCATTCGGCTCATTGTTGATATCTGCGTCGATCTTCGTGCTCTTGCAAATGTGAGATTTTATCCGCAATTTCTCTGTGTTCATGTTTT
Organism: Zingiber officinale; assembly: GCF_018446385.1. Classification (NCBI taxonomy): domain Eukaryota; kingdom Viridiplantae; phylum Streptophyta; class Magnoliopsida; order Zingiberales; family Zingiberaceae; genus Zingiber; species Zingiber officinale. The sequence goes on from NC_055986.1 coordinate 142,207,407, forward strand.
AGTTCGATATAGAAACGAAATCTGCTTTTTTTTTTTTTTTCATGCTTCTGGTGAGATAGGAAATTTCGATGCCGTACAGTTAGTAAAAGCCTTTTTTTCTCGGTACTTTTTCCTTGTCCTGAGATTAGCTTTTAGGGGAAACTGCTAATATTTTTTCTCTTGTCCTGAAAGAAGGTTTTAGGAAAATCTGCTAATATTTTTCTCTTGTCGTGAAAGAAGGTTTTAGAGAAACTGCTAGATTGTAGGATCGTTGTTTGTTTTTTTTCTTGTTTGGTCAGGAGATTATCGGTTCTTTGATTATTGACAAAATTACGTACTCTTGTGCTACGATGTTGAGGACTCACTCTTCGTGTGAGATTTTTGGGCACCGATCTGTTTCCCTGAACCCTTAAAGTTATTCTTCTTCTTCGTCTTCAAAATGAATGAAGCACTTCTTCATATTGTGTTACAATCCTAAAAGAAAATAAAAGACTTTTTTGGCTCTTATATAATTTATATGCATACATACATACATATATGTATTTGAATGTGAATTTTTATTAATGTTTACTTATAAACAAATCCTCTTTTTTACTATTAATATTTTCCGGAGCCCTTGAGCAAATGCATCTTTATGTAAAAATAGAACATCTTAGAGACTGTGCCTAATTTTTTGTCAGAAAGCTAAGGATTTTCAAGGATTCATTCATACATTATATTAGATATCGAGGAAAATCAATTTGGGTACGAGAGGGACTCATTTTTTGATGAAGAAATGGAAATATCACCATTTATTTCATTTTTGGTCTCAACTGTGTAGGATTGATATAAAGAAATTATCAAATTATTTTTATAATCTGTCTCTATAAAACGATGATGTATCTAACAGTTAAATAGGCAATAAAATTGCTGTTTGCTCACCTCTCTTCCCCTCCCTTATCTTTATTTCTCATCATCCTCTCACTCTTGGGATTTCCTCGCCACTGCCAACTGCTGCATTGTTTTTCTAGCTGCCTCGCTCCTAGGCATATAGTTCTTTAGCTCATCCCTATATCATGGGAACATGCACATATCTGCTTCAGTTCATTCTTTTCTGAAATTTCATTGCAAGTGAAGAGATAGAAAAATGTTATCTAACCAATCTTCTAAAAATTTGTTCAATACCAAATGGAACTAATTTTAAGTAGTTGCTTTGAGATAAAATTCTGTTACTTCTCGTAAACAAACTCAAGCTTTGAATCAATATAGTCAACTTAAATTGGATCAATATTTTTCCATATCTACCGATTCAAATATGAATATCTTATCATTTGTGGTAGTATGTTATGACTTGCAAATTCTCTTACTTTTTGACTTTAAATTGGCCTATTTTTTGAATTATTTTCCTTTTGAATCACATACTTTTTTGTTATCATTTAAGTTACAACTGCTTTGATTAAGTTAGCCTTATACTTTCTTTCCAAAACTCAGAAAAATTGCTTCTTTTGTTTTTCATTCCTTGTAGCGTCTTGCTGAAAACTGGAAGATAAATATCAGGGAATGCTGAAAGATGTGCTTGAACGCTAGGAAGTTTTCATTTAACATTCACCCCAGTATTGCTGCAGCTAAGCTTCCTTTGCTCCCCTTTGATGGTGCTAGATACCAAAGGAATCAGTCTGTGCTCTATGTCCACTGGCAAGTTGGAGTTAGTATTATTCAAAACATTCTTGTGTTAGATCACTATCTTGGGGATGATGGTTGAGATTGTCTGTGTTGAAATCTCATTTGACATTCTGTAATTTCGTAGCATTTCATAAAATGGAAAGAGGAAATAAAGGGAATGTGTTAATGAAGAAATATGAAGTCGGGAGATTACTAGGGAAAGGAACATTTGCCAAAGTCTACTATGCTAGGGATATTAAGACTTCTCAATATGTTGCCATTAAGGTAATTGACAAGGAGAAGGTTTTGAAAGTTGGGCTTATTGATCAAATTAAGCGGGAGATATCAGTGATGAGATTGGTGCGACATTCAAATGTCGTGGAGCTTTATGAGGTCATGGCCACCAAAACTAAGATATACATGGTCCTTGAATATGCCAAAGGTGGTGAGTTGTTTAGCAAAGTTGCCAAAGGCAGGCTCAAAGAAGATGCTGCTCGAAGATATTTTCAGCAACTACTTACCGCTGTAGATTTCTGTCATAGCAGAGGCGTCTGTCATCGAGATCTTAAACCAGAAAACCTGTTACTCGATGAGAATGGTAAGTTAAAAATTTCAGATTTTGGGTTGAGTGCACTTGCTGAGTCCAAGAAACAAGATGGCTTACTCCACACAACATGTGGTACTCCGGCATATGTTGCTCCAGAGGTGATACGTAGGAAAGGATATGATGGAGCCAAAGCAGATATTTGGTCTTGTGGGGTAATATTGTTTGTTCTTATGGCCGGTCGCCTCCCATTTCATGATTCAGACCTCATAGAGATGTATAAGAAAATTGGAAAATCAGAATATAGATGTCCTAATTGGTTCCCTTCAGATATGAGGAGGTTGCTGGCATGCATTCTTGATCCAAATCCTGCTACGAGGATTTCAGTTGAAAAGATAATGGAAAATCCTTGGTTCAGGAAAGGCCTTGATGGAGTAACTAGAAATGGCAAAGCAACACAAGAAGTCAATCAATCTGATGGCAATGCAGTTTTAAATTGCCCTAATATCAAGATGACTGATGATCAGGAGTTGGGGAAGCTCATGAACTTGAATGCTTTCGACATCATATCTCTTTCTGCTGGATTTGACCTTTCAGGTCTGTTTGAGAAGACGCCCGACAAGAGAGAAGCAAGATTCATATCAGCACAGCCGGCATCTAACATTATCTCCAAATTGGAGGAGGTCGCGGAGTACTTGAAGTTGAAAATACAGAAGAAAGGTCATGGATTGTTGCAAATGGAAGGAGCCAAATCAAGGAAGGGGGGTTTGGCCATTGATGCAGAGATCTTTGAGGTCACTCCATCATTCCATTTGGTCGAGATAAAGCAGATAAATGGTGATACCTTGGAGTATCTGAATATATGGAAACAAGACATCAGACCAGCTCTGAAGGACATTATCTGGTCGTGGCAAGGAGAATAGCAGCTCAAGGCGTCTTCTGATATAGCATGTTTTTAGCTTTTTACTCCCATCTTTTTTATGTTTCCTGTCAAATTATAAGACTATGAGTTCATCGAAGTTTCATCATTAAATCTTTCGCCCCGTGTTTCTCTTTCTATTGTGTTTCATGGAAATTGACAAATTGGAGTGTGTGCAGGAGATGAATTTGTTGAAAAAACTTGACATGTTGGAGCACGTCGAATTTTGACTCCAAAATCTTATATAATAATATACCTTATGTCCAGAGGATTCAAGAAGGTTACAATCGGAGTGTGCAATTTGTTGAAAAAATTTGTAATTGGTGACCCGGTCGAAATATCCACGTGCGGAAAAAATTCTTTACAAGGAAAGCATGAATTATTCAGACGAAGACACTTGAATTATAAATAAAATAAAATAAAAATAATAGAGACATCGGATTCCAGTTGGAGAGGCGTCTAGACATTCATTGGTGTGCATTATTATCACGACGAATGATTGGGGTGCATTATTATTATAACGACGAATGATTAAAACCAATATACGTCTCTGCAAATGAAAAAAAAAAAATGTAGCAATCAGATGCATGATTGACGGAAAGGGTTATTTCATGATTTAAAATATCCATATGTTTCAAAGTTTCGATTTGACTGTATGGTATAAATTTGGTACCATATCTTGTCATATTGACACTGTTTATTTTTTAAATATAAACTATATTAATTAAAATTAAATTATTTAATATAAACACTAAAAAAATAAAAGAAAATTTAAAAGGAAAAACATATGACACCGCGGAGGTCGCGGCACCCTACAGTGACCTTCGCGGGTTGTGAAGGCGTCGCAATTTTGAGAATGCGACATGGGGGTGCGGAGGCCCTTGGACCTTGCAAAGGCTACATCGTGTCACCTCTATGGCCCCGTGTCACCTCTGCGACTTTGTGTCGCCTCCGCGACTTTGTGTCGCCTCCGCAACTTCGTGTCACCTCCGCGGGATTGCGATGGCTTAACAATCTCGCCGAGGTCGCTATAAGGTCACAGAGCCCCCCCCCCCCCCCTAACTCCGTAAAGGTCAACATAGGATCGCGACGCTTTCATGATCCTGTGGAGATTACCACGACCCCACAACAGCTTGTTAGGGGTCATGGCGCCCTTGCAATGTAAAATTCTTAAATATAAGGGATAAAAGCTTTGAGAATTTTATTGAATATACATAATCTAGAGTTTTCAAAGTATATATAGACCTATTACAAAGTAATCATCTTATGATTATAATTGATTCTATATATGAATCAATTAAGACTGATTGATTCTAATATAATTGATTTACATAGATCAAAGAAAGAAATCAAGGATATTATTGCATGAATCAATCAATAAAATATTCTTTTAATACTCCCCTTAAGTCAAATCGTGAATGTCAAAAACGCCCAACTTACGAACAAGTGTGTGCAACGTAACTTGTCTCAATGCTTTGGTAAATATATTAGCAATTTAATGTTCACTTGATATGTAAGTCATTTTGATATCTCTTTTGTCAATATGTTCACGGATTAAATGACAGTCAATGCTTTATTTTTTTATGAAAAATTAGATTAGCAGTAATGTACATGACCACCTGATTGTCACATTATAGCCATTGGCTAGGGATGAATAATATGCATGCAAAACTTGTAATAAATAATTTATCTAAGTTATCTCACAAACAACCGATGGCATAGATCAATTTATTTATTTTTTTCATTAATCAAGGGGAGTAAAATGAGTTAAGCTAAATATTTTTCTAAATATTAAATATTTTCTCAAAATTTACAATATTCTTTTTTCAAAATCTCAACATGTAGTTCTTTAAGAAGTTCAAAATACTTTTAATGTATTTTTCAAAAAGGAAGTTAAAGTTTTTTGAAAATAAAGTTTAACTATTTTTTGAAAAGCAACCTTAACTATTTTTTTGAAAAATATTTTTTGAAAAGAAAATTCAAATATTTTAATCTAAAAAATAAATTTTAATGTATTTAACTATATTTTTATGTACTTAACTAAGTTTTCTTTTAACTATTTTCAAAAAGCTAAGTACTTAATTAGCTTTTAATAAAGTTAAGTATTTGATAAAATTTTGATTAACAGAAAAAGGCTAAAGTCTAAATTAAAAGAAAAAAGTTAAAGTAAAAGCTATAAATTTTTTAAAAACTAAGTTTCCAAAACTATGTTTTCATCCTTCTAAAATTTAAGTATTTTTCAAAAGGTTTTTTTTACAGTTTTTAGCAATATTAAAACCCCCACTTGGATTTTATTTTTAAAGGAAAAAGTATATTTCAAAGTATTTGAAGAACTAAATGTACCTTTCCTCCCTAAATTATTTTTGATATATGGAAAAGGGGGAGATAATGGTCAAAAGTTAAGAAGAGTGATAAATTAAGGGGAAGCTAATACTTAGTGAGAAAATCAAAAGTTAAAGGGAGTGATAAATTAAGGGGGGGTTAATACTTAGTGAGAAAATACTATGTTTTTCTATAAATGTTTTTTCTTTAAACTGCTATATATTTACTTAACTTTTGAATCTGATTGTCATAATCAAAAAGGGGGAGATTGTTAATACAAGAAGCTCTAGACAATCAAACCTGTGTTTTGATAATGGCAAAAGATTCAAAAGTTAAGATGTCTTGTTGTCTAACAAGTGTTATTGAGCTTGCAGGAAAGTCTTAGTTGATTCTAGGCAAGTGAAAAATCCTACGAGGAGATAACCCTAGGTCCTAGGGGATGGTAACCTTAGGTTATGGAAAACTCTAGCGGGAGGTAACCCTAGGTCCTAGGGGGTGGTAACCCTAGGTTATAGAAAACCCTAAGGGGAGGTAACCCTAGGTCTTAGGGGTGGTAACCCTAGGTGGAAAGTTTTGGAGGGTTGAGTGTTAGGACCTTTGGATGCGGCTAGAGAGGGGGGTGTGAATAGCTGACCCCAATTTTGCGTTTCTTTCTACAAATCGAGTTAGCGCAGTGGAAAAATAACAACAAAAACGAGAACGAGAAGATCAAACCTTAGACGCAGCGATGTAACGAGGTTCGGAGATGATACTCCTACTCCTCGGCGTGTCCGTAAGGTGGACGAAGCCTATCAATCCGTCGGTGGATGAAACCCCGGATAACCGGCTAATATGAACTCCTTCTGGGTGGAGAAACCTCACCACAAAGTCTTTGCAACAGCAAAACAGAGGAGTACAACAATAGAGGAAACAAACAAGAACAATAGAAATTGTAAACACACTTGCTTGCCTTCTCGTCGGAGTCCGTTGATGAAGCAGCAGCTAGAAAACCAGCACGAAGCTCACGCGAAGCTTCAGCAAACCGAGAGCTCAGCAAAGCTCAAGAGGAAGAAGAAGAATTAGCAGAAGCAGTTCTTACAGTCTTTTCTTTCGTTCTTCACTATAGAGGCCTTATATCATCTGGTATCTCCCTGCAACCTGCGAAGAAGAACAGACGAAAACAGACGAAGCAGAGATAGCCGTTGTGTCACAACGGCTAGGCCTGGACCGATCAGGCTCCATCCTGATCGGTCCAGGAGGTCCCTGATCGGTCTGTGGACCGATCAGGCCCTAGTCTGATCGGTCCCCAGACCGATCCCCAACTATCTGTGAGTGTCGGTTCCGAAGCCTGATCGGTCTGTGGACCGATCAGGATATAGGTGGATCGGTCCACAGACCGATCCCCCTACCTTCTCTGCCTCCTGATCGTTTCCTGATCGGTCTGGTGACCGATCAGTAACCAAACAGTGGCTCACTGTAAGTAATCTGATCGGTCACCAGACCGATCAGAAAACCCATAGTAACATATACTATCATGGAAAAATAGTTTTCTATGAAAATAACTTCCATTTTCAAATCTTGATACAAAGTTTAAAAACTTTGAAATAGTTCAAGTTTACCTCTACTTTGTATCAACTTGCTCAATGATGAATGCTATCACTAGAAAAGCTTCATCAAGGTTTTTCAAATCAATTTTGAAATGATTTTAAACCATTCAATTTAGGACCACAATCTTAGGGCTAAGTGTACATGACTTGTACACAAGATTTCCCTATGATCCTCCATTTTGAATTAGGCTCATCTAGGTACAAGAACTATGCACCTTGATCCTAACTCATGATCCTAATATCTCACACACATCTAAGGTGTATCAAACACATCCAAGTCAATTTTGATGTGAGATATGGTTTAGGTCATCTTAATCTAAGTTCTCATGCATTTTCTAAACAACAATTTGATCTCCATATCAAATTGTGTTTTTATCCTTAAATCAAATTAATTGATAAATGCAAGAGATGATGACATGGCATAAAATAATATCATAAGTAACAACATGTGCCAATGTCATGATGTCATGTCATAAAGTATGAAACTTAAATAAGGCATGACATATAGCTAATCTAAGTATTATCATGACATTTCAAATGATAATAAATTAAATATGATGTCATGACATGGCATATGGCAAACAATACATGGCAAATAATATATAAAGGTATAGAAAATACCTAATTCTAGCCTTAGTTGCCATTTTTGATAATTTTGATCATTTTGCCATAAATTCCATATTCCTAAGTGTAATAGACCTAAAATCATATACTAAAGATTTTTAGATCACTATGTGCCAATTAGATTGACCCTAGAGAATTCCTCGAATATGGTTGGCACATGCTAATCATCTTAGGAATAACTTTCCATTTCATTTTCAAGGCTTGATTAAACCTTGAAAATTCCTAAAGTGCCACCTTTTGCCATGATTAGGTTAACTACCTATTCAAGTAAGGTTGGCACACCTTAAACCATCTAGCGTGATGAAATCACGCTCCTAGGAACCCAATACCTATTTGAGCTCATTGGGTTAACTAAATATTCACTAGGGATGACTTCCCTAGCAACCCTCCTAATGACCCTCCTAGGCTTTAAAGCCTTGGTCATTTGGGACTCATCAAGATCAACTCTAGGGGTGACTCCTCTTGTGACCTTGGTGATGGTTTTCCTAGCCCTAGGTCTTGTTCCATAATCGAATGGAACATTATGGTAAGTGGGCTTGACCACTTGAGACTTAGGTTTGTGACTCAAACCTCTCATGTCCTTGGGCTTTTGCTTTTGACCCTTAGACCCTAGAGTTGACTTCTCCAAATTCTTAAGGGTCTTTTCTAAGGTGTCAAGTCTTGACCTCAAGACTTGATTTTCCTTTTTTAATACCTCAAGTTTTAATTTGTCATTTTTCTTTGAGGTATTCCTAGGCATATGTCTAGTTGTTTTGGGATTTCTACCTAGGTTTTCCTTAACCTTAGATGAGTTAGTCTTAGGGTTGGCATTTCTAGTATTGTCCTTACCTAGGCTAACATGTTTGGCACCTAAGCACATGTATTGATTTCTATTGTTGTCATGCCTATCTTTATTGACAATTGCAACAAAACTACTATTAACATGTGTCTTATTCAAATTGCAAGAATGTGCCTTAAAGGTTACCTTAGGGTTTGCCTTAGCTCCCCCTATCGATGTGCTCGGTCTCTTGTCCTTGTGAGATTGACTCCCCCTCGGACATTGGCTCCTATAGTGTCCCCTTCGCTTGCATTGGAAGCACAACACGTGCTCCTTACCCTTGCGTATCGGGACTCCGGCTTTCTTGACCTTTGGCGCCGGTGGAGTCTTCCTAATCCTCTTTGGACATTTACTCTTGTAATGCCCATATTCCCTACACTCAAAGCACATTATATGTAATTTACTTGAAATTAAATCGCTTGAGTTACCTAGGGTTGAGGATGGTTGTATGCTTTCTTCTTCATCCCTTCCGGAAGTAGAGACTTCTTTTTCTTGCTCCAATCTTGAAGAAGAACTCTCCTCCTCCTCTTCCTTAGATGTTGAGTAGCCCTCAACTTCTAATTCCTTACTTCCATGATGTGAGCTACTTGGCTCACTTGACTCCTCTTCATGACTTGAATTGGAGCTCTCCTCATGGAACTTAGCTAAGTTGTTCCACAACTCCTTGGCATTGCTGTATCCACCTATCTTACACAAGATATCACTAGGTAATGAAAATTCAAGGATTTTCGTTATCTCGTCGTTGATTGTGGATTGGTGGATTTGTTCTTTCGTCCACTTCTTTTTCTTGAGAAGTTCTCCCTTTCTATCCACCGGAGGAATAAAACCTACTTGTACACAATTCCAATTTGCTAGGTTAGTCATAAGAAAATACTTCATTCTTACCTTCCAATACGCGATGTCGCAGCACTCGTAGAAGGGTGGAATCGTGATGTCTTCTCCGAGTCGATCCATTCTCTAGCTTGTGCTCCCCCGGGTGTTAATCCGACGAAGAGCAACCTTGCTCTGATACCACTTGTTAGGACCTTCGGATGCGGCTAGAGAGGGGGGTTGTGAATAGCCGACCCCAATTTTGCGTTTCTTTCTACAAATCGAGTTAGCGCAGCGGAAAAATAACAACAAAAATGAGAACGAGAAGATCAAACCTTAGACGCAGCGATGTAACGAGGTTCGGAGATGATACTCCTACTCCTCGGCGTGTCCGTAAGGTGGACGAAGCCTATCAATCCGTCGGTGGATGAAACCCCGGATAACCGGCTAATATGAACTCCTTCTGGGTGGAGAAACCTCACCACAAAGTCTTTGCAACAGCAAAACAGAGGAGTACAACAATAGAGGAAACAAACAAGAACAATAGAAATTGTAAACACACTTGCTTGCCTTCTCGTCGGAGTCCGTTGATGAAGCAGCAGCTTCACGGCTCCAGCAGCTAGAAAACCAGCACGAAGCTCACGCGAAGCTTCAGCAAACCGAGAGCTCAGCAAAGCTCAAGAGGAAGAAGAAGAATTAGCAGAAGCAGTTCTTACAGTCTTTTCTTTCGTTCTTCACTGTAGAGGCCTTATATCATCTGGTATCTCCCTGCAACCTGCGAAGAAGAACAGACGAAAACAGACGAAGCAGAGATAGCCGTTGTGTCGCAATGGCTAGGCCTGGACCGATCAGGCTCCATCCTGATTGGTCCAGGAGGTCCCTGATCGGTCTGTGGACCGATCAGGCCCTAGTCTGATCGGTCCCCAGACCGATCCCCAACTATCTGTGAGTGTCGGTTCCGAAGCCTGATTGGTCTGTGGACCGATCAGGATATAGGTGGATCGGTCCACAGACCGATCCCCCTACCTTCTCTGCCTCCTGATCGTTTCCTGATCGGTCTGGTGACCGATCAGTAACCAAACAGTGGCTCACTGTAAGTAATCTAATCGGTCACCAGACCGATCAGAAAACCCATAGTATCACTGGATCGGTCTACTGACCGATCCAATGCCCATGTGGATTTAGAGCTTCCCATCCCTAAATCCTAAGGCCTTCCTGGTCTTGAGAACGAGCTACCGAGCCCTCTCTGACCTAGTCTGGAGAGCGAGCTACCGAGCTCTCTCCGACTTCCATGTCCGATCCAGAGAACGAGCTCCCGAGCTCTCTCTGACCTGGTCCGGAGAACGAGCTACCGAGCCCTCTCCGACTTCGTCTGGTCCAGAGAACGAGCTCCCGAGCCCTCTCTGACCTAGTCCGGAGAACGAGCCGTCGAGCCATCTCCGACTTCCCATGCCAAGCTTCCATACTTGGACTTCTCCCGTGCCAAGCTCCCTGCTTGGCTTTTCCGTGCCAAGTATCCATACTTGGACTTTTCCGTGCCAAGTCTCCATACTTGGACTTTTCCCGTGCCAAGCTCCCTGCTTGGACTTTTCCGTGCCAAGTCTCCATACTTGGACTTTTCTCGTGCCAAGTCTCCATACTTGGACTTTTCCGTGCCAAGTCTCCATACTTGGACTTTTCCCGTGCCAAGTCTCCATACTTGGACTTTTCTCGTGCCAAGTCTCCATACTTGGACTTTTCACCAGATGTCTGGTCAACCTTGACCTATCTGGATTTCCCTTGTCTGGCTTCACTCACCAGGACTTTCCAACTGTCTGGCTTCACTCACCAGGACTTTCCCTTGCCTGGCTTCACTCACCAGGACTTTCACCTGGCTTCACTTACCAGGATTTCCCGAATCAGGTCGACTCACCTCGGGTCAACCTGGTCAACCTTGACCAAAGATTGCACCCACAATCTCCCAAGTTTATATTCTGTCAAACATCAGAATATAACTTTTCTACTCTCGTCAAACATCAGAATAGAACTTTTCTATTCTCGTCAAACATCAAAATAGAACTTTTCTATTCTCGTCAAACATCAAAATACAACTCGAGTCAGGTCAACTTGAGTCAGGTCAACCAGGTCAACCTTGACCTAAGGTTGCACCAACATTGAGCACTTTGGGCAAAATCCTAGAGTCGGGGACTCTAGGTAAAAATCATGGTGGTCGCGGACCAGGTGAAAGTCTGGATGGGTCGTAAAGTGGACATCCAGCATGAAGACCTAAAGTCTTAGGCGCTGAGCAAAAGTCCAATCGATCTGGAAGACCGGTCTGGCAACAGGTAACTTCTTCTTAGAGGAGTAGGTGAGGACGCATTTCTCATTGAGGGAACAGTAGACATTGGTTCGACGTAGGGTTTTCAAAGGAAATTCAAAAGTCAAAACTGGACAGTCCAAAGGCTGTCAAAAGTTATATATTGCTTTACTTGCTATTTGTCTAACTCTGTTTTCCTGGAAAACTAACATTTTGTAGGTTGGAGTTTCGGCCTTGATCGGTTGACCTAACCAGGGATCGGTCGACCGAACCTCCAATCAACAAGATCAAATTTCTAGCGGGTGGAACGGGTTCGACCAGGGGATCGGTTAACCGAACATCTAGTTCAGTCGACCGAACCAAGATAAGAACCAACTTGATCGAGCTAGGTCAATCGGGTCAGAGATCATCGACGGATCACTTGATCAAACAATGGGATCGGTCAACCAAACAAAGACTTATCTGAGCAGCAGAACCTGGACGAGAAGCCGGGTTGATTCAGGCAGGATAGGTCGATCGATCCGGGGGATCAGTCAATCGATCGGAGTCTGGTCAAACCTGATCTCGAGATCAGTGGGTCTAGATCAAGTCTGAGATGGCTATAAAAGGAGGGTTGACCGGCAGCTTCGAACAACACTTTTCTGAGATCAAGAACGAACAACTGTGTGTACTCCAAAAACGTCTAAACGCTGCTCCAACAATGATCAAGCCAGAAGATTGATTTCACCAAGTCATCAGTAACAAGTTGTATTTCATATTTGTAAAGCTTCATACTTTTATTGTTCTTTTGTAAAGCTTTCTAAACTGATAGTGAATTACCCAACGAAAGCAATCAACGATCACGGGTCTTGGAGTAGGAGTCGTTAAAGGCTCGGAACCAAGTAACCAAAAGTGTTAGCGATTGTTCTTGTGTTTCTCTCTATCTTCCACTGTGTTTATTCTGTGTTTTACGAAATGAGTGAAAAAGCCACGAGTGTTATTCACCCCCCCCCCCCACCCTCCTCTATCACGTCATCGATCTTATAATCCCGGTCGGCATTGAGCTGGTCGAACCTCCATGACTCAGTTCCCTCACTTCTTATGGGCTCCATCCTAGCCTTACTCCTGGTTAGCTTCTTAGTCAATCGAACCTTCAAGGGGACAACGTTCTCAAGGAATTGTAACAGACAACAGATATTTGTAAGGAAATATTCTAATATTCTGTCACATACAAATCATGGAACCTTCCTCTACCCACTATAAGTCTGTCATACATCTTCTTTCACCCGACACCCCCTGACATACGATATTCTCTGACGCCTTATGATTACGGAGATTACAAAAGGCAATATAAGAAAGGAAGTCCTCTCTATTGGCTAGATACACACTAGACAGTAGTCTTACTTATGTGCACACAATTATTGTTCTTCATCTTTTTCTGCTCGGTCTTTCTTCCGACTTGAGCGTCAGAGGATCTACACTAGGGATCTCTTCCCTAGTTCTCACTCTAATGCTTTCGGGTGCTTAATGTTGGATTGATACGTATGTGATTTGGGGAGGGGGGAGGTGAATCACGTGATATTAAAAACTTTTTCTTTTGCTTTTGAAATCAAAAGTACGTAGCAGAATTAAACATTGAAATAGAAGAAAAAAACACAAGTACAAAAACTCAGTTGGTTTTACTTGGTTTGGAGCATTCAGTGATTTCTACTCCAAGACCCAAGTCTCGTGAACCTATCAATGAGAGGATCAAGTATAAAAAGAATAGGAAAAGTATAACAAGCTACACTTTCCTTTATGCAATAATTAAGTATAATATTAAACATTTGTTACCCAACACTTTCAAAAATGATTGGATCGGACTCATTGTTGAACGGCTCCTCAGCAATAGCCGGCACAGTAGTGTCGTAGTAGAGTAACAACACGAAGCTAGAGCAGTCGGAACATCAAACAAATGTGTAGAACCTTATAAAAGAGATGTGTTTAATGCCTTGGTGGAATACTCCTTTTAAAGGGGATAGAAGGCGCCTTCAATACCAACTTTTATCTCTCAAAAATTGACTCTTATCATCGCCGAGGTCTTCTACATTATCTAACTGAAGGTGTCTTCCAAGCCCTCGAAGGCGCCTTCCATAGCCCTGCTCAAGGCGCCTTTCGTTGCCTGAAAGGCGCCTTTAATCGCCTAGAAGGTGTCTCGGGTACTGTTCACTCGAGATATTTTTGTGCTCATTTGCACTGTAAAATGTGTTAGTTCAACACAAATAAAATATACCCTACAAGACAAAGTTAGCATAATAAAAATAAGCAATTTAGTTATTAGATCCTGTCTCCCCGAGACCAAGATCTAATCAGAGTCTCAATTTAGGTTTCTGAAATGAACATAAATTGAACTGACGTCTTCTGTCCCCTCAATCGAGATGCGTCCTCACTAAGTCACTCTGCTCCAGTGACTTTCCTCCACTTACCGAATGTCAAGTTACCTCCTTAACGTCCAATCTGACCACCAGGTCTTCCTGTCAAAATCACACATGTGGATTTTGCTAATCAAGAATCAAACATTCTGACCTCCTACCATAATCTAACATCTGGACTTCCTGCCTGGTATCTGGTCCTCTTGACCCGTCAAGTTAGTCAACCCTGCTCACTCGATAACAAGGTTAGATCAATAACACATCTAACTTTAATCCACTTGTCATTCATCAAAACTCAGGTTTGATCATTGGTGCCAACTTCACCAAAAATCTCTCCCTTTTTTATGCAATGACAACTTAGTTTAAAGCTAGAAAAAATATGCAAAAAGGAAATAGCAATAACATGATTCAAGAGAAAAATTAACTTCAATTTCTATTTTATTCACTTGATCATTTTAGGGTTAAGATTTTCAAGATTTATTGTTAGTGTTTAGTTTTTTTTAACTTAACCCTTACCCTCCCCTTTGGTATTCATCAAAAAAATATACATATAAGTGTATCAAAGTATGAAAATGTAAATACATGAGTGATCCTGTCTGAGAATCGAGGCAATGGGTGTTGGGGGCGTGGCACTCCTGTTGAATGTGCGTGGGCTTTCGACGGGATGAGCCTGCAACCAAAAGACGTTAGTGCCAAGCCAGGGAAGGGTTCCTCGACGTTGACCCTCCGACGCTCAAGTCAATCACCGGCAGTAGCAATAAGCAAGTAAAGAAGAGAAGTGAAAGTAGCAGTGTAACAGTAGCTACAGTAAAGTGTGCATACCTCCGTCGAAGCTTGGGAGTCCTTATATAGGACTCCCGGAAAGCATGTGCCCGCTTCTCGAGGTGTACACACTTCTTAAAGCATACCTTGAAAAGACGTGTCAGAAAAGCATCTCTGACACCATACCTTCACAGCCCGAGCATATCCTTGATAAGACAGTGGAAGCTTCCGTCTGATGATCCTCTGCCTGGCCATGTCGTCAACCATACCGCCTGTTGGTGGCACTGGTTCCCAGAAGGATATCACCATCTACTCCCTTTGTCTGTTTCTGGACTGAGCGGGAGAGCCACTCGGTCGATCCTCGTCCATTCGGACGGTTGTCCCTCCTAGGGTCGAGCGAGAGAGCCGCTCGGCCTGCCCTCAGTCATTCGGGCGACCTTGCCCTTAGGCCGAGTGGGAGAGCCGCTCAGTCATCCTTCCACTGTCTGTTCAGCTATGACTCCACTCTGTTGGTTCTGAGATTTCAGGCAAGTCCGAGCGGATTGGTCGCTCCGCCTCTGGATTCCCTAATACTTGATCTTCTGAGCGTCGGAAGCTCGGTCTGGAGCCGAGCTGTATTGATATTCAGTCAGGCTCTATTACTTCTGATCGGGCGATGACGATCAGGGTGTTGACCGTCTTGACTTTGACCACCATCATGTCATTGACCCTTCTGCTGAGCGGGCCCGACCTTACCACCAGATCACATACCTCACCCTCAAGTCTAGTCGAAGGAGGTTGTAAATCTGACTGACTGAACAAGTAGTTTGAGTTGGATTGGCCGATCAATCGTGATGCTGGTCTAGACTCCGATCGATTTGTCGAGGAGTGTCGGACGACCCTGAGACTGATCCTTGAGGTTGATCGGTGCTCCGCATATTTGCACTTCAAGAAATTTAATTTGTGTCTTGGGTCGAGAGCGGTCAACACTGGCGTCACTCAAATCCCCTCGAAATTCGTGTAAATCAGGATCATTAAAGTCGAGCACGCGCCCACACCTGTTAATGGCGCCTATTAAATGCCGCCTTGTAGGTGTGTGCCACGTGTCACTGCCACCATCATCGCACGTCCGAAACGACAGACGTTGATGTGACGTTCGGCGGTTTGAATTCAACGACTGGATCAGCGCTCCGGCTTCCGTGCCCTAGATCGAACAGCTCTGGTCGGCCAAACCCAATCTTTATAAAGCCACCACGTACCTCCGTTTTCTCGCCTCGCGTCTTCTTCTTCAATAGCTACAGGCAGTTCCTTGTGCGACCAATGCTCCGGCGACCCTCTGTTTTCCTCGACGGCGACCTCCTCTCCTCTTTCTGTAAGCTTTTTGCAACTTTTTACTGATTCCTTCATATTCTCACATCCTTCCAATGTCCTCTGCGTTTTCCTTCCATCTCTTCCGTCGATCCTCTTGTTTTCCCCATTTCCGGTCATGGCCCGTTCTTCCCGGCCGTCCAACCTCGCTCTCGGTCTCTGGTATACCACCATGGAGATCAGGTTCAACGCGGGTGACGCCGAGAGCCTCAGAGTGTCTATGAAATTCCTTCTGACCACGAAATTATTCTAGCATTTTCGTCCGATTGGCCCAATAACCCGCCGATCGGTACCATCTGTCTATTCAGAGACCAATTCGTGGTCGGCCTCCGCTTTCCCATCCATCCCTTTATCCTTGAAGTTTGTAACTACTTCCACGTTCCTCTTCCTCAGCTCGTACCAAATTTCTTCCATCTGCTGTGCAGCGTAGTTGTGCTGTTCCGGTTGCAAGACATTCTCCTAACCTCTCAAGTCTTTCATTATTTCTACTATCCCAAGTAGTCTGAGCTAGGGACCTATCTTTATCAATCTCGAGTCTGCCTAGTGTTTTTCGACAAAATGCCCACCTCCAACAAACACTGGAAGGAGTACTTCTTCTTCCTTCATCTCCTTGAGCGGCCAAACTTTTGGACGCGCTGGCAAGTTGGGCTACCCCCTCAGCTGGATCTGAAGAAGTACAAGAGCTGACCAGATTATCTTCATGCAGCGAACACGCTAGCCGGTTAGAAATACAACATCCATAAGCTACTGCTGGAGAGTGTTATGTATATCTATGGGTTAAGTCCGATCCGTGCGAGGCTCCTGAGCGGCTTAGGTATGGGATTTATTACCCTTCTCGCTAGAATCTAACTAATTTCTTTTTTTCTTTTGCAGCTGAGATCATGATGCGAGCACGTGCGACCGGTTTGACCAAGCTTAAGGATGCTGAGATCGAGGCAACTGCAGTGAAGGAAATGACAAGCCTCGGCTTAACGTCGGTCGGCTTCCACGAAGGCACGTCGGCGGAGAGCGAGGGGACGCCAATTATGGGCGAAGGTGACACCAGCCGGACGGCCAGCACAAAGGTGGCGGGTGATCCACTCCCCTCTGGAGCGCAATCCGCCGCCCAGACCGGCAGCTCGGGATCTTCAGGCGACGGCGAGCCACTCATCAGGCGTAAGAGATGTCGCACGGCCACTCCTTCCCGATCCTCCACCTCGGCCATGAGACCCTCCTAGCGAGGCGGTACATCATCTCCCGCAGCCATCCCTGAAACAGTGGAGATCACTTCCTCCGATCGGACACCCTCCTTGGTCGATCTGCCTCCGGAACCTATCGTCGCGTGACCTATCATGTCTCTTCCTCCGTCCCAAACCCAACGGAGGCCACTGCGGTCCAGGATCGATCCTGCGTCGACCGCCGCTCCTTCCGATCCGACGATCTCCTCCTCGTTGGATCCGAGCGGCCGGAGATCGATGATCGCAACTCTCAACCTTCCAACGGAGGACTACCTTGAGCAGTGCGCCCGCCCGACCATCCCCGAGCATAAGATTCTGATCCGCGAGCCCCTTGCTTGTATCTAGGAGGAAGCGAGGGCCCGAGCGGCGATGATGTCGCTAGGAGCGCTCAGGAATAGTCATTTGCAGATGTCCACTGGGGTACGTATTTTATCAATTCATAATTTACCTCTGGTCGGCGTTACCATTTTTCTGTTCCCTTGCAGTACTGGGTGGAGAGCATGGTCATGTACCAACGACTCGCCTTTGTGGAGGAAGAGCTGAAGAAGCTCAAGCATTCAGGCGGTGCGTCCTCTTCCCAGGGGTCTTCACTTGCCGAGTTGCAGGCCGATTTGGAGAAGGCCAACAAACTCTTGGAGGTCAAGTGGAAGAAATCCACCGACCAGGCTATCCGGCTGGGCCAACTCGAGGTGCAGGTGAAGATCTGGCCACGACAAGGAAAAATCGGGTCATCACCGACCTGGAATTGAAGAACCAGGAGACTTGGAATTTTGCCCAGAAGCTCAAAGAAATTGAGGACTTACTAGTAGCCGAGCGGGACGGTCGCTCGGCTGCAGAGGCTTCTCTTTGAGGGCAGCTAAAGACCCTTGAAGACACACTGGAGGCCTCTCGCGATGCTCTGAAGACCTACCAGGAGGTCGAGCCCAGCCGCTTTGAGGTGATGAAACAGGAGTACCTCCGCTTGGACTAATTCACCGACAAGGTCGTCCATCGAATCGTCCGAGCCTTTAAATTGGCTGTTGATGGGACACTCGATCAACTTAAGGCGAACGGTCACCTCCCCGAAGCCCTGACTAATGGCATCATCAATCGTAGCCAACTTATTGACTCGATGTCTGATGACGTCTTCGATTATCTTGAGTGAGGCGGAGAGTATGTAAGAAAATTTTTGAAGTATGTTAGCACGCCCACTGCTCGGTTGTTCCACTTTTTTTTTTGGTAATGAAAAATCTTATTTTCTGCAAATTTTCCTTGCTCGTATGCCCTCCCTTGATCCCCCCCCCCCCGTCAGCACAACTGCCAGTCTGTCTTGCTCTCTTCACCATTAGCGAAGTTTTTGACTGTATAATCCCAAGCGGACAACGCTCGGGTTGTAGTTCGACCGCTGATAAAATCAGTAGGGTTGTACCTCTCGGGTTTAAGGTCGTCGCTCGACCATTTATGAAGACTCGCATTTGATTGTCGCTATTCGACGATTTGGTGAAGTCGTGGGTTTAGGATCGCCACTCGACTGTTGTCGAAGATAGAGGTTTAAGGTCGTCGCTCAACCGTTGATGGAGACAGGGGTATAAAGTCGCCGCTCAACCGCTAATGAAGACAGGGGTTTAACGTCGCCGCTCGACGATTTGACAAAGACTCGAGTTTAAGTGTTAGGGTCGAAAAGTAGCTAGAGGGGGGGGTGAATAGCTCGGCGCGATCCCGTGCTCGTCGTTGCTTGCCTCTTGTGATGATGTGCAGTGGAAATACAAGAAAATAAACACACAACGCTAACTCTAGGGATTTACTTGGTATCCACCTCAAGAAGAGGTGGCTAGTCCAAGGATCCACACACTCACGCACTCTCTACTATAAAAACACTCCTTCTCGGTAACTACCGAAGGCGGCGAAGTCGTACAACCTCACAATACAACAATGAGAAAGAAAGAAGCAAAATACAAATGAATCTTACAAGATTACAATGAAAACCCTAGCTTCTTCTTCTTCTTGTTATAACTCGCCTCTTGACTTGGATGAGCCTCCAAGAACCTTCAAGAACTAGCGGTGAGGAAGAAAAGATCGCTGTGGAGAAGTTTTGTGATCGCCTGTGGAGAAGAGAGGAAGAAGTGTATAGAAAAATGCTCGCCAACGACTTTATCTGCGCCAACGGTCGAATCCCAATCGATTGGATTGCTCCCAATCGATTGGGGAGGCTTTGGATCGATTGGTTGATCGATCCAAAGCACCTTTATGCTCTCTGGAATCGCCCTGAATCGATTAATCGATCGATTCAAGGCTTCTCGTGCGATTTCCAGCGCTCCAATCGATCGCCCGATCGATTGGAGGCTTTAATCGATCAATTGATCGATTCAGAAGCTTACTGTTTGCTCAGAAACTCTCCCAATCGATTGGGGAAGTTTCGATCGATCCACAACTTTTCTACACAAAATTGAGTCGCCCAATCGATTGACCAATCGATTGGCCAATCGATTGGGAAGTAGAAATCTGTGTAGATCTTGAAATTAGCTTTGTTTCACATCCGAGATCATCTCATTCCGATATCCAAGTCAAAAGTTATGGCCTTCGGAAGTTTAATACGTCCGAACTTCCTAGTTCCATGCCAACTCCCTATTGGACTTACGACCGCTAAGAATTTGGTCAACTTTTGACCCATCTGGACTTTCTCTTTGCCAACTTCTCGTTGGACTTCTGATCATCAAGTATGGTCCTTCTTGACCCACTTAGATTTACCATCTCATGCCAAGTGTCCGGTCTTCCATGACCCACTTGGACTTTCACCAGATGTCTGGTCACCCTTGACCCATCTGGATTTCTTCGTGCCAAGTATCCGGTCAATCCCTTTGACCTACTCGGACTTCCCAACACCAGATGTCTGATCAACCTTGATCAATCTGGATTTCCTGTGCCTGGCTTCACTCACTAGGACTTCTCATCTGCCTGACTTCACTCACCAGGACTTTCCTTCTACCTAGCTTCACTCACTAGGACTTTTCATCTGCTTGGCTTCACTCACCAGGACTTTCACTTCTGCCTAGCTTCACTCACTGGGTCTTTCACCTGGCTTCACTCACCAAAATTTTCCAGTCAACCTTGACCTACTCGACTCTCCTTCACATCTGAACTGGTCAACGTTGACCAAAAAGGGAATTGTACCAACAATCTCCCCACATGAACAATTTTACCTGCAATTTCCATGTATTGTCAAACATCAAAACTCAAACATCAAGACTCAAGCTTGAACCAATTCAAGTTCAGTCAACCAGGTCAACCTTGACCTAGGGAATATTGCACCAACATTAAGGTCGTCGCTCGACCGCTGATGGAGACAAGGGTTTAATGTCGCCGCTTGACGATTTAACGAAGATTTGGGTTTAAGGTCGCCGCTCGACCGCTGATGGAGATAGGGGTTTAACGTCGTCGCTCGATGATTTGACGAAGACTTGGGTTTAAGGTTGTCGCTCTACCGCTGACGGAGATAGGGGTTTAATGTCGTCACTCGATGACTTGACGTAGACTTGGGTTTAAGGTCGCCTCTCGACTGCTGATGAAGACAGAGGTTTAACGTCGTCGCTTGACGATTTGATGAAGACTCGGGTTTAAGGTCGCCGCTCGACCGCTGATGGAGACAGGGGTTTAACATCGTCGCTCGACGATTTGACGAAAACTCGAGTTTAAGGTTGTCGCTCGACCGCTGATAGAGATAGGGGTTTAACATTGCTGCTCGACAATTTGATGAAGACTTAGGTTTATGGTCGCCGCTCGACCACTGATGGAGACAGGAGTTTAACGTCGCCGCTCGACGATTTGACGAAGACTCGGGTTTAAGGTCGTTACTCTACCGCTGATGGAGACAGAGGTTTAACGTCGCTACTTGACGATTTGACAAAGACTTGAGTTTAAGATCACCGCTCGACCGTTTAGCATGTCGTTCGGCACAAAGCTTGGAAGCTTAATCTTTTATTTTCTGTCCTGCATTCAAGGAACATAGGGATATAAAGGTACATTGATCACATCGGCACACCTCTCATCCGGCTCGTAAGGCTGGAGATGGTTCGCGCTCCACGGACGTTCTAGTCGCCACCCGTCCTCGTCCTCTAAGTAGTATGCGCCCGAGCAAAGCTTTTCCATGATCTTGAAGGGTCCAACCCATGGAGCTTCTAACTTGGTGGCGTCGCCGATCGGCTTCACTTTCTTCTATACCAAGTCGCCGACTTGAAATGATCTTGGGATCACCCTTCAGTTGTAGTTCTTCTTCATCCTCTAGCGGTAGGTCATCAGCCGGACAACAGCTTTAGCACGTGCCTCGTCCACCAAGTCTAACTCCAAGAGCCTCCGCTCGGCGTTGTCCTCGCTGTAATGTTGTATCCTGTCAAATTCAACTCCGACTTCGACGGGGATGATCGCCTCATCGTCATACACCAATTGAAAGGGGTTGCTCTCGTTTCCTCTCTAGGAGTCATGTGGATCACCCATAACACGTTGGGGAGCTCGTCCACCCAGCGCCCTCTCATGTGGTCGAGTCGAGCGCGTAGGATCCATAAGATCTCCCGATTGGCGACTTCAGCCTGCTCGTTGCTTTGAGGGTATGCCACAGAAGTGAAAGTTTGTTGGATGTCGTATCCCTCGCACCATTCCCTGAGTCTCTTCCCGGTGAATTGTCTCCCATTGTCGAAGATGAGCCGGCGCGGGATGCCGAACCGGCAGATGATGTGCTGCCAGATGAACTTCATGATCATCTGCTCGGTTATTCTTGCCAACGGCTCGGCTTTTACCCACTTGGAGAAATAATCTACTACAACAAGCAAGAACCTCTGTTGACCTGTCACCATTGGGAAGGGCCCAACAATGTCCATGCCCCATTGGTCGAACGGGCAAGAAACTGTGGGCGTCTTCATTTCCTCGCTTGGTCGGTGCGAGAGACTGTGATATTTCTAGCAGGACAAGCAAATAGCCACCGTCCGAGCGGCATCTGTTGGATCGTGAAACGTCGATAGAGGGGGGGGGTGAATATCGATTCGAAAAGACAGCGTTAAAAAGAGTTAAGCGCAGCGGAATAAAAAAAAACTTAGACAAATGAACACGATGTTTTTTACTTCGTTCGGAGCATGTGACGACTCCTACTCGAAGGCCCGTACTCCGTGAGTACTTTCGTTGGGCAATCACTAACAGTTCAAAAATTATTACAATTTAAAGTACAGGAATGCTAATGAAAATAAAGAAAATACCGACAAGAATTAAAGAAAAAGAAAGGAGTGTATTGTCGGATCTTTGTTAGCGTCGCAGGAGCGCAGAGCAGTAGAGCAAGCAGTGGAAGACTTTCTTTTCGTTGTTGTTCTGAAGCTCCCCTCTGACCCTCCTTTTATATGAGGCTCGGGGCGCCCCGGATCCCTTCCGGGCGCCCTAGTGGGACGTGGCAGGTCCAACCAGTAAGCTTCACGTGGCGACGCGCGAGTTTAGATAAAACTTACCTCCGGGCGCCTGGACCTCCGGGCGCCCGGATCCCTTCCGGGCTCCCGGACCTCCTATTTCCAGGAACTCCTTCTCCTGCAAAATAGAGTTAGTCCGAGGCAAATATATATCCTGTAAAATAGATTGTTAGCACAGTTAAAGTTCAACAAAGTAATAGAAAAAGAGTATGACTTAGATTTCGTCTTTCCGAGACCGGAATCTAGTCACGATCTCGACTTAGATATCCGAAATGGATCTAAGTCGGATCGACGCCTAATGTTCCCTTCCCGGGAACGCGTCCTCGTAGTCACTCCCCTCCAGTGACTTACCTCACTTACCTGCCAGACGTCCGGTCAACCCGTCGACCCGTCTGGATTTTGTGTCAGCTATCCGGTCAGCCCGTCGACCTAGCTGGACTTCGTGCCAAGCGTCCGGTCAGCCCGTCGACCCGCTTGGACTTCGTGCCAGCTATCCGGTCAACCTGTCGACCTAGCTGGGCTTCATGCCAGACATCCGGTCAGCCCGTCGATCTGTCTGGACTTCTCCTGCACACTCAATCAAAGTGTCAGACAACAATAAACTAACTTAACCTGATTTTTCATTCATCAAAACCTGGGTTAAATCGTTAGTGCTAACCACACCAACAATCTCCCCCTTTTTGATGGAATGACAACCTGGTTAAGTTAGTGAAAACAAATGCAAGAAACAACATGCATTTATGTGGTTTTAAAGTTAGTTTGTATTTTCAAATTGGTTTAGCTAACTTAACCACCTAACCCTCCCCCTTTGGCATTCATCAAAAGTAAGCATGGATAAAGTAAGCATAGATACAAACCTCAGACAAAGTAAGAAATAATGTCAAGTTAATCTGGGGGAGTTTAAACTTTTGAAAACTTGTTTAAAGCATTAGCTTTTAGCTTTTAGAAAAATTGATAAGTTTAGATAGTCTAATTTTCGAACATAAGTGTATAAGTTCTAAATTTCAAGATCAAGTTTTAAATTTTCAAAACAAGTTTCAACTTTGAAACGCTTTTCAAACATAAGTTTTCAAAACCAAAATTCCAAAACTAAGTTTGAAAAATCTATTTTTCAAAACTGATTGAAATTTATTTTTCAACACTAAGTTTGTAAAAGATTCAATTTTCAAAATTAAGGAAAATGATTTTGAGAGGCTTAGTTTGTAAACTTAAGTTTTGAAAAATCTAATTTCCACAATTTTCAATAACAAAGCAATTTTTAAAACTAATTTTTGTAAAATTTAACTTTCAAATCAAATTGTCAAAATTAAGTAAAATCAAATTTTAAGAACTAGATTCAATTTTCAAAACTAAGTTAAATCTAATTTTCAATAAAAATTTTTAAGAAAACATTTTTCAAACATAAATTTTAAAATATTTTTAAATAAAGGAAAAATTTTAATTAATTCCTCCCCCTGAACTTGATATAAGTATTTGCTAAAAATATTCAAAGTAGAATAATTTTTAAAACAAAGGAGTTTTCAAAATAATTTTGTAAAATTCTTTTTCAGAGTCAAATTTTCAAACTTCAAAAAAAAATTTGCACATTTTTAACCAAGTTTAGTTTAAACTTTGGTTTTCAAGAATAAGTTTAAAACTCAATTTGAAAAACTGAAGTAGTTTTATTTCTCCCCCTGAACCTGACATTAAAACAAATGTCTAACCAGTTTGTTACTGACTGACTTATCAGAGGATAGCAGCTTTCACTTGATTAGTCAAGTTAAGTTCAACCTTAACTTGATTAATGTATATTTTGTATTTAACGCCCAGACTTATATCGATGCACTGAAATAAGCATCTTAAGTCTTAGACAAGTGGCCTATACATCTCACCCGTTTCTATGTTCGTCAAACACAAGCAAGGTAAGCCTAGGGTTTTGGTGAGATGCTCAAAACTAGTCCTATGGGTACATGCTTTCTAAGGATTTTGAACTAGACTAAGGCTAAAAATATATTTAAAAATCTAAAAATAGGAAAGTTTTGAAAATGAAATATGTTTTAACCTATAATTTGAGAATAACCATTTTTGAAAATATTTTTGAAATTTGAAACTCCTAGTCTATTAGGCACATTCCTAGTTTTCTACGTAAATTGCTAAATTCACTTTCAGGGAGTGGTTTAGTGAATATGTCAGCTAAGTTTGACTTGGACTCAACATATTTGAGTTCAATGTCACCCTTAGTAACATGATCCCTGATAAAGTGGTGCCTGATTTCAATGTGTTTGGTTCTTGAATGATGCACTGGATTTTTTGTTAAATTTATTGAGCTAATATTGTCAATTAAAACTTTTACATTTGACATTTTTAAGTTGAAATCTTTTAAGGTGTGCATCATCCATAATAATTGGGCTACACATTCTCCTATGGCTATGTATTCTGACTCAGTTGTAGATAGTGCAACACAATGTTGCTTTCTACTAAACCAGCTAACAAGTGATGGGCCTAGTAGTTGGCATCCACCACTTGTGCTTTTGCGGTCTAATTTGCATCCAGCATAATCTGAATCAGAAGATCCTATTAATTTAAAGTCATTAGTCCTAGGATACCAAATTCCTACGTTTGTTGTTCCCTTAAGATATCTAAAAATCCTTTTGACTTGAGTCAAATGGGATTCTTTAGCACAGGTTTGGTATCTAGCACACATACTAACTGCAAATAAGATATCAGGTCTGCTTGCAGTTAAGTAAAGTAGACTACCTATTGCACTTCTATAATACTTTAGATCCACTGGTTTTCCATTTGGGTCATTGTCTAAGATTGTGTTTACTGCCATGGGTGTTTTTATTTCTTTTGTATTTTCCATTCCGAATTTTTTAAGTAATTCTTTAGTGTATTTATGTTGATAAATGTAATTTCCTTCATTTGTTTATTTAATTTGTAATCCTAGAAAATATGTCAATTTTCCTACTAAACTCATTTCAAATTCTTGTTCCATTAGGTTGATAAATTCTTCTAAAAAGTCTGAGTTAGTTGAACCAAATATTATATCATCTACATATATTTGTGCTATAAATATGTCGTTTTTTAGTAATTTAACAAACAAGGTTGGGTCAATTTGACCTTGGTTGAATCCTTTGGATGTTAAGTAAGATGTTAGCCTTTCATACCATGCCCTGGGTGCTTGTTTAAGTCCATATAATGCTTTCTTTAATTTAAAGACATAATCAGGATGTTCTAGATTTTCAAATCCAGGAGGCTGACCTACATAAACTTCTTCTTTTATCAGTCCATTAAGAAAAGCTGACTTAACATCCATTTGATATAATTTGAATCCCTTATAGGCTGCATAACTTAGTAACATTCTAATGGATTCTAATCTTGCTACTGGGGCATAGGTTTTATCGTAGTCAAGTCCTTCAACTTGACTGAACCCTTTGGCAACTAGCCTAGCCTTATTCCTAGTAATTTCCCCAGTTTCACTTAATTTGTTTCTAAATACCCATTTTGTTTCTATTATTTTCTTATCTTTAGGTGGTGGTACTAGATCCCAAACTTCATTATGCTCAAATTGAGCTAGTTCATTTTAGTTATTTAATTCGAAGTTTAATTTAATTAATTTTAAATTGATTTAATTCGAAATTTAATTTAATTCAAAATTTAATTAATTTAATTCAAAATTTAATTAATTTAATTCAAAATTTAATTTAATTAATTTAATTCAAAATTTAATTTAATTAATTTAATTCAAAATTTAATTTAATTAATTTAATTTGAAATTTAATTTAATTAATTTAATTTGAAATTTAATTTAAATAGTTTAATTCGAAATTTAATTTTGATCCTTAGTCATCTTACCCGATCTAAGTTTTCAATCAGGGAATCCTATAATTTTGTGAGATGAGTTGGATTTTAATTATGGAGTTTGGTTTAACTTGTGTTAGATTCAGGTTTAGCTTTGGTCTCTAC
Source organism: Zingiber officinale (assembly GCF_018446385.1). Taxonomy (NCBI): domain Eukaryota; kingdom Viridiplantae; phylum Streptophyta; class Magnoliopsida; order Zingiberales; family Zingiberaceae; genus Zingiber; species Zingiber officinale. The sequence goes on from NC_055986.1 coordinate 142,234,029, forward strand.
AAATAGGCATTCTTCGGATAAACTTCTAAGCTTGGTGAGTCACTTGGACATCATTAGAAGTAACCAACCTTTCGAGGTTTTCCGAATAGTCCTATCCACGGATCTTAGTACTAAATCTTGGTCTAACTAGTTAGGATCCATTTAAGGGTAGCTTCGGTCAGTTTCACTTGGCCAAATGCACCAGATCGAAACCATATCTTTCTAGACATGCGATGCCCAAGTTTCCCTAACGTACTATCATCCAAAAACTTCACCAGTACCATGATTCAAGTTAAACTTGGTCTCTTTTTAACTAATCCTAATTACCCTGCCGGGTTAGTTTGTTTAGGTTACCCTGTCGGGTAAGTTAGTTTTGGAGGTGCCAGCTATTCTGGAGCCTCCCCCTGAATTATTGGCCTTTAATTTAAATTTTCGTTTTAGGTTTGTGTCGATTTCTTTTATAGTTAAAATTAACTTGGTGATAATTTATATTTTGTTGAGTTTTAATATGTTTAAATTTTGATTTCTTTTATTTGTATTTTGGTTTTTGATTTGGTTTATTCGAGTTTATATAATATATTTTTTCTTTAGGTATGTAATATTGATTAATTCCTACTTGCGTGGTCAAACACGCTTTCGGAACCCAAGCTTGATTAGTTGATTTGTATTGGGTTATTAATGATTTAAAGGTTTTATTTGAGTTCGACTTGTATCCAAGTCCGGATTTATTATAACATGCTTTTTGATTGTTCAGGATTAGGTCTAGATTTTTTGATCTTGTAGTGAATTTTTCTAGTATTTCTTTTAAGTTATTAATTTCTGATTTTAATGATGAATTCTCTTCAAGTATTTGTTGGAGTGTATACTGAAAGCCTAAGCTTTGTAAACATTCATTATGAATAAAGAATCACATTTGGTCTAATTATCTACATTTGTTTGTAGTTGTTCATTTAATTTATATTGTAGATAACATAGTATGTGGTGTCACATACAGAAGATGATGTTATCAGTACCTTATAAATTATAAACAGTAGCTCACGACCAGAATGGAAAGGAACAAACCATTAGAAAGTCGTAGTGTAATTAGATATTAGTTTATCTTGACTATATAATTACACTAGTACACTCAGAGTGTATTGAGTAGGACCATTTGAAGTCGTTCCTTTTATACTGACTTTATAAAGGAATAAAGACCTCAGTTATTATGGAAGTGTGTGCTCTTAATCCTAATATAATAACAAGCATATATGTTTGATATTTATTTCTTTAATTTATCAATGGGTGAGATTTAGTTCGATGAATCAATAAACCCAATAAATTGGGAAATGGTATCACTCATAGTGTGTGTTGTTGATTATAGAAGGAAACTGTGTCCTAGAGATATTAGGTTGATAATGTCCTCAAGAGGAGCTCATAAAGATTGTCATGTTAAACCCTGCAGGTGGACTTAGTCCGACATGATAATAAGGTTGAGTGGTACTACTCTTGGACTTAGATATTAATTAAATGAGTTGTCAGTAACTCACTTAATTAGTGGACATTCGATATCTTAAACACTTGGAGACTAACACTCTCATTATAATAAGGAGCCCAAAAATGTAATTTGGGATTGGTGCGGTAGTTCAATGATAGTTCTCTAGTGGAATGAATTATCATTGATAAAATTAAGTTGTGTGTTCGAGGCGAACATGGGATGCTTAATTTTATCGGGAGACCAAAACCAATTCCTCCTCTCGGTCCCTATCGTAGCCTCTTATTTATAGAGTACTATACCCACATATACCCACCTTTTATACCCACCTAAAGGGGGCCGGCCAAGCTAGCTTGGGAACCAAGCTAGGGCCGGCCTAAGCTTGGGTTTAAGGTGGCCGGCCCTAGCTTGAACCCAAGCTAGTAGGGCCGGCCATAATTAATCAAAAAGAAAATTTAATTTTAATGTTTATTATTATGTGGAAGATTTAATTTAAAAGAGAATTAAAATTAAAATATCTCTCTTGTAAAAATTTACAAAAGATTAAAGAAAGAGATTAGATTTCTTTCCTTATTTGTAGATTGGAGAGTTATTTTATTTTCTCTTTAAAATTATTCACATGTTAATAAAATTAAAATTATAGATATTTCCTTTTATTAACCATGAAGAGATTTTAAAGAGAAATTTTATTTTTTAAAATTTTCGGAAACAAATAAGGAAAGTTTTAATTGAAACTTGTCCAATTTGCTTCCTATTGTTTTGGCCGGCCATCATTGTTTAATTGGGGAAATATTATTTTATTTTTCTCAATTAAATCATGTCAAGAAAATTAAGGAAAATTTATTGTAATTAAATTTCCTAATTTACCTAGGCCAAGGAATATAAAAGAAGGGGTGAGGGTGCCTTCATTAGACACAACATCTATTATTCCTCTCCCTCTTTTGTTTCTTGGTGTGGCCGGCCATCATCTCCATCTCTTCCTCTTGTGGTGGCCGAACCTCTCCCTCTCCCTTGGAGTTCTTGTGGTGGCCGGATACTACTCGGAGAAGAAGAAGAAGAAGGAGAGAAAGCTAGCATCTCTTGGAGCTTGGTTAGTATTTTGATTTTCTTCTTTGGTAAAGTTCTTCCTTTGTGGCCGAACCTTGCTTGGAGAAGAAGAAGGTGGTTGGTGCTTTCTCATCTTGGTAGATCGTTGCCCACACAACGTCCGAGGTTAGAAGAGGAATACGGTAGAAGATCAAGAGGTTTTTCTACAAGGTATAACTAGTAATTTCTATTTTCGCATCATGCTAGTTATTTATGGAAATAATACCAAATACAAGAGGCTTACGTTCTAGTATTTCGAATATGTTTTTTCGAAGGTGTGTTCTTTTGTTTCTTTCTTTTCCTTGTGATTTCATTGTTCTCTTTGGTTAACCTAAAGTTATTTTAGGAAATTAAATATTAGCTTTCTATTAAAGGTTTTGTCTAGTCGGTGGTGGTTGCTCCCATATCCAAGAAGGCCATGTGCCTCGCCACGTCAGTACTGGGAACCTTTTATGGAAATTAATATTTAATGGAATTAATAACTTAAGGAGACTTGGGTCGAACGTGTTAAGTTCCGCAGGAGATCCAAGTCAAAACCTAAAAGAACAAATAGATTAAGTTTTGGATCAAACGTGTTAAGTTCCGCAGGAGATCCAAAATTTAATTTAAAAGAACACATGGTAGCTAGGAAAAGGTTCAGATCTTTGTACAAAATTTTTGTACAGTGGAACCTATAGGCTTTCCGAGTAGCAACCAACAGTATTAGATCTTGAGTTGGATTTGAATTTTTTATTTGTTCCTTGAGGTCTTGATTTTCCTCAAGGAGTGATTTGTTTTCATTTTCTATTTTAATTAACTTACTATTTAAGTAGGAAATAATTTTAAAAAAATTTCTGTTTAAATTAAAATATACCTCATCCGGGCCTTCGGAAACGAGTACAGACTCGTGGCTTGATTCGGGTTCGGACCCGTCTTCATCTCCCTACTCGTCTTCCGTTTCAGCTTCGCGGGCCATCAGCGCGAGGTGGCTCTGGTGCTTCTGTTCTTCTACCTCCGATTCGTCCGAGGAGGAGTCGTCCCATGTTGCTTTGAGGGCCTTCTTTTTGGTTGGCTTCGGTTTGTCGAACTTCAGTCTTGGACATTCGCTCTTGTAGTGCCCCTTTTTGTTGCATCCGAAGCAAGTCACATTCTTTTGTTCCGCGGGAGGACTGATCTTTTGAAGGCCCTTTTTGCTGAAGCTCTTTTTTCTCCTGGTGAACATTTTTCTTACCAAGTTCACCAGGTATTCTTCGTCCTCTGAATCTTGACCGAAATCCTCTTCAGATTCAAACTTGCTCTTCTTTTCTTTGGATGGTCCTGCAAATAAAGCAATACCTTTCTCGGCTCCAGCATTAGTTTGTTCATGTAATTCTAACTCACAGAAAAGCTCGTCTAATTTTAACTTAGATAGATTTTTCGAAATTTTGTAGGCATCTACGATTGATGCCCACAAGCTATTACGAGGAAAAGCATTTAGTGCGTACCTTATTAAATCTCTGTTTTCCATCTGGTGGCCTATCGCGTGGAGTCCGTTGAGGACGTCCTTGATTCTCGCATGCAGTTGACTTGCCGTTTCCCCTTCCTACATTTTTATATTAAATATTTTATTTAAAAGTAGGTCTCTTTTTGTTACCTTTGCATCGCTCGTTCCTTCTTGTAGCTCGATCAGTTTGTCCCACAATTCTTTAGCGTTCTGATGCGGTCCGACCCGATTTAGCTCTTCTCGTGTTAGGCCGCAGTGTAGCGTGTTGATTGCCTTGTTTTCTGTTGATGCCTTTTTCCTCATGTCCGGAGTCCACTGTTCCGGGTCTAGTGGATTTCCGGAGTTGTCGACTGGAGTTCGGTATGCTTTTATGACGCTGAACCATTGATCGTAGTCTGTCTTTAGGTACACCTCCATTATTTTCTTCCAGTACGAGAAGTCATCCCCGTTGAATAGGGGAGGACGTACTGTGCTAAAGCCTTCTAGTTGAGACATTCTACACACAAGTAAACAACGAAAAAGAATATCCCAAGACTTGGTCTTGGATTAGCAGTGCGGAAAAAAATAATAGGAGTATCTAAATTAGTGTTGCACCAATATAGATTTAATTGCAACGAAGAAAAAAATTCCTAAATTAATAATAATATCAGATTTGAATTAAGCATAAAACAAAAATATTTTCACCCCCTGTCTGATTGGTGGTTGCACCAAATCAGAGCGGTACCTGCTCTGATACCACTTGTTGGATCGTGAAACGTCGATAGAGGGGGGGGTGAATATCGATTCGAAAAGACAGCGTTAAAAAGAGTTAAGCGCAGCGGAATAAAAAAAAACTTAGACAAATGAACACGATATTTTTTACTTCGTTCGGAGCCTGTGACGACTCGTACTTGAAGGCCCGTACTCCGTGAGTACTTTTGTTGGGCAATCACTAGCAATTCGAAAATTATTACAATTTAAAGTACAGGAATGCTAATGAAAATAAATAAAATACTGACAAGAATTAAAGAAAAAGAAAGGAGCGTATTGTCGGATCTTTGTTAGCGTCGCAGGAGCGCAGAGCAGTAGAGCAAGCAGTGGAAGACTTTCTTTTCGTTGTTGTTCTGAAGCTCCCCTCTGACCCTCCTTTTATATGAGGCTCGGGGCGCCCCGGATCCCTTCCGGGCGCCCTGGTGGGACGTGGCAGGTCCAACCAGTAAGCTCCACGTGGCGACGCACGAGTTTGGATAAAACTTACCTCCGGGCGCCCGGACCTCCTATTTTTAGGAACTCCTTCTCCTACAAAATAGAGTTAGTCCGAGGCAAATATATATCCTGTAAAATAGATTGTTAGCACAGTTAAAGTTCAACAAAGTAATAGAAAAAGAGTATGACTTAGATTCCGTCTTTCCGAGACCGGAATCTAGTCAAGATCTCGACTTAGATATCCGAAATGGATCTAAGTCGGATCGACGCCTAATGTTCTCTTCCCGGGAACGCGTCCTCGCAGTCACTCCCCTCCAGTGACTTACCTCACTTACCTGTCAGACGTCCGGTCAGCCCGTCGACCCGTCTGGACTTTGTGTCAGCTATCCGGTCAGCCCGTCGACCTAGCTGGACTTCGTGACAAGCGTCCGGTCAGCCCGTCGACCCACTTGGACTTCGTGCCAGCTATCCGATCAGCCCGTCGACCTAGCTGGGCTTCATGCCAGACATCCGGTCAGCCCGTCGACCTGTCTGGACTTCTCCTGCACACTCGATCAAAGTGTCAGACAACAATAAACTAACTTAACCTGATTTGTCATTCATCAAAACCTGGGTTAAATCGTTAGTGCTAACCGCACCAACAGCATCCACCTGAAGGGTTGGCCAGAAGTATCCAGCGAGCAGAATCTTTCTCTTCAACAAACGGCCGCCCGGATGTCCTCCGCAAGATCCTTGATGTACCTCTCGTAATATATAGTCGACATCCTCCGATCCAACACATTTGAGCAGAGGCCTGGAGAAGGCTTTCTTGTAGAGCTGATCCCCGATAAGGGTGAACCGACCAGCCCTTTTTCTTAGCAATTGGGCCTCCTCCCAATTGGACGGTGTAGCTCCCGATCATAAAAACTCTATCAGAGTCGTTCTCCAATCGCTCGGGAAGGTAAGTCCCTCCATCCGGTCGATGTGCGCTACCAGAGATACCTGCTCGATCGGTTGTCAAATGACGATCGACGATAATGAGCTGGCCAACTTGGCCAACTCATCTGTAGGACGACCTCTAGGAAATTGGCCTTCAGCTTTCGAAGACTTCAGTGTAGAGCTTGAGATGAGCGTTACTTATCTCGAACGTCCCGGTCAGCTGATGGGCGGCTAGTTGTGAACCCGAATGGAGGACGACTTTGATGGCTCCGACGTACCACGCAGCTTGTAGGCCGGCGATCAGCACCTCGTACTCGGCTTCATTATTTGTTGCCCTATAATCCAGCCGAACGGACAGTTGCATCCGCTCTTCTTGAGGGGAGATGAGCATGATTCCGATCCCACTCCCCTGCCGAGTGGACGAACCATCCACATATATTTTCCAAAATGGCTTCAGGCTCTGGATTTTGTACCTCAGTAACAAAATCCACCAAAGACTGCACCTTGATGGTCGTTCGGGGTTAATATTGAATGCCAAACTCACTGAGCTCCGTCGTCTATTTGATTAGCCGTCCGGACGCTTCTGGATTTAAGAGTACTCTCCCCAAGGGACTGTTGGTCATCACAATGATAGCGTGACTGAGGAAATACGGACGAAGCCTCCGAGCGGTGAGTACCAAAGCATAGGCGAGCTTCACGAGGCCAGTGTAGTGAGATTCAACATCTTTCAATATATGATTTAGAAAGTATATCGACTGTTCCTCGTCGTTTTGCCTAACTAGCGTCGTGCTGATCGCATGCTCGGTCAAGGATAAATAGATTCTGAGTGGCTCGCTAACATTTAGCTTAGCTAGTACAGACAACAAATTGAGGTATTCCTTAAGCTCTTCGAACGCCCGGTCGCATTCCTCATCTCATTGAAACTTGGTAGCTCAACGTAAAATTTTGAAGAAAGGCAAGCTCCGATCGGTAGATTTAGAGATGAACCGAGACAAGACTGTTATCCGACCTGTGAGCCTCTGAGCTTCCCTCAAATTCCTCGGTGGCGAAATATCTTGCAGCGCCTTTACTTTGCTGAGGTTCGCCTCGATGCCTTGCTCTGTGACAATGTAGCCCAGGAAACGCCCGCTCCTTGCGCCGAACAGACACTTGTTTGGATTTAGGTTGATTCCATATGTCCTCAGTGTTTGGCAGGTCTCCTTGACATCTGCACAGAGATCAGCAGCTCGGAGGGATTTAATTAATATGTCATCAACATATACCTCCATGTTACGAATGATCTGCCGCCAGAATACTTTATTCATCAGCCTCTGATAGGTGGCTCCGGCGTTCTTCAATCCGAACGGCATGACATTGTAACAGTATGTTCTATCGACCATAATAAAACTGACATTTTCTTGATCCTCCCTGGCGAGCGGCACTTGGTGGTACCCATGATATGCGTCCAGCATACATACCAGCTCGCACTCGGTAGTGGAGTCTACCATCTGATCGATCCGGGGTAGCGGGTAAAAGTCCTTTAGGCATGCCTTGTTACAGTTACGAAAATTGATGCAGACCCGCCACTTGTTGCCCGGCTTGGAGACCAACACTACATTGGCGAGCCATCTTGGGAATTGAACCTCCCGAATGTGGCCGACTTCCAGAAGCTTTTCTATTTCCACCCGGATGATCAGATTTTGCTCGGCGCTAAAGTCTCTCTTCCTTTGTTTCACCGACTGAGCGTCCGGTCGGACGTGGAGTTGGTGTTGCACAACGCTCGGGGAAATCCCGGAGAGTTCATGTGTTGACCACGCGAATGTTAGAGTGTATACTAAAAGCCTAGCTTTTGGTATAAACATTTATCTAGAAATAAGAATCACATTGCTCAAATGTCTACATTTATGATAAATGTAGTTGTTCAATTAATTTATATTGTAGATAACATGGTGTGTGGTGTCACACACAGAGGATCATGTTATCAGTACCTTATAAATTATAAACAGTAACTCACGACCATAATGGAAAGGAATAAACCATTGGAAGGTCGTAGTGTAATTAGGTATTAGTTTATCTTAACTATATAATTACACTAGTACACTTAGAGTGTATTGAGTAGGATCATTAGAGGTCGTTTCTTTTATACTGACTTTATAAAGAAACAAAGACCTCAGTTATTATGGAAGTGTGTGCTCTTAATCCTAATATAATAACAAGCACATATATTTGATATTTATTTCTTTAATTTATCAATGGGTGAGATTTAGTTCGATGAATCAATAAGCCCGATAAGTTGGGAAATGATATCACTTATAGTGTGTATTGTTGATTATAGAAGGAAACTGTGTCCTAGTGATCTAGGTTGAGAATGTCCTCAAGAGGAGCTCATAAGGATTGTCATGTTAAACCCTGCAGATGGACTTAGTCCGACATGACGATAAGGTTGAGTGGTACTACTCTTGGACTAAGATATTAATTAAATGAGTTGTCAGTAACTCACTTAATTAGTGGACATTTGACATCTTAAACACAGGGAGACTAACACACTCATAATAAGAAGGAGCCCAAAATATAATTTGGGATTGGTGCGGTAGTTCAATAATAGTTCTTTAGTGGAATGAATTATTATTGATGGAATTAAGTTGTGTGTTCGGGGCGAACACGGGAAGCTTAATTTCATCGGGAGACCAAAACCAATTCCTCCTCTCGGTCCCTATCGTAGCCTCTTGTATATAGAGATTTATACCCACCACATACCCACCTTCTTAACCAACCCATAGGGGCCGGCCAAGCCTAAAGGTTGGCCTTAAGGTGGCCGGCCAATAGCTTGGAGCCCAAGTTTAGGTGGCCGGCCACATCATATTAAAAAGGATTTTTTATTAAAATTATTTCTTATGTGGATATCATAGTTTTAAAAGAGAGTTTAAAAATTAAATCTTTCCTTTTAAAGCTTTCTACAAAAGATTAAGAAAAGATTTGAAATCTTTCCTTATTTGTAGATTGAAAGGAGATTTTATTTTTAAGAAAAACTTTCCTTTTTGACCATGATAATAATTTAAAAGAGAAGTTTAAAAATTAAATATTCTCTTTTATTAGTTTCTACAAAAGATTAAGAAAAGATTTGATATCTTTCCTTATTTGTAGATGTTGGTGCAATCATGCCCTGGAAGTTTCAATGTGTTGACAATTATTTAAGTTTAGGTTAATACGGTGGAACTAACATGCATTGTGAGTTTGCAGGAGGAGTTTCTTGCAGGTCAGAAGACCAGATGCAAGAGAAGACCAAGAAGGTCGAGGACTGGATTCTTGGGAGTTCTTGCAGGTCAGAAGACCAGATGCAAGGCAAGAGAAGTCCAAGAAGGTCGGGGACCGGATTCTTGGCAAGAGAACCTCCTGCAAGTCACAAGATTATGTGTGTGATAGGCTCACTGTCAGAGATCGACTGGAAAATCGATTCAGACATGGCTGTGCGGCAAATTGCCTCTGAATCGATCAGCCGATCGATTGAAGGTAAGGCAATCGATTGGCTGATCGATTGGTAAAGTTCTGCGCAGCACAGAATGCGTCTGGATCGATCAGCCGATCGATCCGAGAACATTCTGTGCGAAGCACGAATCGTTCTGAATCGATCATCCGATCGATTCAAGGGATTGAATCGATCGGCCGATCGATCCGTGAACATTCTGTGCGAAGCACAGAATCACTCTGAATCGATCAGCCGATCGATTCAAGGTATTGAATCGATCGGCCGATCGATTCACGCAAGTGCTAATTTCATGAGCAAGCGCTTGAATCGATTCAAACGCTGCCCCAATCGATCCAAGTCAAATAAAAGAATCTGCACCGTTGATCTTGACGCGATGGCTTCCAACGGATAGTTGTGAATCGATTGGAATATGACCTCAATCGATCCACGGCGACGGCGGCGTGAGAAACGGCTAGTTTTCTCAACGTATAAAGCACGGAAAGAAACGAGAAAACAGACACAACGAAAAACCTACTGTTCCATTGCTCTCCAAGCCTTTTGAAAGCTCTCAAATGATCAAGATTCAAAGCAAAGGGTTCAAGCTCCTCTCCACAACGTGCTGAAATCTCACCTGCAAAGAAGAAGCTGATTAAAGCTTGTAATCCTTCTCTACTTCTTCTTTGTAGCGTTTTTGATATTTATTTTGAAGAAAAGGGAGAGGTGTATTTCTGTTAAGGTTTCTCCACCTTCGGTGTAATTCCGAGAAGGAGGGTTTTCGATAGTGAAAGAGTGTGAGTGGTGTGGATCCTTGGATTAGTCACCTCCTTGAGGAGGTGGATACCAAGTAAATACCTGTGTTAGCATTGCCTTCAGATTTCCGCTGTGCAAAACAAAGTTGGTCAGCAAAAGAAGTGAGCCATTCACCCCCCCCCCCCCCTCTAGCTCAACCGATCCTAACAAGTGGTATCAGAGCGCTGGTTTGCTTTTGAGGATTCATCGTCAAGAAAGCACAAGTTAAAGAGCTACAAGATGTCAATGAAGGAGGGACATAGTACTTCACGACCACCATTCTATGAAGGCAGCAATTTTGCTTATTGGAAGAGCCGCATGGAACACTATCTCATGACCGAAATTGATATGTGGTTCTCAATCACGGAGGATTTCATGGCGCCAACTGAAAATGGAAAAATGCTTGAGTCATCAAGGTGGACTGTTGAACAAAAAATGAAGGCTCAAGCAAATGCAAAGGCGATTGTGACTCTTCAATGTGGATTAAGCTCGAACAACTCAACAAAGTTGGACCCTTTAAGAGTGCCAAGGATTTGTGGGATAAGCTTATTGAACTAAATGAAGGCACCAAGGATTCAAGAATTGCAAAGAGGATTTGTTGATAAATCAACTTCAAAACTTCACCATGAAGGATGGAGAAACGGTAAGCTCACTACATGGGAGATTCAAGGAACTCCTAAATGGTCTTCATTCAGTTGGAGAGAGTGTGGAGAACCGAGATCTCATAAGGTATGCTTTAAAATCTTTCCCAAGAAACTCTTTATGGTCATCCATGGTGGATGCTTATAAGGTTTCAAGGGATTTGTCAATAGTGAAATTGGATGAATTATTTTGTGAACTTGAATTACATGAGCAAGCTAACACAAGCCATAAGGAGAAAGGTATAGCATTGGTTGCAGGTGAAAAGAGCAAAAAGAAGCACAAGGAAAAGAAAAAGGAGAAGAAGGAGTCATCCTCAGAATCCGAACAAGATAGTGATAGTGATAGTGATGAAGAGCTATCATCAAGTGAAATGGCAAACTTCGTTCGAAGAATGATGAGACATTCAAGGAAGTTTGACAAAAAGGATGTTAAGAAAATCTTCAATGATGAGAAAAGAAAAGGTAAATCTCTTGTGGATTCTAAGAATAAAACTGATGTAATTTGCTATGAATGTAAGAAAAAGGGGCACTACAAAACGGAGTGTCCAAAGTTGAAGAAGCAAGAGGAAAAGATCAAGAAAAAGAAGAAGGCGTTGAAAGCCACATGGGATGACTCATCATCAAGCTCATCGGAAGAAGATGAAAGGAAGAGCTCAAAGCACATGGCTCTCATGGCCTTAAGTCATGTAGAAGATAGTGAAGATGAAGATAGTCATGAAGAAGATGTGGAGTCTTCAAGTGAGTCATCTTCTAGTGATGATGAGGTAATTTCTCCCAAGCTTGATAAGATGTATGCCACCATTGCATGCTTAACCAATGCACTAGCTAAATCAAAAGGGAAGGTCAAAAGATTGCAAAATGAATTGAAATCACTCAAAAATGAAATTGTGCCATGTGAAAGTTGCATGCTTCATGAAAATGACAAAAATGATGTTGATGATCTTGAAAAAGAAAATGTATCATTGAAATCACAAGTTGATGATCTTAGATGTGCTCTAGTAAAATTTACTTCAAGCTCAAAATACTTAGACATGATTCTAGGAGCTCAAAGAGGCGTGTACAATAAAGCGGGACTAGGTTTCAAATCTCAAGATAAGGAAGTTAAATTCATGTCCCTAATTAGTAGAAACCATGCTTCAAGGGTTAAGGTTGTTCAAGCTTGGGTACCCAAGCAATTTGTTATTGATGCTATCGGACCCAAAGTGTGGGTACCAAAACATTTGGTTCATCGTGTTTAAACAGGCATGCGAAAAGGGGGAGCATCCAACAACATGGTTCGTAGATAGTGGATGCTCTAAGCATATGACGGGAGACTCATCAAAATTTTCATCATTTAGACACAAAAGTAAAGGTATCGTTTCTTTTGGTAATAGTGGTGAGCTAAAAGTTATAGGAATTGGAGATATTAGAATTTCCGAGAAATTTGTAATAAAAAATGTGTTACTAGTAAAAGGCATGGCTTTTAATCTCTTGAGTGTTAGCCAACTATGTGACTCGGGGTATAGAGTTGAGTTCAACTCATCTCAATGCCTAGTCAAACATAGTGAACTAAACACTAATGTTCTCATAGGCCATAGAAAAGAAAATATTTATCAAGTTGAACTATTTGGTGCTACTAATGTGTTTGCTAAGTGTCTCATGTCCAAAGAAGAGGAGACGTGGCTTTGGCACCGGAGACTCGCTCACACCAACATGAAGAATATCAAAAATCTCTCAAGGAAGGAGTTGGTGCACGGATTGCCAAAGTTGAAGTTTCAAAAGGACAAAATATGTGATGCATGTCAAATGGGTAAGCAAACCAAAGCTACTCATAAAGGTAAAAATGTTGTAAGTACTTCAAATGCTTTAGAGCTCATTCACATGGATTTATTTGATAGTAGCAAATATAGTTCTTTAAATGGTAGTAGATATTGCTTTGTAATTGTGGATGATTACACTAGATATACATGGGTGTTTTTCTTGAAACATAAGGATCAAACTCTAGATACCTTGATTGCTTTTTGTAATAGAGTAGAAAATGAAAAGGCTCATAAGATAAACAAAATAAGAAGTGATCATGGAGGTGAGTTTGAAAATGATAGATTCACAAGTTTTGTATGGAAAAAGGCTACAAACATGAGTTTTCAACCCCTAGAACACCTCAACAAAATGGAGTTGTTGAGAGGAAAAATAGGGTGTTACAAGAGGCCGCTAGGAGCATGTTAAATGAATATTCACTACATAGTTTCCTATGGGCCGAAGCAATCAATACGGCTTGTTATGTCCAAAATCGAACTTTAATACATAGGTTTCTAGGAAAAACACCTCATGAATTGTGGTTTGGTAAACAACCTACAATTAAGCATCTTAGAGTATTTGGGTGTAAGGTCTATATTCTAAACACCAAGGATCACTTGGGAAAGTTTTCCGCTAAGGCGGATGAGGGGATTCTTGTAGGATACTCAAGTCATAGCAAGGCATACCGAATTTACAACAAAAGATCAAAACTAGTTGAAGAATCACTAAATGTTGTATTTGAAGAAAATCCCTCTTTAAACGCTATAAGAACAAACAATGAAGAATTACAATTTGAGTTAGAGAAACTAACACTAAATGAGGTAAATCATCAAGGAGAAGAAAATCAAGAAAGTGATGGTGAGAAAAATGAACCTTTGCCACTTGAACCCGAAATTATAACAAATCAAGACTCAAGACCTATTAGGACTCATGTAAATCATCCCTTAGATCAAGTAGTAGGAGACATTACTCAAGGAGTGAGAACTCGATCTTACTTTAGAAATGAAGGAAGTCAAGTTGCCCTAATATCTCAAATAGAACCAAAAACCATTGATGATGCCTTGTTTGATCCGGATTGGATTTTAGCAATGCAAGATGAATTATCTCAATTTGAGAGAAGTCAAGTTTGGGATTTAGTTCCTAGGCCTAACAACAAATCAATTATTGATACAAAATGGGTTTTTAGGAACAAACTTGATGATAAAGGGATAGTGGTGAGAAACAAAGCTAGATTGGTCGCTAGGGGTTTCAATCAAGTAGAAGGGTTGGACTATGATGAAACTTATGCACCCGTAGCAAGATTGGAGTCAATTAGAATGATGTTGGCCTTTGCCACTCACAAGGGCTTCAAATTGTACCAAATGGATGTAAAATCAGCATTTTTAAATGGTGTAATAAAAGAAGAAGTATATGTTGAGCAACCACCGGGATTTGAAAATTTGGAGTGTCCAACCCATGTATATAAACTTAAAAAGGCCTTATATGGACTAAAACAAGCTCCTCGGGCTTGGTATGAACGATTATCAACATTTCTAGTATCAAAAGGGTTTCATAGAGGAAAAATTGATCCTACTTTATTCTTGAAAAATAATGGTAATGATTTGTTTGTGGCCCAAGTATATGTAGATGACATTATTTGTGGTTCCACAAATAAAGATTTTTTAAATGAATTCATTAATCACATGGAGAGTGAATTCGAAATGAGTTTGGTTGGTGAGTTGACATTTTTCCTAGGACTACAAATTAAGCAAACAAAAGAGGGCATTTACATTCATCAATCCAAATATGTCAAAGAGCTATTTAAGAAATTTGGAATGGAAAATGCAAAGGAAATATCTACCCCCATGGCCACAAATACTAAGTTGGATAAAGACATTGAGGGGAAAGAAGTTGACTCCAAAGTGTATCGTAGTGCTATAGGAAGTCTTCTCTATCTCACGGCTAGTAGACCGGATATACTTTTCGCCGTAGGTATGTGTGCTAGGTATCAATCTTGTGCCAAGGAGTCACATTTGAGTGCCGTTAATTCTTCGTTATCTCAAGGGGACTCAAAATGTTGGTCTTTGGTATCCTAGAACCGAAACTTTTGACCTAGTGGGCTATACCGATTCCGATTATGCCGGATGCAAGTTGGATCGCAAAAGCACTAGTGGTAGTTGTCAATTTCTAGGGTCCTCTTTAGTAAGTTGGTCAAGTAGAAAACAACATTGTGTAGCTCTCTCCACAACCGAAGCGGAATATATTGCCATGGGAGAGTGTGTATCGCAATTATTGTGGATGACTCATACTCTAGAAGACTATAAACTTACCTATAACAATGTTCAAGTACTTTGTGATAATGTGAGCACAATCAACTTAACAAAAAATCCCGTTCATCATTCAAGAACGAAACACATAGAGGTTAAACATCATTTTATCCGTGATCATGTAACTCGAGGTGATATCATTTTAAATTATGTTGGATCAAAATCTAACTTAGCCGATATCTTCACCAAACCTCTTCCCGAAGTTGAATTTAGCTTTCTTAGAAGAGAATTGGGAATGTGTTGTATTGATTAAATCAAATCCTCCATGGTCACTTTATAGGTAGAGCCTTTGGGTTTTTCACCTTAATTTTTGCCTCTCACAAACACATAGGGTTATCTTCTTTGTGTGATTTAGATGGGGGTGAGAGGTTAGGAACATTTATTTTGGTCATAATGCTTGTTATGATGCATTAAGTTGGCCAAGAAAAATGATTTTCACATGAAACATTCATTTGTCCAATCATAGGGAAAGCAAGTGTACAACTCATGTGCCCGTTGCCCTACGATTATGATTGGAAATTTCCAATTGATCATGTCACAACTCACTTCTGAAACATTGGTTGAAGTGTGTTATTGGATGGGGGTTATTATGAAAAAGATAGATACAAACTTCCTCATATATTTGAAGTTTTCAATAATTTGTGGTTTTGTGTAAGTTTTCACTAAGACGAGTTTATTTTTATTAAACTTTATTTTTCCTTGATAATATGGGACATATATAGTGTCTATGCAAAATTTCATGATTTTTGGAGTAGTGTACAATTAGTTGTGCTTTTCCAAATCTTGGTTCTGAAAGTTTTTCAGACATGCAGAACTATCAGGCTTCCCAATCGATTGGTCAATCGATTGGGAGGCTCGCACTTGGCCACAGAAGGCACCTGAATCGATCAATGGATCGATTCAGAGTACCTCGATCGATCAATGGATCGATTGAGACGCTCGTCGGCTTTCACAGAAGGCATCTGAATCGATCAATGGATCGATTCAGAGAACCTCAATCGATCAATGGATCGATTGAGACGCCTTTTCGGTTTTCCACAGAAGGCGTCTGAATCGATCTGTGGATCGATTCAGACGTTCGTTCGATTTTCACAGAAGCATTGTGAATCGATCGACCGATCGATTCAATTACTCTCAATCGATCGGTCGATCGATCGAAGCCCCAAAACCCGTCTTAAACCCGTGGATCCGAATCGATCCCTTACTTTTTCCTTTTCTCTTTCTCTCTCTCAACGCGGTTTTTGCCCTAGGCGATTTCCCAGGCGACGGTTCTGCCTGTCTCGATCGTCACTCCGGCGTGCTTCTCCGGCGAAGAGGAGCTCTCCCACTTCTCTTCCAGTTCTCTCTCGACACACTGGACAGCTCCTTTCCTCTTCTCTGCGTCCTCACACAAAATGCGGCCTCAAAACCCTAAACCTAGGTAAAACTCGTTGCTCTACTCCTTGTTGTTCCTTTTTGCTCCTATTCTTGACCTAATCTATATTTTTGTGTGTCTTTGTGCATTGCATTATCCCTCATGCATTGCATTACTTGCATTACCCTTGAATCTTTGCATTACTGTCAAACCATTCACTGTCCCTTCCTCACGCACTTTGTATTCCTTCCCGTTCACTGTCAACCCTGGGCATCTCGTGCATTTGTTTTCTATCCCACAGAAAGAAACAAAAGGTCCATGAATCGGGCGAAGGGTCGTCTGTCCCTTCCTCACGTCCTCAACCTCCCACTGACCCTAGGTTTCCAAATGCTGCAATGCAACAAGCTTTCGCCAAAAATGCTTTCAAACTTATATCCCCTAGATCAGTGAATTTGCAATATTATAGATCATCTTGTTTTGATACCTATAATAGGTTCAAGCATTATAAACTCGACTCTTTGTTGACTTGTGAGAGGGACATCAATATAGGTCTTGTCTCCGAATTCTATAATAATTTACACACTTCAGATGGTGTAAATTATCGCACTCGTGTTGCCAAACGGAGCCTGGACTTTTCTTATGAGATTCTTCAATCTTATCTCGAATGTCTTCCCTCAAACAATGACTTCGTCTTTTATCCGAATCTTCCCGATGAGATGCCTCCACCTTTTGAGCATATTAGCATTGCCTCCATGCATCAGTTCTTCTTTGGTCGTCCTCGTCCGGATGGGCCAGATGCTCATCTCACTAAGTTTTCTTCTCTTGAGTTATCGGCTGAAAATGCCGCTTTGTTTAAAGTGATCATCAACTGTCTTTTCCCCATTGCCTCTCGTGCCCTAGCCATTCTACGACCGCCTCATATGTTTGCTCTTTACGCCATTCGTCATTCCCTTGACATCAACATCACTCTGAATATCTTTCATTGCATCATCCATTTCACCCAGCCCGTGCAGCAGACGATACATATGCCTTTCGGGCATCTTATCACAGATTGGCTGGCGTCCCAGAAGGTTGATGTCTCCCAGGGACGGCTGGAGCACATGACAGTGGCTTATTCTCGGATTTCTTCCCGCTCTTTCAAGAAGTCGGGTCTGATTGGTGGTCCAGCTGGAGTTCGATGGATCGATGGCCGTGCTTTTGGGGAGGGACCCCGGGCTCGCCACAGGGGGGATGCAGTGGCTCCTGCGGAGGATGAGGCTGAGGAGGCGTTCCACGGGCCAGCTTCTCCGACTCTTGAGGAGACGGTTTCCACTCGCCTTGAGGAGCTGACCTTGGAGGTAGCCAGCATGCGTACCACGTTGGATACTGTTGTCCAGCAGCAGACTTCGATGCAGGCGACTATGACTTCGATGCAGCGGACTCTGGATACACTGGTGGACTTAGTGGGCTCGTGGGTGACGGTTCACCCGTCTCAGTCTGGTCCATCCCCCGCCCCTGTTCCTCCTGCTGAGGATGCCCCTGATCCTGACTCTGCGGCGGTTCCTGCTCCGGCTACTACGTCTGCTCCAGCTGCTGATCCTGATCCTCCTCCTCCTGGCGACGAGCTTATCGAGTTTTATGTTCCTATATGATATGTTTTTATTTGTTGTATGGATGGTTATTCTGGAGTCCTTTTTGTGAACTCTATGTTATTTTGAATGTATGATATTTTTTTTTTTTTTTTTTGCTACACTCTCCTTTTGATTCTACATTTCAGTGTTGTTATGTTCTGTTGATATATGTGTTTTAGGGGGAGCATTCCTTGGAGTTATCATATTTGCCTTGTGCACTTATTGAGGGGGAGTTATTTGCTTTTGATTTTTGACAAAGGGGGAGATCTATGTTGAAGTTCATGCTTATTGCTTAGGCCTATCTTAGTAAATTAAAATCAAGCTTACTGCAATTATGCAATTATTATTTCAGCAAGCTACAATCATTATTTATCATTGTATTGGAAATTAGCCTAAACTTAAATAGATTGTCAAACATCAAAAAGGGGGAGATTGTTGGTGCAATCATGCCCTGGAAGTTTCAATGTGTTGACAATTATTTAAGTTTAGGTTAATACGGTGGAACTAACATGCATTGTGAGTTTGCAGGAGGAGTTTCTTGCAGGTCAGAAGACCAGATGCAAGAGAAGACCAAGAAGGTCGAGGACTGGATTCTTGGGAGTTCTTGCAGGTCAGAAGACCAGATGCAAGGCAAGAGAAGTCCAAGAAGGTCGGGGACCGGATTCTTGGCAAGAGAACCTCCTGCAAGTCACAAGATTATGTGTGTGATAGGCTCACTATCGATTGGGAAATCGATTCGATTGGACAGAGGGTCAGCAGATCGATCAGCCGATCGATTGAAGGTGGATCGATTGGTCGATCGATTGGTGAAGTTCTGCGAGCAATAGCTTGCAGGATCGATCAACCGATCGATTCAAGTACTTGAATCGATCGAGTCTCAACTTCAATCGATTGAGAAGTCGATCATGGATGGATAAGCCGATTTCAGCACGATCCGTGAACATTCGTGCGAAGCACGGAATCATTCTGAATCGATCATCCGATCGATTCAAGGTATTGAATCGATCGGCCGATCGATTCACGCAAGTGCTAATTTCATGAGCAAGCGCTTGAATCGATTCAAACGCTGCCCCAATCGATCCAAGTCAAATAAAAGAATCTGCACCGTTGATCTTGACGCGATGGCTTCCAACGGATAGTTGTGAATCGATTGGAATATGACCTCAATCGATCCACGGCGACGGCGGCGTGAGAAACGGCTAGTTTTCTCAACGTATAAAGCACGGAAAGAAACGAGAAAACAGATACAACGAAAAACCTACTGTTCCATTGCTCTCCAAGCCTTTTGAAAGCTCTCAAGTGATCAAGATTCAAAGCAAAGGGTTCAAGCTCCTCTCCACAACGTGCTGAAATCTCACCTGCAAAGAAGAAGCTGATTAAAGCTTGTAATCCTTCTCTACTTCTTCTTTGTAGCGTTTTTGATATTTATTTTGAAGAAAAGGGAGAGGTGTATTTCTGTTAAGGTTTCTCCACCTTCGGTGTAATTCCGAGAAGGAGGGTTTTCGATAGTGAAAGAGTGTGAGTGGTGTGGATCCTTGGATTAGTCACCTCCTTGAGGAGGTGGATACCAAGTAAATACCTGTGTTAGCATTGCCTTCAGATTTCCGCTGTGCAAAACAAAGTTGGTCAGCAAAAGAAGTGAGCCATTCACCCCCCCCCCCCTCTAGCTCAACCGATCCTAACAGTAGATTGAAAAGAGATTTTAATTTTTAGAGATAACTTTCCTTTTGGAAATTATCCACATGTTTAGAAGAAGAATTTTAATTTATAAAATTTCTTTTTATTAACCAATCATGAAGGGATTAAAATTATTGGAGAAATTTTTATAAATTTCTAGAAACAAATTAGGAAGTTTTAATTTTTGTTTTAATTAAAACTCTCCTTGTTTTGGGGAGAAGAGTGGCCGGCCATTATAATTTGAAAAGAGAAAATTATTTTAATTAAATAAATTTTCCTTTTCAATGGCAAAAGAATTAAGGAAGTTTTTATTAAATTTTCCTTATTTGCCAAGACCAAGGATTATAAAAGAGGGGGTAGAGGAAGCTTCAAGGTGAACAACTCTATTCTATTTTTCCTCTCTTTTCTCCTTGGGTGTGGCCGACCCTTTCTTTCCTCTCCTCTCCTTTGTGTGGCCGAAACCTTCTCATGGTGGAGATATCTTTGGTGGCCGGATCTAAGAAGGAGAAGAAGGAGAGAAAAGAAGCCTCTTTTCTAGCATCCCTTGGAGCATGGTGGTGGTGGCCGAACCTCTTCATCCTAGGAGAAGTTTTGATGGCCGAAACTTGTAAGGAAGAAGAAGGTGCTTGGTGGTTCTCATCTCGGAAGATCGTTGCCCACACAACGTCCGAGGTTAGAAGAGGAATACGGTAGAAGATCAAGAGGTCTTTCTAAAAGGTATAACTAGTAATTTTTGTTTCCGCATCATACTAGTTATTTTTGGAAATAATACTAAATACAAGAGGCATACGATTCTAGAGTTTCGAATTTGTTTTCGATATAGTGTTCTTTTATTTTTTTTTTTCTTGTGATTTGATTGTTCTTTTCGGTTAATCTAAAGTTATTTTAGGAAATTAAATATTAGCTTTCTATAAAAGGTTTTGTCTAGTCGGTGGTGGTTGCTCCCATATCCAAGAAGGTCATGTGCCTCGCCACGTCAGTACTGGGAACCAATTATGGAAATTAATATTTAATGGAATTAATAACTTAAGGTGACTTGGGTCGAACGTGTTATGTTCCGCAGGAGATCCAAGTCAAAACCTAAAAGAACAAATAGATTAAGTTTTGGATCAAACGTGTTAAGTTCCGCAAGCGATCCAAAATTTAATTTAAAAGAACACATGGTAGCTAGAAAAAGGTTCAGACCTTTGTACAAAATTTTTGTACAGTGGAACCTCTAGGTTTTCCGAGTAGCAACCAACAGCGAACACGTCGTGGTTTTGCTGGAGACAGGAAATTAGCTTCGCCTTCTGTTCAGCCTCTAGGTCGGACGCTATGAAAGTTGTTGCTTCTGTTTGGAGAGGATGGATCTGCACTTCCTCTTTCTCCACATAAACTAGAGTAGGCGGTTTTTCAGTGATGGCGCTTACCTCTAGTCTAGGATCCTTTCGAGTAGATCTGGTCTCGGTCTTGACCATCTCAACGTAGCAACGTCGAGCGGTCAGCTGATCCCCTTTTATTTCTCCCACCCGGTCGTCCACCGGGAACTTGATCTTCTGGCGGTAGGTTGAAACTACCGCTCAGAATTCATTGAAGATCGGCCAGCCCAGGATGACATTGTAGGCTGAGAGGGCATCCACCATGATGAAATTTGTGGTTCGGGTCCTCCTAAGTGGCTCCTCCCCGAGCGATATGGCCAACTTAGTTTGGCCGATCGGCTGCACCTCGTTGCCAATAAACCCATATAGTGGAGTTTTCATTGGCAATAGTTCGCCCTGGTCGATTTGGAGCTAGTCGAATGCCTTCTTAAAGTTTATATTCACTGAGCTTCCTGTGTCAACAAAAACTCGATTGATAGTATAGTTACCGCTCGGATGATGAGGGCGTCGTCGTGCGGGACTTCCACTCCCTCGAGGTCTCGGGGCCCGAAGCTAATTTCAGGCCCACTTGCCTTTTCTCGACTGCATCCCACTGCATGTATCTCCAACCGACAAGCGTATGACTTCCTGGCTCGGTTGGAGTCGCCACTGGTCAGCCCGCCGGCGATGATGCTTATCTCCCCGCGAGTGGTATTACTTCTATTTTTCTCTTCCCGAGCGGACGGCCTATGTCACTCGTGTGAAGCTCGGGGATGGTCATTGCTCCTCTGTTGATGGTGGCGCTGCCGCTTGGGTGACCGCCTGACATCTTCTCGTTGCCCGACAGTTTGATGCTCGTGTCGCTGATCAGGTGAAGGCGATCGGCGACGATAACCCCTTGGTGCCGGTCGAGCGGCTGGCGTCAACCCACGACAATCGCAAGTGTTGTGGGACGTCAATTGATGGAAGGAACAAAACATGGGAGTCCATACCTTGCCCTTCAATGCCTTTAGCCGGCCGGAGGCCACATGCTGCACGGCATGTGCCCTCGTCTCTTGATGTGGTCGTACTCCTTTGGCTCTCGGCCCCCTGGGCGGTTGTGGGATGCTCGACGGCCTATGTTCGATTGACGTCGAGGGCTCAGTTGGTGCCTCCTTCCTTATTGCTGCCTGTGCCTCTTCCACATTTATGTATTCACTGGCTTTCTTGAGCATGTGGTCGTAGTCTCGAGGTGGCATCCGGATGAGTGACCGGAAGAAGTCTCCTTCGACTAGGCCCTGAGTAAACGCATTCATCATGGTCTCAAATGAGACTGAAGGGATATCCATGGCTACCTGGTTGAAGCGTTGAATGTATGCTCGGAGGGCTTCCCTGGGTCCTTGCTTCATGGAAAATAAGCTGACGCTCGTCTTCTAGTAGCGTCTGATGCTTGCGAAATGGTGCAAGAAGGTCATTCGAAAGTCCTTGAAGCTTCGAATCGACCCATCCGGCAACCTTCTGAACCACCGTTGCGCCGAGCCGGACAGTGTCGTGAGGAAGACTTGACATTTCACGCCATCTGTATACTGATGAAGAGTAGTGGCATTGTTGAACTTACCCAGATAGTAGTCCGAATCAGTTGACCATTGTACTCTTCGATCGCCATAGGAGCATAGTGCCTTGGCAGTGGGTCTTGCAGTATCACCTCAGAGAACTGGCGATTGATCCGCTCGGGAGATATGTTGGCTTAGGGCACTTTCCCTTTCCTCACATCTTGAATGGGCACTTCGTCTGAAGAAGATCCTTTCTCTTGATTTGCTTGAGCAATCTCTGAGGGCGTTTGGAACATAGCCTAGTGGAATGGTATCGGGGCTGGCGGCGCCTCCCCATGTGTGCCAGTCAGCCCTTTGTTATGCCCCCAGACAGAGAGTTACTCCAGTCAGTCTTCATGCGCCGCTCAGCCTCCTGAGGCCGACGTTGCTTATTGTGCCAGTCGATCAGCTAGCGCCTTTTTACTGCTGCTGCTCCACTATCTTCTATGCTCACACCTTCATGAGGATGTCGAGCTCCTCTTGGGTGAGTGTCACGATGAGAAGTTGTCCAGCATCTTCCATCTTCCCGGCTCAAATGCAGGTGTGTTCCCACAAACGGCGCCAAATTTGATCATGTCCGAGAGTCGAGGCGATGGGTGCTGGGGATGTGGCACTCCTGTTGAATGTGCGTGGGCTTTCGACGGGATGAGCCTACAACCACAAGACGTTAGTGTCGAGCCAAGGAGGGGTTCCTCGGCGTTGGCCCTCCGACGCTCAAGTCAGTCACCGGCAGTAGAAATAAGCAAGCAAAGAAAAGAAGTGAAAGTAGCAGTGTAACAGTAGCTACAGTAAAGTGTGCATACCTCCGTCGAAGCTTGGGGGTCCTTATATAGGACTCCCAGAGAGCACGTGCACGCTTCTCGAGGTATGTACACTTCTCAAAGCATACCTTGAAAAGATGTGTCAGAAAAGCATCTCTGACACCAAACCTTAATAGCCCGAGCATATCATTGACAAGACAGTGGAAACTTCCGTCTGATGATCCTCTGCCTGACCATGTCGTCAATCATGTCGCATGTCGGTGGCACTGGTTCCCAGATAGCGGCTAAAGAGGGGGGGTGTGAATAGCCGACCTCAAATTATCGTTTCTTCCTACAATTTAGGTTAGCGCAGCGGAAATACAATGTAGAAACGAAAGTGGAGAAGATCAAACCTCAAACACGATGATGTAACGAGATTCGGAGATGATACTCCTACTCCTCGGCGTGTCCGTAAGGTGGACGAAGCCTATCAATCCTGTTGGTTGCTACTCGGAAAACCTATAGGTTCCACTGTACAAAAATTTTGTACAAAGGTCTGAACCTTTTCCTAGCTACCATGTGTTCTTTTAAATTAAATTTTGGATCGCCTGCGGAACTTAACACGTTTGATCCAAAACTTAATCTATTTGTTCTTTTAGGTTTTGACTTGGATCTCCTGCGGAACTTAACACGTTCGACCCAAGTCACCTTAAGTTATTAATTCCATTAAATATTAATTTCCATAAAAGGTTCCCAGTACTGACGTGGCGAGGCACATGGCCTTCTTGGATATGGGAGCAACCACCACCGACTAGACAAAACCTTTAATAGAAAGCTAATATTTAATTTCCTAAAATAACTTTAGGTTAACCAAAAGGAACAATCAAATCACAAGGAAAAGAAAGAAACAAAAGAACACAACTTCGAAAAATATATTCGAAATTCTAGAACGTAAGCCTCTTGTATTTGGTATTATTTCCATAAATAACTAGCATGATGCGGAAATAGAAATTACTAGTTATACCTTGTAGAAAAACCTCTTGATCTTCTACCGTATTCCTCTTCTAACCTCGGACGTTGTGTGGGCAACGATCTTCCGAGACGAGAAACCACCAATCACCTTCTTCTCCTCCTAGCTAGGTTCGGCCAACAAAGAGGAAGCTTCACCAAGGAAGAAAAACAAAATACTAACCAAGCTCCAAGAGATGCTAGCTTTCTCTCCTTCTTCTTCTTCTTCTCCGAGTAGTATCCGGCCACCACAAGAGCTCCAATAGAAGGGTAGGGTTCGGCCACCACAAGAGGAAGAGAGGGAGAGGTTGGTCGGCCACACCAAGGAACAAAAGGAGAGGAATAATAGATGTTGTGTCTTGTGAAGGCACCCTCACCCCTTCTTTTATATTCCTTGGCCTAGGCAAATTAGGAAATTTAATTACAATAAATTTTCCTTAATTTCCTTGACATGATTTAATTGAGAGAAATAAAATAAAATTTCCCCAATTAATTTCAAGTGGCCGGCCACATCATTGGAAAACAAAAGAGGACAAGTTTTAATCAACAATTAAAACTTCCTAATTTGTTTCCGGAAATTTTAAAAAATAAAATTTCTCTTTAAAATCTCTTCATGGTTGATAAAAGGAAATTTCTATAATTTTAATTTTATCAACATGTGAATAATTTTTAAAGAGAAAATAAAACATCTCTCCAATCTACAAATAAGGAAAGAGATCTAATCTCTTTCTTTAATCTTTTGTAGATCTTTTACAAGAGAGATATTTTAATTTTAATTCTCTTTAAAATATATCTTCCACATAATAAAAATTAAAATTAAATTTCTTTTTTAATTTATTTTGGCCGGCCCTACTAGCTTGGGTTCAAGCTAGGGCCGGCCACCCAATCTCATACCTAGGCCGGCCCTAGCTTGTTCCCAAGCTAGCTTGGCCGGCCCCTATTGGGTGGGTATAGAAGGTGGGTATAGGTGGGTATAGAACTCTATAAATAAGAGGCTACGATAGGGACCGAGAGGAGGAATTGGTTTTGGTCTCCCGATAAAATTAAGCATCCCGTGTTCGCCCCGAACACACAACTTAATTTTATCAATGATAATTCATTCCACTAGAGAACTATCATTGAACTACCGCACCAATCCCAAATTACATTTTTGGGCTCCTTCTTATTATGAGTGTGTTAGTCTCCCTGTGTTTAAGATATCGAATGTCCACTAATTAAGTGAGTTACTGACAACTCATTTAATTAATATCTAAGTCCAAGAGTAGTACCACTCAACCTTATCGTCATGTCGGACTAAGTCCACCTGCAGGGTTTAACATGACAATCCTTATGAGCTCCTCTTGGGGACATTATCAACCTAGTATCTCTAGGACACAGTTTCCTTCTATAATCAATAACACACACTATAAGTGATATCATTTCCCAATTTATCGGGCTTATTGATTCATCGAACTAAATCTCACCCATTGATAAATTAAAGAAATAAATATCAAATATATGTGCTTGTTATTATATTAGGATTAAGAGCACACACTTCCATAATAACCGAGGTCTTTGTTCCTTTATAAAGTCAGTATAAAAGAAACGACCTCAAATGGTCCTACTCAATACACTCTGAGTGTACTAGTGTAATTATATAGTCAAGATAAACTAATACCTAATTACACTACGACCTTCTAATGGTTTGTTCCTTTCCATTCTGGTCGTGAGCTACTGTTTATAATTTATAAGGTACTGATAACATCATCTTCTGTATGTGACACCACATACTATGTTATCTACAATATAAATTAAATGAACAACTACAAACAAATGTAGATAATTAGACCAAATGTGATTCTTTATTCATAATGAATGTTTACAAAGCTTAGGCTTTCAGTATACACTCCAACAAATCCGTCGGTGGATGAGACCCCGGATAACCGGCTAATATGAACTCCTTCTGGGTGGAGAAACCTCACCACAATCTCTCTTGCAACAGCAAGAATGGAGTACAACCAATAGAGAAAGAAAACAAGAACAATATAAATGTAAAAACACTTTGCTTGCCTTCTCGTCGACTGGAGTTGGATGAAGCAGCAACTTCACGATGTCAACAGCAGCTGATCACCCAGTCGAGGGAAGCTCACACGAAGCTTCAGGAATAGGGAGCTCAGCAAAGCTCAGATCGCAAGAGTGAGGAAGAAGAAGAAGAGTATCGAGAGTCCATCTGCCTTCTTCTACTGTAGCGGCCTTATACCCTGTACCTGCGAAGAAGACAAAGAACAACACAGAAATCTAGCCGTTGTGTCGCAACGGCTAGGCCTGGACCGATCAGGCTCCAACCTGATCGGTCTGGGAGACTCCTGATCGGTCTGTGGACCGATCAGGCCGTAGGCTGATCGGTCCCCGGACCGATCAACCAACTCTGTGAGAGTTGAGCTTTGATCGATGCGTGGACCGATCGGGCTATAAATGGATCGGTCAAGGAGTCCCCTACCCTACGCCTCGATCGTTTCTGATCGGTCGGTGACCGATCGGATACCTTGATGAGCCCTTTGTTTGGTTCTTGATCGATCACCGGACCGATCAGATAACCCATAGTATCATTGGATGGTCTGCAGACCGATCCAATTTCCCAACCTTAAACCTAAAGCCTTCCGGTCTAGAGAGCGAGCTCAGGCCTCTCTAATCTAGTCCGGAGAGCGAGCTGAGGCCCTCTCCGACTTCCTCATCCGTCCGGAGAACGAGCTCGGGCCCTCTCGACCTAGTCCGGAGAACGAGCTATCGAGCCCTCTCCACTCGTGCGGTCCGGAGGCAGGCTCCAGAGCCCTCTATGACCTACTCCCGAGGCGAGCTACAGGCCCTCTCAGCCCGTCCGGTCCGAGAGCAGGCTCCGGCCCTCTCGACCTAGTCAGGAGAGCAGCTGAGCCCTCTCCGACTTCGTCGGTCCGAGAACAAGCTCCCAGGCCCTCTCGACCTAGTCCGGAGACGAGCTACCGAGCCCTCTCGACTTCCACGTCCGGTCGGAGAGCAGGCTCCGAGCCCTCTCGACCTGAGTCCGGAGAACGAGCTACAGGCCCTCTCCGACTTCGTGGGTCGAGCAGGCTCCAGGCCCTCTCTGACCTAGTCCGGAGAATGAGCTACCGAGCCCTCTCCGACTTCCACGTCCGGTCCAGAGAACGAGCTCCCGAGCCCTCTCTGACCTAGTACGGAGAACGAGCTACCGAGCCCTCTCTGACCTAGTACGGAGAACGAGCTACCGAGCCCTCTCCGACTTCGCATGCCAAGCTTCCATACTTGGACTTCTCCCGTGCCAAGCCCCTGCTTGGACTTCTCCCGTGCCAAGTCTCCATACTTGGACTTTTCCGTGCCAAGTCTCCATACTTGGACTTTTTCGTACCAAGTCTCCATACTTGGATTTCTCCGTGCCAAGTCTCCATACTTGGACTTTTCCGTGCCAAGTCTCCATACTTGGACTTTTTCGTACCAAGTCTCCATACTTGGATTTCTCCGTGCCATGGACTTTTCCCGTGCCAAGCTCCCTGCTTGGACTTTTCCGTGCCAAGTCTCAATACTTGGACTTTTCCGTGCCAAGCTCCCTGCTTGGACTTTTCCCGAATCAGGTCAACTCAAGTTGGGTCAACCAGGTCAACCTTGACCAAAGGTTGCACCCACAATCTCCCAAGTTTATATTCTTGTCAAACATCAAGATACAACTTTTCTATTCTCGTCAAACATCAAAATACACCTCGAGTCAGGTCAACTCGAGTCAGGTTAACCAGGTCAACCTTGACCTAAGGTTGCACCAACAATCTCCCCCTTTTTGATGTTTGACAAAAACCATAATCAAGTTAGGTTAACCCGATAACCTAACTTAGGTTTTCCAATAATTCTCCAATGCTCTTCCTTGAGCATTCTCCCCAAATTCCAATGTTCTTCCTTGAACATTCTCTAGACATTCTCCCCCTTTTTGACACACATCAAAAAGAGTGAATCAAGGTCAAGAGTTTCTTCCTAATGAAAGTCCCATACCCTTAATTTCCCCCTTGATACTAAATACAACAATCAACATAGTGACAATCCCCATATCACTAATCTTGACGAGTAAAAACTCCCCCTAAAAGTCAACTCCCGCTTGACCAATAGGTAAAACTCCCCCTAAAGGTCAACTCCCCCTTGACCATTGCACCAACAATGTCTTGGAGAGTTTCAATCCTTTAAAAATCTAAAATACCAACTTCCAGCTGAAATTTCAGACAATCAGTCGAAAATCAGCATTTTGGCACGCTCAGCCCTTTACTGGATCGGTCGCCAGACCGATCAACACTTCCCTGGATTGGTCCAGTGACCGATCCAGACCTCCCTGGACCGATCAGCATCCCCTCTGATCGGTCTGCAAAGCTCTGATAGGAATTTCTGATTTTTCTCCCGAAATTCAGAAACCCCTAAAAAATCACAGAAAATTCCAAAAATTGTAAAATTTTGAGGATACATTCCTCATAACATATATTATCATGGAAAAATAGTTTTCTATGAAAATAACTTCCATTTTCAAATCTTGATACACAGTTCGAAAAACTTTAAAATAGCTCAAGGTTAATCCATCTTTGTATCAACTTGCTCAATGATGAGTGCTATCACTAGAAAAGCTTCATCAAGGTTTTTCAAATCAATTTTGAAATGATTTTAATCCATTCAATTTAGGACCACAATCTTAGGGCTAAATGTACATGACTTGTACACAAGTTTTCCCTATGATTCTCAATTTAGAATTAGGCTCATCTAGGTACAAGAGCTATGCACCTTGATCCTAACTCATAATCCTAATATCTCACACACATCTAAGGTGTATCAAACACATCCAAGTCAATTTTGATGTGAGATATGGGTTTAGGTCATCTTAAGCTAAGTTCTCATGCATTTTCTAGACAACAATTTGATTTCCATATCAAATTAGATTTTTATCCTTAAATCAATTTAATTGATCATAAATGCAAGAGATGATGGCATGACATAAAATAATATCATAAGTGAAAACATGTGTCAATGTCATAAAGTATGAAACTTAAATAAGGCATGACATATAACTAACCTAAGCATTATCATGAAATTTAAAATGATAATAAAATAAATATGATGTCATGACATGGCATATGGCAAACAATATATGGCAAATAACATATAAAGGTATAGAAAAGACCTAATTCTAGCTTTACTTGCCATTTTTGATAATTTTGATCATTTTGCCACAAATTCTATATTCCTAAGTGTAATAGACCTAAAAACATATACTAAAGTTTTTTAGATCACTATGTGCCAATTAGATTGATCCTAGAAAACTCCTCAAATGTGGTTGGCACATCCTAATCACCTTAGGAATAATTTTTAATTTCATTTTCAAGGCTTGGTTATACCTTGAAACTTCCTAAAATGTCACCTTTTGCCATGATTAGGTTAACTACCTATCCAAATAAGATGGGCACACCCTAAACCTTCTAGCGTGATGAAATCACGCTCCTAGGAACCCAAAACCTATTTGAGCTCATTGGGTTCACTAAATATTCACTAGGGATGACTTCCCTAGCAACCCTCCTAATGACCCTCCTAGGCTTTAAAGCCTTGGTCATTTGGGACTCATCAAGATCAACTCTAGGGGTGACTCCCCTTGTGACCTTGGTGATGGTCTTCCTAGCCCTAGGTCTTGTTCCATAATCGAATGGAACATTATGGTAAGTGGGCTTGACCACTTGAGACTTAGGTTTGTGACTCAAACCTCTCATGTCCTTGGGCTTTTGCTTTTGACCCTTAGACCCTAGAGTTGACTTCTCCAAATTCTTAAGAGTCTTTTCTAAGGTGTCAAGTCTTGACCTCAAGACTTGATTTTCCTTCTCTAATACCTCAAGTTTTAATTTGTCATTTTTCTTTGAGGTATTCCTAGGCATATGTCTAGTTGTTTTGGGATTCCTATCTAGGTTTTCCTTAACCTTAGATGAGTTAATTCTAGGGTTGGCATTTCTAGTATCATCCTTACCTAGACTAACATGTTTGGCACCTAAGTACATGTATCGGTTTCTATAGTTATCATGCTTATCATTATTGACAAATGCAATAAAGCTACTAGCATGTGTCTTATTAGAATTGCAAGGATATGCCTTAAAGGGTACCTTAGGGTTTGCCTTAGCTCCCCCCATAGATGTGCTTGGTCTCTTGTCCTTGTGAGGTTGCCTCCCCCTCGGACATTGGCTCCTATAATGTCCCCTTTGCTTGCATTGGAAGCACACCACGTGCTCCTTGCCCTTGCGTATCGGGACTCCGGCTTCCTTGACCTTTGGCACCGGAGGAGTCTTCCTAATCCTCTTTGGACATTTACTCTTGTAATGCCCATATTCCCTACACTCAAAGCACATTATATGTAATTTACTTGAAATTAAGTTGCTTGAGTTACCTAGGGTTGAGGATGGATATAAGCTCCCTTCTTCATCCCTTCCGGAGGTAGAGACTTCTTCTTCTTGCTCCAATCTTGAAGAAGAACTCTTCTCCTCTTCTTCCTTAGATGTTGAGTAGCCCTCAACTTCTAATTCCATACCTCCATGATGTGAGCTACTTGGCTCACTTGACTCCTCTTCATGACTTGAATTGGAGCTCTCCTCATGGACTTAGCCAAGTTGTTCCACAACTCCTTGGCATCGTTGTATCCACCTATCTTACACAAGATATCATTAGGTAATGAAAATTCAAGGATTTTCGTTACCTCGTCGTTGATTGTGGATTGGTGGATTTGTTCCTTCGTCCACTTCTTCTTCTCGAGAGGTTCTCCCTTTTTATCCACCGGAGGAGTAAAACCTACTCGTAGACAATTCCATTTCACTAGGTTAGTCATAAGAAAATACTTCATTCTTACCTTCCAATACGCGAAGTCGTCGCGATCGTAGAAGGGTGGAATCGTGATGTCTTCTCCAAGTTGATCCATTCTCTAGCTCGTGCTCCCCCGGGTGTTAATCCGACGAAGAGCAACCTTGCTCTGATACCACTTGTTAGGACCTTCGGATAGCGACTAGAGAGGGGGGGTGTGAATAGCCGACCTCAAATTATCGTTTCTTCCTACAATTTAGGTTAGCGCAGCGGAAATACAATGTAGAAACTAAAGTGGAGAAGATCAAACCTCAAACACGATGATGTAACGAGGTTCGGAGATGATACTCCTACTCCTCGGCGTGTCCGTAAGGTGGACGAAGCCTATCAATCCGTCGGTGGATGAGACCCCGGATAACCGGCTAATATGAACTCCTTCTGGGTGGAGAAACCTCGCCACAATCTCTCTTGCAACAGCAAGAATGGAGTACAACCAATAGAGAAAGAAAACAAGAACAATATAAATGTAAAAACACTTTGCTTGCCTTCTCGTCGACTGGAGTTGGATGAAGCAGCAACTTCACGATGTCAACAGCAGCTGATCACCCAGTCGAGGGAAGCTCACACGAAGCTTCAGGAATAGGGAGCTCAGCAAAGCTCAGATCGCAAGAGTGAGGAAGAAGAAGAAGAGTATCTAGAGTCCATCTGCCTTCTTCTACTGTAGCGGCCTTATACCCTGTACCTGCGAAGAAGACAAAGAACAACACAGAAATCTAGCCGTTGTGTCTCAACGGCTAGGCCTGGACCGATCAGGCTCCAACCTGATCGGTCTGGGAGACTCCTGATCGGTCTGTGGACCGATCAGGCCGTAGGCTGATCGGTCCCCAGACCGATCAACCAACTCTCTGTGAGAGTTGGCGGCTTGATCGATGCGTGGACCGATCGGGCTATAAATGGATCGGTCCGGATCGATCCCCTACCTTTACGCCTCTGATCGTTTCACGATCGGTGCGGTGACCGATCGAGATACCTTCTGATGAGCCCTTTGTTTGGTTCTTGATCGATCACCGGACCGTCGAGATAACCCATAGTATCGGATCGGTCTGCAGACCGATCCAATTTCCACCTTAAACCTAAAGCCTTCCGGTCTAGAAGCGAGCTCACAAGGCCCTCTCGATCTAGTGCGGAGAGCGAGCTACAGAGCCCTCTCCAGATCCTATAACTGTCCAGGACTGGAAACTCCTCTTGCTCAAGTTTTCAGAATAGTCTATCAAGCCTTCTAACATGTTCGTCGACTCCATAAGCAGACTTATACTCTATCTCCTAAATCTCCTCCCGGAGTTGGTTTCGCCGCACTTCGCCACGAGTTAATGTGGTAATCGTCTGAGCCATCTGAAAAATTGAATTTAAATAAGTCAGTACTGTTAGGACCTTCGGATAGCAGCTAGAGAGAGGGGTGTGAATAGCCGACCTCAAATTTGCGTTTCTTTCTACAAATCAAGTTAGCGCAGCGGAAAAATAACAACAGAAACGTAAATGGAGAAATCAAACCTCAAGCACAGCGATGTAACGAGGTTCGGAGATGATACTCCTACTCCTTGGCGTGTCCGTAAGGTGGACGAAGCCTATCAATCCGTCGGTGGATGAGACCCCGGATAACCGGCTAATATGAACTCCTTCTGGGTGGAGAAACCTGGCCACAATCTCTTGCAACAGCAAGATAGGAGTACAAGAAAGAAAGCAAGAAACAAAAAGCAATACTAATGTAAAAACACTTTGCCTTCTCGTCGACGGGAGTCCGTTGATGAAGCAACAACTTCACGGATGCCCAACAGCAGCTGAACCAGCCGAAGGAACCTCACTCGAAGCTTCAAGAAGTATGATCTCAGCAAAGCTCAGTAAGAGCAGAAGGAACCAGGAAGAAGCAGTTCTTCCACTGTAGAAGCCCTCGACCTCTTTATAACCTGCACCTGCTCACCTGGCGACAGAGTTCTGCGAAGAAGACGGAGATAGCCATTGTGACTCAACGGCTATGCCTGGACCGATCACCTGATCGGTCCAGGAGATCCCTGATCGGTCCGGACGTCGAGGCTAACTGACCGATCGAGACCATATCTGATCGGTCCGGAAGATCTGATCGGTCCACGGACCGATCGTCTTCTCCCTTCCTCTGTGTTGATTCCGATCGGTCTCCGGACCGATCAGATAACTCCTGATACCACAGCGATTAGTGATGCGGGCCGATCGGCGTATCGTGGATCGGTCACGGGCCGATCCGGTTTAAACTCGGCCCTAAACCCTACGGTCTGAGCGAGCTACGAGCCCTCTCGGCCTGGTCGGAGAACAAGCTACCAAGTCCTCTCCGACTTCGTCGGTCCGAGCGAGCTATCGAGCCCTCTCGACCTAGTCAGGAGAGCGAGCTCCGAGCCCTCTCGGGCTTCGTGGGTCCGAGCGAGCTCGAGGCCCTCTCGGCCTGAGTCAGGAGAGCAGTGCGAGGCCCTCTCGAGGCTTCGTCCGGTCCGAGCGAGCTCACAGGCCCTCTCGGCCTGGTCAGGAGAACGAGCTACGAGGCCCTCTCCTGCCGTCCGGTCCGGAGAATGAGCTACCGAGCCCTCTCGGCCTAGTCGGACGGACCCGAGCCCTCTCCGACCGTCCGGTCGGAGAACAGGCTACCGAGCCCTCTCTGACTTCGTCTGGTCCAGAGAACGAGCTCTCAAGCCCTCTCTGACCTAGTCCGGAGAACGAGCTGCCGAGCCCTCTCCGACTTCCCATGCCAAGCTTCCATACTTAGACTTCTCCCATGCCAAGCTCCCTGCTTGGACTTTTCCGTGCCAAGTCTACATACTTGGACTTTTCTCGTGCCAAGCTCCCTGCTTGGACTTTTCCGTGCCAAGTCTCCATACTTGGACTTTTCCCGTGCCAAGTCTCTATACTTGGACTTTTCCGTGCCAAGTCTCCATACTTGGACTTTTCCCGTGCCAAGCTCCTCAGATGATAACCTATAGATCTTTTCACTAAGGTCCTTAAGGCGAGAGCTTTTGATGGACATGTTGAAGGGTTGGGAATCAGATGTATGGCAGCAGATGTGGCAGCTTAGTCTTTTAGTATAAGTGGGAGATTGTTAGAGTGTATACTAAAAGCCTAGCTTTTGGTATAAACATTTATCTAGAAATAAGAATCACATTGGTCAAATGTCTACATTTATGATAAATGTAGTTGTTCAATTAATTTATATTGTAGATAATATGGTGTGTGGTGTCACACACAGAGGATCATGTTATCAGTACCTTATAAATTATAAACAGTAACTCACGACCATAATGGAAAGGAACAAACCATTGGAAGGTCGTAGTGTAATTAGGTATTAGTTTATCTTAACTATATAATTACACTAGTACACTTAGAGTGTATTGAGTAGGACCATTAGAGGTCGTTTTTTTTATACTGACTTTATAAAGAAACAAAGACCTCAGTTATTATGGAAGTGTGTGCTCTTAATCCTAATATAATAACAAGCACATATATTTGATATTTATTTCTTTAATTTATCAATGGGTGAGATTTAGTTCGATGAATCAATAAGCCCGATAAGTTGGGAAATGATATCACTTATAGTGTGTATTGTTGATTATAGAAGGAAACTGTGTCCTAGTGATCTAGGTTGAGAATGTCCTCAAGAGGAGCTCATAAGGATTGTCATGTTAAACCCTGCAGGTGGACTTAGTCCGACATGACGATAAGGTTGAGTGGTACTACTCTTGGACTAAGATATTAATTAAATGAGTTGTCAGTAACTCGCTTAATTAGTGGACATTTGACATCTTAAACACAAGGAGACTAACACACTCATAATAAGAAGGAACCCAAAATGTAATTTGGGATTGGTGCGGTAGTTCAATAATAGTTCTTTAGTGGAATGAATTATTATTGATGGAATTAAGTTGTGTGTTCGGGGCGAACACGGGAATCTTAATTTCATCGGGAGACCAAAACCAATTCCTTCTCTCGGTCCCTATCGTAGCCTCTTGTATATAGAGATTTATACCCACCACATACCCACCTTCTTACCCAACCAATAGGGGTCGGCCAAGCTAAGCTTGAAGCTCAAGCTTAGGGTCGGCCAAGCCTAAAGGGTGGCCTTAAGGTGGCCGGCCAATAGCTTGGAGCCCAAGTATAGGTGGCCGGCCACATCATATTAAAAAGGATTTTTTATTAAAATTATTTCTTATGTAGATATCATAGTTTTAAAAGAGAGTTTAAAAATTAAATCTTTCATTTTAAAGCTTTCTACAAAAGATTAAGAAAAGATTTGAAATCTTTCCTTTTTTGTAGATTGAAAGGAGATTTTATTTTTAAGAAAAACTTTCCTTTTTGACCATGATAATAATTTAAAAGAGAAGTTTAAAAATTAAATATTCTCTTCTAAAGATTAAGAAAAGATTTGATATCTTTCCTTATTTGTAGATTGAAAAGAGATTTTAATTTTTAGAGATAACTTTCCTTTTGAAAATTATCCACATGTTTAGAAGAAGAATTTTAATTTATAAAATTTCCTTTTTATTAACCAATCATGAAGGGATAAAAATTATTGGAGAAATTTTTATAAATTTCTAGAAACAAATTAGGAAGTTTTAATTCTTGTGTGAATTAAATTTTCCTTGTTTTGGGGAATTAGAAGTGGCCGGCCATTATTATTAAAAGAAGAAAATTGTTTTTTAATTAAAATAATTTTTCTTTTTTATGACAAAAGAATTAAGGAATTTTTTTTTAAAATTTCCTTATTTGTCAAGACCAAAGATTATAAAAGAAGGGGTAGAGGTGCCTTCACGGGTGATCAACTCTATTATTCTTCTCCTCTCTTTTCCTCCTTGGTGGCCGGCCCTAGCTTCTTCCTCTTCTCTTCTTCTTATGGCCGACGGCAACCTCTCTTGGAGCTCTTGATGGTGGCCGGTTCTAGCTAGGAGAAGAAGGAGAGAAAGGTGGTTTTGTTTCTTGCATCCCTTAGAGCTTGGTGGTGGTGGCCGGACCTCTACTTCTCTTGGAGAATTGTGGTGGCCGAAACTTGCAAGGAAGAAGAAGGTGCTTGGTGGTTCTCATCTCGGAAGATCGTTGCCCACACAACGTCCGAGGTTAGAAGAGGAATACGGTAGAAGATCAAGAGGTCTTTTTAGAAGGTATAACTAGTAATTTTTCCTTTTCGCATCATGCTAGTTATTTATGGAAATAATACCAAATACAAGAGGCTTACAATTCTAGTATTTCGAATATATTTTTCGAAGTTGTGTTTTTTTATTTTTCTTTTCCTTGTGATTTGATTGTTCTTTTTGGTTGACCTAAAGTTATTTTAGGAAATTAAATATTAGCTTTCCATAAAAGGTTTTGTCTAGTCGGTGGTGGTTGCTCCCATATCCAAGAAGGCCATGTGCCTCGCCACGTCAGTACTGGGAACCAATTTTGGAAATTAATATTTAATGGAATTAATAACTTAGGTGATTTGGATCAAACGTGTTAAGTTCCGCAGGAGATCCAAGTCAAAACCTAAAAGAACAAATAGATTAAGTTTTGGATCAAACGTGTTAAGTTCCGCAGGCGATCCAAAATTTAATTTAAAAGAACACATGGTAGCTAGGAAAAGGTTCAGACCTTTGTACAAAATTTTTGTACAGTGGAACCTCTAGGTTTTCCGAGTAGCAACCAACAATTGGTATCAGAGCTAGGGTTTTGCCTCTGTGTATTTGGTATTAGTTTAATTATGCACATGTCATACATAATTTAGGCAGGTTAATAGTAGGATGTGCTAACTTTGTGGATGCAGGATCCAACTATTATGGCTTTTAGTTATTATGTGTGTGATTGGACCCTTGGACATGTCAAGGGCATTTATCTGTGTGTGCATGATTGTATTAAAATACATCAGGAGCTGTATTTAGTTTTATTAGGATTTTATTTTTGATCTAGATACATGTACATTCCTTTTATGGAATATAGGATCAAAATGTAAAATTCTATTTATTTCGCGGATCGAATCTTGCAAAGCGTGGAACCTTCTAAGGACCAGAGGCGCAGCGGAACTAGGAGCAAGATGGATGCGACAGCTAGACCCGGTGGCGGTGGCCAAATATGGCAGCAGCTTGGGATGACAACACACGGAGGACAACTAGAGATAAAAGCCATAATAGTTGAAAATTAGATTTTCTATTTATTGCTTTTATATTGTGCTGTGTGTGCATGTTAGTATACATGACTAGTAGGCTAGCATAGTTAAAATTCCTCGTTTATAAATAACTAAGTGGGAGAGAGATTTTAAATAAATCCCATGGTCTCCATTACTGGTTTGTAAGTGATGCAAACAAGCTTGCGCGTTGGCTCTGAGTGCCTTCCTCCATAACGGATGAGCTTGTTTGTGGATCACTAGAACAGACTTCCATTTTTGGATGACTATAGGAAGTTAATTAAAAGCGTGTGATCTTCCCCAACGGAAGGGGCATAATCTTATTAATAAACTTAGTGTCAAGTAATGGTATACACTTAGACACATCTAATAGTATCCTCCCCATCGGAGTCACTGCTATTATTTGTGTGACCAAATGAAACCAACTATTAATTTGTCATAAAACTAGGTTGACAAGATAATAAAATTAAAGGGTTAAAACCCCTCTTACAAATGATTGATTTTGTATACGTCCACACTAACGTGGCATACAAAATTAACGGTGTTTGAGATAATTTTATTTGTCATAAAGATACGTTGACAAGATAATTAATGGATAAAATCTCCTCGTTGAATTTGTATACGTCCACACTAACGTGGCATGCAAAATTCACGGTGTTTGAGGTGTTGGTGAATTTAAATAATATTGTTTGAGGAATCAATATTTTATTTTAAATTCAAAAAGTTTTGACCAAATATTTGATCAAAGACAGATCAACTATTAATTTTATTCGTCATAAAGTAAAGTTGACGAGATAATAAAATTAATGGATAAAATCTCCTCTTTGATTTTGTATACGTCTACACTATCGTGGCATATAAAATTCATGGGGATTTTAAAGAATTGATCTTGACCAAATATTTTTGTGATTCTTAGGATTTAAAATGTTTGTCAATCCCCTAGTTGTTATATAGAAAAGACTTAGGAGTCCCAATTGTAATGATTGGAAATAGGACTTGGACATTAAGGTAGACTGTCTTCTTAGAACTAAGAACAATATAGGTGTATTTAATTCATTAGTTGAAACATGTTTAGTGGTGTTATCTACCAGAACCTGGAGTGTAGATACAGATGCCATCAATCATGTCCGCAATTCATTGCAGGGTTCCAGGAAATCCGGCAGCTAAATGAAAATTAAAACACCATCCACATGGCCACTACTGTAAAAATGGTAGCTGTTGCAGTGGGAGATGTTTATCTTTTGATAAGAATAAAACATGAATTTTTGAGTAATTGTCTTTACGCACCAAGTTTAGAAAGAACTAGTTTTCAGTTTCTAAATTATTCAAAGAACTTGATATTCTACCTCTTTTAATAACAAAGTTGTTATTAAGAAAAAGAGGGAAGTTATCTGTTCTGGTACGTTGGTTGGCAATTTATAAATCCAATAACTCTCACGATGCAACAAATGGAAATTAATAACACATCTTCTAATTTTAAGAGAAAGCAACCTTCGGAAATGAACCATTAATATCTTTGGCATCTAAGGCTAGGTTATATTAACTTGAGTAGGATTCATTGGTAGCTGATGAACTTTTGGGTTCATTGGTAGTGGAAATCTTTCCAACCTGTGAGTCTTACTTGGAAGAAAAAATAACCAAGAAGCTTTTAAGTTTAAGGGGTATGGAGTCAAAGATATATTGAAATTGGTTCATTCTGATTTGTGTGATCCTATGACTATCCAGACAAGAGGTAGTATTGAATATTTCGTCTATTTTATAGACAACTATTCAAGATACAAATAAATTTACTTAATGTACAGC
Organism: Zingiber officinale; assembly: GCF_018446385.1. NCBI lineage: Eukaryota > Viridiplantae > Streptophyta > Magnoliopsida > Zingiberales > Zingiberaceae > Zingiber > Zingiber officinale. Next base: position 142,273,193 of record NC_055986.1, read on the forward strand.
AAGACTAAGTACTTTGATTAGTTCAAATAGTACAAGGCTGATGCGGAGAAATGTTAAAGTAAAAGTCACTATGGTTAGAACATAGTGGCAAGTACCTCTTGGGAGAATTTAGGAGTCACTTATCAGAAGTAGGGATTCAATTCCAACTAACTGCACCTGGTACACCCCAACAGAATGGTGTAGAAAAAGGAAGGTATAGGACTCTTATGGAAATAAGTAGATTGATGAGTTATTTAGAATATTACCAAAATCATTTTTAGGATATACTCTGGAAACGGAAGTGAATATAGTATCTTCCAAAGTCAAAACTCTCTACTCATATAGAATTGCTGAATAGGTGAAAACCTATTTTGAAGCATATTCGGATTCGGGTAATCCATCACATATGTTAAAGAGAGACAATGATAAGTTGGACAGGAATTCACTTGTTTGTGGGTTATCCTAGAGAAATGAAAGTAGGTTTATAGTCTTAAAAATCAGAAGGTCATTGTTAGCATCAATGACCGATTTTTAGAAAAAGACTATGTAATAAACCATGTGCCCATAAGAAAATTTGTTCTTAAGGAAATAATAAAAGACATGTCTAATCTAGTACCAATTGTACAAGATGAGATACCACAAGGAAACTGCAACACGTATCACAAATGATACACAATTGCAGAAAGTGCCTTGTCGTAGTGGGAGGGTTGTTAGGCAACCTAAAAAGATTCATGTTTTGGGAGAGTTTTTGGACTCGATCCCTGGAGGACATGAACCTGATCTCCGGTCATATGATGAAGCACTCCAAGATAAAGATGCAGCATCTTGGCAAAGAGTAATGAATAAAAGAATTAGAATATATGTATTCTAATAAAATCTGGAAGCTTGTAGAATCACCAAATGGTGTAAAAGCCGTTGGGTGTAAAAAGGTCTATAATAGGAAAAGAGGGATAGACAGGAAGGTAGTAACTTTCAAAGCAAGGCTTGATGAAAAAGGAAACTTTTTCACTGGTAGTCATGCTTAAGTCTATCCGGATTCTTTTATCTATTTGGCAAGAGGATGTCAAGACAGCATTCCTTAATGGAAGTCTTGAAGAAAGCATCCATATAAAGCAGCCAGAAGGGTTCATTGCAAAGGGCTAAGAGCATCTTGTGTGCAAGCTCAATCAGTCTATGGACTGAGGCAAAGCTTCAAGGTCTTGGAACATCCGGTTTATCAAAGTAATCCAGATCTATGGATTTAGTAACCGGATAAGTCTTGTGTATACAAAAGGTGTGATGGAAGCGTGGTGGTATTTCTTGTACTATACGTAGATAACATTTTTGGTAGTTGGAAACAATATCAAAATGTTGTCAGAAGTAAGGGTATGGTTGTCCAAACAATTCGATATAAAGGACTTGGGAGAATGTATATATTCTTGAGATCAAATTAATAAGGGATCACAAGAAAAAATATATTTTACTTATCCCAAGCTTGATACATCGAAAAAATCCTTGCTCATTTTAAGCATGCAAAACTCCTAGAAAGGTTTCTTACCTTTTAAGCATGGAGTGTCTTTATCTAAAGAGATGTTTCCGATGACATCAAAGGAGATTGAGGACATGTAGGCAGTTCTTTATGCTTCGGCAGTTAGACAACCTAATGTATGCTATGCACGAGATCAGAAATCTGTTTTGCCAAGGGCATAGTTAGCAGATATCAAAGTAACCCTAGACAAGGACATTGGACCGCAGTAAAGCATATATTAAAGTACCTTAGAGGAACTAGAGATTATATGCTAGCTTACAAGGCAGTTAATTTGGTCCCTGTGGGTTGCATGGATTTTGACTTCCAATCGGATAGGGACAATAATAAGTCAACCTCGGGGTTTTATGTTTACTTTAGGAGGTAAAGTCATAACTATGGAAGAGTGATAAGCATAGGTGTTTTTCTGGACTCCACCATAGAAGCTTAGTATATGGCAAGCCTCTGAGGTAGCCATAAAAGCTGAATGACTCAATAACCTCAAGATAGACTTAGATATGATTTCTAGTTTGTCCAAAGATTATTACAATTTATTGTAATAATAATGGTGCAGTAACAAACTCGAAAAAACCATGAGTCTATAAGGCAAGTAAACACAATAGAGCGCAAGTACTACCCAATACGAGAAATCGTATAAACGAGGAGAAGTTGTTGCCGCCTAGAATGCATCAGATGATGACCTATAGATCTTTTCACTAAGGTCCTTAAGGTGAGAGCTTTTGATGGACATGTTGAAGGGTTGGGAATCAGATGTATGGCAGCAAATGTGGCAGCTTAGTCTTTTAGTATAAGTGGGAGATTGTTAGAGTGTATACTAAAAGCCTAGCTTTTGGTATAAACATTTATCTAGAAATAAGAATCACATTGGTCAAATGTCTACATTTATGATAAATGTAGTTGTTCAATTAATTTATATTGTAGATAATATGGTGTGTGGTGTCACACACAGAGGATCATGTTATCAGTACCTTATAAATTATAAACAGTAACTCACGACCATAATGGAAAGGAACAAACCATTGGAAGGTCGTAGTGTAATTAGGTATTAGTTTATCTTAACTATATAATTACACTAATACACTTAGAGTGTATTGAGTAGGACCATTAGAGGTCGTTTCTTTTATACTGACTTTATAAAGAAACAAAGACCTCAGTTATTATGGAAGTGTGTGCTCTTAATCCTAATATAATAACAAGCACATATATTTGATATTTATTTCTTTAATTTATCAATGGGTGAGATTTAGTTCGATGAATCAATAAGCCCGATAAGTTGGGAAATGATATCACTTATAGTGTGTATTGTTGATTATAGAAGGAAATTGTGTCCTAGTGATCTAGGTTGAGAATGTCCTCAAGAGGAGCTCATAAGGATTGTCATGTTAAACCCTGCAGGTGGACTTAGTCCGACATGACGATAAGGTTGAGTGGTACTACTCTTGGACTAAGATATTAATTAAATGAGTTGTCAGTAACTCGCTTAATTAGTGGACATTTGACATCTTAAACACAGGGAGACTAACACACTCATAATAAGAAGGAGCCCAAAAATGTAATTTGGGATTGGTGCGGTAGTTCAATAATAGTTCTTTAGTGGAATGAATTATTATTGATGGAATTAAGTTGTGTGTTCGGGGCGAACACGGGAAGCTTAATTTCATCGGGAGACCAAAACCAATTCCTCCTCTCGGTCCCTATCGTAGCCTCTTGTATATAGAGATTTATACTCACCACATACCCACCTTCTTACCCAACCAATAGGGGTCGGCCAAGCTAAGCTTGAAGCTCAAGCTTAGGGCCGGCCAAGCCTAAAGGGTGGCCTTAAGGTGGCCGGCCAATAGCTTGGAGCCCAAGTATAGGTGGCCGGCCACATCATATTAAAAAGGATTTTTTATTAAAATTATTTCTTATGTGGATATCATAGTTTTAAAAGAGAGTTTAAAAATTAAATCTTTCATTTTAAAGCTTTCTACAAAAGATTAAGAAAAGATTTGAAATCTTTCCTTTTTTGTAGATTGAAAGGAGATTTTATTTTTAAGAAAAACTTTCCTTTTTGACCATGATAATAATTTAAAAGAGAAGTTTAAAAATTAAATATTCTCTTTTATTAGTTTCTACAAAAGATTAAGAAAAAATTTGATATCTTTCCTTATTTGTAGATTTAAAAGAGATTTTAATTTTTAGAGATAACTTTCCTTTTGAAAATTATCCACATGTTTAGAAGAAGAATTTTAATTTATAAAATTTCCTTTTTATTAACTAATCATGAAGGGATAAAAATTATTGGAGAAATTTTTATAAATTTCTAGAAACAAATTAGGAAGTTTTAATTCTTGTGTGAATTAAATTTTTCTTGTTTTGGGGAATTAGAAGTGGCCGACCATTATTATTAAAAGAAGAAAATTGTTTTTTAATTAAAATAATTTTTCTTTTTTATGACAAAAGAATTAAGGAATTTTTTATTAAAATTTCCTTATTTGTCAAGACCAAGGATTATAAAAGAGGGGGTAGAGGTGCCTTCACGGGTGATCAACTCTATTATTCTTCTCCTCTCTTTTCCTCCTTGGTGGCCGGCCCTAGCTTCTTCCTCTTCTCTTCTTCTTATGGCCGACGGCAACCTCTCTTGGAGCTCTTGATGGTGGCCGGTTCTAGCTAGGAGAAGAAGGAGAGAAAGGTGGTTTTGTTTCTTGCATCCCTTGGAGCTTGGTGGTGGTGGCCGGACCTCTACTTCTCTTGGAGAATTGTGGTGGCCGAAACTTGCAAGGAAGAAGAAGGTGCTTGGTGGTTCTCATCTCGGAAGATCGTTGCCCACACAACGTCCGAGGTTAGAAGAGGAATACGGTAGAAGATCAAGAGGTCTTTTTAGAAGGTATAACTAGTAATTTTTCCTTTCCGCATCATGCTAGTTATTTATGGAAATAATACCAAATACAAGAGGCTTACAATTCTAGTATTTCGAATATATTTTTCGAAGTTGTGTTTTTTTATTTTTCTTTTCCTTGTGATTTGATTGTTCTTTTTGGTTGACCTAAAGTTATTTTAGGAAATTAAATATTAGCTTTCCATAAAAGGTTTTGTCTAGTCGGTGGTGGTTGTTCCCATATCCAAGAAGGCCATGTGCCTCGCCACGTCAGTACTGGGAACCAATTATGGAAATTAATATTTAATGGAATTAATAACTTAGGTGATTTGGATCAAACGTGTTAAGTTCCGCAGGAGATCCAAGTCTAAACCTTAAAGAACAAATAGATTAAGTTTTGGATCAAACGTGTTAAGTTCCGCAGGCGATCCAAAATTTAATTTAAAAGAACACATGGTAACTAGGAAAAGGTTCAGACCTTTGTACAAAATTTTTGTACAGTGGAACCTCTAGGTTTTCCGAGTAGCAACCAACAATAATCACCTTAGGAATAATTTTTAATTTCATTTTCAAGGCTTGGTTATACCTTGAAACTTCCTAAAATGCAACCTTTTTCCATGAGTAGGTTAACTACCTATCCAATTAAGGTTGGCACACCCTAACCCATCTAGCGTGATGGAATCACGCTCCTAGGAACCCAAAACCTATTTGAGCTCATTGGGTTCACTAAATATTCACTAGGGATGACTTCCCTAGCAACCCTCCTAATGACCCTCCTAGGCTTTAAAGCCTTGGTCATTTGGGACTCATCAAGATCAACTCTTGGGGTGACTCCCCTTGTGACCTTGGTGATGGTCTTCCTAGCCCTAGGTCTTGTTCCATAATCGAATGGAACATTATGGTAAGTGGGCTTGACCACTTGAGACTTAGGTTTGTAACTCAAACCTCTTATGTCCTTGGGCTTTTGCTTTTGACCCTTAGACCCTAGAGTTGACTTCTCCAAATTCTTAAGAGTCTTTAAGGTGTCAAGTCTTGACCTCAAGACTTGATTTTCCTTCTCTAATACCTCAAGTTTTAATTTGTCATTTTTCTTTAAGGCATTCCTAGGAATATGTCTAGTTGTTTTGGGATTTCTACCTAGGTTCTCCTTAGCTTTAGATGAGTTAATTCTAGGGTTAGCATTTCTAGAATTGTCCTTACCTAGGCTAACATGTTTGGCACCTAAGCACATGTATTGATTTCTATTGTTATCATGCCTATCTTTATTGACAATTGCAATAAAACTACTATTAACATGTGTCTTATTCAAATTGCAAGAATGTACCTTAAAAGTTACCTTAGGGTTTGCCTTAGCTCCCCCTATCGATGTGCTCGGTCTCTTGTCCTTGTGAGGTTGCCTCCCCCTCGTACACTTGCTCCTATAGTGCCCCCTTTGCTTGCATTGGAAACACACCACGTGCTCCTTGCCCTTGCGTATCGGGACTCCGGTTGCCTTGACCTTTGGCGCCGGTGGAGTCTTCCTAATCCTCTTTGGACATTTACTCTTGTAATGCCCAAATTCCCTACACTCAAAGCACATTATATGTAATTTACTTGAAAGTAAATTGCTTGAGTTACCTAGGGTTGAGGATGGTTGTATGCTTTCTTCTTCATCCCTTCCGGAAGTAGAGACTTCTTCTTCTTGCTCCAATCTTGAAGAAGAACTCTCCTCCTCTTCTTCCTTAGATGTTGAGTAGCCCTCAACTTCTAATTCCTTACCTCCATGAAGTGAGCTACTTGACTCACTTGACTCCTCTTCATGTCTTGAATTGGAGCTTCCCTCATGGAACTTGGCCAAGTTGTTCCACAATTCCTTGGCATTGTTGTAACCACCTATCTTACACAAGATATCGTTAGGTAATGAGAATTCAAAAATTTTCATTACCTCGTCGTTGATTACGGATTGGTGGATTTGTTCCTTCGTCCACCTCTTCTTCTCAAGAATTTCTCCTTCTTCATCCATCGGAGGAATAAAACCTACTTGTACACAATTCCAATTTACTAGGTTAGTCATAAGAAAATACTTCATTCTTACCTTCCAATACGCGAAGTCGTCGCGATCGTAGAAGGGTGGAATCGTGATGTCTTCTCCAAGTCGATCCATTCTCTAGCTTGTGCTCCCCCGGGTGTTAATCCGTCGAAGAGCAACCTCGCTCTGATACCACTTTTTAGGACCTTCGGATAGCGGCTAGAGAGGGGGGGTGTGAATAGCCGACCTCAAATTTGCGTTTCTTTCTACAAATCAAGTTAGCGCAGCGGAAAAATAACAACAGAAACGTAAATGGAAAATCAAACCTCAAGCACAGCGATGTAATGAGGTTCGGAGATGATACTCCTACTCCTCGGCGTGTCCGTAAGGTGGACGAAGCCTATCAATCCGTCGGTGGATGAGACCCCGGATAACCGGCTAATATGAACTCCTTCTGGGTGGAGAAACCTCCCCATAATCTCTTGCAACAGCAAGATAGGAGTACAAGAAAGAAAGCAAGAAACAAAAAGCAATACGAATGTAAAAACACTTTGCCTTCTCGTCGACGGGAGTCCGTTGATGAAGCAACAACTTCACGGATGCCCAACAGCAGCTGAACCAGCCGAAGGAACCTCACTCGAAGCTTTAAGAAGTATGAGCTCAGCAAATCTCAGTAAGAGCAGAAGGAACCAGGAAGAAGCAGTTCTTCCACTGTAGAAGCCCTCGACCTCTTTATAACCTGCACCTGCTCACCTGGCGACAGAGTTCTGTGAAGAAGACGGAGATAGCCGTTGTGACTCAACGGCTATGCCTGGACCGATCACCTGATCGGTCCAGGAGATCCCTGATCGGTCCACAGACCGATCAGGCTAAGCCTGGACCGATCAGACCATATCCTGATCGGTCCAGGAGGGATCTGATCGGTCCCTAGACCGATCAGTCCTTTCTCTCCTTTTCCTCTATGTTGCTTCCTGATCGGTCTCCAGACTGATCAGATAACTCACAGTACCACACTGATTGGTTACTGATCGGTCTGCAGACCGATCAGCCGTATCATTGGATCGGTCACCAGACCGATCCAGGTTTAGAGCTCCCAGCCCTAAACCCTACCTGGTCCTGAGAACGAGCTACCGAGCCCTCTCTGACCTAGTCCGGAGAACGAGCTACCGAGCCCTCTCCGACTTCATCCGGTCCAGAGAACGAGCTACCGAGCCCTCTCTGACCTACTCCGGAGAACGAGCTGCCGAGCCCTCTCCGACTTCGTCCGGTCCAGAGAACGAGCTACCGAGCCCTCTCTGACCTAGTCCGGAGAACGAGCTACCGAGCCCTCTCCGACTTCGTCCGGTCCAGAGAACGAGCTACCGAGCCCTCTCTGACCTAGTCCGGAGAACGAGCTGCCGAGCCCTCTCCGACTTCGTCCGGTCCAGAGAACGAGCTACCGAGCCCTCTCTGACTTCGTCTGGTCCAGAGAACGAGCTCCCAAGCCCTCTCTGACCTAGTCCAGAGAACGAGCTATCGAGCCCTCTCCGACTTCCCATGCCAAGCTTCCATACTTAGACTTCTCCCGTGCCAAGCTCCCTGCTTGGACTTTTCCGTGCCAAGTCTCCATACTTGGACTTTTCTCGTGCCAAGCTCCCTGCTTGGACTTTTCCGTGCCAAGTCTCTATACTTGGACTTTTCCCGTGCCAAGTCTCCATACTTGGACTTTTCCGTGTCAAGTCTCCATACTTGGACTTTTCCCGTGCCAAGCTCCCTGCTTGGACTTTTCCGTGCCAAGTCTCCATACTTGGACTTCCCAACACCAGATGTCCGATCATCCTTGATCCATCTGGATTTTCCCTTGCCCGGCTTCACTCACCAGGACTTTCACCTAGCTTCACTTACTAGGATTTTCTCCAGGCTTCACTCACCAGGATTTCCCGAATCAGGTCGACTCACCTCGGGTCAACCAGGTCAACCTTGACCAAAGATTGCACCCACAATCTCCCAAGTTTGTATTCTGTCAAACATCAGAATACAACTTTTCTATCCTCGTCAAACATCAAAATACAACTTCTCTATTTTTTGTCAAACATCAAAATATACCTCGAGTCAGGTCAACTCGAGTCGGGTCACCCAGGTCAATCTTGACCTAAGGTTGCACCAACACGGAGAACGAGCTACCGAGCCCTCTCCGACTTCGTCCGGTCCAGAGAACGAGCTCCCGAGCCCTCTCTGACCTAGTCCGGAGAACGAGCTACCGAGCCCTCTCCGACTTCCACGTCCGGTCCAGAGAACGAGCTCCCGAGCCCTCTCTGACCTAGTCCGGAGAACGAGCTGCCGAGCCCTCTCCGACTTCGCATGCCAAGCTTCCATACTTGGACTTCTCCCGTGCCAAGCCCCTGCTTGGACTTCTCCCATGCCAAGTCTCCATACTTGGACTTTTCCGTGCCAAGTCTCCATACTTGGATTTTTCCGTGCCAAGTCTCCATACTTGGACTTCTCCGTGCCAAGTCTCCATACTTGGACTTTTCCCGTGCCAAGCTCCCTGCTTGGACTTTTCCGTGCCAAGTCTCCATACTTGGACTTTTCCGTGCCAAGCTCCCTGCTTGGACTTTTCCCGAATCAGGTCAACTCAAGTTGGGTCAACCAGGTCAACCTTGACCAAAGGTTGCACCCACAATCTCCCAAGTTTGTATTCTTGTCAAACATCAAGATACAACTTTTCTATTCTCGTCAAACATCAAAATACACCTCGAGTCAGGTCAACTCGAGTCGGGTCAACCTTGACCTAAGGTTACACCAACACTTATATAGGACTCCCAGAGAGCACATGCACGCTTCTCGAGGTATGTACACTTCTCAAAGCATACCTTGAAAAGATGTGTCAGAAAAGCATCTCTGACACCATACCTTAACAGCCCGAGCATATCATTGACAAGACAGTGGAAGCTTCCGTCTGATGATCCTCTGCCTAACCATGTCGTCAATCATGTCGCCTGTCGGTGGCACTAGTTCCCAGAAGGATATCACCATATACTCCCTTTGTCAGTTTCTGGACCGAGCGGGAGAGCCACTCGGTCGATCCTCGTCCATTCGGACGGTTGTCCCTCCTAGGGTCGAGCGGGAGAGTCGCTCGGCCTGCCCTCAGTCATCCGAGCGACCTTGCCCTTGGGCCGAGTGAGAGAGCCGCTCAGTCATCCTTCCACTGTATGCTCGGCTATGATTCCACTCTGTTGGTTCTGAGATTTCAGGCAAGTCTGAGTGGATTGGCTGCTCAGCCTCTGGATTCGCTGATACTTGATCTTCTGAGCGTCGGAAGCTCAGTCTGGAGCTGAGCTGTATTGATATCCGGTCGGGTTTTATTACTTCAGATCGGACAATGACGATCGGGGTGTTAACCATCTTGACTTTGACCACCATCGTGTCATTGACCCTTCTGCTGAGCGGGCCCGGCCTTACCACCGGATCAATGCGTAAGCATATCAAGTAACAAAATTTTCATGGTAAAGTTGTTAATAAAAATTTATAGGTTTATTTTAGGGAGGAGTTAATGTTAAGAGAAATTTTCAAAGTAATTTGAAAGAAATTGTTAAAATTTACAAATAGTTTTTAAAATTTTGAAAATTGAATTTTACAAAAACAAAACATTTGAAAGCTAAATTTTGCAATAAGAGAAATTTTAAAACTTTTCTCAAAAGAAATTTATAAAGTGTGATTTTACAAAACAAATTTTGAAAAGAGTTTTTCAAATTATTTTTTCAAAATATTTTCAAAGTAATTTTCAAATAGCATGACTTTTCAAAATATTTCAAAAAGTGAATTTCAAGGTAATTTTTTAAAATAATTTTTAAGGTAATAAAATATTTTTCAAAATATTTTTACAACACATTTTCTACCAAAGAAGTTTTTAAAGTATTTTTCAAAATACTTTTCTTTTTAGTTTTCAACACAAACATTTGAAAAAGGATAAGAATATTTTTCAAAGCAAGTTTTAAAAAAAATTGCAAAATATTTTTCACAAAGATTAAGTAAAGTAATTTTTAAAGTTTAATTTTTAGTGTAACTTTTGAAAGTAAATTTTAAAATATCTATTCAAAATATTTTTCAAACAAAAATTTTAAGTATGTTTTAAAATAATTTTTGTTTAAACTACCAGTTTGTAAAAAGTAGCAAGAAGAGGAAAAATTTTGAAATAAGACATTTACAAAGTAATTTTCAAATATTCTCCCCCTGAACTTGATATTATTTTAAAATAATAATATTTTTCTAAAAATTATCTTTAAATATCTAACTATTAGTTACTAACTAATTATCATAAGATAGTAGTGTTCACTTGATTAGTTAAGATAAGTACTAATGTCTAGTTAAAAATTTACTGAAAAAATGACTACTTAATTTTATTAATGTACACTTGTATTTTTCGCCTAGACTTATGTTCATGCATGATAACAAATATTTTTATGAATTATTTTGGCTCTTATACTTAGAATGTTTTACTTTCTAATTTCGTATTTATATTATATTTTATGAGTAGGAATTTATTTTGGACTTAATTATAATTTCCTACAAATTATGGATTTTAATCTCATATTTTTAATGTGATTTTGTAAGAAACCCAAAGAGTTGTGGCTTAGGGTCAAATTGGATCAAATTTGGCTTGATTTGGAAATCAAATGGGGGAGATCAAGCAGAATCAGTATGGACCATTGATATAAATCAAGAGAGATCTAATTCCTTCATTCAGATCTAAGTCATCCAGCCTCCATCCAAATTTGAAGCTATGTGGACCGTCAAATCTAAAGAGCAAACCAACCTCAATTTAATCCCAAGGGATCTGAACCACTCATCTCAAGATCAAACATTCAAATCTTCATCCATCTAACTTACACTCACAGACAATCTGGATTGAAGGAGGAGAAAACCCTTCCTTTTAATCCTCATGGGGCGCACAGTGAAAGAGGGCTCGATTTTCTCCTCTGCATTGTGTGTGTCATCTTCTCCCTAACGCCCGACACCCTAAACCTTTCCTTTTTCTCCGACTTGCTCACACCAGCGACGGACGGAAACTTCGTTGATCCTGTGAGTTGTGACGACCTTAGTAAGGGGTTCTTTAACGATGTAGCATTCTGCGCCAGCGTAGTGGATTCCCCTTATCTTTCAGTCCTTATTGAAGAGCGGCGGCCAAGCTAGGGTTCCTTGATGGTGGAGCGTTCTCCTCTAGCGAGGCACGCCTAGACCACCCTTACCTCGGAAGGTCTCCTTACCAACGGTGTTGCGAATGTAGGGAGTTTCCAACAGAGGAATCTGGCTGTTTTTCCATCTTCTCCACTGTCTTCATCTTCTCCTATGGAAGCTGTTGTGGAGCCCTTCTTCTGTGGACGACGTTCTGAAAGCAGAAGTCTCCTCCATCTCAGTGCGTATTCCAACTCTGACAGGAGCATTCCAATTCCGGCAGATCACTCAAGCAAAGTTGTTTGTGATGGGGCAGTCATTGTGTTACTGTTCACCGGTGCTAGCATTCCAAATCTGAGCCCTTCACGAGATGACGAAGGGTAGTCGACTTAGAATTGATCGTGGAAAAGGATGTTTGGCTAATTTAGTTTATTTTCTTGTTTGATTGTGTCATGTTTAGTTAACTTAGTTTCAATTCTGCATTTCGTATTAATTTTTGAATAGATATTGTTCCATTTGAGTAGTTTGATTCTTGATCTTAGTTATACTTGCAATTAGGGATAACTTCTTGCTTTATTCAGAGCTTTCCTTTATTTGTATTGTCTTCCATTTACTAGAGTAGGTTTTATTTAATGTTTTGCTATTTCATTCTTTAGTTTAATTTCGTTTATGGTGAAATCATAGTGTAGAGTGGCAATGCATTGTGAGATCAGTATTAATGGATAGATAGGATGTTGTTCATTTCATTAGGGTAAATTCTTGCTTGTTTTGGTATCTCATTCTCTAGGTTTTAATCCAACCCCTAAAATAAATCCTCGGTTCGATTTTGTCTAAAAACAAACGTTCTATCACTGGTTCCATGTGAGAGACGACTAGGTGAAGGGGTTCGATAGATTAGAAATTAATGAATTTGATGTGAGTGAGTGACAGTCGCACACTTATTCAAATTTTAGCGTCGTTGCCGGGGAATCTAGTGGTGTTCAATTGTTTTTAGACTGATATAAGTTTTATCTTTTTCTTCTTCTTGCTTTTCTGCTTTCTTATTTTATTTTTATTTCGGTGTAACCGTCAATACCTCTCTTATTCACTTGAACTTTGTAGGTTAAAGGAAAAGGATGAGGGGAGAATACTAACAGCTACACCATGAATAAAGACCTGTTTTGGTCGCATTTCATCATTTAGACCGTCGTTTTCATTTTTCAATATTTTTCATTTCCTTCTTTTTGATTTTATTCTCTCCTATTTCTATTTCTTTGGTGGTTGCGAAACTTTTGAAATATTGTTAGGGCTTAATTATTCATCTTTTGTATGCATGCATGTTATCTTGTATATTTCCTGTGTCTTTTGATAGTATTTGCATGAGTGTTTTAGGGTAAAACCAGGAAATCATTTGTGTGAAGAATTATGGATGTCTATTAGTAGCACTTTCAGTATTCCATTATGTGATTAGGGCCTCAAATTTGTAAGTAAAATAGAAAGCAACACTGAAAAAACTCTCAGAGAACTTTGGACACCAAATTTGTCAGATGATTCATTTTGCATTCGTTATTCTAATTTAAAGGTAGATTTTGAGTTATGGAGGATTGTACATTTATTACTAAAGTTTCATGGCATTTCTGGTGAGGATTCCAATAGACATCTACAAGAATTAGATATGGTTTTCTCTACATGGAACCCCCATGGCATATCAGAAGAAGACATCAGACTTAGAGCATTTCCATTCTCACTAGCGGATTCAGCAAAAGATTGGTTGTACTGTCTCCCACCCAACTTTATCACTAGCTAGTTCGAGATTAAGAAATTATTTCTAGCAAGGTTCTTTACTGCTTCTAGGATCACAACTATTCGGAGGAGTATTTGCAGAGTCCAATAATTCATTGGAGAACCATTTCAAAAATATTGGAAGAGATTTAAAGGACTTGTTGCTAATTGCTCTCAACACCAAATAAGGGATCAGCTACTGATTACATATTTCTATGAGGGATTTCTTCCCATGGACAGAAGTATGGTTGATACAGCTAGTGGAGTGGCTCTAGTTAACAAGACATCTGCTCAAGTTAGAGAACTTATTGAGATTATGACTGCAAATTATCAACAGTATGGGACTAGACCAATAATTGCCAAAGATGTTCATTCCTTTACTAGTGTTTTCCCAACCATGATCCAGTATTAGTAGCCTAATTCTCAATATTATCATACTCATCAGCAGGATAAGTATAATTCATTTGCAAGATTCAGGTATGAGAATACACAACAAGGGATTTCTAAGTGACCCTAGTATTACCAGCCTTACTTTCAACACCATCAGCTTGAGCAGGATCTTAGGGAGCAGTTGCACCAAATCTAGCAACAACAAGAAATACAATTCTGGCCAAGAACACATTAATCGACACAGTTACAGTTGCTATTAGATCAACATATTGCATCAATTCTCGAGGAGATAGATTGTAGAGTTTGTGATATTCCTGACCTTAATTCTGCTACTCTACACACATCTTCTAGTTTTTTACATCATGATGTTGTAATTGTTCTTGATAATATTTTTGTTGATGATATCGTTGTTCCAGATATTCTTGATGTTGCAGGTGTTCTTGATAAGAATGGAAGTGTAGGAACTTGTGTTGAGGAGATAAAGTTCCAAGAATTGCTTCTTTTGACTATTCTACCACCAGTTGAGCCTACTTTTGTACTTATTGAAAATGGAAGTGTAGGGAAGATCCAAGAATCACTTCCTTTGAGTAAACTGAATCTAGAGACAATTCCTTTACCAGTCCAAGATGATGTCACATTCACTGTTCTAGAGCCTCCAGGTGCCTTTCAAGATAGTAAGGTCAATGTTTCTTTAGAATCTTTAGATAATTTCATGGAGGTAATTCATTTTGATTGTACTGAATGTGACACATCTTTTGATTCATGCTCGGTTGATATCAATATTATTTCTGGTACCATGTATGTAGGAATTGAATCTTCTTTTTAGTGCATAAGATTTCTACAGATATTTCATTTACAGTCAATTATGCAAGGATGCATTCTACGAACTGAAGAAAACCCTAACACTTTATGCAATAATGAAGCTTCTAGAGTGGACGCTCCAACAAAATCATCTTTGGCCACCAGACAAAATTTTTAAGGCGGCATTGGTGGAGGGAGCAGTCCTCACTTCACCTGCAATCATTCCACTTCCAGATTGACTTCTGGAACTGAATCGACTCCGACAACCAGAAATTCAAGGGAGTCTGTTCCATCTCACGTTTTCTTTGTCTTTCTACTTGTATATATTTCTTTGCTTTGTTTACTTTTGCTTGGTAGTTTATTTTTAGTTTGTCTTGTCGATTTTCATAATAAATTTTCTATGCATTTTTTTATCATCTTAGAAATTATAAAAGGTAGTTAAATTTGATTGTTGAGTTTAGAGATTTATTATCATGATTGGATTCTTGGATTGCATGTGATTATAACTTGATGATGGATTATATGTGGATAGATTGAGATGATAATTTTTTATATACCTAGTGAGGATTTTAAAGCATATTGTTCTTATTGATGTGTGATGCACTTGTGGTTAATGTTACTCTAGAACTTGTTTGATTCTTTCGAGATTACATTATCATAGAATTGCATGATTTTTATAAAAGCTATCTAACTTGCTTTTATTCATTCCTTTTGTTATCACATGGTGTTTGAATAACTCCCTTATCTTTGGGCATTTCATTCTTTTCTCTCTTCCATTTATTTCACTTTATTCTTCTTTTGGATATGGATATTTTTGGATGTTGCATGATGAGTGTTTTGCCCGGGACGGACAAAAGTTTAAGGTGTGGGAGATAGCTTAGTAAAATTTAGGAGAAGCATAGGTCAACCATGCTTGATCACCATAGGTGATCCATGTTATGTATCTTTTTATTTAAGCTATTATTGATATGTAGGGAAGTGCATAAAAATGTTAAAAGAAAAAAATACAAATGAAAAAAAAAACAAATACGAAAAAAAGGGAAAAAAATGAAAAAAAAAAAACAAAAAAACAAAACACAGAAACAAGAAAAAAATAGTAAAAGAAAAAAAATAAGTGAAAAATAGGAAAAGGAAGAAAAACAAGAAAAAGAAAAAATATTTTTGACATGTTTTACCATTTTATACTCTTTTGTGATATAATTTTTGGGAGAGACAATCTTTATTGTTGTAATATGTAGATTTTATTGTATATCATGAGTAGATTTTATTGAAAAGCTATAGTAGGGATTGTTTACATGTTTATTGAGTTGTGAAAGCTAGCTTGGAAGTTTGAATGAAATATCTTTTGGGGCATTGGTTACTTGTACTCATCTATGTATCATTTCATTATATCCATGTCTTCCACTCTTACCTGGCTTTATCTTCTTCATTTCTTTTCTTACATTATCATTTGTTTGATTCATGTTTCTCTTACATAATTAATACCTTCATTATTTGATTATGCACTCCTATGTATATAATAGTAGTGGAGATTAGAAGAAAAGCAAGTATATGGTAGTGCATAAATCATGAGTAACTTGAGTGAGCTCCACTATTGCATGTACATAAGAGGAGAGTCACCATCACTTACCTTCTGAGGTTATTTGGCTATCATCCTCAATGTATTCATTATGGATTGAAATTATCATGTTTGTTAATCGATGTATGAATTGAATCCATGAATGCTTTGGTCATTTGAATTGGACAATCCTAGGTAAATTTTCTTTCACTATTTTCTAAACATGATTGAGAATTGCTAGGGGAATACATCTTAGTTATTTTCATGTTTTGTTCACTTGCTTGAGACAAGCAAGAATAAGTATAGGGGAGTTAATAACGAGTATTTTGATACATTATTTTGGCTCTTATACTTAGCATGTTTTAGCTTCTCGTAAGTTTAATTTCGCATTTATATTATATTTTACAAGTAGAAATTTATTTTAGATTTAAGTATAATTTCTTACAAATTCTGTAGTTTAATCTCATATTTTTAATATGGTTTTGTAGTAAATCCAAAGAGTCATAGCTTAGGGTTAAGTTGAATTGAATTTGATTTGATTTGATTTGAAGATCAAATGGGGGAGATCAGGCAGAATCAGTATAAATCGTTAATCCAAATTAAGAGAGATCTTATTGTTGGAGCAATCCCAATGGTCCGTGCGACCATGTGTTTTGGTGTTTGGGCAAAGGGTTTAAGTTAGGTTCACCCTTGTATTTGATATTTGTATTTGAGTTGTGCAGGTTTGCAGGATACACATGTGACTCAGCTTGATGGCTTCGGGTCCGGTGAAGGATGGAGCATCCGAGGGATCGTGGACAAGGCAGCGAGGACAAGGGTCGAGGGAAGCGACTTCAAGGCATACACGAAGGATGGCATTGGGGACGAGCCGCGGGCTTGAATGCATCCGAGGGACGAGAGCCAAAGGAAGTAGGCTTGAAGGCAAGAGGTCAAAGCTGCAAATGAAGCGTCAAATGAGCCATAAGGGTGAGGGTACGAGTGCATGAGAGATTGTACTCGGAGTAAAATCCTAGTTTTAGGGTTTTACTGTAGCAGTACTGTAGCGCTACTGTAGGGGAGACATATGCCCAGAAAGGGTAGGTCTAGGAATGTCCAATTTGGACAAATTAACTCTAGGGTTAGGAACCTAGAGAAGGAGAATCAAGCCTTAAGGGGAAAGCTTGATAAGTTAGAACAATTCCTTAAGAGATTCAATGTTGGATCTAAGGAATTAAATATGGTGTTGGGTAGCCAAAGACCCAACCATGACAGATCGGGCTTGGGATACCGATCTAGTCCCTCCAAGGCTAATGAGAGATCATGTGCTAGGGTGGCAAATGATTATGGTAAGAGAGAGTCCTCCAAAGCTAAGGGAAAGTCTTATGCTAGGGTTGCATATAACTATAGCAAGGAGAAGCCAATAAATGGCAAGGGAAAGCCATTTAATGGTAAGGAGAAATTAACCAAGGACAAAGTGTCCAAGGTTAAGAAAGTTAGATTTGTAGGCCAAGTGTCACCGGAGGTGCACCGAAATGGCATAGTCATTGTGGATGAGTCACCTAGGGAGGTGGCTAAGGCTAAGAGCTCTAGGGGGAGCTCAAAGAGTCAATTTGGGACTCATGGCTAATGGATCTCAAGTGGGTTTTACTTGGGAGTCTAGGTTAGGTCATGGAATGTGCCAAGTGGTTTGGAGACGGACTTGAGTCTCAAACCTAGGGAATTGGCACACATGAATTGTGTTTCATGCTTGAAAATATGACATTGGGGGTCACATAGCATGATAATTGGTTTTAGATGTATAGATGCCATATAAATCAATGCTAGGGATGCATTGTTGGTTAGTATGGGCAAATACATCAAGAGGAAGCCAAAACTAGGACTTTAGGTCAAGGTTCAATTGAACTTTTTAGCTAGTTTTGTGTTTTGTATCAATCTTGGGATTGGTGATAGATATATTTTTATATATATTTTTCCCAAGTAGATATTGATATAATAGACCTCTCCACAAAATTTGGAGATTTTTCGAGGTCTGTGGAATTTCTGGCGCATTTCTGAAGTTGGCCAGAAAAGGTTGATTTTTTCATGAATAGTGTACCAGTCGACTGGTACAGTTACCAGTCGACTGGTAACACTGTTCACGAGCACAGAATGTCTCTGTAAGCTCGTTTTCATGGGGGCAGTCGACTGATACCAGTTTGGAAGTGTTTTCAGCACTGAATTTTGACCGGGTCAGCTCATATAGATGTATGAGATCGATGGGGGATACATACATGAGTTTAGGGTCATTTGGATGACAATTTTTCAATAATTGAGATATTGTTGGAGAACTTTTTGGATGTTAGGCAAAGGGGGAGAAGTAAGGTTTAGTTGGGAAAACCTGAAAGTACCTTTGTGTAGGGGGAGCCTTGGGATAGGTTCTTAAAAAGCCCGTTATAAAAATTCTAGCTTATGGGGAGCGTAGGTGTAGGGGGAGCCTTGGGATAGGTTCAAATGCATGATGCATTGTTACAGCGGTTGCCAAGTGTGTAACCTTGGCAACGTAAGTCCATTCGGCGCTGTAAGTCCAAGTGTGTAGCATTGGCATCGTAAGTCCACTCGGCGGAGTAAGTCCAAGTGTGTAGTCTTGGCATCGTAAGTCCATTGTATTAGCATGTTTATTTGCTATTTGTTTTCCCTAATTTAAACGTATTGCCAAACACCAAAAAGGGGGAGATTGTTGGAGCAATCCCAATGGTCCGTGCGACCATGTGTTTTGGTGTTTGGGCAAAGGGTTTAAGTTAGGTTCACCCTTGTATTTGATATGTGTATTTGAGTTATGCAGGTTTGCAGGATACACATGTGACTCAGCTTGATGGCTTCGGGTCCGGTGAAGGATGGAGCATCCGAGGGATCGTGGACAAGGCAGCGAGGACAAGGGTCGAGGGAAGCGACTTCGAGGCATACGCGAAGGATGGCATTGGGGACGAGCCGCGGGCTTGAATGCATCCGAGGGACGAGAGCCAAAGGAAGTAGGCTTGAAGGCAAGAGGTCAAAGCTGCAAATGAAGCGTCAAATGAGTCATAAGGGTGAGGGTACGAGTGCATGAGAGATTGTACTCAGAGTAAAATCCTAGTTTTAGGGTTTTACTGTAGCAGTAATGTAGTGTCCCTGTAGCGGTACTGTAGCGCTACTGTAGCAGTACTATAGCAGTCGACTGCATGTTTTAGCAGTCGACTGGGGCAGTCGACTGACAGCGAACAGAATGTCTCTGTTCGCTCGGTTAGTGTGGAATCGAGCCGTTGGGATGTAACGGTCGAATTTCCACAGAGGGCAGTCGACTGCATGTTTTAGCAGTCGTCTGGTAGGCGGGGTTTTCCATCCCGTGGCCTATATAACCAAGCCTTGGAAGCTTGGTTGAGGTTAACGAAATAGAGGTGGTTAATCTCTATTAGTAGTCTACTTGTGCCCTAACTTGTAAAGAGTCCTTGGTGAGAGTTGTGGTGAGGTTTCTCCACCCACAAGGAGCTACGTGAGCTAGCCGGAGCTCTTCCGGGGAGTAATCCACCGACGGATAGGGATCGTCCACCTTACGGACACGCTGTGGAGTAGGAGTTTTATCTCCGAACCACGTAAATGATCGTGTAGCTTGGTTTGCATTCTTTCCTTTAGTATTTAGCTTTCTACTTGCTTTTTTTGCATTTTCGCTTGCGCACTAACGTTGTAGAAAGAAGCGAGTATTTGGGGGCGCCGTCTATCCAACCCCCCTTCAAGCCGGCCAACTGATCCCCAACACTTATTCCTTCATTCAGATCTAAGTCATCTAGCCTCCATCTATATTTGAAACTATGTGAACCATCAAATCTAAAGAGCAAACCAACCTCAATTTAATCTGAAGAGATTTGAACCGCTCATATCAAGATCGGGCGTTCAGATCTTCATCCATCTAACTTACACTCACAAACGGTTCGGATTGAAGGAGGAGAAAACTCTTCCTTTTAATCCTTACACGATCGCACAGTGAAAGAGGGTTCGGTTTTCTCCTCTCAACTATGTGCGTCATCTTCTCCCCGATGCCCGACGCTCGACGCTCAACGCCCTAAACCTTTCCTTCTTCTCCGATCTACTCACACCGGCGACGGATGGCAACTTGGATGATCCTGTGAGCGATAACTACCTCAATAAGGGGTTCTCTGACGGTGTAGCGTTCTGCACCGGCGCAATGGATTCTCCTCATCTTCCGGTCCTTATTGAAGAGCAGCGGCCAATCTAGGGTTCCTTGACAGTGGAGCGTTCTCCTCCAGCGAGGCACTCCTAAACTACCCTTACCTCTTAAGGTCTCCTTACCGATGATGTTGCGAACGTAGGGAGTTTCCAACAGAGGAATCCAACTATTTTTCCCTCTTCTCCGTTGTCTTCATCTTCTCCGGTGGAAGCTGCTGTGGAGCCCCTCTTCTGTGGACGACGTTCCAAAAGCAGAAGTCTCCTCCATCTCAGTGCGTATTCCAACTCTGACAGGAGCATTCCAATTTTGATAGATCACTCAAGCAAAGTTGTTTGTGATCAGGAGCAGTCATTGTGTTGTTGTTCACCAGGCATTCCAAATCCAGGCCCTTTGCGTGATAGTGAAGGGTAGTCAACTTAGAATTGATCGTGGAAAAGGAAGTTTGGCTAATTTAGTTTCTTTTCTTGTTTGATTGTGTCATGTTTGGTTAACTTAGTTTCAATTCTGCATTTCGTGTTAATTTTCGAATAGATCTTGTTACATTTGAGTAGTTTGATTCTTGATCTTAGTTGTACTTGCAATTAGGGATAATTTCTTGCTTTAGTTCAGAGCTTTCCTTTATTTGTATTGTCTTCCATTTACTAGAATATGTTTCGTTTAATGATTTGTTATTTCATTTTTTAGTTTAATTCTGTTGATGGTAAAATCATAGCGTAAATTGATAATGCGTTGTGAGATCACTATTAATGGGTAGATAGGATGTTGTTCATTTTATTAGGGTAAATTCATACTTGTTTTACTATCTCATTCTCTAGGTTTTAGTCCAACCCCCAAAACAAACCCCCGATTAGATTTTGTCTGAAAGCAAACGTCCTATCACTAGTTCCATGTGAGAGACGACCCGATCCTCTACTATACTATCTTAGTGTAAGTGAAGGGGTTCGGTAGATTAGAAATTAATTAATTTGATGTGAGCGAGTGATAGTTGCCAACTTATTCAATGCACTGATATGAGCATATGAAGTCCAGGCAAAAGGCCTACGCATCTCACGTCATTCTAAGTTTTTGAATACATAATTAAGATAGACCTAGTGTGTCTGTGAGATGCTTGTTACCTGATCTATAGGATCATGTTTTCTAGGGATTATCCTAGACTAAAGCCAAAATAAATTTTAAAATATTAGGAAAATGTGAATTTTTAGAAACATAAGTAATGAATTTCCCTATAATTTGAAAATTTATTTAAGGAAAAACATATCCTACCCTTTAATAACATTTTCAAAAAGGAATTTACTAGATTATCCAAATAATATAGTCAACAAGCAACTAAATAGATAGATCAAGTCAAACAAACAATATATACAAGTGCACTGAAGACAATCAAGTCTAGTCATCATCGACAGATGAGATGGGGGTTGATCAATCACTTGTAAAGCCTAAAGCATCGACTACATCTGTAGGTCTAGCTGCCTAAATCCGGTGGTCATCTCCCCTTGTAGAGAGGTGAATCCCTTAGAGACTGACTGTCGGATCTGTGCGGAAGACTCCTCAACTCTAGCAAAGCGATCTTCTACGGAAAGCGAGGTCGAGGGTTGGGTCAAGGTCGGAAGAGGTGCAAAGAGCTCCTCAATCATAAATGTTGGCATCTCCTCCCCCTTAGGCAGAATGACTGATGGAATATCCTCCTAGGCCTCGTCTGGAACGTCTAGCTGAGGAACCACTCTCTAAGCTAGTCCCTGTTGGTGCAATCAACCCAAGTTTGATCGGTACGTGATGTGCGTAGATTATATACTCTTTTATGCATGTTTTTACGCACATTTACATACTTTGAGCATGCTTGATCTATGCATTTTTATACTTCCAGCTTTCCTTTTAGCATATTTACTCTTTAGGTTCGGAGATCTGCTTTTTGTGCATTTTTTGTACACAGGAGTCGATTTGGTGAAGAATCTACATCTTTGGGCAAGCCTTGGAGGAAACAAATGGAGAAAGCACCAGGCCGTGTACCTCACACGGCCCTGCACTGGTATGGAGCTCGGGCCGTGTGGAGTTTGACACCAACAGAAGAGGAAGATGACATGGCCGTGTGAACCTCACACGGCCGTGTCAAGATTTGAAGCCAACCATAGCAGAAGCCTTACATGGCCGTGTGGATCTACACGGTCGTGTGAGGTTTCCAGAAACCAAGCAGGCTGTGGCCGTGTGCACCACACGGCCGTGTAGCATTTCCAGAGAGCAGAAGGGTCCTGGCCGTGTGAGTCACACGGCCGTGCAGCTTTGGCAGAGAAGGAACTGGACATGGCCGTGTGAATCTCACACGGTCGTGTCACGGGGCCGTGTGGCGCCCGATTCCCTCCTCTATTTAAACCCTCCTTCATGAATTGAAAGGGGATCTCTCCCCCTTTGGGAGAAGGCAAGATTTGGTGGTTTCCTCCCATTCTTGGGAGGATTTCTGGGCGATTCTAAGGGAGTTCTTGACGATTTCGACTCCGAAGCGAGGATTGGATCCGAAGACGAGGCTTCTTCGTAGATAAGTTTTCTCTTTCCCCCTTTTCTTGGTTTCTTGGATTGGGGATTTAAGAAATGCTTGTAATCTTCATTTCTTCGGATATTCTTCCTCGATTCATGGAGTAGATCTTGTATTCTAGGATTAAGGGAGTATTTGTATGATGGATTGATGTAATCTCTTATGGATTTGCCATTTTCTTGTTTCAATGACATTGTCTTGCTTATATCAATTAGATCTTGAATGATTAATGGTGATTTGTGCTTAATTCTCATTCTTGATTGATTGTTTGGATTTCTTGTGGACTTTGTAAAGATAAACTCTCACTCGATCATCCGAGGGATCCACGTGACAGGTGCAAGCCCGTGTAAGGACGTTTGAGAGATAATCTTGAAGAAGAAATAGGAATATTCAAGAGAGTAGGATGGATTTTGTGATTAGTTTCTTGTATCTTGATAGATTAATAAGTTGTGGGCTTCTATGTTGATATCCGAGGAAGGCATAGTAATAGGTGCGCTTCTGTGTAAGGACAACGTAGGTTCACATCTAATTGATCATATTTAGATACATTTCTCAGTCCTTAGCCGGTTATCTATTGCAAGAGAGAACCGGCAACTTTCTACAAGTGTTTGGCAATTGAGGGATAAGAATTGGTGAACCATTTACATTCAAGAAATCTTACAAAGAAACCGAAACTCCTAGAATCTCCCTTATCATAACCCAAAACACTAAACTCTTGTTTGTTGATCTATAATATTAGATTTGTTTACCTTCACTTTGCATTTGAAACGATTGGATAGTTGTTTAGCTAATTCGCATTGAGACATTTCTAGTGCTTATTCCAGTCCCTGTGAATACGATAATCTTTTATATTACTTGCGACATTTCCGTACACTTACGGAGCGTGACAAGTTTTTGGCGCCGTTGCCGGGGACTGCACTATAACATTAGGAATTATCAATTGAGTTAGACTAAACATAACTTTTCTTTCTTTCTTTACATTTCCATAGTTGTAACTAATTTTTTTTTTAGAATTCTGTTTCTATAAGCTTTTCTTTTCTTGAATAACATTCTTGACAATTCTTTTTGTTGCAATTCTAATTCTAATTCTAACTTTGCATTCTTGATTTCTAGCACTCTAATCTAACTTTTCTCTGTTTTCTCTTTTGATCTAGTTGCTTTCTTCTTTTCTTTTGTAAACATATCTTGCAATCTTTAGCATATGAATTATTCTAGACATTTTTCTTTTTCCTTTTATCTTTTCTTTCTTGTTTTCATTATGCACTTTATTTCTTGTCTTTAATTCTACATTTTTAGTTTTGCTTGTAATTTTTTTTTAGATATCTTGAGCACTAACATGTCAAGCAGGGCTTCAAGAGTATTTTTCACACCCATGAGCGTAAGATCTTCCATTGATGAATATTATGGTTCAGAAGATGATCAATTTGAGTTTCTTTGTGGAGTGTGTGGTAGCACATCTCATCCAGCTGCTATTTGCCATTTTTTCCAAAAGACTGCTATAACTCCGGAACTTCAGTGTTTGGTTCAACCTCAATATCAAGATACATATGAGCAAGTTCCTGATACTTATGGCTATGACTGAGAAGATCATCAAATTCAGTACCTTCAACCCCAGCTAATTTCAGAGCAGAGTGAGCAGTCATTATTCCAGCAGCAGATCTCTGACCCTCCTCAACATTATAATCACTTTTGGATGAATCAACAAAATTTGGACTACAACTACATACAAAATGTTGAGTATACTTCCCAAGTAAATCAGAGTTTGTCAAAATTTCAGGATGATTCTTCATTAGATGGACCACATCGTTCACAATTTGATGAGCCAATTGTTTGGGAGGACTCCCAAAACTCAAATACTCTTGCTCCCAATCAGATGAAGACCACAACACAAGATTCTGAAGAGCTAATGGTACAACGGGGAATCTTAGCTTTACGACTACTACTACAAAATTCCAATAAAGTTGTTGATTCCTCTATTGATGATATTGATGTTAGTGGACTCTTCACTACTTATGATGATGATGTGGTGGATAAAAGTGTAGGGACATGTACTATGGAGGATATGTCCCAAGGATCACCTCCTTTGGTCACACAACCAATTGATACTATGGAATGTGTAAGAATAGAATTGGTTGATGATAATTGTGTAGGGACTTATGCAATGGAAGCAAAGTGCCAAGAATCACCATTTTCAGAAGCACCACCATTTGAGTCTGAGCTAGAGACACTATATAATTCTGAAGAAGTCACATCCCATTGTTTAGAACTTTCAGGTACATCTCAACAATGCAAGGTTAGTATTCTTAGTGATCTTTTAGAAAATTTCATAGATGTACCTATAATTGATTTTGTTGGATGTGATTCATTTTTTGATACATACTCAATTCATACTAATATGGTTTTAGTTCCTTCTTATATAACATGCTTGTGGGAGGTTTGTTTTTCTTTTTGGTGTGAAGGTTTTCAAGAAGCCAATAATTGGAAGCTCATACTGAACCGTCTTCGACCACCTGAAAGAACTTTAAAGAAGGCAAAGATGGAGAGGGCGATACTTCACTTTTTAACTCCAATATTGAAAGCTCCCTCCATAATAAGAACCCTTGGTAAGAAGGTTCTAAAATATCTTACCCCTCCAAGAGAGAGATTTCGATGAATCTAATGAGGTGGTCGAGCTAATGACCTTAAACAAGAGCTTCTTGGGAGGCAACCCAAGTTCATTTTCCTTATTTTCTTTTATGTCTTTAGTTCTTTCTTTATAATAAACATGTATCCTCTACTTAATTTTTCTTGTCTATTATTTTTATAGAATTCAAAGCTGTAGAGGAATGTGAGCATTGGATAGAGGAGTATTTTTAAAATATGAATGTCAACCATTTGGAGCTCATCACTTGGTAACTTCTCTAAATTTCATAAATCTTCTCCACATTGTTTTTAGTTCTCATTGGGACAATGAAACGTTTAAGTCTGGGGGGGTGTCATGTACTGTCATGGTTTGGTTTTCAGTTTTTAGTTTTTGTTAGTTTTTCATGTTGGTTCTTATTTTCATTGCTTGTTGCTTTATTTTGCTTGCTTTTGAAATAATCATGGCAAAAAAAATTTTGAGAACATCAAATCTTCACTTATATGCTTTCTTGGATTCAAGTGAAATGTTAGCACGATTATTGTCTTGATTCATGGTGTTCGAATGATGCTAGTAGTAAACTTTGTGTAGTTCTTTTTTCTATCTTGGGAAGCATTAATAAGCTGAGAATCTTATGGTGATGAGTTTTAGTTTTGGTTCAACCTTAAGGATTTTATCTTCACTACACTTGTGCTTGATGCTTGAATAGTTGATGTCATTGAAATAGTCATGATTCATCTTGTTTGCTTAGTACTTGGTTTCCATGGTGATTTCTCAACTTTCATTTTGGTTACTGGATGAGGCTTAAATCATTAAAGCTCATTTGGAAAAATCAAAATATCCCAACATGTGTGCTAAAAAGTACATTTGTGAATAAGTTTTGCACAATGCAAGCACTTATAAAAAAAAAAAAGGATATAAAAAATAGTTGTCATGAGTGGAATCTAGCAAGTCACCCCTTTGAGACCGAGTTAGGTTACTGGGGAAATGATTGCTTAGCTTCCCTTGAGATTGAGCACACCTTTGAGACCTTGGGTTAGTTGAGAAATATGAACCAAGTGAATGGTGAGTAAGTGCCTATCACTGGTTACTTGTCTTTCACTGGAAACACTAGGAATTCAAATTTGATGACGACTTGACTAGGACATGGATTGAAACTTGAAGGGTGTTGAGTTACTTTTACACTGTGCACAAGATTCTTATGCTTGAACCATACTTTACTTGTTTCTATGATCATGCTTGTTAATGAAACTTTTTGATAGAGTTAGGAAAGTGCACTAGGTTTTATGAATGTGTTGTAGAACATATGAATTTAGACTGCGGCATTTTGCTTGAGGACAAGCAAAGGTTTAAGTTCTGTGATGTGCGTAGATTATATACTCTTTTATGCATGTTTTTACGCACATTTACATACTTTGAGCATGCTTGATCTATGCATTTTTATACTTCCAGCTTTCCTTTTAGCATATTTACTCTTTTGGTTTGGAGATCTGCTTTTTGTGCATTTTCTGTACACAGGAGTCGATTTGGTGAAGAATCTACATCTTTGGGCAAGCCTTGGAGGAAACAAAGGGAGAAAGCACCAGGCCGTGTATCTCACACGGCCCTGCACTGGTATGGAGCTCGGGCCGTGTGGAGTTTGGCACCAACAGAAGAGGAAGATGACATGGCCGTGTGAACCTCACACGGCCGTGTCAAGATTTGAAGCCAACCAGAGCAGAAGCCTTACATGGCCGTGTGGATCTACACGGCCGTGTGAGGTTTCCAGAAACCAAGCAGGCTGTGGTCGTGTGCACCACACGGCCGTGTAGCATTTCCAGAGAGCAGAAGGGTCCTGGCCGTGTGAGTCACACGGCCGTGCAGCTTTGGCAGAGAAGGAACTGGACATGGCCGTGTGAATCTCACACGGCCGTGTCACGGGGCCGTGTGGCGCCCGATTCCCTCCTCTATTTAAACCCTCCTTCATGAATTGAAAGGGGATCTCTCCCCCTTTGGGAGAAGGCAAGATTTGGTGGTTTCCTCCCATTCTTGGGAGGATTTCTGGGCGATTCTAAGGGAGTTCTTGACGATTTCGACTCCGGAGCGAGGATTGGATCCGAAGACGAGGCTTCTTCGTAGATAAGTTTTCTCTTTCCCCCTTTTCTTGGTTTCTTGGATTGGGGATTTAAGAAATGCTTGTAATCTTCATTTCTTCGGATATTCTTCCTCGATTCATGGAGTAGATCTTGTATTCTAGGATTAAGGGAGTATTTGTATGATGGATTGATGTAATCTCTTATGGATTTGTCATTTTCTTGTTTCAATGACATTGTCTTGCTTGTATCAATTAGATCTTGAATGATTAATGGTGATTTGTGCTTAATTCTCATTCTTGATTGATTGTTTGGATTTCTTGTGGACTTTGTAAAGATAAACTCTCACTCGATCATACGAGGGATCCACGTGACAGGTGCAAGCCCGTGTAAGGACGTTTGAGAGATAATCTTGAAGAGGAAATAGGAATATTCAAGAGAGTAGGATGGATTTTGTGATTAGTTTCTTGTATCTTGATATATTAATAAGTTGTGGGCTTCTATGTTGATATCCAAGGAAGGCATAGTAATAGGTGTGCTTCTGTGTAAGGACAACGTAGGTTCACGTCTAATTGATCATATTTAGATACATTTCTCAGTCCTTAGCCGGTTATCTATTGCAAGAGAGAATCGGCAACTTTCTACAAGTGTTTGGCAATTGAGGGATAAGAATTGGTGAACCATTTACATTCAAGAAATCTTACAAAGAAACCGAAACTCCTAGAATCTCCCTTATCATAACCCAAAACACTAAACTCTTGTTTGTTGATCTATAATATTAGATTTGTTTACCTTCACTTTGCATTTGAAACGATTGGATAGTTGTTTAGCTAATTCGCATTGAGACATTTCTAGTGCTTATTCCAGTCCCTGTGGATAGATAATCTTTTATATTACTTGCGACATTTCCGTACACTTGCGGAGCGTGACAGTACGATCATGGTTTTGATGTGTATGTCAAAGAGTTTACGTTAGACTTTCATATGTGTTTGATATATATGTTTGAGTCTTGCAGGACTTGGTGAAACACACATGAGAAGCTTGGTGCAGCTAAGCTTGGGAAGCTCATCCTAGGGCTCGGATCCTTGAGTCGGTGAAGGATGGTATGGAAGACATCCGAGGGACCATCGGGCAAGGAGCAACGGAGTGGAGCCGAGGGAAGCGGACTTCAAGGCAACGTGAAGGATGGCATAGAGAGGAGCCACGAGCTCGGGTGCATCTAAGGGATGAAGGTCGAGGAAAAGGACTTTAAGGGCGACTCCGGAGAGAATAAGTGTGTATATGTGCAGTCTTAGCAGTCGACTGCGTAGTCGACTACGCAGTCGATTGCTAGTTTTAGCAGTCGACTAGCTGTGAACAGAAACATTCTGTTCGATCAGCTAGCAGCTAGCAGTCGACTACTGTTTTAGCAGTCGACTGGTAAATAATCGTTGGTAAACCATTGGTGCTGCAAAGTAGTCATTGGCTACCTCCAACGGTAGCACCAGTCGACTGGTGCCGAGATGAGTTGATATGATGATCAACTCTCTCCTCTTATTTATAGGAAGCTTTGGGGCTTGAAGGAGGTTACTCATGCTTGTTGAATAACTCCTAAGTCATTGCCCAAAGCTTCCAAGCCATACTCTTCTTCCTATTCTTAATCTCCATCTTGTAAAAGAAGAAGAGTAATTTGTGAGAGGTTATACTCCATCGAGAAGGAGTAAGCTCTAGCTGGAGATTGCCGGGGATTGATCCACTGAAGGATCAAGAGTTCGTCCACCTCAAGGACACGCCGTGGAGTAGGAGCAAGCAATCTCTAAACCACGTAAAGGAATTGTGTTAGCGTTTGTATTCTTGATTATCTTTATTGCTTTAGTTTTTGTATTTCCGCTTGTGTAAACTAACCTTGTAGAGAAGCAATCAATTTGGGGGTGTCGTCTATCCAACCCCCCTTCAAGTCGGCCACCGATCTCCTACAGTCCCCCTGAGCGGTAACATCTATATGCACTAATGCAATCTAACGCTGACCAATCTCATCATATGTGCTAAGGGAAGTAGATGTACCCTAGGTCATATCTACTCCTATGGGCAAAAATATGAAAGTCAAAACATGACAGTAGGGCATATGAACCCTATCTATTAGTGATGAGATTGGATGCATGAATGACATTCTGAAACATATGCAATGTAATGTCGATGTCTAGGCACTGGCATAATGCATAAAGGAAGAAAGAGTGGGAGGGTTGCATCATCGCAACATCGCGAGATGTAATCGGCAAAATGCATGTGGTAAGAACTCTATATAGGACATAGTCCTGAGAGAGAGAGAGAGACCTAAAGTCAATCACAGTGGATACTCTCTCCTCCCAAAAAAAATACATATGGATAGTATCCAATATAATATGGGAGTAGGGTTTGTCAAATGGCAAATTCCTATTAGAATTACACAAAATACGGCATGCAGACCGCGTAAATCATAAACTATCATACAATAGTTTATGAGAAACTATCATAAACTATCATACAGAGTGGGTGAGAACCTAAAGTCCTTACCAGCTACTCTGGTAGAGTATGTCAAGTTATTGACTTTAGCTAAGTTGTTATAAAATTGAGCACATAAGTCTAAGTTTACTGAATGACTACAGTAAAGTAATTTATCTAACTTATAATAGTTTATAACTTCTATAATACGGGCACAGTAATAGGTAAAGAACATCCTACTTAAAAATCTAGATTTTAATGCGATACATAAATGATCTAGGAAATCTAGCCTAAGACGCTCAGTACGAAATCTGGCATCAGTAAAGGAGACACTGCTGGAACTAGCCTAAGATGGAATAACATTCCGTCGCTTCCTAAATTAGTATATACGTGCAAATATTCAAGGAAAATACACAAATATAGAAAAATAACTAGATAGATCGAATTAGAAGGTACCTAGGAGGCATAGTTGGGATTTTGAAGGTGAAAAGTGGAGAGAAAAGTGAAAGAAGGTGGCTGGAGGGCGCCTTCTGGAGTTGTTTATCGCGAACAGAAAGGTTTTTGTTCGCTGTTAAGTTTTGGATTGAAGGCGCCTTCTAGTTTATGGAAGGCGCCTTCCATACCCTATGGAGGGCACCTTTAAACGCGTTGAAGGCGCCTTCCCTAGGTTGGGCGAGAATTTTGCCGCCTTTCTATAGGGCGCTTCCGATTCCATCAAAGACGTCTTTGATACCATTGTTTTTAAAATTTAGGTTTAAATGTTTTAGTTTGATTTTTAATTTCATTTTAAGTTTTAATTTTGATTTAAGAATTTTTAATTTTAATTTAATTTAATTTTAGTTTAATATAATTTATTTTAATTTTAATTTTAATTTTAATTTAATTTAAATTTTAAATTAATTTAATTAATCCTTATTCATCTCACCCGATCTATATTTCAATCAAGGGAATCCTATAATTTTGTGAGATGAGTTATGTTGAATTTCAGAGTTTAGTTTAAATTGTGTTAGATTCAAGTTTAGCTTTAGATTAATTAAGCAAGTATTTTTTGAATAAATTTTGAGACTGTGGTGAGTCACATGGATATTATTAGAGTAATCACATGCTTCAAGATTTTTTAAATAGCCATGCTCAAAGAACTTAATACAAAATTTTGGGTCCCCGGGGCCATGGTGTCGTGGTAGGACATCCAAGTTGTCTTTCAGGCACCTGCGGTTCGAACCCCAGCTACGGCGTATTTGCAGGAATTTTTCTTCCAAATGGGGGTGTAATCAAAGGATGTTAGGCTTCTGGACTGGCCGCCACGTGCGCTTCCCGATTTACCCTGATAGTCGGTGGAAAACTTACGTGGGGTCGGGCCGGTCACCCCAGGCTCGATGTTACCCAGCCTGGTTAATCATTTTTAATATAAAATTTTGGTCTAACTAGTTAAGATTAGTAAGGGGTAGATTTAGTTAGTTCCACTAAGCCAAATGTACTAGGTCGAAGTCATATCTTCCTAAACATGCATAGACAGAGCTTTCCTAACCTACTATCATTCAAAACTTCTCCAATACTATTTGTCAAGTTAAATTTTATCCCTAATTATTGTTAATGGGTAAAGTTTATGTTTTTGAAGTATCAACAAATTTAGAGTCTCCCCTTAAATCATATAAGCCTGATTAAGTTTTAGTTAAGGTTTAATTAATTATATTTTAAGTTCAATTTATGTTTTTAATTTTCAATTAATTAAATTATCATTCTTTAAAGGAGGGTATTTAAGATTTAAATTTTCTTTTAATTTTAAATTTATTAAAATACTTGAATTATCTTTGTTTAAAAGATTATATTTAATATTTAAGTTTTTATTAATTTTAAATTTTGAATTGTTTAAATTGTCTTTAAAAAGGTTTATTTTTAATATTTAACTTTTTATTAATTTTTAATTTTGAATTTGTTAGATTATCTTTATTTAAAATGTTATCTTTAATATTTAATTTTGAATTTGTTAGATTTGGTTTTGATTTTACCATTATATTTTCTTTTTCTTTAAAATTTATATTATTAATTGAATTTATTTGATTAGTTTTATCTGTAGATTTATCCTTAAGATTTAAATTTTTATTTATTAAATTATTTTTATTTTAGATAGAAATTTCTGGATGAACATTATCTAGATTATCAAATATTTTATTAAGAAATATATTAATTTTATTTAGATCTATATTGAGTTTTTTATTTTTATCATTTGAATTTTTCTACTCTATTTAAGTTTAAATTTTTTTTTATTATTTGAATTTTTAGGATTTTTATTTATTAATTTATTTAAATTCAAATTTAGATTTAGTGAATTAATTAAATCTAAATTGTTTAATATATTTACCAAAGTATTTTCATAAATATTAAAATTATCATGTAGATTTATAGAAAATTTTTCTAAACTATCATGTATATTATTTAAATTGTTACTGATAGGGGTATTTTGATAAATATTACTAATATTAAATGCGACTCCTAATTCTGTAGGCTTTTCTGTTGGTTCGAACTCGCATTTGGATTTGACTTTGACTTGATCCTTTAGTTTTGATAGATCCTCATGAAGCTTGGTCAGATGAGTCAAGAACTTATAAGCATCTTAGTGTTCTCCAATTCTGCACGTAATTTTGTTAGCTAATAAACTTAAAATTAAACTTATTACCTTTATGGTTGCTTCTGTGTCTTGAGTAAATCGCCTTAGTGCTATATTGGAATTGAAGTTATTCATCATTACGAAGCATTCCATCTGATGCTTCCATACTCTGTAATAGTCCATTTCGTATGGAGGCGATTCGTTAACATTTCACTTGAGCGTCTCTTTGTGCTCCATTTTTCTTGCACAACACAATTAAAGAGAAATTCCAAGACTAGGTCTTGGGGTAAGTACTGTGGGAGGAAAAAAAAATAAGGCTCGAGTAGTATTACACCAACTTCGAGAAAAAGACTAAATGAGAAAGAGTTATTTGAAGAGATAAATTTTACCAATTCAAACAAAATACAAAAATAAAATGAAATCCCAAAAATAAAACAATTCCCCTGGCTTGATTGGTGGTTGCACTAATGCACTAATTCAGCGCAGAATCTGGCTCTGATACCACTTGTTGGATCGATACGCATGTGAGAGGGGGTGAATCACGTGGTTTTAAAAAAAAATCTTTTGCTTTTGAAATCAAAAGTATGCAGCATAATTAAATATATAAATATAAGAAAAAAATACAAGTATGCAAACTCGGTTAGTTTCACTTGGTTCGGAGCCTTCGACGACTCTTACTCCAAGACTCAGATCTCACAGACCTATCAATGAGTAATCTACTAAAGACCTCTTGTGGAACCGCTGGAAGAGAGGATCAAGTACTAAAAGAATAGAAAAAGTGTAACAAGCTATATTTCCTTTATGCAACAATTAAGTACAAATTTAAACGTTTGTTACCAAACACCTTCGAAGATGATCAGATCAGGCTCGATATTGGACAGCTCCTCAGCTGTAGTCGAATGCAGTAGTTTCGTAGTAAAGCAGTACCATAAAGCCGAAGCAGTTGAATCGTCAAATGGACACGTAGAAGCTTGTGGAAGAGATGTGTTCAATGCTTTGGTCGAATAGCCCTTTTAAAGGGGATGGAAGGTACCTTCAACACCAACTTTTATCACCTAAAAATCAACTCTTATCGTCACCGAGGTCTTCTGCGTTATCCGACTGAAGGCAACTTCCAAGCTCTCGAAGGCACCTTCCATAGCTCTGCTCAAGGCACCTTACGTCACTTAGAAAGTGTCTCGAGTACTGTTCAACCAAGGCATTTTGTGCTCTTTTGCCTTGCAAAATATGCTAGTCCAACACAAACAAAATTTACCCTACAAGATAAAGTTAGCACAATAAAAATAAGTAATTTAGTAATTAGCATCTGCCTCTCCAAGATCAGAATCTAATCAGGGTCTCAATTTAAGTTTTCGAAATGGATCTAAATTAGATCGACGCCTATTGACCCCTCAACTGGGGCGCGTCCTTACTGAGTCACTTTCCTCCAGTAACTTACCTTCACTTACCAAATGTCAAGTTACCTCTTTGATGTCCAATCTTACCCACTAGGTCTTCCTGCCAGAATCACAAATCTGGACTTCGTTAATCGGGAATCGAATATCCCGACCTTCTACCAGAATTGCACATCCGGACTTCAACCCACCGAGAATCAAACATCTCAACCTCCTGCTAGAACCCCACATCTGGACTTCCTGCTTGGTGTCTAGTCATCTTGACCCATCAAGTTAGCCAACCCTGCGCACTCGGTAACAAGATTCAACAACACATATAATTTTAGTCCACTTATCATTCATTAAAATGCAGCTTTGATCATTGGTGTCAACTACACCAACACTTGGATTGTGGTGCTTGCAGCATCGTGGGTACTGTCAACGATCCATTCCCCTGGACCCCAGATCCCTCTCTTCGTCAACGTTCTCGTCATCTCACCAATACCCTCATCTGACTCAGCTTCCGAATGGAATCAAAGCACACTATCAATAGTTATATTATTGCATAATTCCATGGATCCAATAGATTTGATTTGTGCATGTCCTCCATTTGATAATTGCACGGTAGGATATTTGGCAGCCATTTTATTTACAATTAGTCGATTCTTTGACACATGGTCAGTGGTGCCGCCGTCTAGTATTCATATGCTATTGGTCAAGATAGAGTCATTACTTGAGGTGTTGACAAGGGGTTCATTGTTACCATTTTTTTTTTTTTGCGAAGAAGTGTCATGATTTGATCATACTCCTTGGCAGTGAGTTGTTTGGTTTCCACATAGGAGATGACTAGGGAGTTGATATCTTTCTTTCCCTTCAGTTTGACATCTTTGCCATGCTAGAGGTGTCCGGACAAGAACCCATGAATGTAGAAACATCGATAAATAGTGTGGCCATCCCTATCATAATGAGAACATTGAAGTTGTTTATTGCTAATGGTTGATCGATAGGACTCAACTTCTTTGACTTGTCGACCCCGATTATGCACCTTGCGTTGGACAAAATTTACAATATATCCAGTAATAGCATCTCAATTGCCGGCATCCTCATTTTGTCTCTCGTGTTGTTGTAAAGGGCATGGACCTTTGGGTATCAAGTAGGGGATTCATACTCTTGAACTACGGATGATGGAAAAAGAATCATTTAATTCCATAAGGAATTACATGACTATTTCCTTCTCTTCTCATCCAACAAGGCCCTTAACATCTCTTCAAGTACAAGCAATTGGATAATGATAAGAAGTCAACTCGTCCCATATAGCCTTCAATTTGGTGTAGTAAATAGACACATAGGTTGATGTCTTTGTTGGTGCTCCACGATTTTATGATGAATTTCAAAACTATAGGCATCATTTCCTTGTAAAAATCTATCATGTAGATCATTCCAAACATTAAATGCAAATTTAGCATAAATAATACCCCTACCGATATCAGACTGAATGGCGTTAAGGATCCATGACAATACCATATAATTACAACGTTCCCATACTAGAAACTTGCTATCTTTTGCTGTTGGTGCTTTGATTGTCCCATTGATGAATCCGATTTTGTTTTTAACACTCGTTATTCTTATTGCACAACTCCATTTTCTATAGTTATTCCCATCGAGTAATTTGGAGACAAGAATCAAATTAGGATGATCAAATTGTTGTAAAGTGAGTGCATCCGATTGGTATGTTCCATACTCTGATTTCTTACTTTCATCTTCCACTATATATATATCTAGCAATCATCATATAATTATAATTGATTCTATCTATGAATCAATTAAGACTAATTAATTCAATATAATTGTATTACATAGATACAAATAAAAAAAATAAGGATATTATTACATGAATAAATAAAATATTTCTTTAATATGCGATCCCACAATGATCTTTAAAAGGTTGCGAAGGTTCGTAATTCGAAGCCATCGCAATTCGACAGAGATGACACGGTCATAAAAGTAACGCAACCCTCCACGACTCGGTAGAGGTCAACATGGGATCACAGTCCCTCCATGACTCCATGGAGATCGCCACAACCCCGCGATGACTTATGCCAATATCAAACTACGGACAAAATTTTATTCATTTCATCTGACACATTAAGGGTGTGTTTGGTACGCGTATTTTTCATTTTTATTTTCTGAAAAACACACGTTTTCTAAAAAAAAAAAAATTACTTTTTGTCATTCTCTGTTTTTTAGGAAACACTTTCTATTTTTTTTAGAAAACAAACACGAAAAACGTAAACCTAATATCATTTTTCAGAAAACGTACGTTTTTCAAAAAATGAAAATAAAAAGCGCGCGTACCAAACGCACCATAAAAATTTTTAAATCATAAATTACTTTACGACGGTTTGGTACACCTAACGATATTTAGAAACCTCCAACTGACAAAAATTCGGCCGCCTACTTGATGATGTGCCTAATTTTTTTAGCAAATAAAATTACAATTAAGTTTAGCATATGCACTCAGATGCAGGGCATTTTTACAAAGTTACTGCATACGTTAATTTGGGGGTTTAGTGAATAGATATTGCAAACTATAATGCAATGTAATATCAGCTATCCCAAAGCCCATTTGATGGTCAATTAAGTACAAGATTAAGTGCATCAACATACATAGCGGGAGCGAAAGCTTATGTGCAATTTACAGGACACCAAAAGATGCAGATTATTGCTTAATAACAGTGGCAGCTGGTAAATTATGTCCAATTCCTTAGGCACTGGCAAGAAAGGAGACTGCATCTTGCTGGCTTTTCTTGCATGCATGGATCGAAGTGCAGATATCAGTTTTCTCGAGGAACTTCTCGGCATTAGCCAAGATCAGCGGTCCATATTGGAATACCAGTTTCTTGCACTGCATCACAATTTAACGATTAAGAAAATCAAATTTATGGTTTGCAGGTAATCCATCATTGTATAGAGAATGCATATAATCTCAAGAGTGAGATCCGAAATTTATGCTTTGAATTTGACAAGGACAAGTTCAGCAGCTTCTGTTGGCAAAAGCCTTGTGGAACTATACCTTTTGGGCAAAATTTTCCATCTTGTTGCATCCTTTCAGAAGTATCTCAATCACCTCAAGCTGATGAATTCCCACAGGTAAATGTGATTAGTATTTCACCAGAGCCTAAAAAATGCTTCATCTGAGAATACAGTGGATTTACTACTACCTCAGTGTCAGGATCTTGAAGTTTGGAAAGAACCTCTCCAATGACATTTTGGCAAAGTGTGCAGGCATCATCACTCTTGGACAAACTCACTTGGGTAGTCTCGTCACAGAGGTTCACCTTATCACAGAACTGCTCCGGGCTTATTGTTGAAACTTCTAAGAAAAACATTGGTGCATAGTAGTCTACCAATATAACACACTGCCCAAAAATGATATCATTGAACAATCGATGAACATTTCATCACAAATGCAATTTACAATTAAATGAAGCTACTTTCCCTGAAAGCACGTAACGCACCTGTTGTTTGAGAGAATGCAGCTTGGAACAAGCTTTGTGAAGGGTACTGATAATTTGAGTCTGTGTCTCATTTTCACCAATATAGTGCATAGCCTGAGAAGCAAATTCTTCACACAGAGTGCAAAACCTTTCATTCCTTATAATATGACTTTCACTTTGAATCTCATTATCCACTTCCACAACTGAAGAAGAAGAAGCAGAAGAGATGATGAATTCAATAACCGGTGCAGAAACTTCTTATTTGGATAAATTTATGATTAAAAAAACATTGTCTAAAGAGATTTAGGAATTTAAAGTTCAGAGGTTTCTTTCTATTTAGCATATAAACAAACCACAACCAAGCCTTATCCTACTAGATGGGGTCGGCTATATGAATCATTTTACGTCATTGAACTTTATCTCCTACTATATCATCATCTATATTTAAATAAATTTTACCTTGTTTTATTATTTTTAACAAAGTCTTTTTTGGTCTTCCTCTTCCTCGTTTGATATGTGTGTCATAATTTCACATGCCTAACTAGAACATTTATTGGTCGTCTCATCTTAAACGTGTCTCTCGGAGTTTTCTCTCAATCAATACTACTCCGACATTCTCCCTAATGCTCTCATTTCTTATTCTATCCATTCTCGTATGTCTACACGTTCACTTTAACATCCTCATTTCTGCAACTCTTATCTTCTACTCATATACTCAAATCATATCCCAACATTCAACTTCATATAACATAGCAAGTCTAACTGCGATTTTATAAAAATTTTCTTTAAATTTTAGAGGTACTTTACGATTACATAAAACACCTGACACTCTCCTCCATTTCAACCATCCTGTTTGTATTTTATGTAAGACATCTCTCTCAATCCTTCCATCATTTTACAAAAATGATCCTAAATATCTAAAGCTCTCGGTTCCGAGCAACTCGTCATCTCCTATCTTAACAATTATCTCATTATGTCTAATATTGCTAAACTTAAATTCCATATATTCTGTTTTTATTCTACTAAAACTAAAATCTTTCCCTTTTAGTATTTCTGCCAAGATTTTAGTTTAGCATTTACTCCTTCACGTGTTTCATCTACCAATGCACCACAGTAGCTTCTATTGTCGACCTTCCAAGCATGAACCCAAATTGATTTTCGATCACCGTGATCTCTTTCCTTAATTTTTTTTCTATTACTTTTTCCCAAAGTTTCATGGTATAACTCATTAGTTTAATACGTCAATAATTTATATAATTTTGTACGTCTCCCTTGTTCTTATATAAGGGAACTAGAGTACTTATCCTCCATTATCATGTATTTTTTTCGTTTTCAATATCATGTTAAATAATTTTGTAAGTCATTCAATACCTTATTTCCCTAAGCACTTCCAAACCTCTATCGGAATATCATTTGGTCCAACGACTTTTTCATTGTGTATCTCATTTAAAACTTATTCTACTTCTGACGTTTAAATTCTACGATAAAAATTTAAATTTCTATGTTCATTTGACCTACTTAAATTACCTAAGTTAAGTTAGTCACCTAAACCTTCATTAAAAAATTGATGAAAATCCCTCTTCCACCGCTCTTTTATTTCTCTATCGTTAACTAGTACCCTATTGCATTCATCTTTAATATATTTTATTTGGATAAGATCTCTTGTCTTCCTTTTTTTCACTTTGGTTATTCTATAAATGTCTCTTTCCCCTTCTTTTGTATTCAATTTTTTATATAATCGTTCAAAAGTTTCATTCTTTGCTTCATTCACTACTCTCTTAGCTTCTGTCTCGGATATTGTATATTTTTTAAAAATTTTCTCGTTCTTACATATATATAATTTCTTATAAGCTATTCATTTTTCCTTCACTTTCTCTTGTACTTTCTCATTCCACCACCAAGATTAAGTAAGATTCATTACTTAGTGGTGCATGTCCTTTCACTCACCGAGTACACTTTTAGCTGATATTTTCAACTTTAATACCATCTTATCCCATGTCATATTAAAATCACCGTATATTTCACCTAATACTTGTACTCCTACCTTCTCCTTAGATATATTTTGTTTCTCATCCTTTAACTTCCACCACTTAATTCTAAGAATCGTATATATTTTCTTTCTATTGATACTATATTTGAGGCGTATATCCAACACTACTAACCTATATTGGCTAGTTAAGCTTTCAACATGGATGACTTGCAATATTTACAAATCTTTCTATCCTTCTTCCTAACTATAAAAAAGTCAATTTATGATTTATTATTCTCATTTTTTAATGTGACTAAGTATTCTTCTCTTTTCTTAAAAAACGTATTAGCTAATATAAGATCATATGTTATTCTCGTTCCAAACCCATAATCCTCATGTACCCTCTCATATTCCTTATTTTTCACTCCGACATACCTCATATAAATCACCTTCTATTAAAAACATTTCATTTGGCGGAATGTTTTATAATATTTCATCTAAGCCATCCCAAAACCTTGATTTGGTAGCTTCATCTAATCCTACTTACGGTGCATATACGCTAATTATGTTCATAGTTTCTTTCGTCACTATTATCCTAAGAGCTATAATTATATCCTCTTTTCTAACTACTACAACTTAATCTTTTAACAAACTATCTATAACAATACCCACTCCATTTCTTATTTTACTCTTTTCTGTGTACCATAACTTAAAACTCTAGTTCTTTATCAGTTTTGCTTTCTTGCCTACTCATTTTGTCTCTTGAACAAAAAATACTAATTTTTCTTCTAATCATCGTATCTACTACCTCCATTGATTTACCAGTAAGAGTTCTTATGTTCCATGTTCTATATTCCAAATCTTAGATTATTAGTTTTCCTATCATATTTGTTCTTATCTAACCTATGGTGTGAAAACTCTTGCCTATTTAATACTACACCCAAATTCTTATTGAAATGTAGTGATCCTTGCCAATACGTTATAGTCGGACTCTGCAACGTAAAATATTGCATATTTAACACTACACCCGA
The DNA here is from genome assembly GCF_018446385.1 of Zingiber officinale. NCBI lineage: Eukaryota > Viridiplantae > Streptophyta > Magnoliopsida > Zingiberales > Zingiberaceae > Zingiber > Zingiber officinale. The sequence continues at coordinate 142,313,566 of NC_055986.1, forward strand.
GTTCTGGAGATGTAACAGTCCTTGCCGAGATCTTACAGTCGGACCCTACAACGCATTCCTTCCGAGGAATATTTTCCATTTAGCATGTTTGATAAAATTTGATAGTTGTTATAGTTGTGATTTAACAACTGAAGGGCAATTAAATCATACAGAAAATATTTGCAGCGACTTCTAAGTTACGGATATCATATCAGACATGGACCATGGAACAACAGCATACCACATCGATTATAATTTTCAGAAATATCCTTAGAAGATGCACCAAATATGTAGTGATTAAAAGGTATTTCCAATGACAATAAAAGCTCACCGAACATATCCAAACTAGCTAAACTCCTGGCATTTGCAGAGACAAAGCTGATTACCAGCATAAGAATTAAAAAACTTAACCTTGAATCCATGGTAACCTGCTACACAAGGGAAACGATGGTTTATTTGTCAGAATCATATAGATAGCAACTATATTATCAATTTTTGTGTACTTCTATTGACATATATCGAGATTATTCTCATTAGTCCACAACACTAATTAGTTTACATTATCTTCAAAGCAAAATAGAGTTGGAAAAGACAGCCTTTGAGAAGTCCTCATCCAGGATATCAGGTGATTAATGTTCTAAAAAATAGTAAAGGCTTTTCATCATTGAGTATAATCTTAAATGGCTTATTCAGTTGATAGAATCTAGGTTATGACCTACAGCAAACAGTGGTTACAGGGATCATATATTGCCATCAAAGTTTACTTAAGACAGCATCACTAGCAACACTAGACCATTTAAATCGCCTTTAACCGTGTCAACTAGAGTTTATGTTTCATATTATCAAGAAAATCCCTGTACTATCCTATCCTTTTCAAAAAGAAAATCCCAGATAAAAATAGCATTTTGAACATACAAGTGTGTCAAAGAGCTCTCAACAACCTGGCTTGCCTCTCCACTGTAACCAGCCTAAACAACTACTCCTCGAGTTTCCCAATTTCTCCGCTTGACTATTATTATCTTCTGCAAATCTTAGGTAAATCTCCTAAGGAACACCAGACCTCAAGTTTCTAACAGATTAAAAAAAAAACTAATCCAGAAATCCATGACCTATCTTGTTCGAAAATCAAGGTGCAGAGCTAGCCTAGCAAAAACCGAACTTCCCTAATCATGTCGGTTTCTCGACTAGCCACCAATTACCCATCTTTACCTCTGAAACCATGATCCAGCACGTCCCGATAGAAAAACCAACACAGATCTCTTCAATAAATAAACAAAAAAAAAGACAGCCTTTTTCTTTAATATAAGAACAGAAAACATACCTAAAACGCACAATTTGGCCGGAGGAGGAAGGTGTATGGGCTTTGCGTCCCTCTCCTCAAATCCTTGATGAAGGGGATTAGAGCCTACTACTCTTCCTGGCGAGATCAAGTCGATGATCAGATGAGGGTGATCAGGAGAAGACGAACTGGAGGATGAAGGAGTTGGCCCATGTTTCTCCACCAATTATCATCTCTTGGTGGCGCCGGGAAGATAAACGTGACGGCTACGCAATGACTACAAAGAATATTAGATGCCGTCTTCCATCTGCCTAATTAAATTAAACGTGTCGATAAACATTATTAGGGTTCCGTCAGTATATCAACGATGGGTCCCGTTTCCTTGCCACTAATAACAAGGTTATGTCTTGCGGGTAGGAATTCAGGTTGCGCATACGACTTCAGGTACAGTCTACGCCACTAATACTATACTGTTGAAATCTTCGTGACAAAAAGACAGGAACAAAAAATAAAAACTAATTTTCCATTTTTTTAATAATTTAATTAATCTGAACTTCCAATTTTAATCGACCAATGCACATACCTTTAATTTTAGAGCAGAGTCAATATATTATTTATTTAGCACATTATATGATATTTCTACAAATTTTAAAATACACTACATAACTTTTATCAATAAATTTTTTTAAAAAAATTGTAATATATTAATTTAATGAAATGCTATATTTACAATAAAATTCAATATATATATATATATATATATATATACATTTATTAAAATTAAAATTTGAATAGATTTATAATTATTCAATCGACCCTTTATTCTATAGACGTGTACTTTATTCTATAGATTGGAATTTAAAATTCATATATAAAAAATAGAGAATTCAATTCTAATAAACATAAGACTTAATTAAACATTATATATCTAAATTTATAAAAACAGATTCAAGTGTTTGTATAAAAGAATGAATTTTTTGATAAGAAACAGAGTAATTTTAAGTAATTAGAACGGAGAAAATATATATATTTGATCGCTGGTGTAAAATGTAAAAAATGAAAAGCAGAGGACGCTGTCTTAACTTTTGCAATAATTTAATTAGCAGGACTCTATGGTACGATTGAAGTGTTCAGGGTCCCCACAAAAAAGGTTCAACAGTTACATGACAGCTGGATTGATTCGTAAAGCATAAAAAAATGGCAGCATGACAACGTGCACGGCTCAGGCTAAAGATTTTTGGGTCCCACAATAAGATCCACCAATAACATGAGTCACATGACTGCTTGATCGATCTTGGAGAAGAGACTAAAAAACGTCGACAGCAGGGTTCGAACCTGCGCGGGCAAAGCCCAACAGATTTCAAGTCTGTCTCCTTAACCACTCGGACATATCGACGCTTGACGAAGCGATATTAATAAATAATATATCTGTGTTTAGTTAACATGTCAAAAATTTAAAAATGATATTTACAAATTTTAATAATGCTTATTTGTACATTTTATTTTATTAGTGTATCTATATTCAAAAATCTTCATCAGGTAACCCCTAGATTAATTGAAAATTGAATAACGCCATCTAAGTCTTCATCGCTTAAAGAATCGCTTTACCTAATCCATTTTCTTTAATTCCTTTCTTTCCTATTAATCGTCCTTGAGATTATGATATCATCGTAAAATATCTAAATTATCACATAAATATTCATGATTCAATTCTTAATTATGACATATTTATTGAAAAAAATCCAAATAGGATAGGTAATCGAATTATGTTGGACTTCTGGACTGACCATTATGTGTGTCTTTTTATTTATTCTAGTAATCGATGTAAAATTTTCATAGGATCCAATCAATTATCTAAAAATAATCAATCAGTCTAATTAAATTTATGATTTTATTTTTTTCCCATCAACAAACATATATAATTTTATATTTATTATTATTAGATAATATGCCATTAATGAAGATGTATTTTTTTTATCAATTTTTCTAAGAGGAGTTGGATTTTTTTTTTTCAATTTTAAATATATTTGTACCAATGTTTTTTTAGTCAATTATAAACTAACTCCATAATACAACAAAAAGACATTTAAATGACCGTAATTACTTGTTTTTTATCATTATTAATTTTTTCTACAATTGTTAACTTTCTTTTTAGTAAAATCAAAAGCGTCTCTATTTGTTTAAATCATCACAGAAGTGTTTTTTTATATAAAAGGACTCCATCCTACCAACTCCAATAAAATGATATAGTTATCCTAAACTCCCGTCACACATATTAAATCCTAAATTAATCAATTGTATTATAATAATTATAAAATTGTAGTTATTACAATATAAATGTTAGATAAACAAATTATATCTATTATAGTAACTAGAAGATTATATTTACTATAATAATTATAACAATTATAATTTCAATGACACAGAAACATAATTAAATCTGTATTATAACTATTACAAAATCGAAATTATTAATTACAATGCTTCAATGTGAACAAGAGCGAAGGCATGTGTTAGCGTACCTTAGCTGTGGCCCAACGTCTATTTTAAAATTTAGGGAAGAAACACATATATTTAGGAATTTCTCTGTACGTTTAATCATTTTTACTCTTATTCATCAATTTAAAATCTCCAAATTAAATTTTGTGATCAGTCTAAGGAACTTTTTATATATGTACTACAATTTCTATCATCAACTGATTACCCTATGTAGAATTACAATTCCTAGCATCATCATTGAACATAATTTTTTTAATAGATTAAGTAGCAACTATAAAATATTAGTTGCTATAATATGTGCAGTAATTACATTACGTCCAACCTATTCGAAATTTAATGGTACGGTAGAAGATAATAATATGATTCTATCTGAAAACTGAGAAGATGATTAGCTGGATACTCCGCTTTGATGTTGACCAAATGAAGGCCTCAAGCTGTCCTGCGTGCCATAAAGAATGTTAGTTGCCGGGTCAAGGAAGGGATCCCCGACGTTGACCCTCCGATGCTCTAGTTAGTAATTGATTTTTATAGAGGAATAGTGAAAAAACTGTAACAAATAGCGTGTCCAAAATATATAGCATCGTGTACCAGTGTTTATAGATGGAGACTCTCTTTTATAGTGTCACTATTATGTATATGTATGAATTTCGAAACACTTCCAAGAAAGGACAGACCATAAATGTGATTTGACAGACTGGAAGCTTCGAAAGTATGATTTATCTGTAGGATATTCTCTATCATCTGTGGCACAAACTGTCAAAAAGGTGTATTAATTCACTAGGTTGTGGGTCCATCACATGCTACTTTAACCAACCAATTACATCACTGATATAGTTTGACTGACCCTTCTTCCCAAATAGTTCTTGACCAGTATTTATGAATCCAGTGGATGATTCAACTTCCTTGTTTGACTTGTAAGTAATCAAGCAACTAAACGTCTATCTTCTGTGACACAAACTGTCAAAAAAAAAAACGTATTAATTCATTAAGCTATGGGCCGATCACATACTATTTTAACCAACTAATCACATCATTGATATAGTCCGACTAACCCTTCTTCCCAAATAGTTCCCGACTAATATTTATGAATGTAGTGGGTGATTCGACTTCCTTGTTTGACCTGTAAGTAATCAAGCAACTAAACGTCTAGCGTATCCGATCGGGTCATATATCCAATCAGCTAAAACACTTGGTTAAGATAATTGATACTCGGCTTCATGTTTGCATTATTTAAGGAATCCGTCTTCGAGGCCTGATCAACCGAAGGGTCCGATCGGATGAGCCCCTAACTTAACCTTCCACCCGTGCATGAGGCTAGAAACCCAGCCTGATCGCACCATAGATCCGGTTAATCCGATGAACCATTCTCTCATTTTGAATAATATCAACTACCCTTTTAACTTGACTCAGGTTAATCGATCTCCTAAACTTTAACGTGTCCAGAGAAGCCATCTTAAACACCTGTTCATAATAGATATAGTATATTAGAGTATAGTTAAGTAATTTTACATCGACTACATGAGGGTGTGGTACTTTTTTTATTAAAAATTAAAAAGGAGCTTTCGATGAAGATTCAAAACAGATACCCTTCGTATATTTGCCCAACTTTTTTCGCATTTAATTTCCAACTTTTATAAATTACACCCTTTCCCGTATCTTTGACTAACATAAACATACCATTTGATCCACAGGGTAAAAATATACGAGGAGAAAGCGTCATTCCTTGCATGCTCTCAACGAGTGTAATTTATTAAAATCTGAGGGTGAGAAAAAACAATTAGCAAATCCTGGAGGAAGTTTCCAGTAGTCAAGGCAAATACATGTACTACTCGTCGAAGTTTGCAGAAGTTAGCTTGCCGTCTTCCTCGGCCCATCCGCCGGCATTAGGTTATTAGCTTTGTCCCTTTACCTTTTCGCTCTATCGATCTCCCTGGACATGGAGGCCTCTGGTGTTCCGGTGCTTGGAGTCGGACAAATCCCGATTGATTATATTCTCCACAAATCTCTCATCGGCCACGGCCTCACGGTCCACGACGCGCAGGGTAACGTCGTCTTTCGGATCGGCCCTTCGTCCTCGTCGGGTCGCCGCACCAAAATCCTCTTTGATTCAGTCGGAAATCCCTTGGTCACCGTCTTATATCTCAACGTTAGTTCTTCTTCCATCTTCCCTTTTTACTAAAAATTGCAATTTTTTTTATCACCAAATAGACCGTTATGATCTACTAGTGGATTAGATTTTCTAAGTTTAGTTTGATCGGCTTTAAAATCAAAAGAATGAATTGGTCAATACATTGTCTAGGTTATCCATAGTCGAGTAGACGTGTTGGTAAATAGAAGTTAAACCTGCAAATTGCGATCTGAACTAACAGTTTCATGCTTTACTGGGAAAGTTATTTTGATGTGGTTGGTGCTGATGTGGTGGTAAACTATAGCTTTGGTAATTGTGAATTGGAGATGCCTATGGTTCTTTGTTGTAAGTCTTTACTGTATTTTGAAGATTCACACTTTTCCTTATTAACATCTTGTAGGATGAGTGGAGATGTTTCAGAGGGAACAGCCAGGAACTCGAGGACTTGATCTTCACAGTCCACAAGATTTTGTACTATCCATCTAACACCGAGCTAGATGTTCTCTTATCAAGTGCAAATTCTTTGGACCAAAAAACAGGCTTTAGGCTGAAGGGCAATCCTTTTAGAAGAGCATGCACCATCATACGGGGGGACTCAATTGTGGCTCAGGTAATCCTTTGTTTTTCCTCCCCTCCTCTTCTCTTGGATTTTGAGTGCTTCTGGAATATCATAACAGTTTTCCAGTTGGCTATACGTTTTTTTTTAAAAAAAAATGGAGTATAGGGTTAGGCTGTAATATTCACTGGATTATTACAAACATCAAAGTTCCATGAATGACTATAAGTTCAACTGTGGCCTAAAATTTAGCTTGATTATGAGCAAGAACACTGCCCAACCTTCTTAGATGAATCAAGTTCTAATTTGCTTGACAACATTAACAAGAAACCGAGGAACTTTAGTTCCCTTTAATAGGTTAAAAAATTGTTGGCTCCCATCGACCACACCAAGAATCCCTTTTTTTGATGCGATGTAATATTACATTTTCTGTGTTTAGGCATTGTAGGAGACATGTATGGGCATCAAAATGTTGGTTTTGAAGATTTATTGAACTTGTTTCCTGTTGTTGAGTTGAAGACTTCCTTTGTTGTGACTATGGTCTTCAGGTAGGAGTATATTCCATTATCTTTTGACATTATTCATAAAACAACATGACAAATTCATAATATTCACAATGGTACTTACTTGATGCAAAAGTGTGTTCTTGCATCATGCTTTTCTACAGAAAAGGTGTGGTCATTGATGCAAACATACGCGCATTAATACTTGATGCTAATCTAAATCATATCACACAAAAATTAATTATTAGAATCCTTCATATTTCTTTTGTCATCCTTCATATTTCATTGATGAATTTGTTGATTGTGTACTGTTCAAAGACTGGCTCAATAGCAACATCAGAGAAATTAGATAAACTTGAGGCATTAATATATAGGTTCTGTAATCAATCGAATTTGACTGACATTGTAATAATGTTTGTTTGTTACTGCTGACATTTAATGAAATGAAAATGGTTTCTATCATAGTTAAATTCCTACATGAATGTTTAGTTGACGTAAGAATCAAGGATTATGTGAAAAGGAGATTTTGGTTCTAGCATACTTGGCTGTTGTTAGATGTTTTTCCTATGCAAATATATGAATTGGGAAATGAATCAAAATCAGATAATCATGGATAATTGAAATTTTATCACTCGTGTCTTGTTGCTGTTGCAATTGCATCACGTTTAGTGTGCTATATGCTGATGGGCAACTTAGCTCTTTTTGCTTTTCAATTCAGAGGGCTTTGCCTTGTTGTTGGTACTAAAAGAAGGAAATCCTATCGAGAAAGGAAAGTCCAGGGCAACGATTTATGTGTCTTGCATTCCATGACTTAGTTGATCTCTAATGAACCATAGTGAATTTGTTTCTGTTAGGAAAAATGTTGATACAGTGTCCTTATTTGGAAAATGTAAGACAATGTTGTTTCACAAAACTGCTTTCTCATCACTGATGCTAGTTTGCCTTGATTTGCTCCTTTGCAAAACTACAGTGGGAAGTAGATATCTATAATTTGAAGCAAAAAGATTAAATTTCTTGTTTCTTGATTACTTCTTCGTGATGAATATTAATTAAGTGAAATATATATGAATGGTATTAATAAGAAATTAGATTGATATATGGCTAATCAAACTACAAATAACAATATCAAATTTTCAATTACCGTTATAATTAGACTAAAATCCTACTTCAAGTAATTTCATATAGGCTAATTTGGAATAAGTGTCTATTGTATATCTAATTATTCAACAATAACATTGTAAATCTTTGCTAAGTATTATGTTTGATCTCCCTCTATCATTTGCATTATTAATCCTAATCTATTCAGCTTGTCTAAATTCACTAGGGTTCCTATCCGACATAAACTTCGTGTCGGGTTACTTGGCTATTCTGGCTTCCACGAGTATTAAAAAATTGTATTTGTATTGTCTTCCATATTCTTCCCCAATCAAATTATCAGGGTTAGCTTTAGCAATCAAGTTCTTAATTCCCAACAAGGTGACTTCAGATTCGTTAGGGCGTTTCCTCAAAATATTCCCCAAATGATGGTACTGTACTAGATTTCACTCGGCTGGTTTCTTTGAATTCTTTTTTCAGGTCTTTGCTATGTATATACTTAGTTCCTGATTGGGATGGATAAATTACGACTTATAAGCTGGTTGAGTAATTGAAACGCTTACTCTGGAAACTAACTGTAGAATTATATTTTCTTTTGTGATGCAGACAAGTCTCTTGTACAAACTCAGCAAGATAATTTACTCAAGGAATAAATTTCGACTTACTGTTTATCCGGGAAATGATTGTGTTCTAGCCATTTCTATGCTTATGGCATTTTTTTGGCGTTGACGAGCAAACAGTGAAGTAAAAATCAACTCATACAGATTGACATCCTTATTGTTCCAACCAATAACTTAAAATCTTCATAGAGGGCATTCTTTTTACATTACTCTAGAGCAGCTTGCCTTCCCATTTGTCGTGAAGCGCATGGATCAGAAGCTCAAGGATAACTTTTGTAAGAGATTGAGCAGTAAGAATGACAAGTCTATTGAGACTCCTCTGTGAAGATCTCTATAAGGATGGTTATGTATTATAGCTTTCTCTTCCTTTTCGACATATAAAATTTGTATATCATATATTCCTCTTCTTTATATCATGTCATGTATTACATATTGAATCAATGTTTGTGGTGAATTCAATTTGAAGGCAGCCTCGCATGAACTGCAAGATCAACCAAATATCTGACTTATCGTGCGCCACTCCCAGCGGATAAATACAAACCTTGCCCAGATCCACTCCTTCCAAATGTTCAAAAGGAACTTTCCCATGTTGGAATTCAACCTTATGACAATTGGGAGTTGGACAATGATACCTCTGTTTATGCTTTAATGTTTGAAAAAATTAAAACAGTATGATTACTGACCTGACTGATGTTATTGAATTCGGCTGATCAAACATACAAGTGCTTACCATGGTCAAGACTGAAACAAGTAAATTTGATCAAATCAGTGGTTAGTGATATCGTTTTAAATCGACTCAATTAGTATACAATAATTTCGTACGCATCCATGACAAATTTACATTTGAAGTTTGGACTAAATACATTATTACTTTATGCACGATATACTCCCTGTAAACTGTTCATGTAGTCATTTTTTGTTTGGGTTATAATTTGCAGCGAATTCCATCAGATTCTCTCCTTTCTGAAGACAGTTTGATTCAGCGTTAATCAGATTTGCCCATTCATCAGACGTTGCATCGTATCGAGTAGTTGAATGGACAATGGAGGTACGGACAAATGGAAGCGATACGCAGAGACCACGCCATGCACGCAGTTGCGAGCACGAAGAACTCGATCAAATTTCATTTCAAACTCACCGCAATTCTCGCCACTCCATCACTGCTCTCTGTCTGCCGTCTCTCTCTCTCTCTCTCAAACTGTCTCCCCCTCGATTAGGGGAATAAAGCACCCACCATAAGTCTTTTATAAAAGCACACGCCACCTTCCCCCACCACTACACATCTTTCCTCTGCCACGCCCCCCGTGACGGCCCCCTCCATTGACCGCCTCCAAATTCCTCATCATTCTTTAGCCGCTTAAAACGCCTCTAATGATTAATTAAGTCTTGCATTGGTAAAGAACAGCCTTAATCGAATGCCGATCTTAAATTAAGAGTGATCATATGGATCCACTCCGCTTTTTCCAAGACGAAGATGAGAGAAAAAAGAGGTCTCGTTGTCTTATGACAAGTAAATTAATCATACAGGGAGTAGCTAGTGCAGTGGTAGTAGCAATCGGCGTAGGAAGAAGATTAGGAAAAGCTACTCATTTCCATGTCTAATACTAATAAAGAGCAGCATAGTGGCTACTTTAATTTAATTTGACTGTCTGCGGACGAAGTATCGATAGGCCGCCACCTTCCTTCGCCGGGAGCCGGTGTTGTCCAACGACAGCACCATCTTTCCGGCTTCCTTGGCGGTGAACACGTCGTGGATTGGCTCTTCCGCCGACGCCGGAATCCTCCTCGTTTTCTCCACGACGATCGTGTAGCTCCCGTGGTCGGTCGGCACGTACGCGGCGCCGTAGTCCAAGTCCCACCCGCCCACCGCAATGTCCCACGCTATGGTCGCTCCTCCCTTGTCAATTTTGAACGCGAGCTGTAATTTTTCTTAAGAAATTGTACCGATGAAGTATATTTGCGGAGTACATACCTCAATGCCTTCGATTTCGAGGTCTACTTTTTCGCCGCCTTTGATGGCGAACTCCGTGGCCGGCTTGGGCGGATCGTTCTGGAGCTCACCTGGGCGGCTCAGCCCTCCGTACTGCACCGGCACGAACTCCGGACGGATGAACCTGCCCGCAAATTAAGAGGACATGCTTATTTGCGAAAAGAAAAAATGACGAACAATTAATAAGGAAATGCAGAGGAGAAGAGGGAGGTTCGGTGTGGGTCACTTGTAGAGAGTCTCGGTCACGTTTCCTTCTCCGGCGATCACAAATTTGCTTTTGGTCCTATCAGTCAGGAGAGGGCTTATTACAGCGTAGAGCATGCTGAAGTACCATGGGACATTGACGAACACCTGCAAAGTTGAGGCATTTAATGAAGACAGAGATACGAGAGGGAGATGGAGGATTTGGGCCGTGAGAGGAAACGAAAAGGACCTTTCTTGAAACCATTTCGGGGTAGTTGTCCTGGAAGAGAGAGAGGATGTGCTTGGAGGCAGCGCGGAGCTCGCGCTTGGGCATGTCCCTGAGGTCAGTGACTTGTATGATGGCGTTTACACCGCCGGGGCGGAGCTGGAGCTGGCGGACGCCGCGCTCCATCACCTGGATCCGCCAACGGAGAAATCGCTGCAGCTTGCCGGCGTCGCCCAGCACGCGCTCGTACACGGCCTTGTCCTTGAAGACGCCGTAGGCATTGTAGCACACGGGGTGACCGCCCCGGTCCCAGCCGTGCATGTACGCCACCACGCCCTCCAGCTCCTTGAACCCCGCCAGCTCCTCCTCCGCCACGCCATCCGCGCCGAACTCCGACCGCCACTCCGCGCACCGCAGCAGCATCGCGTGCGCCTGCCCCGCGTCGAAGTCGCGCGCGCGAAGGAACTTGAGGAGCACCACGTCCGCGCGCCCCGAGGCCTCGTCGTCGGCGGCGGCGGAAGGAGGGGGCGGCGCGACCGGGACGCCCCAGATGGAGATGGGCTTGGCGGCGGAGGAGAGCAGCTGCTTGAGTTCATCCAGGGCCCTGAGCTCCGACGGCTTGAGGGCAGACAGAAAGTAAGAGTCCTCGTCGAAGGAGGAGTTCTGGAGGGCGGCGGCGGTGGTGGCGGCCTCCATGAGGGAACTCAAAAGGCTCCGTTTTGTGGCTGGCTTGGGCGAAGGAATGACATCAGGGGTAGCTTGAGCTGGCTCCATTGGACGCGCCTAGTACAGCAACCGAGTGGTTTGTCGTAATGGTGGTGGAGTGGGAGGGAAATGAGAAGTGACGGCGAAGAGAAGAAGAAGAAGAAGAAGAAGAGGTGGGAAGTTAAATTGAAATGAATTGAAGTGGGCGTGACATTATGATGGTGGCGTGAGGGAATTCTTTTTGCTTTGATTATTCGCGCTTTTGGTGCGACGGGGCAGGAGGCATCGATAGCCCGTGATTAAGTTTTACTACTTCAAATTAAATTCTTTTAATTTCTTTCAACTCACTTTATTTATTTATTTTTTTTTTTTTTTTTTTTTTGAGGGTTTCCCCTGTCACTGACACTCTACAGCAGATTTCGAAATCCAACTGTTCGCAGTTTATCATTACTTTACTTTAAAAAAATATCGAGGCATCTAACTTTTATATTTACTTTTTTATTAAAATCACGAAGGGCATTTAATTTTCAAAAATAATTTTTATTCAATATTATTATAGTAATTATAATTCATAATCTATCTCATCAATATTATATTATAATAATTATCACATAATTTATTTTCATGATTAGTATTATACTCTAACACAACCTGTATGATTAAGATTGAATTAATTATTGCATAATTAATTATGAAATTTAAGTAAGTATTGCATAATTGTGAAATTGTGTTTTCCTGACCGTAAAATCATGGCCATCTGATTGCAAGTTTGTAGGGTTGCCTAGCCACAATTTCACAATCTATTGGTTGCGGCCTGAGAGGCATTTTACAATCACTCATGGTTTGGCCAACAATTTCAAGGTTGTTTGCAAATCGCCTAGATCAGGCCATGATTTTGCGACGGGGAACAGCTGCCTAACTTCCAGACGAAGGTAAAATTAAGATTGGATTGAATCATCCGCATCAGTCCGCAGGGGAAACATTAAGGGTGCGTTTGGTTCAGGGTTATTCTTGATAACCTTAGTTATCCATTCAAAGTTATCAATAAAAACCTTGTTTGGTTTAGGTATTCGATGATTCTCGAGTAATGTTCCATGCCCGACACGTCAGTAAAAGGGTCATGTAGCCCGAAATCGGAAAACCTCAGAAAACTAAGGGTGCGTTTGGTTTGCACCGTTTTCATTTTCATTTTCTGGAAAACGCGCGTTTTCTAGAAAATAGAAAACGACTTTTTGTCATTCTCTGTTTTTCTAGAAAATGATAGCCAATTTTTTAGAAAATGCCCGCGAAAAATGCAAACCAAACACCGTTTTTTTAGAAAACGCGTGTTTTCCAAAAAATGAAAATGGAAAACGCGCGTACCAAACGCCCCCTAAGGTTTTTCTTGATTCCGGGGTTAACGAATTTTTTTTACCAAAAATACCCTCCGATAAGAAAAAAATATGGAAAAAAGAGAAAAAATGTAAAAAAAATAAAAAAAAATGTTTAAAAAGTTTTAAAATTTTAAAATATAAATAATTTAAAAAATTTTAAAATTTTAAAATATATAAATTTTAAAAATAAAAAACAAAAAATTTAAATTTAAAAAATTTAAAATTTTAAAAAATTTAAAAATAAAAAAATAAAATTTTTATAAAATTTAAAAATAAAATAAATAAAAATTAAAATTTTAAAAATGTAAAAAATTAAAAAATATAAATAATATAAAAAATATAAAACATTAAAAAAATAAAAAAACACATTAAAAAGTAAAAAAATATACCAGAAAAAGAAAAGTTAAAAAAACATAAAAAATAAATAATAATAATAATAATAATATGTATAATTGATTTTGTAACTGAAGGGTAATACGGTAAAATATTAAACTAAGATATTCATTAAAACCTTCAAACAAATAAATTTTTGTTGCATTACCTAAGTTGAACCAAACAAGTTTTAGTTATGTTTTATTCCCCATAACTTTAGTTATGTGATTATTTAGTAATCACATAACTAAGATTATACATGATAACTTGAACTAAACGCACCCTAAGTTTCACTGTGGTGTTACCCAAGTTTTTTAAAGTTTTATGTTTTTTTTTATCAGGAAGGGAGAGAGCAGTTAAAAAAAATAAAGTACGTTTTTTTTAATAAATATAACGGTTAGGTGTGTTTTTAAATGTTAGGTATTTATTAATTATTCATGGGCTACTTGGCAACAAAATTTTCTTTTAAAGAAATGACCTTAACTGTAACTCCTACCTAAATTCCTTTAAAAAAGGGTCATAATAGATTTTGAACTCATTAATTAACCTCCCAGTGAAGAATGAAAATTTGCATATGGTTAAATAAACTACTTAACTTAACTAGCTAAAATACTGCTTTAGTATTTTTAAAAATTAAAATGACCGGTTCACATATTTAAAGTTTTGAAATATTCAAATCATATCCCTGGTTTTAAATTATCAAATTGCATATTCCATACCCATTTTATCCCCTTTTACTATTCTCAACTGCAATATAACAATCAGTTATTTTTTTAAATGATCGATTTATATTAAAAAAATTATTTCTCTCAATATATTTTGATCAAAATTAGTTGATAGGCCAAAGAGTTCGGAATAACATGGAACTAAATCCTATATATTCGTTTAATTTTCTAAATTATATGTATGTCCTCAAATATCAATTTGACACACTATATTGAGAGCAATAATTTTTTTTAACACTAATGTGTTTGAAAAATCTGATTCGTGCTAAAAAATCATTGCTCTTGATATATTATGTCAAATTGATATTTAAGAGTATAAATATAAATAAGAAAACTAAACAAACATATAGAACATAGTTTCATATCATTCTGAATTCTCTAGGTTTATCGATCGATTTTGCTCGAAAATGGTTAAAAATGACTATTGACCTAGAGAACTCGGAATGACATGGAATAAGATCATATGTATTTGTCTAGTCATCCTAATTATATTTATACCCTTAAATATTTATTTGACTTAATATGTTGATAACAGTGATTTTTTTAAACACGAATCAGATTTTTCTAACATATTCGTGTTAAAAAAAGTATTGTTCTCAATATAACATGTTAAATTGATATGTGAGGGCATGAACATAATCAATAGAACTAGATAAATATATACTACTTGATTTCATGTCATTTTAAGTTCTCTAGGTCTATCAACTGATTTCGATCAAAGTCGGTTGATGGACCTAGAGAACTTAGAATGACATGGAATTATATTCTATATGTTCGTTTAGTTCTCCTAATTATATATATGTATAAATATCAATTTGACACACTATATTAAGAATAATAATTTTTTTTAAAAATATAAATCAAATTTCTGAACCGATTGTTATATTGTAGCAATCGATTAGTTGAAGTTCTATGATTATGAACATTAACTTTAATCGAATGATATATTGTAGTAATGATTCCTTTTAATATAATAGGTTAAATTAATATTTGAGAATATAGATATAATTAGGAAAATTAGATGAACATATAAGATTTGATTCTATATCATTCCGAGCTCTCTTGGTTCATCAATCGATTTTGATCGAAACTGAATGATGGATATAGAGAGTTCGGAATGACATGAAATTAAGTCACATGTGTTTGTCTAATTCTCCTAATTATACTTATATCTTTAAATATCAATTTGAGTCAGTATATTCAGAGTAATGATTTTTTAACATAAGTCAATTATTTAAAAAAAATAATGAATTGCTATATTGTAGCAATTGATTCGAAATAAATTTAGTTGATGAATAGTGATACATGATAGGGGGGTTGGATAGCTGACGTGGTCGAAAGTCAAGCTCATGTGACGGTCAAAAGTCAATCCCACGGGCCAGTCAGAAGTCAAACTCACGTGGCAGTCAGAAGTCAAGCATACGTGGCGGTCAAAGGTCCAGCCTACGTGGTGGTCAAAAGTCCGCGGTCCAAATCGGGCATAAGCGACGTTCAGGGGTCAGGGCTACGTGGCAAGGATACACAAACCAAGGCGTATAGGTCGGGATATACGGACCAGGACGTACAGGTCAGGACATACGATTCAGAACTTACGGGATAAGACTTGCAGAACAGGATACACGGACCAAGGCGTACAGGTCGGGATATACGGACCAGGACGTAGAGGTCGGGACATATGATTCAGGACTTACGGGATAAGACTTGCAGAACATGATACACTGACCAAGGCGTACAAGTCGGGATATACGGACCAGGATGTATAGGTCAGGACATACGATTCAGGACTTACGGGATAAGACTTGCAGAATACGATGCATGGACCAAGGCGTACAAGTCGGGGCATACGATTTAGGACTTACGAGATAAGACTTGCAGTATAGGATACACTGATCAAGACGTACAGGTCAGGATATACGGATCAGGACGTACAGGTCGGGACATACGATTCAGGACTTACGGGATAAGACTTGCAGAACAGGATACATGAACCACGACATACAGGTCGAGATATGCGGACTAAGGCTTACAGGTCATGACTTACGGACATGCAGAACAGGATATATGAACCAGGACGTACAGGTCGGGATATACGGACCAGGTCGTACAGGTTAGGATAGACGACCTAGGCTTACAACTCCGGACTTACGGGATAAGACTTGCAGAACGGGATACGCAGACCAAGACGTACAGGTCAGGATATGCGGATTAAGGCTTACAGGTCAGGATTTATAGGATGAGACATGCAGAACAGGATATGTGTGCCAAGACATACGATTCAGGATGTACAGGATAAAATACGAAACAGGACTAGCATACGGGACAAGACTTAAGGAACGACAAACGAAAGCCTCGATTGGCAGGGCAGTAGGCGCAGGTCTGGATCTACCGAGATGGACCGAATGACAAATACAGGGCTGAACGTACAGACCTGAATTTACGAGACAACAAACACAAGTCAGAGAATGCACCAGGGAATGCAGGTCTGTGCTTACAGGCCAAGATTTGCAGGTATGAAGACCCAATCTAAGGTTAACAGGCCGGGGCGAGCATACACTATACGACAATCAATCCAAGGAATCATAACAATTCGTCAGAGAATAATCACCGCATGTCAATGGATATGCTAACGGTCTATGACTCATTGCCCACTGATCCCTCCTTAGAGCTATAGGAAGATGTCATGTGTCATTCACCGTCAAACAAATCCTGACACCCGACATTTCCTGACACTCATTAGACTCCAGAAGTACCCACTGCCATATAAAAAGGGAGGCTTTGTCTCTACGCAGGTACGCTCACTCGTCTTTTCACATTCATGCTTTACTTTTCGTCCTTTTACTGTGCTTCTGAGAAAAAAATATCTAACTTCAGCGTTGGAGGCCGCCTGACCCGGGGATTTTTTTCCTGGTTCTTGGTCTCTAACGTGAGGGGGGCTTGTTTGAGTGTGCGCAGGAGACCCTCGCCTCATCGTCTTCGTCATCACCCCTCGTCACTCACCCGTGGGAACTTTTCTGGTAGGTGCCAGGTCAACAAGGCGTCTCCGCGACTTTCCGTCAACAACGAGGACAACGCGACCAACCTCTGTCCGACTCAACTTTCGGACATAATCAAATAGTATTCTGAATTGATTACTATATTGTAACAATCGATTCGAAACAGTAAAAAGGGTAAAATGGATATGAGGTAGGTGATTCGATAATTTTAAAACTTTATACTTAGGTATTTCAAAACTTTAAATAAGTGGTTCAATAATTTATAGTATAATTATAAAATAAAGAGTGACCTTCTAATATTTCTAATTGAATATTATTAGTATAAAAATGATATCCCTCGCTCCAAACACCTGAATATCGTCAGCTTCACACGAAAATATACGACGATGTTTTATTGTAATATAGCGATCGTTCATACGAAACAGATCAGACATAGATATTATTGATCGGGTAAGGCTAGGCAGGAGCAGGTGCTGAATCGGACCGAGTTAGGTCATGACAGGACGAGAAGCTGTTGACCGCCAGACAAGCTGTGCAGTTAAATTGAATTATGGAGCGAATCGAGAAGAAAAAAGTTATGAGATGTCAGGCGAAGTCTCTTTTGTGGCTTTTGTGGATGGGACAGGCTACGCAAAGAGGACAAAGTTTAGTGCAGGGCAGGCAAAGTAAGACGCATATCAAACCTTGTACTGATCCAACCAAACCTTCTGTAATTCTGCCATAGAACACGAGAGAGAAATAAAATTATAAATAAATGTATTATATATTTTATATAAAGATCTCTTCGACTCTTCCACATATTTATTAATTATTATTAAATTTATTGATATTCAATGGTTAAAAAACTAAAAAGGACATTTGATTATTTTACATAAAAATGTAGTAGTCCTTGCTGCAACTGTACGTAAGAGAGCGACTTCGCGAGAGAGAGCGAGGAAGAAAGACCGCTGCAGCATGTGGAGATGGGCCCCTGTCGCGCAGCAGCAGAATCTGCCTCGACCCACCGCTCTCTTGAAAGACGTCGGACGGTGGGACACACCCGCCATGCTCGCGTTGTTCGCGCGACACCGTCCTGACATGCATTTTTCTCCGTGCTTTTCTATCCCCGCCCACACCGGCAAGCAATGAAAATCTTTTCATAGTTTATATAAAATACCCCCCGTTATACTATGCAGGTAACCACGAATATGTGCAAATTCAAATACGTTACTTTTGCAATAAAATTAATTGGATTATTAGATACTCAAATTTGGAATGCAAGTGATGAAGGTGCATTTGCCCATCTCCTATCTCTAGTTTGCACGCCCGACACTCATCAGTAAGGAACTCTAGCCGACAAACTGCTCTAGCTCCGTAAGAGCAACAGCCTCGGCCAAACTGCTCAACTCAAAACCTCGACCAGAGCAGTAAGCAATCGGAGAAACCCACAAGGCAACGAGATCACTTTGATGGTGGGAAAAAGGTCCAAAAAAAATATATGAAAAGATAATTCAATTTATTATCTCTCGCAATTTAAATTCCATGCTTTCCACATGTATTCAGTTTGAAGTTATATATATATATATATATATATATATATATATATATATATAAGGGAAAGTGTTAAATAGTTAGAATCTTATCAATCAAAATGAAATCCTTTTATATTCATTTTTTAATTGGTATGTATTAATTAAGATTACATATAATAATGAAACTAACTGGTCAGATTTTGACCATTAAAATATATATATATTTATTGTTACTGTCTTAGTTTGCTGTTTAGTTATTGTGGAGCTTAATTGTAACCGTATAGGAACAACTTGCATCATAACAAAATTGCATCACGAAATGAAACTTGAAGTGTTGGGGAAAAACCAATAAGATATCCAATTTATTTATATCATGTAGCATGAAAATTATGACATTATCAACTTCCAACATTAAAAGCATCACCTTCTTCCTAACAACAGCTGCTAGTATGCAAATAACCATTTAATAGATTCTGATCCACACTAATTATCTTTGTATGTATCGTCGCCAAATAACACTACATAGATGTTGTATAATAATTATGAGGATTGAAATGACACGAAGAACATGCTAAAAGGTTATATAATATGTTTTCTACCACACATGGTATAATAAATACTTGTACAGACAGTGGATCCAAAGTTTTAATTCAGAATAAATTATATATGTACTTAGGCATATCGTCTAACAAACATAACACAGAGATGGTCATCTGCCTTAGAATTGATCAGAAGCAGAATAACAATTACAAAATCAGAGAGAACATTAACTGAGACATTAATGAAGAAACCAGAGAAAACACTGCATGAATAACTAAAAGTCTAAAACAATAACATTCAACCAGAAAACAGATGATCAGATACGGGCATTTGAAAATATAACTATATTAGACTGATCAACTACAAGTTGTGACCATAGCATGAATCACTGCCATGCTTATAAAGTCTGGAGAATCATCAAAAATAGCACACTCAAAAACCTAACTTTGGTACATATATTATACTTTTCCCCAAAGAACAAACCGAGACCAAAGGCAAAAGTCATTATTCTAATCAAACGACGCAATAATAAAACTAGGAAAGAATGCAAAGAACAAGTCGGACAGCATCAGAAATGCAAACAAAAACTTTAAAAACAATGTCCAACCCAACAAGCCGCTCAGTCAACATGTGCTGCAGGAGCTTGGGACAGTTACTTTGAAACAACACAAGTCTACTACAAATGAATTTGTAATTTTGCGAAAATAAGTTAAGTGATTAATTCCTACTGGGTTTGCTTCTTGACTAAGTTTATTATGATATTTTTTTAGCAGTAAAAGGAAGTGGCTTGTCACAAAAAGGAAATGAGGGGAGAGAAATTTTTTCCTAATTGGAATGGTATTAGATCTGGTTAATTTATCATGGCAATCATAATCGAACCATGTTTATCCAAAAGTTAACATCAACTACCAAATTCTTGCATTGAACTTTATATAAAATTATCACTAGTAATATTCAAATCATGATAATAGAAAGGATATAGGATGGATAAATGTAAAAAGAATGAAAGGTACTGTGAATGAGGTTTAAGTTTCTGTTGTGTTGTTTACTTGAAGGGATGAAAAATCATTTAAGTGCTACTTTGTTAACTTGGAAGACTAAAAGGATAGAAAATATACTAAGCTATAATAAAATCAATGCCCACAGGATGATGTAATCAAATGTACAATAAAGGGTGGGAGTGATGTCATCAGAGAGGATGAAAAATATATAGTAGGTGTTTGCGATGACTAAGATCAGAAAAGGATTTCTGTACACAATCTATATTTTTCAGAAGAGAATGACAAATAAATCATTGAACACCTTCAAAACATTCCCTACTATTGATACTCAATTTGAGTGAAAACAAAAACTAGTTAAAATTTGGGTTATTTCCCATCTTACTTTTCCATCCTTAGGGCTTGTTACATCAGTATCAAATAAGACGGATGGAAAAGAGTATCTAGAAAATAATAAATGATTTTCCTTTTCTGTTGATTTTCCTTTTCTGTTGTTTACCTAGAAGGAAAGACTTTAAAAGACTAGGAAATGAAATCAAATAATCTTATTTAAATATAAAATTATTAAAATAATTAATAAAATAGATATTCCTTTACAAGTAATTTCCCTACTGATTAGTGAAATTCCAGTTTGAAGGAAGGAAACATAAGAGCGTCACTAAAGGTGGGAGCTCTCCAAGAGCTTCCACATCAACACATCAAAAGTCAAAACTCTCCTTCAGCTCTCCACTATCAAAAAAAAAAAAACTCAAAACAATTCCTTATGGTCTCATTCTTTTTCAAAAAAACCTCACTGTTTTATTGATTTTATTTATTTTTAAACAAGACTTAAAATAAAAAAAAACATTTTAATTAAAATAAAATTAAAAAAATCAGGGAGTCGCTCCCTGCCGAAAAACAAGGAGCTCCTTCCCAAAGAAGCTCCCTCACCCAATCCACGTCTGCAATGGGAGCTCTGTGGATGCTCTAAACTTGGGAAACATATAAGAAAATGGAGAGAAGGGAAAGAGAAGAAGAAAGGAGGAAAATGAAAGGTGGTTCCAATATATTTTTAGAAGATAACATTAGAAGATAAGTGGACCAGATAAACAATTCATGGAAAATCTGCAATTTTATCCTCGCATTGTTTCTTCTCGCTTGCCCATTTTGGGCAGATCCATTTTGGCGGAAAGCCTGAGATCCTTCTTTTATTATTATTATTATTATTATTTTTGCTTGGCATATCCTCCCAAGTAAAGTAAATGTCATGATACAAGCACTAAAGAAAATTGCAATCCAAACAAAGTGTCTTAAATGTTATGATATAGTACACCCCTAACTTGTCTACCAAATTGAAAAGTTCAAAGAATCTAGTATCACCAACTTCTATTTGCATATTTTTTGGATGTGCTTCAACAAAAAAAAGGCTTATTTCTTAATTTTGATTTGCAAAGCAATCTATGCTTGCAAGTTTACATTTCATCAGTTAACCAACAAGGAAACTAGTTATACTCATGTAATTGCAAAACGATAAAATAAAATAAGAGCTATTTAGAAAACATTAAGGGCATATCCATCGATTACCATAATGCAAAACAGTAAACAGAGTGTAGATCTCTTGAGATGATGGAAAACCATAGACAAAAGTCTCAGAAACAGATCAAATTATCATGTTCAGTAGACACTAGCATTTTATACCGCCCAACTTTGACGATCTAAGGAATCAAGCCACCCAAACCCTAGAAAGTGGATCCATTCCACCCGAAGTTCGAACCCTGCAACATATAACGGGAAAACCCATCAATATCATCCAGTAAAGTAATAAGGCGATATGTACATCAATCAAGAAAGCCCCTAATCTGGCTAGCGATGGGAAGGAAGAAATCATCCACCTTGGTGTCATAAAACTTGAGGAAGAAGCGGGATTTGGGGACGGACAGCTTGGTCTCGAGGATTTCCGCGATGGCAGCGCTCAGTTTCTTGTTGGTGTCGGGATTGAGGCCGCCGATGGAAACCAGCTCGCCGTACGCCGCAGGCTGCTCGTTGCCACCGAAGGAGATCGGCACCGACCCCTTAAGCACCACCATCACATACTGCCGATAGGAAAACAAGAAAAACAAATAAAACAAAAAAAAAAGTGAGCATTTCGTCCAAATCTCAGTAAAAAGATAATAGCGCGAAGTGATGAGGGGAAGAAGAGCGGACGGCTTCTGGCTTTCCGATGAGCCTGGCGACAGTCTTGGAGGCCACGGAGAGGATGGCCGAGGTGTCGACGCCGTCGAGGGAGGCGTTGGTAGAGAGATTGAGGCACGGCATTCTTCTCTTCCTCTGCGCTTCCAAGGGTCAACAGTAGCTCGAGGAGAGCAATCTCGGATCAAATCTGATGGTGGCTGAAGGGATGAGGGCACGTGACTATAATAGCCGTGGATCCATAATGGGTTCGACCTGGCATGGTTTGCGGCCCAAATAGGTTACGGCCCATTGCTACCAAATTCTATGAGCTTAAACTAACAGACATGAATTTTTCAGTTTGAGTTGGGATAAAAATATTTGCAAGATATGTCCCCTTTCTTATTTATATTTGGAAATCCGAGGGGAGGAAAATAAAATAATTTCATGTAAATAATGAAAATAAAAAAAAGTGAATTATCATATTATTTATTGTCCCTTTCATCTTATTTATCTGACTGCAATCGGCAAAGGATAAACAAAGCCATCTTTCTTAGGCAGATGCTAACCTTTCATTTCTTTTCAATTTGACTTAATTTATGACAAAAAATTGACAATAACACAAGACAATGATTTACTTAATTTATGATAAAAACACGATAGCAAATGGTGAAATCTGTCACTCCAATGGTCTCACATTACGACCATTTGCGAGAAGATAAATCAAAAAATTATAATACAAAAGACTTTTTTTCTCAACTTAATCGAAATTCGAACTCTTGCCCGGATGAAAACACAATAGAAGAATAGAATGAAGTCAAATACCATCATTCATCCACTGCTCCAAATTGAACTGAGCCAACGTGAACATACAAAAACGTCATGCATTTACGATATTATCGTATTATTAATGGATACAAGGGAAATCTATCTGTGGATTTGATCATCGTCCGCACCCTCATCAAACACCCCTGAAGACCCCACGCGGAAATCGAGTTGTTTCTGATGCTTTGAACGCCGGCGTTCATCAAAATCTTTCCATCCTTCAACCTGGTGAATATCTGAGCTTAGACAAAAGTGACAAAAAGAGAACCATATAATTAATATCAAATTCAGTGAATCAGTAGTAGCGTTTTCATTGTTCAATACAATTAAAATCAAATTGATCTGAAATCTCGATATGGGAATGTCCATGAGAAAAGTTTAACAAAAAGTAAAGATAATAATGAACCAGAAATGAACAAATACTCAGTTTACCCTTTTATTGTCCTCTACCTGAACACAAAATGAACACATAAGGAGAATGGTTTATACTTTGACAAGACTGAATTGAAGGAAATAAAGGTTACAAGTACCTGGCGAAGAGAATCATTGGTAATTTGAGTGCCATGTAGGTCCAGCGTCGACAATTGAGTACACATTTTAAATAATGCTGAAGGGAGGGATTTAAGTCCGTTGTTTCTGAGAATCAGGACCTGCAACATGAGATGAGCATTTTCAGCATATTATATACACAACAGTTATCGTGATCTATGAGCACACAAGAGAACAGTCTCCAAATGGAAGCTTCTACAACCTAAATCATTGAAAGCGTAATTCTACTTTTAGTTAGAATCCAAATCCAAAATCCAAAATCCAAAATCCAAAATCGAAGCAAGCATGGGAATCTGACTGCAAAGAGCTGTTACATATTTTGCATATGTTATGGAAGCTTAGTAATATTTGTTCAAGTACCTTTTATTTATCATGAAAAGGATAAACACTAACTTGATCATGCACTAAATTTTATCCACTTACACAATGGACCCACTAAGTTATGCTACCTGAATAAGCTGAGCATTTGGCATATTTGTAAAAGTTACACAATCGCTTAGCAGAAGTTTGAAGGATCCTGAGATTCCTTAGTGGGATAATCTCAGCCAATGCATAAGCTATGAAATGTTTTGTAGAATAAGTTAAAAACATACCAACAACACGAAACGAAATGCTACACACCTGTTGAATGACTCAAGGATAGGAGTTAAAGAATGGGCCATGGCAAGTGGCAACACTATTATTACTAGGAGAGAGGAAACCAAGTGTAAATTTGACAGAATTTCTTCTTCTTATCTGTTTGTTTTCTGGGATATAACAAAGCAATAAATCTGTATTCCCTATTTTGCATAACCCTAATTTCATTCAGCCTTTGTCTCACTATTTTAATTTACACTTGACACTGACAATTTCACATATTTACAAGAAGTCTTACTGATGACAAAGGAGCAAGGTTGACTCTAAATCTTCTAGAAATATATTGACAGTTAATGTGTGTCAGTCAGGTCAGTATCACAACAGACAACGTAAGAGAGTGAGATTTCAAATCTTTAACAGCTTCAATCATAAGGTTAAAAGAGTTTTATATTATTTAAGTTAAAGGTGCCATAATTTCAACTTCCATTTATAGTGCACAGAAACTACAACCACAACCTAGTGGAGAATATCTACAGCAATTCCTTTTCTACAAGAATATATATTAATAAAAAAGATATAGAAAGAAGTTATTAGAAGCACGTTACTTTAATAAGGTATTAAAACAACTAAGCTAAAAATAAAATGTTTTATGCAAAGAGGCTATAATTTTCAATATATGAAGCCCTGGAATGAGAATAATATTCTTATGATCTTTCTCAGTAAAAAATCAAGATAATAACCTTTAAATCAAGCAAATTCCCAACAGTTTCTGGAAGATCAACTAGCAGATTACATGATAAATCGATCTGCATTAAAAATAAACAAATCAATCATGTAATACATGTTGAGCATGACCATAGCATGTGCTATCTTTGCTAACACAAACTGTCTCAAGTCCTAGATATTCAATTTAGTAACTGACAAGAGCACAATTACCTCAACAAGAGATTTGCAATTTCCTATAATCGAAGGTATTGAACTCAACCTGCCATCATGCAATCAGATGATTAAAAAGTTCTGAGGTAATTCATCTTCCATTAGTAATATAATATAAATAATTGCTTTTGACAACTACATATACGATAGACTTCCATGTAGCACATGCAATCAAACTCGAGTTTTCAATCACATAATACTCTAGGGAGAGTGCATAGTTTAGGTATCATGACATTCAAGATAGTATTCAAATCTGAAACATTTTAGCAGACCATATACATGGAAAAAGACCAAGGGAGGTGCCAAGATGGAGATTTGACAACCAGTGGAAAGCCCTGATATGATGCATGGACACTTGGCAAGCAGTAACTAGCTCTTAAAGATCAACAAGAAAATCCTGAAATATGATGCATGAAGAGTCCATTTCATATTCTTGCATAGAAAAGGATGGGTCTAAGTTTCATCATGCAGAATCTAATAGCTTAACTGAACAAACATGGATTACAGCTAATGGACAAAAAAACATTTACAAAAGCAACCAGTAACAAACAAACAATACATGCCAAAATATTGATTACAGCTATATGGTATCTCTTCCTATATGGATTTAGAAGTCAATGTTGCTGTACAAATATAGCTACCATTTCGAAATCATCACTTCAAAAAGAAAAAGATTTTTTATCTATCCTATAACTCTCTAAAAGAGGAATAGCAAATCTTTAAGGACTATTTTTTTTTTTTTATAATTAAAGCATTGACATAAATACACTTGACAGACAATACATATAATCTGCTCATCTTTTCAGTGTTTTGAAAAGGGCGAAGTCAGGAAAGATCATGTCCTACAAAGCAAGGAAGAGAATATGTACTTTTTCTAACTAAATAGCTTCACTCAATTCTGGATTTTTGCCAAATAATTCAATCATGAACTGCCTTTTGAGGAATGTGGATAATAGTATTCTCCAAAAGAAAATGTAAGTTTATTTAGGTTAATACACAGAGATGGTGATGCAAATTCACCAAATTGGTTGGACGATTGCTATAGTAATATCAATTACAACTTTTTAAGAAGGTGACATTGCTTCTATATCTGTGTTTTCAAGAAACATGTGATGGGAGTTGGTTATCAAGATATTCCATTCAATAGGTCAGTTAAGGATATATAGAACTTGAGATGCTCTTGAATTTCTTAAAAAATGCTCTTTTCAGCATGACCGAGTGTTATTTTCACAAACTAATTGTCAACAGCAATTCCATCAGCTAATTAGTTTTTGTTGAGCAAAACTTAAATTTGAATTTGTTACAATGTGTACCGAAATCGGCTCTCTCATCAATATGCATAAGATTGTTTATTTTGAAAGTGGCGTCACCAATCGGTTAAAACTTGACTAGTTAAATCATATGATGATTCATTAAGTTGAAATTTCATAGGTATGGTTAAAAAATTAAGTTTAAAGTGTACCTATTATTGGCAACTTTCAGTATCTCAAGTTTATTCAATGATCCCAATTCATCTGGTAAGCTTGTGATCTTGTTGTATGAAAGATGGAGTTGGCAAAGCGAAGTTAAGGTGCCCACTGTAGATGGCAACATAGTTAAACTGCCAAAATATTTAACAATAATATCAGTTGTGTTAATTAACAGAAAAGTAAGCCAACTACCTTAGAATCATGAATCTCAAATGTTATGTACAGGACAACTTATTGTTGAAAATAACCTACAAACAAAATTGTTCGTAGTCAACATAGTATATATTATACATAGTGAAAATAAATAAAAGATCCATTCAAGATTGATTATGCAAGTGAAAAATGAAGCAACAATGACAAAGGAAAGAAACATCTGCAACCGCTCAGGAATTCATAAACCACATCATCATTGAGACAAAGCCAATCAAATTAAAGAAAACATTACTCAAACATTTTATGCACTCCAAATGGCTATCAAGCATTCTAAAAACAGAATGATGTCAATAATTTGCCATCATAATAAATGGATGTACCACATGTGAGAATTTACCGTTGAACAATTTAAACATGTCCGACCTAATCTTTTCACTGACTCAATTAGTCTTCAGGGGAAATGCGAGGAAACATAGGAGAAAATTAAAGACAATTCAGTTGTTGCTAATCCAACTGCTCAGCCAAGAACTCCAAGCAACATTTTGAAGGTTATACACTAGCTCATATAAACTAAAAAGAATTTGAGATTTGGATATTACAAATGAGATATAACCTTGCATAGAAAGTTCAATGGAGGAATAAGATCCATGTACCAATCTCAAGTAGTTGAGAATAACAATGCTCTTATTGTTGTTGTTGTTGCCAAAAGATAGTGAACAGATATTTGCGCCAAGAATTTACTAAAAGCGAGTAAAGAAAAGGCCTGCAGTCAATTGTGTTTTTCCTTTTAAGGCAGAGCACTTTCCAAAGAAAGTCAATGTAAAAGTGTCACCAGGAAGAGAGCTTATGCATATCTAAGTAACTGGTAGGACAAATAGTGTACAACCAAAATGTTACACACTTCCTGTCTGTAAACTGCAAATAAACTAAAATTGAATGGTATACATCAGAAAAAATATGCGTTGTACTTGTGTCCAATATCTTAGGCAATTTATCTAGTGCAAGACAAACTTATCTGAGAATCCAGTAACTTCATTTAATTTTCATAAATATTGTGGAAGCTTTCCCATCTGCTAATTTTATGCTTTAGTTTTCAACGCACTTATTCCCCATCCAATAAGAGTATCATGAGGCCCTAATGCATAATTCTGAATGCTAATGATATCATTCATGTTCCAAAAACATTTGCTTTAATTCATCCCACTTTTCTTAGGTCAGGTTCTCCAAAATAATAAGCTGCAACTCAGTTTTCATCTTCCAAGAACTCAAAGAATAAGGATAGCATCTCACCACTCTCATTCACGGAAAGAAGCGTGCAAAAGGCAAAGAAGACCCTTCACTTGTTCGGGGGACTTCCAAGTTGTAGCTTGCTTCACCATCAGCTACAGGGTTAAACAAAATGTTAACATGGAAATGGAACTCCTAAATTTTAGGTTCATGTTGTCCACTTCACAACAGCAAATATTGCAGCAATTGGGTATTTCCATCCAAAATATTCCTTCAAGATTACCCCACTCCGTAATTTGTTCCTTACAAATTCAGCCTCAAATTGAAAACAGATGGTGCTAGCAAGAGTAACCCATCAAAATACTAAGTTACTAGCACTGAAACATAAGTTGGTTCACTAGTTTGATAACATGTACTATGTCTGATTATAGGATAGTGTCTCAATCTAATCATACATCGTATGAAATGAAGATATGATTGTCAACCTCTTTTTCTAGCCGTAACTAATTAAACTTTTAATATTGCTGTGTATTAAACTTAAGGGCAAAAGTCGAAAGAGCACCACTTTTTTATCGAATCGTCAAAGGAGCACCCCACTTTGATTTTTTATCAAAAGGGCAGCCCACCCCCTATAAAATGACACCAACACCCTCTGACACACTGCATGCTTCTAACACTCACACTTCCTAGTCCTCTTAAATACCATTTTCCAGCTTTTATTTCACTGTCATTTTGCAACTACCTATGGGATGATGAACTCTAATTAGCTTGCTGATTCATTTGGATCAAAAGTTAGAATACTCATCAACTTAATGAGGACCCAAATTATATAATACCCTTTACTCTGGCTTCATTAGTAAAGGAACAAAGTCCTTTGCAACAACTTCTTGTGGTGTGAATCTTGCAATAACCATGTCCAATGTTTCCTCATCTATGTTTCTAAGGAGAATTTTGGTCTAGAAATGCTGAACACAAAAAATTGCAAAAGAAATAATCATTGTCATTAGAAAAATAGAGTAAACAACCTAATAAACATTATCTCAGTACAAAATATATTAATTAACTATTTATCCAAACTCCATTAATCTGGCAAGAGGACATATTAGATTCATATGAAAAAGCAACAGATTATTAAGCAGTCATCTAACAAAATGTTGCATAAATCCAATTACAACATTATCCTTAGAATAACAATAATACATCAAAGAATCCATCTGCTACATACCAGTTTTGGTTAATTGATAAAACAGTCAAAGACTTCAGGGATGATAGACCCTCCCAACTTATGCTGTCATCAGTTATATTATTTGCATTCAGCAACAACTTCTAAAGACATTGAAAAAATTCCAAAATCAAAACTTGTTGTATCTGGAAGATACTATTTACTATTAGTGACCTTTGGAATTCTAAAACATGGTAGTACAGCTAGTGAGGATAAAATACTTCGATCAACAGCCAAAGAATTGGATAAAGAAGAATTACATTCAGTGACTGCAATAATCCAACTTTAGTTGGTACTTCACGAATAAGGTTGTTGCTGATGTCCAATACTCTTATAGAAGATTCACAAGACCATACTTCTTCAGGTACTGCCTATCAATACATAAGAATATCATTCACAAGTAGAAGGAAGAAAAGCAGGGTCTAAACTTCACAGTATATATGTTAATGAATTTCTCAAGTAGAATGTTCATTAACAACTGAATCCCATTAGACTAATTCAGATCAAATTTAATCAAAATAGTCAGGTCTTATTTTAATTTGAAGTAATGCATGGAAAGAAGCAGCGATTAACTGGATCAAAAGTATTTACAAATTTCAACACAAAGAATGTTTAAAAAAATAAATTAAAAAAATGATGCAAAAAAATAAACACAAAAGCTACATTAGAACCAGTTGTCAGATGAAAGCTCTCTAACACACCATGTGCAAGACCAGGTGATTCATTGTTATACATGCAAATATAAGTATTATATCAGAGTGATTTATAAAAATGGAGAAAATAAACATTTGAAAATGATAGATTGACAGTAAAGCAACAAAGACTAAACTAGACAAAGAACAAGCTAAAAGTTAAGAAGAAAAGGTTCTATTTTTCAAGCTTCAAACATTCCATAAAAAATTGAAAAATATGGGCATTTGTTCCACCAAACACAAATAAAAATGTCATGCCTCCAATAAGAAATGATAAGGAAAAAACTTATATTGATATTGTGTTCATTTTAAGAGAACAGACGCTCATTTGCTGATTCACTCCCATTGGTACCTCTAAATGGCACTCCGATAAGGCCACAACACCAGTCAACTTCCATTTTTCAGACCGACTTTTCTCAATAAATGTCTTTGTGTGACTAACTTGGGCTTTCTTAGCATCAAGAATCCTCCTTGAGTTAGCTGTTTGAGATGTAGAGTCTTTAGTTATGGGGCCATCCTGTTCACAAGAGATTCTCAATAATTATTATACTAGTTAAAAAAAAACACTTAAGAGTAAAGGATAGCGTCATACAAAGTGGATAGCAAGCAAAGAAACAACCTGCAATTTTCTCCCAATTGTCTGAGAGATCAACTTTGCTACAACATTATCAGAACTTGGGTATATTTGCAATTGAACAGTATCTTACAATACTATAAATTACAGCATCTTAAAAGCATGTGTTACAGGCTTTCATGCACTGTCAATCAGCAGGCATGACAATAGACAACTATATCCTATTGTAAGGTAAAGCAAACCAACAATAAACATAATCACAAAAAAAAGTACCCCTTGATGAAGACCTTGAGACGCTATCAGCATGAGCTTCGAACCGTTGGATACTGGAACTGACTTCAAGCTCATTTTATCTGTAAGAACTCTGCCTGCCATAAAAGTTCAGCAATCTCACATTTTGATATCCACAACAATACAAATAGTAATGCTGCAAAACTTGTAATTTATTTAAACTCTAACTAAAGAATAATCTCAATCGTATGTGCAGGTAATAAAAGCGCTCGGTTAACTGACTTTTCGCCGCCCAAATAAGCTAATAAAAAAAACATTAAAGTCCAGAATCAGTCCAATACATCGTTGCAATCACCAGCTCGCTAATTTACAAATATTTACACATTACTGACATCAAGTTAAATTAGCTAGCTAGCTAGAGAGAGAGAGAGAGAGAGAGATCATCCCTGCAACCGCATTATAGATCCTTGGATAAACAAACAGCTTGAAATTAAACACAGTTCAAAGCAATATCGCCTACGGCGTTGGCCTCTAATTGGATGGAAAAGAGGGGAAGGAGGGACGCACCTTTGAAGATTAGGGTTTGACCACGAGGGAGGACGTTGGTGAGTGGCTGGAGAAGGGACTTCAGTTCATTAACGGTGGCATCCTCCTGCAGGGAGACGGGGAGCGTCCGCCCGGTGAACTTGACGTGGACGGTCATGGTCGAGGGACCGCCGTCGACCTCCTTCGACGCCTCCATTCTCGATTGCCCTATCTCTCTCCAGTCAGAGAATTTTAATTATTTTTCTACTTCATTTGCGATTCCATGATTTTATAGAATTAAAATTTGATGCAAGGTTTTTTTATTTGCGATTAATATTTTACTTTTTGGAATGTGAATTTATTATTATTATTATTTTAAAAAAAATATTTTTGTACATACAAAGTCAATATGGAGAAGTCAATATGGAGAGGTAAATATGACTAGCAAGAGATATTTATTCGATTTTATCAAGATTCAAATCCTAAAATTCATGATCATAATACTTTATGCGTTAGTCATTAGACCAATCCGAAAGGACATAATTAAATATAAAATTATATAGATAAATTTTTTATAATAACCGACGTCAAAAGAGTATAA
The DNA here is from genome assembly GCF_018446385.1 of Zingiber officinale. Taxonomy (NCBI): domain Eukaryota; kingdom Viridiplantae; phylum Streptophyta; class Magnoliopsida; order Zingiberales; family Zingiberaceae; genus Zingiber; species Zingiber officinale. Next base: position 142,345,569 of record NC_055986.1, read on the forward strand.
CATCCACGGGCGGAGCTTACATGTACCCAGTGTGGGCAGTTGCCCACACCGGGCCCGAACAAAAAAAAAATATTATTAAGATTATTTTTATTTTTTTGCCCTAAATCAACCCTTAACTAAATTAATAGCTCTTCCCCTTTTCACAGAAACCTCACGACAAACAACTTATCCACGCCGTGACGAACTGACGTCGATTCGTCGAACTGCAGAGGCCAGAGACAAAGGAACATAAGTTGAGAGAAAAGCATCGTGTGCACGACCACCGGACCACGTTGTCGGCTACACACCTGCAACAACTTCACAAACGCCTCCGTCGCAAGTCGTCGTAGACTCGTAGCTCATGCGGTCACGCGGTCCTTCCTCGCCGCCTCCTCTTCGACTTCATCTTCCTCGGTTCCTCCCTTAGTCCCTTGCCGCCGCACTCCATAGGCCATAGCAATTAGCAAACTAAGAAGCTTAAGGTAACTCTTAAAGTCTTAACCCTAAATGTTTTTTTTTCTTGTTTTGAACAAAAAAACCAGAGAGGCGGCGAGGCACTTCTAAGTTCTAAGTTTTGTTTCCACAACTAATATTAGTTATCTGTATATTGTTTTATTTTTTGCCATATGCTTACAAAATTAAGAGCTATTAATGTCTAATGTTATAGTTAATATGAAGAAAATTATTGCAACAAATTCGGTCCTGCAATGCCTGCGCGGTAGCGTACGAGTGCAACCAATTCAGTCCTGCACTTAACGACCATTGCTGCCTTGGTGTGACCGCGTCACTGCTCGGCATAAATCCATTGTTTTTATTCATTTTTATACATTGATGTTTACTTAATTGTGTTTGCTTAGTTATTTACATTTCTATTATGCAATTAAGCAATAAGCATGAGTCTTATCTTTAATATTAGGTGGTTTTAGGATTTTGTTTAAATTTGGATTGTTAATTCATTTTTTATTTTTTTATATTAGGAAATCACTATGTCTACAATGCATAGATTTTTTAAAAGAAAAACTCCAGAATCAGAAGAACAAAATATTGGAGATGTTACAGTTGGAGAATTTGATTTTTCACAATTACTAGCAGATCCTAGACTAAGGATTCCAATTTGTTCTTATAATGCTAACATTAGGGATCAAGTTCGAAGGATATATTTGCAAAAAGGCCCATGCCAACCTTCAGGTTATGAATTCCCAAAACGAAAATTTGGAGTAAGCCAATTTAGACGGTTTAATCCTTCATGGTTTAAGGAATTTGGTGATTGGTTGGAATATAGTATAGAAAAAGATGCGGCATATTGTTTGTATTGTTATCTCTTCAAGACAACTAAGGGAAAACAAGCAGGAGGAGAGACTTTTGTTAGCGAAGGATTCACAAATTGGAAGGGTAAAGATAGATTAAACATTCATGTTGGCCAACATGATAGTGAACATCATAAAGCTCGAATGAATTGTGAAGCTTTGATGAATCAAGATGAGCACATTCAATCAATTTTGCACAAACAGTCAAAGCAAATGCGAAATGATTATCGTATCCGTCTCAATGCTTCGATTGATTGTATCAGAGTTTTGTTGCGACAAGGGAATTCATTTCAGGGTCATGATGAGACTGAAGGTTCTCTTAATCCGGGAAACTTTCTTATTCTACTGGAGTTTTTAGGTGCTCATAATAAAGAGATTAATGATGTGATATTGAAAAATGCTCCTAAAAATTGCAAGTTAACATCACCGGATATTCAGAATGATATAGTAAGGGCCTGTGCATCTGAAACAATTAATGTTATTATCAAAGATATTGGTAATTCATTATTCTCTATTTTAGTTGATGAATCTCGTGATGTGTCAATGAAGGAGCAAATGTCAGTTGTTTTGCGCTATGTGGATAGTAGTGGGCATGTAAATGAGCGTTTTATTGGAATTGAACATGTTACTAGTACTACAGCACTCTCACTTAAAGCTGCTATTGATAAGATGTTCTCTAAATATAATTTGAGCATAGCTAATGTGAGAGGACAAGGTTTTGATGGAGCAAGTAATATGCAAGGTAAATTTAATGGTCTAAAAGCACTCATTTTAAAGGAGAACCCATGTGCATTTTACATACATTGTTTTGCCCATCAGCTTCAACTAGCTCTTATAGCTGTGGCCAAGAAAAATCTTCCAATTTCTAATTTCTTTCGTATTGTTGGTGATGTGGTAAATGTTGTTGGATCATCTTGCAAACGTTCTGATCTTCTTAAGAAGAAACATTCAGATTTTATTGTTGAGGCACTAGAGAGGGATGAAATTTCAAGTGGTCGAGGACTTAATCAAGAAACTACCCTTCAACGTGCTGGGGATACACGTTGGGGGTCACATTACAATTCTTTGATCAGTTTGATTTCTATGTTCTCTGCTGTCAGTGATGTGCTTGAAGTGATTTCAGAAGATGATTCTAGTTCTCCTGATCAAAAAACTGAGGCATTTAATTTATTGGAGTCAATACTTTCATTTGATTTTGCATTCAATCTACACTTGATGAAACATGTCTTAGGGATTTCGAGTGAATTGTCGACGACATTACAAAAGAAAGATCAGGATATTGCAAATGCAATGGATTTGGTACAAGTATGCAAACGCCGACTCCAAAATATGAGAGAAGATGGTTAGGATTCATTTTTAGAAAAGGTTCACTGTTTTTGTCGACAACATTACATTGATTGTCTCAAAATGGATGATATGTTCACACGTTGGGCACCACGTGGTCGTCCCCATATCCACCAGAAGTGACAAATTTACATCACTATCGAGTTGAATTATTCTATGGTGTTATTGATATACAACTTCAAGAATTAAATGATCGTTTCTAAGAGGCAAGTACAGAGTTGCTTCTTTGTGTAGCTTGTTTGTGTTCACAAAACTCTTTTTAGGCTTTTGACAAGAAAAAATTGTTGCAACTGGCTGAGTTTTATCCACAAGATTTCTCAAGATTTGATCTTCTCGTACTTGATGATCAACTGGAAACTTATATATGTGATATGCGTTCTAACAAAGCACTTCAAGGATTGAAAGGCCTCAGTGATCTTTCAGAGAAGTTAGTTATGTCAAAGAAAAATATAGTGTATCCATTGGTTTTTAAGCTTTTGACATTAGCATTAATTTTACCGGTTGCGACCGCGACGGTAGAGAGAGTGTTTTCTGCCATGAGAATTGTGAAAGACAGGTTGCGCAATCGAATGAGTGATGATTGGATGAATGATAGTCTTATTGTCTATGTAGAGAAAGATATATTTCTAATGGTTGATAATGAAGCTATTATACAAAAGTTTCAAAATATGAAGACTCGGAAAGAACAATTGTAAGGTAATTATATTGTGATATTTGATTTCAATTGTATGCTTTGTTAACAAAAGAATTAACTTCTTGACTTAAAATCTTTACAACTCTCCTTTGAAATTAATAGATTCTTTAAAAAATCATGTAGTTCTACTAATGTTGAATATGTCATGTTATCACTATAAGTTTTAGCTTTCCATTTTGAATTTTGATAGCAAGTGCTAATTTGTCTGATTCATTTGCAACTATTTCTATGCAGATTTCAATGTGGATGATGCTGACTTGATATTTGAAAATTATGTAGAACTTTTGAGTGCATCTCATAGCCAAGAATCTGTTTGAAGATGGTGGATTAGATCTTTTTTTTTTATATATTAGGGAGGCTAATCGGTTGGACAAGCTCATCGGGTTAGTTTTCATTTTGTCATTTGGGGTTTAATTATTATGTCTGTTCTATTATATAATGAAACATGATTAACTATTCCTTTCTCTAGTTCTTTCCAATGAGACACATTCAATATATATATTGCCTAGTCTATGTTGATCTTTGATTTTATATCATGCATAATTTTGTAATTATAAAATTTTAATTTTGTTTTGCTTTATTAAATATATTATATTATTATCTACACTCAACCAATATCCTAGCTCCGCCCTTGATAACATCATAGTCAGAATATTCCTGATTAAATTATTCATACATACATATATTTTGACTGATCAGATTATGATCATTTAACATTTTGCTTATGATTATTCTGATTGACTTTATTGATCACTAGCAATAAGCATGAAATTAAACATTTTATTAATTCCAAAATACGCGTAGCGACTGGACTACATATGCATGAAAATAGAGGAAATTATTATAATGTTAAAATTATAAAAGGCCCCAAATAATTAATGGAACCATCCTGCTGCAGATCTCCAGTTTACGCTAATCCGGCGAGAAAAGGCACGGAAGTCAGCCATTGATCCCCCTGGATGAAGGCCGCCACCGTGAACTTGCTCGCCTCGACCGAGCTGTTGATGACCCTGTAGCCGGGCCAATTCACCCGGCCGGAGGTGCCCGCCCCAGCCCCCCTGTTCATGTACTCCCCGTAATACAGAGTTTTCAGCGCGAAACTCCCGTTCCACTCCAACCACCCCGCCGGCGCGATCAAGCTGTCGAGGGAGGACTGCATGAAGACGGTGCGGGAGTACTCCTTCCAAGGCCGACCGAGGTAGGTCCGGAAGCTGGACTGAACCGGCGCCAGGTCGGAGGCGGCCGCGACCTTGCAGTTATGAATGGAGATGCCGGTGTTCTGGTTGGGGTCCTCCCGCCCCTGCGCCGTGAAGATGTTCTGCTGGTTGTCGAGGGGGCGGCGGGCGTAGAGGCTGCAGTTCTGGAGCACCACGGCGGCGTTGCCGAAGATGAAGTCGACGGTGCCGTAGACGTCGCAGTTGCGGAAGAACTGGCGGAGCGAGTGGGCGTAGAGGGTGTCCTGGTAACCCACGAAGCTGCAGCGGTAGAAGGCGGAGAGGTCGGCGCCGACGCGGAGGGCCACGGCCTGGTGCTTGCTCGGCCCCGCCGAGTTCTCCACCGTCAGATCGCGCATCAGAAACCCGTCGCCCACCACCGCTTCATCAATCACCATCAATATTCATTAGTCAAACAATTAGTAAAGTAAAGGACATCAATTAATGCACGATCGATTTGTCTTTTCAAAATGACTCCGGAAATTACGCTGTCAATTAATAAAAGTACTAATTAATTAATCAATCAATCGGTGGAAGGAAAAAAAAAAAAATCTGCGTTCACGTTCTGTCGGAGGATTAGGCAAAACAAGAATTGACTTACGAACGAGGGTCGAACCAAATTGTCCTAGCCGCCGTGTCTCCTATTTTAATGGGAGCCCCACCATGTGCTGTTCGTTTACTTTAAAGTTTAAAGCGTAAGTTCTCTCTCTATATATATTCATGTTCTGTTTCCATAATGCACTTTAAAATGCTTGCTCTAATTGGGAAACTTCTACTTTTTGTGAGATCTGCCCAAGTTTACTGATTGTTAATTAACGCATGCACTCCTACTAAATGGCAAAAGGGTTTAGCAATTAATATGTTGTAATCCACAGCATGAGTGCAAGGAATTCATAGCAATTATTTAGTAGAGATTCATGCATAGCGAATTAAAAGCAAAAATTAAAGCTGTCAGAATCAATTATTAATGGTGTCAGGTAACGAGGTGCAGGGAGGAGACGAAGAAATAGGTTCGAGTTAAGAGTTTACTCACCGACGGTGGCTGACCGGAAGGTGGTCCATCCATCCACCACGTTCCTGCTGGCTTTGATCACCGTCTTCCCGATCCCGTCGCCCATTAACATCAAGTTTTTCTTCTTCTTCGTCACCTCCACGTTCTCCAGGTACGTCCCCGCCTTCACGTGGATCACGAACCTCTGCTTCCCGTTGCTCGGCGCCGCCTCCACCGCCTCGCTCACCGTCGTGAAGTTCCCGCTTCCGTCTTTCGCCACCACCAAGTCCGCCTTCGTCTCGTTAGTCGCCGCCTGCAGCAGCCTCCGGTCCTTCTTGGGCAACCACGCAGGGAACTCGCTGACGGCGTCCAACTCGCCGTACCCCTCCAGGGCCTCTTTACGGCGAGGTTCCCGCCGCTGTATCTTCCCCGCCATGGCAAGGGAGTTGCTGACCATGTGCGACAGGTGGTAGAGCCGGCTCTCGATGGCGTGGCGGTATCCGCCGTCGTGGCCGACGTAGGCGAAACCGTCGAGGCAGGTGTCCTGGTTGGTGATGGCGGCCGAGAGGACGGTGCGGACATCGTCGATCAGGGAGGACGGGTTGCGGCGGGAGAGGTCGGACGCGGCGACGGCCAGCTCGTCGAGGGTCTGCGAGAAGAGATCGAGGCAGTCGGAGAGGGCGTAGCGCTCGCGGCCGTCCAGGGCGTAGCTGTGGTGGCGGAGGTAGTTGGAGCAATTCTTGGCGGCGGCGTTGACGGCTGCCTCAGAAGCGTTGATGGTGGCGCAGATGACGTCGGGGAGGGACTTGGCGTGGAGATCCGGGATGACCGAGAGGGTGGAGGCGCACAGTTCTGGGTACAGAGTGCCTTCGCAGTGATCGACTCCGGCGGGTGCCACCGGCGCCGGAAAAAGAAAACAGAAGACAATGCATGAAAGAGCGACCTGGCTGCCAAAGATCATCGCCATGAAACTCATTTTTGAAAGGCTGAAGAATTGTGGAGCGTTTTTAGTGACTAGTGATGAGGAAATCTCATCTCATTTCATTTCCTTTTTATGAATAAAAAAAAGATGGAACCCGAGGAGGATGGGGCCGATGGAGCCTATCTTTTATTTGTGGGGAACATTTCCACGTGAATTGATTGAAATTTAAAACTGGATATAAATTTGTAAAAGTACGCGAATAGATCCGTTGAATTTCGGTTGTTTGTGAGCACCGACACGACAAGTTTATTATATATATATATATATATATATATTTTGCATGAAAAGCTATAACCTTTAATAATTCATATTCGGCCTCATCTACAGTCATTAACAGTCCTCTCGAAAAATCATACAAAAAAACATGTGCAATTTCACACAATTGCAGATCTGTTAAAAGACTAGCAATGACAGTAAAAATCAAAAGGAAACAATATCCACACCCCTCCTCTGAATTTGAAAGGAAACATATCGACGCGTTTTGTGAATTTACTCGAATTCAAATCTCATGAGCAGTCTAACGGATTTAAACTTCATTCCTTTACGATCAAAGAGTGGCACTGATCGGAACCCTTGTCGTAGCTCGGAAACTGGCAAGCATGTTTGCCCTGCGAAGTCATCTTTCCCTGACTTGTCGTGCTCGTGCACTTCTATCCTCAGCAGGGCGAGTTCAGGCACCGTCAATGGGAAGATGAACTCCTCGTCCCAAACTGGGATCCAGTTATCCTCTATTGCCTTTGTTTTCTTCATTGTGGTGTCAGATGGCACCCCTGCGATCCCTAGCTGTTGAACAACGACTAATTATTTGTTTTATATAATGTTCAATAAATAGAATGAATTGGTTTCAGATTCATGTTATCAATCAGATTAGCAGATAAAGAAGGCAGGCTCGGTTACTCTTGTATAGAAATCTGGAGGTGAATATGAATCAAAATGTGTTTGGTTGAAATCCACGCGCCAACCATCGCCCATGTATACTTTGACCTGGAGAAAGAAGGAAAATGAAAAAAAAATCTTAAACCGCAGTAAAATTGGACAACCAGAAAGATGACATAACTTTCAAAAGGAGAAGAAAAAGATACCTTCAAGGTTTTCTTTACTGGAAATTTAGCTTTAGGATCAAAATTACCATCGTTTGGTTCATTCTTCAGCAAGAATTCAGGTTTCTTTACGTATCCGCATCCTCCATTGACTTTATAGAATCCATGCATCAACCACAATGACCTTCCATATCCCTATCAATGGGAAAGTGTTGAATATAATAGTAATGTCAAAAATGATATGATGAAATTGCAGCTAGAACCTCCGAGGAACAAAATATAGATGATGATGAGTCCCCCAGTCCCTGATAGCTGAATTCACAACATTTATAAGAATATTATATTTCTAATAATACATTGTCTGAATATTTGAATCACTTACATTTTACCAGAAACTATCTGTCAGATAAACCATCAATAGTTTCCACCACAAATTAGCTACACCATGTGTAACCATATGCAAGCTTACATTTGGAACTTGATGCCTATTTGGGCTTACATTTGGAACTTGATGCCTATTTGGAAGTCTATCTTCCCTCTTAGAAATGGATCTCATTTTTGAAAAAAAAATTATATCAGTGTCTCAGAAAGAAGCCACTGAGTGAATGACATTTTATAAATGAGTTTCCTTTGTTTCATGAATCTGAGATGAAACAGTTCCTAATATAAACGCCTTGGAGACATGCAAAAATAAAGTAGGCCTTGGATAGAAATTACTATGTTAGTCAAAATATTGCTTCAAATTTATTTTACAATTATCAGAATTCACAAGTCTATCAGAAATTCTCCAAGAGGTGATTTTGGCATCATATGTAAACTGCTGCTTGGCAGCGTGAGCCAAGAATGTTTTTTTCCTCTTGAAGGGTGCTTTTTTTCCTCTTGAAGGGCTAAGTCTTTGCACAATGGTCTTACTCAAGCTCCACATCATATGGATAATTGAATGCTCACTGCGTCCTAATTTTTCTAATATAATCACCAACAGTAGTCAAATGCTCAAAATATAATCGATATTGGCAAAAACAAGAGTGTAGTTCTCCCATGCTGGTTTCAAGCCTTCTGCTGGGACCAGGTTAGAGTTACTGCAACATTTGAAAACTGAACTATATTCTGTGGATTATCCAAAAAAAAAAAAATATAGTTCTATCCAACAACAACAACAACAACATCAACCAAGTCTTATCCAACTAAATGAGGTCGACTATATGGATCCTTTTACGCCATTGAGCTCTATCTCCTACTATATAATCATCTATATTTAAATAAATTTTATCTTGTTTTATTGTTGCTAACCAAGTCTTTTTTGTCTTCCTCTTCCTCATTTGATATGTATGTTTGTTATAGTTTCACATCGCCTAATTGGAACATTTATTGGTCATCTAAGTACATGCCCATACCATCTTAAATGTGTCTTTCGAAGTTTTCCCTCAATAGATGTAACTCTGACTTTTTCTCTAATCATCTGTATGTTCGAAGTTTTCTCGAAGTAATCCTCGTATGTCCACACATCCACCACCTTAACATCCTCATCTCTATAACTTTCATCTTCTGCTTATGAGCTCGAATCATAGCCCAACATCCAACTCCATGTAACATAACAGATCTAACTTCAATTTTATAGATTTTTTTTTCAATTTTAGAGGTTCGTTAGATATAGTTCTATCCGTGTGAAGTAATTAATAAACATTCAATTGGATGGAAACTTTTTGCGCGTGAAATATCAAATTAGAATAGAGTAAAAACAAAATAGCAAAGAACCCAAGATATGGCTCACCTGCATATTAAATGCCACCATCTGAGCACCATGAATCCATCCAACGAATGGGTTATAATTAGAAGAATTGACACGTGTACCCTTTGGATATATCCGAAGAAGATTTCTCTGCGTAAATCTACAAGAGAAAGTGAGTATCAAGAAGCTGCTGGCAATTTGTTTACAAGGTAAAAGAGTCTTGACGTCAAGAAAAAATTCTTAAATGAAATGTCCACATTGAAAGGAAAAAAAAGTGTCCTTTTTCAGTAATAAGTTAGTTGTCCACACAAGTTAAAATAAAGATCTAGTACCTCACTAGATCCAGACCATGAGAAGCAGCTGCCTTTGCAAGTTCCTTCTCACTCAAACTGAGACGTCTGAGTTTATCTGGATCAACTTTTAGTGCATCACTTAAATCGCCCTTAGGTTTTCCAGCACGAATAGTGATCAAAGACTTGTACTCTGGTGGGGAACTCTGATTTACTTTTTGGTCATCATCATCACTATCATCACCATCATCTGAATTATCTTCTCCAGTCTGAACATTTTAGTTATTGTTATGGAGGATTGGACTCCAGGAAATTGTATTTGGATTTCCATGTAGCGAAAATAATAATAATATTAAATATTAGCAATATGATACCTTATCAGCAGATTCAAGCTCAGTCTGAACATCAGGAACCTCTTTCCCCCAAGCTTCATCATCTGATTCATTCACATCTTGGGTGTCACAATTATTTTCTTTGTCATTCTTAGCTTCAAGATACTCTTTTGGTGGTTTGGTTGAAATAATAATCCTTTCCTTTAATGCTTCTGGTGAAGGGAATTCATTAGAAGATTCTGATTCAGGGTAGTATAGCATGTCTCCAAATGTTTCTACAACCATCTAATAAATCAGTTAACTGTAAGAACTAGGTTTAAAGGAAAACATCAGTAATTTCCACTCAACTGAGAAGGAAAAAAAGGTAAGACGATAACCTGGGCTACTTTGGCCTGAAGATCAGGAGTAAGATGGTCCTCTAAAGTTATGATGACAGGATATGGTGATGCAGTAAAGGCATACTCCTTGATGGACCTTAGGCATTTAATAAGCTCCACTGGAGATGTCAATGTCCTATGGAATGGATAAAGAATACAATAAAATAGAAGGAATGTGGATGTAAAAAATATGATTACAAAGTATTATTGAGCTGAACAAGATTTGCACTACACGCAAAGTTAAAACTGGGACATTAAGGGCATTGTTTTAGTACCTTCCATGGAGAATATCAATGTCATCTTTAGTAGAATTAGGCCACATATCTAACTCAATTACTCTAACACCATCTTGGAGTGCTTTTATAATTGGAACATCACTGCAATCACTGCTCAGCTGATTCCCAGTCAAGTATGAATTATGCCCTGTATAGATGTAATAGTGGGATAATGGAGCAGTCATATCTTGGTGAACCTGTTGATGAAAAATGGGTTATCTAGTTAATTTGCATACTTAGCTGGCAAGTCGAAAAGTTATCATGCAACAAGTCTATGAATTGTCTTAACATTAGGCTTGATTCTGAAAAGCATGTGTGTCAAGCACATAGCAAGAAAGAGAAAGTTCTTGCCCTAGATCAATAATCCTACACTAATATTTTTTTCTTTGAGAATGATATTTTCTCCTTGCAGCAAACACGTAGCATTACATTAGCAATAGCTTGAGAAATTGATAAGTGACTGAATTCAGATGATGGGCAATGTTGCTTCAATGTATTCCCAATTTTTTTAGTCATAAATTTCTATTGAAGATCAAGCATCGAAATATTTTACAAATGTTGCTCTAAAATGAATTCGTTGAGGTGTAATATATGATCATTTTTTAATGCAGCATTAGGCTGAGCCTGGACCAGTAAAGGAGAATAAAGCTTGTAAAATCAAGTTCGACCATATATATTAAGTTGAAGCTTGTGCAGATAAAAAAGATTCATCCAAGGTCTAAACATGGAAGTGCTGTGGCTGGACGCAGAAACTTACAACATAAATCAAAGAAAAAAAAGAAAATTGTAGGAACACTGAAACTTTGGAGGCTTCTTGCATAGGTTAAACAGAGAGAAGCACAACAATTCATATTGCATAAATTTGTAAGTTTATATATTAAAGTCTTTTCTCTTAATGTTAAATTCTTGTCTCTCGAGAATAACAACCTCACATCCTCTTTGCTTTCATTTCAACAAAGAAAACATATATGCATACAATTTAAAACACATAATGTAACATTGCACAGGAGGTTATATTTATAAGTGACATGAACATAATTAGCATCTAAAGTGTCTATCACTTGTCAAACGAGTGCTTAGATTAGGGATTAAAATTACAAGAATTATTCCTCTCTTGGAGGAGAAAATCATCAAAAACAACCCTAATTAATTTCTCATTCTCAAATGAACAGGATCAATTTTTTCCTCCTAGAAAGCCAACTTACTTAATATAATTACCTAAAGAGATTGTATATTGCATATACTATATATATATCCTATTAGATCAGCACGAAGATAAAAAAACGACCGGATTATTTGCTTATTGCTCGTATTGCGGGTCAAGCTATTTCCCAACAACAATAATTGAGATGTTAGTTAACACTAACTTTATTTTTGTATACAGGGCCTGTGCATTTTTTTTTATACTTTGTTTTTCTCATGATTTCGTATATCAAGATAGGCGGTCTGGAGCATATGAAGTGATAACATTGGTAGGTCTCCCCCTTCATCCCATAAAACCAAATAAATCCACGTTATTCCCCATCCCAAATAAATAGAATGGATAAACTAAGTCATAGAATCGCATTGTAGCCCACGTGATTCATGAAGCGACATAGCCTTTTTCAACAAATTAAATGAACACCTAGCGTGGGAGGAAGAATGTGCAAATATAATGAACAGAAAAGAGATTGATTGAACCAAATCAATAAACTAGATCAATAGCATAGCATTGCAACTCTCCTGATTCAAACAGCAAAGTAAATTTTTTCTCCTAATCAATCAATCGATTACGTAGCGTGAGAGAAGCAAACTGCAAAGGTTATGATCATAAAGAAAATTAATCCCTAAATCACGTTTCTCGCATCAGATATATTTCAGCCGCTGATGCTAGGTAGTCCCTAAAAGAATGTCTCTTTGGATCGTAGGAGGAGAAGATGACGGCGGGCAAAGGGCTCTCACCTGAGATCGAACAGGAGGATTGAGATCCTCAGAGAAGAGGTAGTTATAGAAGTCTTCTACGGTCAATGCGGGCTTGGAGAGGATAGCAAGGAAGGGCTGGCGTGGGCGAAGCTGGATGGTCTGCTCGATGATCCGATCAGCATCATCGGGGGTGGCCTCGCCCTGCGCTTCGTTCAGGAAACGGCGGAGTTGATCGGCGTTCATGTGGGTGGCGCCCTCGGTGTGGGCTTCGAAGGCGGCGCGGACGTCGGCTGGCGGCTGGACCTCGGCGGAGCGGAAGCGGCGGGTGAAGCAGAGGCAGCAGGTGTAGGTCCCCATTGGGCAAGCGATACATAGATCGTATCACCCACCCTGCTGCTTCTCTTCTCTTCTGCGACGAGGAGGAAGAAGGGGAGGAGGAGGAGGAGGAGGGAGTTAGTGTTGTTGGGAGGAAGAATCGAGAAGCCAGTGCTTCCTAACCGTTCGAAACGTAATATCCTACGCGAATCTTTCGGACGCCAATGCGAAGCGTATCTCGACTCACCTTTAGGATTTTAGAAAATGTAATATATATATATATGATTATAATATTAAAGTTAAAGATTTTTTTTTTAAAAAATTATTTTTATTTAAGATAAGTACCATAAAATTATATAGTAATGATATAATGTCTAACTCCAATCACATACGTTCGGATCACTTCCATGCCCCACACTTTTATATGTATCTTGCATATTTTACCTTATACACCTAGTACATATTTAATTTTTTTTAATTTAAAAATATTTTATGTTTTAATACCATAACTTAACCTTTAAATTTTAAAAATAAAAATATATTGATATAACCAGATGTTTAAAAATAATTTTTATTTATTTGGAAAACAAACTCAAAAGCAATATTCAAATTAAAATCCCTCGTGCGAAAGAATTCGAAATTCATGCCCGGTCATTGTGGTTTCAACTTTCAACCAAGTCATTTGATCGTTTGCGGGACAATAAATAATTAAGAAAATTTCATTTCAAATGCCATCAATAATTTTTAAAAAATAAGCATAAAAGAAACCTTTTAAAAAAAAATGTCGTTAAGGATATATTTTTTTGTTATTATGTTCTTAAGGATAATGTTAAAGTTTCTTCCATTCAAAAATGTTGTCACAATTAATCCATTCCAATCTGCCACGTAATGGATCCGGTAGATAAGGCAGTAATGATTTGATTAACTAACAAGAGAGTAAAAAAGTTGTCTCAATAATAACATTATTACTTACCTTTAAAGTACTTTTGTATTTTTTTTTTCATTATTTTATCATATATTAAATTGCACTTAATTTGACCTTACCGCATACCAATTCTATGTTTTTGCTGCCCACTGCCCTCTTTTTCACACCGATTAAATCAGGTTTTCATTTACTGAGACACAGTTGTTTTATATAAAAATATTATTTTCTATATTCGAGATCGATTTCCAATAGGTATAGAATATCTCATTGATTGTCTCAACTCGTTGAATATGCTGCTATTACGGGATAAAATCCTCCTCAATTTACGTCCCTTCTGAATTATGGAGGGTCATCTGAAATTTTACGTTGGATATTTATGCATGCTCATGAAATTCGAACCACCAGCGACGTTAGATCCCATATATGTGATAATAAGTCAACCTATTCTTAGACCAAGAAAAAAAATAAATCATACATAACTATTAACCATCAGTGTAAATAATCAGAAAAAAAAACATACTCAGAACATATTTATCCACGGAATTAATTGGATCGTTCATCATCTGAAACAAAATAGAAGAAAAAATAATAATTTTATATTATTTATTTATTATTCTCCTATATAAAAGTAACTAAAAAATTTCTCCTCTTTCAATCTTACTCTCCGTCGAATAAAAAAAAAATCTCATAATTCTAACATGTCTTTATATATTTTACACCCATTTAAAATTAACCCCAAAACATATAGAAGCAAACACAACCATATCATATAATCGAGTGTAATTTAGATATTTATTCCAGTAGAAAGAACTCACTTTATAAGGAGAAATTATTTGTTCACGTCATCGCCACACACAGGGAAATACAGGTGATTACGACTCCTACAATATTTTTATAACGAACGAACCATCACAAATGCATGATTGTATAAATTTATATTGGGAGACAATATTCATTAAATCTAGAAAAATGTTCAAAAAAAGAACTGCTAAGAACAAATTCCATGGATAAAGAATTGATACAACATATTCTCGATATATTGCTCGACTCATCTCATTCATCCTGGCCACCACTCTGATGACTACTCTGGAGTCAGTAGTCAACTCAAAAAATTGATGCCTGCGTTTACCTTTTCGTTTGCAAAAGTTCCATGTTTCTATGACACTGTTAGATTGGTAAGCATCAACCATGCCATGAGGATTCAAGAACAATAACTTAAAAATACTCAAAAGTTGAACTGAAAACCGCCAGGGAATCCACCACCGCCGGGATTGCCACCATCAAAGTGAAAAGTATACTGTTGACCATGGCCACCAAATGGATTGAAACCTCCACCACCCATCCCCATACCCTCATCAAGATCCTCACCTCTGTCGTATCTTACGCGCTTATCTTCATCACCCAGTACCTGTAAATCAAGATTTATAGAACAAAAATGATGAAACAACCAACTAATGCAAACCATTAGTCAAACAATCATGTCTCATAATTGTAAGACATGAAAAGACAACCAATTTATATTTTTAAAATTGATATTTGTTCATGATTATAACTAAAAAAATCGGCAGCCTAAAAGAGTTGACAATTGAATATGTTTATGCCGAAATATCAAAGATTATTGGCTACATGAATATGAGATCACTCGTTTGACACTGTTTCATACCATAAGACCTACAACACTAGTGCATATATTGCTGGTAATATATATTTTTTTTCTTCATCCTTCTTTACCCACTCACATCTAATCGCTACACTGACTGACGTTATCATTGTATGGAAAAGGGGGGGGAAATAAGAACAAGTTTCTTCACATGATTTTATGTTCAACTATTATACATCAAAGAAAAAAAGCATATGGTCACCAGAAATCCTAATTAAGAAATTAGAACAAATACATAGAAAGCAAACTACATTGGATATGAATGCTTTGTTATTTACAGAATACTAGTTTATATCTGAACAATGACAGGCAATATTAATATTGAAAATTTTCAAAGGCTAGGATAAAAAGTAAACATCTGGCTTCTGATATTACCTCGTAGGCGGCAGCAATTTCTCGAAACTTGGCCTCAGCTTCCTCTCTGTTATCAACATTCTTATCTGGATGCCACTGTAAAGCAAGCTTCTTGTATGCACGCTTTATCTCTGCAACATGTGCAGTTTTTGAAACACCAAGAATCTTGTACCAGTCCTTACGTTGGCTTAATTTTAATGATTTTTCAGCTCTCATCAATACTTCACGGATGATCGTGTCCTATTATCAGGATTAAAGTAAGATTTTGTCCATATATATGAAGTTTAAAATAATTTCATGTGCAATAAGTGATGATATGAGAATTGGACCACAATCATCCACACTAGATACTAAACAGTGGACATGAGGAGTTTATAATAATAATAATAAATTGATTTATTCTTAGATATCATATCACTTGCTTTAGTAACTTCCAACAAAATCAGCAGAGTAGCAAAGAATAACTCATGTCTGTAGAGCAATGCTTAAGGTCCATCAATGGGGATAATTTCTAGAAAGAATATTTCAAGTTCTGTTTCCTGCTTTATCCTTTATGTTTTTTTCCTTTCCAATCTTTCATTTGCATTACAGCATCAGTATCCATTCCGCTGCCAACTTTAAACATTTGTTCTGCACCCACCAGATTTTCCCAGGAATGAGCTACACTCTAGTGACATAAATCAAAGACTGAAGAACTTATCATATTTGACAAGACATCATTTCCTTTCAAACAACCATCACTCAAGACCTCAAATTTTAGCACACAATTTGATTATATGGTTACTGGTTTCTTTACAACCCTAGTTATCTGTGAAAGAGCTATCACTAGCTTTTACACAAAACCATAATAATGAGAAACATACATAAAAGGGATGCATCACAAAAGGGCATGTTTATATTATTTTAACATGAAACATAAATTTCATTATCAATGCAATCTATGCAATAATCTCAAATCAATGAACCAATTTAATTCCCTTGAAGAGATGAAAATACATTTTCACAGTATATTTCATCTTCAAAGCTTTGCAAGCATAATTATTAGGACAGGACTAGTTGCACCCACACGGAAAAGTGAGAAAGTTGTAATTTTTTTTAGATTACACTGGAAAATTTTACAACAGTTTTAACCATTATATCTACAAGAAGACAAGCCTGAAAATAAACTAATCAATATTTATCGTATAATTTTATGTACAAATAAATATTTGGGAGGAATATAGAAAGCACCATAAGAATTTTATATTTCCAACATGCAAATTACAAATTATAGAATATGAACTAGACCTGGGGAGACTTTTCAGCTGCTATTTTTAAATCTTGTACTGCTCCTTCCCAGTCTTCTGTTAGAAGTTTTGCTTCTCCTCTCTGCGAAAAAGAGGACAGCTAGTTCTTTACTAAAAGCCACCAACTTCAAACGAAAAAGACTCCCGCTCAAATATGCAATTTGAGTTAGAACTACTATTGACTGCAATTTGGCACATTGGGTACAGAAGTATTTAATATTCTCCTTTTTGGGGTGATAATATCTTAGTTATTGCTAAACTAAATGGCCATATTAGATAGTAAAGATACAAAAATTTGACTATAAAAAATGTTGCATAAAATACCAAAATTTGACTATAAAAAATGTTGCATAAAATATTGGGTATTGAATTCAAGAAACTCAACTCAAGATTCATGCTCATTGGGCTTTAGAAATTTTCACTTGCTATCTAAGCTTAATGCAACACTTGAATTTCTTCATGAGGCTTAGGACCATCATTAGAAAATTAAATTATATATTCATCAATATTCAGCAAGGGGACACCAATGATATATCATTGATGGGATAAAAAAGAAAGGGAAGATGGAGAGGACCTTAGAAAATCTTGTGTGATCATCACGTACCCCTTATGCTAAAAATAAAGTATTATTAGAAAGTGGCATGACATGACCCATTATACTTAATGGTCCAAAGTGTTGGGTTGTTTGGAAGTAAAATGTATAAAAAATTAGCACCAAAAATGAGAATGCTATAATGGATGTATGGGGTACTAGAAAAGATAAATTTTAAAACTACTAATGTTGAAGAGCAATTTATTGTAGCTCGGATGATGAAATGAGAGGAGCTACATGTAGAAGCTATGAATATGTTCAAAGGAGAACAATTAACTCTGGATTTAAAAGAGTTGAATAGATCACAACAGTTACGCTGAGAAGAGAGAGACTAAAGAAAACTTAGCTAATGCAATAAAATGATTTAAGTGAATTAGATTATTCCTAATAACTTTGCATAGAGAGGATAACACATGTGCAATTAATCCAAATATTTAGGAAAAATATGATTTAATGAATCCTTCCATGAGAAGGTCATTAGCATTTGTGCAATTTGTTCATAAATATGTTTAAGAAATGGAGCAAGAAATAATTTGAGATGCTCATCCATAAAAAGAGTCACTGATTTGAGTATCAGAGGATAGTAAACACCTTGATCACTGTAGAACACTCTGAGACAAACCCGACCAAAAGGGCAAGCAACAGGATCATTTATGCATTTAGCAAAAGAACCAAAACAAACCTGGACCAAAGCTTCAACAAGCTCTTCATCAATGTTTAGTGCTTCTGTGCAACTACTGATAGCATCCTTTCCTCTTCCAAGTTTAACCAAAACCTTACACAAACTAAGGTGAAGATGCACATTATGTGAAGTATGACTAGGGTCTAATGCAAGGGCAGCCTTGAAATCTTCAGCAGCCACACGTAGCTTGCCCCTGGCAGCATTGTCTTCTGCCTGAAAATCAATAAACATATCCAAGATTACTAATTAGTTAGCATTAATCACATTTAAATCTTCATTACAGCTCTAAATTTTCATTTTTTGGTCTTACACTCTTTGTCTTCTTTAGCAACTGTTTCATACCAAAATAAGCTTTCTTCAGTTCACTATGCTCTGGATCTAGACGAAGTCCTTTTTGATAATGCCTGAAGTGTAACATTCAGCTACAATAAGATCTTTAAATGAAAGCTCTTCCTGACAAAATTCAGAAAAGAAACCTTGATGCAACATCATGATCAGAGAGATAATAATATGCACGGCCCCGTAGCAAAAGTGCCTCCAAGTTATCTTCATCTTCTTTAAGTATGTAACCAGCCTCTGAAATAACACTAGAGTAGTCTTTCAGAGCGAGCATTAATTTCAACTTGAGAATTTTTGCCTGCAAATAACAAACATAAGAAGTGTAAAACTGCATCACATACACAAATCTCCAAGGTTACCTAGTTGAGCAACATATATCTAATAATTACCTCCAAACACCCTGATGAATAGACAAGGACAATTTTATTGATGTAATCCATAGCTTTTGGATAGTCACCAGACTCAAAATGATTGTATGCAGAATTTAATGCATCACGTGCCTGCAATGTCTGAGAAAGCTCCTTCTCAACTGAAGGAGACTTAGGCTTTAGCTCCAGAAATCTTTTATAGTCTTTTTCAGACTCCTCAAACCTGCATTTCTCAAAGGCTCTTTAAGTTCTCTGTCCTCAAAGCTAAGCCAGTCACAAGATAACAATTAATCATCATTACTATCATCATCAAGTCATGTTGTCCCAACTGTTTGATCAATTACATGGCCCTGACTCCTCTGTTGGACACTATGCAACGCTATCTCACTACTAAGAATCAAATTAATTAGATCATTTTACTACCCAAACAGCTAGATGATAGTCAATGTTTTCTATGGTCTCCTTCATCCCTCTACATCTACCACTTCAATAGATTCACTCTTCCAACTACAAAATCAGTTCGTTGTCTTTGAGCATACACATACGATATCTATCTTCTTCTCATTTTATCATTTATTAGAGCTACAACACCTATTTTCCTTCGAATATTAATATTTTTTAGAATATTGCCCTTCCTAATAACTCCACACAGCACCTTAGAATTATCATTTCAGTACCAAAATGACAATTAATCTGCCAGTAAATATGGAGTTATAATTGTTGAGCTGATTAGGAAAATATCATCTAATACATTTTAATTAAAGATATTTTCATTTTCTGTTCATTGAGAGAACCATACACATTTAAACAATTGTTACGCTTGTAGGAAATGGGAACATGGGCACGCCCACGTTGCCCACATTTCCTTGGGACAAAATGTCCCTTTTACTCCTACAATAATTCCCATTATAAAAGGAGCATCCAAGGGTGAGAAGAGGGCTTCAAAACGTAAGAGATATTCGATATGTGAGATTCGTTTTCACCGTGGAAGGAGACACATCCAAGCAGCAGGGATTTGGTTTGTGGATCTGTCGAGAAGGTTCATTGTAATCTTCTTGCCGACGACAAGCACGGAGATTTGTTCTTCGTCTTCAAGAGATCACTTCGCTTCAGGAGATTACGGTAAGTTTTACGGTTTTCATATTTTAGTATTTCATGCATTTCAATCTTCATTGGTATCAAAGCAATATGTTCTAAATGCATGAGAAAATCCCTAAAATACCTCTTATTTCTGTATGTGATTTCGTTGCCGAAATTGCGATCGATCGCTGTGAAATCATGACTAAGTCGTGATATGTGATCTGTCACCAGGCCTTGAAAGTAGCAACCCATTTCGCTGTCGAAATCATGATCTGTCGCTGAGTGAAGTTGCGATTTGCTGTTGTTGTCGAGCAAGATTGCGACTATGTCACAATCTACCGCTGTTGTCAGCCCCGAACACAGTGGCCACTCCAACAAAGTGTGTCTCCGTTTATGGCCGACAGGTGACATGGGGGTGTTGATGGCATGGGTGTTGGCGAAGGTGAAGGCGGGTGGAGAAGAAGAGAAAAATGGAGGAAAAGACGAAGCATTTAGTGGTCTGTACGTTTTTTTTTTCTTTTATGATGCAAGAGGGAAAAAGTTGAATTTTGGTAAACAAAAAAAAACCTAAACCAAAAAGGTTTTGTATGCGTTGGCAAAAAGAAAAAAACATGTGTTAGCATTTTTTTTTAATTAATGCTACATGTGTTAACAAAAAAAAATGTTATTTCTATGTTTGTTGGAATTAATTGTAATTGCCTCAATTAATTGGGTTGGGTTTAAACCTTTAGGTCGGACTTAAACTGGATTTGGTTCACTGAACCGGACCGACTAGTTTGGTTTAACCAGCCTATTTTTGGTTCAATTAGATCCCCATCTAGTTCAAATCATTAGTTGATTTAACCAAATCAGTTTGACCCAAACCAGAATAAATTAGGCATGAGCCAAATTTGATCAAATCTATAAATTTATTCTAATGGGTCAGACTTAATCTAATGGATATTGGTTTGATCAAACGGACCTGAATTTCATCAATAAGTCTGAGATTGGCTTAAATGAGCTTTAGATTAAACAATAACAGAATATAGGTATGGAAGATCCTTGTCCAATTAGATCAGTTCTAATTAAGGACAATGGACCAAATTCAGGGTCCGATTTCCCAATCGACCGGTTGTTAATCCACTGGAGCTCCTCAAATAAAGAAAATTAGTTTTTCATATTTGCTTATGAATTCTGTATATTTTTTTATACATATGTGTGAATTGAAAAAAACTGGTTTTGTTACTGATTTGTCGGTTTTGTACTGACATTATTATTTTTCAATTCCATATGTCTCGGATGATATGCACGATAACTCGTTGTGATGTGCGACGGAATGAGCTATGGAAGCAAATTCAGAAAATTGAGTATGACCCATATTTTGGAGTCAGAGGGCATATTGGACGACTTGATCGGTTGTTCTAGAAACTTGAACAAAAAGAGTTTCCAATCATGGATAATTATAGGATCTGATTCAATCATTGCTAGGGAATCCAAAGGTGGTAGCACACCATATATAGTGGCTCTTTGAAAGACGAATCTCATATGTTTAGTTGTGTATGGAACTACTTCACCATGAGTTCCCAGAGGAGGATCCTCAAGAATTTAAGGAGGATCCAGAAGAGGATCATGAGGAATCTGAAGAAGATCCAGAGGAAGATCCTGAAGAATTTGATGAGAATCTTAAAGAATCTAAGAAGTCTGAAGAAGGTTCGATAATAGACCAAATTGAAAATCCTAAAGTTGCCTCAAATAAGTCCAGGTTGAAGGGGATTAAGTTGACTACTGCACTAGTGTTTGTCCTAGTGGGAGTGGTATTGACCTATCTAGTTTATTAGAGTTCTTTTATTGTTACTATTGTTATGTACGAACAGTACTAGTCCATATGATTTATGAGTTGTGTAATAAATTCTGTCGTTATGTACGAACACAGTTATTTTATGTGAGTTTGTTACATGTTAACAATATGCGGCATGTTTATGTTAATAATATGTTCATTCATATGCTCATTTATGTTGATTACTCCACGTGATGCATGATAATATGATCAATGCAAAATACTCTTTCATTAGTTCATTATGAGTATAATAATAAATGATTATAAATAAATGAAAATCATCATTGAATAATGATTACATCATTAATTTGGATGTGTGTAATAGTATCGATCAATGTTGATTTGATTGATCATACGAATGATGAGTGGAAACGTAGTTATCGCTTGATTTTGTAAACCAATTCAAATTAACATTGAGTCAATCATATATTGCACACATATGAATTACACTGAATATTAAATAATGTGTTTATTTATGTTAGATCATGACAACTAAAAATAACATAGCTGAACTCAATAAGGGAGAGAAACTAATGGGGATAACTATAAGATCTGGCACCTCAAGATACAGTATGTACTTGAGGAACAAGAAATTTTAGAGGCTGTAAATCAGATTATGATAGAACCTGTAGATGATTCGACTGTACAGAACAGACGAGATCTTGATGTTTATAAGGTATTGAAGAAAAATAATTCCATCGCAAAAGGTATATTGATTAGTTCAATGGTAGACGACCTAACTTTTGAATCTGAGTCGTATCTTACAGCTTATGGGTAGCCCTCAAGGAGAAATACAGTGGAGTAAGTTTGAGTAACAAGAAATTCTAGAGACTGTAAATCAGATTATGGTAAAGCCTGTAGACGGTTCGACTACACAGAACAGACAAGATTTTGATGCCTATAAGGTATGGAAGAAAAATGATTCTACCGCAAAAGGCATATTGATTAGTTCAATGATAGATGACCTAACTTTTGAATTGGCGATCAGAATATATATGAATAGAACTTATAACGAAAATAGAGATCTTACGGCTCATGCAGTGTGGGTAGCCCTTAATGAGAAATAGAGTAAGTTTGAGCAAGCTTCGACAACTGACGATCAGGTTTGACAGCTACAATAAGCGTCCGAATGTTTCGATGGTTCAACACCTTAAGGAGATGTCGAACATGATTCAGGAGCTTAAAACTACTAGTTATGAGTTGACCGATAAACAACAGGTTCGAGTAGTTATTCGTTCCCTTCCAGATTTTTGGGAGACCATGAAGCAGACCCTAACTCCACTAATGTCTTTCATTGATGTCTCACGCCACGCAGAATGGGAGGCGGAGAGAGTAGAATCCGTAAGGATTTCTGAACTGGCATATGTAACTGTCGGTTCTGTTGGATCATCTGGATCTAAGAAAAAAGAAATGGTTCAAGAAGGAGAAGGGAAAAAAGAAAGAAGCTGCTACTGTGGGATAGAGCCCAATCAAGAAGAAAGGAAAGAAGATCGGAGTGAAACCTAAAAGCAAGTTTACTTGCTTTAATTGTGGCAAGAAGAGTCACTTCGCTCGAAAGTGCACTAGCCGAAAAAGGTAAATCTAAGCATGTCTTCTTTTCCTGAGCATTTTGTTGCTAGCTCGGTGTTGTTAGCTGATTCTTATCCTTGATGGATTATAGATTCAGGAGCAACCAACAATGTAGCTCGGGAGCGAGTTACATTTGTAGAGTATCATCGAATACCAGCTGGCAATAAATGGATCTATGTAGGAAACAATGCAAGAATTAAAGTCAAAGGAGTCAACACTTAAACTCAACCTCCGTGGTGGTAGTGTTTTGTTTTTACATAATGTCCTGTATGCTCCTGAAATTCGACGGAATCTTGTTTCCTTTATGTCTTCTTAATTTAGGGTATTGCATTAATTTTTACAGTCGGTGTGTTGAACTTAAGATTGACCTAGTAGCAATCGGATATGATTTTTTTAACAAATGGTTTATGATTCTTGATGTAGAACCAGATGTCAATTGTGCTATTGAGGGTTGTTTTTCAAACATTACTCTAATTAATGATGCAGGTATAACTGATGAGGTTTAGCATGCTAGATTAGAACATATAGGACAAGAGCATAGGAATCAATTGGCTAGAGAGGGTCTATTGGACACTCAAGCTAAGATTCACTTATCTATATGTGAACATTATCTTGCCGGAAAAGCAACTAAGAAACCTTTTGGTAAAGGTTATTAGAGCTGAATCATCATTGCAATTAATTCATTCGGATATTTATAGTCCAATGAATGTGAAGGCTAGTACATTTATTGATGATTTCTCTCGTTCAGTCATGTGCATTTGATTTCTCATAAATCTGAAGTATTAGATTGTTTTATTCGTTATGTGAACGAAGTTGAGAATCAAATGAAACGTAAGGTTAAAACTTTACACACTAACTGTGGGGAATATTTGTCGGATATATTCAAGACAATATGTAATGATAGAAGAATTATTATGCAGCTGACAATCCATGGAACTTCATAGTAAAATGGGGTAGCTGAAAGAAGAAATAAGACTCTTCTAGAAATAGTTAGGTCTATGATAACGCAGGCTAATTTGTCAATCTACTATTGAGGAGATGCATTATTAGCTGCGATCTATATATTTAACTAAGTGCTTTCAAAGTTAATTCTATCTACCCCATATGAACGTTAGACTAACAGAAAACCAGATTTGAGAAATCTGAGACCCTAAAGGTCGGTTGCTTATGTTCATGATAGTTCTTACAAGTATGGAAAATTGAGACCTAAGTGTAAGAAATGTATCTTTATTAGATATCCTCAGACCACCAAAGGTTAAGTTTTCATTAGGGTTGGAAAAAATCTCAAAAATCCCGACCCTTCCCGAATCCCATCCCATTTCCGACCCGAAAATATCCCGACTCGACATTTTCCCGACCCGAAAGTTCAGGATTTTTCCCGTCCCGATCACTATTGGGAAAAGGATCGGGAATTTTTTTTTCTCCAAACGGGAATCCCGTCCCGACCCGATTATATTATAATATTATTTTTATATTAAAAATAATATTTTTTATATTATTTTTTTTTATATTTTAAGCATCTAACCATTATGTTTATTTTTTTTTGTCTCTCCATTTTTCTCATACTTCATCATAATTTTGTTTCTAAATAATTTATTGGCAATGTGTGAAGAAGATAGTCAGTTAGTTTATTTTAGCATATGAAAACTGATAAAATGATATAAAGAATAATTTTTGTGATCTTTTTTCTGTAGGTTGAATCCAAGCATTTCTAAGGACTAAGGTCACCATATCATCAATTCATCATTGATACAATGACTGACATGATAATTTTTATTTTTGAATTTTCTTGTATTAGGTATAAAATATAAACTAAGTAGTAGTTTTAGTTTTAGTTTTTTGATTAGTTTTAATATATTTATAATGTCCTAGGAAGATATTTTAGTTTTTAATGGTTATGTACCACGAAATCGTTTTAATTTATTTGTATTGTACTAAAAAATTATTTGAATCTCCATAGATTTTTTTTTAAAAAAATATTTTTCGGGATATTCTTACGGGTCCCTACCCGATCCCGAATATTCGGGCCCCGACACTTTTCGGGTACGGGATCGGGAGGAAAAAAAAATCCCAATTTTTATCGGGACGGGTATTGGGTAAGGGGGTTACGGGGCGGGTCCCGACCCGATCCCACCCCTAGTTTTCATAGGTGAACAACTAGATGGAACCATCTACAAAATAAATTTAAGAGATGCAACTTTTCTCGAAATAGAGTTTCCAACCAGAAGTGATGTTGATAAAAATGTTCCTCTTTTTGAGAAGAATGAGATATTATCAACAAGAGAGATGTTAAAAGGGATGTCTTAGTCTAGTCAACAGAATAGGAGTGATTTGTCAAGTCATGAGTTGACTTCTCAATAGCCCAACTTAGGAATAAGTGTTCGTAAAATCAAATCTAAGAAGAGATTTGATATTGAGAATGAGACATTGATGATCATGATGATATTCCTCAATCTATTGAGGAAACATTAGGATGTAGAGTTAGAGAAAAATGGAAAGGTGCGACGGTTGAAGAGATGAAGTCTATGAATAAGAATCATGTTTGGGACTTAGTCGATCTTTCTCCTGGTCGAAGGGCTATTGGGAATAGGTGGATTCTCAAATAAGCTGATAGATCGATTAACAAATACAAAGCTCATTTGAGTGCAGAAGGGTTTATCCAAATGGAAGGTATTGACTTTGAAGATATATTCTCCCATAGTGAAATTTGTGTCAATACGAGTTATTTTAGCTGTTGTGGCACATTATGACTTGGAATTATATCAAATGGATGTAAAAACTACTTTCCTTAACGGTGTGCTTGACGAGGGCATGTATATGATTCAGCAAGAAGGTTTAATTGCTGAAGGCCAAGAGAAGAAAACATGTAGACTTAAAAAATCAATATATAGGCTAAAGCAAGCGTCAAGAGAATGGAACATAAGATTCAACGAAGTCGTTTTATCTTATAGTTTCGAGATGATCAATGAGGATCATTGTGTTTTCTTGAAAAGAGAAATAGGAAAACATGCTATTTATCATTATATGTTGATAATGTGCTAATAACTGCAAATGACATAGGGTATGTGAATGAAGTCAAAAAGTGACTATCATCATAATTTGATACAACTGATATGGGAGAAGATAAGTACATCTTAGGAGTGAAGATCATTAAAGATCGCTCTACAAGACTTTTGGGCCTTCATAAGTGTCTTATATAAATAAGATGTTACATCATTTTAATATGTCTAATTACAACGTAGAATATACACTTATAGTGAAATGTATTGTTTTAAGCAAGAGTATGAGTTCCAAAACTCCTGAAGAAATAGCCAAAATGAAGAAAAAATAATATGCCAGTACTATTAATAGTTTGATGTACACTATGTTGTGTACACATCCCGATATCAGTTATGTTGTTGGCTTAGTAGTTGCTTCCCGTTAAAGCCAGGATCGACACTCTGAAAAGTGGTAAAAAGGATATTCAGATATCTGAAAGTGACAATAGATTATTGTCTCTATTTTCAAAGATCTGGGATGAGCCAGAAAGGCTACACAAATACAGATTGGGCATGAAACTTTGATGACAGAAAATTCACCTCGAGCTATACCTTCTTATTGAATGGTAGCACTATCTCATGGAACAACAAGAAACAAGCTTGTGTAGCGCTGTCGACAATGGAAGCTGAGTATGTGGCTTGTGTAGCGATTGTGCAAGAAACTGTCTGGTTGAGAAGGTTCCTGAAGCATTTGAAGATTGATAAGGTCAGTGGGAGTCCTGTCATATACTGTGATAATGAAGCTGCTATAGCCTTTTCCAAGGATCCCAAATATCACAGCAAAGACAAACATATAGAAATTAAGTATAATTTTGTAAGGGATATTGTTGACAATAAAAAAATAATTGAGTATGTCCCTACACTTCGTAAAATATAACACTTTATAAAGATAATTAGAAATATGAAATGTCATGATATATTCAGTGTAAATGTCTATGTTATATTTGGATAAAGTCTTGGTGAGCATGTTGACAAGTTGAGATTGACCACTCACATGGACAATCATCTCTATATAAATAAAAGTAAGGCCGTTACTTATGGGGCAACTTATGTAGCTGTGAATAGAGACATACTCACAAATGAGATCATTTGTGTTAATAATGATCGACGTAAATGAACCCACCATTTACTGAACCTGTTGAAAGTCAGATTTGAATTTATGAGTTGAATTCAGAATTAGGCATTAGGTATGTCTAGATCAAAATCTGTACGATGTTAAATTTAAGGAAAACATACGCTCTTTTTAGTAAAGAGAATAACATCGTAGCATGTAATTCATACCATATGTGTTATAACGATAATAAGGATAGTAGGAGAATGGATCCTGCTTCTCCACTATGTGAAACCCTTGAGATTATATGTTAATCTCAATTTTACCCCAATTTACTATTTACTTAGAGTTTTAATCAGTGACTGCTACTTTAGTATGTATCCTATGGCTATGGATGATTCGGTCTATAGAGCATAACTAGGAAAGTGACTGATTTGAATAAATAGATTCTAGCTAAAAAGGAAGATCAAATAGATTTACATCTTTTGATGCGACCCATTTCTATTATGCATAGAAATGATTGTGAATATTGAATGTGGAACATGTTCTTAACATAATAGTCATTATAAGGGATTAGAGATGTTCATATTGATGCAAATAAAAATTATTTAATCTGGGTAAATAGCAAGACATGAATCAAAATAATAGTTGTGTGCCACTAGGACTGTAAATGAACCAAGCGTTCGTGAACAAGCTTGGTGTTCGGCTTGGTAAATAGCAAGACATGAATAACGTTCGGCTGGTAAATAGCAAGACATGAATATCTCCAAAATATGTGTTCAGTTCGTTAACGTTCGTGAACAATGTTCGTGAATAACGTTCGTGACAATGTTCGTGAACAATGTTCACGAACCATATTTATTAATAAAACTCTTTTCAATATGCTAAATAAATAATAAAATAAAATAAAATAAATAAATAAATTTAAAGTATCAATCTTAATAACTAATCAAATAATTAAAAGTTTCGAACAATCAAACAAGCTTGAATTGAGAGTTTGATAACATCTAAACGAACCAAGCTCAAGCCAAGCTCAAACCAAGCCCAAGCTAAGCTTGAATTGAGAGCTTGATAACATCTAAACGAACCAAGCTCAAGCCAAGCTTTAAACAAACTCAAGCTTTAAACAAACTCAAGCTCATAAAAAATAAACCAAGCCAAGCTTGAACACTCATTTCAAAAGCTTGGTTCATTTCAAGCTCGGCTCGGCTCGGTTATCTTATCTAACAAGCTTAAACACTCCAAAACTCGGCTCGGCTTGTTTACAGTCCTATGTGCCATGGGAGATTAGATGTTTCCTGGATAACAGATATGTACTACAAGGAGAGAGTCTATGTGCCACTATGAGTGTGTCTCTGAATCATTTGGAAGAACGACTATATAAGGTGTAACAATCTTCTTAACGACAATCGCTCAATATGTTTGCTATCGCATGAATCATTTTCCCTTAAATATAGATTGGATGTTCTGTTTAGTCTTTGTGACTTGATTCTTATATAAGCTATGTGACTTATTTAGTCTCTGTGACTAACTAATCTTAATAACTTAATTCTGACCAGTCTTAGTGACTTACCTTAGACGAGTGGGAGATGTAGAAAATATGCCCACGTTGCCCACATTTCCTTGGGACAAAATGTCTTTTTTGCCCCTGAGATAATTCCCATTATAAAAGAAGCATCCAAGGGTAAGAAGAGGGGTTCAAAATATGAGAGATATTTGATACATGAGATTCATTTTCACCATGGAAGGAGAAACATCCAAGCAACAAGGATTTGGTTTATGGATCTATCGAGGATGTTCATTGTAATCTTCTCGCAGACGACAAGCATGAAGATTTGTTCTTCGTCTTCACTAGATCACTTTGCTTTGGGAGATCATGTAAGTTTTACGATTTTCGTATTTTAGTAATTCATGCACTTCAATGAGGATCATTGTGTTTTCTTGAAAAGAGAAATAGGAAAGCATGTTATTTATCATTATATGTTGATAATGTGTTGATAACTGCAAATGACATAGGGTATGTGAATGAAGTCAAAAAACGACTATCATCACAATTTGATACAACTGATATGAGAGAAGATGAGTACATCTTAGGAGTGAAGATCATTAGAGATCGCTCTACAAGACTTTTGGGTCTTCATAAGTGTCTTATATAAATAAGATGTTACATCATTTCAGTATGTTTAATTGCAACGTAGAACATACACTTATAGTGAAATGTACTGTTTTAAGCAAGAGTATGAGTTCCAAAACTCCTGAAGAAATAGTCAAAATGAAGAAAAAACAATATGCCAGTACTATTCGTAGTTTGATGTACCCTATGTTGTGTACACATCCCGATATCAATTATGTTGTTGATTTAGTCAGTTGCTTCCCGTTAAACCCAAGACCAACACTCTGAAAAGTGGTAAAAAGGATATTCAGATATCTGAAAGCGACAATAGATTATTGTCTCTGTTTTCAAATATTTGAGATGAGCTTGAAAGGCTACACAAATATAGATTGGGCATGAGACCTTGATGACAGAAAATTTGTTCTTTGTGAGATTCATTTTCACCGTGGAAGGAGAAACAAGCAACAGGGATTTGGTTTGTGGATCTATCGAGGATGTTCATTGTAATCTTCTCGTTGACGACAAGCACGAAGATTTGTTCTTCGTCTTTAATAGATCACTTTGCTTTGGGAGATCATGTAAGTTTTACGATTTTCGTATTTTAGTATTTCATGCACTTCAATCTTCAAGGCTACCATAAACTCAAAAGCTCAAACTATTAGAAAAGGAATTCAGTACCTTTTATAATCATAAAAATCTGCCACACATGCACAAGAAGGCAAACTGGAACGATCTATGGATTAAGATCGTACAAGCCCAAATTGAACACATGGATGACTTATCGAGAGTATATATCGGTTAAACAATAACGCATATGATTCTGATTTTGTATTCTTATTTTCTAACAACAGGCCCTATCCATCACATATTTTATTGTGATAAGAGACATACTATAGATGTAGAAAAAATTCTCTTTCTATTGCATTAGTGGTTCATGACATCGTGAAGAAAATGAGCTTAAGATAATTAAGAATACTAATTGCACATACATACTTGCAAATTTGACGGAAAGATGTAGCACGAAGTTGATAGGCATCTGAATGATCTGGATCCACTTTTATTGCAGAATTTAGAAGTGCAATTGCATCATTATATCGTTTCAGCTTTATCATTTCAGAGGCTCTTTTTGACAAGTCAATGGCATCGCTTGGTTTGTTTTCTGAAAATGTGCTAAGTAGAATCACATTCCAATTTGAAACCATAAATAACAGAGATAGCAGAGATGCAAAAAGAAAAGCAACGGCTTGCTAAAACCATAATTTTTTTGTGGAATTAGGATTCTATTACAGTCATCAAATCCTCTACATATAGGAAACAAATTATAATTTCATTGTCATAAATATTTAGGATTTGAATATACAAAGAAAATTAGTCCATTTGTATTCAAGAATTAACTGGAAATCATGAGCATCTGACAAAGAATTCTACAAAATACCAAGATATTTAGTATTCATATTCTAAGATTAAATGCTTGAGAAACAGAAATCCCATTCACATTTTCTTGTTTGAATCCAATCATTTTTCAAAATTACATTTTTCAAGGATTCATTTAATTGGAATTCCTTTGAAATAAGAATTGATGCCAAACAGACTATAAAGGAAAAAGTAACATTGATTTAATAGAGATCGGTTCAATCTTCCAAACAGTAAGCTGACTGCCTATTGGCTACAGCAATTGGCCTTTAGTGGTTGATATTAAAATAATAGTAAAATGTAGAAAATAAGTATATCAAATTAAGGATTATTGGTGTGTGTATAACAATTGTATGTTTAATCAATCAAAACAAATTTGCAATCACGAATAAATAGATCATAATTACTAAGTAAAATACTAAACACAATGACAATAAAAACTCATGAAAAAAAGTATCTGTGTTGAAAGTAAATAAATGAGAAAAAATATAAAGGATAAAGGAAATCACATGGAAGGAAGAGAATGAAAAACATTAACTGAAAAATGGCAAAAAATCAATGTAGGCCATCAGCATCAAGTGAAAAGAGGGAGGCCATAGTCTAGTGGGACAAAAGGCTTGAGCAAACAAAGGTCTTCGAGTGGGCTAATAGGAAAAAACTAAGATCACTTTCTAATATAAAATGAACTGCCAACATATTAAAAAATTTATTTTTTCCTTACACCCTCTTGAATACCACTTTTAAAAGATCAACCTAACAAAGATCACCTAGAAACTATGAAAAACAGTCCCTTGCCAAAACCACCTAGGCCACCAATGATTACTTGTTTGTAATGCTAAGAAATACACTTTTTATGTGCTTGAATTATAATTAAACTATCCAATCTAGGACTATCTAACTCCAGCAGAAGCCTTGAGAATTGTAATAGTATCAAATTGTAGTCAAAGGGCATTCATTCTCTTTGTCCTTACGAGATGGAGAAAAGTAAAAGTGGAACAGTTGATGATCTCTTCTTTTACTTTCGTGATTACTTTCCAAATTCTGTAGTGCAATATTCGACAACAATTTATTTCTTTGTTTCATTCTTTAGCATTGGTAATTCTTAAAAAGTTAGTTCAATACTCTAACCGAGGAACCTAGATAGCATGCCAAGACACTTTGCTTATAAGCATTATCCGACCTAAAATGTTTGATAAGGTAATCGAGTCAAGTCAAGCTAAGCTTTAGGGTTGTAAACAATCGAAGCCAAGCTTTATGGTGTTCAAGCTTGTTTGATAAGATAACCGAGCAAAGTCAAACCAAGCCGAGCCTAAAATGAACCAAGTCATTGAAATGATTGTTCAAGCTTGGCTTGATCTATTTTTTATGAACTTGAGTTTGGTTCATTTAGATGTTATAGAACTCTAAATTCAAATTTGTTTGATTGTTTGAAATTTTTTCTTATTTGATTGGTTATTCGCTTGATAATTCAAACTTTTTTTTTGTTCATTTTAAAAGTTTCTTTTATTTAGCATGTTGATAAGAATTTTATTAATGAATATGATTAAACGTTGTTCACGACCATTAACGAGCTGAACACTTTCAAGTTTGTTTGTTTAGTTTAATGAATTGTTCAACCTTAGTTATTTAATTCTTGCATGTATTAAACAAACATAAACAAGATCTTATCAAGTTGATCATCAAGCTTGTTCACAAAAGTGTGGTTCATTTACATCCCTACTTAAAATAACATCATGGAACTATAAATATATCATAATTATTAACATTGCCATTCTAAAATCACAATCTACCAAGGCCCCAATCATAAACGAAACAGCAAAAGTATCATAGAGTACCTTGCGCTGAAGCAATAAGACAGTAGAAGGAAACAAATAGGTGGAAGAAGAGAAGCGGAAGGATGGCCGCGGCTGCCGAGCGTTGCGTCCTCATTACCATCGAGAAAAATATTCTCCACAACTTCGAACAAAACCGATGCGCCAACTGAGAAGAGAAGATCAATAGACAAGAAGGCGGCGGCCTGTGCCGATCAAAATAGACAGAAGGAACAAATGCCCTTCAAATCGAGACGGAGTATCTTCGTCGATGTCCAAGAGATCTCCCTCGCCTCGCTCAAGCCCCTCTTTTTTTTTTTTCTTCTTTTTTTTTTCCGGATTTGTTCAATCGGAGTCCAGGAAATAGCCGCAACAAAAACCTTCACAGATTGAATGTTAACGATGGGTTTACAGCACCCGTATCTCAATTGAATAGTCCACGATGACCCACAACAAAAACCTTCACAGATTGTTGGTGCAAACTAGGGTATTGTCAATTAGGTAAATTAAGAAATCCTTGATATGTTATCTCAGTAAGGAACACGTCAAGTTGGCCAATGAATAACCTCCACGTAAACTAATGATTCATAGCGGCTTGTTAAAGCCCATAGTGCTCGGCCCGAACCGTGAGTGAACCGTTCAAGATTGACATTTTCCATTAATTCCATTGAAAAATTCCAATTTACCGCAAGACTTTAACCAACTTATAAAAAAGGCCCTGATAATTTCAAACTATCAACGTGTCCTTCAAAATTTTAATTATATGTTACTCTCCCATCACTAACGCTGTTAATATTAACGGAAGAAACAGTCCCACATCAAACCTTTAACTCTATAAAATAATGTTCCATACTCGTACTAGGCTCCCTATAATTTAGTTATATCTTTGAGATCGATAATACTCAAATCATTTATTATCATTTGCTACCTTATTTTATCATATAATTTATAAAAAGATGCACGTAACTTTCCGAATGGATTAAACCAGGGACGGATTTAGAAATTAGAATTAGGGGGGCTTGAATTTAACGTAACAAATTATATATATAACAAAAATTTATTATATTATATTATTCAACAAAATTAAGTCCATGAAATTTTAAAACATAAAATTCATTTATAGTATAATCTACATTTATATCCTTACTTAAACAATCATCCTTTATTTTATCATATAATATTATTTTCACATGCAATCTAGTAAAAATATATCCATTACGCCTCGTTTAATATAATTTTATCAAAATTGTTCCCATAGATAAATAAGTTTTATAAATAGACTGCTAGCTATGGGTTTAAGTCGTTTAAGATTAATTAGACACGTAAAAAATTTAAATTTTATTACATAAATAATTGTTAATAATCCGTAGAATCCATTAATATGTTCCCATATTGTGTACTAATTCTAAATCGTTTATTACTAAATTTAACATAAGACTATTTTGAAGAAAAATAAAATATATAGATAATTATATAAAATAAAATGACTAATTTGGTCAAATTTATTTGCCTTGAACAGATTGCCTGATCGCATCCATTAATTACGATTTCGTCTGCTCACTTCTCCGCTCTCTCCTCGAATCCCTATCAGCTCAGCTACCTCCGTCGGTGGATCTGGATCTCTGATCGAAGCCACGAATGCAGGCATGCTTAGATCCCCCATTTTCGTCATCGAAATCGACGTGTAATATGATTCTATGTCTCCAAAAGAAAAATCCTAGATTCTCTCCTCTTGATCCGTTTACCATCTCATGTTCCTCAGATCTGTGAGAGAAATCGATCAGAGATGGATTTTGCTTCCGGATCCGAAAATAAGATGATATCTTTCTTCTGATTCCTTGTTTTCTGCTGCCTGCTGCTTGTTGCTTGGCCTTTCTCCGATCTGAACTGGTTTTATCTACCTGGAAGCTTCCCCCTCATGAGTATCTGGTCGGAGTCAAAGAGGTCCTGCCGACGAAGGTCAACTCGCTTACCTCCATCGAGACCGAGCTTCCTTTCAACAACTATAGTCTTCCATTTTGCCACCCTCACGATGGAACGCCAAGAATCTTGGGAGCTCCTCATGGGAAACGGATCTCAAACAGGGCTGGGCTACAACCCAAGAGAGCCCCACTGTAGATCCGTCTCTGGATTAAACACACTACTTTAATTTACCAAAGGGCATATTCACTTACGTGTTCTTCATATTTTACTCTTCCCAACAAATCTAGTAAATTTTTTTTTCTTTTCTATGTCATTTTTTCTGTCATTTTTTCCTCTCTTCTTTGTCCTCTCTTCTATATATGTTATTGATGTTGTTAGCATTAACAATCTAACCTAGATTTTTTATGAATGTCAAAATAGATTAAGTTAATTTAATTGTGATTTAATACTTTAACTAAGTATGCAGGAGAACCTCAGACTGATCGACGAGCTGACCAGATGCTTGACACGAAGTTCAGCTAGGTCAACGAGTCAACCTGATAGCTGGTACGAAACCCAGACTGGTCGACGAGCTAACCGGATGTCTGGCACGAAATCCAGCTAGGTCGACGGGCTGACCTGATAGCTGTCACGAAGTCCAGACGGGTCGACGGGCTGACCGGACGTCTGGCAAGTAAGTTAAGATAAGTCGCTGGAGGAGAGTGACTATGAGGACGCGTTCCCGGATAGGGAACTTAGGCGTCAATCCAACTTAGATCCATTTCAAAAATCTAAGTTGAGATCGTGACTAGATTCTGATCTCGGGGAGACGAAATCTAATTACTATTCTTTTTCTATTGTGCTAACTTTTGTTTTGCAGGGTAGTTTAAACTATTATTTTACCTCGGACTAACTCTTTCTTGCAGGAGAAGGACTTTCTGGAGAAAGGTGGTTCGGGCGCCCGGAACTGGTCCGGACGCTTGAAAGGAAAATTCTATCCCCGACAGCTTGGAGCGCGTTGATTGATCTGACGACGTCACGGTCAGGCGCCCGGAAGGAATCGGGGAGCCTGGAGCCTCCTATATAAGGAGGGTGAGTCATGAAGCAAAGAACAACAACGACATCTACTCTACTGCGCCGTGCTCCTGCGACGTTGCGAAGCTTCTCCGACAACGTGCTGATTTTTCTTTCCTTTATTGTCGTCGGTATTTCCTTTTTTAAAAGTTCTTGTACTTTCATTTGTAATATTTTTACGAACTATTAGTGATTGTCCAACGAAAGCACTCAACAAGTGTGAGTCTTGGAGTAGGAGTCGACCAAGGCTCCAAACCAAGTAAATCGATTCTTGTTAGCATTGTTCTCTTTCTTTTCTGTTGCGTACTCGCTACAATAATTTTTCAATCAATATTCACCCCTCCTATCGACTTTCACGATCCAACAAGTGGTATCAGAGTAGGTACCGCTTTGCTTTGATGCAACCACCAATCAAACAAGGGGGTGAAATTCTTTTTCAAATATTTTTTCTTTCTTTCGGCTTTAAGTTTTACATTATAATCCAAATTGGTATTATTACCTTTTTGGAAGATTTTTCATAGCAATTAAGCTGAACTGGTGCATTACCAATTTAGTTTTAGATTTTTTTTTATTTAATCCCGCACTATTAATCCAAGACCAAGTCTTGAGATTTTTTGTTTCCTTATTTGTTTGTGTACAAGGTAAAATGTCTCAAATCGAAGGTTTCAGCACAGTTCGCCTCCCTCTATTCAACGATGACTATTTTTCTTATTGGAAGAAGCGAATGGAGATTTATTTGAAGACCAATTTCGACCAGTGGTTCAGCGTCACCAGAGGATACAAGGCGTCAGTCGACAACTCTGGAAATCCACTGGATCCGGAACAGTGGACTCCGGACATGAAAAGGAAAGCCTCAACGAACTTAAAAGCCCTCAACACGTTGTAATGCGGACTAACGAGGGAAGAGCTGAACCGAGTGGGCCCATACCAACATGTGAAGGAATTATGGAACAAGTTGGTCGAACTACACGAAGGAACAAGCGGTGCCAAGGTAACTAAATGTGGCCTTCTTTTAAATAAACTCTTTAATATTAAAATGCAGAAAGAAGAAACGGCAAGTCAGCTCCATGCGAGGATCAAAGACATCCTCAACGGACTTCACGTGATAGGCTACCAAATGGAGAATCGCAACTTAATCAGGTACGCTCTAAACGTATTTCCTCGAAATGCATTGTGGGCATCCATCGTGGATGCCTATAAAATTTCGAAGAATCTCTCTAAGTTAAAATTAAACGAGTTATTTTGCGAACTTGAGTTACATGAGCAGACTAACGCCAGAACCGAGAAAGGTATCGCTTTGTTTGTAGGTTCCTCTAAAGAAAAGATAAAGACCAAGCATGAGCCTAAAGATGAGTCTGACCAAGATTCAGAAGATGAAGAGTACCTGGTGAACCTGGTAAGGAAGATGTTCACCAGGAGGAAGAAGAACTTCAACAGAAAAGACCTGCAGAAGATCAACTCCCCAATTGAACCAAGGAGCGTGACTTGCTTCGGGTGCAACAAGAAATGCCACTACAAGAACGAGTGTCCGAAATTGAAAAGCGACAAGTCGAAGACAACCAAGAAGAAGACTCTCAAAGCAGCATGCATGGGACGACTCATCATCAGAAGAATCAGAAGTCGAGGAGCAGAAGCACCAAAGCCCTTGCGTTGATGGCTTGCGAGTCAGAATCGGAAGACAGGTCCGAACCCGAATCGAGCCATGAGTCCGTACTCGTTTTCGAAGGTCTTGAAGAGGTATACCATAGCTTAAATAAGAAATTTTTAAAAGTTATTTCATGTTTAGATAAAAAATTAACTACAATTGAAAATGAAAATAAATTACTTCTTGAGGAAAACCAAAACCTAAAGAACAAATCACAAACTCTAATCCAACTCAAGACTTAACACCTGAGGAGGAAAATTCAACACTAAAAATAGAAATTAATAAATTAAAAGGGCTTTTAGAAAAATTTACAACAAGATTAAAAAATTTAGATCTTATTTTAAATAGTCAAAAAGTCATTTACAATAAAATCGGACTTGACTACAAATCAAGTTCAAATAAAACATTTATATCACTAATAACTCAACATAAACAACAAACTAAAGCTTGAGTTTCGAAAGCGTGCTTAACCACACAAGTAGGAATTAACCAATATTATAAACCCAAAGATAAAATATATTGTGTAAAATCAAATAAATCAAATCAAAGGCTAAAATACAAATCTAGACCAACCAAACCAAAAACAAACTATTTTAGAACCTACCAAAAATCATACTATCATCAAGTTAAATATAATTATAAAAGTAATCGACATAACTCCAAAACTAAAAGCTAAATCAGATCAATAATTCAGGGGGAGGCTCCAAAATAGCTGGCACCTCCAAAACTAACTTACCCGACAGGGTAACCAAAAACTAATCTACCCTCCAGGGTAATTAGGACTAGTTTTTTTTTTATAAAAAGGGGGACAACAATTTAACTTGACCAACGGTACTGGTAAAGTTTTAGATGATAGTACGTTAGGGAAACTCTATCTATACATGTTTAGGAAGATATGACTTCGACCTGGTGCATTTGGCTTAGTGGAACTAACTGAAACTACCCCTTACGTGGATAGGACTATTTGGAAAACCTCGAAAGCATGGTTACTCTAATGATGTCCAAGTGACTCACCATAACCCAGAAGTTTATCCAAATAATGTCTGTTTGTTGAGCTCAAAGTTAAACCTGAATTTAACACAAAATTAAACCAAATCCTAAAAATTGAATTTAACTGATCTCACAAAATTATACGATTCCCTAATTGAAAATTTAGATCTGGTGAAATGACTAAGGATCAAATTAAATTAAATTAAATTAAATTGAAAATTCGATTTCAAAATTATTTTAATTTTTTTTAAAAAAGTTTAAACTTAAAAATTATTTTAACTTAAAAATAATTTTAAATCTTTTTAACTTAAAAATTCTTTAACTTAAAATTTTTTTTAAACTTAAAAATTATTTTAAATTTTTTTAACTTAAAAATTATTTTAAATCTTTTTAACTTATTTTAAACTTAAAAATTATTTTAAATCTTTTTAACGTAAAAATTATTTTAAACTTAAAAAAATTATTTTAAATCTTTTTAACTTAAAAATTATTTTAAACTTTAAAAATTATTTTAAATATAAAGATTATTTTAAACTTAAAAAAATATTTTAAATCTTTTTAACATAAAAATTATTTTAAACTTAAAAAATTATTTTAAATCTAAAAATTATTTTTAACTTAAAAAATCATTTTAAATCTTTTTAACATAAAAATTATTTTTAACTTAAAAATTATTTTAAATCTTTTTAACTTGATTTTAAAATATATTTAACTTAAAAATTATTTTAAAATTTTAATTAACTTAAAAAATTATTTTAACTTAAAAAAATTATCTTAAAATTAATTTAACTTTAAAATTATTTAACTTATCTTAAAAATTAATTTAACTTAAAACTTATTTTAAATTAACTTAAAAATTAATTAACTTAAAAAAAATCCATGGTAAAAAAAAATAGGGGCGAGCGCCCCTGGTATGGTCTTCCGGGGCACCCGGAAGGCACTCCGGGCGCCCCCCCACACACACACACACTTTTTTCCGGGCGCCCGGACCACCTTATATAAGGGGTGGCAGGGGCACTCCTCTCCTTGCACCTCCTTCTTCTACTCTTGCCAAGGTTCTCACAGAGCTTTAACGCAAGAGAGATTAAAATTAAAATGTTTACTTTATTCTTTGGTTATTACGCTCCTATGAGTCAACCGAGGTTGTCATTTCTAGTATTTTTCACGATGCGTCGGTAAATTTTCATTCCTCTTCTAAATATTTTTAAAATATTTCCTATAATTTATTGCTTAGTCTAGTTTTTCTTTAATAAAGTAGGAAACGTCCTAATACTGGTGCTGGGCCCTCGACCGCTAGTACTAACCCTAAGTTCCCTATTGAAGAACTTAGGATTAGGTTTGACTCTACCATTTATATGTCTATCTAGACTAGGTGTTTAGATAGACAGTTTTTCTTACGCTCTTGCATTCCAGCTGTAGAGGTCATTGACTACTACAGCTTGCAGAACCTTGTTTACTGTACCAGTTCAGTAAGCATTGGTTTATGTGTTGAACTGTACAACAACTTAGTCAGGGTAGATGACCTTACATATACTACTAGGGTAGCTGGTATTGATATCACGCTATTCCTTACCGCCGTCCAGACCTTTTTAGGGTTACGACCATCTACATGCACTTTTTAGTGCTACCCTCCTAGGGATCTACCATTTGGTGATCCTTACTCTAATATTACCCTTGATATAATTTATTCATATTTTTTTTTGGGAGAGCGAGTACCCATTGTTACTATGTTTAGGTCAGTGTCCCTTGAGTTCAGGACTATGTCCTCTATAGGGTGTTAGTCTCTTGTATTTTGTTGTTGACCACTTGCAACGTCGCGATGATGCACCCATTTCACTCTTTTCTCCTTTATACCTTTTGCCATAGGTTAGATATAGACATTAGCCTACATATCTTTCAGGTCATTATCTACTCAGCTGGAGTCCCCACCAGCGCACGAGTTCATATGTCGTACTGTCACATTTTGATAGAACATATTGCCTCCCTACGTATTGACGTCACCAGAGGTGATGTCCGAGTCCTGACTGAGTTTAATGTTGTAGGATCTAGGAACTTTTCTTTAGGAGGTATCCATACCGATGATGAGGGTGTCCTATCCTGGCGGAGGGGGGCACAACACCAGCCTGATCTAGATATAGAGCCAGATGCCTAGGGGGAGGAAGCAGAGCAGGATGAGTTTATGATCACACTATTCGGCGAGGTCGCTTCGACCCCGGCACCGCCCCCAGCCCGAGCATCACGTCCCGCTCCTTGCACTCTAGGCGACCGAGTTACCCAACTTGAGCTATCTATAACGAGTCTCTGTCAGGAGGTTTCCAATTTTCACCGAGGTATGCGGCAGGAGGTCTTCGACTTATGACGGGAGATGCGGCAGGAGGTCTCCGACTTGCGACGGGACGTGCGACAGGAGATCTCCGACCTTCGACATGATCTATCCAGCTCTCAAGAGGATGACTGGACCCTTCATACTGAGCTGATAGAGATGTTATGCTCCTTGGGGTCAGGACCACCCTCATCATCATCCTGATAGACTAGATCGCTACTGTCTATATGTACTTTATCTTGATTATTGTTTTTTTGTATTGACTTATTTCATCTCAGATATTGACTTGTCTTGTTCTGATTAATAAACTAGGATTCTTAAATTACAGAAATTGTTTTAAAAAATGTCTTTCTTAAATTCTAGGATAAAACTTTTATGTTTTCAAAAATTTCCATTTTTAGAATTTTCGAAAATCAGTTTTAGCCTTAGAATAGATCAATCCCTTAGAAAGCATACTCCTATAGATTTAAGATTTGAGCATCTCACCAACACATTAGGGCTAACTTGATTGTGTATTTCTGAACTTAGAAAGGGGTGAGATGTATAGGCAGATTGCTTAGACTTAAGATACTTATTTCAGTGCATCGCCATAAGTCTGGGAGTTAAATACAAATCACACATCAATCAGGTTAAGTTATTCAATTTAGTCAAACACTAACTGATTACACTTAATTTAATCTAACTAACCAAGTGAAAGTTACTATCCTCTGATAGTTAGCAAGTAACTAATCGGTTAGACAATTATTTTTTTTATGTCAGGTCCAGGGGGAGAATTAATTAAACTTATTTTCATACTTAGTACCAAAATTATTTTCTCCGCCTTGAAAATATTTTTGAAAAGTATTTCCTTAAAATATTTTTTTAAAATTTGACCTTATAAACTTATTTTTGTAAATCTAAATCTATTTTTAAAAATTAGTTTTTATAAAACTAAGTCTTTGAAAATTGGATTTTATAAAAGTTAACTTTTATATAAAACTTATATATAAACTTAGTTTTGAAAATTAGATTTGTAACTTGGATTTTATAAACTTGACTTTATTAATCTTACTTTTGTAAAGTAGGTATATTTGAAAATTAGCCTTTATAAAACTTATGTTTGAATTTCTTTTTCAAAAAGCT
This sequence comes from Zingiber officinale, assembly GCF_018446385.1. Taxonomy (NCBI): domain Eukaryota; kingdom Viridiplantae; phylum Streptophyta; class Magnoliopsida; order Zingiberales; family Zingiberaceae; genus Zingiber; species Zingiber officinale. The sequence goes on from NC_055986.1 coordinate 142,387,493, forward strand.
AGTAGATAAAGTTTAAATTTTACAAAATTAGTAAGTTATTTTTATAAATTAGCTATTTTTTCAAACTTAACTATTTTTGAAAAAGTAAAAGATAATATTTAAAGCAAAATTTCTATGTTTTCTACTTTAAACTCCCTCAAGTCAATCTGACTCTAGTTCGGATTCTCAATTGCGATTTTTCTTTCACTTATCTATTCTATATTCTTTTTTGATGAATGCCAAAGGGGGAGAGTTAGGTGATTTAAGTTAGTTAACAAACAAAATATAAAATATCAAAACCTAAATCTTAACCTAAAAACCATCTTAATTGATTGCTTACTTTTTGCATATGTTTTCATTAACTTAACTCAGGTTGTCATTGTATCAAAAATGGGGAGATTATTGGTGCGGTTAGCACTAACGGTCTAACCTAGATTTTTGATGAATGACAAAGTAGGTTAAATTAGTTTAATTGTGATCTAACACTTTAACTAAGTGTATAGGAGAAGCCTAGATTAGTCGATGGGCTGACCGGATGTCTGGCATGAAGTCCAGCTAAGTTAACGGGTCGACCTGATAGCTGGCACGAAGCCCAGACTGGTCGACAGGCTGACCGGATGTCTGACACGAAGTCCAACTAGGTCAACAGGCTGACCTGATAGTTGGCACGAAGTCCAGACGGATTGACGAACTGATCGGACGTCTGGTAGGTAAGTTAAGGTAAGTCACTGGAGGAGAGTGACTATGAGGATGCGTTCCCGGGTAGGGAACTTAGGCGTCGATCCAACTTAGATCTATTTCGGAAATCTAAGTTGAGATCGTGACTAGATTCCAGTCTCGGGGAGATTGAATCTAATTACTATTCTTTTTCTATTGTGCTAACTTCTGTTTTGCAGGGTAGTTTAAACTATTTTTTTGTCTCGGACTAACTCTTTCTTGCAGGAGAAGGACTTTCTGAAGAAAGGTGGTCTGGGCGCCCGGAAGGGATCAGGGCGCCCGAAGTTGGTCGGGGCGCCCGGAACTGGTCCGGGCGCCCAGAAGGCAGATTCTATCCCCGACAGCTTAGAGCGCGCCTAATTGGTCCGATGGCGTCATGGTCTAGGCGCCTGGAAGGGATCCGAGTGCTTGGAGCCTCCTATATAAGGAGGGTGAGTCATGAAGCAAAGAACAACAACGACATATACTCAACTGCGTTGTGCCCCTACGACACTGCGAAGTTTCTCTGACAACGTGCTGATTTTTCTTTCCTTTATTGCTGTCAGTATTTCCTTTTTTAAAAGTTCTTGTACTTTCATTTATAATATTTTTACGAACTATTAGTGATTGCCCAACGAAAGCACTCAACGAGTGTGGACCTTGGAGTAGGAGTCGACCAAGGCTCCGAACCAAGTAAATCGATTCTTGTTAGCATTGTTCTCTTTCTTTTCCGCTACGTACTCGCTACGATAGTTTTTTGATCGATATTCACCCCCCTCTATCGACTTTCACGATCCAACACGTGCAACCTCTCTTTTGTTTCCTCTCTTATCTTCTCTTTCCTTTCTCTTTTGCATTCATCCATGCATAATATGGGTCTGATATGTAAATCATATTAGGCCAACAACGTTTAGGGTTTAGTTGATTTTTTGATAACATTTTAACACTTTCAGAGAAGTCGAAATAATTAATGGAGGGCACCATTGAACTAATTGCAGCTTGAGAAATCTACGGAACCTGAAATGATTACAATATAATGTTTTTAGATCAATCAGTGGGTTTTGATGGAAATCCACTGATGTACCTAGATAGATCTGATTGGACTCATTTCAGATCTTATAGATTTCTGAGGTTATAAGGAGTCCAACGATATCATCCATTGTTTATTTCAACTTCTCCAGAGGTGTTAAAATATTATCAAAAAATCAACCCAAAGTGGGTCTGATATGAACCGTGAGCTTGATATGATTGTATATCATGCCCATGTTAGATCTAAAATGGTTCCATATCAGACCTTATTAGGTAAAAGAAGAGGGTTAGGTCTGGGTCCTTCAATCCATAAACACGTTCATTTCATCTCTAACTGAAACCAACCAACCACTCGATTGATCTCATCTATCCCCATTAGAAATCTCTTGGAGTTCATTTAAAAGAATTGGTTTTGCTTTTTATGTCACTTAAGGAAAGGTTGGTATAAATTTGGAAAGTTTGCTTTTACATGAAATTCGAAAACAAATAAAGGAAAGGGAAGATGCGGGGGTCAAAGTGTAAGCTAATATGACACGAAAAGCATAATCAATTTCTCTTAAATGAACTCCAATGGCTTTCTAACGGAGATAGATGAGATTGGTCGAGTGGTTGGTTATTTTTAGTTAGAGATGTAATGAACGTGTTTATGGATTGAAGGACCCCAAACCTAACCCGTTTCTTTTACCTAATAGGACCTGAAATGAGTTCAATTAGACTTATCTAGGTCCATTAGTGGATTTCGATCAAAATTCACTGATTGATCTAGATTAATAAGATTGGAATCATTTCAGGTTCCATGGGATTTCTGAGGCTGTAAGAAGTCAAATGGTGTCCTCCATTGATTATTTCGACTTATCCAAATGTGTTAAAATGTTATCAAAAAAATTAACTAAATCATAAACGCTGGGACCTAATTTAATTTGCATATCCGACTCACGTTATGTATGCATGCAAAAGAGAAAGGAAAGAGAAGAGTGAGAGGAAAGAGAGAGAGGTTGAATGCATAGGAGAGAGAGAAAAGAAGCGAAAAAAATGATATAAAAAAGAGAGAGAAAATTAGGTTTGTCAGGAGGGATAAAACAAAAAAAAGCATATAATTGAATGTACTCTTTGGTAAATACCAAAGTACCATGTGTTGGTGCAGTTGACACCAATGGTTAGATCTAAATTTTAATGAATGATAAGTGTATTAAAGTTATATGTGTTATGATCTAACCTTTCTACCAAGTGTGAAGGACTTGACTGGTCTGACACTAGACTAAAATCCAGCTATGTCCGGAGGACCTGATAACTGATGTAAAAGTCTAGATAGGTCAAGGAGTGATCCAATATATGGAAAGAAGTCCGGCTGGGTCTGCAAGACCTGACAGTTGACCGAAATCCAATTGGATTTACGGACCTGACAACAAGCGGGAAGACTTGGTGGACCGTAAGGAAGTCAAGCGATTCTGCATGGTAAAGTAAGTCATTGGAGGAGAGAGTTCAGTGAGGACGAGTCCCAATTAGAGGCTTTAGGCGCAAGTCAAAATTAGGTTCATTTTGGAAACCTAAATTGAGACCGTGACTAAATTCTAATCTCGAGAAGACAGGGTCTAATTAATACTGCTGTTTTATAATTGTACTAACTATGTTTTGTAGATTAGATATTTTTCTTGTTGAACTAACATGTTTTGCACTGAGAAAAAATAACAAGAAACCTCAAGTGAACAGTGCTCAAGGTGCCTCCTATGTTGCTGGAGGCACCTCGGAGGCTTGGTCGCAGACTCCGCACGGGAGGGCGCGGAAGTGCCTTCAACGCATTTGAAGGTGCCTTGAGCTTGACGCTGGAAGGTGCTTTAGGGAGGTTTGAAGACCTTCCAGAGGATAAACATCAAAGGTGTGGAAGTTATTGGTTTTGAAGCTAAGATAATCAGATTTGCTGCTGGAGGCGTTTCGGAAGAGGCTGAAAGCATCTTCCATTGCCTATATATACCTTGTTCGAGCAGCAAACAACACACAATTTATTTATGAGCTTCAACGACTCTTCTGTTGCTTCAACTATACTCTGCCGTTGTGCAACTGCTCCGAGGACATCCAACCATTGCCGACAGACTGACATTGACACACGAGCCCATTTAGACTCTACAACTTTAAGTGTTGGTAACTAGTTTTAAATTTGTACTTATTTTACATATTTGTAAAATGAAAGTGTAAGATTGTGACACTTTCCTATTTCGTTCTTTGTATTCATCATTCTTATGGCAATTCCAGAAGAGGATTTAATAAATTATCCATCGATAGGTCCGAAAGACCTAGGTTTGGAATAGAAATCGTTGAAGGCTCCGAATAAAATAAAATCTCTTGTGTTCGTGTTTTCTTCTTTCTTTTCTTTTCATCTTTTCAAAAGAAAAGGATAAGTTTTTAAATCCACGTAGTTTACCCCCTCTCACGTGCATAACGATCCTATACTATGCATCTTTTGATCAATTCAAAAACCTATGTGCATCTTTTAGTAAATATACTATATATAAATATACTATATTTTAATTTCCCAAATTGATCCTAATCATTTGATCAATTAAATAGAGAAATATACCTTTACTAACGTAAACCGAATCAATTTTTTTAATCAAATTTATAAAATATCGATTAATTCGATCGAAAGTCAAATTAATCCATTTTAAAAAGAATTTATTAAAAAAGTGAATTCGATCTTAGAAAATAAATTAAAAAAAAAATTAATTTAATCTAAAATTTTAATTAATTCCATCTATTCAGTTTACTAAATAAAAAAAATTTAAAGCCAAAACAAATCGAATTAACTGATAATTTTAGAAAAAAAAACTAAACTTCTAAATAAACTGAACCCGAATTTTAAAATTTGATTGCTTTATTCAGTTTAATCAAATTTTCACTCATTCCTAATCTTAACTCATATGTCTAAGCATGATATAAAATTGCATTAACATAAGCTTATGTTAATCAGCATAATTTAAAATTTTTTACCAAAACTAACATAACATTATTAGATTGATTATAAGAATGCAAAGGAAGTTCATTATTGATTCCAATACAATTACAAGGAAACTGCATCCACAATCACAAGCACCAAAGTTTTTTTTTTTTAAAAAAAAATCCAAGAACCTGAAAGGAAATCCCTTCATGACCGTGTTAAAGTTGTCAATAATTTTTAGAAGGTGAATAAAAACAAGAGCGCAATGAAATTAGTAGCTTACTACATACTAGCTAAAAACTCAGCAACATAATTGTGTAGAATATCAAGCTCTTTCAATCATCTATTTTTTCTATCATAAAAAAATAAAAATAAAAGACCGTGTGCAAATCCTTATCTCAACATTCCATAAGTTGTTTAATATATGAAAAACACCTACAACATGCCAAGAATAAAGCTAAATTAATATTCAAAGTGATTCGGACGCATGCAATGAATATGATGGTGATTTCAGGCTCATGAACTCACCAAAATCACACACATACAAAAAGAATCATAAAACCAGCTGACAACAACCAATATAAGATTAAAAAAAGTGTAGTCATCCAATAAAATGAATAGAAATGTACGTAGCAACTTTAAACACTTACTCCTAAAATACTTGGATTATTTTCCCCATGCATCATTTTTGACATAACTAACAGATGCTTTTAAGGAACTAAAGTTTTAAAACATGCAGAGCAGCAGAACATGTAGAATCCCTAATAAACAACTTCAAACCATCATCTGGACAATTTTATATCTACAATGAACAATCGTGAACATTTTTACTATGAGTAATCCCAATAAGAATGTAGATTTACAAGTGAAGTGATCAGCATCATGGATTTAGCAAGAGAGTATTAGCTTTCAGTCTAATGGACTGTGTAATAATGTATACAAGGCAAGAAGAAATAAGTTCATTGCAAATTAAATTGTTCAAACTTCAAATTTCCATAAGCCAAACACCATCTTAGAATTAACTTTTTTGGTTTGTGTTATTAAACAAGAAGAAAGATTATACAGAATCATTTTCATGTGGAATTAGAACTTAACAAAGACATAAACCACCCAAAACTTGACATCCACAACCCAAACAGATATAACCGAGCAAGTTATAAAATATATATTGTCACTTGTTCGTTTTCTGTAGACAGATTTCTGGTCCATCATATACTCGAGACATATAGATATCATTTTCCAATAGAAGATTAACTTAAGTACCTAACTGCTGGGTTAATCAAGAAACTAAAGGGAGAAGTTAACTCTAGATGGTTTGAACAAAACTACATATTTATCATATAGTGCATTTTGAATTTTTTTTAAGGATCAAAATGGAAAGCCCTAAATAACAATGTTGAAAGTTGCTTCACAATTTCCATTATTTTTTGTCTTCACCATGATGTGTCCGCATGCCGCATTGGATGTAAGAGTATTTGCGTCAAGATTAAATCCATCCCAACAATGTTGTTGTAAAAATTTGTACAACTACATTAACAAGTGCTCCAAATTTAACTCGCTTACCACTAGACCAAACAATTATTGGTAGCTCACAATTTTCATTCTATATTCTCATTATCTACTATTCCATGATCCATTTATATGTAAAGTCCCAACATGCTTAATTGGTGTTCCAACAGAAATTGATATCAAATCCATTAATCTAATGCCTCGATGAACCTCAAAATGTAGGAGATTAATCAAAAAAACTTGAAGCCTGATATACCTAAGGCAAGAGCAATCTGAATCAGAAGCAAAAGTAAGATAATGATGGCTCAAACTTAAAAAAAAAAATGTATGTAAAAGGAAATTAAATTCTTATTACAATTTGAGAAATACAAGCAAATACTATCCAATAATCACATAAAGAAATTACAAATGGTGTTTCTAATTTTTTATTACATCATCAATCCAATTACAAGCATAGAAATTACTCAATAGTTATGATAAAAATATGAATCACCGAGAACATTCCTAGCTAAAACAGATATTTTTACAATAAAATATGACCATGTAGATTCAGAATTTAAAGTAAAAAAAAATGTAGGGCAAGTAGGCAACAGCAAAGCTGTAAAATTCTCACCAAGAATCAAAAAATAATGAGCAGCGCGAAAAGCATGTAGACGAGCCAGCAAGCGTAGGCTATGAGACTACGGTTCTCATTCCCGCAGGCCGCCAACTCCACCAGAAGTGCCGTGCAGATTCTCGTAGACCATAGCACGAAAACCGCAGCAATCGAGAAGATCACAATGCCGCCATGGGGCACAAAAAGTGACAATGCTGATAAAATCACCATCGGCAGCATGGAGTACCCAATCAGGCTCAAGCACCGATACAGATCCAAATTTCCATTGTGTCCCGCGAGCATATTGAAGACCACGTAGAGAAAGAGAGCGGCGCCCGTGACCCACCCTAAGATGATTCCGAAATGGAACTTGCCGGCCAGAAGCTGGAAGAGGCCGAAGGCCATGACGAACAGAAAGGGACCAGAGAGGTCGGCGTCCTCGTGAAGACTAGCGTTCAACCGGAAGGGGTTCAAGATCGAGAGAGTCTTGCGCCAGATCTGGCGGGTGTTGATACCGAGCTCCTCGAGGAGGGGCAGTTCGTCGTCGAAGGAGCCGGATACTGAGAGCGCGCCACCGGAGGGGGCGAATACTGGGGCAGAGAAGGAGGAGGCGGGAGGGGCGGATCCGATGTCGAATGACATGAAGGGGATGCTAGGGTTGGCGGGGCCAGCGTTGGAGGGGCGCGGGGGGTGGAAGGGCGATGCCGCTGCCCCTGGCGCGCGGCGCTGATGGGGAACGCCGGTTGTTCCGGCGGAGGGAAAGACCACCGGCGGGACGGAGAATTCCTTGGCCATCACGCAACGCGCTGAGTAAAGAATCCGGAGGTTTTTGTTTCCGATCCAAACTCCGTGATAACCCAAAAAGAGTTCAATAAGAACGACAGCATCATTAATGATGATAAAAAAAAACATTTACACATGTATTTTTTACTTCTTTTTTTGAATTGCTCCCGTGATTTTTTCACAATTGAGGTGTCACCCCTGCATTTTAAATACTCAATTAGATCCGCATAAAACTACCTTAATCCATAATAAAATCTCAATTAATATGTGAATAAACATTATAATTAACTTGATACGCGGTTAGTAATGAATTCAATTAGATAAATGTATTATATTGATATTTATTATAAAAGATGCATTAACTTTATTGAAAAATATTAAAAGTATAATCAAAATATATTAAAAAATTACTGTCAAACACCAGAGAAATAGGATAAATATCTTGGAGATCGACTTTGTACATCAATGAACACTAGCTTCAGAATTAATCGAGTAAAATTCGGACAACTATATTATTAATAGTGACATGTGGCATCTGAGTACAATATAACTCCTCCTCCACCTCCACGAGCAAAGAACTCAATACCTCATTTGTCATCACGAGATATCATCAATAAGGCAATCTCGACTTCTCTCAATTTCATCCTCTATTCCATAACCCAAAGCGCGGCTCTTGAATTGGACTGATCAAAGGAAGCAGCATATAAATACTGTTGGATCATATCGTTATGGGCTCTGCGACGTTCGTGGAGGTGATCTTGGCCCTCTTGTTGCCACCCCTGGGAGTCTTCCTGCGCTACGGCTGTGGTGTCAGTTACTAACTCCTGTTGATCTCTTATTTCTTTCTTCCTCAGTCCTCACAACTTAAGATATGTCAAGATTAATTGCAGGTGCAGTTTTGGATCGATCTGCTGTTGACGATATTTGGTTACATACCTGGAATCGTTTACGCCATCTACGTCTTGGTGGGATAGTACCTACGTACGATCGATCACTCAGTAAGTTTTTCACTGGCTAGAAGGTGGGTTCATGCAATAAGTTGCGAGGATGATCCATGAACGTGTTCCAGTTTTGCTTTGTGAGAAAATTATACCTTTTTGTTCTATTTATGTTGATGACTCGAGATGATGACAGATGTTTGGTGTGTGATGATTAGTATTATCGTAGAAGATGAATTTTGAGGCTACAAAATTAATGTTATTTGACTTATTTCAGGGGTTCAACGAAAAATTACATTGAGGAACTGGAAAATATGAAAATGTTTTTTTTTATGTAGTTCATCTATTGATTCAATCGCGTCTTATGAAACCAGCTTCGAAGTTTTGATTCGATTGATTAATAAAAATACTCTGTAAGATTAACCTTGAAAACTTCCTGCAGTCTGCAAAGGGAGTGCCAAACCCTGCACTGAAGATGGACAGGTCAAATTTCATAGCAAAGAATATAAATATAATGCAAACCTATTCCACTAATGTTCATTGTTCAACCTTAAAGGAGGCTAAAATATCTCTACTCATTAAGAACCATTCCAAAAGACGAAAGTGATCATAGAACAAGCAGAAGATAATAAAAAAATGGCAAGTCGAATGGTAATTGCAAATCATCATACTCTTGAAGGTACATAACATCCACTTCCACGGGGCACAGATTAGATAGACGACTTACAGTTCATGCAAATCCAAGTAAATTTCTGGCAATTAATTAATCAGCATAAGGATTGGGCAAAACGCGGAGTAAATCCATATGTTTGTCGCCCGAGCTCGAGCCTCCACAAACCTGCAGAGCAAATAAATAAAAATGGTTTGCACTTTTTCAACGACTTGCCTATCAGCTTCTTTTAAGAACTGTGCATAACCCAATTTTGAAAACTTCAAGTGAGTTTCAGCATAATCAACAAAGAAAGCATTCTAGTTCAAAATTTTAAAGATCATGGGGCAAAAAACAAAAAGGTTTCACCAAAATAATTTACGACAATTACAATTTTTTAGATAACGAGATTCATACAGGATCAATTAGAAAGGGCCTTGTTGGAAGGAAGCTGGAGAAGGCCTTCTGTCTCTCCACTCAGGAGTTCACTGTCACAGACAAATTCTTTTTTATCCAGTTCAAAACAAAAATGAATGTAAAAGATAACCAGACAAATTTATGAAGCACAGTCAAACTTGCTTTTGTTGCTGTTAAAAATTTACTTGAAGTGTAAGTTGTCGAATATGAGAGGATTGGAGGTCCAAGCGGCTTCGAAGCTGTAATCTCTCCTTGTGGCGCCTTACCTGTAGAAGATGACTAGAGTCAAATTGAATGATAAACAGAGAAATCAGAAAGCATAGTGTGGCCATCAGAAAGTGCAACAATGTCCTGATCACACAAGCTGCACAATTTGGAGGGAGCATAAACCACTGTTTTAACATAGATTATTTCTCTTACTGTAAAAGGTTAAAACAAAAAATGATGACTTTCAGTGACACCGTTAACAAACACATAAGTGGACAAGTTGAGAAATTCTATATCCAACTGGACAACTTGGGAAATAAAAATTGGTAAGATGCAACATAAAAGTTATCCAACTGGTCTATTACAAGTTTACAACTAAGAGTAAAGGCAAGGTCAGTATGAGCGGCGGTTATGCTAGGAAAAAAAGTATCTACAAACTTAGTACTAAATTGTGTTTCTAAAAAAGAAAATATAGACTTCTCTAGCATTTTATGTAGACAACATACCGGCTTTCCACAGGAGGTTCAGGCTTGTCCTTGTGAAACAAAAGTCAGAATGTTAACAAGTGATTTGGCTTCAAAAGGAATATAGTAAAAACTAATAGCAGGCAAAAATCCAAGGAAAGATTGAACTTTGAAACTTTACAATTTAACAGAATCAGGAAATAAGCAAAAATAAGCATCTACAATTATATATGTGTCGGTAAGGAAAATAACATAACCAGGGGCGGATCCAGAGGGGGGACGCCGATGCCGTCCCCCCTTGCCGATAATGGAACCCTTAGTAGTATGAGATTTCATCAGTGGAGATAGGAGATATCGCCCCTTGTTCCACGTAAAAATCGTCCCTCCATACATAAATTTCTGGATTCGCCACTGTTACATAACCATAAATCTATTTATTTAATACAGAATTATATGATCAAGTAAAATAATAACAAATCAATATAATAGAAAAAATATCTGTTTACTTGATAACACTGTATCACACCCGTGGGAATATATATATATATATATATATATATAGAACTTCTCAAAATCTCTCTCTAAATTCTAATTAATATTAAAATTCCTTTCAATATTCAATTTTGTTATAAAAATTTCCTGTCTTTATTAAATGGTAATTTTGATGATGCAAATGGCAATATGTGCAATTCTTCAGATTTGGGTAAATCTTGTTTCTTCCTAGTAGTATTTATGAGAGGGTCTAAACTCTAAAGCATTCTTTTAACTAAAAATGAAACAAGACCAGACCAAATTAATATAATAACATGAGTGGTTATCAGGTTGTTTTCAATTGGAAAAACAGAGAACTTTCAATTTTGGAATCAAAGACAACAGAAATTTTTCACCAAAAAAATTACTTTGAGATAAGCATTAAGTACAATCTCTGAGAAGCAACGTAAGCACCAACGTTGCCTGGCATTTTGTTGCTAACATAAAAGATTACAAGGGTGAAACATCTCCAATCAAATGAATCCAAGAAGTGTGGTATCTATCGAATAAATATTTTCCTTTATCACTAAATACTCTTGTAAAGGATATCCAGTCTACTGTACCAGCCATTTTCACTCAACATGTGCAGTAGCTAATTGTGTCTACGATTTGAGATGTACATGTACAAGATCTCACAACTTGAGTTAGGACATTAGACTGGACATAGGCATAATATTGATGTATCTGGGCACCTGAAAGAACTTAAAACAGGAAGTCACCAATATGGATCATCTTTCTGTCCCTGCAAAGAATGAATAATAATCATGTCAAGAACTAGGATTTTGGAAAAGTTAAGGCCATCCATGAAATGATTATTACTAGAATCATCCAAATTGACTCAAATAAAAAAGAATATAACCATGACATGAGATCACAAACTGATTATGCTGATGTAACTGGTTAAATATGCGATAGACTATCATCTTCCAAAGCACGCCCACAAACAAATGAGACGCTAAATCATATAATCCAATAAGAAATCCTAGGGATGATATTGACTTCAAAATGGATAGTCATCAGCAATAACCTCTATGGAAAAACACAGAATCTAACTTTTATGAGATTAATGTTTGAAATAATCATAAATCTCTCAATTCTTGAGAATGACTCAAATACTGATTTACCAAAATACATGGCCTTCTGAAAGATAAAAAAAAAAAAAAGCTTGATAAGATATTATGGGATTTGACAGGTTGAAGAAAACAAACGATCCACTAAATGAACATTTCGTCCTACAAAACTATGTTTGCAATTAAAATAGCTTTTCTGAAGAGTTCAATGATATCAAGAAAAGAATTAAAATAGCCTTTCTAAACTATGGGCAGTTGATCTAAGAACGCTAGGTTGATGGGTCGCTTGCTTCCCGATTTACCCTGTTGGCTGGTGGAAAATTTTCGTGGGACCGGACCAGGCACCCGAGAATTAGTCGGCGTAAGCTAGATCTTTGGTGCCAACTAAAAAAAAATTGGAAACTAATTTAAATACCTACATATAGAACTATCAGTTAATGTTTCTCATGTTGAACTCTAAGGTAAAAATTGTTTCCAATGTTATGACACAAAGGAACTTTCAAATGGATGAAACCTGAATTTTTGAATAATTGACAATTTAAACAAGTACCATGGGCTGGCGCAGTTGGTTCATGTAAGGGTGTTGCTGCAAATAGACCTGGGTTTGATTCCCAACGGGTGCGGAATCCCCTGTTGGTTGCCTCAATCCCTCCTTGCATGCGTTGCTATTGCTAGGCAAAGATCCCTGATTTACCTCCCTTCTCGACAATGGGGGGCCACCTGGGCCACCAAAGTGACGGTTTCACTTTTTTTTTTTTTTTTTTTGCTGCCAATAGATGGTCACTTCAGAACTATAACCAGAAGGTTTTATAAAATCAAATGCAAGCATAGCATTATTAAGGACGCGGGCAGATTACAATGGCTTATAATGAAAAAATGAATGTCCACAACTAACAAAATATATATTTTAAGGTTATTGATACTAATTCATGCAAGTATCTCAACACAATCTTTGAGATTCAAACCAATGCCAATCTCAGAGTCCAGTCTAGCAAAAAACCATCTGCATCAATCCCGATCTTTCTATCAAGACCAGAGTGCATACCAACGCTTCGCTGAACTGACTTCCATATTCCCCCACACTAGATAATGAATATGGACAAATACAAGTGAGGACCAATCTGAAACCAGCTATTCTAAATATATTGCCCAAGTATATAGGGAACTTTGGAAATAAAACTTCAGTCAATTTAGATATCATGAAAAACTAAAATCGTCCAGTTGTGTTGGCCTTCAACTAAGAAAAACCACTCTCAACTATATGGACACAACAAAAGAAACCAAATTGAACAGTTAAGTCTTTGAGTGATAAGATTAACCAGTCAATGTTGATTTACAGATCCTACCAGTGCAGCTAAGGCTGTATTGTAAAGCAATTACTTGAATATTGCACTAGTTCAAAATTGAAGAATTCAAGATAGAATTAGAAACTTGTGAGTAGTCAAATGTCCTCTATAATTGCAAGGAAGTTGACAATTGTCCAAAACTTCCTTGATTTATTGATCACAAAGCAAGAGTGTAGAATTCTTTATTGACAACTTGGTTTGAGCTTGGGGATTCTAGCGATCAAATTATGGAAGACACTAGTGAAAGTTGAGGGAAACAATCAAAGAGTAAAAAAAATAAAACACAGCAATGGAATCAGCATCACCTTTTAGAACATACAAGTCAGTAACGCACAATTTAAATTTAGATTGAAAGTCAAGATGCAGTTAAGAATTAGTACCTTGAAACTATAACTAGTATAACTGAAGTAATTAAAAAGAAAACAATTAATGTGTGCAGATTGGGGATAATTTGACATTTGAAGAATCTATTTTTCTTACAATGTTACCTATCATAAACAAGCTGATAAGGGTTTACTTTGATCCATTCTTCATAATAAGGTCATACTGAAGGATTATAGGTTGTTCTTGACCAAATGTTCCATCATCAAAATCATCTGTAGAGTTCTCCTGACATATTAATCTGTCTTGCCTCAATGGATTCAATGCCAGACCTTCCCAGTTACCACGGTCCTTTGTGATAGTGGTAGAATCAATAAAAGCATTAGCATTATCTATATTCAAACCAGCATCTTCAGCCGCAGCTCTGATTGGTGATGTGAGAACCATGAGATCATGATCATCATCCAAGCCAGCGGAAGAGCCACCAGCAATCAATGCTGCGCCATCGACGTCATTAACTGCTCCTATGTCTGATTGATCAAGGGAATCTTTTCTTTGTCTTTTCCATTTTTTAGTGGATGAAGTGCCATCATCCTCAAAATCCTCTTCTACCCTATCCTTGTGTAAATAAACCCATAATTTTCTTTCGCTATCAAATTGCACACAAGGATCACGCTCATAGTGCAACCTATCTAGAGCCCCACTCACAACTTGGTTCACTTGTGCATCAGAGATGTTTTCAACAATGTATTGAGAGTCCCTTAATAGGGTACAAACATCTGCTCTTGTTCCTATGCTACCAGGAAGTCTGGCTGCTGCATCTCGAACAAGACAAAGAATGGTAACATGTGGTGGTCGATCTGGTTTAAGCATGAAATGATCCCGAGCTTTTGAGGTTGGCTTTCCACCACCCCTTCTTAGTGGAGCAACAATAGATTTTTTCCCATCAGCAGCTGTATAGGAAAAGGCTCTATCTGGAATAGAAAACCGTAAAAATTCCTCTCTGTGGAAATATGCTCTTACATCATCAGAGCTGGGACTAATAGTATTCAGACTCTTTTGGGCTCTTAGATCTTTGAACCTTGCCTTCTCATCCACGTTCAAAAGCAATGAAGCAGGAGGAGGTGGGAGGCTTCCAATCTGCTGGAGTGTCATTTGACTACTTTTAAGCCAATTAGCAAAAGCATCAACCAGCTTTACCAGCATCTTGTGAGTGATTCCCCATGCATCTGCAGAAGTTTCTTCTTCTCCATTATCATTGTCTGAGGTAGAAGCAATAGGGCCTACCCATGACCATCTTTTGTTTGATTTCTCATATGATACTAAGGGCTTCCAACCCTTTGCCCCCAGTGGTGCTGTTTTAGATGAAAAAATCTTCAGAACTCCTCGGATTAAATCTTGAAGTGGTTCCTGTGCTTCAAGAATGTATGGATCTCCTGGGTTTGATCTAACTTGATCAATAATCTCTTGAACTGTGTGAGAGAGATGCCCTATAGATCCTGTAGAATGTTTGTCCATATTCTCAAATGATTGAGAAATATGAATGTCATTTGTTATTTGATGCATTTTGTGCTGATCATCTGTGAAACTTTTCCGTCCATTGTCGTCGTCATGATGGGAGGCTATCAGTGTAGTATCTTCCACAAGAGGAGTAATCATTGTCTTCCTTACGGCTGAAAGAAGATGTATGATGGAAAATGAAAATCCAGTGTGAATAATTGGGGTGATAAGGGGAAATGGTTTCTTCTGTGGCTTTGCCTTAGCTTCACCATCTCCTGAAGCCTTCCCTGACACTACCAAATCCAGATTAATGCCATTCAGCATCTCAGTTTCAGCATCTGCTTTCCTTTTACTCTTCCTGGTAACAACATGGCCATCAACCTGCAGTTTAGGACTGTCCTGTTGGTGGACAGGTTCATCTTGCTCACTCAAGGGATGACCATTGACTTTCTGTTTTGATTTCTTTGACAAAGTATTGCAACTTATAAGTGGCATGCTTGATCTTTCTTGAGCAGCATCAATCCTTGGACCATCAACCATCATGTTCCTTGATTTGTTGATTAATTTCTTGCTCCTTCGTGACTTCCGCATGCCATGTTCATCCCTCATCCCAGTAGCATAATCATCAGCATACAAAGATTGCACCGGAGAATTATTTACATCAGCCATCCCTTTGTGCCTCTTTTCTGCACTTGTCAGCTTTGCACTTCGGTGTTCTACTAGTGTCTTTTTTCTTGGTCTTCCATTCTTCGCTTTCATGGAATTTGAGTCAGGTGTTTGTGCACTTTTATTCACATCAGGGAAGCCAGTATAGCCTTTTTTATCACATTTCATGAGCTTTTTTGGGTTTCTAACAGCATTTGTTAACCTGTGATCTTCAACCCGCTCAGATGAATTAGATTCTGTCTTCTCACTTCCAGATATTGTACACTTATTCTCATACTGCATCTCATTAGTCCACTCCTGGGGTATCCTGGTTCTAGAATCCTTTTGAATATGCGAATTACACGTTTGTATTAGAGAATGTTTATACAACTTATTTTTTGATGCATAAGCAGCGCCAGATTTATCAGCCCTGTAATCTTTGTCAATCCTATCTGATTTAGCTGAATGGCTCAAGGAAATGGCTTCCTCATGCATCTCATTTAACTGCATGGAATCAGTTAGCTTGTGCTTACCGTCTGTGCAAGTTGAAGGAAACACCCAAGCCCTGTCAAAGTATTTAGCTTTGGTCTGCTCAGTATATAAATTTATTGCTTGGTCTGAATTCGATTTTCTTCCACAACTCTGGCTAAAATTGTTACAGATGTCAGGATCTTCATCACTGTGCATGCCTGTATCATATCTTTTTTGTAGTCCTTGTTTCTTTCCTGATATCATCAGATTAGTTCTGGCCACTGCACCTGCATTTTTTGCAACCCAGACTCCTTGTGAAGGCAAATAACCTTCTTCATTATCATCATGGTCATTGCTAATACGATCTCTAGCTCTTTTGGATGCTACCACATCATGCCCTGCAAATTTATTCTGCTTTGATCCTTGCTTCAAGGCTGAAGGATACCCATGTGATGATCCAATGCATTCCTGCGCTAAAGCGTTAGAAGGGGAAACTTTTAGAACTCCTTTTGAGGACTCTTTTTTGTGGTTTACTGACTGATAAGTCATGCCGATCTCATGAGGTATGATATCAAATTCAGGTTTCACAAACGGCTGGCCTATCTTAAACCGTTTATTCAAATACCAGTTATTAGAATCCCCACTCTCTGAATCCATCTCAAAACCAACATCAACATTTCCAACATAGCTTGAAAGCCTCTGACTCCTCAGGATATTGAGTATCCGAAGTCTTTCTTCAATACCATATCCAACACACTTTTTCCATGCATCCCTTGTGCGGACAAGACGCCTTACCATAGAATTATGATATTTACACAGGTTATGGTAGTATTCATGCTGCTGTAAGAAACTCAAACCTCGACGATAAAGAACAATCCTCGGATCACAGAGCCCTCCTTTCAACTGAGTGAATAGAGTATCAAGCGGGCTCCCAAAGTGAAAATTTTCCCCAGAAAACAGCGCTTTAAGAGTGCATCCAAACGTCTCATGATCCATATCCGGGAGGTACTCGGCCAACACAAAGCGCTCGTCCTCCGAGAGACATTCGTTCCACGTCTCCAAAGACAACACTGTGCCCAAGCCGGACAGGTAATAGAGTTCGAGTGGAACGCTAAAACTCTGGTTTCCCACCTGGCACAACTGAGTTCCTGGCTCACCAAGCTCCGCCGGATCAAACTCGTCAGATTCCATGCCGGAGTCCGCATCCGAAAAATCAGAAGCATAAGACCCCACCTTGGCACTCCTCGCACTCGGCTCCTCCTCGACATCCTGAGTCGAGCCGCTCCCTTGGCTCACGAGCGAGGAGTCTCTGTCCCTCCTCGAAACCCTAGAATCACCGTTCATAGTCGCCATTGACCCACCGCAGAAGATGCGATCTTTAGCCCGCCAGCAACCCGCCAGCACCAGAAACGATGAAAAGAATAGCGAAAAGTAAACAGGCAGCAAAATGAATCAAATCCGGCGAGAAGTAGGAGGAGAAGAAACAGAAAGAAGGTAAACGAACACCAGAAAAGGGGGAAGAAGATCAGCTCGTCGGAGGAGACAAAGCGAGGCAGAGCAAAGTGTTTGGGTTGCGGCGTCCGAAGCGAAGCGAGAAGAGCAAAGAAGAAACCCTAGAAGGAATAGAAGAAGAGGGGTAGGAAGAGAGGAGAGAGGAGGCGAAGCGGTTAGAATAAGGAGAAGGGAGGTGATGGATGGCTCGACGAAGGGAAAGAGAGCGAAGTGTGTGTTTGGGACGGCGACCCGATACGGGAATGGCTCATGGTAGCGTTTCAGTTAACCCGACAATACGGTCGGTTACGATATCGTAGCGTTTCCAGTTGATTTAATGATTAACAAGTCGTTGTTTTTTCCAAAAAAAAAAAAACAACTAAAATATGCAATATCGTCTTGTCAAGTCAAAATTAATATATATACAAATAACAAAATCATCATAAATATAATGTACTTGGACTCATAATTATTTTTAACAATAATTGTCTTGGGACTGCATTTGAAAATATGTTATAATTTGTTTTAACGAAATCACTTCAAATAAGCATCTATAATTCGTGAAAAACACTACTTTGAAAATAAGGACAAAATTTAAATATGATAAAATATATTACGAAAACGAGTTGAGCATATATAAAATTATATAGCACAATGCCATTCATTGTTTTGCAGTTGCCACATATCTGGATTTACTGAGTTCTGTTGAGGACCCTGTGGACTGTGGATAGGATGGTCGTGTTCAGCTTATTAACTGAAATATTATGTTAAAAATCACAAATTGAGTTCAGACATGAAGCTTCATATAATCTATTCCTATTCCTACTTCCTGTAAGTCATTCAACACCCTAAAATAGCAACCAAGTCAAACTCCAGAAGAAAATCAGATTATGCACGTAAAGTGAGATAATTGCCGAAATTAAACGTGATAACCTTGAGAATCTACTGAAAACCTCCCTATTATTCTATAACAACTAAGATGAACATTGGAAGTTGGAACCATGATAGAACCATTCAACTATGTAGGTTGATAATATCTTTCTTCTACACTTTACAACATAGGACACAAAAACTATAGAGAATTTGCGGCAGGGTAGGCGACCATCAAGTTACTTGATATGACAGTGGGCTTTGTTTCACCCAGCATATACAAAGATACTGGAAAGGATAACGGAGCATATAATTTCCTTTCATTGTTCAAATGGCATAAAGCCTGTCAAAATCAAGATTAGATGGTTCAGAGTTGTGATATATCATGAACTTGTGCCACTCTTTAAAGGCTTTACTCGCTTTCTGATCGAATGGGTACGCTTGGACCTTACAATGTAGAAATAGAACGCCAGTCATTGTTACCCCACCAATTATCAAAACCAGAAAAGTTGTCCATAAGTTATGCTGACCCACCACAATGAAGGAAGATGCAATGAGTGAAGCAGTAGTGCAAACGGAGGCCAACCACATGAGTTTGTTAATAACTTCAATAACCCGCCTCTCTTGCTTTTGTTTCTCCCCTGACTATTGTTATTTGAATCACCACAACTACTGATGAAGTGAAGAGGGCAACGACACTGAATATGGGGGGGAAAAATTGAAACTCCCAGATCTGACAACCCAGTAGAATCAGTTTCACCTAGTTAAAGGTGGAAGCAAATGCAATTGTTGCAAAGAGTACAACAACCAAAGTAACAGAGTTTGTAGCATTGTTAATGTTGGAATTTTTATATGAGATTGAAGGATCTGCTTGGTTTCGATTCAACAATTGGGTCCGGTTAGTGATCTTGACGATGAATCGATGATTCAAACTGGTAGAGCACGGTATGACGACGTAAATCTTGTCCCATTTAAACACTCTACACACTCTTTCGGTTATCGAGGTATTCCTTCTGGTAATAGACGTACATTTCTTGGTATCAGCGTTACCGAATTAATCTTATCGGTCGTTGAGTTATCCTTTCAGATATCGACACACTCCTTTCGGGTAAGTTTATCTCTATGGATAAGAGTATTAAGGTCGAGGTGATGACTAGACCTTCTTTCCTTAAGACGATATTGCCCACTCAGGTGTTTATGATTTATTAGTATTCGTCTCCTAAAATATAACGACTTAAATTTCAAAATAGTACTCTAAATTTCAAGCTCTATCGAACTTTCAAATTATTAAAACTCTTAAGTGAGGAGAGACTAGAGAAAAAAGAGAACTCAAGAGGAAAAATCATAACTTGAGAATTAAGTGAAAATGAGTGATTTGCGTGGAAGAAATGATATTTCTTTTATAGCTAGGGATGAAGGGTTACTCCAAACAGGTGAAAGATTTCTTCTAATATGTGAAAGACATGAGATGTATCTTTTCACTTAAACCTTATTAATTATCATTGATTAATTCAATTGATCAATATGATTAATTATTTACTTAATCTATTATAAATATTAATTAATTAATTAATATTACAATCATGATTAATCTTTTAATCAATTAATCAATCAATAAATTAATTATAATTTCATACCCTCAATGGTTCTGCATACTTGAGTTAGTGTTCATGTAATATAATCCATGAATCCAACTCGTGTGTGAGTCAAACTTTCGTCTGATCATATTGAATCATCCCTTCATTAGACATTAATTTCTCATTCATTCGAAAAATTGATTTATGACGATCTACTCACGAAATAACTATCTTATCCCTATTTAATTTATTAGTCACCAAAATCAATTTTTCAACAATCCCCCCACATAAATAGAAATTATGGATAAGTTTCAAGTCTCAAACAAGAGTTTCATCAAAAAACTATTGCATCAGAAGAGGTAGCTTGTAGCCATGAACCTTTTATAGTGGAATATAATTGAATTTACTTGGTTGCCCAATGAACTATGTCTTGAATTGTTTAGTCGTTGATGTAAACCAAGACAATCATATCTACATAATAATCCCTTAGGCTTTTACCAGTTCTCTATCGTATCCATTTTGGTCATGGACAAAACTTGGGGTTCATACATATTTCATTAAAGCGACTCGTCTTCACACTTATATATGTAATCTTCTATTAAGAGTATCTTGTAATACCCTATTATACCCTTTGCTGTATAATATAGGATTCATTAAGAACGTTTATTTATCCTTTACTCATTTTACAGATTGCACCTTTTGTCTCTAGAAATAAGTTGGAGTAATTACTTCTAGATGTCTCGAATCTTATAACTTAGTTGTCCCTTTTGAAACATGATCTTGGGATCTCCAATCAACATGATTGGATTACCATTACTCGATTTAAATGTTTAGTTCTAGACTTATTCCCCTAGACACACAATTAGCCGACCCCACCTAGTGGGATAAGGCTTGATTATTATTGTTGTTGGTTGTTGTCCCCTAGACATGCAATATAGTTGATCTCTCGGTAGGCCTTTTTAAACTAGCAGATCCGCACAATTCTTATTCAATGGAAATTTCACCATTAGAGATCTACTCTTTAATAGTATTAAGTCATTTTAAGACTTACCATTTTATACTAGTGCCCTTATCATATATATTGACACTTATCAATGTATTTTATATAATTA
Source organism: Zingiber officinale (assembly GCF_018446385.1). Taxonomy (NCBI): domain Eukaryota; kingdom Viridiplantae; phylum Streptophyta; class Magnoliopsida; order Zingiberales; family Zingiberaceae; genus Zingiber; species Zingiber officinale. Next base: position 142,408,625 of record NC_055986.1, read on the forward strand.
ATTCTTTAAGGCCCAAATTTGGATTTCTATATCTAAAGACCCCTATATTTATTGGTTCAATGCCACATTTATAAGCTTCATTGGAAGGTTCGTGATCTTTCAGTGCCTTATAGAGATTTTTTTTCGTTTTTATCTCACTTGGACTTGAGGTTTGCTGAGAGGACAACTTCCCCTATAATTTTCAGGATAAATTCAAAATTTATCAACATAGTTTTTATCATCTTTTTAATGTTTAAGCCGTCATTGTTGAATTGAGGTGAATGTGATATAGTCTATTATTGAATGTTGCTCTTCCTTGAGAAATATTCCTGGAGCAATATCCTATATTCTCTCCCTCAATTACCATGGATGATCTTGCTTAGTTGATTTTTCTAACCACATTTATAATGTTTTATAAACACTTCAAGGGTCTCAATTTTGCTTAAAAGCAAATCTCCATAACTCTAGTATTTTGATTTCACCGAGTTAAAATTATAGTTGTCTAATCAGGATAATAATGACCACAATTACACTTGTTTGAAAAAAGTGCTCAATCTATAAAATATACATGACTTGGTTTTCTAATTTCACCGATCTAGAACTACGATCGTCTAACTAGAGTGTTGACAAGGATTGCATTTACTATTCAAGAGACACTTGACTCAAAAAGTATACATAACTTGATCTTCCAAATTTATTGAGCCAAAATTATGGTCGCTTGATCAGAGTACTGATCAAGATTGTATTTACTCTTTAAGAGACACTTCACTAAAGAAGTATACATCCCTTGACCTTCCAATCTCCTCGAGCCAAAGCTGCGGTCATCTAATTGGAATGCTAACCAGGATTGTATTACTCTTTGAGAGACACTCGACTCAAGAAGTATACATCCCTTGGTCTTTTAATCTCACCGAGCCAAAACTATGGTCATTTGATCAGAGTGCTGACAAGGATTGTATTTACTCTTCGAGAGACACTCGACTTAAAAAGTATATATCCTTTGGTCTTCCAATCTCGTCGAGCCATAGCTATAGTTGTCTAATTGGAGTGCTGACCATGATTGCATTTATTCTTCAAGAGACACTTGACTCAATTTCTTAATTAATTGCAACACATGTGATGCAATCCTTTTAACTCATCTATTTTGACCTCCATTTAGGTCTCATTGAGAGACTCAAATCTAGCTTTTGGCCAAGTGGACTTGATCGTCTATTTGAAGTCTTTCATTAATCCTCTTTTTGGATAATTTAAACTTACTATCCTCAACTTTGTGAGTTTAGTCAAATGACCTTCACAAAGCCTTGATCATCATTGTTACATTATACCCATGATATAATTTTGTTGTCCATCCTTTTAAGGCACAATTCTCGTATAGGAAAATTCTATTCTTCATTGCGAATAACACTCCCATCCCTTAAGGTTCACTTTTAGACGCGCTAGGACATCTTTTGACAGTAACTTTAAAAGGTACATTTTCTTCAAGTAATACAGTATTTGTTACTGTCATCGCTTAAAGACGATTACGGAGAATTTCTCTGATTTCTCTCTAGTAAGAGTTGGATCCACTATCACCATAACCGTCAATATCATCTTAAGAGTGTTGAAATTTTTATATGTGAATGAAGGATCCGCTTGGTTTTGGTCCAACAATTGGTTCGGTTAGTTATCTCGACGATGAGTCGATGACTCGAACTAGTGAAGCACGATATGACGATGTGGAACTTGTCCCATTTAAACTCTCGACACACTCTTTTGGTTATCGAGGTACCCCTTCGGGTAATAGATGTACCCTTCTTGGTATCATTGTTACAGATTCAATTTCGTTGGTCATTCAATTATCCTTTCGGATATCGACACATTCCTTTCGAGTAAGCTTATTCCTATGAATAAGAGTATTAAGGTCAAGGTGAAGGCTAGACCTTCTTTCCTTAAGACGATATTGCTCCGCCTAGGTACTTATAGTTTATCGACAATCGTCTCCCAAGATACAATGACTTGCGTCTTGAAATAAGAGCACTCTAAATTTCGAGCACTGCCGAACTTTAGAAGCCTTATCAAATAAATTTTTAAGAGAGGAGAGAACTCATAAGGAGAATTTATAACTTAAGAATCGAGTGAAAATGAGTAATTTGAATGAAATGAATGATGTTTCTTTCTTTTATAAGAATGAAAGGTTATACTCAAAAGGTGAAAGATTTCTTTCCAGAGGTAAAAAGATAAGAGGTATTTCTTTTCACTACTTAAACTTTATTAATTATCATTAATTAATTAAATTGATTAATTTGATTAATTAATTATTTAATTTATTATAAATATTAATTAATATTATAATCATGATTAATTAAATCTTTTAATCAATCAATGAAATTAATTATAATTTTACACTGCTCAATGGTTCCATATACTTCATGTAATCTAATCCATGAATCTAATTTATATACAAGTCAAACTTTCGTCCAATCATATTTGACCATTCCTTTATTAAATATTAATTTCTTATTCATTCGAGAAATTAATTTACAACATCTATTTGAGAAATAGTAATCTTATTCATATTTAATTTATTGGCCACCCAAATCAATTTTTCAACTGCTAATGTTTTCCGTGCAGCTTCCTCAGCTCCTTTGCAATGCCATGGACATTTTTGTTGGTCTTCCTTGTCTGCTCAGTTGTACGTTGATATCCTTTTTATCTCAGTAAGGTCATATGTAACGTTGTTAATACTCAGCGTTAATATCTACGTGGCTGTATTGTTCATGTATGATAGTATTAACGCGTTAAAAGAATTGAACATTATTAAAGACTTACATATTAAAAAAATTATATATATATATATAATATTATATTGCTATTAACGCGTCACACGTTAATAGCGTTGTAGATGCTCTAACTGCCTTTCGGAGCTCATCCCGAAGTTGATTTAACTCCCTGGCCCTAGCTGCATCATAACAAATGAACGATTCCTTAATTTCAATAGATTCTACTGAAAGTGGCAGGCCTTCTGGAATTTCAAGAGCAGTCTGGTGTTCTCTTGTCAGTGAATTCACATTATACTAGGGAGGTGTAGGAGAGCCGCTATTGCCCACAAGAAGTGGAAGTAACTTTTGTAATACTTTAAATTATATCAAGAGGCTTATAACTTATTGCCAAATGAGTAGGAGAAATGTGAATAAGCATGGTGGAGAAATGAAAACCCTTTGATTTATGTAATAAGAAGAACTAATTTTAAGTCAAAGATAATCTATTTGCATTTGAGGAAGCGAGGCGGACAAAGCGGAGACGCAAAAGAAAACTTCGGATCCCCTCTAATCGTAGATTTTCTTGGAATTGTATGAAACCTATCATGGCGGTCCAATGTTAAGGATTCCACTTGTTGGGCGTTATGCAATGATTTGGCTCTCTAGGAAGTTGTAGAATGACTACAGAGGATCTTATTCGTAATTGAAACTTAGTTTTTTTTTTTTTCCTTTTTTAAAAAATGGCATATATGGGATTCTTAATAATTAAGTAGAGGGAAAGATACATTTTACCTTCCCCTTATTATTTACCTTATTTTAAAATAATCTTTAAAATTTAAAATCAATCCATGTTATAATAGATGATTAATTTTGATTTTATTATTGATTGATAAATTATTATATTCTCTTATTTTTATATTCGTCTATCCTATAAATTCTAAATAGCATAAATTTTAATTTTATATTTATGCCTTTAATTTTATAATAATAATGCTGAAGTAACACAGTATTTAGATTCACTATTGATATGTATAAATCCTAAATTTAGATTGATACTCTTAAAAAAAAAACACAGCTTTTACTTGTATATTGATGCTATTAGCACAACTTTTAATTATAGGTTGATGCTCTGAAGTAACAGGACATAAATTTATGTTAATTTATTAGCAGATATATAAATTTAAAAATAAAATCTAAGATTTATCAATATTTTTGAAGAATTTTAATTTAAGATATAAATTTTATAAATATTCTAAAATATTGATCTAAAATCTAACATATATTAACGTTCTTGAAGAATTTTAATTGAAGATATAAAAATTATCAATATTCCTAAAAATATATTAAAATATGTATTTATTTTAATAATATTATGGTATGTTTATTTAGTATTTATTTTTTTTAATTTTTATTGTTAATTTTGTTATGAACACAAATATTTAATTGCTTCAAATAGTAACACAATTTTGTTCTATACATGATAATATTCTAATTATTTTCTTAATTTAATTTTATATAGTAGTTAATATGACAAATATCACAAAGCTATAATTTCGAACACTTGACCTAACTAAAAAAAATTATTTGTCATGAATTTTGGATGCCGAGATACACCTTGTCTCTAAAAACTTAGGAGATACAATGAAAAAAGGAAATAATGAATCTCTACGTGATCATGCAAAAACACTTATTTTCCTTTATCACCATCTTGATGATGGATTGAAAGTTAAGTATCTCACTGTAAAATAACCACAAGAACTTTTGAAGAAATTGAAAGAAAAGTTTGACAATCAGAGACTTATAGTTCTCCCAAGAGCCCGTTATGTATGGATGATCTTTGCCTATAAGATTTTAAATCTATAAGTAATTATAAATTGACAATATTTTAGATTATCTCCAAACTCATACTTTAAGGAGAGAAAATTACTTATTAATATTTATTAGATTTTTTTTCACTTTTCATGCATCTAATGTTCTCTTGTAGCAACAATATTTTGAGCTTATCTTATGTCTACTCACTACAAAAAATTAGTAAAATAGTGACGAAATTAAATTTTGAAGTAAATCATCGCAATTTGCGACGACATATTAATTTGTCACAAATATTATTATTTTAAATATTTTTTTCATCAAAAATATATGTTAGCGACAAACGTTTGGAAAATATATCCTCGCTAATGTTTTAACGGCGAAATATAGAGTTTGTCGCTAATTAAATTAATATGATAGCGGTGGGAAAAAATACCACTAATATTCGTATATTAGCAACGAAATATGACAAAATCGTTGCTAATAAATTCGCGACGATTAAGTGCAAAAGTCGTTGTTGATATGTTAGCGACGAAAATACTCTAATTCGTCGCTAAAAATGACCTAATTTCCCTGCCGCAACCCTGCCTTTCTCCTCATGCCACACCTCCTCTTCTTCTCCGCGCGCACCTCTTCTCCGCCACCCTGTCTTTCTCCTCGCGCCACACCTCCTCTTCTTCTCCGCGCGCACCTCTTCTCCGGCGACTCTAGCTATTCTGACGGAAGCCTCCTGCTCCCTTCTCCTGCGCCATCCTACGCCGCACTTCTCTTCCAGCTACTCCGGTGACTTCCCCTCATTGTCTTTTACTTTCCAGTGGCCAACAGAGACCATCCACGCTACCACCGGCCCCTTGTCCGTTTATTGGTTACAGAAGCACCACATCTCAGCAGAGACCCTCCTATTTCTGGCGATTTGGTAACCGATTGACTACTCCCTCTGAAAATCTGCTACTTTTTAGTAAGTTATATTCACTCTCTTTTTAGCATCAGAAACTACAAAATCTAGTTGTAGATTTGATTAATTGAAAATCTTTGTAGTGGTAAACCTATGATGATTTCTTATTGGTGAATGTATATCCTTGTGCTGGTTGATTTAGGGCTAGTTATTTCTTAATATGATCATGTCGTTACTACAGAAATTGATCTTTAGGGCTGTCAATTGTGTTTTTCATTTTTATTCATCTTTATGTGCTTCTGTCTAGTTTAGTTCTTTAGTCATTGGTGATCTCTTGCCTATATCTTTGTTATCCCCATCCACTCCTCATGTTTGTGTCAAACCTTAGCTTGGTAATTAAAATGTATTATGATTTCAGAAAGTTTGGTAACCTTGTCTGTAGGTGATTATAGTAGCTATACCTAGTTTAGAATTGTAATATTTTTTTGGTAATATAGTCCTTAATAGTATGTAATGTTAGGCCACATGTATATAAAATTTCTTAGTCATCCAGCCTATCCTTTTGTGATGCATTCGGGTCATATTTGAGTTTTTTATTTGTTTAATATGACATTTCGGACTTCAAGTCTCCATGTTCACTTATGTCAGTTTGTCTTAGGTGGTGATACAATTTTACTCTTTTTGCCTTCGGAATTCAAATCGGGTTATAAATATGGATAAAAGTTGGATAATGATTGAGAATCGGATTGAGCCTGAATATATAAATGGGCTAAATCAGTTTTTAAAGGTGGCAGAGAATTATATGATAAGTTTGAATTTATCTAAAATTCGTTGTTCATGTCGAAGGTGTGACAATTTATTTAAATATGAGTTGGATTATGTTCGAGGACATCTTTATACGTGGGGATTTGATAAATTATACAAAGTTTGAAACTTTCACGGAGAAGCTACTACATCATCTATCAATATAAATATTGTCAATGAAGAGGAACATGATTGCGGTTTTAAAGAAGATGATTTTGAAGCTATGTTTACTGATTTAAGAAATACAGAAAATATCAATACCAATGGACCTCAATTAGATGATATTAATGCAGATGACATTAGAGGAAGTTATACCTCAATGTTTGAAGACGCACAAAAAGAGTTGTATCACACTTGTACTAATTTTTCTGCATTCAGTTTTTTGGTCATGTTAATGCATGTGAAGGTGTTAAATGGGTGGAGCAATAAATCATTTGATATGTTACTTCAGTTATTGCAAGAGACATTTCCAAAACCGAATGCGATTCCAAACTCTCATTATGAAGCAAAAAAAATGTTAAAAGAGATAGGATTAACATATGAGAAGATACATGCATGTAAGAATGATTGTATATTATTTTGGGGTGAGCATGATAATAAAGATATATGTCCAGTGTGCAAGGAGCCCAGATACAAGTATGATGGGATGAATAAGAAAAAGAATGCTCAGAAAATTCTTTGATATTTTCCTTTGAAGGCCAGACTTAAGCGGCTGTTTATTGCCAAACATACAACAAAAGATATGAGATAACATAAAGAAAAGAGGGTTAAAATAGATGGTGTATTAAGACATCCAGCAGATAGTAAATCATGGAAAGAATTTGACACTTTGCATGAAATATTTTCTAGTGATCCACAAAATATTCGTTTAGGGTTGACTACTGATGGCTTTAATCCATTTGGAAACATGTCAAATGCTTATAGTATGTGGCCTGTTATACTTGTTAATTATAATTTACCACCATGGAAAATGATGAAGCCATCATATTTGATAATGTCTCTTTTAATTCCTGGTCCTAAATCACCTGGGAAAGAGATAGATGTGTACTTACAACCTTTGATCAATGAACTGAAGGAGCTATGGGATGATGGGATGGAAGCATATGATGCATCGACTGAACAAGTATTTCAATTGCATGCTGCTGTGATGTGGACCATTCATGACTTTCCAACATATGGAACAGTATCTGGATGGAGCACAAAGGGTTATAAAGCATGTCCAGTATGTCTTAATGAAACTAAATCTCAAAGATTACGGAGTAAAATATGCTATACATGCCACCGTCAATTTTTGAATGTGCAACACCCATGGCATAGAAATAAGAATTTCAATGGAAAGGTTGAACAAGAAGGACCACCATGAAGACTTAATGGTTATGAGATTTTAGCACAGTTAAATGCATTACCCCAAGTGACATTCAGTAAGGATCCTACATTAAGTAAAAAGCAGCAGCGATCTTTGGATGAAACAAATTGGGTAAAAAAAGTCTATATTTTTTGAGTTATAGTATTGGCCAGATTTAAAGTTGAGACACAATTTAGATGTTATGCACATCGAAAAAAACATCTGCGACGCTTTGGTTGGCACATTATTTAATATAGATGGAAAGTCAAAGGATACATTTAAAGCAAGGTTAGACTTGCAGGATATGGGAATTAGAAGTGAATTGCATTTAAAGAAAGTTGAAGACAAATTTAGTAAACCATATGCAAGTTACACATTGACATTAGAAGAAAGACGTGAATTTTGTCAATTTTTAAAATCCGTGAAGTTTCCTGATGGATATGCTACTAATAAATCTAGAAATGTGAATGCAAATGATGGAAAGTTACATGGACTAAAATCACATGATTGTCATGTCTTGTTGCAAAGAATACTTCCAGTGGACGTACGAAATTTCTTTCCAAAAGACATATGTGGCACACTAATTGAGTTATGTGATTTTTTCAAAAAGATAACTACAAGATCTTTACACTTAGCGAACTTATGTAAAATGGAGGAGGAAATAGTGATCATATTATGTAAGATGGAACAAATATTTCCTCCAGCATTTTTTGACATTATGGTTCATTTGGCAGTTCATTTACCCCGTGAAGCCATGCTAGCTGGACCTGTTTCTTCACAATGGATGTATCCCTTTGAATGATATTTGGGCAGACTAAAAAAGTATGTTCGTAATAAAGCAAGGCCTGAAGGATCTATTGCAGAAGGGTATATTGTAAATGAGGCATTGACTTTCAGTTCCTTATATATGAGTCAAATTGAGACAAGATTTAGTAGGCCAGAACGAAACCAAAATGTTCAACCAGTAACATGCAATTTAAGTGTTTTCTCACAACAAACAAGAGTATTTGGCAATCAACATAATCTGAAATTGCCTTTGACTTTGTATAAGAAGGCACATTGGTATATTCTCAACAATTGTAAGGAAGTTGACCAATATAGAAAGTAAGTTTTTACATTATATAATTTTATTGTTTATATTTCATTATCCAATTATAAAATAATTATTTGTTTCTACAGTGAACATCTACAACTTTTGTCACATAAAGTTCATTCAAATCAACTTCTCCAATACCATGAGCGAGATTTTCCACAATGGTTTAGGGATAGAATGATACAGTTAAAGAATTTAACAAATTCAGAAATCACAAACGAGTTATATTATTTAGCAATGGGGCTTGATGTTGAAGTTCAACAGTATGATGCTTGCATTGTAAATGGTATTCAATACCATACAATATCTCGTGATACTCGTAGAACTACTCAGAATAGCGGGGTTAGCGTACCATCATCTGATGACGGTGACAATTTAGATTTTTTTGGAGTGTTGAAGGATGTTGTTCAACTATTTTATTCTTTCAGATATAAAGTACAATTATTTTAGTGTGAATGGTTCCAATGTAAAAAAAAAAAAGGGCAGCCTGGTGCACGAAGCTCCCGCCATGCGGGGTCCCGGGGAAGGATCCATTGTACGCAGCCTTACCCTGCTTTTTGCAAGAGGATGTTTCCAGGATTCGAACCCGTGACCTTTTGGTCACATGACAACAACTTTACCTTTTGTGAATGGTTCCAATGTAATCCAAAAAAAAAAATCAATAGTTGAAGAGTTTGGTCTGTTATTTATTGACACTTCTAAAACATTGTACGCTGATGCCCCATTCATTTTGGCCAACCAAGCAAACCAAGTTTATTATTTAAATGATATAAAGCATGGAGGTCATTGGAAGGTAGTGCAAAAGATTCAACACCGAGAAATATACGAAGTAACTGAAGTTGATGAAGTATAAGAAGATATTGAATCCGGAAATAATTTTAATATTGAGACTAACCAAGAAAATTCTTCTAATGAAGCAACTTTAGTAGCTGGTGAAGAATTAGAGATATCCCAACTTTGTAGATTAGATGTTCAGCATCAACATATAAATATGTCAAATGTACAAGTGGATCTAGCTAGGGATGCTCAAAGTTTTCTTAATGATGAGGATGAAGATACTGAAATTGATAGTGACACAGATGATCAATTATCTCTTTCAGATGATAGTGGTGATTAATTTTTATGAACATGGTAAATATGTTTTTATTTATTTTTAATTCATTACTTGTAGATATCTATATATGTTGATGCATATTTTTTGATCTATATATGATGAATATGCGATAGCCATGCCGCCTAAGAGGATTGAACATTTACTAGTTTTGGAGACACCTATAGATGATAGTTCTTCCAGTGGTTAGTTGTTTTGTATTTAATTTATAAAAAATTTATTTAGAACATTTACCAGTTTAACACTATTCCATTTACAGGCCGACCGCTACGTAGGGAGACACGAGGCACACATTCTGATCGGCTACGACGCTAGATCAGTGATCGGGGTAGATTGCCCATTACTTTCCATCAGAGCGATGGACATCCCATTGGCCCTAATGCAACTTCATTTATGACCGAGTTAGGCCTCTCGGTAAAGAAGTTTGCTCCATTACAAGCTAAGAGTTGGAAACACATCCCCGCTGAGAATAAAAGGATGATATACGATCGAATATCAGTAAGTATAAGTAATTCAACATATTTATAACCACTCCTTTATTACTAACCATGTGCAAAATAAATTTATTTTTTCAGATTGCTTTTGATATAAGTTTTCAGGAAGGCTCATTGTCGGTCATGAAGGAGACCGACCAATTGATGAGTGCACGATATAGAGACAATAGATCTAAAATGCATAACCATTATAAGAAGCTATCGCACTTTCCTCCTGCTGAGCGCTGACAGCATATTCCAATTGAGTTTTGTAAGACTCAAGATGATTAGGACTATATGTGTGATCTGTTTGAATCTGAAGCATTTCAGGTAACTCATTTTATACCAAATGTCTTCTTTATATAAAATTTTAATATTTGTTCCATAACTATTGTTTTGTTTATACAAAATTTTGTGTTGTAGAAACGATCTGCAATAAATGTCGAAAATCAAGGAAAACTCCCATATAACTATCGCTGAGGTTCTAAATCATTCATCCAGTATAGTTACGACTGTGTAAGTGTTAATTTTATAGTTATCTTATATTATTTGTTGATTAAAATATTAACACATTATTTTTTTTAGACCAATCAGTCACAAAGAAAAGATCGGATTACTGTCTTTAATGAAACTCATTATAGCTCGAAGAAAGGGTGGATTGGGGACACGGCAAAAACTGCATATGTATGTTATGACCTTATTTAGTGAATTTGTTCTTAACTTTGCATAATTATTTTTTACAATATTTTTAACATGTTTGTTTTTTCTACGATGATATAGTGAGACTACGTGATGAGTGTATTCTATCACAAAATTCAGAAGATGTCATCGATGTAGTCCAAATTGCAGATACAATTTGTGATCAGGTCCGTGAGAATATTTTTATATGAAATGTTGCCCATCTTCTTTCAAGTTTCAATACTTCTTGCAAAACATACTTGTCTCGATATTTCCATCAACTGCTATTACACGTCAATGAGGATTGAGTTGATGTATTAAACTTGTTTACTTTCTTAACAAGTTTATTTATAAGTATTCAATTAAGGTTTTATGAAGCTTAAGTTGTTTTTTTATTAATCTTAATTAGAGAGCATTGCTCTTGTAATTTAGTTGAAGGTATGGCAAATGCCTTAAGTTCAGATCAAGGTTGGTATGGTAAATGCTCTTGTAACAAACCCACCCCCTTCTTTTAAGCTCCCACTGATGGTAGTGTTCTATTTAAAGTATTTCATATAAAATAGTGATTAGCCTCAGTTTATTCACTCAAGTTACTTTGACTTGCAGGAAAACTTTTGAAGCTCTTTTAAATTCATGCTTTTCTTATATTACATTTCAATAAGTGGGACCTAATACAAAATTTGTATTGATTGTTTTTAGATTAGTAATGCTCAGCTACGAGCAAGTGTGGTATTGTGGTAGCTTCATGTTGCACAATAGATCTCTTTCTTTAATCAGCATCAGTTTTTACTTTTTTTCAAGCATTTATTGTTCTTGTTTTACTTGAGAATTCTCCAACTAACTCCGTTGGTGTACATTACAATCTCTCGATTTTTCTGTGGCCTGTAAAACTTAAAACATAGATTGTTCTGCTTTTAGGATATTTCTCTGTGGCCTGTAGTATCTTCATCCGGTTGCTTAGGAGGTTTCTTGATTGAAACCTTTGCATCGGTGCTTGCAAGCTTTGATGAAGTGGGTACTGCCTGGGTTGAGGGGTTGGCGTTCTTGTTGGCTTTCAAGGCCGACTTAACTTGAGACTGAGCAGAAGGCCTTGTCTCCCATGGCTATGCTGCAATCCACTTGTCCACCCAACTCCATTCCCAGTTACCTTTTGCTAGCTCATACACAAATGGCCCTTGGTTGATCCCTGAGCTTGCCCTCCACTGCATCAGGTGGAAGACAATTCCAAGCAGTACAATTATTTTGATAAGTTTTCATCACACCTTAGCAAGTTGTTCAACAGCAGACCTGATGGGAGAATGCATAAGCCATTGCTCGTTCACGCTTAACTGCAGCTTCTTCCCTTTGTTGTATCCTAGCAATTATTTCCTCCTTAGTTTCGGTGCCTCCATTCCATTCTACCTGTTGAGAACTCAAGATAAGACTTTTAACATCAGTGCCAATTTGTAGTTCCTTTATTTTGATCTAACAAAGCTAAGTTACAAAACAAAAAAAATAAATAATGAACAACGTTAAATTTGATTCATGTTTATCAATCCAGATTACCTCCAAATCCTGAAGCTTTTCCTCGAGCTTCAACTGGTTCTCATGTCTCTTTTAAATTCACTTTGCTCCCACTTATTTTTTAGTAAATCATATCATATCATATGTTTTATTATCATCATATCATATCATATGTTTTATTATCTTCAAAATTTTGTATTAGGTCCTCGGTACTCGATCTGGATACATCAGAGGACTTGGAAGTGGGCCGAAGCCAGTTAGGTCCACTTCTTCAGATGTCACATCCTCATCCAGATCAACTAATGCTGTATTGCGTGAAAGACTTCAATCGACCCAAGATGAGCTAGCGAACACCAAAATTCAGCTAGCGAACACCAATGAGTTAGCATCAATTAAATCAAGACAAGATTTGTTTGAACAAATACTTAACCGATTGGCACCTGGAGCATTAGATTCTTTGATTCATGATTCATCTCCAGCTCCACCTCCTCCATCTTCATCTTAGGCTTTGATTTTGTGGATTTTTGGATAGAAACATGATGTTCTGGACTTGTTTTGAACTGGTTTGGGAACTTGGTTGGATTGTTGGTTGTGAATATGTTTTGAACTTGGTTTGTGAATGTTGCAATTATATTTGTGTTGAAGTATAAGTTAATTGTTAGAGTATTTGTGAATTTGTTGTTATAGTTGTGATGGTTTGTATGTTTATAAACCTGTATACAGAAAATATATGATATATGAAGTAAATCTAGTGGTTAGCGACGAATTTAAATAACTTTCGTTGCTAACCATAATTAATAGCGACGACATCGGTTTAATTCGTCGCAAATAGGTATGGTTAGCGACGAATTTGGTTGAATTCGTCGCTAACCTGTCTACAAATGCAATCATCATTTGTTAGCAATGTAATAAATCGACTAATTCGTAGCAAAGAAGGGAATATATTAGCGACGAAATTAAAAGAATCGTCGTTAACTTAAATTATAGCAACGATACTATTTAAATCGTCGTTAAATATTTTACGGTGAAGTATTTTAATTTAGCGACGAAGATTTTAACGTCACTAATATGTTAGCGACGAAACAATACATTTCGTCGCTAATATAGGTTTACGACAAGCTTATTACGACGATTTTAGCGACGATATTTTATCGTCTCAAATATTTGTTAGCGGCGAAAAAATAGTAGTAGCGACGAAAAAAATCGTCGTGAAATATCTATTTTCTTGTAGTGACTAATTGCTGAACAAATAATGAACTACTCATAAAAAATTATCAATTGCTCCCAATTGGATCTACATTGTTTCCTAAAACAAATGAAACATCATTTCTTGAAGTGAATGCTAACTCATCTCAAAATCATTAAATTAGGATAAGTCGTAGGTGTGGCCAAAGGAAAAATTATCAGCAACAAAATGATAAAAGACTTAAAACAATGGAAATCTAAGCATGAAGAAGTAAAAGGGAAAAACTTGAAAGAATATGAAGACAAGTATTTTAAATATGGGATAGAGAGGCATTGGTCTTGTACTTGTTGTAAGTTAGACAAAAACTTAATTAATAGAAATAAATTACATAAAAGAATAAGCGATGCTACCAGATTTACTTGGTTTGCAATTGGAAAAATTGCTAATCCAAGACAAGTGAAGCACATTATCAGAACTCCTTATTCGACAATGTCAGAGGCAGAGAAGCCCCATACAATGATTAACAGTTTAGAAAATGAAAAATGACTTTAAAGACTCATATACAAGTGTTGTGTAAAATGAAGAGGACCATAGCTCTATTTATAACTTGTTGGTCAAATATCTCAATTAGCTGACGAGGCATCTCCAGGCGCCTGGAGTGGATCTGAGTGCCCCAGCTGTAGGTACCCCATGATAGTTTTGATGTGATCAACCAAGTCAAGTTAGGTTATCTTGGTATTTAATCCTTGTGTCTAAGTGTGCAAGAACTTAGGAGCACAGGAAGTCGAGTGAAAGATGCAACTAGCGATAAGGACGACACGGGAGAGAGCCGACGGGCTCGGTGCGTCAGAGGCACGAGGTGCTATGGAAGAGTATACGGGCGGACGAGAAGGTGACACATGGCGTTTCCGAGGGACAAGAAGCCAGAGAGGAAGTTTGCTTGAAGGCCGAAAGTTAGGTTCGGGTGAGCCCTATTTTGGATAGCTGAGATCACCCAAGCGAAGCTAGAGCCGGAGTAGAAGACCCAGACCCAAGCGAGCGGAGTTGGAGCTAGAACTCGGACCAAACAAGTTAACATGCGATTAACTCTGGTCCGGACGCCTGGACTGAATCCAGGCGCCTGGAGCAGGTTTTTATCTAGAACGCGACGTGGTACGTTCCGTTACGACGAGGATAAAAGTTTATACCCCCAGGCGCCTGGAACTTCCAAGCGCCTCGACCAAGACTATAAATATAACCCTGGTCCCAGAAGTTAAAACACAACACTTGTAATTGATTCTTATTCAGTTCTATTCTGTAATCTAATGCTTTAATTGTTGTAAAGAGGTTTCTCCGCCTAAAGGAGAGTTTAATGAGCATTCAACTTCCTTGGATTAACAACATCCCCAGTTGTAACCAAGTAAATTGTTTGTGCCTCTTCCTTTCTTTATTTAAGTCTCTTAATTCTTTTATGCAAGTGTTATTTTATTAAGCTGTAAAAGTCCGAGGAAGGTTCATTTTTTTACAGGACTATTCGCCCCCCTCTAACCAGCTGCTAAGGATCCTACAAGTGGTAACAGAGCGGGTTCACTTTAGGAGGACTAACCGCTGAACGAAGCACATGAGATGGCCGAACCAAGTTTCAACCCACCGAAGTTCGAAGGGGAATTCACGAGCTAGAAGAAAAAGATGGAGATATTTTTTAAAATAAATTTTGAATTATTAATCATTATGAAATATGGTTTTATAGCTTCAAAAGACAAAGAAAAATATCAGTGGACGAAAAAGGAGCAAGCCGACTTTGTGGCAAATGGTAAAGCAGAGTTTCATCTACTTAGCATTTTACCACCTCAAGAAGTCAACTGTATCGGAGCCTACGAGTCAGCCATGGAGCTCTGGGAGAAATTCCTGGAACTACATGAAGGGACCTCAGAGGCAAAACTAGCAAGACGGGACCTGCTCTAGAACCAGATCAGCAACCTCCGGTTAGAAGAAGACAAAACCATCACACACTTTCACTCAAGAATCAAGGAGCTTATTACCGGACTCATGAATCTCGGAGAAAAGGTAACAAACCGAGATTTACTAAGGCACACACTTAATGCATTTCCTATGACTCCGGAATGGTCGACCTTAGTAGATGCGTATTTCATCTCTAAGGATTTAGAGGAAAGTACTTTAGAAGAACTTTTTTCAACTTTTTAAATTCATGAGTTAAGATATGTAGGTCTGAAGAAGAAATCAAGGCAAAACATTGCCTTAAAGCTAAAATGGATGAACTAAATTTTGAGACATCACTTGACGATGATGAAATGGTGTTAATGGTAAGAAAATTATTTAAACCTAATAAATTAATCAAGTGCAGGGTAGAAGAAGGAAAAGAAAGGTAAAGTGCTACCATTAAAGAAGGGCACGTGAAAGATAACTATCCAAAATTGAAGAATAAGGACACAAGCACAGACAAGAGACCAACCTAGAAAAGACACAAGAACCTAAAAGCGACGTGGGATGAAACCTCATAAGAATCAGAAATCGAGGCCTATGTCGGAATCACACTAATGGCATGTCACCAAGAAAATGAAGATGAAGCAAGCTCATCCGAAATGATCATCGAGAGCATCGATGAAGGGGGAGCGACATCGGAAGAAAACATCACTTTAGGGGGGCTTCATATTGCGGGATTGACAAGGTAAGTCAAGTACGATCTCTTCCTCCTGACAAGTCATTTCAGTTTATAAAACTATTATAAAAAATTATTATAAGTTAGAAAAAGAAAATAGGGAGTTAAAAACAACCTTAGCTGGTTCTTGTTGATTAGAAGATTTTGACAAAGTAAAAATAAAAAATAAAAAATTAAAAAAGGAAATAAAAAATTTGAAAAGTTGTTCATGCTCAACTTTTATTACTCTAATTTTAGAAATTTTTCAAAACTTAACTGGTATCTTAAATATCATAAGGGTCAAATTAGGAAAATATCACAGAAATATATTTCTAAAAAATTCTTGATTAATCCTATAGGAAGGAACCTATTTTGGGTTCCAAAATCATATTTAGATTAATTATTTTTTTTTGCTTTTAGACAAAAAGTTAAATATTTAATTTCTTTAAAAGACTTTGTCTAGAAAATGGTTGTTGTTCTAATATCCAAGAAGGCCTAGTGCCTCACCACAGCTTGGAAGCCAATTATTGAAATAAGTATTTAATTGACTAACTGTTAAGTAATTAGTTATTATAAAAATGCTTTCAAATGTTTTGTCAAAAAATTTGTTAGAAATAATTTAAAAGTTAATTTTTCTTAGAACTTTATCACTTAACTGTAAGAAAAATTTTAAATGTTAAATATTTTTGAATGTTAAATTTAATTTTTTTTTTAACGACATTCTTAACTTTATATGATTTTTTTATTTAAATATGTTATTTTTTTTAAAACTTAAACTTTAATATTTTTTTTGTCCGTTACACTTTTTTTTATTGTTAAGTAGAATCCTTTTAATGTACCCCATTTTTAATGTGATAAAAAGGGGGAGTAATAAAGATTAAGTCTAGGAGGGAGGATAGTACAATTTTTTAATTTTTTGTACTTACAAAAATTTTTTAGTCCTGTTGGTATTTAACCCTCGTGTTTAAGTGTGCAGAAACTTATGAGCACAAGAAGTCGAACAAATGATGCAGCTGGTAAGAAGAATGACACAAGAGAGAGCCGACGAGCTAGGTGTGTCTGAGGTACGCGATGCTGCGGAGGAGTACGCGGGCAGATGAGAAGGTGGCACGCGACATTTCCGAGGGACGAGAAGCCGGGGCGGAAGTTTGCTCGAAGACCGGAAGTTGGTTTCGGATGAGCTATATTTTAGATAGCCAAGATCACCCAAGCGGAGCCGGAGCCAGAGTGGAAGACCTGGACCCAAGTGAACGGAGCTCGGACCAAACAAGTTAACATGCAGTTAACTTTGGTCCGAGCGTCCGAAACCCTTCTGAGCGCTCAGAGCAAGTTTTTATCTAGAACGCGACGTTGCGCATTCTATTGCGACGGGGATAAAAGTTTATCCCCCTAAGCTCCTGGAACCCTTCTAGGCGCCCCAACCAGGGCTATAAATATAGCCCTGATCCCAGAAGCTAAAACACAACACTTGTGATTGATTCCTATTCAGTTCTGTTTTGTAATCTAGTGCTTTAATTGCTGTAAATAGGCTTCTCTGCCTGAAGGAGAGTTTAGTGTAACGCCCGAAAATTCTCAAAACTATATTAGAAATATTCTATAATTATTCTGGAATTTTTAGACATTTCTCCGGAATTTTTAGAGCAGCAGAAGTAACAAAAATAAATAGAAAACGAAAACAGCCTAAGCGGGGATTGAACCCGAGACCTATGGTTTAGGGATAATGCTAGTAACCAGTTGAACCCAGCAGAGCCGTGCTGAAAGGAAAGGGAAACATTTATATTTAAGTTTAAGTTGGGCCGAAATACCCACTTGATATAAATAGGGAATTAATGGGTGAAGAGTTATTGGGTTTTCTCTTTTAACGTGACTTGCTTCTCCCTACCCTAGCCTCACGCCGCCCCTCTCCTTTCCTCCTCTTTCTCTCGGTGCACCAAGCCAAGGGCCCTAGGAGCACCTCCCGGCAACATCAAAGGCACGAGAACGTTCCCCTCCGCGAGAAGAACACGTAGGCGCGAGAGGATCGGCGAGAAGATCGTCTCCACCGGAGTTCTAGCGAATAGAATTGTAAGGAAATTAGCGTACGAGGTAAGAAACCCCTCACCTGCAGTATAAGTAGCTCCGTTTGGGTTTTCTACGCATTAGTTTAGCTATATGCAGATTTTTATCGACGCATAGCGTGAAATTGACCCTCCTCGCAGGTTTAGGGATTTAGTGAGCACTTCTAGATGGGCCGGACACGTGATCCCTCTTCAGTGGGGGTTTCTAGACGTTGTCGGGTGCCTAGAAGTGGTCTCCCTAATAGAGAGGAGAGTTGGGGCACACTAAGTGTTCGATAAAATAGCTAGTTAAGTGAAAATGCAAATTAGGCATTTTAACAGCTCAGTTGAATGCATTAGAAGTATCTAAATCAGTAAATCAGTTTATTCTAGCTTATATGGGACTACGGTCCAATGGGTGGGCTCCCACAGTCGCCTCTGGGTTCAGACAACCTAGCTCTAGGTTCAGATAACATAGAAACAGCAAATTTATATTCAGTATTTTACTTTTCAGTTGGCACTGTACCGGATTAGATATCCATTGGGTTGGACTCCCACAGTCGTCCCTAGGTTCAGATAACCTAGTAAACCCTACTAAATTCGGGACTTGCAAACCCGGGTTTAGTTAGGGATGCGCGCACAGTAAGTACAGTTGCCGGGCCCAACAGCACATGATTATTATTTTGATCTACTATGCTATTAGTTTTCAAAACTCATAAAATCAGTTATGTTAGTTGAGTTTGATTTCAGCTTCAGGTTAGCTTCAATTAGCTTAGTTCTCTATTATTGTTCTATGTGATTAGCTTGCTATGCCATGTTTCAGCTTACATGTTCAGTTATTTCAGTTTATGCTTGCAACCATAGTATGCCATGCCAGTACATGTTTTCAAATAGCATTCTTTAAAAGCATGTTTGCATCGTTGCATGTTTTAGTGAGGTAGTTGGTTTCTTACTAAGCTTTAAGCTTACAGATTCTATTTTCCTTATACCGCAGATAAAGGTAAAGGGAAAATGGACTAGCAGAGGAAGCTGGAGTTCAATGCAAAGATGGTGTGTGTGGCAGGAACTGGAATAAAAGATCCTCAGGGATTTTAGCAAGCTTAAATAGTTGAATTCTTAGTATTTCTTCTTTCATGCAGTTTTTAGACCTTAGAATGTTTAAACCATGGGAGATTTATTTAGTTTGTTAGTAATTATGTTAGAATGCTGGTTAATAGTTGCTAGAATATATTCCAATTGATTTTAGAATTGTTGTGTGAGGTTTTGGGCACGCCAGAGTGCTGAAATCAGAGTTCAGGGTGAAATCAGAACCCAGATCGGTCTACAGACCGATCAGAGTCGAGTTGTGCCGCTGGATCGGTCAGCCGACCGATCCAGATGCGAACAGAGAAGTTGGCGTCTGCGAACAGGGAGTACCGAAGCTCACTGATCGGTCTGCCGACCGATCAGTGTACTCCTGGATCGGTCGGTAGACCGATCCAGCTGCGTACAGAAGCGACAGCTTATGGATCGGTCAGCCGACCGATCCAGAGGGTTGTTTCCGTGCCAGTATCAAGCTGGATCGATCACTAGATCGATCCGACAGGCCAATCGATCCATGGATCGATTGAAATGCCTGATTACAGCTAGCAGGTCATCCGAGAGGCATAGGTTCTCTTCCCTAGCATGTGTACAACTCCTAGGTACACCTAGAATGTTAAGTTCAGATTGTATAGTAATCAGCTTAGCAAAATTTTAATAGATCCAGATTTCCGCAATAGTAGTTTAGCACAGCATAACATAACATAACGGTCCGGCCTCGCAGCCTAGTCAGTAGGAGGCGGGACGTTACATTTAGTGAGAGTTCAACTTCCTTGGATTAATAACCTCCCTGGTTGTAACCAAGTAAATCATTTGTGCCTCTTCCTTTCTTTATTTAAGTCTCTTAATTATTTTATGCAAGTGTTAGTTTATTAAACTGTAAAAGTTCGAGGAAGATTCATTTTTTTGCAAGGCTATTCACCTCCCTCTAGCCGGTCGCCAAGGATCCTACACCAGCAGTGCACTTTGTCTTCTCGCAGACACTCTTCAGTGGCTCGATGATAAGTCTTTACCGATACTCGGGCGCTTGGACCAGTCTAGATGCTTGGACTGTTGTTGATGTAGACCCAAACTTTATCCGTAGCAATGTTTCGAAGAGGAGGCGCCTATTCGATACCAGGCTAGTCCGACCGCTTGGATAAGTTAACTTTGCGTTAACTTGTCCGACTTCTACTCTGGTCACTTAGGTGATTCTACGACCATCTAGAGTTGAGCTCACCCGAACCTAACTCCGGCCTTCCCTCCTTGAGCAGTCTTCTGCTTCGACTTCTCGTCCCTTGAAAGTGTTGCACGCGTCCTTCTCGCTCCACCGGTGTATTCTTCCGCAGCTTCTCGTCCCTCGGATGCATCGAGCCTGTCGACTCGCTTCCCGTGCTATCCTTCTTGTCCGCTGCGTCTTCCGCTTGACTTCTTGTGTTCTTAAGTTTTTGCACACTTAGACACAAAGATCAAAATATAACAAGATCTAACTTGACTTGGTTGACTACATCAAAATCAACTTGAGATATTTGCAATCTCTTTTTTTTTAATGTACATCAACCCAAGTTAGAGTTAGGGTAAAATAAACATAGAATTTATTTGAAAAATAAATTAGCAATTTAAAACATGAATAATGCAATTATTAAAACATGAATTTTGCAATTATCTCCCCATTAACCCCCTAAATTTCTCTCCCCTTTTGATCACATCAAAAAAATAGGGATAAATAGAGAAAAAATTCAAAATTTTACTAAGGGTGATTGAAACATTGATCAATGTAAAAATTTGTTTTCAAGAATTTTATTTTCAAAAATTTGAATTTCTAAGAATTAAAGACAGATCTGTCAAAAATAATTTAAAATTTATTTTAAAACTTCAAAAAAGTTATAAATTTTTTATTAACATTAACCAGAAACATTAGGGTTATGATAAAAATTTGCACAAAAGTATAAATTTATTTTAACAAAAATAATTCATTTTATACATAAACATGTATTTTCTAGAATAAATATTAAAAATAGATTTTGATCTCAAAAATTTTTGCTAAGTTTGTTGAGTATGTAAAATTGAATGCATATCTTCATAAAAATAAAAAAAAAATTATAATTTCAATGATTTTTAATATTAAAAATTAATATTTTGATAAAAAATTATAGAAAATTTATAAATGGTAAAAAAATTTTAAAATTTTTTATTCTAGCAGAATATCTACTATCTTGTCATTATAAAAAATTTTGAATAGAAAATTTTAACAAAAGTTAGCAAAAAAATATATTTTTCTAAGTAAGGAAATTCTAACCTAGTAAATCAATTAATATAGAAAAAAAAATTTAATCTAGATACAATTTTGGAACCAAATATTGGTTCCTACCTACTGGATTAATAAGATATTTTTTAAGAATATATTTTCATGATACTTTAACAATTTGACATTTGTGATATCTAAAATATCAGTTAAGCTTTCTAAAATTTTGAACATTTGAACATGAATTATTATTTTTCTATTTTTCTATTTGACTTGAACTGTTCATTCTTAACCTTCAATTTATCAAAATCTTCTCCTAGCTATGATTTTAATTACTAAGGTAACTCTTAATTTTAAATTCTCCAATTTTAATTGTTTAATTTTTATTTATAGTTTACATGAATATCGAGAAAGCATTTTGATAAATTTATACAATTTATCGGGAGGCAGACAACGTACCTCACTTATTGAGTAGATCTCATTGTTCAATGCTCCCCCTTCATCGCTGCTCTTTTTTGAAGTGTCTCTCCCTTTGTCGATACTCATCTCTAAGGTACTTTTATCTTCCTTCTGGTAATCCGCTATCAATACTAGTCTGACATACCCTTCTAGCTCGAACTCGGATGACGACTCATCCCATGTTGTTCTTGCACTTTGTTTGTGTTAGCCTTTTGTCCTTATCTTTCTCCTTTAGTTTTAAGTAATTGTCCTTTATGTGCTCTTCTTCTTAACAATTATAACACCGAACCTTTATTCTTCCCCTTATTATCTTTTTGGCCTATTTCTTACCCAAATTATTAGACTTAAATTTTTTTGAAAACGTCCTTACCATAAAAGTTGCTTCATATTCATTGAGTGATGTGTTGGAATCCAATTCATCCTTCTTGGCTTGCAAAGCTAGGTTTTGACTTAACTCTATTTCTTTTGTAATTCCTGTATATTGAGACTCATGTAATTTGAAAGTCAAAAATAATTCTTCTAAGGTATTTACCTCCAAGTCCTTAGAGATGTAGTAAGCATCTATTAAGGATGACCATTCTTGTGTTCTCAGAAAGGCTTTAAGCATGTATTGGATTGAGTCCCGATTCGTTACCAACTCTCCAAGGTTGTTGAGTTAGGTGATCAGTTCTTTGATCTTAGCATAGAGTTGAGCCACATTTTCTCCCTTATTCATCCGGAGGTTTGTCAGCTGATTCTGGAGGATATCCCATCTTGCTAGCTAGGCCTTCGAGGTGCCTTCATGGAGCTTCAGGAATTTCTCCTAGAGATCTTTTGCGGAGTTGTAGGTACTGATTCGATTGACTTCTTATGGTGGCAGTATGGTCAGAAAATAAAATTCTACTTTACCGTTGGCCACAAAGTCGGCCTGCTGCTTTTTGTTTCAGATGTGTTCTTCTTTTTGTTCTCTGTTTTCATCCCTGGGTATTTTAAAACCATTTTCAACATTAGAAATATATCACAATCAATTTTAAAGTATACCTCCATTTTGCTCTTCTAAAGCGTAAATTCTCCTTCGAACTTCGGTGGATGAATGCTTGAACCGACCATCATCTTATTGCTTTATTCAGCGATTAATCTTTCTAAGGTAGTTGAGCTCTGATACTAATTATTGGTCATGGTACGATTGGCAAGAGAGGGGTAAATTACCCTAAAATTACAAATATACCTTTTTTGATCTTTTGACTTAAGTTAGACAAACACTTAATTAATAGAAATAAATTACATAAAAGAATAAATGAGACTATTAGGTTTACTTGGTTTGCCATTAGAGAGGTTATTAATCCAAGACAAGTGAAGCGCACTATCAAAACTCCTTCTTTGATAAGGTCGAAGGCAAAGAAGCCTTGTACAATGATTAATAGCTCATAAAATAAAAATTGACTTTAAAGAATCGTATACAAGTGTTGTGTCAAATGAAGAGGACCAAAGCTCTATTTATAACCTGCTGGTCAAATATATCTATTGGCTGACATGGCAGCTTTGAGGCTTGGAGTGGGTCCGAGCACCTCCAGTGGCGCACTTTATTTGCTCTTAACAGCTCTTCAATGGCTTGATGATAAGTCTTTATTGGCACCAGGGCGCTTGGACCAGTCCGGGCACCTGGACTATTGCTGACGTAGATCCAAACTTTATTCGCAGTAATGTCTCAAAGAGGAGGCGTCTGTTCAATACCAGGTTGGTCTGAGCGCTAGGATCTGGTTCGAGCACCTCGAGTCCGGGCGTCTGGACTGTTAGAATTTGAGGGATATCTTAAGGCAATCACTTTACATTTTTTAATTTATTTAATAAGTATAGATTCACTATTTGAGTGTATATTATATCTTTGATTGTCTTAAACTTATTTGCTGAATGTCCGTAATATAATTCATAGCTTGAGAGAATTTATGATTGGATCGCAACTAGTGATTATCTCTATATATGTAATTATGAATACATTGAAATTTCCTAGTCGTCGAATTGATATATTCTGAGACCATCAATTCTGTAAGACTAGTATGAGTTATACTCCTTGGTTCAACCAAGCTTGATGGCTAACACCTTGGACAAATAGGACACTTCTTGGAGTGTATAGCACCTATAATAGTACTGTAACCAAGAATACCAGGAAGTCTTTACAAAGAACCTTCACAGAAATAAATCTCTTGTAAGTTTCAACATTCACTATCAACTGCAGAAAATTGATAAGGAATACCTGACCCGCAGACACAGAAGGATCACCAGTCAGTTTAATAGCTTCAACATATTCGAAAAATTCAAGATCCACATATTTCTCAGATGTACTATCCTCCTGCCACTGTCCATATTTGCGCTTAAGATGGAGGACATTGGAGGTGTACATGCCATGGGAACCAATGTATAGTCCTGAAACAAGATTATACAACCCAATATAAATGACAGAAGATGACAATATCTGAACTATTAACCAGAGCAGGAATAAGAAAAGAATCTTAGCATATTAAGTAATACCACTAAGTGTATCTGAGGTCGATGGTATCTCAATTTGACTGAATAAAGTTTTTTCAAATAAAGAATGATAGTTCTGTCTGCTGTTGACACTATACTTGATTAGCTCCTTGACATTTTCCACCTTGTAGAGCAGGAGATTTCAAACCATAGTATAGATTGTTGATTGCTATGCTTGCACTTATATTTGACTCCACAAACAGTAGCTACATGTAGCTTTTAATTCATTGTTTGGTTTTGAGATTCATTGTTCATGCAGCTTTGAATTAATTCATTGTTTGGTTTTGAGAAACAAAATGTTTCTATCCGACTTGCAGTTCCACAAACAGTAGCTACATGTAGCTTTTAATTCATTGTTTGGTTTTGAGATTCATTGTTCAATTTGCTTGCATCCCTACCCTCTCCACACCAATTAACATTTACTTTTCTCTTTCAGTTTTTCATATGTGATTGCTTATTTAAAGCAAGTGATACAGTGGCATTGATTGTGAAATCACTGATCTAACAACACTAACTTCGAGTTCTTGCATGCCAATCTGCTAGTTCTAGCTTTATAAAGACATGATTGAGTTATTATTTGAAATCTTAAACCATTAGTATGAATCTCAATTTATGGACTTATTATCTGACAATATCAATTGAAACAGAGATTTGATGGTTTAGGTTACAAAAACTTAAGCAAGTTTTATCCTCTTCAATGGAATTCAGATACCTCTCTATATATCAAACGATTTATATATACATGCAAAAATCTATGACGCACACCTGTTATGGCAACTCTTTTTTTATCTTTCTTTCTTTCTGGTTCCAATATCTGCATATTAGATTTATATTTTCATTGTTTAATTTACTTATACAAATTTATTGATTGTATTTGTAGGTGACATGTACTTGGATTTTGCATATGATGGTTGAAGATGGTTGATAATAAATTAGTTGATTTTTTATTTTATAAGACTTTTATTTTATATTTAGTTAGCTTTGGATTCAATACTTTTACATTAGTAATGCATTTGTACTTTTGTGATGATGGGATGAGTTGTGATGATATGGTGAATGAATTAGATATTTTGGATATAAAACGTTTCTATTCTTATTGTGATGATGTGTAACTTTTTCTATTATGTGATGAATGTTTTGTATTCTGAATAAATATTAGTAATTTATTATGGTGTATTCTAAATATTTTTATTTAATATTTTTATAAAATATTATAATTGACATTTAATAATGTCATTATAGATTATATAAGATAACAGTTTAACATATCCTTATAAATTATCACTACTAACATATTTTATTGTCCTTATATAAAAATTTAAAATATTTATAATTGTCAATATAAATTAGTTTAGGTGATATTTATATTTGTCCTTATTTAGATAATAAAAAGACATGCATAAATGTCCATGAAATATTTTTTTCGTGACATTTACGATTGTCATTATATTCCTATATTTAAGACATTTTTATAGTTAGCATAAATATTTTATAATGACATTATACAAATGTCAGGAATACTAGAGGGTCTATGCTAACACCGCATTTCAATTCATTTTTTGATGATGTCACCATAGTTTTAGTGTCACTAAAAGTATACTATAAAGACGTTTATGTGTGTCCTTAAAGACCTTAATTCTAGTAGCGTATATATTTGTTTGAACTGTTGGGATGTATATATATGGATTGGTTCAGGATATTGTCATGCTTAGTGTCATGCACCATTCGCATGATTGCATGCTGCGTGATAGGCTGCTCCATTATTGTAGAGCATATCGCCAGTTTCATCACTGTTCGGTGCTCCGCTGGGATGCTCATGGGTAGCGAGACTCAGCGTGGTAACACGTCAGTTTGGCTCTGTCAGTGCTCCGTTGGTCCCCTCATGGGTAGTGTGACACAGCGTGGTAGCACGTCAGGGATCCCTCCCCGTCATGAGATACTGGGAGATGAGAGCATTGCGCTTCCCCACTTATGATTTGGGGTAGGAGGACAGGTGTACTCTGACAGCATCCCGTCCACTCGGTCACTCATCAGGAGTAGTGACGTCAGAGTGCACGGTTGTCACAGCCCTACCCACTCGGTCTCACCATTGTGTGTGAGATGGCTGACTGACGTCAGGGGTGACCATGACATTGACATCATACGCATTGATACATTTATTGCTTGTGCTTGCTACATTTGGTTGGATGCATATGTTTGACATACATACAGGATTTATGACACTCTCGGTTTGACGACCCTTTTGTTCTGGATAGGAGTTCCTGGTGAGTACAGCTTCCTCAGTTACCTTTCAGTTTTGCATTTTTCCTATATATGATTAGGAAGCTGTATTCTATGTTTATTGCTATTAGATATATCTTACTAGACATGTCTATTGGTATTCGCAGAGTTGTTGAACTCACCCCCGTGGACACTATCTTTTCCAGGTACCAGGTTGTTTATGGAGTCACTTGGAGTATCCTGTCTGCTGGTCCCCACGTCACATCAGAAGACCTGTCTCCACTTGTGTTTATTTTGTTTTGCTATACGAAATTTGTGTATTTGGCTTTGTGTTCCGGTTTTGTCTCCGGAGTGTTATGTTGTTGTGTGGTGTAAGCCTAGCCGGCTAGCAGTGTTTTGTTTTGTTTTGTATGGGCTTGTATTTATGTTTTCCCGCCGTGTTAGTTTTGATTTCAGCCGAGTGGGCTGATAAAAATATATATAACTGCGTGGTTGTTGTTATATCTGTCCAGCCTTGTAGGCTGAGATTATTAACTGCGTGGTTGTGTATATATTCTAGCCGCATGTGACTGATGTATATTGTGTCTGTAGAAATGCTTCAGATTGTCACCCGTACAGGGGAGGTGCTGCCGAAATTTCTTCAGACAGGGATTTTCCCGGGGCGTGACACCATCTTACAAATGTTTGAATTTGTATACGTCCACACTAACGTGGCATACAAAATTCATGGTGTTTGAGGTAATTTTATTTGTCATAAAGTTAGGTTGACAAGATAATTAATGGGTAAAATCCTCCTCTTACAAATGTTTGATTTTGTATACGTTCGCACTAACGTGACATACAAAATTCACGGTGTTTGAGGTGTTGGTGAATTTAAATGATATTGTTTGAGGAATCAATATTATTTTAAATTCTAAAGTCTTGACCAAATATTTTGTGATTCTTAGGATGACCTTCAATCCCCTTGCAGTTATATTGAAAGAGAACAAACTTATTGGTCTCAATTACATTGATTGGAAACGAAACCTGGACATTGTCTTAACTGCTGAAGGCTATAAGTTCGTACTTTTTGAGATCTGTCCAAGCTTGCCTAATAGTGATTCTAGTGAAGAGGAGATTGAATGTCATAATAAATGGGTCAAGGTAGATGAGATGACGCGGTGCTACATTTTGGCTTCTATGTCAAATGTGCTGCAACATCAGCATCAGACCATGCCTAATGCTTATGACATGATGTACAATCTCAAGGAACTCTTCGAACACCAGAATCGGGCTGCTAGGCAGGATGTTATGAGAAACTTGATGACGACCACCATGATTGAGGGGACACCCGTGAGGGATCATATCCTCAAGATGATGGCTCATTTAAATGAGATAGAAATTCTTGGATCTGAAATTGATGGGGAAACTCAGGTCGATATCATTCTCCAAACACTGCCTAAAAGTTTTGAGCAGTTCCGCATGAACTACAATATGAACAAAAGGACATATTCATTGGCGGAACTTCTGACAGAACTTCAAGCAGCAGAAGAGCTATTTCGTCAAAGTTCTCAAATTTACATTGCTGAGAACGTTTCTCCTTCTAAACCGAAAGACATGAAGAAGAAGAAATAAGCAAAGAAAGTGAATCGATCTTTAGAGACTGGACCGAAAGCAGGTGTGAAGAAGCCGAAAGGCAAGTGCTTCACATGCAAGAAGTCTGGACATTGGAAGGTGGACTGCTCTCTTAGAAAGGAGAATAGTAAAGGTATATCTTATTCTCTAGTAGTTAAAACATGTTTAGTAGTGTTATCTACTGGTACCTGGTGTGTAGATACGGGAGCCACTAACCATGTCTGCAATTCATTGTAGGGGTTCCAGGAAACTTGACGACTACATGAAGAGGAGATTACCATCTACATGGGCAATGCTACGAAATTGGCGGCTATTGCAGTGGGAGATGTTTATCTATCTTTAGATAGTAATAAAATATTGATTTTAAGAAATTATCTTTATGTACTAAGTTTTAGAAAGAATTTGATTTCAGTTTCTAAAATTATTTATGCATGGATATTCTGTAGTTGTAGTTATCTGTTCGGTACGTTGGTTGGCAATTTAAACCAATAACTCCCACGATACAACTTCGTTTTAGGAGGTTTATTTTATAGTCCTAAAGATCAGAAAATCATTGTTAGCACCAATGCCCGATTGTTAGAAGAGGACTATATAATGAACCACAAGCCCATGAGTAAATTTTTTTTTGAAGAAATAAGAGAAGACACATCTACTTTAGTACCAATGGTACAAGATGATATACCACAAGAAACTGCAACACGTGTCACAAAAGATGCATAATTACAAGTAATGCCTCATCGTAGTGGGAGAGTTGTTTTTGGGAGAATCTTTAGGACTTTATCCCTGGTGAACATGAATCTGATTCCTGGACATATGATGAAGCAAGAGATCTTGGAACATCCGGTTTAATGAAGTGATCCAGTCTTATGGATTTATTCAGTGACCAGATGAATCTTGTGTATACAAGAAGAGTGATGGAAACATGGTAGTATTTCTTGTACTATAGGTAGATAACATTTTGCTCATTGGCAACAATGTCAAAGTGATTGTCAGACGTAAGGGTATGGTTGCCCAAGTGTTTTGATATGAAGGGCTTGGAAGAATGTGGACATATTTTTGGGATTAAAGTAATAAGGGATCGCGAGAAAAGGATATTGTCCTTATCCCAAGCTTCATAAATCAATATATCCTTGCTCGTTTTAGCGTGCAAAACTCCAAAAAAGGTTTCTTACCTTTTCGGTATGGAGTACTCTTATCTAAAGAGATGTCTCCTCAGACATCAAAAGAGATAGAGGACATGAAGCCAGTTCCTTATGCCTCGGTTGTAGGAAGCCTAATGTATGCGATGCTATGTACGAGACTGGATATCTGTTTTACCGTGGGCATGGTTAGCAGATATCAAAGTAACCCAGGACCGGGACATTGGACTGCCGTAAAAGCATATAAGGACTATAGATTATATGCTAGTTTACAAGGCAAATAATTTGCTCCCTGTGGGTTACACGGATTCTGACTAAATGGGATAATAGTAAGTCGACCTGGGGGTTTTGTGTTTACTTTAGGAAGTGGAGCCATAACAATAGAGGAGTGTTAAGTAGAAATGCGTTTCGGACTCCACCATAGAAGCTGAGTATGTGGCAGCCTTTGAGGCAGCCATAGAAGCTGTATGGCTCAGAAACTTCATAATGGACTTAGATGTGATTCCTGATTTGCCCAAGATTATTGCAATTTATTATGATAATAGTGGTGCAGTAGCAAACTCAAAGGAACCATGAGTCCATAAGGCAAGTAAACACATAGAGTGCAAGTACCACCTAATACGAGGAGAGGTTATTGCCGCCCAGATTGCATCAGAAGATAACATGGCAGATCTTTTCACTAAGGCCCTTCCAGCGAGAGCTTTTGATCGACATGTTGAGAGGATGTGAATCAGATGTATGAAAGCATATATGACAGCATAGTCTTTTAGTATAAGTGGGAGACTGTTGGGATGTATACTAAAAGCCTAGCTTTTTGTATGAACATTTATTTTGAAATAAGAATCATATTGGTTAAATGTCTGTATTTATGTTAAATGTAGTTGTCCATTTAATTTATATTGTAGATAACATGGTATTTGGTATGACACAGAAGATCATGTTATCAGTTCCTTATAAATTATAAATAGTAGCTCACAACCAAGATGGAATGAGACAAACCATTAGAGTGGTTGTAGTGTAATTTGGTATTAGTTTATCTTGACTACAAAATTACACTAGTACACTATGAGTGTATTGAGCAGGACCATTTGAGGTTGTTTCTTTTTATACTGGCTATATAAAAGAATAAAACCTCTGTT
Source organism: Zingiber officinale (assembly GCF_018446385.1). NCBI lineage: Eukaryota > Viridiplantae > Streptophyta > Magnoliopsida > Zingiberales > Zingiberaceae > Zingiber > Zingiber officinale. Next base: position 142,439,293 of record NC_055986.1, read on the forward strand.
ATTATGGATGTGCGTACTCTTAATCCTGATATAATAACAAGCACGTATACTTAGTATTTATTTCTTTGATTTATCAATGAGTGAGATTTAGTTCGTTAAATCAATAGGACTGATAAGTTGGGAAATGATATTATTTATATGATGTGTTGTTGATTCTAGAAGGAAACTGTGTCCTACTAATCCAGGTTGATGATGTCCCCTTGAGGAGCTCATAAGAATTGTCATGTAAACCCTGTGTTGGACTCCGCGGTTGTTTTGATGTGATCAACCAAGTTGGTTAGATCCTGCTTTGTGTTTGATCCCTGTGTCTGAGTGTGCAGGAGCGCAGGAAGTCGAGCGGAAGACGCAGCTAGCGAGAAGGATGGCACGGGAAGAGAGCCGATAGGCTCGGTGAGTCCAAAGGACGAGAGAGCTGCGGAAGAGTACACCGGTGGGCGAGAAGAACGTGCGCGGCGTTCGAGGGACGTTAAGCCAGGGAGGAAGGCTACTCGAGGAGAAGGCCAGAAATTAGGTTTGGGTGAGCCCTATTTCGGTTGGCGGGAATCACCCAAAAGAACGGAATTTCGGAAGTCGAAGCAAAGAAGCAAGCTGGAAAAGTTGCCAGCTTAGAGGCGCCTCCATTAGGCATTGGAGGTGCCTCCAGCTTGAAGACGCCTTCAGTCCTTGTTGAAGGCGCCTTCAACCAGGTCAAACTGACCGTTTGCATTCGGATAGAGTTCTATCCGATCACTCACTTAGAGGCGCCTTGGACCTCTGTTGGAGGCGCCTTGGACCTTCGGGATAAACTTTCCAGGGGCTATAAAATGACCCCTGGACCTTGGAATTAAGAAACAATTGTTCTTTCAACTCTATAGTCATTCCTAGCAACTTGTCTAAGCTTTCCATTGTGTAAAAGGCTTATCCGCCTTCAGAGAAGGAGATTTTTTCAGAGCGCTTTTCTTCTGCCTTGGATTAACAACCGTCTTGGTTGTAACCAAGTAAATTGTTGAGTCGGTTTATTTGTTTATTTTACTGTTGCTTATTATTTTGAGTTGAAAGACGAGGAGGGTATACTTTATTTTTTCAAGCAATTCACCCCCCCTCTTGCCGGCCTCCGCTGCACCTACAATTGGTATCAGAGCCCAACAGCCTCAGAAGGACTAACCGCCGACTGAAGCACAATGATCAAGACGATGGCCGGAACAAGCATTCATCCTCCGAAGTTTGACAGAGACTTCGCGACGTGGAAACAACAAATGAAGGTATATCTTAACACAGATTTTAATATTTTATCAATAATGAAATTTGGTTATGAAGCACCAAAGACAATGAATGAATAAGAACTCGAGATACACCTCTAGACCAATAAGCAACGTGACGAGTTTATGGCAAACACTCGGGCTGAATTTCACCTTCTAAGCGTACTACCAGATGAAGATCTCGATAGAGTTGGCGACTACCGAAGTGCAAAAGAACTTTGGGAAACGTTCTTAAAACTCCACGAAGAACCAATTGAAGTTGAATTCGACTCCTCAATGGACACTGATCCGACATCAGAAGAGTCCGAAACTGAGGTAAGTGCCGAGACAGAACAAGCAACCGAACTCCAACTTGAAGACCTATAATGCTCATCACAAATGAGCATCGATGAAGGGGGAGAATCTTCGGAAGAGGACAACTCAACAAGGGGAGAATCAACCGCTGACAAGGTAAGTCAGGTATGGTCTCCACCTCCTGGTAAATTAATTGATTCAATTGGAATATTGCCGAAAGATTTTCATGAATTACGAATTATTTTGTCGAAAGAATATTTTGAATTAAAAACTGAAAAACTATTAAAGAATATTGAGTTAAAGACACAATTTGTCAATTAAGAGATTTCGACAAACTAACAATAGAAAATATACAATTTTTTGTAAGCTCAATATTTTTTGCTACAATTATAAAAAACTGTGATTTGAGAAATTATGAAAAGCTAAAATAGAAATTTAAAAATCATAATGTAAAAAATAGAGAATTTTGATTTAAATTGAAATGTTAATTAGACTTAACAATTTCAGAGAAGAAAATTAAACAGAAAATTTTTTTATGCAGCTTTGACTAGAAAGTGGTTGTTGCTCCAATAACCAAGAAGGTCTAGTGCCTCGCCACTGTCTGGAAGCCAAATATAGAAATGAAATGTTTAATTAACTTTATGATAAAAGCATTAAAAAGTTAAAAATTATATAATGCTTTGAAAGTTGTTCAAACATTTTCTTGGAAAATTCTCAAAATTCATTTTTGCTTAGAATTTTTTTTGGAAAGTTCAAAAAATTCATTTTAGTTAGAATTTTTTTAAAAAAAATTCTAAAAATTCATTTTACTCAAAAAAATTTCTAACTTAAGAATTTGCTAAATATTTTTTAAATAAATATCATATTCTCTTATTATTACCCCGTTTTTGCTGTGATCAAAAGGGGAGAGAAAATGTACAAGTTTAGGGGGAGAGAATTTTTTTTCAAAACTTTGAGTTTTGAAAATATTTTTCAAAAATTCTGTTTAAACTCTTAATTAAATAGTTGTAATTTTATTTATTGCAAATTTATGCTTAACATGTTAGTTTAGTAATTTTCTTTAAAATTACTGTTTATCTATTTTTAACCCTAACTTGAACTTGGGTTGATGCACATCAAAAAGGAGGAGATTGTTGGACCCCGTGGTTGTTTTGATGTGGTCAACCAAGTTGGTTACGTCCTGCTTTGTGTTTGATCCTTGTGTTTGAGTGTGCAGGAGCTTAGGAGCGCAGGAAGTCGAGCGGAAGGCGCAACTAGCGAGAAGGACGACACGAGAAGGGAGCCGACGAGCTCGGTGTGTCCGAAGGATGAGAGAGATGCGGAAGAGTACACCGGTGGGCGAGAAGAACGTGCGCGGCGTTCGAGGGACGTTAAGCCGGGGAAGAAGGCTGCTCGAGGAGAAGGCCGGAAATTGGGTTCGGGTGAGCCCTATTTCGGTTGGTCAGAATCACCCAAAAGAACGGAACTTCGGAAGTCGAAGCAAAGAAGCAAGCTGGAAAAGCTGCCAGCTTGGAGGCGCCTCCATCAGGCATTGGAGGCGCCTCCAGCTTGAAGGCGCCTTCAGTCCTTGTTGAAGGCGCCTTCAACCAGGTCAAACTGACCATTTGCATTCGGATAGAGTTTTATCCGATCACTCACTTGGAGGCGCCTTGGACCTCTGTTGGAGGCGCCTTGGACCTTCGGGATAGACTTTCCAGGGGCTATAAAAGGACCCCTGGACCTAGGAATTAAGAAACAATTGTTCTTTCAACTCTGTAGTCATTCCTAGCAACTTGTCTGAGCTTTCCATTGTGTAAAAGGCTTCTCCGCCTTCAGAGAAGGAGATCTTTTCAGAACGCTTTTCTTCTGCCTTGGATTAACAACCGTCTTGGTTGTAACCAAGTAAATCGCTGAGTCTGTTTCTTTGTTTATTTTACTGTTGCTTATTATTTTGAGTTGAAAGACGAGGAGGGTATACTTTATTTTTTCAGGCAATTCACCCCCCTCTTGCCGGCCTCCGCTGCACCTACACTCTGCAGGTGGACTTAGTCCGACATGAAAATAAAGTTGAGTGATATTACTCTTAGAACTAGATATTAATTAAGTGAGTTGTTAGTAACTCATTTAATTAGTAGACATTCGATATCTTAAACACAGGGAGATTAATGCACTCATAATAAGAAGGAGCCCATAATGTAATTTGGGATTGGTGCGGTAGTTCAATAATAACTCTTTAGTGGTATGAGTTATTATTGATGAACTTGAGTTGAGTGTTCGGGGCGAACACAGGAAGCTCAAGCTCATCGGGAGACCAAAACCAATTTCTCCTCTTGGTCCCTGTTGTAGCCTCTATAAAGCATTGTATCCACAAAGTCCACTTCTTACCCAAGTAATGGGCTGGACACAACCTTGCTTGGTGCAAGGGGGCCGACCAAGCATTGGCTTGGAGCCCAAGTAGTGGCCGACCAAACCATGCTTGGTGACCACGCATGGGGCCGACCATAGGTAAAGAATAAAAGGAGTTTTTATTTTTGTGTTAAAATTTTTTCTTTTATAGTCATCCACATGGTTTTAAAAGAGAGTTTTAAAATTTTAAAATCTTTCCTTTTATAGCTATCTACAAAGGATTAAAGAGAGATTTTAATTTTGTTAAAATCTTTCCTTATATGTAGTTTAAAAGAGAGATTTTAATTTTTGATAAAACTTTCCTTTTTTGTAATCATGATTTAAAAGAGAAGTTTTAATTTTAATCTTTCTTTTTTTTGTAGATGTCTACATGATTTAAAAGAGAGAGATTAATTTTTAAAACTTTCCTTTTGTTGCATGTACAATAGAAAATTCAAAAGAGAGAGATTTTAATTGTTATTAAAATTTCCTTGTTTTTGCCATGAGCAAGGATTATAAAAGAAGAGGAGGTGATGTCTTATGATGTAACACATATTATTATTTTCCTCTTCTCCTTGCTTGTGACCGGCCCTCTCCTTCTCTCTTCCCTTAAGGCCGGTGACATCTATATTCCCTTCTTCCTCATTTTCTTCCTTCTAAGGCCGGAGCTTGAAGAAGAAGAAGGAGAAGACAAGAAGTACCTAGGTGGCCGGTTGCTTGGAGGGGAAGAAGAAGAGAAGGAGTTTCCTATTTTGGTATCCCTTGGTGGCTCGAGAGTCTTGGAGGAGAAGAAGTGATTCGGATGGATTCCATCTTGGTAGATCGTTGCCCACACAACGTCCAAGAAGAGGAGCGGAATACAACAGAAGATCAAGAGGTCATTAGCTACAAAGAAAGGTATAACTAATTAATGGTTTCCGCATTAAATTAATTAGTTAGTTTTCTTTGCATGGATTCTGAAACACCAACACAAGAGGCTAGCGATTTTATGTTTCGATTTCGTGCTATCGATTTTGCGTTTCGATCGTGTGTTTCTATTGTGTTCTCTGTAGTTAAACCTAGGGTTACTGTAAGAAGTTAAATATCCAATTTCTTTGAAAAGTTTTGTCTAGAAAGTGGTGGATGATCCCATAACCAAGAAGGTCTAGTGTCTCGTCATGTTTAACCTGTAAGTCAATCTTTGAAATAGATATTTAATCAACTTCTATAATATGGTTTAACTTAGGAAGACCACATCGGTTAAACTTGGAGTAAAAATGTTAAGTATCGTTTTCAATCCAAGTTTAACTTCTGAAGAGCAGCTTGAATTAATAATGTTAAGTATCGTTTGCAATCCAAGTTTAACTTCAGTAGAGCACATGAGTAGCTAGGTTAAGTTCTGTGCTTATACAAATTTTTGTATAGGGAAAACAGAACGGTATTCTGAGTAGCAACCAACACGAACTTTTGCTCAACATCTGATCTTGACTTCCAGGATTTCCCGCTAGACGTTCGATCCTAGACCCGCCTAGATTTCCGCATAATGTCTATGACCCCAGGTCTTCCATCTCGATCTGCAAGACTTCTGCCCAGTCCACATGATCAGGATTTAGTATCCAATCCTATTGGCCAGGACTTAGTGGCCAATTATCTTGACTAGGAATTTTTAGCCCAGTCTCAACTAGGACTTACCTGTACACTCAAATAAGTTTGTTAGATTACAATAACTCTTAACTTTAAACCTTTGCGAATATAAAAATATAGATTTGATTAGTTAGTGCTTTCAACATCAATAGAGAATACTCGGGTAAAAATCAATATCCCTATAGAATCATTTATTACTCTACCTATAAATGTATCGAGAAAAAACTAGAAGCATGGTTGATCAATTGACACGAAAGACACGGTACTTCAAAAAAAAAGTACAAAAAAAGGAAGATCAAAAGTTCTAGAAGAAGAAGTCCAAATAATATATCTATTGATGATATTTTTATTGTCAATATGAATATTGATACTGTGCAAGATGATGAAGATCCCAAATCATAATATATTAAAGACGGTAAAAAACAGAAACGAATGGCCAAAATAGAAGGCGGTGGCTACACAAGCTAAATTAGAAAGAGAAATGTAAAATTTTACGGTCATAATTCGAACACCTAAAAATGTAATTTCAGTGGAATATAACACTACAAGAAAATTATAATTCGTATTAAAATAACTTTCCTAAAAGCCCCGATCTCTTCTCTCCCTCTCTCGTCGTCGGAGAAGTGCAGCAGAGCGAGGTAACGCCCACGAGGCCAAGACCGCGAGGTTGACACCGCGACCAAGCCGCCACTTGAATGCCTACTGAGCTTTGAAGGTAGAAATAGATTTTGCATTTTGTATGCTATTTAAACTTAATTCACCACGTTTGTATAGCGTCTGCTAAATTAGTGGGAATTCTAGCTAGATAGTTACTAATATGCAATCAACTTAGGGAAAGGTCCTGATAAGATTTTATTTCCCACTAAATGTTTCGATACCAGTAGATTGTAATATGAAATATTTTTACTTGTGCATCTATCATTTTTTATGTTTATTTGGAATGGAATCGCCTAATTGTTTACGGAGGCAGAATAACACAATTCTGCTGTCAAGTATTTGTCTTTTTCCATGGAAGTTAGATAGCTTTTTCATTGGTGTCGCTCCTGTTTCCGTACGGTCATCTATGCTTCTGCAATTTCCTGACCTTTTATCTTATATTCTAACAGGTGTAGGTGATTCTTTGTTTTTATGTTTTTTTTTCAGGTTCTGGTGGAGAAAATAATAATTCCTAGTGGTTTCTCTACTCCATTGCAGGAATCCTCTATCTTACTACGTATCGCTTGTCTATTATTCTCTTGTCCCTTCTCATCTTTACGTATCTATAGATGAAAATTTATATACTTTAATGTGAAATTTTGCTTGTTGTCAATAGGATGCTGTCATTGGTGGAATGGGATTGCACGCGGGATTAATATTCCAACTCTTGAATTTGACAGAGTCCGAAAATCATTGCTAGTATAGGTAAGCTGTATACTTAAAGCTGAAGGACTTTTTGTTAAGAGACTAACTTACTCTTAATGGCACATAGTAAAGGCCACGGTTGACACAACTAGAACAATGGCATCTTTGTTTTTATTAGTCAACCAAGGAGTCTGTTCATGTTTCTACTGGGAGTCCATTTGGGCATCGTAACATGACCTCTATCACCTATGTGTGATCGTTTAATCATAATTTGTATATATGTCTTACCTCATCGTGAAGATCTTTTTAGCTGTCAGCTGGTAAAGAAGTAAACATGTTGAAGATTTTCATTTGCAGTCTTGCAACACTAGCCTTCTTTGCAGATAGTTCTCTGATATATGAAGAAAACTAAATGCCAAACTTCTATATAAGAGTTTATCTACTGAATGATTGTTTCCCAGCTAGGTACTACTTATGGTTTGGATCATACTGTTAAACTTTTAAAACAGCCACATTGCCAAAGCTCCCGATAAATTTTTAAAATGATTTGGATATGTAGGAAATGGAGAAAGTGGAGATGTGAGAACATGTTCATGTTCCCCACTATTCTTGATGGAAAAGATCATCATACCCCTAGGTCATTTTCTTTTATAAATAGTACGTCCAAGGATCATCAGGAGTGCAACGTAGAGAGAGGAAGGAGAATATCTGAGTCGGTGGGATTTGGTTTGTGGAATTACGGAGAGCCTTCCGATCCTGTGATCGCTCTTCTGATAGCGAGTCTTGCCGACGTCGATTGCAGATCTGCAAGAGATCACTGTAAGCATTTACTGTTTATCATTTTAATTCGTATCCATGTATTTAGAATAATCAACAATGGTATCAGAGTAGTGTTAGTTCTAAATGCATGTACGATCTCCCGTTTTAAAATCGATGTCCTCTTGTTTGCTGCCACTCCGATTTATTTTGTTGTCTGATGTCAACACGATGGCAAGATCGTGTCCATGTCGCGATCTGCTTCAATTGCCGACACCATAGGCCTCAAGGAACATCCACAAAATTTATCTCCGATTTTGACCGGTGACTGTGTTCATGGCCACCTTCCACAGAGGCCTTGCATCATTAGAGGACGTTGGTGGCAATGATCCATGGCCGTCGACGACATTTATGTAGGCCGACGGCGTGCTCAAGGTGGCCTCTTGTAATTTCTGTACAGCGTTTGTTGCTGTGAGACTCACTGTAGAGGGGAGGTAATGTGTGGTGACCAGCGTCCGTTGCTGTGAGATGGTGTGCGACGTGGGTTTGTGGTGGAGAAACAAGTGGAAAAAAAAAAAAAAAAAAAAAAAAAAAAAGTGAACAGATAAGTTCCCACTTCCATGCATGCAAATATTTAATTATTTGCAAAACGGTAGGTTTAATAAAAAAACAAAATAACGTTTTTTTTCTTTGCATGGAAAGTTTTTTTTATTTATATATATAAAAGAAGTAAAACGTGAGCATTTAGCTTCACGTGTACGAACAGAAAGGAAACTTTATCCTTCTGTTAATTGGTCTAGTTCTAAGTAAAAAGAATTTAAATTTGGATTGATTAATTAAATTTGGATAAAAAAATGATCAAATGAATCAGATTTATTCTATTAAATCAGATTTAATCAAATGATTAGATTTATTCTATTCGATCAAATTTAAACCAATGAATATTGGCTTGATCAAACAGATCTGAGTTTGATGAATAAGTCTGAAATTAGTAGAAATGGACTTAGATTAAACGGTAACAGAAAATAGGTGCAAAAATCCCTGCCCAATTAGATTAGTTCTAATTAAGGACAATAGACCGAGTTTAGGATCTGGATTCCTAATCAACCGATCCAATGAGTCTGACCAATTAGATTAGTTCTAATTGTCGACTTGAACTCCTGAAAATCAAGAAGATTTCTTTTTCTTGGTTCATTATGTTGATACTATGCCTGTATAAATTGAAATAAGCCAGTTTTGTACTGGTTAGTCGGTTTTGTACTGACTTATTTAATTTCAATTTTTCCAGATGGCTAATTGTGATTTACGACAACATGAGCTTTGCGAGGAGATCAAGGAGCTTGATTTCGACCCGGTTCAAGGACTCGGATGGCTTATTGGTCGGCTCGATCCGTTGTTCTGGAAACTCTAGCGAGAAGAGTTTCCAGTCTAAGACACACACAGAAGATGGGCTCTGGTCTATTCACTGCCGAAAAATCTTAGGCAGATATCATTCCAACTTTGGAATGATTATGATGGGCACATCTCGTATTCAGATATGTGCAGACAATTGCTTCATTTCTACTGGGGTCCTGAAGATCCAGAGGAGGATCCAGATGAATCTGAAGAGGATTCAGAAGATCCTGAAGATCCAGAGGCGGATCCAGATGAATCTGAAGAGGATTCAGAAGATCCTGAAGATCCAGAGGCGGATCCAGATGAATCTGAAGAGGATTCAGAAGATCCTGAAGAATCAGAAGAGGATCTAGAAGAGTGTGTGGAGAATCTAGATGAGGATCCTATAGAGAATCTTGAAGCTGTCCTACTCGAGATTACCCCAAATGAGTTCAGACTGAAAGGGATAATGTTGGCCACTGCACTAGTGTCTATCCTAATGGGAGTGGTAGTAGCCTATCTAGTTTACTAGAGTTCTGTTATTGTTATTTTTCATTATGTGTGAACAATTTTAGTCCATTTCGTTCATGTCAGTCGGTTATATGTTAACAATATGCAGCATAATTCTACATTAATGATATGTTGATGCATGATTAGTTCATGATATATTAAATGATTAGTTCATTTAATTTAAAAAAATCATGATATATTAAATGATTAGTTCATTTAAAGAATTCATAATATTATAAGTGATTAGTTCATTTGTTGGGATGTATGTAATAGAATTGATTAATATTGATTTGATTGGTCATACGAATAATGAGTGAAAACATGGTTGTCACTTGATTTTGTAAACCAACTCAAACTAATATTGAGTCAATCATAAATTGCATGCATATGTATTACACTAAATACTAAATAATGTATTTATGTATGATAGATTATGGCAACCAAAAACATTATAGCTAAACTCAACAAAGGTGAAAAACTTAATGGGGATAACTATAAGATCTGACACTCAGGAAACAATATGTACTTGATGAACAAGAAGTTTTGGAGGTTGTAAATCAGGCTATGGAAGAACCTGTAGATGATCTCACTGTACAACACAGATGAGATCTTGATGCCTATAAGGCATGGAAGAAAAATGGCTCCACTGCGAAGGACATATTGATTAATTCAATGATAGATGACCTAGCTTTTGAGTATGAGTCGTATCTTTCGGCTTACACAGTCTGGGTAGCCTTTAAAGAAAAATACAGTGGAGTAAGTCTGAGCAAGCTTCGACAGCTGACAATCAAATTTGACAGCTACAAAAAGCGTCCAAATGTATCAATGGTTCAACACCTCAAGGAGATGTCGAATATGATTCAGGAGCTTAAAACTGCTGGTCATGAGTTGACCGATGAACAACAGGTTCAAGTAGTTATTCGTTCACTTCCAAATTCTTGGGGAACCATGAAGCAGACCCTAACTCACAGTGAGAGTATCAAGACTTTCACTGACGTCTCACGCCATGTAGAATTGGAGGCGGAGAGAGTTGAATCCGCAAGGATTTCTGGACAAGCCTATGTGGCTGTAGGTTCTGTTGGATCATTTGGATCCATGAAAAAGAAATGGTTCAAGAAAGGGAAGGGAAAGAAGAGGGAAGATACTGCTGTGGGACAAGGCCCAATCAAGAAGATAGTAAAGAAGACTAGAAAGAAACCTAAAAATAAGTTGACTTGTTTTAACTGCGGTAAGAAGGTCACTTTGCTCGAGAGTGCACTGAGCCGAAAAAGGTAAATTCCAGCATGTCTTCTTTTTCTGAGCATTTTGTTGCTAGCTCAGTGTTGTTAGCTGATTCTTATCCTTTGTGGATTAAAGATTCGGGAGCAATCAACCATGTAGCTTGAGAGTGAGTTACATTTGTGGAGTACCGTCGGGTACTAGCTGGCAACAAGTGGATCTATGTAGGAAACAATGCAAGAGTTGAAGTCAAAGGAGTTGACACTTGCAAACTCAACCTCCGTGGCGGTAGAGTTTTATTTCTACATGATGTCCTGTATTCTCCTGAAATTCGATGGAATCTTGTTTCCGTTACGTGTCTTCTTGATTTAGGGTATTGTATTAATTTTTATAGTCGATGTGTTGAACTTAAGATTGACTTAGTGTCAATCGGATATGGTTTTTTAACAAATGGTTTTATGATTCTTGATGTAGAACCAGATGTTAATTATGCTATTGATGATTATTTTTCAAATATTGCTCTAACTAGTGATGCAGATATAACTGATGAGGTTTGGCGTGCTAGATTAGGACACATAGGACAAGAACATATGAATCGGTTGGCTAGAGAGGGTCTATTGGACACTCAGGCTAAAATTCAATTGTCTATATATGAGCATTGTCTTGCTGGAAAAGCAACTAGAAAATCATTTGATAAGACTATTAGATCTGAATCAACATTGCAGTTAATTCATTCGGATATTTGTGGTCGTTTGAATGTGAAGGCTAGACATGGAGCTTCCTATTTCATTACATTTATTGATGATTTTTCTTGGTGTAAGATATCGGAGAATTTTAAATAATAGGTTATTTGAGAAATAGCCTTATAAAATTTTTCCAGAATTTTTAGAAGTTTTCTGAAAATTTTTCGAGTTCGTACGGAGGGTTTTGAGGGGATCGATTGACGGGCACGAATTAAACCTGTTTGGAATACCCGTTTAAGTGAGGAAAAGTTTTAATTATAAATTCTTATCTTTTTCTTTCCCAAATGCCGATCCACCCGAAACCATTCCCTTCTTCCCTCTCCCTGATCTCCCCGACTCCTTCCTCGTTTTCTCTCGCGGACGGATCTGTGGCGATCGTCCACATTGCATCGCCGGAGGACCAAGTCGCCGAAGCTCGACGGGAAACGACGGAGTCCAGTCTATCTTTGGTCCAGTGATTTCTTCTCCAGTGTTTCCTGTGCCCGATCAATGAAGGCGTGGAGGCTAGGGCACGGAGGGGGCTAGAGGTGCGTCGTTCCCAGCCAATCTGTGCCCTTCTCTTCTTGAGTTTCTTTTTTTCTCTTCGGCCTCGACAAGCAACTGTGAAGGTTTTTCCATCGCCACCCCCAAATCGCTCAATCAGAGAGAAATTAGGGCTATCAGCGTCCGATCTGTCCAACACCGGCGGTGTGGGTGAGGTAACAACCTTTGCCTTCACTATTTCTTCCCGATACTCTCTGTTCATAGACAAGAATGTGTTGTGCCTAGCTCTGTCACCGGTTCTTCTTTCTCTCTCCAGTGGACGGCGATAACAGTGATCTTGGAGGTAGAGGAGCTGATAGATTCCATCCCTCATCACTCTTAGCTGGGTTTGCCTCGCCGGATCTGTGATTACCACCGGGCGACTGTAGAGGAGGAGGTAAGGTGCAACAGATTGTTTCTTGAGTTAGGTTGTTGCTTGAATTTGGAATGCTCTGTGATTTCCTTTTTCTTGATCCGAACAGTGGAGTGGAATCCAGTAGGTTGTTCTGTTCGGTGGGGTATTCCTGTTTTGGCAGCAGATCACCTTGTTTTCCAGCAGCTTAATTGAGATATGTGTAGGAGTAATTGATACATGTTCTAGATGAATTAGGTTAAGTGTGATTGATTAGTTGAATGTAGGTTTTGATCTTAGATGTAGATCATGGTTAGATTGATTATTTTAGATGGTGATACATGTTGTAATTAGTTGTTGATTGTGAGTAGAATTATTTAGTTAGAATTAATCTAATTGGTGATTAGGGATTAGGTAACTAACCCTAATTGACCGTTATATTTAATTAGATAGGTTGAGACTGTATTGATTAGGGTTTTGCCCTAATTTAGTTTTAGGGATTTTATTTAGCTATTCATTTGGATTTAGCTAAATAAAATATATATATTGTTTGTTTGACATAGGACTCTGATTCGAGACAGGCGTCTCGACGTTAGATTTGGCGTGATACTACCTGTTATTTAAGGCGGGTACCCTTTGACTTATCTTTTCGATATTGTCTTATGATATGTATAGTTTATATATGATTACTAGTGATTGGTAGATTATCACTTCTCCGGTTATAGTTTATTTGATACCTATAGGCGGTTACTAGTGATTGGTAGTTTATCACTTCCACTGGATGTAGTTTAGTTGATACCTGATACATGCTTCTACTGTTAGCTACTAGACATTAGTCTAGTATGTTTTGCTTTCTGGCTATGTTTATCTGTGTTCATAGAGATAGAGACATTTATTGTGCTTCTCTCTATACTTGATTAGTGGATAGATAAATTGGATATGTGATGTTGGATTCATGTTGTTTATTATCCTTGTTATATATGTGTTTATCTCTTTGGCATCTACATATATGGAGGAGGATATGTTCAGGTATGACATACTGTAGCCGCATGCACCATATTGCATGATTGCATGCTGGGCGATTGATGACTCCATTATTGTTGAGCTCGTCGGCCGGCTACATGGGACCTACACACTACGTGACCACTGCATGGGTAGTGGCACAACACACAGAGTATGTAGGTTGCTCGGTGGTGCTCCGCTGGAGGCTCCACTCATGGGTAGTGTGATAGTCAGCATGGTAGCACACCGGGGTCCTTCCCTGTCATTGTGTACTGGGAGATGAGAGCATTGCGCTCCCTTACTATGGTTGAGGTTGGAGGATAGGTGTACTCCGGTGCATCCCGTCCACTTGGTCACTCATCAGGGGTAGTGACGGCAGAGTGCACGGTGTCACAACCCTACCCACTCGGTCTCACCATTGTGTGTGAGATGGCTGACTGGCGTCAGGGGTGACCATGTCATATTGCATCATATGCACAGATTGCATTTATTGTGATTGTTGCATATTGGATGGTGCACTTGGGTGACTGCATATGATTGACATGTATACAGGATACATGCTTATTTGCTCTGACTATCTTTATCTGTGTATGTCCACAGTCATTTGCCCAAGCCTCGCAGGTGAGTACAGTTTATTTCAGTATTGCATTTCTTATTATTCTTGCAGTAGACTGTATTACATACCTATTGTTGGTTACTGCAGTTTATTCAGTTATGCATACCTGTTTACTGTTAGGAGACTGTACTATATGTTGTACTGTTAGGATACTGTACCGTAGGATTGTTGCTGGTAGCTATATGTTGCTGTACATATCTTTTGGATTACCTGCTGAGTTCTTTGGACTCACACCGTTATATTACTATTTTTCAGGTTGAGGCCGTCAGGAGAGATTCCAGTCGCTAGCCCCCTTGTCGCGAGGATTTTTTGTAGTCGATCTATATGTTCGTTACTACATTTTTACACTTGTGATGTGAGTCTTGTATTGTGGACTTTATGTTGAACCTTTGGGTTTGCTACTTTTGTTTTCCGCTGCATATATTTTCATTACTTCGTGGATTTCGTTTTCTTCGTTGTACTAGAGTAGGATGTTATACATATATCTGCGATGATTTCTATATCGTCTTCTCTTTATATTAAACTGCGTAGATTGTTCATATTAAACTGTGTGGAATGTTGATATAAACTGCGTGGCTTGGTTATTATTTGTATAGTATTGTTCCGGCCGTGTGGGCCGATGTATGGATATATGTATTCTTGATTCATATTGTCACCCGTACAGGGTAGATGCTGTCGAAATTTCTTCTGGCAGGGACTACCTGGGGCGTGACACTTGGTTCAGTCATGTGTATTTGATTTCTCACAAATCTGAAGCATTGGATTGCTTCATTCGTTATATGAATGAAGTTGAGAATCAAACAGAACGTAAAGTTAAGACTTTACGCACTGACCATGGAGGGGAGTATTTGTCTGATATGTTCAAGACAATATGTAATGATAGAGGGATTATAAGATAACTGACAATCCCTGTAACTCCACAGCAAAATGGAGTAGTTGAAAGAAGAAATATGACTCTTCTTGAAATGGTTAGGTCTATGATAGCGCATGCTAATTTGCCAATCTCCTATTGGGGAGATGCATTATTAACTGCAGCATATATACTTAACAAAGTACCTTTAAAGTTAGTTTCATGCTTCCATCTACCCCATATGAATGTTGGACATGTAGAAAATCATATTTAAATAATCTAATATCCTGGGGGTCAGTTGCTTATGTTCATGATAGTTTTTACAAGTATGGAAAACTAGGACCTAGGGGTAAGAAATGTATCTTTATAAGATATTATGAGACCTCTAAAGGTTATATTTTCATAGGTGAGCAACTAGATGGAATTATCTCTGAAATAGACTTGAGAGATGCGACTTTTCTCGAAACAGAGTTCCCAATCAGCGGTGATGTTGATAAAAATATTCCTCTATTTGAAGAGGATGAGATATTATCAACAAGAGAGGTGTCAAAAGGGATACTTGAGTTTAGTCAACCGAGTGGGAGTGATATGCCGAGTCATGAGTTGACTTCTGAACAACCCAATTTACGGAGAAGTGTTCATAAGATCAAACTTAAGAAGAGATTTGATATTGAGAATCAGGCATTGGTTACACTTCCAATTGACAATGATGAACCTCAATCCATTGAGGAAGCATTGGGATGTAGAGTTAGAGAAAAATGGAAAGTTGCAATGGTTGAAGAGATAGAGTCCATGATTTAGAATCATGTTTGGGACTTAGTCGATCTTCCTATGGGCGGCTATTGGGAATAAGTGGATTCTCAAAATAAAGAGGAAAACTGATGGATCGATTAACAGATACAAAGCTCGTTTAGTTGCAAAAGGATATACCCAAATGAAGGGTATTGACTTTGAAGAGACATTTTCTCCCATAGTGAAATTTATGTCAATACGAGTTATTTTGGCCTTTGTGACACATTATGACTTGGAATTACATCAAATGGATGTAAAAACCACTTTCCTTAATGGTGATCTTGATGAAAAAATCTATATGGTTCAACCAGAAGGTTTCATTGCTGAAAGACAAGAGCAGAAAGTATGTAGACTTAGAAAGTCTATATATGAGCTAAAGCAAGCGTCAAGACAATGAAACATAAGATTTAACGAAGTCGTTTTATTTTATGATTGCGAGATCATCGATGAGGATCATTGTATTTTCCTGAAAAGGGAAAGGGAAAGTATGTCATTTTATCATTATATGTTGATGATATGCTGATAGCTGGAAATGACATAGGATATGTGAATGAAGTCAAGAAGTGACTGTCATCACAATTTGATACAACAGATATGGGAGATGCTGAATACATCTTAGGAGTGAAGATCATAAGAGATCGTCCTAAAAGACTTTTGGGTCTGTCACAAGAGTCTTATATAAATAAGATGTTACATCATTTCAGCATGTCAAATTGTAACGTAGAACATACACCTATTGTGAAAGGTACTGTTTTGAGCAAGAGTATGTGTCCTAAACCTCCAGAGGAAATAGCTGAGATGAATAAAAAATCATATGCCAGTGCTATTGGTAGTTTGATGTACACTATGTTGTGTATACGTCCCGATATCAGCTATGTTGTAGGCTTGGTCAGTTGCTTCCAGTCAAATCCAGGACCGAGACACTGGAAGGCGGTAAAAAGGATATTCAGATATCTGAAGGCGACAACAGATTATTATCTCTGTTTTCAAGGATTAGATATAAGTCTGAAAGGTTATTCAGATGCAGATTGGGCTGGCGACCTGGATGATAGAAAATCCACATCAGGCTATGCATTCTTGTTGAATGGTGGCGCCATCTCCTGGAATAGTAAGAAATAAACTTGTGTAGCTTTGTCGACTATGGAAGTTAAATATGTGGCATGTTCAACGGCTGTACAAGAAGTAGTCTGGTTGAGAAGGTTCCTGAAACATCTGAAAATTGCTGAAGATAGTGGGAGTCCAGTAACTGTCTATTGTGACAATCAAGCTGCAATAGCTTTTTCCAAGGATCTCAAATATCACAGCAAATGCAAATATATAGAAATTAAATATAATTTTGTAAGGGATATTGTGATAAAAATATAAGTAATTCTTGAGTATGCCCCTACACGTGCTATGCTTGCAGATCCTTTTATCAAGTCAATGACTAAAGAGTCATTTAAAGAATATGTAAAGTCTTTGGGACTTCGTAGAATATAACAATATTGAAATAACAATCAGATTTTGTGATTTGATTATGTCATTTGCCATAATTTATTTAGTGTATATGTTGTATTTGTTACATTCATATAAGTAGGGGTGTCAATTCGGGTGGGTCGGGTCGAGTTGGGTCGGGTTGAGTTTTTTTTTTTTTTTTTTAACCCAACCCGAACCCGACCCGAATCCGAGTTCAACCCAAAACACCTCAACCCGAACTCGAACCCGACCAACCCGATCAACCCGAACCCGACCCATATAACCCGAAAATCCGATTCAAAACGACTTTTTTGGGCTATTTTCCCTATAATTCTTCACTTTTATCTCAATATTCCATCATTATCATACAAACATGATATTAATATACATAAAAACATCTAAATTTTTAAAATAAAATTTGATTTAACCCCAAAAAAACCCACAAAACCCTATATTTAAGTCAACCTGGGTCAACCCGAACCCAACCCGAACCCGAAAATACCCAACCCGAACCCGATTTTTTTCGGCTCGACTCGGGTTGGGTCGTCGAGTTGGGTTCATTTTTGACACCCCTACATATAAGATCTCGGTGAGCATGTTGGTAGGTGGAGATTGGTCCACTCACATGGACAATCATCCCTGTTTGTTAAGTACAAATAGGGGTAAGACTGTTACTTATGGAACAACTTATGTAGCTGAAATTAGAGACAGATCCATAAGTCGAGGTCGCCTTGATAATTGTGTCAAGATGAGATTATTTTTGTGTTAATAATGATCGAAGTAAATGAACCCATCATTTACTGAACTTGTTGAAGGCCAGATTAGAATTCATATGTTGAATTCAGGTTTAGACATTAGTTATGTCTAGATCAAAATCTGTACGATGTTAAATTTGAAGACAACATGCACTCTTTTTAGTAAAGAGAATAACATCGTAGCATGTAATTCATACCACATGTGCTATTGCGACAATAAAAGTAGTAGGAGAATGAATTCCTGTTTCTCTACTATGTGAGACCTTTGAGATTATATATTAATCTCAATTTTTTGTCTTAGTGACTATTTAGTTGTTTACTTGAAATTTTAATCAGTGTCTGCTACTTTAGCGTGTATCCTATGGCTATGTATGATTCGGTCTATGGAGCATAACTAGGAAAGCGACTGATTAAAATGAATAGATTCAAGCTAAAAAGGAAGATTAAATATGTTTACATCTTTTGATGTTATTCACTGGTCAACCCATTTATGTTATGTATAGAAATGAATGTGAATATTAGATATGGAATACGCTCTTGACATAATGGTCATTATAAGGGATTAGAGATGTTCATATTGATGTAAATGAAAATTGTTTAATCTGGGTAAATAACAAGACATGGATATCTTCAAGATAATGACTGTGTGTCACTTGAAGATTGAATGAATCTTTAATAAAGGCTATGTGCCACCAGGAAAAGATTATGTGTCATGAGGAGTATGTCTCTAATTTATTTGAGTAGTTAAGTAAAGTGTAACAACTTTATTAGCATTGATTGTTCAAAGAGTGGCTAAGTAAAGGTGTAATAATCTTCTTAGCAACTATCGCTCAGTGTACTTGCTGTCGCACGAACCATTTTCTCTAAGTTTGGATTGGATGTTCTAATATAGTCTATGTGACCAAACTCTCAAATAGTCTATGTAACTTATTAAGTCTTTGTGACTTACCTATATGAGTTTATGTGACTTATTAAGTCTTTGTGACTTACCTGAATGAACTAGTCTTAATGACTTACCTTGGACGAGTGGGAGATGTAGGAAATGGAGAAAGTGGGGACGTGGGAACATGCCCACGTTCCCCACTACTCTTGATGGAAAAGACCATCATACCCGGCCCTAGGTCATTTCCCTTTATAAATAGTACGTCCAAGGATCATCAGGGGTGCAACCAGGGCCGGCCCTGGAGGAGGGTGGCACTGGGCAATGGCCCTGGGCCCATAATTTGAGAGGACTCAAATTTTTTTTTTAATATTATGTATTATAGGCATGTAATTGGGGCTTTGAATAATTGAGCCCAAATTCATATTTCAGAATCTTTTGATATTGTCATTTACTTTTATTTTTTTAGGCATGTAATTGGGGCCTTAGTAGTTGGGGCCTAAATTTATTTTGGACTTTTTTTTCCCGCCCCGGACCTCCTCTGTAGAAGGACCGGAGCTGGGTGCAACGTAGAGAGAGGAAGGAGAATATCTGAGTCGGTGGGATTTGGTTCATGAAATTGCAGAGAGCCTTCCGATCTTGTGATCGCTCTTCCGACAGCGAATCTTGCCGATGTCGATTGTAAATCTACGGGAGATCACTGTAAATATTTACTGTTTATCATTTTAATTAAATATTTACTGTTTATCATTTTAATTCGTATCCATGTAATTATTATAATCAACAGGATCAACTTCTTAGACCGTGTTTTTGATCTTGCATAAACATCATGTTGTGTGTATTAGTAAAATTATTCCTTCCTACTTTTGCAATTTATGTATTTTTTTGTAATGAATCATGAATGCATTAAAATTTCCACATTATTAATATCACAGCTTGATTAATCGTGTGTTGTGTACTCCTAAGTTTAAGGGCTGTCTGAGTTCTTATCTGCTGAAGTGCAAGCATTAAGGGAGGAGAATCAAGAATTGATAGTTCGGGTCACGGTAATAGAACAGTCGATGGAAGATCAGGTTAATGCAGCAGTTGACCAGTCAATGCAACTTAGAGCTACTATATGGGATAATTCATTAGCTCATCCGTTTATTTTCCTCCACTTTTCAAGTCTGTATGGTAGAGCTAGATTAGTAGGTTGTATATGTTGTGGATACATATTTATACTTTTGGATAAATACTTATATTTTGAAATTGATGATTAAATGTTATTATTAAATATTAAATCAATTGGTGTTGATATTATAATTATATATTTGGATGTAGTTAATTATATTATTTTGATAGTATGGTATTATAATTTTGTATAGAATTTTAGGTAAATATGACAGATTTAGCTATGTAATTAGTGATAAATTTTAATTCTATCGCTAATTTAGCGACGGAAATAGTGATTGAATTAAAATTCCATCATATATATATATATATATATATATATATATATATATATATATATATATATATATATATATATATATATATATAAAAAGAATTCAAATCATTAGAAGTAAATGATGCAACCCCAAGTCCATGCTATCGATAAAGTTACAAAATTGTTATATGGATTAAAGTAATCATGGCTCATGTGGTACAATTGCTTAAATGAATACTTACTTATTGCTCCCAAGGCGTAGCGCAGACGGTGGGCGCATGGTATCTCTAGCATAATAGTCAGGGGTCGATTCTCAGGAACTGACGACCTGGGGTTTACCCCACCATGCGCCTATGGCCTGTGTACCTGCATGAACCTCCCTCCATATCCGTGGGGCCGACACTAGGGGGCCGCTAAGGTAGCGGATCTACCTTTTTAAATGAATACTTATTATAAGAAGGTTATACAAATGATGATATTTGTTCGTGCATTTTTACAAAAAGGACGGAAGAAGATTTTACAATCATAGCAATATATGTTGATGATCTAAATCTTATAGGGACTCCTAAAGAGCTCAACAATACTGTCAATTATTAAAAAGTGAATTTGAGATGAAATACTTAGGAAAGGTAAAATTTTATTTTGAATTGCAAATTGAATATTTTCTGAAAGGAATATATGTTCATCGGTCCTCATGCATACAAAAGATACTAAAACACTTCTTGTATAGATAAAGCACTTCCATTGTCTTCACCAATACTTATCAATCATTGATATTAAGAAAGATCCTTTTTATCCACTCGGAGATGAAAAAATAATATTGGTCCAAAAGTACCATATCTTAGTGAATTTGGTGCATTATCATATATCTCACCAATTGCACTGGCCTAGATATTACATTGCCAGTTAACCTTTTAGTAAAATATAGTTGTTCTCCAAACGAAAAATATTGGAATGATGTAAAATACATATTTCTTGGTCTTTATAGTACAACTAACATGAGATTATTTTATTTGATAAGATCAAATTCATCTTTAGTAGGATAGGCAAATGAAAATTATTTTTTAGATCCACAAAAGGTTAGATCTTAAACAAATTATGTATTTACTCAAGGAAATACTATTGTATCATGGAAGTTAGCAAAATAAATTTTAACAACAACATCGTCAAATCACTCTGAAATCATTGTAATGCATGAAATAGATTCGAAATGTATATGATTGAGATCCATGAAGTTATATATATTCAAGAATCATGTAGATTAACAAAAAAATTAAAGATAGTACGATGATTATATTCAAAGATAATTGCTATTTGCATTGCACAACTAAAGGAAGGTTATATTAAAGGGGGATAGAGCTGTTAGTATTAGTCATAGTATCAATTATGAGATGATTGTAAATGACTCCATTTGTATCATATTTCATTATTAATAAAAGGCAAGTTGGTTATTATATTTATTTCAATTCAGTGCCGAATGAATAAGTATAATAATGTCCTAGAGTAGGATGTTTTAATCTACAACATATCAATTGATTGAATTGATAGTGAGATATTATAGATATACATAGAACACTAATCTTAATTATTCCTAGTCAAGCATTAATATACAAGGACAATATTAATGCATGAATACTAGCACGTAGGTCAATGAATGACTTAGTCTCATAAGTCATAGATATGAGATATCAGGTTGACACATGAATATATATTAGAGAATATATACTGAATGACCCGCCATGATAATATTTCATGGATCGTTATATAAGTGTCATAAACATTCTCATGTGACTATTGGTATGAATAATCCTTAGACATGAAGTCACTATGGTTTCCTACATAAGACGTTGTATATTTTGATATCGGCAAACGTCACCTGTAATAAGGTGGACTATAAAGTCGATCACTGTGTATGTAATAACTTATGCGGAGGGATGTGAGTGATGTAGATGGGATCTATCCCTTCCATATGACGGAAATGATATCTATGGGCCCCTTGATTAGTAGAACACAAGAATGCATGACCATGCTCAAATGAGTCAATATGTGATATTGAGCCTATTTGTTTTAGTGTGTCTACTTAGAGATTAAGAAACACAAAAATTGATAAGAGAATGACATGATCTATGTCTCATTGATTAATCTAGATATCAAGGATAGAAGGACCAAGTCATACAAGATAATATCCACAGACAAGTTAGGTCGGATCTCGACTTTCTCGTCACTTGGGTAGCAATGATACCTTGTTAGATGTCACTCATTGCTTATGTATCTAAATGTTGATCTGGATACATTGCCAACGCTACGAGAATCTATTGGGTCACACACAAAGAACAAGTAGATTTGAAGATGAGTTCATATGGTGAATCATTGGATTAAGTTTAATTTGAATTAGACTTATTGAGTTAGACTCAATTAGATCTAATTATTGGATTGAGTTCAATTCAAACTAGACTTATGGAGTCAATTCGAATTAATGAAATAGTGTTTCATTGAATTCAAAATTTCATGAGAATTAATGAGTTATACTTATTGGATGAACTTGAATTCACCAAGGAAGAGGAAAGGTCAATTTTGACTTGACCAAAAGACTCTTCATGAAAGATGACTAAGAGTCAATTCGTGAAGAAGATCAAGAGGCAAAAGGAAGATCAAGAGCCAAATGGACTTTTGGTATTCCATGGGAGTACAAAAGGAGAAATTTTGACCATTGATTGTAAGTTGTTCATTGTCTTCTTCCTCTCTTCCTTTCTCCACAGATATTATCTTGCTTGGTTGCTAGCACAACCTTAGGTTGTTTTCTTCTCCACTTCTTGAGTTTGTGAGACGGACGAGATGCTAATTTGTGTGGATACCGCTAGAAGCACGGGCATGTGATCGTGCTGAGATCCAAGCTGTCGGGAGTTCGAGTGCACGCATCAAAGGTATATCTATCATGAAACTTAGTATATGTGTTTGTATTTCCCTTCGCATGGATCTTCTGGAAAGAAACTAGAGGTTTTTCGCTACGCTTTCGCGTATTTAGCGCCCTAGTTCCTTACCAGAACAAAATATATTTTACCAAAATTCTTTTACATAATATTTAGAAGAAATGTGATATTGATATTTAATAAGTTTATTCTAGTGATAATGTAGTTGATTTATTTAAAAAATATTATAGACATCAACATTCAAGAAATTAATAATAACATAGGAATATATCAATTAAAAGATTATTGATGCTCAAATATCGTAGAACAGAATGTGATACGATGAGATAGAATGCAATAGAAATAAAAGCAATCGGGTTACCTACTTCTATTGGTCAAAGCGAGCCTTTTAATTCCATTCTTCATTCTTTAATTAAGAATGAATCAAATCTCTCCAAGTAGGATTCGAACCTACGACCAATCAGTTAACAGCCTACCGCTCTACCACTGAGCTATTGAGGAACAACGAAAGATTCGACCTCATAGCATGCAACTGCCGTTCTTAACCCATGAACAATATAAGTATTACTTTGTCCGGTAAACTACTTGGAGCTCATGTAGCCCATGCTGGATTAATCGTATTTTGGGCTGGAGCAATGAACCTACTTGAAGTTTCTCATTTCGTACCAGAGAAATCCATGTATGAAGAAAGATTGATTTTACTTCCACATCTAGCTACTATAGGTTGAGGCCTTTCCATACTTTGTATTTGGAGAAATAAGGTAGAATATTTACTGTTAAAAGATTATTAATGATTAAAATCAGGTAGAACTTTTTTTTTTCCTTAAGATTTTTTTCACTAGGATTTATGTAATAAATATATTTAAAAATAATATATTATTTATTTTAAATAATAATATTTAATTATGTAAATAAAATTATAAGAATAAAGATGAAAGAATGAATCGCGGGAAAAATACTCTGTGCGGAAGCTGACAAGGAGGTAGCTCCCTCTGGTTGCCTCTTGGCTTCGTCGTTAAGCGAAGCTCTCATCTCCGTTGTTCTAAACACGAGGGATAATGGGGAGCAAACTCAACCTAAAGCTCCTCATCGACACAACCGCGCAAAAAGTCAGTCTTTGCAGGAGCTGGCAAGGAGGTAGTGGACTTCTATTCAGCCTCCACTCGTTGCCACTTGGCTTCGTTGTTAAGCGAAGACTCCGCTATAAAATGCTCTCATCTCCGTCGTTCTAAGCACGAGGGATAATGGCCAGCAATAAGGATAATTCAGTGGTGAGCAAGCTCAGCCTAAAGCTCCTCATCGACACGACCGCACAAAAAGTCCTGTTTGCGGAAGCTGGCAAGGAGGTAGTGGACTTCCTATTCGGCCTCCTCTCGTTGCCTGTTGGCTCCGTCGTGAAACTCCTCTCCAAGGATCGCATGGAAGGCTCCATTGGCAATCTGTACAAAAGCATCCAGGAACTCGACGACTCATACCTTCAAAACAGCAAAGGAAAATCCACCCTCCTCAATCCAATTCACTCCATCTCTCCCTCCCTGCTCCTCCCGGGACCCTCCTCCTCCTCCTGTAAGAATGTTTACTTCCAGTGCGTCAATCGAATTTACTCTGGCTGCTATGAGTGCGTTTCCAAAGTGAATGGAGCGCTCTGCCCCCACTGCAAGAATAAGATGAGTAAACAAATGACATACGTCGAAGGTGATGAGAAGGATGACGACGTGGATCCAAATGTAGGATTTGTGAAGGGCGTTGTGACGTATACTATCATGGACGATCTGACGGTGACGCCCATGTCCAGCATCTCTAGCATTACCCTCCTAAGTAAGTTTAACCTCAAGAATTTGAACGCACTTGTCGAGAGGGATGTGACACTAGGTTTCAATGAGGTAATATTGTTTATCCTTGTTAATCAATCTCTATTTGTTGGGGAAAAAAAGTAATTACACATGCTATACGTGATTTGGAGTGGCAGGCTCTAGAGGTGTTGGAGATCTCCTTGCGGTCGAAGAAGGTCCTCACCAGCGTGTTTCTTGGCAAGAAGTAACCCCATCGTCGTGCAATTAACTACGGAACGGGTTGGTAGCATACAAAATTACATTTTGCTGTTTGTAATTAAAGACAGATAGAATCTCTACATTTTGGGGGCTTATTTTGGCAGCGCATGACAATGTTAGGGGAGTGAAAAATACTAAACTATATATGATGTTTACTATGATCTAATGCTTTTAATTAAACTAGATGATCAGGTATAAAGATTTTGCATCCTACTCTTTTATCAACTTGAAGAAGCTAATCAATATTTTGTTACTACTACACTCGAATTTTTTTTCTCTTCTTAGGTGAAGTATTCTGAACTGACACTGGTTGGAATTTGGTGAGGATATTAATGCGATGGTTTGAAATTCCTAGAAGTAAGAAATGGCAGCAAATCAACCACTATGAAGCATTTGCAATAACCAATGGTTCTGTTTTTTTTGGCTCCTATGCCTGCACGTATACAACACTTGCTTAGCAGAACAATGAATTGCTTATATAAATGCTTTTCTATGGAACCTGAGCTAGGATTTTGTGATTTTCCAGTTTGGTCTAATCTTCTTTTAACTGTAGATTCTGTTCCTAGAATCCGATCAAATCTAAAATGCGTCAAAAATGCTAAAGCTTATTTATTAGTTGTTAATTCATCCTGATTTAATTTGAGTGGGACATGAATAGTTAATGTGGTTTTCTGATGCCGTGCCAAACATAATTAAACTCATCATTACTCCCCAAGAATGTTGCAAGGGCTCATGTTATATGGTTTTGTAACTCTATATGATGCCATAGTTATAAGACAAGTGAACATAGAGAAGACGCCAAGTCAGCCAAACAGAATTAAACTCATCACTCCTCCCCAAGAATGTTGTTAGGGCTCATGTTATATGGTTTTGTAACTCTAGGATGACATAGTTACAAGACAAGTGAACATAGAGAAATGCCAAGTCTTGTAAATTACAATGGTTTGAATAGCATGTTGTGAGGGTTGAGAGCTAGATTGTTACTTAATGCCATACTGACCAATTATAGTAGAATCAGTTCCGGTCGAATAGCATGTTGTAAGGATTGAGAGCTAGATTGAATATGGAAAAAAAAAAAATTGAACTCCCAGATCTTGTAGCTGTCCCGGTAGAATCAGTTCCACCTGGAATTGTAAAGGTGGAAGCAAATGCAACTTTTGCAAAGAGTACAGCAACCACAGTGACAGAGTTTGTGGCATTGTTAATGCCTTCACTGTGTAGCTTCCTCAGGTCCTTTGCAATGCCATGGACATTTTTGTTTGCCTTCCTTGTCTTCTCTAGTTGTAGGTGGACATCATTTTTTATCTCAGTAACTGCCTTTCGGATCTCATCGCGAGATTGATTTAATTCCATGGCCCTAAACGCATCCTAATGAATCAATCATTCCTTAATTTCAATAGATTCTTATGAAAGTGGCAGGCCTTCAGCAATATCAAGAGCAGTCTGGTGCTCCCTTGTCAGTGCATTCACATTTATATCAGGGTGGTGTGGGAGAGCCACTACCGCCTACGAAAGTGGGAGTAACGTGAATAAGCATGGTGGAGAAATGAAAACCTTCGATTTCTGCAATAAGAAGAATCAATTTGAAGTCAAAGATAGCCGTATAAGTAAATTCAAGTCCCCACAAGGGTGTCTAGTTCGCTAGAGATAATAACTTTGTTACAATTGGACAGGAATTAATTTCTAGAGGATGCATGCACTCTGAAAACCCTTGATTTCTGCAATAAGAAGAATCAATTTGAAGTCAAAGATAGTCGTATAACTAAATTCAAGTCCCCACGAGGGTGTCACCTGGAATTAATTTCCGGAGGATGCATGCACTCTGAGAAGAAACTCCTCCCATCCTTTGCAATTATGAATGTTCATATTGAATTTTGCAAATGAAAAAACAATGAAACTGGTTATTCTCTTTAAAAAAAAATTTCTTTAGCGCTGAGTCCTTTTAAACCACCGGAGATCAAACTAACTATTCTATGCATTCTCTATATATATCAACGGGATATTAAATGAAGAAAAGGACAAACACCTCCTGACAAAAGTCACCAATTGAAATCAAGACAACCTGAGATAATGTGAAGAACTCAATAAAGAATCAATTTTTTTAACATACTGAAAATAACAAATTTCAAAATTGTAAGTTAACCACCACAAATTTTTTAAAAGCATGGTGAAATACCAAATTATATAGCTGTACAAGCTTTAGCCACACATAGAACACATGATTACCACTCGGACACCCATTGATTAACTAAGGCTGTTTGATGATTTTATATTGAATTGCCTTTCACAATATAAAGTTTGGTAGGCAAACAAGTACTAAAGTTTGGTGTGCAACAATCCAAACTTTATTTCTTTACTTCAGAAACTACAATCAATAAGCCTTAACCCATAATGGCGCAGTCAATGCCCGATGTAGAATGCCTAAACAACCCAATAAGAACATCTATCAAACCTGATTACGAAAAATAATACTGCCTCAGTTCTTTTCTTCCTTGTTGCCACATGTAAGAGTGTCGCCCGCTATATCTGGTAGCATCACTATGGCTGGAGGATCAGCATCTACAAGAGTCACAATTTGTTCCTTTAATTCCATATGGAGAGCAGTTAAAGCAATGCTCAAGCAATGCTTCTACAACTTGAAGATGCCCTTGACGAGCAGCAAAATGTAGAGCACTCTTTCCATTGGCTTTCGATATCACAATTAAGCTCACATCTTGTTTCCAGCAATAACTTCATGCAATTTCAGTGTGACCTCTCATGGGCAGTAAGCGGGGTGACATTTGATTGACCAAATGTCTTGATGAAATTTGGGTCATGATCAAGAAGTACCTGGACAATTTCTGTATATAAAATATCAGTGATACCTCTTTCAAGTGAAAGTGTGACAATCTAAGGTGACAAAAACTATCAACTCTCAGGAATGTAATTGTGAGTTGTCAGTTCCTTCTTCAAAAAGTAACTATTAATTGAAAAAAGAAATTTCGAGCAATTGTCAGTGTCCTAATAAGCAAAGAAGTTCAAGCCTCAAACAAGAACATCACATTGCCATAATCAAGAACATCAAGTGAGATATTTATTAATAATCTCACACAACATAAAAGTAGAAAGACTTTTGATCAAACTTCAAAATTTCAGGTACGGCATAGCTACGCAGTAGCCATCGGTCCATAACAGGTTACATCTGAATAAAGCTCAGAATTTAGAAGCTCGTCACTAATAGTTGTAGATCAGGTGATTATAAAAAACCTTTGGAATTTGAGTTCATACTATGATTGGGATGCTATCTCACACCTATGCATCTTTGTTTTCCTTTTTGTTTGCGATTGATGATACAGTTTTGTACATGAAATATCAGGGAACATGATCCTGCTAACCTTTGTGTCCTTCTCTTAGCTTGCAGCCACATGTAAAGGCGTAAAGCCTCAAAACCTGATCTATTCTTCCTGGAAAGGCTCTCCCGCGATCGGAGTGTTAGAAGAAGAATAAAAAGAAGATAAAATAGGAGCGTAATAATTAATCTTATTGTTTGTTGATACTTGCCCTCAAGACAATACAATATATAGGGTTTAAACAAGTACTCGGTCAATTAACCAATTAATAAATAATAGAATAATTCTAAAAATTATTCTGAGAATTATTCTAATAATTATAACAGAATTATTAGAGTAATCCTAAAACTAATTTGATTTGATTTGATGATTTGATCCGGTCAATTCTGGTATTTCTCTTTTATCTCTTTTATCCCCCGACAAACTTAACGGGAGATCTTTGACGTTGAGTTTGCTTGCTAACTTGTTGAAACATTGTCTGGATAATGGCTTAGTAAAGATATCAGCAATTTGATCCTCTACAGAGATATAAGAGACGGATAATTGTTGAGTTGCCACACGTTCACGAACAAAATGAAAATCAATCTCCACATGTTTTGTACGAGCATGAAAGATTGAATTTACTGTGAGATATGTTGCTCTGATACTATGTTAGAAGAAGAATAAAAAGAAGATAAAATAGGAGAGTAATAATTAATCTTATTGTTTGTTGATACTTGCCCTCAAGACAATACAATATATAGGGTTTAAACAAGTACTCGATCAATTAACCAATTAATAAATAACAGAATAATTCTAAAAATTATTCTGAGAATTATTCTAATAATTATAACAGAATTATTAGAATAATCCTAAAACGAATTTGATTTGATTTGATGATTTGATCCGGTCAATTCTGGTATTTCTCTTTTATCTCTTTTACCGAGAACTTCAACAGCTCTACCACAACATCAAGAAATCCCTTCTCTGCGGCGACGAACAACGCCATCTCATCCATGTCGTTCGTCTCGTTGGACATAGCGCGCGGATTTCAGCCACCTCAGTTTTGAACTCGACGTCCCCAGGCGCTCCTGTGACTTGCGCTTCCCCTAGCAGCACCGCGAGGTGAAGCTCAGTATCATTCATGTCACCTGCTTCACGTACTTTTTAGCCCTACCCAACGGTATCACTGGTCTCAGATGGATTTTTTTTTTTTTTTTTTTTTTATAATCAAGTTGTTTGAATTTTAGAAGGTCTTCCATTAATTTATCTATTACATAAATAAATTTTATGTACATTTAGAAATTGATCTTTAAAATATTTATTTTAAATTTAAACTTTTTTTTATTTTTTAATAAAAAAATTATTGGACCAATTACTGCTAGTTAAAGCCTTATTATTAGCATTATTTTAAAATATTTTTTGGAATTTAAAATCAATCAAATCATTTCGAAAATTTTCCTCTTTGCATTTTATTTCAAGTCACTGATATTATTTATTCATTCACATAATAATAATATACAATAGTTCTAAGAGTATGGTACTCAAAATATTCAAAACAATAAATAAGAGAATTAATATTATAAAGACATCTATAATATAAAAAACCTTTTAATATTGCTATGGATCTAAGAGTAGGATTTGTGAATGATAAATCAAATTTTAATATGTTCTAGAGTTGGCCTGTCACTAACTAGAAATTGCCAAACACCTTTTTAATAAGCTAAGTTTTTCTTTATTAAAACCAAGGTTTTTTTAATAAAAAATCGTGCTTCTTGGTGAGGGAGAAACTGAAGACACAATCATTGTGCCAGGGGAAAAAAAGAAAAAAGCTTCGGTATTTTATAAAAAAAAGCGTAAGCAGAATATGTTATTTATCAAAAGACGTATCATTGTTCTTGTTTTAACCAAAGGATGCATCAAAAAAATTATAATTTCTTTTTTAATCCTCCCGCCGACCGTTGCTTCTCATTCATCATTTTTCAAATATCGAAACCACTTTTTTAATTATAAATGAATTTGTAGTTCGGATGCACGTACTCTCGCCCTCTCTTTTCTCCATTCCTCTTCTTGGTCTTATAAGCATGAAACGATCATGAACCTCTTCCGCTTGCCATACATCCTCGTGATAATCGGCGGGATTGTACGAGACGAGTTCAAAGGACAATAGCGATTAACATCCTCGGCGTTGAATGACAAATTTCTAGCAAGAGTGAAATTAGTAGAAGAAGACAGATAAAGATTTACTGATGTATGTATAACTTTACTACTATAAAATAGGTTAGTATTGTTAAAAAAGAAATCGTTTTTGTAACAAAGGGTGATGAAAAAAATCGTATTTATGGTGCCATTGGATGTGTGGAGAATTAATATTGAACGACACCTGTAATATGATGTATTTCATCACTTAATTGGTTTGCAAGGTGCACCAATGTGATGCTAGATTTCAGTTAGACATTGCTCATCCAAGTTAGGTTGATAAAGTATGTATCATCACGTTGGGCCTGATATGCGATTATATCATGCCCACTTTCTTCGTTGATCAAAATTTTAATTTGATACCATATCTATCTTCTCATCGCTCAACCCGTCGTAGTTATCTGGAGTTTGCATAAACCCGATTAACTTATGTCCATTAGTGAGTTTTGATCAAAATCCACTGATCGACCTAAATATTTTTTTATTACACCCATTTAACATGTTGTAAGTTTCTGATGTTGCAATGAGTTAAATTGTACTATCCATTACTTATTTAGGGCTCTCAGTCATTGTCCAACGTTATGAGAAGTTTCTTCTTCAATGCGAGCATGATATCAACCTATATCAGGCCCAACATGGACCTAATATGGGATGTTATTAGGTCCAACGTGATCTTTGGTTAAAACCTAGATTTTACAGTATATATACCTTTTTCTTGCTCAATCTTTCATAGTGGTTGAAAATATACAAAATTACAAAAATCCTAGGTCTATCAGTCAGATTCTGTCACCATCACTGATAAATTATGAAAATCTAATGTACATTATAGCTAACATTACTTGGTCTTTGCTAAATTAATATGTACAGCAACACTTGATTATGTAGATGTAACTTTGCTAAATTAGTTTTTAAATTTTTTATCAGGAACGATCATATTACTGAAAAAATTCTCTCTGAGATATAGGATATGCTTGATGAAAATTCTTGTAGGGGACATGAAGCTCATGTAGGAGAATTATCTAGAACAAATATTCCATCGTCTTCGAAGTATAATGGTGTGCCTAACACAAATAGAAATACAAGAAGTAATTTCACATTTGATCTAAATGAAGAAGCAAGTATTCAAGAAGAGGTTCTGAATCCTTGTACAACACTTGGTGATTACTTTGAGCCTACTTGGAGTGAGGAGGAAGGGTATTATACCCGAATTCAAGAGGAATTACAATGTAATGTAGATATACAAGAATTCTTACTGATGATATGCAGATTGAACAATATGAAATTTCTCCAGAGCAGTACAGTGACTTAGAGGAGTAACCAATAGCTGATGATCCATATATTCTAAATTCTCGATTGCTCCAAAGGTCAATTGAAGAGGCAACAGATGAGCATGAATTTTGTGTTGGACAGATTTTTTCGTCTCGACAAGAGTTCAAGAATACACTTGTGAAACATGCCATGGTTAAACATATGAAATATAACCCAGTTGACACTCAAAAAAATAAAGTAAAAGTCGTCTGCTTCAATCAACTATGTACATGGAGAGTAGTTGGCCAGGGGGATGTAGAGTTCATTGTACGAAATATGTAAAGGAACATCAATATAACACCATTAGGGAAAGTGCTAATCATCAAGCATGCTCTTCCTCCTTTGTAGCATCTTTTGTTGAAGAGCAATTTCTTGCTAATGAACAGTACAAGCCAAGTATGATTATATCAGATATAAAAGCTAGGTTTAGAGTGATCATATCATACAGAAAAGCATACATAGCTCGAGAGAAAGAG
Source organism: Zingiber officinale (assembly GCF_018446385.1). Classification (NCBI taxonomy): domain Eukaryota; kingdom Viridiplantae; phylum Streptophyta; class Magnoliopsida; order Zingiberales; family Zingiberaceae; genus Zingiber; species Zingiber officinale. The sequence goes on from NC_055986.1 coordinate 142,471,676, forward strand.
ATGAAGAAAGTCGTTGGAGATTATAACCAAGCATATAGAGATCTTTCACTATATCTACGTGAATTAAGAGTTAGGGATCCTGAAACCTATGTGGCACTACACAGGAATGGGGATAATTAGTTTTAACGCTATTTTTGGGGGTTTGGAGTTTGTAGAAAAGCATTCAGGTCTTATCTATGCAAATTCACTACAACAAAAATGTTAAACAACAACACCACAAAGACAATGATTTTAGATGAAACTGTTGTAAATTTGGTAAAAGACAACGGTTTTATCTAAAGCCGTTGTCTTTGAGCTCCCATAAAATATAAAAGACAACAGTTTTGTGAAAACCGTTGTCGTTGAGCATTTTTTTTTTAAATCAACAACACATTTTACAACGGTTATCTAAAACCGTTGTCTTTAAGCGTTTTTTAGGGGCTACGACAATAGTTTTGATAAAACCGTTGTCTTTGACTTTATTTATTCCATCATTTTCCCTCTCACAATTTTACTTTCCCTCTCTTCGCAAATTTTTTCGGTGCCTTATTTTCCCCTTCTCATTCTCGATCTCTTCACGCCATCCACTTCTGTGTGCTCTCCTCTCTCCCTAGTGAGTTGGTTTCTGAGCTCGACGAGGCCCTTTGACCTTCCATTGCTGCTTCTTCGCCAAAGGTGGCACTCCTCTGTCGATTCATAACCTGTTTATCTTGTTGAATGAAGAAGACAGCTGCTCATGGAGGACGACGATTTATTCCTCCAACAGTTCGATCCAAAGACTTGGAGATCACAGCCGAGTTCCTCACCAATTGGCTTCCCTTCCTCACCCGATCCCTCTGTGACGGCTGCTCCTCCACTGTCTGAAGCTGCATCGACTCCCTTCGCCCAAGTATCTCCTTTCCTTTCTCGGTTCTTGATTTGTTAATCCCTTTCCCTTTGGAAGAATGCTAGATTACTTAGTTCGCTGGGGTGGTGCTCTTCTTTAGGGTTTGCCGCCGAAGCCGACGCGGATGCCTCTGGGTCCACTTCCATAGAGGATCGGGCGTCTTATGCCTCTGCTAGCTTTGCTGCCCCCTTTCCCGATGCCCAACCAACTGGGTAGGACTCGGATCTGACGTCTTCACCGGAGTTCCCTCAAATCCGGATGTCTTGGGCCGACGTGGCTCAAGAAGACAAGCTCAAGGAGGCTGCGGTGTAGGAGGAAAAGACGGAGGAGTCAGGGAGGACTTCGATTGAGGGAGCAGCAAGAGTTAAAAGGGAGATTGCGAAGAAGGAGATGGGATTGTCAAGGGAGCAGAGGGAAGAAATACACTTTAGGAATGTTGTCAGGAAGAAGGATTTCATATGCCTGGAGAGGGTCAATGACAAGATTGTTAATATCCTCAATGTCCTCTAGCTGCATACTGGAGTATTCAGCACTGCCGAGCAAAAAAGAATTGTGGATCTGGTCTATGAGCTGCAAGAGAAAGGGAAGAATCATGAGTTGGGAGGTGAGTACAACATAAAAAGATTAGCTTTAAGCAGTGTTTATTTATTTATTGTCAATCCTAAGATAATGATTCAAGAACCCTAATGGAAATTGGGCACCTTTTTAGAAATAATGTAAAAAAGATCAATAGATAAGAGCACTGAGAAGCAATCATCATCATCAAATCATATTGTTATTTTGTTAGTTTTTGTCCAAATACCTATCAAACACAAATATTGTGCTGACTTAACAAATATATGGTTGATACATGGTTTGTAGTTTCACTTCATAAATGTTGAAGACCCTCTTGGATGACTAACAGCTTCTCTGTGCTCAAGTATATTCATCTGTGCTTTCTGTTTATTCGCTTGAACTAATAGTATGAGCACTGATCCAGAAAAAATTATAGTCATGTTTGTCTTTCCATTTATTAGGAGGCCCTGATTGGCAGCATATATCCTGAGTAGAAATTGAGCTAACACCTACCTACCGTCTGGCAGCCAAGTTGTCTTTGTATGCATTGCTTGTTCCTTTTAAGTTCTGGATCAGAAGGTGCATCAAAGATTGTCTTCCATCTTGCATTTGATTAATGATGCCTTTAATTCTGTTTTCTTCTTTTTGATGGTTTAACATTGAAAGATTATATTGAATATGTTGTTTTTGCAGGATGAATACTTTCAAGTAAACAAAATGTCAACAAAACATAATGGATATTTTGTAAACAATGGAAAATTAGAGCAAATGTAAGCTTCTGCCACATAATTCGTTTTTCCTTGGTATTTGTTTGCTTTATTTGCCATATTTGAAATGACTGTTTTGTTTTATGTTCTCTAAATATATCTTTTATTTAAAGTCATCTCAGGTGTGACTGCTATTATCTAGAATTTCAATCAAGTATTATAGTTTTTGGCCATTGTGTTATCTGCAGCAATGAAATCCGAAATTGCAACTTTAAGCAACATTCTTTTGTGGTTATATATATAAACTTATTTATTCTAAACTAATGCAATAACAAAACAAACCCTCAACTTACATTGAAAATTGAGACAAAATTGATGAAGCACTGGAAAGTATCTCACACTGAGTACAAAAAATGTCACAATAATCCTAAACTGAAATATTAACATGGATATGCATAGAATGTTGGATACAATCCTAAACTGAAATATCAATGTAGGACTGAACTTATTACACCATAATTCTATTAATACTAATACTTCTTAATAGTTATACTTAAGCATTTGAATATAATTTAGAATCTACAACTAGTTAGCTTTTCATGAATTTCCTTGGTATGGTTGACTGTATAATATTGGCAGCTGCTTTGAACTATTCTAGTATGTCTTTAAAATAGAAATGTTTTCAAATCTGTGAATGTTGTTGCAAACTCTTTTCTAATTTGTAAGCCTCTTGTCATTTTTTTATGCTTGTCTTGAGACAATTTTTAATATTATTGCATTATCTTTTTTAAGGGAGGCTGCTAATAGTGACGTTAATCCAACATGTGGTGGTTTTTTTAGCTAAGATATTATGGTCTTTCTGATTTATCTGCTCTTTCCTTGGGTGTTACCTGTGTTAGCCATTTATCTCAAGAAACACAGAAAATAGTAGAATATATTCCTAAAATGGTCTCTTCTATCTGGAATTTTCTTGAAACTTGATTTATGAAGTGACAATATTATTCATTGGCTTTGTTTCCTATAGTGAAATTCAATGAATGTTTTAAGTTGTGCTCAATTTATCTCAATGAATGTCTTGGCAGATAAGCTGAGTCAAGCATCAAAAAATCAACTAGTTTTGGTGTCACATAATGTTGGGTAAGTAAGACTTATAATATCAGTTTTAATTTATTGTTTCGAGAAATATGCATGCAATAATTATGTGATTTGTGTATAGTTATCATTGGATTCTCATAGTCATTGATCCATATAAGGAGATAGTTTATTTGTTGGATTCGCGACCTCCTCCCTCACCACCGGCCGCAACCCTCGGTTTATCTCTTTCCCCTACGTCGCCCAGGTCACCTACTCATTCCTTGTATACGATTTGTTTCCATTGAGTTTTGAGCTTATCTCGGGCTTTAAATCACGGACATCGTGAGGTAGGTTCGATTCAATGTGCTACTTTATGCTAATCCAAAGGCTTAGGGAAAATCTAATTGTGTGAGCAATTGTATTGGCTGGAAGGATAATCAAACAGTGATATTTTTTCTACAAATCTTGATTCGCAAGAACCTTGTCATTTTGTAACTACAAATGTTTTAACTTTGTGAGCTCAAGTTCATCGAATTTGTTATTGTTATATTCTGTGCAATCAAAATGGTCCTTTTTTATCAATCATGTTTTAATCACTTTCTACATGTCAGGTAGCGTGTGTTCTAATGTTCAAGCTTTAGTGAGATGATTTCCCAGTTTTTATCTAATCTCAAATTCTAGCAAGGTATCAACTAATATATGTAGAACCATGGTGCTTTTGCAGGTTTTTAGGATAATGAGGGACATTGGCTGGATCCCCATTAAAGGAAACAGAGAGCAAGCATATATCCATCTCAATAATAGAATACCTAATCATTTGAAGTTTGACCTGAATTGTCTTCTTGTAACTCATGGAAGACTTTTGTCACAGGTGTTCTGTTAGAAGAGGTAATTAGAACACGGGAGATGGGAGCATGCGGTAATCAGAACACGCTTGTCCTTATCCTAATTTTCTAGAATAATCCTTCTTTATACTTTACAGCCAATGTATTAATCCTTAAGGAATTTAATGTTGTTTTTCTTCTGCTGAAACAAGAATAAGATGCTCTGATGCTATCTAATTTTGCACTTGAGAATCAATTACACACAGCTAGGTAAGAGTTAAGTCATGCTCTGTATCAGGTATGAAAACTCTTAGACAAGTGCATGTTTTGTTGACCAGCTGCTTTATGCATCAGAATATGTTATTTTTTTTTCCTTTTGTGCATGTAGTTATAACATATTTTTATCTTTAATTTGGTCATTTACTTTTCTCATTAAAGTTTGTTGTATGGATTAAAGCTTGAGGATATAGAAGTTTTGTCCAACTTAAACATAACGTCATAGATTTTGCCAACACGATAAAATGAGTCCAACTCAAGTACAGAGAGCTATAGAGGAAGAGCGATACAGTGATGCAGCTTTCATTCGTGATCATGTTGGGGCAGGACTGGTCAGTTTATTAGAATTAACTTGTTGCCAATTCTTACATCATCTTCATTAAGCTATGCTTGTCCCAATTTTTTTGTTTCAGCTACATGAAGCTATTCACTCCATCGAGCTTTATTCATTTTGCTATATGCAAGGCTATAACAGTGGCTGCCAATTCTTATATACTGATTGAAAAAGAATCAGCAAGTGAGAAAAAAGAGTTCAATGAAATCCTACAAGTTGAAGATTGTGATGGGACTTGTTCATTAGTTGGCTATTGTTCATTAGTTATAAATGGAACTTATTTGTTTATTTGTATTGAGATAAATTTTATTTAAACATGAGACATGTTTCTTCTTTTGTGATTGTAATTCTTGTATAAGTAACATTTTGAATGATATTGATGTGAGGAATATTCTTTCTTTTGTGATTATGATTCTTTATTATATATTTATATTGAAATATAATATATTGGTATTAAAAGATAATAATTTAAAAGACAACGGTTTAAAATAGTTATTGTTGCCTATCACCCTCAAAGACAACGGTTAAAAACTGTTGTCGTAGCCCCAAAAATGATTGTAACGGGCAATGCTATTAAAAAAAATACTCTAAACAACAACGGTTTTAAACCGTTGTCTTTTCATTCAAAGACAACGGTTTTAAACCGTTGTCGTAGCCCCCCACTTTTAACAACACTGCCAATTACAATGATTTTAAAGGCTTACGACAACGGTTTTTAACTGTTGTCTTTTAATGTTTTTGTTGTAGTGATTGATTGGAATTGATACTACACATCTAAGAGGAAAACATCCGGGTGTGTCGTTGATGGCTACAACAATTGATGCTAATGACAATGTCCTCCTAGTAGCCTTTGACATCGCTGAAGTTGAATATGGGTCTGCATGAGAGTGATTTTTGGATCATACAAAGAGATTCTTTACTATTGATGCACAGTCAGTATAATACCCCGGTTCTGAGATTCTAGTTAAGTATGACTTAAAATGTTAAATGATACTATCCATATCACCAAGGTGCACCTTCCTTTTAGGAAGTCCAAACTTAAGAACCCCAAAATTAAGCGTGTTTGGCTTGGAGAAATTTGAGGATGGGTGACCTCCTGGAAAGTTTTTCAGGGTGCGTGCGAGTGAGGACAAAACACGCTAAAAGGACCTCCAGTGGTCTGTAGAGCTAGTCGTCAACCTGATGGGCAATTCTAGGTGGTGTTTGATGGATCGAAAGCGCTAGAGGGGGGTGAATAGCGCTCGTGGCTATTTCGTTTTTCGAAATCTCGGAATCGTAAGAACTTGAGTAATGCAGCGGAATAAAAACAGACACAGAGAACACGGAGAATTTACTTCGTTCGGAGCCCACCCCCCCTCTAGCTACTTTTGATCGCTAACAGCAACAACTATAAGTTCGTTAAGAGTATTACAAACTAATTACAATTCAAAGCTGTAAAAAGATTATACCGACAACAAAAAGATTAAATCCGAAGCTCCGGGTTGTCGGGGTGTCGTTGCAGCACTTCTGGATTGAGTCGTTAGCAGCTTGTCACAAGGAGATTGCTTAGATGATTGTTCTTTTTGAAGCTGCACCTCAACCCTCCTTTTATATGAGGCTCCGGGCGCCTGGGACCTTTCCGGGCGCCTGGAGTGTGACGTGGCTAGCCAACCAGGTTGCTCCATCTGGCGAAGTCGTGCAGGGGATAAACATTGGTCCCGGGCGCCCGGACCTGTTCCAGGCGCCCGGATCCATCCCGGGCGCCCGGACCACCTTTTTCCAGCAGGTTCCTCACCTGCAACACAAGGTTAGTCCGAGCAAATACCCTGCAAAATAGTGTTAGAATCTGATAAAACATAGTAACGAATAATTAACAGTCTTCGGACTATCTGAGTCTGACTTCGGATTTTCAACCGGAAATCCTAGGTCGACCCGACGCCTACTGTTCCCTCTACGGGGAACGCGTCCTCACCTACTCCCCTCAGGAGAGATTACCTGATGACAGTCCGGTCCTCCAGACTAACTGGACTTTCCGCCTAGGGTTACCACCCCCTAGGACCTAAGGTTACCGCCCCTTAGGGTTTTCCTCCACCTAGGATTACCGCCCCTTAGGACCTAAGGTTACCGCCCCTTAGGGTTTTCCTCCACCTAGGGTTACTGCCCCCTAGGACCTAAGGTTTCCGCCCCTTAGGGTTTTTCACCTGCCTAACCGCAGCTAGGACTTTCCTGAAGCACTCATTCAAACATGTTAGATCACACACTGACTTAACTTTGAATCCTTTGTCATTATCAAAACTAAGGTTCGATCGTCGGATGCTTCCTGCACCAACAATCTCCCCCTTTTTGATAATGGCAACCGAAATTCAATGTTAAGTAAAAAAATATGCAGTTATATATATAAGCACAAGAAACAAGATAAGCGTGATGGTAAGATAAGCATAAACATAGCTCCCCCTTAATACAAGCTCCCTTTAAGATATTTTCTTTGAATTTCTCTACTCTTTCTTTGATTTTGAATTATTTTTATCTCTTTCTTTGAATTTCTCTACTCTCCCCCTTTTCCATATATCAAAAATGAGCTGGTTTTAAAAAACTTAATTTTTCAAGACAGAAATTAGCAGAAAAATGTTTTATTCAGGCAAGGAGCAAGTGAAATGCAACAATATTTTTCAACTTCAGAAGTTTTCAAACAAAAAGTTTTCATAGGTTTTAAAGAAAATTTTCAACTTCAGAATTTTTCAACTTCACAGATTTTCAAATAAAATTTTCAGGTTCAGAAAAAAATATTCAGGTTTAAAGAAAAATTCCAGGGAAGTTTTTCAAACTTTAAAAATTTTAAATTTTTTTTTCAACTTTAGTATTTTTCAAAATGGTTTCAGTTTAAATAACTTAAAAAAAATTTCAGAATAGAGGACACTTGAAAATTTGGAGAAAGTTTTTAAATTGCTTTTGAAATGAATTTCAAGAATACTTAAGGCAAAGGAGAAGCGATAGCCTTATTTTAAATAGCTTGTCATTTTGTTTTAGTAAGGTATCAGAGCCCTAAAGTCCAAGCATGAGTAAAGATTTGTTTTGATCAGGTATCAGATCTCTTAAGTACAGACATGCTTAAACCTATTATTTTCTTCAGCAACTATCTAACCGTTTAGCTACTTGCTGATTGCCTAGAGGGCAACAATGTTCGCTTGGTTAATCAAGTCAAGTCAATTGATCCAGTTAGATTTGACTAAGACTGGAAGACTTGATTTGATTACTGTTAGTCATGTATTTAACGCCCAGACTCATATTGATGCACAGAAATAAACATTCTTGAGTCCAGGCTGTACCCTATGCATCTCACACCTTTCTATGTTTTACAAACACAATCAAGGTAAACCTAGGTGTTTGTGAGATGCTCTGGCTGAGTCCTGGGGGAACATGATTTCTAGGGGGAAATCCTAGGCTAAATCCAACTTTTGAAAGTCTAGTAAAGTAGGGATTTTTGGAAAATCAGTTTTGCCTAGAAGTTATAGAAAAAAATGTGACTATAAGACTAATCTATTAGATTAAGGTATAGTCAATCAGGCCTGAAGTAAATCAATCTATCAGATTAAAAAGTCGACATAGATAGAAGAGTCATAATAGAGCTACTACAAGCTGTACTAGAGTCATAATAGAGCTACAGTAGAAGCTACTAAGATGATGAGGGAGGTGGTCCGGAACCCAGCGACCGGAGTAGTGTCAGGAGCTTAGTGTGACGAGCCCGATCGTCCTCTCGTAGATCTCGGCGCAGGTCGGAGAGCTCCTGACGTACGTCTCGTCGTAAGTCGGAGACCTCCTGTCGGACCTCTCGTCGAAGATCGGAGACCTCTCGCCGCATGGACTGATGAAACTCGGAGCTCTCGTGCTGGAGACTCGACATAGCCCTCTCAAGTCCGAAGACTCGATCAGCGAGAGTGCGGGGAGCTGGATGTGGTGCTCGAGGTGGTGGTGGGGCAGGAGCAGCCTCCTCAGGAAATAGTGCCAACATGAACTCATCATGCTCCGCGTCCTCCGCCTGCTGGTGCTGTGCCCCCCTACGCCAGGACATGGTACCCTCATCGTCTATATGGATATTTGCTAGAGAAAAGTTCCTAGCTCCTATGATGTCAAACTCGGTCATGTGACGGATGTCACCTCCGGTGACATCAATGTGCAATGAGGACATGTAAGCTGTTAGTATGTGACAGTAAGGCATATGTACTCGTCTGCTGGTCACGTATCCAGATGCGTAAATAATAGTGGAAAAGATGTGTAGGCTGATGTCTATGTCTAACCTATGACATATGGCATAGAGAAGAAAGGAGTGAAATGGACGCATCACCGCAATGTCGTGAGTGGTCAGCGGTAGAATGCAAAGTACTAGAACCCTATAAAGGGCGTAGTCCTGAATTCTAAGGTTAAGGGACCTAAACTGGGTCTCAGTGGGATCATGCTGGTCGTCAAAAAAATACGAATAGATCGTATCGAGGGTAATATGTGAGTAGGGATCTCCAAAAGGTAGCTCCCTAGGAGGATAGCATAAAAAGGTGCAGGGTGACTCTCGTAACCCTAGAAACTCACGAATGGTAGTGGGAGATAATGTGATATCCGTGCCAGCTGCTCTAGTGGTATAGGAGTAGTCGTCTACTTTCACTAGGTTGTTGTAAAATTCGGCATATAAACTTATGTTTACTAGGCTGGTGCACTCAACTAGGTTTCGTAACCTATAGTGGTTTATAGCCTCGGAGACTGGAATACAAGAGCGTAGAAAGAACGATCTATCTATACATTTGGTTCTAATGGCCATGTAATTAGTTGACATAAACTTGATCCTAAGCTCGTCGGTGGGAAACCTAGGGTCAATGCTAGGTGTAGAGGGCCCAGCTCCAGATTTTGAACGCTTCCTAAATTTCAAATTAATATTACACTAGGAAATAAACAAGCATTATAAGAAATAAGGTTTAGGAGGGGATAAAAATTTTACCGAGGAGCCATTGTAATAATTTTTAGAACCGACCTCGATTGTCAACTCCGTATCCACCAAAATTTTAAAAATCTTCAATTAGTATATCCAAAAAAATTAAAAAGAAAGTTTAAAGTGATGCCACTTTCCCTTCTCTATCTATATTTTTAAAAGTTGAATTGAACTGGGCCAGCTTGTGTTGGAAGTGACTTCTGTTCATTTATTTTATTTTATTTTTTTTAATTTTTTTAATGTTTTAATTAACTTAAAGATGCTTAAGTAAACTTGATGTTAAACATGTTTAATTGAGAATTATTTTAAATTAATTCAATTTTGAAATTGTTTAAGTTAATTTGCTTTGAAATTTAGTTTAAGTAATTTTGGAGGAATATTTAAATTTTAATTTAAGTATTTTGGAGGGATATTTAAATTTTCTTAGTCATCTCACCCGATGTATGTTTTCAATCAGGGGCTCCTATTATTTTGTGAGATGAATTAATTCAATTTATAGGATTATGTTTAACTTTATGTTAGATTCGAGTTTAGCTTTGAGTTCAACAAGTAAGCATTCTTTGGATAAACTTCTGGGCTATGGTGAGTCACAAGGAGCTCATTAAAGTAACCATGCCTTCAAGGTTTCCCAAATAGTCCTACCCATTGAGCTTAATACTAAACATTGGTCTAACTAGTTAGGATCCATTTAAGGGTAGCTTTGGTTAGTTCCACTTGGCCAAATGCACCAGGTCGAAGCCATATCTTCCTAGACATGCGATGCCCAAGTTTTCCCAACGTACTATCATCCAAAAACTTCACCAGTACTGTGCTTTAAGTTAAAATTTAACCCTTTTTAATCTATCCTTATTTACCCATCCGGGTAATCTACTCTTATTTACCCATTTAGGGTAGTTTAAGTTCGGTTACTCTGTCGGGTAAATAGTTTTCGGAGTTGCCAGCTATTATAGACCCTCCTTCTATTTAAATTTTAATTCCAAATTTTGAATTTAGAATTTTTAATTAGAATTTTGAATTTTAGAATTTTGAATTTTAGAATTTAGAATTTTGAATTTTAGAATTTTGAATTTTGAATTTTGAATTTTGAATTTAAGAATTTTGAATTTTGAATTTTGAATTTTGAATTTAATTTCGAATTTTAGAATTTTGAATTTTGAATTTTAGAATTTTAGAATTTAGAATTTAGAATTTTAGAATTTTAGAATTTTGAATTTTGAATTTTAGAATTTTGAATTTTGAATTTTGAATTTAATTTCGAATTTTGAATTTTGAATTTTGAATTTAAGAATTTTGAATTTCAGAATTTTAGAATTTTAGAATTTTGAATTTAATTTAGAATTTTTATTGTTTTAGCTCCCCCTGGATCATAGCCTCGATAAGATTTATTGAGGTAATGTATTTGATCCTTAGGAACCCAATAATGTCCAAGTCCAACTTGATTGATCAGGTTGGACTTGGCAACCCATGCTTGGACCACTTTTCTATTTGGTTTGTTTATTAAGGATAAGTAAGATTTATATTTCTTTTTATATCCTAGTCCAGTTCGATTGTAGATTGCCCTTTGTGTTCCAAGAATCAAGTCAAGATTCTTGGATCCTAAGGAAAATCGTTCTAGGGTAGTTTTTAAATCCTTTACCTGACTTTTCAGATTGGAATTTTCTTCCTCAAGTTTTTGAACTTGAATTGAGGTTCCAGTCTGAACTTGATCAGTTAAGGATTCGTTGTTTGGCGTTTCTTTAAGGAGTGTTACCTCCTTTAGAAGCGCTTTGATTCGAATCTTGGACTTAGCTACTTTATGCATTAAATAATTAATTAAACTATATAAACGATTTATACTTACAGAGGGGTTCGGCCCTTCGAAAACGGATTCGGATCCGTGGCTTCTCTCGGACTCGGCTTCCGATTCGTCCTCACTTCCGGATCCGTTGGTGAAGTCCCGGGCTGTCAAGGAAAGAAAGTTCGTCTGTTCTTGTTCTTCGTCATCGGATTCCTCGGAAGAAGACTCGTCCCATGTTGCCTTCAATGCCTTCTTTCTTTTGCGTTTCTTTGAATCCTTCTGGTTCGGGCAATTTGCCTTGATGTGACCCTTCTGATTGCATCCGAGCAGGTCACTTCGAATTTAACCTTCGAGCTTGGTTGGGCTTCTTTAGACTGGATGGCCTTTCTGAGATCCTTCTTGTTGAAACCCTTCTTTTTGCAGAGCTTCTTAACTAAGTTGACTATCTCGGTTGTAAGTTCATCGTCGTCTTCTGAATCTGGTTCTTCTTCTGACTCAGGTTCGGTTCTCCGCTTGATTCTTGATTCGCGCGATCTCCCTGTTCCTGCAACCAAAGCCAACCTTTCTCGGTCGGGCGTGCATTAGTCTGTTCGTGAAGTTCAAATTCTGCAAACAGTTCATCTAATTTAATTGTAGATAAATCCTTGGAGACCTTGTAGGCATCTACCATGGATGCCCACAAGGTGTTCCTTGGGAAAGCGTTTAGAGAATACCTTATGATGTCCCGGTTGTCTACCTTCTGTCCGATCGCATGAAGACCATTGAGCAGATCTTGAATCCGGGCATGGAGTTATGCAGCTGTTTCACCTTCCTGCAATTTGATGTTAAATAATTTATTAAAAATTAGATCTCTTTTACTTACCTTGGTGTCGGATGTCCCTTCGTGAAGTTCAATTAGTTTCTCCCACAACTCTTTGGCACTGTTGAAGGGGCCGACGCGGTTGAGTTCTTCTTTTGATAGCCCACACTGGAGGGTGCAGGTTGCTTTGGCATTAGCTTCCACTTTCTTGATTAAAGATGCGTCCCAGTCCTCGTATGGTAGTGGTTTGCCGGCGCTGTCAGATGGTAGTTGGAATCCGGTTTTGACAATCATCTAGACTTCGAAATGAGTCTGGAGATATGCCTCCATCCGACCTTTCCAATACCCGAAGTCGTCTCCGGTGAATAGCGGAGGGCGGGCAGTACTGTAGCCTTCTTGAAGGGCCATTTCAGTTTTACCTAAAGCGAAAAACCCAGGACTTGGTCCTGGCTTAGTAGTGCGGTAAGAAAAAAATGGACCACGAACTCGGGTGGTGTTGCACCAATTCCGAGAAAAAAAAACCGATTCGAGCGAAAAAGACTTAGAATTTAGCTATGAGGCTAAATTCTAATCGACTCCAAAAATAAAAATACCATGAAAAATTATTTTGAATGGTGGTTGCACCAATTCAAAATGACCCCGCTCTGATACCAATTGATGGATCGAAAGCGCTAGAGGGGTGAATCATGGCTATTCGTTTTTCAAATCTCGGAATCGTAAGAACTTGAGAATAATGCAGTGAATAAACCTGAGAGAACACGGAGAATTTGATTGCGTCGAGCCTGTGATTACCTTTCATCAAGCCGCGATGATCGCTTTGCAACAACTATAAGTTCGAGAGTATTACAAACTAATTACAATTCAAAGCTCAAAAAGATTATACCGACAACAAAAGATTAAACCAAGCTCCGGTTGTCGGGTCGTCTGCAAACATGGATTGAGTCAGCATTTGTCACAAGGAGATTGTTAGATGATTGTTCTTTTGAAGCCGCACCTCAACCCTCCTTTATATGAGGCCCGCGCTGGGACCTTCGGCGCTGCACAGGTGTGACGTGGCCAGCCAACCAGGTTGCTCCATGTGGTGAAGTCGCGCGGGATAAACTTGGTCCCGAGCGCCCGGACTTGCTGCCGGACCATTTTTCCAAAGAGGTTCCTCACCGAACACAAGGTTAGTCCGAGCAAATACCCCAAATAGTGTTAGAATCGATAAAACATAACGAATTAATTGCTGTCTTGAGTCTGCGAGTCCGACGGTTTCACGAAATCGAGGTCGACCCTTGACGCCTCACCTCCTCTACGGGCAGTCGCCCTCGGGAGAATCTCGCGATGCCACCGCCCTCCGACTAAGGATTTCTCGCCTAGGGTTACCACCCCCTAGGACCTAAGGTTACCGCCCCTTAGGGTTTTCCTCCACCTAGGGTTACCGCCCCCTAGGACCTAAGGTTTCCGCCCCTTAGGGTTTTTCACCTGCCTAACCGCAGCTAGGACTTTCCTGAAGCACTCATTCAAACATGTTAGATCACACACTGACTTAACTTTGAATCCTTTGCCATTATCAAAACTAAGGTTCGATCGTCGGATGCTTCCTGCACCAACAGTGTTCCCAGTTCGGTCCAGGTGGGGCCCGCCCGGGCCGGGGCGCTACAAATGGTATCAGAGCGATCTTGCGACTGCGAGTGCGCCTGTGGCGGGAGCACTCAAGGCACCACCTAACGAGGGTGATTTTGGGATTTGTCTGTGGTGTGATTCTAGGATTTGTCTGTGGTGTGATTCGTGGTTACACAACAAGGACGTTGTGTCTTTAAGTGGGGGTGATTGTAATACCCCGGTTCTGAGATTCTGGTTAAGTATGGCTTAAAAGGTTAGATGATACTATTCATATCACCAAGGTGCACATTCCTTTTCGGAAGCCCAAACTTAAGAACTCCAAAGTTATGCGTGCTTGGCTTGGAGAAATCTGAGGATGGGTGACCTCCTGGGAAGTTTTTCAGGGTGTGTGCGAGTGAAGACAAAGCACGCTGAAAGGACCTCCGGTGGTCTGTGGAGCTAGTCGTCAACCTGATGGGAAATTCTGGTGGCGTTCCTAGTTCAGTCTAGGTGGGGAGTACATTCCCGACCGAAATATATCAACCTCTTGGCCTTCAAGTATTATTTCAGATTCGCTCGGGAGTACATTCCCGACCGAAATACATCAACCTCTTGACCTTCAAGTATTAATTTCAGATTTGCTCAGGAGTGCATTCCCGACCGAAATATATCAACCTCTTGGCCTTCAAGTATTATTTCAGATCCGCTCGGGAGTACATTCCTGACCGAAATATATCAACCTCTTAGCCTTCAAGTATTATTTCAGATTCACTCGGGAGTACATTCTCAATCGAAATATATCAACCTCCTGGCCTTCAAGTATAACTTCATATTCGCTCAGGAGTACATTCTCAACCGAAATATATCAACTCTTGACCTTCAAGTATTAATTCAGATTTGTTCGGGAATACATTCCCGACCAAAATATATCAACTTTCTGGCTTTCAGATATCAATTCAGGTTCACTCGGGAATACATTTCCGACTGAGATACATCAACATTCTGGCCTTCGGGTATCGATTCAGATTCGCTCGGGAGTACATTCCCGACCAAAATATATCAATACTCTGGCCTCTGGATATCAATTCAGATTCACTCAGGAATACATTCCTGGTCGAAATATATCAGCATTTCGACCTTCAAATGTCAATTCAAATCCACTTGGGAATGGTTTCCCAACCGATATATCATAGTACTTTGATTTTTACACGTGAAGCTTAAATTCGCTCGGAGCAAAAAATTGAGCGGGACAATAAGCCAGAATTATCATGAAATTTACCCAGAATATGAAGTTGGACCAAAGTACAAGAGTTGATAAAATCTTTTATACCAACATGATTCACTCTAAAAAGGTATATAGTCCCCAAGAAACAGGTAAGTGTTGATTTCTACCAATATATTCTCAGGTGAAAACGATGAGGAAAAATGCTTATGTTTAATTACTTGCCCCGTTACATACCCACTTATGGGGTTATGTTGTTTTGTGATCACTTCGTTAGAGCACCTATTCCTTACCTCTTGTCTATTATAAGTAAAACAGGAACATATTTAAGAATGGAGAAGTGTCAAAAGACAATGGACCATAAAACAAGGGTGACTCTAAGGACTAACAACCTTAAAGACAGGTAGGCAAACAAGTAAGTATCACCTCTCGAATATTCGCATGTCGTACATACATACAAATAACTACTCTGCATATTCATTTCTGATACTATAATTGTCACATGTCTGCTTTAAAAGTCTGCAAATATATTTAACATACTATGATTAACACATACCTGCTTTAAAGATTTGCAAGTGTATTTACCATAGTCTAAAATATATACATATATATACATATATGCACCAAGTCACGAGTCAATAATATCTTTTATGACACAAGGCTAACCGAATGAATGAGAGCAAGCACCCATAGTTTATCTTACAACCAGCTCATCCGCACAAGGTTCACTTAAAACTACTGATGAGGTGCTTGGGCAACTCTTTATTGAGTCGCCGCCAATCTATAAATTGAGGAGGAGGTTCTTGAGATAAAACCCCCCTTCTCATAGCTGTTTAAGGACCTCATCAGCAGAATGAGTTAGAGTCCCTACAATGCGGCTGGCAAACTCATTCTTGAATTCAGAAGAGGTTAAGTATTGTTGGCGTCGGATCTCCCAGCGCTCCTCTTCACCCGCCTTTTAAACTTGTAGTTCTGAGGCAAGACACTTTGATTCTTCATCAAAATTGGTCCTTTCAGTTTTGGTGTGTTCTGGTTCTTGGATGAGAAAATCTATTTCTGAATCCTGAGCTTTCAGTGTAAAATACCGAAAAAGGGTAGAAAGTAATAAGGGGAATTTTCTAAAATTTTTAGAAATTTTTCAAGAATTTTTCGGAACTCATATGGACGAGTTTACGGGGATAAAAACGGGATCCGGAAAAGCCTGTTTGGGCTACCTCGTTTTAACAAGGAAAAGTTTTATTTCCTTTTCTATTTCCTTTTTCTTATTTGTTTTCTCCCGTTACTGTGCCTTTCTCCTTCCCTTCCTTGCGCCGAGCCGTCGCCTTTTTGCCCTAACCGCACATAGCGGTTTTTCTTCTCCTCCCACGCATACAAAGCCGAAGCCCTAGTGCCAATTCCTCTTCTTCCTCCTTCCTCGTGACACCCTATCCCCACCCGCGACGCAGACGCCTTCTTTGTTTATCTCCGCCGTTGAGATCAGGAACACACCGACGCCGATCGCCTCTGCCCTAGCGTCGGTGCCGCCGCTTCTTCCTCTTATTCTCTGATCAGCAGTGTCGCCGACTTCCCCATGCCCTAATCACTGCTGCCGCTCCCACCACGCCTGCGACTTATGCTCCGCAGCCTCGTCGAGCACTAGAGCAAGGACTTCTCACCGCGCCAACTGCCTAGGTCTGATTCAGTCGTCGTCCATTCGTTCTTGGCTGTGATCACTCGCCAGAAGCCAAGCACACGAATTTCCTAGTTTTGGCTGTGCCCTAGCTTCCGGCTGATTTCCCCACTCACTGGAGCAGGCCACGGTTCCCAATCAGGTGCTACACTGATCCTACTTTTCCCCTGATTTCCTTTGAGTTGGTTACCTTGGTGTCGTTGTTGATCTTATCTACCATGGCACATCATCACAGCGACACTCTTCATCTGAGTGTAACCTGCCAATTTTAGTTTAGGGGTATTTGAGTGGAGATTTGTGACCCCACCTTACTACAGTCACTGGATCAGACAACAACCTCCTCTAACAGTGGGTAAATATAGATTTAGGTGAGTTTTTGTGTTTAATCTGTGATGGAATATATTATAGTAAGCCCTAATTTAGTGTAAGAGATTTTTATTTAGCTATTTATAGAAGTGTAGCTAAATAAAATATTTATTTATTGGTGACTCAGGGTGTTGACGCGAGACGAGCATCTCGACGTCCGAGTTGGACCAGATTGATCTTTTCTATTGGAGGCGGGTACTTTGACTTTATGTCATTTGATATGCATAGTAATGTCTTTAACAAATAGCATCGATTGTGTTTTCTTATCTGCTTCGGTTGATCACTACCCGATCTGTTACATGCTTGTTTGTTTATTTGTTATGCACATCATGTTAGTACTTATTTGATTATACATGCTTATAGGGGTAGTGACACAATCATGTTATATGTTATGCTCAGGACCTGGGGTTTTTGATACCTTATCTGATCTGTGTACCTTTGATTTGATTCATTGTCCTATGATACACATTTTATATTTATATATGAATATTGCTATGCTGTTCAGGATATTGTCATGTTTACTGTCATGCATCATCTCGCATGATTGCATGCTGTGCGATAGTCTGCTCCATTATTGTCGAGCACATCGCCAGTTACATGTATCTGTACACACCACCGCTCATGGATTAGTGGTATATCAGACAGGTGTGTGGCAGTTCTATTGTTTGGCTCTGTTGGTCTAGTGACTCAACGTGGTAGCCGGCAGACAGTTCTACTCTGTTTGGCTCCGCTGGTTTAGTGTAGCAGCGTGGTAGAAGGCAGGCGGTTAGACTCTGTTTGGCTCCGTTGGTCCGCTCATGGGTAGTGTGACGCAGCGTGGTAGCCGGCAGAGATTCCTCCCCGTCATCGTGTACCGAGAGATGAGAGCATTGAGCTCCCCCATTTATGATTTGGGGTAGGAGGATAGGTGTACTCCGACAGTATCTCGTCCACTCGGTCACTCATCAAGAGTAGTGATGGCAGAGTGCACGGTTGTCACAGCCCTACCCACTCGGTCTCACCATTGTGTGTAAGATGGCTGACTGACGTCAGGGGTGACCATGACATTTGCATCATATGCATGATGCATTTATTGCTTGTGTTTGCTGGATTTACTTGCTGCATTTATATGGATGCATATGATTGACATGCATACAGGATTTATAACACTCTCGGTCTGACGACCCTGTTGTACTTATACCTTGGTCCTAATAGTACAATTTTCTCCTGTTTGTTTCAGTTGCATTTATCTTTCTTGTATCAGGAGACTGTACGTATGATTAGTGTTGATTGTTATTTTCTTTATTATGCATATCAATTGTACCCGCTGAGTGTTGGACTCACAGCCTCCTCCGTTGCTATTTTCAGGTCGATGTTGTCCGGAGAGTTCCAGTCGCTAGTCCCCTGATGACCCAGAGTTATTTGATCTTTTTGTTATGTCTCTTATTGCACTATCTGGACTTGTATTAGTTTACCTTATGGATACTGTCGATGAGTTTATTTGGATTTGTTTTACTACACGTCTGCCTAGACGACAGAAGAGGTAAGTTGATTTTATCGTCGAATTTGAGCTTTATGAGTGTAGTGGAGTAGGACATCAGTTTTGTGCTTTATGAGTATAGTTGAGTAGGGTTGTTTTTGAGTTTTCTTATCATTGCTTCTTAGTTGTACACTATTAAACTGCGTGGATGTTGGATGTGTGATTGTTGCTTATTTATTGTTCCGGCCGTGTTGGCCGATGTATGTGTGGCCCTGGGGACGATGTAGAAAGTTTCAGATTATCCGTCGTAGAGGGGAGATGCTGCCGAAGTTCTTCGGACAGGGACTCCTCCGGGGCGTGACAATTTATTTGGTATCAGAGCCAGGTTGGCGATACTTGTTTTGATTTTCGTGTTATGGATTTTGAGATTTATCTGATACCAATTTATTGGAATTGGTATCAGAGCAGGTTATGATATCTGCTTTTGGTGTTCTTGATATTTGGGTTAGCCCAGGTTTGCGAGTCAAACTGGGTATTTATTTCGGATTAGCACGGATTTCCATTATGTTTATGTTTTGGACTTCCGTTTTGGATTTGTATAGGTTTCCGTGATTTTCTCGTTCGAAATTTTGAGGTCAATTTGGGGACTAGATAGTGACGGAGCATCTCCAGACAGCAAATAGGTATGATGTTTATTTTATGATTGTTATACTTGTAGTAATATCTGTTATATAACTTAACAGATATGAGGAGATTTACACGTATTGCTGCGAGACGTGGTGCTGGATGGCCACGTACGAGGACCTTGGGATCTCTGGACTTGCGAGAGATGCCTACTCGGGTTGAGCCTATTAGTTAGACAGACTTAGGATACTACGGGTGCATCAGACTCTCAGACCCTGATAGCTCATTTAGAGATACCTATCTCGGCTGTACCAACTGTACTCACTTCTACCGTATTTACGGTACCACCAGGGGTACTACCGTCATACCCCGCACTTGCTCCGGCCCAGCCTATGGTGTACCCGGCACCACCGCCACTTGGACCTACCGTGTGCAGGCACGGTGCTTTGTGCCCGATTACCTACTATACCCTTGCACACACACCGGCGATAGGTTGCTCCACATCCGGTACCACTACCTCTAGTACATCGGTGACCACCTATCGACCCTCTGGTGCCACCAGGATATGCTCCGGTTTATCTGGCGGAGTACCTCCCAGTCTATCAGCGGTACCACACAGCACGGTTCCAGTGGTTCGCTGATTCAGCAATCGTTCAGACACATCTCATTAGCATTGTCGCGGCACGAGCTCAAATAACATTAGCAGAGTCAATGAAGAGTCGATTCACTTTACCTTGATCCGAGTGTGGCCTGTCATGGATAGAGACTATGGAGCATATGGCTTGCTCGAGTGGGAGAAAGCAAGCTGGCTGCTTTTCACTTACGGGACGCGTTCCATCATGGCAAGCAGAACATCACTTGGGTCAAATTCAGAGAGGCTTTTGAGGGCTGCTTCTTTCCACGAGCTTATCAGATGGCTCGCCAGCAGGATTTCCTGAGTCTGCGACAAAACAATCGGTCGGTGACAGAGTATAATGCAGAGTTTGACAGATTGGCCAGATTTTATCCAGAGCTAGTTGCTGAGGACAGTTCACGTATGCAGCAGTTCATTCAGGGGCTGGATGGACATTTGCAAGTAAGGCTTACCGGTCTTGGTTGCACATCTTATTTGGAGACGTTGGACAGAGCCCTCATGATTGAGTCAGCTTAGCAGAGAGCATTTCCGGATAGAAAAAGGAAGCAGCCTGGTCAGACTTCTGGACAGATCCAGCAGCCACAGGCTACACAGCAGCAGAGCGGTCGCAGTCGGCCAGGTCAGGGTACTTCTGGGGTATTTCGTAGGCCTCAGAAGTCAGGCCAGTCTTCCTCAGGACGTTTCCGATCTCCACAGCAGAACCGAAAACAACCCGCTAGCAACATTCGCTGTTTCAGATGTGGGTCCAGAGATCACATCACCCCAGCCTACTCTCTGGGACAATCAGTTTTCTTTCATTGCAAACTGCCTGGGGACCAGAGCCAAGATTGTCCGCAGAAGACTCAACATATGACTTCAGGAGGGTCTGGTCATAGAGGACAGTTCAGTCAGTCCGGAACTTATCGAGGAGGGTGAAGAGCCCAACCTTCGCATGGCCAACAGCGGATTGCTCCCCCTACAGCAACTACATTTGGCATGCTCGGACAGGAGTACCCTAGTGCTCCCATAGTACCCTAGAGCTCCGTTCTGGGATCTTATTATCTGACTCAGGGGCAATATCAGCTGCAACCCCGGCTACAGGCTCAATATCAGACGCAGTCCTAGCCATCGGTACAATATCAATCGCCGCCCTCTCAGATTTCTCTGGCACAGTATCCAGTACCGCCTCAGTGGCAGGCTCCTACCCAGACGCAGCAGTCGCAGGCAGCGTTACCACCTCTTCTTCCACCAGAGACTGGGCGTATTTATGCGGTCACCAGAGAGGATGCGCAGCGAGCCGACGAATCCATTTTCTGCGGTACGATTTCTATTTATGCATTATCTGCAGATATACTGATAGATATTGGTAGCTCACATTCTTTTATATCTCATACTTTTATGCGGGAGATTGGTAGATTACCCACTTTCATATCGCAGCGACTGACCGTCTCTCTACCGTCCGGTGACACCATGGATGTCACCCAAGAGGTCAGAAGTTGGCCGTTAGATTTTGGCAACATAATACTTACGGTGGATCTTTTAGTATTGGAAATAGTCAATTTTGATATTATTCTTGGCATGGACTGTTTATCAGCATATCATGCCACTGTTGATTGCCAGACGAGGGTGGTCACATTCCGGCCTCCGAACCAACCCTCGTGGGATTTCACTGGCATCAAAGACGACGACATATCGATCATTTCAGCGATTCAGGCTCAGAAGCTGCTGTCGCATGGATGTCAGAGTTTTCTGCTATCTTTGATTAGTACTGACGACAGTAGTAATTCGCAGCTTTCCGATGTGCCAGTGGTCCGAGAGTACCCAGATTTATTCCCAGAGGAGCTACCAGGTCTGTCTCCCAGGAGGCAAGTGGAGTTCACTATTGAGCTGATTCCGGGGACGGTTCAACTCCAGGAGCTTTTGGACAGGGGATTTATTCGCCCTAGTGTTTCTCTATGGGGTTCTCCGGTGTTATTTGTCAAGAAAAAGGATAGTACACTGAGATTATGCATTTACTATAGACAGTTGAATGTAGTGACCATTAGAAATAAGTACCCCTTACCATGCATCAAGGATTTGTTTGATCAGCTCAAAGGTATATCAGTGTATTCTAAGATTGATCTGCGATCCAAATATCATCAGCTGAGAGTCAGATAATCTGATATTCAGAAGACAACTTTCCGTACCAGGTACGGTCATTATGAGTTTTTGGTAATGCCATTTGGTCTTACCAACGCTCCAACGGTATTTATAGATCTGATGAACCGCGTCTTTCTGGAGTATCTTGATCAGTTTGTTATCGTTTTCATCGATGACATATTGGTTTACTCGCGTTCCGAGGAGGAACATGCACAGCATCTTTGCACAGTCTTGGAGACTCTTCGATGACATCAGCTGTACACGAAGTTCAACAAGTGTGCATTCTGGTTATTCTCAGTCAATTTTCTGGGACATGTGGTCTCGAGCAGAGGTATTTCAGTAGACCCTCAGAAGATCGAGGCTGTCACCAGTTGGGAGCAACCGAAATCAGTACAGGAGATCCGTAGTTTTCTGGGATTAGCAAGATATTACAGACAGTTCATCGAGGGTTTATCGTGTATTACTATGCCACTGACACGCCTTACCAAGAAAGGCGTGAAGTTCACATGGTCCGAGGATTGTGAGACCAGCTTCCAAGAGCTGAAGCGGAGATTAGTGTCGGCTCCAGTTTTGGTTTTACCTTCTAGAGAGGATGGATTTGTACTCTACACCGATGCGTCTCTTCAGGGTTTGGGTGCTGTTCTGATGCAGCACTGCAGAGTAGTCTCTTATGCTTCTCGACAGTTGAAGAAGCATGAGAAGAACTACCTAGTTCATGATCTGGAGTTAGCTGTCATTATCTTTGCTCTGAAGCTTTGGCGGCATCATTTGTATGGTATTACATTTGAGATTCTCACTGATCATAAGAGTCTCAAATATATTTTTACTCAGAAGGAGCTTAATCTCCGACAGAGGAGATGGATGGAGTTCCTGAAGGATTACGATTGTATCATTAGCTATCACCCGGGGAAAGCTAATGTGGTTGCCGATGCACTCAGCGAAGGAGGAGAGGACTTTGGCTTGCCACAGTAATTCTGAGACTTGGTTCAGGGTTTCTCCGAGTTAGACCTTGAGGAGCAGGGATAGACAGAGCAGGGTATTCTTGTTACCATGGTTGCTCAGTCGTCGATCAGGACGAGGATCCGAGAGGCCCAAGCTGGTGATCAGCATTTACAGTTCATTGGCAGTCAGATAGCTTCCGGGCAGCAGACCAAGTTCACATGAGACGAGGTGGGTATTATATACTTTCGAGGCAGATTATGCGTACCTTAGTCTCATCCGGTCTTACAGGAGGTACTTCAGGAGGCTCATTGCTCTCGATTTGCTATCCACTCAGGCGGGACCCGCATGTATCGAGATTTGAGGCATTCCTACTGGTGGAACGGTATGAAGAAAGACATCGTGGAATTTGTAGCTAGATGTCTTGTCTGTCAGCAGGTGAAGGCCGAGCACCAGAGACCTGCCGGCTTACTTCAGTGGATTCCTATTCTTGAGTGGAAATGGGAACATATTACTATGGACTTTGTGGTGGGTTTGCCGAGGACTCAACGAGGCCATGACGCGATTTGGGTAATCGTCGATTGATTAACCAAATCCGCCCACTTTTTAGCGATTCAGAGGACAGATTCTCTGGATCGATTGGAAGATCTGTATTGCCGGGAGATCATCAGATTACATGGTGTCTCTTTGACTATTATTTCGGATAGAGACCCCCGGTTCACGTCTCGTTTCTGGCAGAGCCTGCAGCAGGCCTTGGGCACACAGCTCCGTTTCAGTACAGCTTTCCATCCGCAGATAGATGGGTAGTCAACGGGCCATTCAAACTCTAGAGGACTTGCTGAGATCGTGTGTATTAAATTTTGGAGGCAGTTGGGAGGACCATTTTCTATTGGTAGAGTTCGCCTACAACAACAGCTTTCATTCAGCTATCCAGATAGCACCATTTGAAGCGTTGTATGGTAGGCCTTGTCGGACACCCACCCTCTGGGATGAGGTTGGAGAGGCTCAGTTGTTGGGACCTCATAGAGCTCAGCATGAGGCAGAGTTGGTCCGTACTATCAGACGGATGATGTCAGAGGCGCAGGATCGCCAGAAGAGTTATGCTGATCGGAGACGCAGACCTTTGGAGTTCTCTATTGGTGATCATGTTTTTCTGCGAGTTTCACCCACGAAAGGGGTGAAGAGATTTGGCCTCAGAGGTAAACTAGCTCCGCGATACATTGGCCCTTTCCAGATCCTGGAGAGGATTGGAGCAGTAGCTTACCGGTTGGCACTACCACCATCCCTGTCAGGCATGCACGATGTATTCCACGTATCTATGCTGAGGAGATACATATCCGACCCAACACATGTGCTTGTAGGGATCCTTTGTACGCGGCTAGAGAGGGGGGTGTGAATAGCCGACCCCAAATTTCTCGTTTCTTTCTACAATAAGGGTTAGCGCAGCGGAAAATAAAACAAAGAAACGAAAGCGGAAAGATCAAACCTCAAACTCGTCGATGTAACGAGGTTCGGAGATGAAACTCCTACTCCTCGGCGTGTCCGTAAGGTGGACGAAGCCTATCAATCCGTCGGTGGATGAGTCCCCGGAAAACCGGCTAATAAAATCCTTCGGGTGGAGAAACCTCGCCACATGTCTTGCAACAACAAGATAAGCGTACAAGAATACGAGAAGAAAACTAAGTACAATACAAGAATGTAATAACCTAGCTTGCCTTCTTGTCATTGGATGAAGCAACGGCTCAGCGCCTACTGACGGCGGTGAAAGCTCACGCGAAGCTTTGGACGAGCTCATAAGCTCAAGCACGTGACGCTTAGCGAAGAAGGAAGAAGAAGAAAGTAGGCTGGCGGCCTCAGCACCCTTAACTGCGAAAGCGAAGAAAACGGAAGAAATCTGGCGGTTGTGCGCGGCGGCTGGTGCTGAATCGATGCGTGGACGATCGGGCTCCATGGATCGGTCCACGACCGATCCATTCCTAACCGTCATTCGTCTCTAGTCAGTCCATGGACCGATCGGGGACCTCAGATCGGACACGATCAGGAACCTCTGATCGGTCCGTAGCCGATCGAGCTCTCTCGAACTTCTGCGCCTCCGATGGTTGTGCGATCGGTGCGCGGACCGATCGAGAACTATCTGATCGGTCACGAGGCCGATCGATCGGAACTTACATTCGTGTCGATCGGTCACGGCCGATCGATAACAATATCAGGATTTCGGTGACCCAGACTGGTTTCCCAAACCAAGTCCCAAAACTTCAAACCAATATCCGGTCAACCTTGACCTATTGGTACTTCATCCCTAGCATCGGTCACTCCCTTGACTGCTAGAACTCCCCGCCAAGTGTCGGTCAATCCTGACCTACTTGGACTTTCCACCTCATCCACTCATCCATGGATTTTCCCTTCCCAGCTTCACTCACGGGACTTTCACCTTCCTCATCGATTTCCACCTGCCTCACATCATTAGGACTTTCTCACCGCGGCTTCACTCACGGGACTTTCCATACCGCCTAACATCGGTTAGGACTTTTGCCCGGCTTCACTCACGGGACTTTCACCGCCTAACATCAGTTAGGACTTTTCCGTGCCAAGTCTCCATACTTGGACTTTTCCGATGCCAAGTCTCCATACTTGGACTTTTCGTGCCAAGCTCCCTTCTTTCCGTGCCAAGTCTCCATACTTGGACTTTTCGAGTGCAAGTCTCCATACTTGGACTTTTCCGAATCAGGTCAACCGGTCAACCTTGACCTACGGTTGCACCAATAATCTCCCAAACATCTATTCTTGTCCCACATCAAGAATAGAACTCTCACGAGTGTCAAACATCAACATGCAACACAACTAGGTCAACCTTGACCTAAGGTTGCAGACAATCTTCCCAAGTCAAACATCAAAATACAACTCAGCTAAGTCGAGTCGGTCAACCGAGTCAGGTCGACCTTGACCTAAGGTTGCACCAACAATCTCCCCTTTTGATGTTTGACAAAACCATAATCAAGTTAGGTTAACGATAACCTAACTTAGGTTTTCAATCATCTTCCAATGTCCAATGTTCTTTCCTTGAACATTCTCGGACATTCTCCCTTGTTAACCCGATAACCTAACTTGGGTTCTCGATAATTCTCCCCTTTTGACACATCAAAAAATTTCAATGTTCTTCCTTGAACATTCCTTGACATTCTTCCCAGCTTAGGTTAACCCGATAACCTAACTTGGGTTCTCAATAATTCTCCAATGAACACTCTCCCCTTTTTGACACACATCAAAAAAAAGGAAATATCAAGATCAAGAGTTTCTTCTAATGAAAGTCCCATACCTTTCATTGAAACTCTTAATTTCTTGATACTAAACTCAACAATCAACTTAGTGATAATCCCATATCACTAATCCTCAAAAGTCTTAAGGAGTAAAACTCCCCTAAAGTCAACTCCCCTTGACAATTAGATAAAACTCCCCTAAAGGTCAACTCCCCTTTGCACCAACAATGTCTTGGAGAGTTTCAACCTTTAGAAATCCACAAACCCATTTTCAGCTGAAATTTCAGACCAACGATCGAAATTCAACACGCTTATACGATCGGTCACGGACCGATCGAGATCAGATCGGTCCCGAACCGATCCACATTCACGGATCGGGCGCCTCACGCCTCTTCTTGGATCGGTCTGGGACCGATCCACACCTCTGGATCGGTCGGTGACGATCCACTCCTTCTGGATCGGTCCGGTGGCCGATCCAAGCTCCTATCAATTCTGAATTTCCTTTCCCGAAATTCAGAAACCCATAAACAATTCCAGAAAATTTCAAAAATTATGAAACTTTGAGGATACACTCCTCATAACATATACAATCATGGAAAAATAGTTTTCTATGAAAATAACTTCCATTTTTCAATCTTGATACAAAGTTCAAAAACTTTGAAATAATTCAAGTTTTAACTCAACTTTGTATCACAATGTTCAATGATGAATGCAATCACTAAGATGGCTTCATCAAGGTTTTCCAAATCAATTTCAAAATGATTTTAAACCTTTTAATTTAGGACCACAATCTTAGGGCTAAATGTACATGACTTGTACACAAGCTTTCCCTATGATCCCCAATTTCTTGAATTAGGCTCATCTAGGTACAAGAACTATGCACCTTGATCCTAACTCATGATCCTAATATCTCACACACATCTAAGGTGTATCAAACCACATTCAAGTCAATTTGATGTGAGATATGGGTTAAGGTCAACTTAGGCTAAGTTCTCATGCATTTTCTAAACTACACTTTGATCTCAATATCAAAATGTGTTTTTATCCTTAAATCAATTTCATTGATTATTAATGCAAGAGATGATGACATGGCATAAAGCTTGAAAACTTAAATAAAGCATGACATATAATAACCTAAGCATTATCATGACATTTCAAATGATCATAAATTAAATATGGTGTCATGACATGGCAAATGGCAAACAACCATGGTAAGTTAACACAAATAAAATACCTAGATTACCTATCTAAGTATCCTTAATCACTTAGCTAACTTAAATTCTAATCCTAGATTGCCCAAAGTGCTCCAAGAAAATGTCAAAACCCAAGTTGGCATTTCTTGATCTCTTGTTTGATTTATACCATTTAAAATTCTACAAGAGTAGCACTTCTAAGTTAAGGCCCGGATTGCCTTGATTACCTAAGAGAATATCAAAATCCCAATTTGATATTTCTCTAGGTTTTTCAAAATTGTGTCAATTTAAAGTAAGATTAATATATTCTCACTTTGGCACAACTTACTCTTCCAAGGAGTGAATGCTAAAGATTATTCCATTTCATTTTCAAAGGTTCCCAAACACCTTGAAAATGCTCCTTGAGTGTCAATTTCCTCAAAGTTGGGTTAACTACCCTTCTTATTGGAGTTGACACTCTCTAACCCATCTATGGGGTAGAGAAGATGCTCCTAGGAACCCAATACTTATTAGAGCTCATTGGGTTCACTAAATATTCACTAGGGATAACTTCCCTAGCAACCCTCCTAATGACCCTCTTAGGCTTTGAAGCCTTGGTCATTTGGGTCTCATCAAGGTCAACTATAGGGGTGACTCCCCTTGTAACCTTGGTAATGGTCTTCCTAGCCCTAGGTTTTGTTCCATAATCAAATGGAACATTGTGGTAAGTGGGCTTGACCATTTGGGACTTAGGTTTGTGACCCAAACCTTTCTTGTCCTTGGACTTGGGTTTTTGACTCTTAAACCCTAGAGATGACTTCTCCATGTTTTTAAGAGCCTTTTCTAAATTATCAAGTCTTGACCTCAAGACTTGATTTTCCCTCTCTAATACCTCAAGTTTTAATTTGTCATTTTCTCTTGAGATATTCCTAGGCATGTGTCTAGTCTTCTTGGGATTTCTACCTAGGTTTTCCTTAACTTTAGAAGCGTTAATCCTAGGGTTGGTATTTCTAGTGTTATCCTTACCTAGGCTAACATGTTTAGCTCCTAAGCACATGTATTGGTTCCTAAAGTTAACATGCTTATCATTATTAACAATTGCAACAAAACTACTAGCATGAGTTTTATTAGAATTGCAATAATGAACCTTAGAGGTTACCTTAGGGTTTGCCTTAGCTCCCCCTATCGATGTGCCCGGTCTCTTGCCCTTGTGAGGTTGCCTCCCCCTCGGACATTGGCTCCTATAGTGTCCCCTTTGCTTGCATTGGAAGCACACCACGTGCTCCTTGCCTTTGCGTATCGGGACTCCGGCTTCCTTGACCTTTGGCGCCGGTGGAGTCTTCCTTACCCTCTTTGGACACTTACTCTTGTAGTGCCCAAATTCCCTACACTCAAAACACATTATATGCAATTTACTTGAACTTAAAGTGTTTGAGTTACCTAGGGTTGAGGATGAATGGATGCTCTCTTCTTCATCCCTCCCGGAGGTAGAAGCTTCTTCTTCGTGCTCCGATCTTGAAGAAGAACTCACTTCCTCTTCTTCTTTAGATGTTGAGTAACCCTCAACTTCCAATTTGCTCTCTTCATGATGTGAGCTACTTGGCTCACTAGGCTCCTCTTCATGGCTTGAAGTGGAGCTCTCTTCATGGTACTTGGCCAAGTTATCCCATAATTCCTTGGCATTGTTGTAACCTATCTTACACAAGATGTTAGTAGGCAATGAAAATTCAATTATTTTCGTTACCTCTTTGTTGATTTCGGATTTGTGAATTTGTTCTCTTGTCCACTCCTTCTTCTCAAGTGGTTTTCCTTCCTTATCCAGGAGGAGTAAATCCTTCTTGTACACAAAACCAATTCATTATGTTAGTCATAAGAAAATACTTCATCCTTACCTTCCAATACGCGTCGCCGCATTCGTAGAAGGGTGGAATGGTGACATCTTCTCCATGAGATCCATTCTCTAGCTTTGCTCCCACGGGTGTTGATCCGATGAAGAGCGAACCTCGCTCCTATGTAGGGATCCTTTATGCGGCTAGAGAGGGGTGTGAATAGCCGACCCCAAATTTCTCGTTTCTTTCTACAATAAGGGTTAGCGCAGCGAAAATAAAACAAAGAAACGAAGCGGAAAGATCAAACCTCAAACTCGATGTAACGAGGTTCGAGATGAAACTCCTACTCCTCGGCGTGTCCGTAAGGTGGACGAAGCCTATCAATCCGTCGGTGGATGAGTCCCCGAAAACCGGCTAAATCAAACTCCTTCCGGGTGGAGAAACCGACAATGTCTTGCAACGATAGAACAATACAAGAATACAAGAAAACTAAGTACAATACAAGAATGTAATAACCTAGCTTGCCTTCTTGTCATTGGATGAAGCACGACTCAAGCGCCTACAGCGGGTGACCCGGCCGAAAGCTCACGTGAAGCTTTGGGACGAGCTCAACAAAGCTCAAGCACAGCAAAGCCAGCGGAAGGAAGGAAGAAGAAGTAGTAGGCTCGCGGCACCTCCTTTATAACTGCGAAGAAAGTGAAGAAAACACGAAGAAATCTGGTTGTGCAGCGTGGTACTGAATCGATCGTGGACCGGTCGGGCTCCGTGAATCGGTCCAGGCCGTCCATTCCTAACCGCTTACATTCCGTCTCCGTGGTCCATGGACGATCGAGCTCTGATCGGTCCGGGCCGTCGGGGCTCTGATCGGTCCGTAGCCGATCAGGCTTCTCTTCTCGAACTGCTGCGCCTCGATGGTTTGCGATCGGTCCGGCGGACGATCGGGAATAACTCGATCGGTCACGGACGATCGTGCAAACGAGCTTGTTCGGTATCGATCGGTCACCGGATCGAGCAACAGTATCCTTTGGATCGGTCGGTGGCCGATCGAGCAATTTTGCAAGGCAAGTCCCAAGACTTCAAACCAATATCCGGTCAACCTTGACCTGTTGGTACTTCATCCTAACATCTGGTCACTCCCTTGACTGCTAGAACTCCACGATGTGTCAGGTCAATCGCTGACCTGCTTGGACTTTCAACGAAGTCGATCATCACAGTCCATAGTTTTCCTTGCAGCTTCACTCACGGGACTTTCACACTGGCTTCACTCACGGTTTCCCTTGCCTAACATCGATTAGGACTTTCTCCTTGCAGCTTCACTCACGGGACTTTCCATTGCCTAACATCCAGTTAGGACTTTCCCTGCTTCACTCCGGGACTTTCATTGCCTAACATCCAGTTAGGACTTTCGATGCCAAGTCTCCATACTTGGACTTTCGGTGCCAAGTCTCCATACTTGGACTTTTAGCGTGCCAAGCTCCTGCTTGGACTTTTTCGTGCCAAGTCTCCATGCTTTTCCAGGTCAAGTCTCCATACTTGGACTTTTCAGATCAACTCGGTCGATCCTTGACCTACGGTTGCACCAATAATCTCCCAAACATCTATTCTTGTCCACATCAAGAATAGAACTCTCACAGTGTCGAACATCAACATGCAACACAACTAGGTCAACCTTGACCCTAGGTTGCAGATCTTCCCAGTCAAACGTAATACAACTCGAGGTCACGTCACTCAGTCGGGTCGGTCAGGTCGACCTTGACCTAAGGTTGCACCAGATCTTGACGGATATTTGGTGCACATTGACTGGCGTAACTTTGAGGAGATTCGAGTGGTTTTGGATACGAAGGAGCGTGGATTGGGGCTAAGACTATCCGACTTGTTAAAGTCGGATGGCGACATCCGGACGAGGAGGCTACTTGGGAGCTCGAGGATACTATCAGGCTCGATATCCCATCTTTTACTTGAGATATGTGAGTTAATTTCCGTTCGACATTTTGTTAGTACTTGCGATGGTAGATAGAAATTTGAGAACAAATTTTTATTAGTGGGGAGAATGTAAAATGTCGAAAAGGGCATAAAATAATAAGAATTTTCCAGAATTTTTAGAAATTTTAGAAATTTTTGAGCTACGTATGGATGATTTCTGGAAAAATGGTGGAAAAGTCTGTTTAATTTCATTTTATGAGAAAAGTTTATTTCTTCTTATTGTTTCTCAATTCTCCTTTGAACGTCGCCTTTTTTTTTTTTGCCCTAACAGCATGCATGGTTTTCTTCTCACTCCCACAGCATCCTGGGCCAGAAGCCTAGTACCCGATTCCTCTTCTTCCTCCTTCCTGTTACTGAGCGTCAGTGTAGTTGCGTGGGTGTCCTTTAATGATTGTAGTTGGGAGGACAATTGAGCAATTTCAGAGGTGTATTTCTCCAACTTGGAAGAGAGCTCATCACCACGGGCATTGGCTGATAGCAGCTGACTGAATACTCTCCACATCAGCCTTGCATTGGCGGGATTGCTCAGTCTCAGTGTTAAGCGACTAACGGGTCTCTTCCAATTGGGCAGACAAACCCTTTAGTTTCTCGGCCACCTGGTCAGGAGATAGCTCAGAGACCTATTTCTTCAGCACTGCATTTTCTTGGATTAAGGTATGTAGCAAATGGGCTATGCTCATGTTATATATCCAGCACGGTAGGATCAAAGAGCGTTAAGAGGATACGTAAGAAAATAGGGCAGTAAAGGGAAATAAGGGTACCTTCGTCTTCTCAAAAGAGAATTTATCAGCCATTTCGAAGAATCGATTCCTTCAATTAATCGGCGTACCTCCTCCCCGGCTATGGTGAAAGACCTTCCCAAGAGTATAGGTAGAGTAGCAGTAAGGGAAGAAGTGAAAGACAAAGAAATCTAAATCGAAGGGGGACAGTAAATAATGTATGGTAAGTTGTGGAGGGGGGGGGGGGGGGGGGGTAAGGTCATTTGTTTAGGAAAATTCATAAAAAAAAAGGGGGAGGCGAAGAACTACCACTGGAATAGGTATGGTGGCAGAAGAAGAAGGAACAAGAGTAGGATAAAGGGCTAAGAGAGGGAGATCAGGAGAAGAAGGAACAACATCTACAGGGGGAAGGTCCTCAGAATGGGAAATTGATTTTTGTTTTGGGGACGGAGCAAGGGTCAGTTTAAGTTTTTTCTTAGTGGGGGCTTCTGAAGGAGATTTCTCTGAAGCTGAAGGGGAGGCAAGCTCAACAATTGTGGGAAGCTCAGGAGAGCCCCCTTTTGGAACTGCAGCTCGAGAAGTAGAAATGCCCTCTGTGATAGCGGGGGCTTCTGACGAAGAGGGTTGACCCAATGCGGCAAGAAGTTCTTGTTCCTTAGCTTTAACTGCTTCTTCCACTAAACACACCTGCCTATCGATTGTAGCTTCGAATAGAGCATCCACTACACAAAGTAAAAAATACCTTTGTAAAAAAGGATTGTAATAGACAAAGGGTGACTTACCAAGGGATTCACAAAGCCCTATCTAAACGGGGCTCAATCCAAAAAGATAAAGAAGGTCATCCTGGATCCATTTGTGAATGAATAACGACAACCTGATAGCTTCTGTGAGTAAGTAGTGAAGGAAGGATGTCTATGTAATTCCTTCACATCAGGAAGAGCAGGAAGAGAGGATTTCCAAGAAGCAGACCAAGTGATGGGTTCAGGAAATTTTACAAAGAAAAAGCGTGATTTCCGTCTCTTGATGGAAGAGGGCATTTATTCAAAAAAGGTTATTTTAGGGCTAGATTGAAACAAAAAGACGCCAGGCTCTGACCTCTTAGGATAGGAGAACATAAAGAAATTCTGAGGGGTTGGAGGGATATCAAAGAGGCGGAAGAGCATGAACAAACCACAAAAATAACGAAAGGCATTAAGGGCGAATTGTTGCAAGGGGATATCAAAGAACTGACTTATTTCAACCAGAAAAGGAGGAATGGGAACACACAGACTAGCTGTTATTTGATCTTTGAAGAAGGTGACATGATTCTCAAGAGGAAGATTATGATGAGAATCAATATCAGGAATAGCAATACGATAGGCTTTGGGAATTCCATACAAGGAATGAAGAGCAGACCTATCATCTTTGTGAAAGGTCGAAGAGGTTTAAGCGTACCATGCGGAAAACGATTCTTCAGCCATACAGAAATATAAGAATGAAAAACAACTTACTGAAGCTTTAGGAAGAAGAATGACAAGGAAAGGCAGGAGAAGAAGGAAGGACGACAAAAGCTAAGTTATGATACCAACAGAGAGTGTAAGGAAGAAGACGAAGGAGTAAGGATATAAAGGGTTTAGGGGTTTTCAAAAATATTGACTAACAAAAAATGCCGTTGGATGTGAACAAACCTCACAATGGTAGTCGTTGATTTATCAAAGAAAGAATATGATAAGATGTTGCCAAAAAACGTGCGAGCGATTATGTCAGGAGGAAGAAAGTGGTAACATGTGCCGAAAATCCATAAACAGACATTTATGATGGACATAACAGTGTAAATCATGCCCGGATTAGCGCCGCAGCATAATACATCGTCGATACTCTCTTTCCGTTGAAGAACCAATTAACAAGGAGAAAATTTTGAAAAAGGTATTCGACTTCCTAGGTGTAATAAAGGAGGGAATAGAAAGAAAATATAAAATAACATTAGCAAAATCATGACTTGTTAAAATTCAGAATATATCAACAGACTATGATGCCGACCTGTCCTATAGATAAGCCAGAACTCAGAAATTTGACCAAATTCAAACCCGCCCAAACTCATACACAAAGTGTCTTATTTAGTTATTTCTTACACAATCAGCTATGTTCTTACACATGCTCCTACTCTCAAATAAACACATGAAACTCTGATATCACTACTAGTAACTTTGTAACCACATAAGGAAAGGGGAATATTTTGCCTGGTACTGTAGTAGGTCGAAGAAAAAATCTGTCGTCCAACGGAATCTCATTTCCATTTATAGACGCTAGATTGTGCTTCCACACCTAAATGGGGGCGGGAAATAGAATGACATCTTGGACAGAGAGGAGAGGTTTGCCCTGCCCTCTGACGTTTGTGGGATTCCCCCTCACAAACAAGTGACTGAAAGGTCCTCTCCAACCTAATCTGAGCCAACTCGGCTTGCAGAAGATCCACCTTAGCGTTCTGCCGATCCAGAGCTTGTTGCTGCTGAGATATTAGTAAACCATCCGCATAAACTTTTCTATTTAGATCGGCCACCTCTGAGGCATGCTGGACCTTTAGAGTATCCAACTCCTCAGTCTTTGCTTCAATTCCGAGTAGGCTTTATTCTTCAAAGACACTTCCGACTGAACTTGTGATTGAGCTGAGAGCAGACTACCTCCAGTTCCTGTTGAGGGGAACAATGTAAATCTAGGGCTTGCACGACCTCGTTTAAGAATTTCTCCTTCTCGCGTAGCAGTTGAGCCCAAGGAGGAGGTTCTGAAGCCATGACTCTCGGTAAATCTTAAGAGGAAAGTAAGACTACAAGGAGCGAAGGTGAAGGGGGAAGGGAGCAAGAGCACAACTCTATTTAACCCGCTAAAAGAAGTTACGGGATCACTGCAAAAGGAGTCACGAGATCACTATAAAAGGAGTCACGAGATCATTGTAAAATTTATCACGGGTCCACCACAGAAGGTATCAAGAAGCCAGAGATAGACTTAGGTCTAATTAGTCGGCTATACCTCCTTTGACTAGACTTGAAAGAAAGGCTAGTGATATGGGCTATGATAAGTGGACCCTTTGCAGGAGAGAAAAAGGGGGCAATAAGGAAGGCAAAAAAAAGGTTTGACTTGGTAAGAGTGTTGCTACACGTTGGGTAGGCAAAGACCGGTCGAACATAATGGACCGGTCGAGCATATGGGTTCGGTAGGCAAAGATCGGCCAAGTGGAAGAGACCGACCGAACGTAGAAGCAGTTAGCCTTAAGCTATCTAGAAGGCTTATATACACCCGACTGGTTAATCTCGGTCGATAATATGTAATCGGCCGGGCTCAATAGACCGGCCGAGCACAGAGGCATTTAGTCTCGCACGATCCTTAGCATACGGCTGACCGAGGGAAGGTCTACCGGGCAATAGTATTTGTATACGTCCGACTGGTTAATCTCGGTCGATAATATGTGATCGGTCGAGCTCAATAGACTGACCGAGCACAGAGGCATTTAGTCTCGCACGATCCTTAGCATACGTCCAAACGAGGGAAGGTCTACCGAGCAAGAGTATTTGCATACGCCCGACTGGTTTATCTCGGTCGATAAGGTATGACCGGCTGAGCCCAATAGACCAGTTGAGCATGGAAAGTAGATCAAGCATAAAGGTCTTCAATCTTGCACGATTTATGGCATATTTATAATAGCAAAGTCTTGGTCGGGTATAAATAATCGATTAAGTATAGAATACCGGCCGAGACTAGTACAACAAAAGATATTCCTCATATATATAGAATGGGCTTATGTGACTAACCAAGTGTATGTAACAGGTGAACCAAAGAATATGTGATCATATGACAGCTTAATTGATTTGGCGGCAAATAGCTTCTAGAAGTCTCCACAGCTATGATAAATGACAAAGAAAGTACATCTGAGGTAAGAAAAAGATTCCTTAAACTATTAATGCAGTTTCGACTTACGTCATCTCTTAACAAACTTTAACAAATTGGGGTCCACCTCATGACTGTGGAGGTTAGATGAGGTGGAATAAAAAGGGGAATCCTCTCCACTGCCCAAGTACGCAAACATATGCATTGCATTAGAATCAAACCCTAATTCCATTTTTTTCTTGTACTTTTTCTTCTTCTCCGAGAAACTGACTTGAGCGTCGAAGGGCCTAGGCAGAGATTCCCACCCTGGTCTTAGGTTGCTAACGCTTTGCTGGTTAGTCTCATAGTGCGTAGGAAGAGGAGATCATCCATTGGACCACCAAGCCTTCGCTGATCCATGGTGTTCCTCATTGGAGTTCGCTTTCCCACGGGGGTACCTCGTCGGAGGTCAGTTTTGTGAGGTATTGTTCATAGATCCCCTTTGGTTTTCTTGGATATATTATTCTACATTTAGGCTCTTGTGAGGTCCGCTGTGATTTTCTCGGATCCTCCTCTGTTCGCTGGCATCAGAGTTATAGTTCATCATCGCCTGTCATATCCCAGTGTTTCATCCCGCAAGCTCTCAGACAGGATCATATAGCATCGTTCCAGTCCTCTCAACACCACAAACTCACAAGACTTTAAATAGGTTAAATTGGAGAAGTCTAAGTTCATCAATTGGTTTTGATCGAAACCCACTAATGGGGCTACAACACTTATATTTCTTTAAATTTTCATTCCCTAACAAGGTTTGAGAGGAGAGAAGTTAGATATGGTGTCAAGTCTTGGATATAATCAATACAAATGAAGTTCTTGCTCTGTGCCAGTTGGCACGAAACATGTGAAACTTATGGATTTCTATTCAATGAACAACAACACACACTCTGTCGAATTCTAATTTGCAGGGAAAACACCTACCTTACCACCAATTTATTTTGACTGTCAACAATTAGTAAGATATTTAAGATAAATTCTAATAGAATTTGAAATTTTCAATCACACGTTAAATTACTTCACATCAAGTGATCGACCTATAGCCTATTTGAATTTCTAAACTAATTCACGGATCACAATACATAGCAAGTTTTTATTTTATAAAATGGAGATATAGCCTCAGGTTTTAATATTAAAATCATCAACTTGGATTGTGAACGGTTGAACAAACGAACCGAGGTGCAAAGCAATCAGACCCACATTGGGCCCGATATGATACCTTATCAAGCCCAATGTGGGCCTGATATATCTTATATCAAGTCCAACTTGGGCCTGATATGATCCCATATCAGGCCCAACGTCATGCTGAAATCTATCATCATGATGGAGCAACTGTGGAGAGCTTTAAATCAGTAATATATAGCACCGTTCCAGTCCTCACAACACCATAAACTCACAAGATTTTAAATGGGTTCAATAGGAGAAGTCTAGGTCCATCAGTGGGTTTTGACCGAAACCCACTAATGGACCTACGACACTTATATTTCTTTAAATTCCCATTCCCTAGCAAGGTTTGAGATGGGAGAAACTATATATGGTGTCAAATCTTGGATCTAACCAATACAAATAAAGATCTTGCTCCGTGCCAGTTGGCACGAAATATGTGAAACTTATGGATTTTCATTCAATGAACAACAACGCACACCCTGTCGAATTCTAATTTACGAGGAAAACACCTACCTTACCACCAATTTATTTTAACTGCAAACAATTAATAAGATATTTAAGCTCAATTCTAATAGAATTAGAAATTTCCAATCACACATTTAAATTATTTTACATCAAGTGCTCGACCTATAGCCTATTTGAATTTCTAAACTAATTCACGAATCACAATACGTAGCAAGTTTTTAGTTTATAGAACAGAGATATAGCCTCAGGTTTTAGATATCAGGATCATCAACTTGGATTGTGATCAGCTGAGTAAACTGGCCGATGTGCTAAGCAATCATGCCCATGTTGGGCATGATATAATACCGTATCAGACCCAACATGGGCATGATATAAAATATATCAGGCCCAACGTCATGCTAAAATCTATCATCATGATGGAGCAACTATGGAGAGCTTTAAATCAGTAATATATAGCACTATTCTAGTCCTCACAATACCTCAAACTCATGAGACTTTAAATGGGTTCAATCGGAGAAGTCTAGGTCTATCAGTGGGTTTTGACTAAAACCCACTAATGGCCTACGACACTTAAATTTCTTTAAATTTCCACTCCCTAACAGGGTTTGAGAGGGGAGAAGCTAGATATGGTGCTAAATCTTGGGTCTAACCAATACAAATGAAGTTCTTGCTCCTTGCCAGTTGTCACGGAACATGTAAAACTTATGGATTTCCATTCAATGAACAACAACACACACCCTGTTGAATTCTAATTTACGAGGAAAACACCTATCTTACCACTAATTTATTTTAACTGTCAATAATTAGTAAGATATTTAAGCTAAATTCCAATAGAATTTGAAATTTCCAATCACGCGTTTAAATTACTTCACATCAAGTGCTTGACCTATAGCCTATTTGAATTTCTAAACTAATTCATGAATCACAATATGCAATAAGTTTTTAGTTTATAGAACGGAGATATAGATTCAGGTTTTAGATATCATGATCATCAACTTGGATTGTTATCGGTTGAACAAACCGACCGAGGTGCAAAGCAATCAGGCCCACATTGGGCCTGATACCTTATCAAGCCCAACGTAGGCCTCATATATCTTATATCAGGCCCAACTTGGGCCTGATATGATCCCATATCAGACCCAACGTCATGCTGAAATCTATCATCATGATGGAGCAACTGTGGAGAGCTTTAAATCAATAATATATAGCATCGTTCCAGTCCTCACAACACCACAAACTCACGAGACTTTAAATGGGTTCAATCAGAGAAGTCTAGGTCCATCAGTGGGTTTTGACCGAAACCCAATAATAGGGCTACGACACTTATATTTCTTTAAATTTTCATTCCCTAACAAGGTTTAAGAGGGGAGAAGCTAGATATAGTGTCAAATCTTGGTTCTAACCAATACAAATGAAGTTCTTGCTCCATACCAATTGGCACGAAACATGTGAAACTTATGGATTTCCATTCAATGAACAACAACACACACCCTGTCGAATTTTAATTTATGAGGCAAACACCTACCTTACCACCAATTTATTTTAACTCTTAACTTAGTTACTTTGGAGTTCCCAAATTACATGCCTAGTTTATATTTCCAAGCAGACCTTGTAGACTTGAAACCACTATTTGCCTATTTGGATTTCTGAAAAATCCCAAGTTTTTTGTTTTCATAAGATATGGTGTGAAGTTATGTCTCTTTTCAAAATCTGCACCACCTTGGCGATTTAGATATTGTGTTTTTTTTTTCACAAAGCAATAGTATTATTATTCCTGTGACAATTTAGTATACACATCTCATATCATACATACCACTGTATTTTACAACAAATACTACATACAAAGATATAAAACAAACATCACTATATAATTGTATCTTTACATTCTCTATCCAACTATTTAGCTCCACAACAC
The DNA here is from genome assembly GCF_018446385.1 of Zingiber officinale. NCBI lineage: Eukaryota > Viridiplantae > Streptophyta > Magnoliopsida > Zingiberales > Zingiberaceae > Zingiber > Zingiber officinale. The sequence continues at coordinate 142,510,860 of NC_055986.1, forward strand.
TATGGATAATTAATATGATATTTTATAGAACTTGTCCCTCAATATTGATACCATTACATCAATTCTAATTTTTTTTTCATGTCTCCTTGTTTGACGTCTATCTTCAGATTATAAAGAAGACATCAAATGCATTGCATCACAAAGAAACCACAATCAACGTTGTAAATAACATCAGCAATTTAATCTTCAATATTTTATATCAATAATTTCTATTCACACTCTTTGATCTCAACTTTCCTGGCTTCTTATTGTGGGCATTCTATTTGGAGGGACACCCATTGGTGGAAGGGATGATGCTTTTCAAAATTTGGATCAATAGCAGCAAGGTACTCACGTCTATATTGTTTAATATCTGATACCTGTAAGATTGAACAGGGAATTAAAATTTTACTTCAACTAGAATTTCTAATACATTACTAACATAGACATGAATAATTTGTTTTCTCACTGCTCTTCAAATTCATTTTTGGATTTACTTCCACTTGCAAGAGAATTATAATGATTGAACGTCATTAATTTGATGTCCACCATCAATAAGTGGAAGTGTGCATCATCACTAGCCAAAGGTATAAAAATGTACCTAAACTCTTCATCTTCTGTATCTGTCTTTGTCACTTGTTGCTAGGTAAACTTGTTTGAGGATTTTATTGATGACTACAAATATACAAAGTCATACATACTTGAACAATTAATAAAATTTATTCAAATATTATATATTCTTAAATCATTTAGATTCCTTACTGTGAAGAAGGTTGAACAATATATACCTACCAGACCAGGATGCTCCCCTAAATAGAATTTTACAATACATGTCAATTACCTCCCCTTTTGTAAAAATCTCTCCATTCACACCAGATAAGAAGGAATGTACATTTAAAGCAAAGGGTGGTTCCTCCCAAACAAATTCACGTGTAAACCTGCAAAGTTAATCAATGACTATAAATCACAAAATTAAATTAGAGAACCACATAATTTTCTAAAGTAAAGACCAATATAATTATCTTGGCTTATCACTTTATTATATCAACTATGTATTTAACATACTTTAGGTTCTCCAATTGTTTTAATACATAGGTCACATCTTCGTCTTGTTTTTTGTTTTCGAAGTCTTAAATTGCTTCTTCACAAACTATGCTAATAAATAGATAACACATTTAATTAATGAATTTAATCAAACCAAATTCTATTTTATAGGCAAATACAAACTTACAGCGATGGCTTGTTTCCTCATTTTGTTAAGTTGGCCAATCCAAGCTACATCCTTCATTGTCTCTTCTTCTGAATTGCCTTCCATTATTGTGACAATGTCTCTTTCTTCTTCCATATCATTCACATCAATTTTTCCTTTCTCCTTGTCCACAACATCAAGTTCTTTTACAAATTTTTTACCATCTTCTTCTGGTAAAACATTCTTCATAGGATCGCATATTTGTATATTCCTCTGCTTCCTCTTAGGTAAAATTTAGAGCCACAATGTACTATCAATTGGAGTATCCCTATAATCATAACAACTTCTGTCACTTCCTTTCCTACTTCTTGTTCCAAAAGCTACTGGTTCACATTGAGGATCGACTACAAGATCACTCGATTGAAATTGCATGCCTTTATTTTCTATTATTTCCAGTAATTCTTTCACCCTTTCATTCAAATGTATGTTCTCCATTGTTAGTTCCTTAATTTAGTTTGCTTGAATAATACAGTTAGAACATTTCTTCCTACTTTTACTTCCTACATCATTGTCTTCAAATTGTAAAATCTCTATTGGACGTGAAATGTCATCAACGAAATCAAGGTTTACAACCAATGAATTTTCAAATTGGGTAGGGATTATGTCAATCATTATTGGTGCGGTTAGCACTAACGGCCTAACTCAAGTTTTGATGAATGACAAAATACGGTAAGTTAGTTTCATTGTTATTTTAATGCCCCGGACAGGGCAGGACCCACCCGAACCGAACCGGGAACGCCACTAGAATTGCCAATCGGGTTAACGACTAACTCCACAGACCACCGGAGGTCCTTTCAGCATGCTTTGTCCTCACTCGCACGTACCCTGGAAAACTTCCCAGGAGGTCACCCATCCTCAGATTTCTCCAAGCCAAGCACGTTTAACTTTGGAGTTCTTAAGTTTGGGCTTCCGAAAAGGAAGGTGCACCTTGGTGATATGGATAGTACCATCTAACCTTTTAAGTCATACTTAACTAGAATCTCATAACCGGGGTATTATAATCACCCCCACTTAAAGACACAACGTCCTTATTGTGTAATCATGAATCACACCACAGACAAATCCCAGAATCTCCCTCGCTAGGTGGTGCCCTGGGTGCTCCTACCACAGGCGCACTCACGGTCGCAAGGTCGCTTTGATACCATCTTTAATGCCCTGGCCAGGGCAGGACCCACCCGAACCGAACCAGGAACGCCACTAGAATTGCCAATTGGGTTGACGACTAGCTCCACAGACCACTGGAGGTCCTTTCAGCATGCTTTGTCCTCACTCGCATGCACCCTGGAAAACTTCTCAGGAGGTCACCCGTCCTCAGATTTCTCCAAGCTAAGCATGCTTAACTTTGGAGTTCTTAAGTTTGGGCTTCCGAAAAGGAAGGTGCACCTTGGTGATATGGATAGTATCATATAACCTTTTAAGTCATACTTAACTAGAATTTCAGAACCGGGGTATTATAGTTATCTAACACTCTGACCAAGTGTGAAGGAGAAGCCCAGACAGGTCGACAGGCCGACCGGATAGCTGGCATGAATTTCAAACTGGTCAATGGGCTGACCAGACATTTGGCACGAAGTCCAGCAAGGTCGACGGGCTGACCGGATAGCTGGTATGAAGCCCTGACAAGTTGAAGGGCTGATCGGACGTTTGGCAGGTAAGTGGAGGTAAGTCACTGGAGGGGAGTGACTGTGAGGACGCGTTCGTAGGAAGGGAACATTAGGCGTCGATCCGACTTAGATCCATTTCGGATATCTAAGTCGAGATCATGACTAGATTCCGGTCTCGAGGAGACGGAATCTAGCTAATACTCTATTTGTTAATTTTAAACTGTGCTAACACTTTGTTTTGCAAGATATATATATCGTATGTTTGCCTCCGGACTAAAGTTTTCTTGCAGGAAGAAAGTTGCTGGAAAACCAGGGTCCGAGTGCCCGTGTTGGATTCGGGCGGGCGGAGGCAAATTTTATCCCCCAATGAGCCTCACCACATGGAGCATCCTGATTGGGTCGGCTACGTCATATTTAGGGCGCCCGAAGGGATCCGGACGCCCCTAACCTCCTATATAAGGAGGGTAAAGGTTGAAGCTCAAAACAATAACGAAACAACGAATAATCTGCTCTCCTGTGCTCCAGTGACGCTGCGAAGGCTCTTCAATAAGTTTTGGTTTTCTTATTATTCTCTTATTGTGGGTTTTATTTTCCTTTACTAAAATTCTTATACTGCATTTGTAAATATACTTCGAATTTTCAGTAATTGCCCATCGAAAGTACCCTTGCGTGCGGGCCTTGGAGTAGGAGTCGCCAAAGACTCCGAGCCAAGTAAATCTTTGTGTTTGATTTGGCTTGTTTATTTTCTGCTGCGTATCTCGTTTTTTTAATTGCTATTCAACCCCCCCTCCTCTAGCGAAATTCACGATCCAACAAATGGTATCAGAGTAGGTACCGCTCTGATTTGGTGCAACCACCAATCAGACAAGGGGGTGAAACCTTTCTTCATTTTCTCAGTTTTTAGTTATTTCGTAATATTCCAAACTGGTATTATTACCTTTTTGGAAATATTTTTCGTTGCAAGTTATTTGAATTGGTGCAACACCAATTCAGCTTTTATATTATTTTTATTTCTTCCCGCACTACTAATCTAAGACCAAGTCTTGGGATTTTCCTTGTCTATTTCTTTACTTGTGTGCAGGTTAAAGAATGTCTCAAATTGAAGGTTTCAGCACAGTACGTCCTCCCCTATTCAACGGGGATGATTTTTTGTATTGGAAGAAGTGGATGGAAGTCTGCCTGAAGACATACTTTGACCAATGGTTCAGCGTCACAAGAGGCTACAAGGTGCCGATCGACAACTCCGGAATTCCACTGGACCCGGAACAATGGACTCCGGACATGAAGAAAAAGTCGTCAATGGACTTCAAAGCCCTCAATACCCTACAATGCGGACTAACAAAGGAAGAGTTGAACCGGGTAGGACTGTATCAAAACGCAAAAGAGCTATGGGACAAATTGATCGAGCTGCATGAAGGAACTAGCGACGCTAAGGTAACAAAACACGACCTCCTCTTAAATAAGTTATTTAACATTAAAATGCAGGAAGGGAAAACGGCGAGTCAGCTTCACGCGAGGATCAAAGATATCCTCAACGGACTCTACGCGATAGACCATCAAATGGAAAATCGTGATCTTATCAGGTATGCATTAAATGCTTTTCCGCGTAATAATTTGTGGGCATCTATCGTGGATGCCTACAAAATTTTCAAAAATTTATCTAAATTAAAGTTAGATGAGTTACTTTGTGAATTAGAATTACACGAACAAACTAATACCGGGACCGAGAAAGGTATTGTCTTATTTGCAGGTTCCTCCAAGGAAAGAACAAAGACAAAGCCTGAGGTGGAAGATGAGTCTGACCAGGATTCTGAAGACGAAGAGTACCTGGTGAACCTGGTAAGGAAGATGTTCACCAAGAGAAAGAAAAGTTTCAGCAAGAAGGACCTACAAAAGATCAACTCCCCAAACGAACCGAGGAACGTGACTTGCTTCGGATGCAACAAGAAGGGCGACTACAAGAACGAGTACCCGAAATTGAAGAGCGACAAGACAAAGACATCCAAGAAGAAGGCTCTCAAAGCGACTTGGGATGATTCTTCCTCAGATGAATCGGAGGCCGAAGACCAAAAGCACCAGAGTCACCTTGCATTGATGACCCTCGAAGCAGAGTCAGAGGATGAATTGGAAGATGGGTCCAAACCCGAATCGAGCCACGAGTCCGTACTCGTTTCCGAAGGTCCCGAAGAGGTAAACCTTAATTTGAATAGAAAAATTTTCAAAATTATTGCATGTTTAAATAATAAATTAATTAAATTAGAAAAAGAAAACAAATTGCTCCTTGAGGAAAATCAAAACCTCAAGGAACAAATCATAAATCCAAATCCAACTCAAGACCTAACACTTGAGGAGGAAAATTATCACTAAAAGTAGAAATTAATAAATTAAAAGATCTCTTAGAAAAATTTACAACAAGATCTAAGAATTTAGATCTAATTTTAAATAACTAAAAAGCAACTTACAACAAAACTGGACTTGGCTACAAGTCAAGTTCAAATAAAACATTTAAATCGTTAATAACCAACACAAACAATCAAGTAAAGCTTGGGTTCCGAAAATATGTCTAATTACGCAAGTAGGACTTAACCAATACTACATACCCAAAGAAAATATATATTATATAAAATCAAATAAGTCAAGTCAAAAACCAAAATACAAACCTAGACCAACAAATTCAAAATCTAAATATTTTAAACCCCACCAAGACTTAGAATATCATCAAGTCAATTATAACTATAAAAAGAACAGACATAAACCAAAAATTAAATTTCAAAAATAAAGTCCAATAATTCAGGGGGAGACTCCAGAATAGCTGGCACCTCTGAAACTAACCTACCCAACAGGGTAACCCAAACTAAGCTACCCGGTAGGGTAATTAGGACTAGTTAGAAAGGGACCAAGTTTAACTTGACTTATGGTATTGGTGAAGTTTTGGATGATAGTACGTTTGGGAAGCTTAGTCTATGCATGTCTAGAAAGATATAGCTTCGACCTGGTGCATTTGGCTAAGTGAAACTAACCGAAGCTACCCCTTATGGACCCTAACCAGTTAGACCAAAGTTTTGTATTAAGTTAAGTAGATATGACTATTTAAAAACCTCGAAGTCATGGTTACTCTAATGATGTCCAAGTGACTCACCATAGCCCGGAAGTTTATCCAAAAAATGTATATTTGTTGAACCCAAAGCTAAATCTGAATCTAACTCAAAGTTAAACCAAACCCTAAAACTGAACCTAATTCATCTCACAAAATTATACGATTCCCTGATTCAAAACGTAGATCGGGTGAGATGACTAAAGATTCAATAAAATTAAATCAATTAAAATAAAATTGAATTAAAATTAATTCATTTAAATAAAACTTAATTAAATTAAATTAAATTAAATTCAAAATAAATTCAAAATAAAATAAATTTAAAAAATCAATTAAATTAAAATTAAGTTAAATTAAAATTAAATAAAAAATTCATTTAAAAAATGTGTTAAAAAACTTTAAAAACTATTTTAAAAATTCTTATAAAAAAACATTAAAAATTATTTTAAAAAATTCTTTTAAAAACTTTAAAAATTATTTAATTTTAAAAAAAAAACATTAAAAATTCTTTTAAAAACTTTAAAAAATTCTTTTAAAACTAAAAATTATTTAAAAAAAATAAAATTATTTTAAAAATTCTTTTAAAAAAAAACCTTAAAAATTCTTTCAAAAAAAAAAATTAAAAATTTATTTTAAAAACTTTAAAAATTATTTATTTTTTTTAAAAAAAACTTTAAAAATTGTTTTAAAAATTCTTTTAAACTTTAAAAATTATTTAATTTTTTTAAAAAAAGCATTAAAAATTATTTAAAAAATTATTTTAAAAACTTTTTAAAAAAATTTAAAAACTTTAAAAATTATTTAATTTTTTTTTAAAAAAAACTTTAAAAATTCTTTTAAACTTTAACAATTATTTAAAAAATTCTTTTAAAAAACTTTAAAAATTCTTTTAAAAAAAACTTTAACAGATTATTTTAAAAACTTAAAAAATTATTCTTTTAAAAACTTTAAAATTATTTAAAAAATTCTTTTAAAAACTTTAAAAATTATTTTAAAATCAAGACTTTAAAAAATTATTTTAAAAACTTTAAAAATTATTCCTTTAAAAACTTTAAAAATTATTTAAAAAATTCTTTTAAAAACTTTAATAAAATTTATTTTAAAAAGTTCTTTAAAAAAACTTTTAAAAATTATTTAAAAAATTCTTTTAAATTTACTTGAATAATAATAATAATAATAATAATAATAATTATTATTATTATTATTATTATTATTTTACTATTATTTTTACCTAAACAACATTAGAATCAAAACATAGATTAATCCTCAATTCCTACCTATTGTAGGAAACCAAGTGGATCTTGGACAGTGGTTGCTCTAAACATATGACTGGAGATCACACCAAATTCACTCAACTTACCTACAAAAGTTTAGGAACAGTTACCTTTTGGAACAATGACAAACTCAAGGTAATTGGTATAGGTAATATTGAGCTTAAAATTGACTTCATTATTATAAATATTTTACTTGTTGAAAATTCCAAGTATAATCTCCTAAGTATCAGTCAATTATGTGACACTAGGTATAAGGTTAGGTTCCTATCTTCAGAATGCTTAATCAAACATCTAGATAATCCTACGATAAGTCTAAAAGGGTTTAGAAAAGATAACATCTATGCTATTAACTTAACCACTTCTTCAATTAAGTGTTATTTAATACAAAAAGAAGAAACTTGGTTATGACATAGAAAAATGTCACACGCTAATTTCATAAATATAAGTAAATTAAATGGATTAATTAGAGGTTTACCAAAATTACCGAACTTAGACTCCACAATATGTAATGCTTGTCAACAAGGTAAACAAACAAAGTCTACTCACAAACTAACTAATCAAACTCAAACCAATTCAATTCTAGAACTTCTACACCTAGACTTATTTGACTCTCATTGAGTCAAATCAATAAATGGCAGTCTATATTGCCTAGTAATAATAGACGACTATTCTATGTTCACTTGGGTAAAATTCTTAAAAAATAAGGATGAAACTTTTGAAATCTTTACAAACTTTTGTAAACAAGTTGAAAATGAAAAAGACCTTAAAATTAAAAGAATTAGGAGTGACAATGGGGGAGAATTTAAAAATCATAACTTTAATCAATTTTATCTTGAAAACGGATATCATCACGAATTCTCGTGTCTTAAAACTCTCCAACAAAATAGAATAGTAGAAAGAAAAAATAGAACTTTACTTGAAGCCTCTAGAACTATGCTGAATGAATATAATTTACCTAAGTACTTTTGGGCAGAAGCTGTCAGTACAGCCTGCTATGTGCAAAATAGAACAACACTAAATAAAACACACAACAAAACCTTTTTCAAGATATATTATAATAAGCAACCCAATATAAAATATTTTAAAGTATTTGGGTGCCCAGCCTTTATCCTAAACACAAGAGAACACTTAGAAAAATTCACCTCTAAAGTGAAAGATGGAATCTTTATAGGATACTCCCTAAACAGTAGGGGATACAGAATATATAATAAGGTTACATTAAGAATTGAAGAAACCACTAATGTAAAATTTGAGGAATCCAAACAAAACCTAGAACAAACCCAACTTCAACCAATCGAATTTATTCAAGAAAATAATAATCAAGAAGGAACCAATGGTCACGAAGAAGAAGAAGTACCTCTAAAGAATCAACCTCCTAGAACCATAAGAGACAACCCCAATCATCCAATTGATCGGATAATTAGTGATCTAGACTTAAGGGTTCAGACTAGGTCATCTTTTAGAAACCTAAGTCAAATTTATCTGATTTTAAAAATTGAACCTAAAACCATAGCTGAATCATTACTTGACCCAGACTGTGACATAGCTATGCAATAAGAACTAGCTCAATTTGAACGTAATGAAGTGTGGGACTTAGTACCACCACCCAAAAATAAGAAAATAATAGAAACCAAATAGGTATTTAGAAATAAATTAAGTGAAACTAGGGAAATTACTAGAAATAAAGCTAGGCTAGTCGCTAAGGGATTCAGTCAAGTTGAAGGACTTGACTATGATGAAACTTATGCCACAGTAGCTAGATTAGAGTCCATTAAAATGTTACTCAGTTATGCAACCCATAAAGGGTTCAGACTGTATCAAATGGATGTCAAATCTGCCTTTCTAAATGGGCTGATAAAAGAGGAAGTCTATGTAGGCCAACCACCTGGGTTTGAATGTCTAGAGTACCCTGACTATGTCTTTAAATTAAAGAAAGTCTTATATGAACTAAAGCAAGCACCTAGGGCTTGGTATGAAAGGTTAACCTCTTACCTAATATCCAAAGGGTTTAACCAGGGTCAAATTGACCCAACCCTATTCGTTAAATTAATAAAAGAGGAGATATTTATAGCCCAAATATATATAGATGATATAATTTTTGGCTCAACTAATTCAAAATTTTTAGAAGAATTCACAAATTTAATGGAACAAGAATTTGAAATGAGTCTGGTAGGAAAATTAACTTACTTCTTAGGATTGCAAATCAAACAAACAAATGAGGAAAATTATATTTATCATCAAAAATATACCAAAGAGTTGCTTTAAAAAATTGGGATGGAAAATACTAAAGAAATAAAAACACCCATGACAGTTAACACTATTCTAGATGATGACCCAAATGGAAAACCAATTGACTTAAAATACTATAGGAGTGTCATAGGTAGCCTACTGTACTTAACTGCAAGTCGACCCGATATTTTATTTGCAGTGAGTATGTGTGCTAGATACCAAACCTGTGCTAAAGAATCTCATTTGACTCAAGTCAAAAGAATCTTTAGATACCTTAAAGGAACAATAAATGTAGGAATTTGGTATCCTAGAACTAATAATTTTGAATTAATAGGGTATTCTGACTCAGATTATGTTGGATGTAAATTAGACCGCAAGAGCACAAGTGACAGATGTCAACTACTAGGCGCATCACTTGTCAGCTGGTTTAGTAGAAAGCAACACTGTGTTGCTCTGTCTAGAACTGAGTCAGAATATATAGCCATAGGAGAATGCGTTGCACAACTATTATGGATGATGCATACTTTAAAAGACTTTAACTTAAACCTTACAAATGTAAGAGTATTAATTGACAATATTAAGTCAATTAATTTAACAAAAAATCCTGTGCATCATTCCAGAACCAAACACATTGAAATTAGGCACCACTTTATCAGGGATCATGTTACTAAAGGAGATATTGAACTCAAGTATATTGAGTCCAAATTTAATCTAGCTGACATATTTACCAAACCCCTCCCTGAAAGTGAATTTAGCAATCTACGTAGAAAATTAGGGATGTGCTTAATAGACTAGGATACTAAAATTGCAAAAACTATTTTTAAAAATAGTATTTTCAAATTCTAGGACAAAATCTTTATTTTTTTTTAAAACTTCCATTTCTAGAATTTTAAATCAGTTTGAACCTTAGACTAGAATAATACCTTAAAAAGCATGTTCCCCTAGGGCTAATACTTAAGCATCTCACCAACACCCTAGGATTCCCTTGTTTGTGATTGCCGAACATAGAAAGGGGTGAGATGCATAAACAAATTGTCTTGACTTAAGATGCTCATTTCAGTGTATCGACATAAGTCTGGACGTTAAATATCAAACAGACATTAATCAGGTTAAATCATTCAGTTTAGTCAAACACTAACTGATTACAATTAGACTTAACTTAACTAACCAAGTGAAAGATGCTATTCGCTAATAGTCAGTAAGTAGCTAACTGGTTAGACAGATTTTGTAATGTCAGGTTCAGGGGAGGATTAATTTTATTTTTGAAAAATATCTCTTTTTAAATCAGGTTAAAACTAAGTGTTTTAAAAATTCTTTTTTTGGATTTTCAAAATTAGTTTTGAAAATTAAAATTGTTTAAACTTAGATTTGAAAATTATTTTTATTTTCAAACTCTAAAAATTTTCAAAATTTATTTTTGAAATTCATATTCCTTTAAACTCAGTTTTAAAATTTGAAAAATAAACTTTAAATTTTCTACTTGAGTTTAAAAGCATATCTTTGAAAACAAACTTCACTTAATTGGAGTTAGTTTTGAAAATCTAATTTGAAAATTGGACTTAGCTCTATTATCTCTTTATAAAAATGTTGAATTTGAAAATTATGTTTTCATTTTTTTTAAAGATTAAAATCATAAATTTTAAAGTTAACTATTTTTCAAGTCATATTTTTAAAGTTAACTATTTTTTTGAAAAACATATCTTTCTATGTTTCTAGCTTAAACTCCCCCAAGATAATCTGACTTACATTTCTAGACTTTTTTCGATTTCCTTGCATTCTTAATTATAATTTGTTCTATGTTAATTTTTTATGAATGCCAGAGGGGGAAAGTTAGGTGGTTTAAATAGTTAAACAAACAAAATTTAAAAACTAACTTAACAACCTTATGCTTGTTTTTACTTGCATATTTTTCACTAACTTAACTAGGTTGTCATTGCATCAAAAAGGGGGAGATTGTTAGTGCGGTTAGCACTAACGGTCTAACTCAAGTTTTGATGAATGATAAAATAGGTTAAGTTAGTTTCATTGTTATCTACCACTTTGACTGAGTGTGCAAGAGAAGCCTAGACAGGTCGACGGGCTGACCTGATGTCTAGCACGAAGCCCAGCTAGGTCGACGGGCCAAACGGATTGCTGACACGAAGTCCAAACGAGTCGATGGGTTGACCGGACATTTGGCACGAAGTCCAGCTAGGTCAATGGGCTGATCGGATAGCTGGCACGAAGCCCAGACGGGTCGAATGGCTGACCGAACGTCTGGCAGGTAAGTGAAGGTAAGTCACTGGAGGGGAGTGACTATGAGGACGCGTTCCCAGGAAGAGAACATTAGGCATCGATTCGACTTAGATCCATTTCGGATATCTAAGTCAAGACCGTGACTAGATTCCGGTCTCGAGGAGACAGAATCTAACTAATACTCTACTTGTTAATTTTAAACTGTGCTAACACTTTGTTTTGCAGGATATATATATCGTATGTTTGCCTCCAGACTAATATTTTCTTGCAGGAAGGAAGTCGTTGGAAAACTAAGGTCCGGGCGCCCGAAGGCAAATTTTATCCCCCAACGAGCCTCGCCACGTGGAGCATCCTGGTTGGGTTGGCTACCTCATATTCAGGGCACCCGAAGGGATTCGAGCGTCCCAAACCTCCTATATAAGGAGGGTAAAGGTTGAAGCTCAAAACAACAATGAAACAACGAACAATCTACTCTCCTATGCCCCTGCGACACTGCGAAGGCTCTCCGACAAGTTTTGGCTTTCTTATTATTCTCTTATTGTTGGTTTTATTTTCCTTTACTAAAATTCCTGTACTGCATTTGTAAATACACTTCGAATTATTAGTCGACAAAGCACCCTTACGTGCGGGCCTTGGAGTAGGAGTCGACAAAGACTCCTAACCAAGTAAATCTTTGTGTTTGCTTTGGCTTGTTTATTTTCTGCTGCATATCTCATTTTTTTTAATCGCTATTCACCCCCTCTAGTGAAATTCATAATCTAACAATCATAACCTGTCATTTTATTAAAACACATGTTACAAAAAATATATTAATCTAACTTAAGTAACAGTTTTCAAACTTTATCTCTTCAGATGAGACTCGGTCCAACAAATCTCTCACCTACTAATATGTGAAAGAATATTCCTCCACTTATTTATTCGTGCTCCTCCTATTTTGTATGGTTTTTGGATTAGAACATGCTCCAAAAACCATGCCTGATTCATCATCACAAGTGTTAGATATTCATACATGTTCGCAAAATTTTTTACAATTAACATGAAAAATATACTCACTGCTAAAAGACCAGCAAAGCCCTTTAGGTAAGAGAGGTTGGTGTTGGCATGTATTGTCTGAGTTGGTAAAAATATATCCCCAATCTTAACTAATTGTGGAGCCATAAATTCATAAATGACTTCAACCGAGTTGAATCTAACAAGATTCTCAAAATCATCTACTATATGTATAAGACATAAAAGGACCTTATATGTACTAGAAGAAAATAATACACACAAATATATACAAAATGTAGAATTTGCAAAATAATAAAACATCTTCTTCAACATGATTGACATAAAATTTAAGCAACTCCTCAATTCTTGATATGGTAGCTTCTTTTTTATTTGAAAAGTAAGTTAGAAAGAGGTCACCCGATGTTTTAGTTGAATTTATCGGAACCAAAGTTCCACGGTCTGCAATACTAAGCAAAATGAAACATCTCTTCTTATGAAGGTAATCGGTACACCTAAAACACTCAAATAATTAGTAATCTTCTACGACAATATGAATATTATATATGATAATACCATGGAAAACGAGGGCTTGAAATTATCTAATATCATGCCCAACGTTAGGCCTGATATTCGATCATATCAGGCCCAACATGGGTCTGATATGAGATCATTTCAGACCCTCGTTTGTCATGATTTACCAATAACCAAGACTATCAGCGGACCAACATAAATAAATATTAAGATTTTTAAATTATTTTTTTAAATAAACTACTACTTCGTGCTTAAATTTTAGAATTATACATTGTACCTGAGAATTTAAAGATTTGAGAACTTGAATCCTAATTTTAAAATATATTGACCAATATACCACGGATATACTGTATTTCTTGTATTTCCAAGAAAATACTAAAGGGGATTGTTTGATCATTGATATGTGTCGATGATGTAAAATAACACATCCATGATGCCTTCCTTTCTTTGCGGATGTTTCAAAAAAACTGTTAAAGTGACCTAACACGATGTTTTAATGTAGTTTTTGTCCCAACTGGTTCGGCATTTACAAATCCGATGGTTTCGAAGGTGATACCTTTACGGATAATTTAACAGCAGAAGATGAACCACCCAGCTCACTTACTTCCGTCATTATGAAAGGAGAGTATATACGGAAACCCTAAACATCACAGCAGAGGATGAACCACCCAACCGACTTGCTTCCGTCGAAAACGCTTGATGTCGCCTGACGGATACACGAAGACACTTATGTAGTCTTTCGATAGGGACGATCTCACAACTAAAATTACACGAAAGATTTTCATTATCAGAGAGTTAAGAAAAGCACACGGGTTGCATAGGTTGAGAGAGGGAGAGAGAAATATTGACATCATCATCATCCAAACCATTAATGATATTTTTAAATCTAAATAATTTAAATGTGCTTAGAAGCATTGGAAAATGAGATGGGGAAATATGATATTAACAGGTGAGGTATAAAAAAAATTCCATATTTTATAATACGCCTTTTGATATTTATAAAAGTATAATAGATCTTTTGATAAATAGCATATCAGTTGGAGCAAAGATGAAATGTCGAAAAAACTTTCACTAAAATACCGAAAAACAAATCTAAAAACAGTGCACATCAGTTGGAGCAAAGATGAAACCTTCGTATTCTTCCAGGTGGCATTGTATCTATTTTTTTTTTTGGTATTTTAGGAAAAGAGTAAATTAGAAGGGACAATTCTGTAGCGCACGCGGGAAGGTCATACATCGAGCAAATTATTTTGTATCTGAGAATTAAAACGATTAATCGTACCAATACTAACTAGATGGAAACGGGATGAATTCAAATCGGATTTGGACCCGTCCATTTGTTAAATTTTAATATATTATTATTATAATAATAATAATAATTATTATTATTATTATTATTATTATTATACAAAACGAGTAAATCCATAATCTACTCCAAATTCATTTCTAAATTTGATGAACAGATTGAAATCTCTCTGTAACCCGACAAAACGGATTTAATACGGATTGACATCCAACCTATGGCCATCCCTCGTAAGACCGGACAAAAAATAATTTGACCACTGGAATAAGCAATGGCCCACTGATTCGATTGATATACTGAATCAGATTTGCTTTTTAATTAGAGAGAGATTCCGCCGCCAAACCATCAAATCTCCCCTCCCCGGTGTCCAAATGCACACGCCACCCCAAGATTTTGACAGGACCTCATGCTCGGAACGAATACCGCACACTAAATGCTTCCATCTCCGTAGTTTTTATAAGCAAATTGCTCGAAGACCCACTATAAAAATACTCTCATTTCCGTCGTTCTAAGCACGAGGGATAATGGCCAAGACCAATGCTAAAACGGTGCCGAGCGAGCTCAGCCTAAAGCTCCTCATCGACACGACCGCGCAAAAAGTCCTGTTTGCGGAAGCTGGCAAGGAGGTAGTGGACTTCCTATTCGGCCTCCTCTCGTTGCCTGTTGGCTCCGTTGTGAAACTCCTCTCCAAGGATCGCATGGAAGGCTCCATTGGCAATCTGTACAAAAGCATCCAGGAACTCGACGACTCATACCTTCAAAACAGCAAAGGAAAATCCACCCTCCTCAATCCAATTCACTCCATCTCTCCCTCCCTGCTCCTCCGGGACCCTCCTCCTCCTCCTGTAAGAATGTTTACTTCCACTGCGTCAATCGAATTTACTCTGGCTGCTATGAGTGCGTTTCCAAAGTGAATGGAGCGCTCTGCCCCCACTGCAAGAATAAGATGAGTAAACAAATGACATACGTTGAAGGTGATGAGAAGGATGATGACGTGGATCCAAATGTAGGATTTGTGAAGGGCGTTGTGACGTATACTATCATGGACGATCTGACGGTGACGCCCATGTCCAGCATCTCTAGCATTACCCTCCTAAGTAAGTTTAACCTCAAGAATTTGAACGCACTTGTCGAGAGGGATGTGACACTAGGTTTCAATGAGGTAATATTGTTTATCCTTGTTAATCAATCTCTATTTGTCGGGGAAAAAAGTAATTACACATGCTATACGTGATTTGGAGTGGCAGGCTCTGGAGGTGTTGGAGATCTCCTTGCGGTCGAAGAAGGTCCTCACTGGCGTGTTTCTTGGCAAGAAGTAACCCCATCGTCATGCATGGAAGGTGTTGGTAGCATAAAAAATTACATTTTGCTGTTTGTGGAAGACAGATATGGAATCTGCATTTTGAGGGCTTATTTTGGCAGAGCATAACAATGTTAGGGGAGTGAAAAATACTAGACGATGATGTTTACTATGATCTAATGCTATTAATTAAACTAGATAATCAGGGATAAAGATTAAAATAGTAGACTCGTTTATCGACTTAAAGAAGCTAATCAATATTTTGTTACTACTACGCTTGAGCCTTTTTTTTTCCTTTTAGGTGAAGGATTCTGAATTGACATTTGCTGGAATTTGCCGAGGATAAGTAATGAGATCGTTTGAAATGACTAGAAGTAAGAAATGACAGCAAATGAACCACTAGGAAACATTTGCATTAATCAATGGTTTGTTTTTAGCTCCTATGCATTCACTGTTGCGAATATGCCATCAAACATATATTTATTAATGATTACTTAATTAAATAAAAAAAGTATTTATTTTATTATTTTATGCTTACTTATATAAAAATGAATGTTTATATAAAATTTACTAACTATGATTTTAATATATAAGATTATTATATATAAGAGGATTAAAATTATGGATAATATATTTAAAATGTCTTTGATCAATTATAGTATGTATTTTTAATTAGTAATTATTAATACAATTTGTTGTCATTATGAATATAATAATTTTATTCGGATAGTCAGGGTAGTGACATTAAATAGAGATATTTTATATAATATGATTATATATGACAAGGACTAGATGTGATTAAGAATTATGAATATGATAATTTTATTCGGATAGTCAGGGTAGTGACATTAAATAGAGATATTTTATATAATATGATTATATATGACAAGGACTAGATGTGATTAAGAATTATGAATATGATAATTTTATTCGGATGGTTAGGTAGTGACACTAAATAAAGATATTTTATATAATATCAGTATATATGATAAGGACTAGATGTGATTAAGAATCTATATTTAAAGTGTCGTTATAAAAATTCGAATCAACATCGTTAAAATGATCATATGTTGATCATTCTAAATCTTGAATAGTCATAGACTCTTGTTCTCAGGGCGTAGCGCAGACGGTGGGCGCATGGTATCTCTGGCGTAATGGCCAGGGGTCGATTCTCAGGAACTGACGACCTGGGGTTTACCTCGCCATGCGCCTATGGCCTGTGTACCTGCATGAACTTCCCTCCATATCCGTGGGGCCGGCACTAGGGGGGACGCTAAGGTAACGGATCTACTTTTTTTGAATAGTCATAGACTCATTGTTTATATTAACAAGTCTCTTGATTTGTCTGTTAAAATCTATTTTAATAATGTGTAACATTTATATTTTAGAGACTTGGTTATACATTCAATTGAGAATATGATTTATAGATATAAAATTCTTAACTTTCGAAAGGATACTAAAATGATTTTTTGAATGTTGATTCTAGCACTGAACAGTTTGAACATTCTAATTCATAATTAGATTATGAATTAATTGTTCATCGATGAATCAATGGTACATGAGGTTTTAAATGCAAACAAAGAGGAAAAATGATAATTTCACCCAGCTCTATTTGTGAATCATGAACGAAGGTGTAAGTATCCCGTGGTAGTTTTGATATAATTAACCAAGTCAAATTAGCTCTTTTTGTATTTTGATATCTTGTGTCTAAGTGTGTAGAAATTTAGGAGCACAGAAAGTCGAGTGAAAGACACAGCTAGTGAGAAGGACGACATGGGAGAAAGCCGACAGACTTGGTACGTCCGAGGGACGAGGAACAGCGGAAGAGTACTGATAACTAGCATTTTGATGTATTATTTCTACTATTAATGTTCATGTTTTAATCCTTTCATATGATTAATTATTGATTCTTATCATGTTATTGAGTTGGATTCATATTATGAGTTTTGTTATAATTTTTCCTATTTTTATGGATTTCTACTTATAATTGTGCACTTTTATTTTTTAGGGATTGAACTCAAGTTGAACCAAATTGAACCTAAAGGCTTGAGTTAATGAGAAGTCCAATCTGAATAAATTTGAGCCATTGGATCAAATCTGAAGCAAATTAAATGAAAGATTCAGATCTGATTAATTCTAGCCGTTCATTAAGATCTGATTGATTCTGGTCAATTTGTGTAGATCTGGCATGATCTGAGCTGCTCATCTTGATCTAGTCATCCTGACCATTCAATGGGTTCCGGTTGATCTCGACCATTCACTTAGATTTGATCTCAACTGCTTCATCAGATCTAGATTGATCAGGACTATCTGATCATATCTGAGGAAATAAAATCCACCAAACACGCAACTTCTTCTGCTCTCGGCTTCTGACGCTGAAAATAGGGACGCCCACATGCAACACCGCCACTTCTTCTTCCTCCTTCACCAACGGTCGGCGGCCACCTCCGATCGTTCATCGTCGTCGGTCGGACACCATCTCCTTCCCTCTTTTATTCACGGAGTTGCCAGGGAGCTCTTCCTCATCTTCGACGATCTTCTTCAGCCGCCTCTCATCCAGGAATCCCAGTCACTGTTGGAGCTTTTCCTGGCTTCAGGTTAGAAGAGGATTTGAAGGCCGATTCTCCACCTCCTCTCCATCTCAATCTACACAGTCTCTCTTCTCCACGTTCTACAGTTTGCAGCAGCTCCATCCTATCTCCATCGATAGTTCTGACTTCTTCACACATATCTGGACAGCAAGCTTCTTCTTCAATGGTTGATATGTTGATTTGCATGGTTGATTGTTTGATGTTTCTGTACTTAAGCTGTTCTCCTATGTTTTAGAGCACGTACTCAATGTTATTTTGATTCATGCTCATAAGCTGTTCGACAAAATGCTTCTTCCAATAGTTAGGTTTAAATTTATGCATTTTATTTTGCTTAATTCTTACTTGTCTTGTCTCTTTCAATTGCTATAAGTTATGTTCTTTGTTTGGATGTAATTAGGTTAGATTAGATTTCTTTAATGTTCTAGATTTCATTCAATACTTATTTTATGTTCTTTAATTTCCTTGCAATCATAGTTTAAATTAGACTAGATTTTCATACTTGCATTGCTCTTTTGTTCTTTAGGTTTAATTTTATACCTGTTTTGTTATTTCATATCGTAGTTTAGAACTCAAACCCAATCCCTCCATTTTCATGTTAAAAATTCAAAGCAATAATCAATCCTGAAGATATCATCATATCATTACATTCCTTGTGAGATGATTCGTGTCATCTCTATACTACCTGAGTGTAGAGGGGTTCGATAACTTTAATTATAATTTGATGAGCTCCTGTAGTACGACATGAGAGCCCGTATCAAATTTTGGCGTCGTTGCCGAGGAAAAGTAGCGGTGTTTAGTGATCTTAGGATTCTTTTTTCTATTTTCTCTTTTATTTCTATTTCCTTTGTGGTTGCAAAAATTCAAAAATATTGTTAGGGGCTTAATTATTTCATATTTTCATCTCTTGTATGCATGTGTACTATCTTGTATATTTTCTTGTATCTTTTGATGGTATTTGCTCGAGTGGTTTAGGTAAAATTAGGAAATTTCTTGTGTGATATTAACAGTTTCAGAGTTTCAGTGTGATCAGAACCTCAGATTTGATGAATAAAATGGAGAACACTTAAAATACTTTCAGAGAGCTTTGGGTATCAGATTTGTCAGTTGATTCATTCTGCATTCATTATTCTGATTTAGAGGTAGACTTCGAGTTATGACATATTGTTCATCTATTATCGAAGTTTCATGGATTTTCTAGTGAAGATCCCAACGGACATTTACAAGAATTGGTATGGTTTACTCTTCATGGAATCCACATGGCGTATCAGGAGATAATGTTAGACTTAGAGCATTTCCATTTTCAGTAGCAGATTCAGCAAAAGATTAGTTGTATTATCTCCTATCCAACTCTATCATCAGCTGGATCGAGATGAAGAAATTATTTTTGGCGAGGTTCTTTCTTACTTCTAGGATTGCAGCTATTCGGAGGAGTATTTGTGACATCCAACAATTCACAGGAGAACTTTTCAAGAATATTGGGAGAGATTTAAATGACTTATTGCTAGTTGCCCTCAGCATCAGATAAGCGATCAACTACTGATTATATACTTCTATGAGGAATTGTATCCCATGGACAGGAGTATGGTTGATGCAGCTAGTGGAGGGACTCTAGTTAACAAGACATCTACTCAAGTCAGAGAACTTATTGATATTATAGCTGTAAATTATCAGCAGTATGAGATTAGACCGATGATTGCTAAAAATGTTCATTTCTTTGCCAGTGTATTCCCGATCAGGATCCAGTATCAACAGCCTGATCCTCAGTATTATCAGACTCATCAGCAGGATATGTATAATTCATTTGCAGGATTTGGGTATGAGAACACACAACAAGGGAGTTCTGAGTGGCCCCAGTCTTACCAGCCTTACTTTCAGTACCATCAGCCTGAGCAGGATCTTAGGGAGTCATCACAACTATTTTGGCAACAATAAGAAATACAATTCCAGAAAAGAACACATTCATCGACACAGTTACAGTTGCTATCAAATCAACCTACTGCATCAATTCTTAAGGAGATGGATTATAGAGTTTGTGATATTCCTGACTTTAATTCTGCTACTTTACATGACTCTTCTAGTTTTTTATATCGTGATGTTGTAGTTGATTTCGATATTATTTTTATTGATGATATTGCTGCTCCAGATAGTCTTGATGTTGCAGGTAGGGGAGACCTAAGAATCGCTTCCAATGACTATTTTACCATTTGAGCTAGTTGAGTCTACAATTTTACTTAGTGACGATGGAAGTGTAGGGGAAACTTAAGAATCACTTTCGTTGATTGTTCCTAATCCAGAGCTTGATCTTTTATCTAACCAAGATAATGTCGCATTCACTATTTTAAAACCTCCAGGTACCTTTTGTTGGTGCAATCGGCCTCCAAGGTTTTAATGTCTAACAAATATGTCTAAGTAAGTTTAATGGAGCTTGATCATGGGAAGTTCTAATCGTGGCTAGGCAAGGGTGGGAAGTTAACCAAGTGACTAGTTCTAACTACAGTTAGGTAAGGGAAGTCCTAGTTGTAGGTTGGGTAAGGGAAATCTCGGTATATCATGGAAGCTAGGTGGATTCAATAGGTCTGGAGGACCTAATCCCTGGGTAGCCGAATACTGAGGCAAGGGAAATCTCGGTAGATCATGGAAGCTAGATGGATAGGTCTAGAGGACCTAATCCCTGGGTAGCCAAATACTGAGTCTTGGTGAGTGAAGTCAGGTGGAGAAAACCCTAGGGGATGGTAACCTTAGGTTCTGGTAAGTAAAGTCAGATGTTGAAAATCCTAAGGGGAGATAACCTTAGGTAGCGAAAAGTCTTGGAGGAGTAAAATCCAAGCAAGGTTGATCGGATGGTTTCCGTTTGACCACGTGCGGTCGACCGGACCAGTGGATCTTGGTGATTCTAAGTTTAGTTTTACCATAGCATTCTATATTACTATTATTGCTGCTGGCTAATGTAGTATTGCAGGAAAGACCTTAGTGGGTCAGGTGATTAGACACTGAGCAGAGAAATTCCAGACAAGTCTGGAGGACCAATGTTTGGCAGGTAGGTTGAGGTAAACAACTGGAGGAGCGATAGTGAGGTCGTGTTCATGAAGGGAACAACCTAAGGTCACTGATCCAACTGAAAAAATCAGGAAGGTTTTCAAGTTGAGATCAAGACAGTTGAACTATCAATTATCATTACTCATGCATTTTATATATTACTGTGCTAATCTTTGTTTTGCAGGAAAATATTATTTAACACTGTTTTGCAGGTTCGGCCTGATCGATCGACCAAACAGGAGGATTGGTCAACTGAACCAGACTAATTCAGAATAGACACAAGTTTAGACCAAACGAGAATGAATCCGATCAAAGCTTGATCGGTCGACCGAACCAAAGGATCGGTCGACCAAACCCTGACGATGTGGCACAGATCAGCTCGATCAGAAGCAGAGAAGGAAGCTAAGCTGATCGGTCGATCGAACAATACCTCATCAATACAACATTAAATGCGAATCTCAGTGAACAGGGAAATTATCTGTTCTGTCAATCGAAAAAGGTGATCAATTGATCGAACACTTAAATGACAGTAAATGTCGAAGATCAAATCAACATCAGACCTCAACGAAGATAGAAGGTAGCTGGTTCGGTCCATCGAACCTGGGGATCGGTTGATCAAACGTCGACGATTCTTATAAAAGAGAGCTCGAGGTCCGAGGCTGAGATACAGATTCTGATCGATTAAAAGTTCATTTCTGCACAAGCTACTTGCACTACAAGTCTTCTACACATCTTCAAGCAAGCAACTCCATCTGGTTGACCGAGCTTCATCTTCTACTCTTGTCGGTATAATTATTTAAAGCTTGCATTGTATTTGATTTAAAAGAAGATAGTAGTCTGTTACTATCTTCTATTTGCATTTGTACAATCTGCTTCTTTCCTAGGATTTCGGAAAGAAGAGTTTTAGTGAATTGCCCATCGGTGCGGTCAAGGATCGCGGGCCTTGGACTAGGAGTCAATCTAGGCTTCGAACCAAGTAATCGAACTGAGTCTTTTACTTTCCACTACATATTCTGATTGTCTTTAAAATATGAAAAGAAAAGTTTTTAAAAGAGTGGGATACCCCCCCCCCCTCTCCTATCGCACTTATTCGATCCTACACCTTTCAGGATGGCAAGGTTGATATTTCTTCTGAATCTTTAGAAAATTCCATGGAGGTAATTCATTTTGATTGTATTGAATATGAGACATCTTTTGATTCATGCTCTGTTTATATTGATATTGTTTATAATACATCTCACATAGCATGTGTGCAGGAAATGCGTCCTTTTCTTTTTAGTACACAGGATTTCTACAGATATTTCATTTACAGTCAATCACGCAAGGATGCATTCTACCACTTAACGAAAGCCCTAACACTCTACAATAATCAAGCTTCTACAGTGGATATTTCAAATGAACCATCTCTTACCACTTCCAGATTGGTTGTTGAAACTGAATCGACTCCGACCACCAAAAATTCAGGGGAGTTGGTTCCATCTCACTTTTCTTTTCTGTTTGCTTGTGTATATTTCTTGCTTTGTCTGCTTTATTTGTTTTTGCATGGTGTGTGTTTCTTATCTTGCCTAGTCGGGTTTCGTAATAAATTCCCTATGCGTTCTTTTTATCATCTTAAAAATTGTGAAAGTTAGTTAAATTTGATTGTCAAGTTTGATGATTTATTTTCATGATTGGATTCTTGGATTGTATGTGATTACAACTTTATGATGGATTCTCTGTTGATAAATTGAGATGATAATTTTTGATATACCTAGTGAGGATATTTTTGAGCCTATTATTCCTATTGATGTGTGATGCACTTGTGATTAATGCTACTCTAGAACTTACTTAATTCTTTAGAGACCACATTATCTTAGGGTTGCATGATTTTTATGAAGGTTGTCACTTGCTTTTATTCACATGTTGCTTGAATAATTCTCTTATCTTTGGTCATTTCATTCTTTTCTCTCTTCCATTTATTTCCCTCTATTCTTCTTTTGGATGTGGATATCTTGGATGTACATGATGAGTATTTTGTCCAGGATGAAAAAAAGTTTAAGTGTGGGGGAGAAAAATAGCTTAGTAGAATTTAGGGAAAGCATAGGTGAACCATGCTTGATCACCATAAGTAAACCATGTTATGTATCTTTTTATTTGAGCTATTGATGATGTTGTATAGTGATTACACAACATGTTGAAAAAAAAAAGTGAAAATAAAAAAGGAAAAGAAGTGAAAAAAATGGAAAAAAACAAATCAAAAACAAAAAAAAAGTGAAAATAGAAACATAAAAAAAATAGAAAAAGAAAAATGTTTTTGACATGTTGTGCTATTTTATATTCCTTTGTGATAAAATTTTTAGAAGAGACAATCTTTATTGTAGCAACATTTAGATTTTATTGTCTATCATGAGTGATATTTTATTGAAAAGCTATAGTAGAGGTTGTCTACATGTTTATTGGATTTATGAAAAATTTTGACATGTGATATTTTGTATTCATTTGTAGTAAAAATTTTGTGAGTGACAATATTTATTGTAATGACATTGAGATATTATTGTATATCATGAGTGGATGTTTATTAAAAAGCTATTGTTGGTTGGTCCTAGGAAGATCATACCGACTCCACTGTATAAAAATTTTGTACAAGTGTCGAACCTATCCTAAACAACCTATTGTGTTATTTAGAAATTAAATTAGGAATCGCAAACGGAACTTAACATTATTGATTCCAAATTTAACTTATCTGTTCTTAATGGTTTAGACTTAGATCGCAAGCGGAACTTAACACTATTGATCCAAGTCCAACCTATGTTACAAAGTTAATTAAATATTTATTTCTAAAATCGGCTCATAGGTCAAACATGGCGAGGCACTAGGCTTTCTTGGGTATGGGATCATCTATCACTGCCTCAACAAAGCCTTTAATAGAAATTCAATATTTAATTTCCTAAAATAACATTAAGTTAAACAAAAAGAACAATCGAATCACAAATTCAAAAAACAAAAATAAAAACACAAATTCGAAACAAATTCGAAACTCTAGAATCATATGCCTCTTGTGTTTGGTATTTCCAAAAATAACTATACAAAGAAAACTAGTATGATGTGGAAAATAATTACTAGTTATACCTTTCTTTGTAAGCAAATAACCTCTTTATCTTCTGCTGCATTCCTCTTCTAATCTCGGACGTTGTGTGGGCAATGATCTTCCGAGATGAGAGCCACCCAAACCCTTCTTCCCCAAGCAAGTTTCGGCCACCACAAAAACTCCAAGAGATGTGAGGTTCGGCCACCACCACCAAGCTCCAAGGTGTAACAACCCAAATTTTCTCATTGCAAGTTCTAATAGTGGTTAAAAATATTTAGAAATATTTTAGAAATATTCTAGAGATTTTTAGAAATTTTTAGAATATTTTTATGCAAATTTTGGAGTTCGTTTGGTAATTTTACCAAAAGAAACAAGTTACAAAAAATAAAGAGATTAAGCCGAGGATCGAACCGAAGACCTCCGATTAAGCAAAGCTTTAAGTTGATTCGGCTGACCAGGAACCCAGCAGGGCCGTGCTAATTAAAGGAAGAGTGAAATTTATTTAAGTAATAGTTAGAAATAAATAGGAATAAAAGGGATGCGGCCGAGATTTGAACCCGCGACCTCTGAACCGATCAGAGATTTAGGCGAAGTGTGGTAGCCAAGCGTTCACCAGGTGTTTTGTGAACAAATTCATAACAAATTGGTCTTAAGCCATAACAGAATCGGAAATTTTAAGTTATAAGAAGGATAAGTGTTGTTTTGTTGCTAGGACCGAAACCTAATTCCCTTCTCCTCTTCTACATGCGACGGCAGCCTCGGGCGGAAGACAAAAGGGAGTTAGGGCTTCTCTCCGGCGACCGGCCTAGGGAGATCTCCGAGCGATTTCACCGCCATCATGATCCTCTTGTCGAGGAGAGCTTGTGGGCACGAAGAGGAGCCGGGAATTCAAGCTATCCGCAAACCCTAGAAGTCCTTTTCCGGTTGTGAGTCCAAGAAACCAATGTAAGTTGCTCCTCACCTGCGGTAAGAGTAGCTATGGAGTTGTTCTTCTTGTTAGTTTCTTGTTTTTCTGATGTTGTAAGGAACGGAGCTTTGAAGTTTTTCGCCGTGGATTGAGTTTTCGGAATACATTTGTGCTGAGATTTGCTTGCTGCTTTATAGTTCTGTTGTAGCATGCTTAAAGAGGATTTGCTGCTTTGTGTTCTGTTGTAGCATGCTTAAAGAGGGTTCAGTCGTGTGGTTTAATAGCATGATCAGTTAGTTTAAGAATAGTTATGTTTAGCATGGATGCAGATTTAGTTCCTTTCGGGTTTTGTTTGTGGACACTACTATGAATAGCTATATGTAGCATTTTGGTCCCTTTTGGTTTTCTTGTCGTGCCACTGAACAGGAGGAATCTGTCTTCTTTTGGTTTTTGGATTTTGGGTAGAGAATTGTGATTGTTAAGGATTGTTATAATAGATCCAAGCTTCTGGTTTTCTTCCTTGCAATTCTGCTGAAGCAAGTTTATAGATTTTGGTTGCCCTATAAAAGTTCAAGTTGTGAATCAGTTTTATATAGGTTTTTGTTTTAAGTTTTCAGCAAGCTTAATTTGGTTGAATTTTTAGTATGTGGGCTGTGTTCGTGGATTACTGCTGTTAACAGTATTGATCTATATGCATGTAACATCGTAGTATCGGTGTTTCATCTTGCTGCCATGTATAAGAATGGGCTTTTTAATGAGTAATGCGGTAAGGTAGTTTGTGCCTATTAGACTTTTATTTAAAGGACTTATAGGAATGAACAATTCGGTTCTGTGAAGTTTAGTTTGGGATAGAGCTTGCTGTACAGTTCAGTGGTCTGGAAATTTCTAGGAAGCTTAACTTGTTTGGAGCTTAGAACGACCACTCCATTTGTGTTTCCACGGGCAAGAACAACCCTGTGTCATTAATCTTTTAACCAGCAGAAATTAGTTAGTGTAGTAAGCAGATTTGATTAAGCTTATACTGTAGAATTTTGATTAAGCTTGTATGCAGAATTTTGATTAAGTTTGTAGGCAGATTTGATTAAGCTTGTATGCAGATTTGATTAAGCTTGTATGTAGAATTGATTAAGTTTGTATACAGATTTAGTTTTAGTACAGTTTTAATAAGCATTTCAATACCCTTTTACTAAGTATTTTCATGCAGTTCTGTTAAGCATTTCAGTGCAGTGTTAATAAGCATTTTAGTGCAGTTTTGTATGAGACATCCTTTTAATAGAGGTATTAACAAGTATAAGAAAGATAAAGAAAAGAAAGAAAAAGGCCAAGGCCTTAAGTAGATCCCAAATTCAAGACTTTAGGGATTTTGGCACACAAGGTGCTTGTTAAAATGTCAAGACATTTAAAGAAGAAGTAATTAAGATATTTTACTTTGAAGAGGCTAGTACCCGACTTCCAAGGTTGTCGTTAAACAAATTAAGGTAACCAATTCCAAGGTCTTGGCCCTGGTAAGACCAAGGTCTTTACCCTCGTAGGACTGGTGATTAGCTACCACAATCTCTATTAGGGAGCGCGCATTGGTACTAAGCCTAGTCCCAAGAAAAGTTTATTATTATTTTGAAGTATTAAACTGTATGTATTTGAATTCGCAAAGCAAGTGTCATAGAAGTTTAATTCAATAAGTTAGCTTCTTTATTTTCAAGATAAGCAAGTTAGAATTGATGGTTTCTTTTAGCACTGCAAACCTTAGTTTGATTGCTACTTTCATGAAGCATTGCAGATATTAATTTGTAATTAGCAGATTTTCTAGATTTCCTTGCTACTAGATATACATAAGCAGATTTTCTAGATTCCTTGCTATTAGAATTACATGAGTAGATTTTCTAGTTTTCCATTTGCTATTAGATTAACATGAGCAGTTATATATGTTTTCTTTTAAAGCATTCAGTTTTAGATTTCTTCCAGTCACATGCATACTCTAGTTTTTGTGAGTTAGATAGTGCTTACTAAGCAATTTTGCTTATAGATTGCATTTTCTCTTACTGCAGATAAAGGAAAGGAAAAGCTATAGCAAAGAAAGGCGACAAGAAGGTGTTCGATGATGTGTGATGCCAGGACTATAGGAGAGACTTGGGGCATTATTAAGTTTCCGTGTTTTAATGGTTAAGAAACATTTGAGATTGTACTTTATATTCCATGTCATTTGAGATTGTACTTTATACTCCATGTCATTCGAGTTTATTCTTGTTTTAGATTGCATGCTAAGATGAGTTCAGTTTAGTAAGTAGATACTTTGTGTTTGCATTGAGATATAGTTTCATATGTTTCTGCTATTATGTGTTATATGTGCATGTCGGTATTGTATTGTATTTTAGCCCTGCTGTACTGCATATACTCTATCGAAATTTTAAGTTTTCTGGAAAAATTTAAGTACAGTTTGTTACACTAGTTAAGTAAGAGTTTATAGTAGTTATGTAATGGACACCTTTAGAGAGTAGTGAGAAGGGTGGTCATTACAGTTGGTATCAAAGCAATTCCTATTCTCCAGCATCACACATCAGCACCAACCTTGCCGTCTTCAAGTAAGAAAGTATTTAAATTCTTTTATTAGTATGTTTTTCCTTATTAATTGTGGTATAGAGAGATCCTTAGAAATATTTGCTCATAAGTACTAAAGTGAGATAAAAGTTTTTGTTTGGTTCTTCCATGTTTTTATATATATGTCTAGGAAGAATAGAGGCGATTCAGTTTTATTTCTCTTTCTACATAACTAGATGTTAAGAAGAAAGACGGATCTATGCGGATGTGCATAGATTTTAGAGCGCTGAGCAAAGTAACAGTTAAGGACAAGTACCCTCTTCCCAGAATAGATGATCTATTTGATCAGCTAAAGAGGGCAATAGTGTTCTCTAAAATAGACCTGCGCTCTGGGTACCATCATTTGAAAGAAAAAGAAAGTGATGTTGGAGGATCGGTGGCCGGCTTGAAGGGGGGTTGGATAGACGGCACCCCCAAATCGTTAGCTTCCTACACTATTGTTAGCTTGCGCAGCGGAAATACAAATACTAAAGCAATGAATACGAAAGCTAAAGAAAGAAAAGAACTAGCAAACCAATACACGTTCGTTTAACGTGGTTCGGAGATGATGCTCCTACTCCACGGCTGTCCGTAAGGTGGACGATCCCGATCCTTCGGTGGATTAGTCCCCGGAAACTCCGGCTATCTCAAGTCGCTCCTTGTGGGTGGAGAAACCTCACCACAACACACCAAGACCTCTTGGATTCCACAAACACTTGAGCACTTGTAGACTACTAATTAGACCTTAACCAAGTCTAATTTCGTCGCCTTGGCCGGCCATACCAAGCTCCTTCTTATAGAGTTTGGAACAAATCAGAACCTGATTTGCCCGTTACCAGTCGACTGGTCCATGCACCAGTCGACTGATGTCAGCCCAACGGCTATCTCAACGGCTCTCTGCTACAGTGCATCAGTCGACTGGTACATACACCAGTCGACTGCTACAGTACACTACAGTAACTGCTACAGTACGCTACAGTAACTGCTACAGTGCCGCTACAGTAAAACCCTAAGACTAGGATTTTACTCCGAATACAATCTCTCATGCACTCGTACCCTCACGACTCATTTGACTCTTCTTTGCAGCCTTGACCTCTTGCCTTCAAGCCTACTTCCTTTGGCTCTCGTCCCTCGGATGCATCCAAGCCCGCGGCTCGTCTCCAATGTCATCCTTCGCGTATGCCTCGAAGTCACTTCCCTCGGCCCTTGTCCTTGCTGCCTTGTCCACGGTCCCTCGGATGCTCCATCCTTCATCGGACCCGAAGCCGTCAACCTGAGTCACATGTGTCACCTGCAGTCCTGCACAACTCAAGTACACATATCAAATAACGAGGGTAATCCTAACTTAAACCCTTTGCCCAAACACCAAAACACATGGTCCCGCGGACCATTGGGATTGCTCCAACAATCTCCCCCTTTTTGGTGTTTGGCAATACGTTTAAGTTAGGGAAAACAAATAGCAAATAAACATGCTAATACAATGGACTTACGATGCCAAGGCTACACACTTGGACTTACTCCGCCGAATGGACTTACGTTGCCAAGGCTACACACTTGGCAACCGCCGAATGGACTTACATTGCCAAGGCTACACACTTGGCAACCGCCGAAACAATGCACCAAGCATTGGAACCTATCACAAAGCTCCCCCTACACCTAAGCTCCCCATTGAGCTAGGATTTTCCCACAGGGCTTTTTAAGAACCTATCCCAAGGCTCCCCCTACTCAAAGGCACTTTCAGGTTTTCCCAACTAAACCTTACTTCTCCCCCTTTGCCTAACATCCAAAAAGTTCTCCAACAATATCCCAATTGTTGAAAACTTATCATCTAAATTGACCCTAAACTCATGTATTTATCCCTCATGGATCTCATACACCTAAATGAGTTGACACGGTCAAGAACAGTG
The DNA here is from genome assembly GCF_018446385.1 of Zingiber officinale. Lineage (NCBI taxonomy): Eukaryota > Viridiplantae > Streptophyta > Magnoliopsida > Zingiberales > Zingiberaceae > Zingiber > Zingiber officinale. The sequence goes on from NC_055986.1 coordinate 142,540,730, forward strand.
CTGAAAAATACTTTCAGTCTGGTATCAGTCGACTGCCCCAAGTACCAGTCGACTGCCCCTTCGACAGAACCTTACAGAAGCATTCTGTGGTCGAAATTTACTGTTACCAGTCGACTGGTATCATCACCAGTCGACTGATATCGACAAAATGAGCTTACAGAGGCATTCTGTGCTCAAAAACACTGTTACCAGTCGACTGGTATCTGTACCAGTCGACTGGTACCCTATTTCTGAAAAAATCAGCCTTTTCAGGCCAACTTCAGAAATGCACCAGAAATTCCCTAGACCTCCAAAAATTCCCAAATTTTGTGGAGAGGTCTATTGTACCCTTTTCTACTTGGGAAAAATACATTACAAAATGTATCTATTACCAATCCCAAGATTGACACAAAATCCAAAACTAACTAAATGGTTCAATTGAACCTTGACCTAAAGTCCTAGTTTTGGCTTCCTTTTGATGTATTTGCCCATACCAACCCACAATGCATCCCTAGCATTGGTTGATATGGCATCTATACATCCAAAACCAATTATCATGCTATATGACGCCAAATGTCATATTTCTTGCATGAAACACAATCCATGTGTGCCAAATCCCTAGGTTTGAGACTCAAGTTCATCTCCAAACCATTTGGCACACTCCATGGCTCCTCTAGACCCCCAAGTAGAACCCACCTGAGATCCATTGGCCATGGGTCCCAAATTGACACTTGGAGCTCCCCCTAGAGCTCTTTGCCTTAGCCACCTCCCTAGGTGACTCATCCACAATGGCTAGGCCACAATGGTGCACCTTAGACACATCATCCTTGCCATAATCATATGCAACCCTAGCATATTTCTTCTCATTGGATTTAGATGATTCTCCCTTGCCCTTATCATGTGCCACCCTAGCACATGGTCTCCTTTTAACCTTGGAGGGACTAGATCGATATCCCAAGCACGATCTATCATTGTTGGGTCTTTGACTACCCAACACCATACTTAATCCCTTAGATCCAATAGTGAATCTCTTAAGGAATTTCTCCAAATTATCAAGCTTTGACTTCAAAGCTTGATTTTCCCTTTCTAGGTTCCTAACCCTAGAGTCAACATGTCCACCTTGGACATTCCTAGACCTACCCTTTCTAGGCATATGTCTCCCCTTCTTGGGATTAATGCCTTGGTTCTCCTTAGGTCTACCATTTCTAGATTTTTCATGCATTGGCCTCCTAGGGTTTTGATCTACATTAACCCTATTCCTATCATGATATCTAAAACCAAAATTTTGCATGAGCATATAATGATTAACATTATTTTTCCTAGCATGCATGGAGGAGTTTAAATTTGAATTAACCTTCAAGTTAGGGTATACCTCCCTTACCCTTGAAGCTCCCCCTTGACTCTTGCTTCTCTTCTTCTCCCATTTCTTCAAATGCGCCAACTTCTTGATTTCTTTCTTCTTTGGGCATTTGGTGTGGTAATGACCCCGCTCACCACACGTGAAGCACACTATGTGCCATTTCTTCTCCTTCTTTTGGGCTTCTTTATTCCTACAACCCATGTTAGTATTCAAAATAACTTGATTGGGTTTAGGAATTACCTTCTTCTTACCCATAGGACATCTACTCTTGTAGTGTCCTTTCTTATTGCACCCGAAGCATACAATGTGGTCCTTTGACTTAGCTTCGGTGGAGGTGCTCACTAGGTTGACCTCCAAGACCTCTTCTTCATCCGTCTTGGATTCTTCTTCAACCCTTGAGGATGTTAATGCTACTTCATCCTCCTTCTCCTCCTCGGAAGTTGAGCATGAGTTAACTTCCGGTTGCTCCTCCTCCTCTTCTTGAGCCATTAAAACCATCTCCTTGGGCTCCACATCCGATTGGTCCTTCTTCTCCTCTTGGACCACTCCATCACTTTCTTCGGATTTTTCTTCTTCTTCTTGTGTAGGCAAAAATTCCTCCCATGGAAATTTCTTCACTTTGCTCCACAATTCATGGGCGTTCTCATATTTACCTACACCACTTATCACATTAGGAGGCAATAAATCAATTAAAATTGCTATTACCTTTGAGTTTGCCTCCGATCGTGAGGTTTGCTCCTCCGTCCAATGTCGTGTTCTGAGCTTCTTTCCTTTCTTGTCCTTTGGGACTTTGAACGGTTCATTTACCACCATCATGGTGTCCCAATCCGTGTTGAAGAAGATCTCCATCTTCTTCATCCAATAGGTGATGTCCCCAAGGCTTCCTCCTTCAAATTTTGGAGGGACAATCAACCCGGCCATCTTCTTATATGTGTTGCTCTTCTCGGCGGTTAGTCCAGTGAAGTGCGTCCTCGCTCTGATACCAATTGTTGGAGGATTGGTGGCCGGCTTGAAGGGGGGTTGGATAGACGGCACCCCCAAATCGTTAGCTTCCTACACTATTGTTAGCTTGCGCAACGGAAATACAAATACTAAAGCAATGAATACGAAAGCTAAAGAAAGAAAAGAACTAGCAAACCAATACACGTTCGTTTAACGTGGTTCGGAGATGATGCTCCTACTCCACGGCTGTCCGTAAGGTGGACGATCCCGATCCTTCGGTGGATTAGTCCCCGGAAACTCCGGCTATCTCAAGTCGCTCCTTGTGGGTGGAGAAACCTCACCACAACACACCAAGACCTCTTGGATTCCACAAACACTTGAGCACTTGTAGACTACTAATTAGACCTTAACCAAGTCTAATTTCGTCGCCTTGGCCGGCCATACCAAGCTCCTTCTTATAGAGTTTGGAACAAATCAGAACCTGATTTGCCCGTTACCAGTCGACTGGTCCATGCACCAGTCGACTGATGCCAGCCCAACGGCTATCTCAACGGCTCTCTGCTACAGTGCATCAGTCGACTGGTACATACACCAGTCGACTGCTACAGTACACTACAGTAACTGCTACAGTACGCTACAGTAAAACCCTAAGACTAGGATTTTACTCCGAGTACAATCTCTCATGCACTCGTACCCTCACGACTCATTTGACTCTTCTTTGTAGCCTTGACCTCTTGCCTTCAAGCCTACTTCCTTTGGCTCTCGTCCCTCGGATGCATCCAAGCCCGCGGCTCGTCTCCAATGTCATCCTTCGCGTATGCCTCGAAGTCGCTTCCCTCGGCCCTTGTCCTCGCTGCCTTGTCCACGGTCCCTCGGATGCTCCATCCTTCACCGGACCCGAAGCCGTCAACCTGAGTCACATGTGTCACCTGCAGTCCTGCACAACTCAAGTACACATATCAAATAACGAGGGTAATCCTAACTTAAACCCTTTGCCCAAACACCAAAACACATGGTCCCGCGGACCATTGGGATTGCTCCAACAAGTGATATACCCAGAACAGTTTCCAGGATCAGATATGGACACTATGAATCTGTAGTCATGTCATTTGGTGTAACTAATGCACCTGCGGTCTCCAGGGACTTTATAGCAGGTCTTCCAAGAACCACTAATGGGTACGATGCAATATGGGTGATAGTAGACCGAGAAGTTAGGAAGACTAAGGGACGAAGAAGTACCACTAGTGAAGGTCATTTGACATCAGAAGCATGAGGAAACTATATGAGGGCATGGAGATGTATGAGACAGAGACATCTAGAATTATTCTAAGTTCGAGGACGAACTTTTTATAAGGTATGGGGAATTATAACAATCCAAATTTCCTCATTTCGAGTTCTAATAGTGGTTAAAAATATTTAGAAATGTTTTAGAAATATTCTAGAGATTTTTAGAAATTTTTAGAGTATTTTTATGTAATTTTTGGAGTTCGTTTGGTATTTTTACCAAAAGAAACAAGTTGCAAAAAATAAAGAGATTAAGCCGAGGATCGAATCGGAGACCTCCGGTTAAGTAAAGCTTTAAGTTGATTCAGCTGACCAGGAACCCAGCAGGGTCATGCTGATTAAAGGAAGAGTGAAATTTATTTAAGTAATAGTTAATAAACAGAAAATAAATAGGAATAAAAGGGATGCGGCCGAGATTTGAACCCGCGACCTCTGACCCGATCAGAGATTTAGGCGAAGTGCGGTAGCCAAGCGTTCACCAGGTGTTTTGTGAACAAATTCATAACGAATTGGTCTTAAGCCATAACAGAATCGCAAATTTTAAGTTATAAGAGGGATAAGTGTTGTTTTGTTGCCAGGACCGAAACCTAATTCCCTTCTCCTCTTCTGCGTGCGACGGCAGCCTCGGGCGGAAGACAAAAGGGAGTTAGGGCTTCTCGCCGGCGACCGGCCTAGGGAGATCTCTGAGCGATTTCACCGCCATCACGATCCTCTTGTCATGGAGAGCTTGTGGGCACGAAGAGGAGCCGGGAATTCGAGCTATCCGCAAACCCTTGAAGTCCTTTTCCGATTGTGAGTCCAAGAAACCAATGTAAGTTGCTCCTCACCTGCGGTAAGAGTAGCTATGGAGTTGTTCTTCTTGTTAGTTTCTTGTTTTTCCGAAGTATGTTATAAGGAACGGAGCTTTGAAGTTTTCCGCCGTGGATTGAGGTTTCGGAATACATTTGTGCCGAGATTTGCTTGCTGCTTTATAGTTCTGTTGTAGCATGCTTAAAGAGGATTTGCTGCTTTGTGTTCTATTGTAGCATGCTTAAAGAGGGTTCAGCCGTGTGGTTTAATAGCATGATCAGTTAGTTTAAGAATAGTTATGTTTAGCATGGGTGCAGATTTAGTTCTTTTCGGGTTTTGTTTGTGGACACTACTATGAATAGCTATATGTAGCATTTTGGTCCCTTTTGGTTTTCTTGTCGTGCCACTGAACAGGAGGAATCTGTCTTCTTTTGGTTTTTGGATTTTGGGTAGAGAATTGTGATTGTTAAGGATTGTTAGAATAGATCCAAGCTTTTGGATTTCTTCGCAATTCTGCTGAAGCAAGTTTATAGATTTTGGTTGCCCTGTAAAAGTTCAAGTTGTGAATCAGTTTTATATAGGTTTTTGTTTTAAGTTTTCAGCAAGCTTAATTTGGTTGAATTTTTAGTATGTGGGCTGTGTTCGTGGATTACTGCTGTTAACAGTATTGATCTATATGCATGTAACATCGTAGTATCGGTGTTTCATCTTGCTGCCATGTATAAGAATGGGCTTTTTAATGAGTAATGCGGTAAGGTAGTTTGTGCCTATTAGACTTTTATTTAAAGGACTTATAGGAATGAACAATTCGGTTCTGTGAAGTTTAGTTTGGGATAGAGCTTGCTGTACAGTTGAGTGGTCTGGAAATTTCTGTGAAGCTTAACTTGTTTGGACCTTAGAACAACCACTCCATTTGTGTTTCCACAGGCAAGAACAACCCTATGTCATTAATCTTTTAACCAGCAGAAATTAGTTAGTGTAGTAAGCAGATTTGATTAAGCTTATAGTGCAGAATTTTGATTAAGCTTGTATGCAGAATTTTGATTAAGTTTGTAGGCAGATTTGATTAAGCTTGTATGCAGATTTGATTAAGCTTGTATGTAGAATTGATTAAGCTTGTATGCAGATTTAGTTTTAGTGCAGTTTTAATATGCATTTCAATACAGTTTTATTAAGTATTTCCATGCAGTTCTGTTAAGCATTTCAGTGCAGTGTTAATAAGCATTTTAGTGCAGTTTTGTATGAGACATCACTTTAATAGAGGTATTAACAAGTATAAGAAAGATAAAGAAAAGAAAAAAAAAGGCCAAGGCCTTAAGTAGATCCCAAATTCAAGACTTTAGGGATTTTGGCACACAAGGTGCTTGTTAAAATGTCAAGACATTTAATGTAACGACTCACCTTCTGCTAACTAGGCTGTGAGGTCGATCATTACGTTATGCTGTGCTAAACTGTTCCCTGACCATCACTAAATCTAAGTGCAGAAGCTGTTCTATTTAAAATTTTGCTAAACTATTATCATCTCTTTATTCTATATGTGCTAGAGGGTGTAACCTAAGCTATTCATAATGTATTTACATCCCTCATGGTCAAGGAGCTGGACTAAAGGTTTCCCAGCTGATTTCAGGCCTCCCAATCGATCCACGGATCGATTGGAATGGTTGAATCGATCAGAAGATCGATTTAGCAGGCTACTGCATGCGGAACTTGGGTTGGATCAATCCAGTGATCGATCCAGCACGCTACTGTGCTCGGGGCAATATTCTGGATCGATCGGCTGATCGATCCAGACCGGCCAATCGATCCAGTGATCGATCCCGGAGCCTTCTGTTCGCGACAGAGTTTGCTGGATCGATCGGCTGATCGATCCAGAGGCCTACTGTTCGCGAGATAAGTTGCCCAGTCGATCCTTCGATCGATTGGAAGCTCTCGAATCGATCAGCTGATCGATTCGAGTTTCTGATTTTGTGCCAAAGGTCTGATTTCAGCACTTGTTCGTGCCAAAATTTCTTATAACAATTCTAAACTAAATGCAAGACATTTTAACATCACAAAAATAGTGTCCTAAACATGCTAGGATGCATGATTAACTAATTCATAACATCTAACATACTAAGGTGCAAAATAACAAAATGCTAAAAGAGTTCTAATGTTTAAAACAAGCTTGCTGAAATTCCCTAAGATCTTTATTCCAAGTTCCATCCACACACATCTTCATTGCATTGCCCTCCAGCCTCCGCTAGTCCATCTTCCCTTTACCTTTATCTGCAGTATAAGGAAAGAATATCTGTAAGCTTTCGCTTAGTAAGAAACCATTTACCTCACAAAACATGCAATCAATGCAAATTATGTTTTGAAAACATGCTATTTGAAATATGTACTGAATATGCTAAGCATGGCATGGCATATAACACATAGAAAACAAAAGCTAGTCATGACATACTATCATCTAAACATGTGTAACAAAAGCTGAGCATAGAGCTATCATACATAATCATAGGAAAGAGCTGAGATGAACTGAAGCATGAACTGAGCTAATTCTAGCAAATGCTAAAGCTGTACTGATTTTACCTAACTATTTTGTGAGAGTTTAAAAAACTACATATATAATAGATGAAAATACTAATCATGCTGCTGTTTGGGCCCGACAACTGTACGTGCTATGCGCGCATCCCTAACTAGACTCGGGTTTGCAAGTCCCGAATTTAGTAGGGTTACTAGGTTATCTGAACCTAGGGACGACTGTGGGAGCCCAACCCAATGGATATCTAATCCAGTACAGTGCCACTGAGAAAGTAAAATACTAAACATAAGCTAATAAATTCCTGTCTTGCTTTTACTAGGTTGTCTAAACCGAGAACTAGGTTATCTAAACCTAGAGGCGACTGTGGGAGCCCACCCATTGGACATCTAGTCCTGTAAAAGCTGAAGCAAGACTAAATAAGCTGTAAAAATGCTTCTATTGCATTTATCTAAGCTACTAAAATGCCTAAGTCGCATTTTTCTGTGTTAAACAATTTAATCGAACACTTGGTATGCGCTAATTCGCATCCTTTGTGTCGATAGTCTACATATTACTAAACTAAGACATGGAATTCACACGAAAGCTACTTATACTGCAGGTGAGGGGTTTCTTACTTTCTACGTGAAGTTTCTTACGATTCTAATCGCTAGATTTCCGGTGGAGAAGATCCTTTCGTTGATCTCCTCGCGTCTACGTGTTCTTCTCGCGGAGAGGAACGTCCTCGTGTCGGAGTCGTCGCCAGAAGGTGTCCTGGAGGCGGAACCCTAGCCTTGCTTGTGGTTGGCGCCGAGAGGAGAAGAGAAGGGAGAGGGGTCGGCGGAAACTAGGGTGAGGAGAGAAAAGTTACGTTCAAAGAAAATAACTCTTCACTTAATTCCTCCCTATTTATATTAAGTGGTAATTTCCGGCCCAACTTGAATATAAATTTAATTGTCTCCCTTTCCTTTCAGCACGGCCCTACTGGGTTCACTTGGTTACTAAGGTTCACCATAAGTCGTAGGACCCAATAGGTCTCGGGTTCAATTCCCGCGTAGGCTATTTTACGGCTATATTCATTTTTGCTACTTCCGCTACTCTAAAAATTCCATAAAAATATTCTAAAATTCCAGAAAAATCATAGAATATTTCTAAAATAGTTTTGAGAATTTTCGGGCGTTACATTTAAAGAAGAAGTAATTAAGATATTTTACTTTGAAGAGGCTAGTACCTGACTTCCAAGGTTGTCGTTAAACAAATCCAGGTAACCAATTCCAAGGTTTTGGCCCTGGTAAGACCAAGGTCTTTACCCTCGTAGGACTGGTGATTAGCTACCACAATATCTATTAGGGAGCGCACATTGGTACTAAGCTTGGGCCCAAGAAAAGTTTATTATTAATTTGAAGTATTAAACTATATGTATTTGAACTAGCAAAGCAAGTGTCATAGAAGTTTAATTCAGTAAGTTAGAATTGATGGTTTCTTTTAGCACTGCAAACCTTAGTTTGATTGCTACTTTCATGAAGTATTGCAGATATTAATTTGTAATTAGCAGATTTTCTAGATTTCCTTGCTACTAGATATACATGAGCAGATTTTCTAGATTCCTTGTATTAGAATTACATGAGTAGGTTTTCTAGTTTTCCATTTGCTATTAGATTAACATGAGCAGCTATATATGTTTTCTTTTAAAGCATTCAGTTTTATATTTCTTCCAGACACATGCATACTCTAGTTTTTGTGAGTTGGATGACGCTTACTAAGCAATTTTGCTTATAGATTACATTTCCTCTTACTACAGATAAAGGAAAGGAAAAACTATAGCAAAGAAAGACGACAAGGAGGTGTTCGATGATGTGTGATGCTAGGACTATAGGAGAGACTTGGGGCATTATTAAGTTTCCGTGTTTTAGTGGTTAAGAAACATTTGAGATTGTACTTTATATTCCATGTCATTTGAGATTGTACTTTATACTCCATGTCATTCAAATTTATTCTTGTTTTAGATTGCAAGCTAAGATGAGTTCAGTTTAGTAAGTAGATACTTTGTGTTTGCATTGAGATATAGTTTCATATGTTTTTGCTATTATGTGTTATATGTGCATGTCGGTATTATATTGTATTTTAGCCCTGTTGTACTGCATATACACTGCCGAAATTTTAAGTTTTCTGGAAAAATTTAAGTACAGTTTGTTACACTAGTTAAGTAAGGGTTTATAGTAGTTATGTAATGGACACCTTTAGAGAGTAGTGAGAAGGGTGGTCATTACACAAGGGATGCTAGAAATAAAGCCTCCTTTCTCTCCTTCTCCTAGCTAGAATCGGCCACCATCAAAAGCTCCAAGAGAAAGATGAAACCGGCCACTAAAGAAGAAGAGAAGAGGAGAGGGAGAACCTCTAAGGTCGGTCACACCAAGGAGGAAAAGAGAGGAAGAAATAGAATAGAGTCGTTACCCATGAAGGCACCTCTACCCCCTCTTTTATAATCCTTGGTGTTGGCAAATAAGGAAATTTAAATAAAAACTTCCTTAATTCTTTTGCCATGAAAAGGAAAATTTTAATTAATTAAAATTAAAATCCTTTTCTTAATTATAATGGCCGACCACTTTAAAATCTTCCAAAATTAGGTAAGTTTTAAACAAAATTAAAACTCCCTTATTTGTTTCCGGAAATTTTAAAATAAAATTTCTCTAATAATTTATCCCTTCATGGTGGGTTATAAAAAAAAATTTATAAATTAAAATCTTTCTTTTAAACATGTGGATGATTTCCAAAAAGAAAAGTTATCTCTAAAATTAAAAAATTCTTTCAATCTACAAATAAGGAAAGATATCTATTCTTTTCTTAATCTTTTGTAGAAACTTATAAAATGAAATATTTAATTTTTAAACTCTCTTTTAAATCATGAACATGGTTACAAAAAAGAAAAGTTTTCTTAAAATTAAAATTCTCCTTTCAATCTATAAATAAGGAAAGATTTCAAATCTTTTCTTAGGGAGAGTTTGGTTTAGGGGAATAGGAGTGGGGAATGGGAATGAGAATCATTGATTGTCATTGTTAATGTTTGGATTATAGGAATAGGAATAAGAATAAGAGAATGAATCCTTGAAATTGGGTAATAACTCATTCTCATGTACCTCTCCTTCAATGAGCCATTACCCTATTTTCATCAATCAAAATATTCTCTTATTCCAAAAATACCCTTGACCTAAAACTAAAATTTTCTCCCTTAATATCAAATATCAAAATTTATTTATTCTTCATATCACTTCTCTCTCCTTGTTCTCTCTCATCATTTTATCACACACTTTCTCTCTCCTATCACACTCTCTTTCCTCTTTTTCCTCATTACACATTCTCTCTCATCATACTTTCTCTCTCCTCAATCTCTTCCATCACACTCTCTTCCTTTTTTTCATCATACTTTCTCTCTCATCATACTTTCTCTCTCCTCAATCTCTCCCATCACACTCTCTTTTCTCTTTTTTTTCTCATCACACTTTCTCTCTCCTCAATCCTCTTGTCACACTCCTTTTTTTTCCTCAACATACTTTCTCTCCTCAATTTCTTATTTGTAAAAAAGGAAATATTGATTTATTCCGATAGAAAGTATGCAACTAACCAAACATTGCTTTTAAGAGTGATATCCATGCTCATACCTATTCCCATTCCATAATACAATGATTCCCATTCCGATTCTCATTCCCATGCTCATACCAAACGCCCCCTTAATCTTTTGTAGAAAGCTATAAAAGGAAATATTTAAATTTTAAACTCTCTTTTAAAATCATGATATCCACATAAGAAATAATTTTAATAAAAATCTCTTTTTATTTTCTAGTGGCCGGCCACATAAGCTTGGGACCAAGCTTTGGCCGGCTACCTAAAATTGTCTCCACCATTAGCTTTGGTCGGCCCTAGCTTGAGCTCCAAGCTAGCTTGACCGGCCACCTTAAGGTGGGTAGAAAGGTGGATATAGGTGGATATAATTCTCTATATACAAGAGGCTACGATAGGGACCGAGAGGAGGAATTGGTTTTGATCTCCCGATGAAAATAAGCTTCCCGTGTTCGCCCCGAACACCCAACTTAATTTCATCAATAATAATTCATACCACTAAAGAATTATTATTGAACTACCGCACCAATCCCAAATTACATTTTGGGCTTCTTCTTATTGTTTAAGATGTCGTATATCCACTAATTAATTGAGTTACTAACAACTCATTTTAATTAATATCTCAGTCCAAGAGTAGTACCACTCAACCTTATCGTCATGTTGGACTAAGTCCACCTACAGGGTTTAACATGACAATCCTTATGAGCTCCTCTTGGGGACATTATCAACCTAGATTACTAGGACACAGTTTCCTTCTATAATTAACAACACACACTATAAGTAATATCATTTCCCAACTTATCGGGCCTTTTGATTTATCAAGCTAAATCTCACCCTTTGATAAGTTAAAGAAATGGATACTAAATATATGTGATTGTTATTATATAAGGATTAAGAGCACACACTTCCATAATAACTTAGGACTTGTTCTTTTATTAAGTCAGTATAAAAAGAACTTTTCTTAAATGGTTCTGCTCAATACACTTAGAGTGTACTAGTGTAATTTATTAGTTAAGATAAACTAATACCTAATTACACTACGACTATTCCAATGGTTTGTTCCTTTCCATCTTAATCGTGAGCTACTGTTTATAATTTATAAAGAATTGATAACACGATCTCCTGTGTGTGACCCCATACACCGTGTTATCTACAATATAAATTAATTGAATGACTACACTCAGTATATATAAATGTAGATACTTGACCAATGTGATTCTTATTTCTAAATAAATGTTTATACAAAAGTTAGACTTTTAGTATATACTCTAACAATCTCCCACTTATACTAAAATACTATACTATCATAAATGCTACCATACATCTGATTCTCAACCCTTCAACATGCCCATCAAAAGCTCTTACCTTAAGGACCTTAGTGAAAGGATCTACAAATTATCACCTGATGCAATCTAGGCGGCAACAACTTCTCCTCGTTATACGATGTCTCGTATTATGTGGTACTTGTGCTCTATTGTGTTTACTTTCCTTATGGACTTATGGTTTCTTCAAGTTTGCTACTGTACCACTATTATCACAATAAATTATAATAATTTTTGGACAAACCAGAAATCATATCTAAGTCCATCATGAAGTTTCTGAGCCATACAGCTACTATGACTGCCTTAGAGGCTGCTACATACTCAGCTTCTATGGTGGAGTCTGAAAAACATCTATGCTTAACACTCCTCCATTGTTGTGGCTTTACCTCCTAAAGTAAACACAAAATCCCGAGGTTGACTTACTATTGTCCCTATCTGATTGGAAGTCAAAATCTGTGTAACCCACAGGGATCAAATTATCTGCCTTATAAACTAGCATATAATCTCTAGTCCGTTTAGGGTACTTAAATATATGATTTACGACAGTCTAGTGTCCTGGTCCTAGGTTATTTCGATATCTGCTAACTATGCCCTGGGCAAAACAGATATCCAGTCTCGTACACAGTATTACATACATTAGGCTTCCAATAGCCGAAGCATAAAGAACTGCCTTTATGTCCTCTATCTATTTTGATGTCTTCGGAAGAAAACCTTTCTTGGAGTCTTGCATGCTAAAATGAGCTAGGATTGTATCGATATATGAAGCTCGGGATAAGCTTAATATTCTTTTCTTGGGATCCCTTTGATCCCTAGAATATTTGCATAATCTCCCAAGTCCTTCATATTGAATTTGTTTGGACAACCATATCCTTACTTCTGACAACACTTTGATATTGTTTCCAACTACCAAATATGTCATCTACGTATAGTACAAGAAATACCATCACGTTTCCATCACACTTCTTGTATACACAAGATTCATCCAGTTATAAATCCATAGGTCTGGATTACTTTATTAAACCGGATGTTTCAAGACCTTGAAACTTTTCTTTAGTCCATAGACTGATTGAGTTTGCGCACAAGATGCTCTTTGCCCTTTACGATGAACCCTTCTAGTTGCTTTATATGGATATTTTCTTTAAGACTTCTATTAAGGAAAACTGTCTTGACATCCACTTACCAAATCTCATAGTCCATATAGATAAAAGAATCCAGATAGACTTAAGCATGGCTACCGGCGAAAAAGTTTCCTTTTTCAACAAGCCTTGCTTTGAAAATTTCCACCTTCCTGTCTATCCCTCTTTTCCTATTGTAGACCTATTTACACCCAATGACTTTTACACAATTTGGTGGTTCTACAAGCTCCCAGACTTTATTAGAATACATATATTATAATTCTGTATTCATTGCTCTTTACAAAGATGCTGCATCTTTATCTTGGAATGCTTTGTCATATGACCGGGAATTAGGTTCATGTTCACCAGGGATCAAGTCCAAAGACTCTCCCAAAATATGAATATTTTAGGTTGCCTAACAACCCTCCCACTACGATGAGGCATTTTTTCAATTGTGTATCATCTGTGATACGTATTGCAGTTTCTTGTGGTATTTCATCTTGTACAGTTGGTACTAGATTAGACATGTCCTTTATTATTTCCTTAAGAACAAATGGGCTTATGGTTTATTACATAGTTCTCTTCTAAAAATCGGGCATTGGTGCTAACAATGACCTTCTGATTTTTAGGATTATAAACCTTCTTTCGTTTCTCTAGGATAACCCACAAACAAGTGAACTTCTGTCCAACTTATCAGTGTCTCCCTTCAGCACATGTGCTGGACTATCCCGAATCTGAATATGCTTTAGACTAGGCTTACACCCATTCTACAATTCTATGGGAGTAGAGGGTTTTGACTTAGAAGATACTATGTTCACTACCGTTTTCAGAGTATATTCTCAAAATGATTTTGGTAATTCTGAATAACTCATCATTGATCTAACTATTTCCATAAGAGTCCTATACTTTCTTTCTACTATACCATTCCGTTGGGGTGTACCAGGTGTAGTTAATTAGGATTGAATCCTGACTTCTGATAAGTGACTCCTAAAATCTCCTAAGAGGTACTCGTCACTACGATCTCACCATAGTGTCTTGATACTTTTACTTTTGATGTTTCACTGCATCAGTCTCGTACTCTTTGAACTAATCAAAGTACTTAGACTTACGGTGCATCAAGTAAATGTATCCTTCTCTCGAATAGTCGTCTAAAAAAGAGACGAAATATTCGAAACCACCTCTTGTCTGGATAGTCATAGGATCACACAAATCAGAATGAACCAATTTCAACATATCTTTGGCTCTATACCTCTTATACTTAAAAGTTTCTTGGTTATTTTTCCTTCCAAGTAAGACTCGCAGGTTGGAAAGATTTCCACTACCAAAGAACCCAAGAGTTCATTGGTTATTATCCTTTGAATCCTACTCAAGTTAATATAACCTAGCCTTAGATGCCAAAGATATGATTGGTTTATTTCCGAAGGTTGCTTTCTCTTATTCAAATTAGAAGATGTGTCATTAATTTCCATTTATTGCATTGTGAGAGTTATTGGATTATAAATTGTCAACCAACATACCAGAACAGATAACTTCCCTTTTTATCTTGATAACAACTTTGTTATTAAAAGAGGTAGAATATCAAGTTCTTTGAATAGTTTAGAAACTGAAAACTAGTTCTTTCTAAACTTGGTGCGTAAAGACAATTTCTCAAAAATCCATGTTTTAGTCTTATCGGAGGATCTCCCACTGCAACAGCTGCTACTTTTGCAGTAGTGCCCATGTAGACGGTGATTTTCCTTTCATATAGTTGTCGGGTTTCCTGGAACCCCTGCAATAAATTGCAAACATGATCAGTGGTTCCTGTATCTACACACTAGGTATCGGTAGATAATACCACTAAACATGTTTCAACAACTACTGAATAAAATACACCTATATTGTTCTTAGTTCTGAGAGAACAGTCCACCTTAATGTCCAAGTCTTATTTCCAATCATTATAATTTGGATAACTAAGTCTATTCTATAGTATAACAACTAGGGGATTGACTAACATTTGAAAATCTAAGAATCACAAAAATATTTGGTCAAGACCAACATCTCAAAATCCCCGTGAATTTTGTATGCCACGATAGTGTGGACGTATACAAATTTTAAAAGGAGATTTTACCCATTAATTTTTATTATCTTGTCAACCTATGACAAATAAAATTAATAGTTGGTCTGTCTTTGATCAAATATTTGGTCAAGACTCTAAATTTAAAATAATATTGATTCCTCAAACAATACTATTTAAATTTACCAACACCTCAAAACACCGTGAGTTTTGCATGTCACGTTAGTGTGGACGTATACAAAATCAAACATTTGTAAGAGGAGGGTTCTACCCATTAACTATCTTGTCAATCTAACTTTATGACAAATAAAATTACCTCAAACACCGTAAATTTTGTATGTCACGTTAATGTGGACGTATACAAATTCAAATATTTATAAGAGAGGTTTTATCCATTAATTTTATTATCTTGTCAACCTAGTTTTATGACAAATTAATAGTTGGTTTCCCTTTGGTCACACAAGTGATAGTAGTGACTCCGTTGGGTAGGATACAAATAAGGAAAGATATCTATTCTTTTCTTAATCTTTTGTAGAAACTTATAAAAGGAAATTTTTAATTTTTAAACTCTCTTTTAAATCATGAACATGGTTACAAAAAAGAAAAGTTTTCTTAAAATTAAAATCCTCCTTTCAATCTACAAATAAGAAAAAATTTCAAATCTTTTCTTAATCTTTTGTAGAAAGCTATAAAAGGAAAGATTTAAATTTCAAACTCTCTTTTAAAACCATGATATCCACATAAGAAATAATTTTAATAAAAATCCCTTTTTATTTTCTAGTGGCCGGCCACCTAAGCTTGGGACCCAAGCTTTGGTCGGCCACCTAAAATTGTGTCCACCATTAGCTTTGGTCGGCCCTAGCTTGGGCTCCAAGCTAGCTTGACCGGCCACCTTAAGGTGGGTAGAAAGGTGGGTATAGGTGGGTATAATTTTCTATATACAAGAGGCTACGATAGGGACTGAGAGGAGGAATTGATTTTGGTCTCCTGATGAAAATAAGCTTCCCGTGTTCGCCCCGAACACCTAACTTAATTTCATCAATAATAATTCATACCACTAAAGAATTATTATTGAATTACCGCATCAATCCCAAATTACATTTTAGGCTCCTTCTTATTATGAGTGTGTTAGTCTCCCTGTGTTTAAGATGTCGGATATCCACTAATTAATTGAGTTACTAACAACTCATTTTAATTAATATCTCAATCCAAGAGTAGTACCACTCAACCTTATCGTCATGTTGAACTAAGTCCACCTGCAGGGTTTAACATGACAATCTTTATGAGCTCCTCTTGGGGACATTATCAACCTAGATTACTAGGACACAGTTTCTTTCTATAATCAACAACACACACTATAAGTAATATCATTTCCCAACTTATCGGACCTTTTGATTTATCAAGCTAAATCTCACCCTTTGATAAGTTAAAGAAATGAATACTAAATATATGTGCTTGTTATTATATAAGGATTAAGAGCACACACTTCCATAATAACTAAGGACTTGTTCTTTTATTAAGTCAGTATAAAAAAAACTTTCCTTAAATGGTCATGCTCAATACACTTAGAGTGTACTAGTGTAATTTATTAGTCAAGATAAACTAACACCTAATTACACTACGACTATTCCAATGGTTTGTTCCTTTCCATCTTAATCGTGAGCTACTGTTTATAATTTATAAAGAACCGATAACACGATCTCCTGTGTGTGCTTCCACACACCGTGTTATCTACAATATAAATTAATTGAACAACTACACTCAGTATATATAAATGTAGATACTTGACCAATATGATTCTTATTTCTAAATAAATATTTATACAAAAGCTAGGCTTTTAGTATATACTCTAACAGCTATAGTAGAGGTTGTTCACATTTTTTTTTTTTGAGTTGTGAGAAGCTAGCTTGGGAGTTTGGATATACTATTTTTGGGCATTGTTTACTTGTACTCATCTATGTAACATTCCAATATATCCATGTCTTCCACTATTACCTTGTTTAATCTTTCTTATTGTTTTTCTCACACTATCATTTACTTTGATTCATATTTCCCTTACATTTCAAATAATGCCTTCATTATTTTATTGTGCACTCTTATGTATATAGTGGTGGAGATTAGAAGCAAAGCAAGCATATGGTAGTGCATGAATCCATGAGTAACTTGTCCCCTCGAATGGGTCTAGTGGCTAGCGCATGAGGTGTTGCCACAATGAGGTCTGTGGTTCAAATCTCGGTAAAGCTGAGGTAAATACCTCCCTTATGTGCTAGTCACTATTCCAAAGGCTCGTAGCCGCCCATGATTTACCTCCTCTATGTTGGCCCTTGGACGGATTGGCGGGGGCGCTGGGGACGAGCATATTCGCCTTTTGCCACAATGAATCCATGAGTAACTTGAGTGAGCTCCACTATTGCATGTACATGAGAGGAGTGCCACCATTACTTACTTTGTGAGGATATTTGGTTATCATTCTCAATCTATTCATTGTTTAATTAGTGTATGAATTGAATCCATAAATGCTTGGGTCACTTGAATTAGATAATTCTAGTTAACTTTCATTTCACTATTTTCTAAGAATGGTTCAAAATTGCTAGGGGAATGCATTTTAGTTATCTTTATTGTTTTGTTTACTTGCTCGAGATGAGCAAGAATAAGTGTGGGGGGAGTTGATAACGAGTATTTTTGTTCATTATTTTGACTCTTATATTTAGCATTTTGACCTTCTCATATGCTTAATGTTGTGTTTATATCATGATTTACGAAGAGGGACCTATTTTGGACTTAATTATAATTTTCCTACATTATGACATTATTTCTTATATTTTGAATTTGGTTTTGTAGGAAATTCAAAGAGCCATGGATTAGGGTCGAGCTGGGTCGAATTTTGCTTGACTTGGAGGTCAAATGGAAGAGATTAAGTTGAATTAATATGAACTGTTGATTCAGATCTGGAGGGATCTTGTTCTTTCACTCAGATCTAAGCCATCCAACGATTCATCCAAACTTAAAGATATCTAGACCGTCCATAGAGATCATCCACTTTATCCAAGCAACAAGAGTTCAATTTGGATCTAAAAGAAGAAGAGCCCAATCTAATCTAAAAGTCCAACTTCAAAAGCCCAACTCATCCAATTTGAATCACAATTTCAACCCTACCCTTAATGAACCGGATCTAAGCTCTAATGGCCAAACCCGAAACCCATTAAGAATCCTTCCCTTCTTCTCTCACGTGGACAGCACAGTAGCGATATCCCCTTTCTATTCGTGTTGTCTTCTCTGCGCGTTTCTTCAGCTAGGGCACGGAACAACGCCTCCCACATCTTCTTCCCCTTTCTCTTTTTCCTCATCTTCGGTCGACGGCTTCTCCTCTTCTTCTCTTCACTGTCGTCGGCCGGCCAACCCGATCAATCTTTTCCATCATATCAGAGGCCACAAGGATTTCAAGATGATTCTATGCCCATATGGTCACATTCAGTCCAGATCGATTCAGTACCTTGGGGAACATTTCAAGGGTTCACTAAAAAAGTTCATGCCCCTAGTTAATTAGGATTTCAAGTTCTTAAGGAGTTCATGCATCAGATGCAGCAACAACAAGAGGCATATATCCAGTCTCAGCAAAGAAATGAAGCATCACTATAGAATTGCTAGATGTATCTAGATCAAATTGCAACATCCATCATCCAGTGACAAGCACAACTATCTAGTGAGGAGATGGATTATAAAGCTTGTGACAACCTTGATCCTAATCATAAAGCTCTATAGGACTCCTCTGATTTTATGTGTTGTGATGATATTGTAAAATACGACACATAAATATAATCTTAAGGGAATTTCCCAAAATTTTTAGAAATTTTTTGGGGATTTTTCGGAGCTCGTATGATAAGTTTAAGGGGATCAATTATTGGGTCATAGGAAAGACTATTTTAGCTACCTTATTTGCACGAGGAAAAGTTTAATTTCTTTTTTTCTTTTCTTTTAATTTTTCTTTTTCTTCTCCCGTCATCGAACTCTTGCCCTTTCCATTTCCTCTCTTCTCTTCTCCTCTACGTCTTCTCCACCAATGGCGCCGCCACATGACACCGCATCTCTTCCTCTTCCTCCTCGTGAACAAAAGTCGTAGTCAAGGAGAAGTAGGGCACTTCTTTGCCCGATCTCCTCACATCTCTATTCTGAATTCCCGATCTTCTCTGCCTTTACCGATCTCCCTTCTCTCCCAAATTCTCTACATCGCCTGACGTCGTGCCACCCACTACCATCGTTGGTGAAGTCCCACTAACGTCGGTAACCGAGGGCAAGCCAGTGCTGATTTGCCGCTTGTGCCCTAGCCATCCCCGACGTCGAATCCTTCCTTCTCCTTTTCTTCTCGCGTTGCCCCGGTGGCCACGGCCAACACTGGTCGTCAGCGCCCGATTATGCTGAGACTCTTCTCCTCGAGTCTTCTCTGGTTAGTGGCTCGCCTCCCTGTGTTATCTTGCTGATGTCGCCAACACCTCCCCGGTGCTACTAGCCACTGCCGCTGGGATCCTGGTTTCGTCGCCCGCTTCTCTCCGATCTACATTGTTGTTCGATCCAAAGCCATGCCTTAGCCTAGGGTAACGTTGCATCGCTGTAGTCGCTGGCCAGATCGATTCACAGTCGTGAGCCACCCATTGATCGTGAACCAATAGTGGACTGTTGTTGGCATTTGGTAAGTTCTGGATTTAGGTTGTTGTTGGCTGTGATGATTTCTTGAGTTCCATTTTGATTTGGACAGTGAAATGCAGGGTGTTTCTTGGTTTTCAACAGCTACCCCTATTCCAGCAGCGGTGATTTTCGGTCGTGAGTTAGCAGTGGAGGTTTGAATTGAGGAAAGACATAGAGAAATTATCTCTTTTGTTATAGCGCACATAGATTTGAAGCTAGGAAAGATTAGGAATGAAGTGCTACTAGAATTGATTTAAGTATAGATTTAAATCTAAATGGAATAATTAGGGTTAAGAAAACTAACCTTAGTTGACCATGAGATATATTTAATTAGTGTTAAATTATGGATCTAATCTAAGCTTCAAATTAGACCGGAGTTATGTAGCTAACCGAGGTTTAATGAATGAATTAGGGTTTTTGGTAAATAAGAATTTGGATTAGCTATTTGATATATATAGGAGTAGCTAAATTAAATGTGTTGTTACAGGACTCTGATTTACGACAAGTTGTCTTACGTAAGATTACCTTTGGCACGCATTATATTGGAGGCGGGTACCTTGACTTATCTTTAGATATTGTCATCTGATATGCATAATAGATTTTAACGAGTAATAATGATTATGTTCATATCTGCATAGGTATGTTACTACTTGTTACCTGTTGCATGCTTGATTTTGCTTACCTGTTTTGCATTCATTACCCTCTTGATTATTTATGCTCATAGTGGTAGTGACATACCATGCCTTATGATATACCGGACTAGACATTTACCATATCTGATACGTGTATCTTATTTGAGCTATTTATTTTGGTACATGTTTTATGGAGCTAGATATGGTCAAGATTTTCATGCTTAGTGTCATGCACCATCTTGTATGATTGCATGCTGAGCGATTGGTAGCCCCATTATTGTTGAGCTCATCGCCAGTTACATGGATCTGCATACACAACTACTAACGGTTAGTGGTATATTAGGCAGGGTGTGTGGTAGTTTGTTCTGTCAGTGCTCCGCTGGTCTATTCATGGGTAGCGTGACACAACGTGGTAGCACGACAGGGGTCCCTCCTCTGGATTGTCTCAGGGAGATGAGAGCATTGAGCTCCCCCACTTATGATTTGGGGTAGGAGGATATATATACTTCGACAACATCCTATCCACTCGGTCACTCATTAGGAGCAGTGATGGCAAAGTACATAGTTATCATAGCCTACCCACTCGGTCTCACCATCGTGTGTGAGATGACTGATTGGCGTCAGGGGTGACTATGTCATTTGCATCATATGCATGGATTGCATTTATTGTTTGTGTTTGCTACATATTTGGTGGATGCATATGATTGACATGCATACAGGAGATATGATATTTTCGGTCTGATGACCTTATTATCCTGATAGGAGGTCTCGAAGAGTACAACTTTTCCCATTCCTTTCAGTTTTGCATTTTCCATTATTATTCCAAGAGACTGTACGCATAATTGTTACTATTGGTTATTTCTTACTATGCATGTCAGCTTAGTATTCGCTGAGTGTTGGACTCACCCTGTTGATTATTACCATTTTAGGTTGAAGTTGTCAGGAGGTTCCAGTCATTAGTCCCCACCCTGAGTTGCGACGATTTTCTACCTTTGGACTTGTGGTTTCCTTGTTATATTTTTATATATTTGTGATGTATAACTGTACTCATGGATTTTTATCGAGTTTTGGTCTACTTCCTTTGTTTTCCGCTGCGTTGAATTTTTGTTGTGGGTTTAAGTTTTCCGTTGTATTAGTGAAGTAGGTTTTATTTAGATAAACTGCGTGGTTGTGTCAGCCAGAGGCTGAGTTAATATAAACTGTGTGGATTGTTAGCTATTTTTATTGTTATTATTTCTGTCATGTTGGTCGAGGTTTGTGTGGCCCTAAGGACTTTGTAGTAATATTTCATATTGTCACCGATACAGGGGAGATGTTGCCAGATTTTTATCTAGCAGGGACTCTCCCGAGGCATGACAGATATAGTTGTAGTTGATCCTAACTATGATGATATTTTTGTTGTAGATATTGTTGATGCAGGTATTGTAGGTGATGTTGATGAGCCAACTGAGCTTGATTACACATCTATTGATGAGGAAAGTGTAGGGACTTGCATGGCGGAAGCAATGTCCCAAGAATCACCTAGTTTTATTGCACAACCACCTGATGATGAGAGTGTAGGGACTGGTGCTATAGAAGCAGAGCCCCAAGAATCACTTCCTTTGATAACAAAATCACTAGAGCCAGAACCTTAAGATGAAGTCACATCCACTCTTCTTAAACCTTCAGGTATTTTTCAGCACTTCAAGGTTAGTAAGTTTTGTGGTCTTTTAGAAAATTTCATTGAAGTACCTATTATTTATTTTATTGGATGCGATGTATTTTTCGATACATGCTTTGTAGAGACTGGTATTATTTCATCTATTTCTTACTCCGCTTGCGTGCGGGAGGTACTCTCTTTCTTTGACTTTGTAGGTCGTCGTAGGCTTCCAAATTGGTTGCTCCATCTGAATCGTCTCCGACCTCCCGGAAGAATTTTTAAAGAGTAAGTGGTGGAAGGAGAAGTGTGGACCCCAGCTCAGGTAATTCCACCTCCAAAGTGGATTCTGCACCTAAACTATCTCCAACCATTTGGGAGTGCCATTGATGGGACAATAAGTGTGGGAGGGATGCTTCATTACACCGATCACATAAAGAAGGTCCTCACCTCTACTTGTACCACCCTACTACCAGCAAGTCTTCTACTTTTGAACTGTCTTCAGCTGCTAGGAATAAAAGGGAGTTCATTCCTTTCCTTTCCTTTTCTTGCTTTCCTTTATCTTTATACTTGCATGTTTGTTTGCTTCTATATTTTGTTTTCTTGTTTTACATTTTGTTTGGTCTTGTTTATACCTTACTTGATTTTGAGTCATATCTTCCTACATATCCCTTTATAATGCTTTGAGAATCATAAAAGATAGTTAAGTTGGACTATCAAGTTTTGGTTTCCTTGGTATGGTTGGGTACATTAATTGCATTTAGTCATTTGTTGTGGTGATGGACTTTATCTTGTTTGATTATGCATGATATGTTGTTATTCACCTAGTGAGGTTGTTCCCACGATTATCCTTAATCCTCTTGTGTGTGATAGCACTTGTGATACTTGACACTCTAGAATTTGCTTTGATTTTTTTTTTTTTGAAATTACGGTGACATAAGCTTGCATGAATATGATAAAGGCAAATTTTCTTGTTGATCTCTTAGTTGTTCCTCTACTTTGTTGTTATTACCAATAAGCATTTCACTTATTGTTTTCATATCATTGTACCTCCCTTGTCATATCTTTTCATTGTCATTATATTTTCACTATCATATCTTTATCGATTCATTATTTCCTTAGTCATATGATAAGAGCATTGAGTGATTGCATGATGAGTTACATTTTCCTTATCACATCTTTATTTGTTTTTATTATTAATATCATGATTTGTTATATTGTTTGAGACGGACAAGTTTAAGTGTGGGGGGAGGTAAATTTGTATGGACGAATGCTTGTCGAAAAAAAATCTCTCTATATATTCAAAAAAAAAGAAAATAAACAAAGAAGAAGAAAAAAACAAAAAAAAAGTTGGAAAAGGATAAAAAGAGAGGGAAAAAAATTTCTCAAGCATTTTTTATTTTGTTAATGATGAATAAGGAACATCTCCATGAAAAGATTGATGTATACTCATTTAATATTGTTATTGAGAGATTCTCATGAGTTAAGCTATTAATACATACATGTATTTTGGAGATGTTATAGTGGTTGATGTATATTGCATTGAGAATGTGTAAGGAGAGTTGAGTGTTGGATTTTTGAATGAGTTTTTGAGTATAGTATTTGATTGTATTCTTCTTATTGATTACCCCAATGCTCTCATATTCTCTTTGAATTCCTTTGTTGTCTATCCTACTTGTCCTATTGTTTACATGTGTGGTTTCATTATTATTCATGATAAGTTCTCTTGATTTATGTGTACTTATGTTTACAATAGTAGAGAAGTAGAAAATAAGCAAGCATATGGTAGTGCAATGTCATGAGTTACTTAAAGAGAGCTCCACTTTCATGTCTATTATTTATATGAGCATAAGTGCATATATCCACCTTGTGATGCTTTATCATGCTTAATCTATTTAAGTTGATTGAAATTACCATACTTGTTGACTTATGTGAGAATTGGAACCATGAATACCCTGATTCTTAAAATTTGATCATCCTAAGTAACTTTCTTCTACTGTTTTCAGAGTATTGCTAAGGAATTGATAGGGAGATGAGCTTTTAGTTGCTTCATAGTTTTATTTCACTTGCCTGAGACGTGTAAGAATAAGTGTGGGGGAGTTTGATAACTAGTATTTTGATGCATTATTTCTGCCATTAATGTTCATGTTTTAATCCTTTCATATGATTAATTGTTGATTCTTATCATGTTATTGAGTTGGATTCATATTCTGGGGTTTGTTATGTTGGATCGAGATCGCGCTAGAGGGGGGGTGAATAGCGCTCGCGGCTATTTCGTACGTATCGGAATCGTAAACAGCGTTAGAGTAATTAAAGCAGCGGAATAAAAATAAGCAAGCACACAAGAACACAGGTCGATTTTACTTCGTTCGGAGCCTAAGGCGACTCCTACTCGAATGCCCGCGATCCTTGATCGCTTCCGGTAGGCAACAACTATAAGTTCGAAAGTATACAAAGATGATTTACAAGTAATGCAATAAATAATCTTATACCGACAATGGAAAATACTAAATTGAAGCTCCGGGTTGTCGGTGTCGAGTTGCAGCACTTCGGGACGAGTTCGTTAGCAGCTAAATGCAGAAGGAAGACTTGGAATATGTTCATTCAAGCTGCTGGTCGAACCCCCTTTTTAAATGATGTTCAAGGCGCCTTAAACAAGCTCCAAGGCGCCTTGAATAGGCCGAGTCAGCCGCGGAGATGAGGAGCGAACTGGTCGAATCTTATCACAGATTCAAGGCGCCTTCCACTGTTCACAAGGCGCCTTCATTTGTTCAAGGCGCCTTCCACTGTTCATCAAGGCGCCTTGAACAGCTTCTCGCAGCCAACTCCAGCCTTGCACCCGAGGCGCCTCCAAGCTCCATGAAGGCGCCTCGGACACTGTTCATCCGAGGCTTTAGGTTGCTTCTTTGCACCTGCAAGATACGTTAGTCCCAAACACTACCCTGCAGCACAAAGTTAGCACATAATACAATAAGTATGGTAAATGAAGTATTGACAGTCTCCGGACTGTCCGGGTCTGACTTCGGATTTCCTACCGGAAACCCTAGGTCGACCCGACGCCTACTGTTCCCTCTACGGGGAACGCGTCCTCACCTACTCCACTCAGGAGATTTACCTGTTGCCAGTGCGATCCTCCAGATCAACTGGACTTTTGCTCAGCACTCAACGCTTCCGGACTTTCTGCTGGACATCCGCTTCCCGGCCAGTCCAGTCTTTCACCTAGTTTGCGACACCAGGACTTTCCACCTAGGGTTACCACCCCCTAGGACTTTTGCCTTAAGCCATCGACTTGCCAAGACTTTCCGCATAGGGTTACCACCCCCTATGACCTAGGGTTACCACCCCCTAGGGTTTTCCCTTTGCCTAACCGCAGCTAGGACTTTTCTCCACCTAGGGTTACCACCCCCTAGGACCTAGGGTTACCACCCCCTAAGGTTTTCACCTGCCTAACCGCAGTTAGGACTTTCCTGAAACACTCATTCAACATGTTAGATAACAGAGAATCTTAACTTTGAATCTATTTGCCATTATCAAAACTTAGGTTCGATCGTCGGATGCTTCCTGCACTAACATGTTATAATTCTTCCTATTTTTATGGATTTCTACTTATAATGGTGCACTTTTATTTTTTAGGAATTGAGTTCAAGTTGAACCAAATTGAACCTAAAGGCTTGAGTTAATGAGAAGTCCAATTTGAAGAAATCTGAGCCATTGAATCAAATCTAAAGCAAATTAAATGAAAGATTCAAATCTAATTAATTCTAGTCATTAATCAAGATTTGGTTGATTCTGGTCAATCTGTGTAGATTTGGCATGATCTGAGTCGCTCATCTTGATCAAGTCATCCTGAGCATTCAATGGGTTCCAGTTGATCTCAACCATTCACTCATATTTGATCTTAGTTGCTCCATCGGATCTGGATTGATCAGGACCGTCGGATCAGATCTAGGAAAATAAAATCCACCAAACACGCAGCTTCTTCTGCTCTCGGCTTCTTACGCTGAAAACATGGACGCCCACATGCGACACCGCCACTTTTTCTTCCTCCTTCACTAATGGCCGACGACCACCTCTGATCGTTCATCGTCGTCTGCCGGACACCATCTCCTTCCCTCTTCTATTCACAAAGACGCTAGAGAGCTCTTCCTCATCTCCGACAATCTTCTTCAGTCACCTTTCATCCAGGAATTCTAGCCACTGTCAGAGCTTTTCCTCGCTTCGGGTTAGAAGAGAGGATTCGAAGGTTGATTCTCCACCTCCTCTCCATCTCAATCTATGCCGCCTCTCTTCTCCACGTTCTACAGTTTGCAGTAGCTCCATCCTATCTCCATCGATGGTTCTGACTTCTTCACACAGATCTGGACAGCAAGCTTCTTCTTCAATGGTTGATATGTTAATTTACATGGTTGATTGTTTGATGTTTCTATACTTAAGTTGTTCTCCCATGTTTTAGAGCACATACTCATGTTATTTTGATTCATGCTCATAAGGTGTTCGACAAAATGCTTCTTCTAATATTTAGGTTTAAATTTGTGCATTTTATTTTTCTTAATTTTTGCCAATTGCTATAAGTTATGTTCTTTGTTTGGATGTAATTATGTTAGATTAGATTTCTTTAATGCTCTAGATTTCATTCAATGCTTATTTTATGTTACTTTAATTTTCTTGCAATCATAGTTTAAGTTAGACTAGATTTTCATACTTTCATTGCTTTTTTGTTCTTTAGGTTTAATTTCATACTTGTTTTGCTGTTTCATATCGTAGTTTAGAACTCAAACCCAACCCCTCCATTTTCATGTTAAAAATTCAAAGTAATAATCAATCCTGAAAATATCATCCTATCATTACATTCCTCATAAGACGATATGTGTCATCTCTATACTACTTGAGTGTAGAGGGGTTCGGTAACTTTAATTATAATTTGATAAGCTCCCGTAGTACGACACGAGAGCACATATCAAGTACGCTGGCGGATGAGAAGGAAGCGCACGACGTTTCAAAGGGACGAGAAGCCAGAGCGGAAGGTTACTTGAGAAGGCCGGAAAATGAGTTCGGGTGAGTCCTATTCTGGATGGCCGAAATCACCCAAGCGAGCGGAGTACACTAGCAGACGAGAAGGAAGTGCGCAGCATTTTTGAGGGACGAGAAGCCGGAGCAGAAGATTGCTCGAGAATGCCAGAAAATGAGTTTGGATGAGCCCTATTCTGGATGAACGAAATTACCCAAGCAAGCGGAGCTAGAGCAAAAGACCTAGACAAAAAGTCTACTCGTAGTTGACTCTGGTCCTGGCACTTGGAACAATTCCAGGCGCCCGAACCAGTTCGGGTGCCGAGGGTGCCCTCGGTGTGGATCAAGTTTAACACGGTCTGGGCTCCCAGAACGGGTCTAAGCGCCCGAACCAAAAAAGTTATCAAAATGCCAGTTGACGCGATCCTTTGCGACGAGCATAAAAGTTTATCCATGTCCAGGCGCCCGGAACCCTTCTAGGTGCCCAGATCAACTCTATAAATAGAACCTTGATCTCAATAGTTTAAAAACAACACTTGTAATTGATTTCCTTGTTTATTCTACTATTGTATGAGTGATTTAACTACTGTAAGAGGCTTCTCTGTCTGAAAGAGATTTATAGTGAGCTTTCAACGTTTTGGATTAGCAATCCTTTGATTGCAAACCAAGTAAAATCTATGTGTATCTTCTTTTCTTGTAACTAGTTTATTTTTTTACAAGTGTCTATTTATTATAATCAAGTCATAAAGATTGAGAAATGTATTTTTGTTATAAATTGTGCAAGGCAATTCACCTCCTTCTTGTCTATCGTAAGGGACCAACAGGTTGATCAACATGTAATAATTATATCAATAGACTGTTCAAATCTTTTGAGTAAACACGTTCCATAATTCTCAAGAGTGCAATTTCAAATTTTAATGGAATAATCTTGGAGTTAATAAATTAGATAATTAATTAAAAGATTTTAATTAATTTTATCCAAATTTATTCAAGTTTGAAATTATGGGGGCATGTCCCCAAACCTTCTTCATTTAATCATGATGAATACTCTTAAATAATTAATTAATTAATTGTACAAAATTTATTAAATAATAAAATTATTTATTATTTAAACTAAGGGAATATTTGATTTGTAATTTGATTACAAATAAAATATAAAAGGGAGAAATTAAATATTTGACAATATGATATTTTGAAAGGAATAAAAAGATAATATTTTGGATAATATAAATCACTCTCCCACTTTATAATACAAGTCCCCCCCCCCCCCCCTCCCACATTTTATAATATATGTTTTACTCTCTCTCTCTCTCTCTTATGTACATGTCCCACATTACGTTTTAAACAAATGGTTATTAGAAACAATGATAGATAAAAAAAAAGCACTCAACATATATTTACAACTCCTGTGTAATGTAGCATTAATAAGCATGAGTAGAAAAATGAGAGGAAGGAGATGAGTAGTATATTTACAACTCCTGTGTAATTAGGGATTAAAACCCTAATTCACTCCACGTAAGCAGATCGTTGAAGAAGATGGCTTGGGTTTAGGGTCTGACGCGAGGGAAGAGAGGGGAAGAGGGTTTAGGGCTTTGGTTTTGAAAACCAATGACGTGAACTGATCCTGTCTGAAGGTGATAAGATGGTGAGTTGGCTCCAATAGGTGGTTGCTTGACGAACAATAAGCTTCTTAAGATCTGAAGGAAACTCGTCAACGATCCTACGTACAGTCGGACGAGTCAATAAAGTGTTAGTAACCTAAATCTGGAGTGGAAATCCCTGGCTAGGCCCTCTGACGCTCAAGTCAATTTCCTCACTTGAAGGTGGGAGAAGAGCAGTAACGAAAAAATGCAAGAAAATAGGGTTTCAGATGCAGATGTTTGTGTTGTGTACCTTGACAGCGGAGAGAATTCTCCTTTTTATACCACCTTACATAACCTCCGAGATCTTAAGGTGGTCCCCAATTTGTTAGAGTTTGTTAGAAGATGAGAAAAGTACAACCAAAACATCGTGCAATAATCATCCAAGAAATCTTTTTTCTAGCCCAGATGTACCTCCTTTGTTGTTTATAACTTGGGCTCCTGATGAAACTCAAAGGAGTGTATCGTTGTAACTGATTAATTAATGAAGAAGATTCGAGGGAATATTTCCCAACAAGTTCGCCAAGCTGTCATAAGGTTGTCGACTACTTATCTGCTAAATATATCTCGATCGGTCATTAAGCCGGTCGTATATTGAAAATACCTTCTATTAAATATATCATGGTTGGTTATTAAGTCGGTCGTATATTGAAAATACCTTCTGTTGAATATATCCCGGCCGATTATTAAGTCGGTCGTATATTGATAATACCTTCTGTTGAATATATCCTGATTGGTCATTAAGCCAGTCATATATTGAGAGTACCTTTAAGCTCACTCAGACTTTGCTCAGTCGAGCACACACAGGCAAGCTTACATTCGTTCGGCCTTCACTCGGTCGGTTATATGCTAAGAATTTTATAAGGTTGAGTTCCTTAAAGCTCATTCAAGTTTTGCCCGGTCGAGCATACATAGGTAACCTTATGTTCATTCGGCCTTTGCTCGACCGATCGCATGCTAAGAGCTTTATAAAGCTGAGTACCTTAAAGCTCATTCGGGTTTTACTCGGTCAAGCCTACATAGGCGACCTTATGTTCGTTCGGCCTTCGCTAGGTTAATCGTATACTAAGAGCTTTATAAAGCTGAGTACCTTAAAGCTCATTCGGGTTTTGCCCGGTCGAGTGCATATAGGCAACCTTATGTTCGATTGAGTTTATAACCGGTCACGTAGGCCCACCACAAATACCTACCTAGCCCGTAGCAAATAGCTCGCGGTAAAGGCATATTAAATATGTTGATAGCTGGTCACTTGCTCAAAGTGACTCCATGTGGCTTGGAGGTGGTAGTGGTGACCCGAGGCCCATGGGCTGGGAGAGACTGACAGAGATCACTTGGTGCTACTAATGGCTCCTAGACACAGGACAATGGCAGATTAAGAGGACACATGATAGATTATGGACAGCAAGGGTGAGATATGATGAGTATAGATACAGATCAGGAGGACGACAAATGAGCATCATGGCCACAGATCAGGCACGATGCTCGTTGATACCTCAGCTTAGTAGGTGGTTACCGAGGATGAGCATGTAGCCAGCATGTGCAGTAGAGTGTTCAAGAGTTTGTACACGAGTGAGCACATGTACATGATCATGGTTCCTCTTCCAGATCTGACAATTCGTCAGTCATGATATAAGAGGTTCTAGGATCATTTTGTATGATTGTGCGTTTTGATGATATATATTTACCTTTTCATAAAAAAAAAAGAGTTTATAACCAGTCGATCCTATCTGAGCATCCTGCTCAGGAGACGCCCGGGCATGCTTTCATGACTTTGATGTAAGGCGATCAACAGAACCAGGTAACAAACATCACCCTATCCCAACCTTGATCGCCACCTCACCTTGACTTTAATATCCCTGTCAATTCTTGAATCCGCTCGTTATAACCCGTATCACTAGTCTCACTTTCAAGTCTAGTCGAAGAAGCTGTAATCGACTGACTGACTCAAGTTCTAGTCTCATTTACTCTTATTTGTGAATTAATTTTTTTACAAGAGTTAACTTTTCCATTCTCCTTTTAAAAAAGGATGCCCCAATTTTCAGATTAATGAGCTACAGCAATCTCGTCAACAGTTAAATTATATGACTCGATTGCTTACTTAAAAGGACGTAGCCCTTGTAGAGCCGCTACAGGAAAAGGACTTCCAATGTTCTTTATGAAGGAAAATTGAAGAACATTGGCTGGAAGCTAAGTCTTGGGCCCGCACTGAGACATCGTTGAAAATAAAAACCTATTTAGATCTAGAGAGTCAAACCAAAGCCATGATCTTTTTTTTTTAAAGAAAATATGAATCTTCCTTGTCCCTTGTAATCGAAGAAGCTAAAGCTAAGGATCAGTTGATTGTGCAAAAGCAACAAAACTTAAAGTTAATCCAAGATGAATTGGCGTAAGCTTGGATCATGACTACGAAAGAAAAGGAGAAAATGAAGCATGCAGAACATCTTTGTCCTAGGTGCCGAGCTTATGTTTGAAGGCGATGAGATGGTCCGCTGGCTCCATTAGGTGGTTGCTCGATGAACAATAAACTTATCAAGATCTGAAGGAAACTCTTTAATGATCCTGCGCACAGTCAGACTAGCCAACAAAGCATTAGTGACCTAAGTCCGGGATGAGAGTCTCTGGCTAGGCCCTCCGACGCTCAAGTCAATTTCCTCACTCGAAGTTGGATGAAGAGCAGTAATAGAAAAATGCAAGAAAGTAGGGTCTCAAATGTAGATGTTTGTGCTGCATACCTTGACAACGGAGAGAATTCCCCTTTTTATACAACCTTACATAACCTCCGTAATCTTGAGGTGGCCCCCGGTTTATTAAAGTTTGTTAGAAGATGAGAGAAGTACAACCTAGATGTTGTCCAATAATCATCCAAGAAATCTTTTTTCTAGTCTAGATGTACATCCTTTATCGTTTATAACTTGGGCCCTTGATGAAAACTCAAAGGAGTGTATCGCTGTAATTGATTAACTAATGAAGAAGCTTCAAGGGAATATTTTCCAACAAGTTCACCAGACTATCATAAGGTTGTCAACTATTTGTTTGCTAAATATATTTCGACCGGTCATTAAGTCAGTCGTATATTGAAAATACCTTCTGTTGAATATATTCTGGCCAGTTATTAAGTCGATTGTATATTGAGAATATCTTCTGTTGAATATATCCCGGTCGGTTATTATGTCGATCGTATATTTAGAGTACCTTTAAGCTCAATCAGGCTTTGCCTAGTCGAACGCAAACAAGCAACCTTACGTTCATTTGGCCTTCGCTCGATCGATCATATGTTAAGAGCTTTATAAGGCTGAGTACCTTAAAGCTCGTTCGGGTTTTGCCCGGTCGAGCGTACATAGGCGACCTTATATTCGTTCAGCCTTCGCTCGACCGATCGTATGCTAAGAGCTTTATAAAGCTAAGTACCTTAAAGCTCATTCGGGTTTTTCTAGGTTGAGTGTACGTAGGCGACCTTATGTTTGTTTGGCCTTTACTCGGTTGATCGTATACTAAGAGTTTTATAAGGCTGAGTACCTTAAAGCTCGTTCGGGTTTTGCCCGGTCAAGCGCACATAGACAACCTTATATTCGATCGAGTTTATAACCGATCGGCCCTATCTGAGCATCCTATTTAGGAGACACTCAGGCACACTTTCAAGACTTTGATGTAGGGCGATCAATAGAACTAGGTAACAAACCTTGATCGCCACCTCACCTTGACTTTAATATCCCTGTCATTTCGTGAATCCGCTCGTCATAACCTGTATCACTAGCCTCTCCCTCAAGTCTAGTCGAAGGAAGTGTAGCCGACTGACTGAACACAAATTCTTGTCTCGTTTACTCCTTATTTGTGATTTAATTTTTTACAAGAGTTAACTTTTCCATTCTCCTTTTAAAGAGGATGACCCAATTTTAAGGTTGATGAGCAACAACAACCTTGTCAGCAGTTGAATCATTTGGCTTGACTGCTTACTTAAAAGGACGTAGCCCTTGTAGAGGCGCTATAGGAAAAGGACTTCCAATGTTCTTTTTGAAGAAAAATTGAAGAACATTGGCTGGTCGCTAAGTCTCGAGCCCACACTGAGACATCATTGAGAATAAAAACCTATTTGGATCTAGAGAGTCAAACCCAAGCCATGATTTTTTTTTTTTTAAGGAAAATATGAATCTTCCATGTACCTCATAATCGAAGAAGCTAAAGCTAAGGATGAGTTTATCATGCAACAGCAACAAAACCTGAAGTTAATCCAAGATGAATTGACACAAGCTTGGATCATGATTACGAAAGAAAAGGAGAAAATGAAGCATGCAGAACATCTTTGTCCTAGGTGCTGAGCTTATGTTTGAAGGCGATGAGATGGTCCGTTGGCTGCATTAGGTGGTTGCTCGATGAACAATAAACTTCTCAAGATCTAAAGGAAACTCCTTAATGATCCTGCGCACAGTCAGACTAGCCAACAAAGAATTAGTGACCTAAGTCCGGGATGAGAATCTCTGGCTAGGCCCTCCGACGCTCAAGTCAATTTTCTCACTCGAAGTTGGATGAAGAGCAGTAATAGAAAAATGCAAGAAAGTAGGGTCTCAAATGTAGATGTTTGTGCTGCATACCTTGACAACGGAGAGAATTCCCCTTTTTATACCACCTTACATAACCTCCGTAATCTTGAGGTGGCCCCCGATTTATTAGAGTTTGTTAGAAGATGAGAAGTATAGCCTAGATGTTGTCCAATAATCATCCGAGAAATCTTTTTTCTAGTCCAGATGTACCTCCTTTATCATTTATAACTTGTGCCCTTGATGAAAACTCAAAGGAGTGTATCGTTGTAATTGATTAACTAATGAAGAAGCTTTAAGGGAATATTTTCCAACAAGTTCACCAGACTATCATAAGGTTGTCAACTACTTGTTTGCTAAATATATCTCGACCGATCATTAAGTTAGTCGTATATTGAAAATACCTTCTGTTGAATATATCCTGGCCAGTTATTAAGTCGATTGTATATTGAGAATATCATCTGTTAAATATATCCCGGTCGGTTATTAAGTCGATCGTATATTTAGAGTACTTTTAAGCTCAATCAGGCTTTGCCTAGTCGAGCGCACACAAGCAACCTTACGTTCATTTGGCCTTCGCTCGATCGATCATATGTTAAGAGCTTTATAAGGCTGAGTACCTTAAAGCTCGTTTGGGTTTTGCCCGGTCGAGCGTACATAGGCGACCTTATATTCGTTCGGCCTTCGCTTGACCGATCGTATGCTAAGAGCCTTATAAAGCTAAGTACCTTAAAGCTCATTCGGGTTTTTCTAAGTTGAGTGTACATAGGCGACCTTATGTTTGTTTAGCCTTCACTCGGTCGATCGTATACTAAGAGTTTTATAAGGCTGAGTACCTTAAAGCTCGTTCAGGTTTTGCCCGGTCAAGCGCACATAAACAACCTTATGTTCGATCGAGTTTATAACCGGTCGGCCCTATCTGAGCATCCTATTTGGGAGACGCTCAGGCATGCTTTCAAGACTTTGATGTAGGGCGATCAATAGAACTAGGTAACAAACCTTGATCGCCACCTCACATTAACTTTAATATCCCTGTCATTTCGTGAATCCGCTCGTCATAACCCGTATCACTAGTCTCTCCCTCAAGTCTAGTCGAAGGAAGTGTAGCCGACTGATTGAACACAAATTGTAGTCTCGTTTACTCCTTATTTGTGACTTAATTTTTTACAAAAGTTAACTTTTCAATTCTCCTTTTAAAGAGGATGATGATCCAATATTAAGGTTGATGAGCTACAACAACCTTGTCAGCAGTTGAATCATATGGCTTGACTGCTTACTTAAAAGGACATAGCCTTTGTAGAGGCACTATAGAAAAAGGACTTCCAATGTTCTTTTCAAAGAGAAATAGAAGAACATTGGCTGGTCGCTAAGTCTCGAGCCCGCACTGAGACATCATTGAGAATAAAAACCTATTTGGATCTAGAGAGTCAAACCCAAGCCATGATCTTTTTTTTTTAAGGAAAATATGAATCTTCCCTGTCCCTCGTAATCGAAGAAGCTAAAGCTAAGGATCAGTTTATCGTGCAATAGCAACGAAATCTGAAGTTAATCCAGGATGAATTAGCACAAGCTCGGATCATGATTACAAAAGAAAAGGAGAAAATGAAGCATGCAGAACTTCTTTGTCCTAAGTGATGAGCTTATGTCTGAAGGCGATGAGATGGTGTGCTGACTCCAATAGGTGGTTGCTCGATGAACAATAAACTTCTCAAGATCTGAAGGAAACTCCTTAATGATCCTGCGCACAGTTAGACTAGCCAACAAAGCATTAGTGACTTAAGTCCGGGATGAGAATCTCTGGCTAGGCCCTCCGATGCTCAAGTCAATTTCCTCACTCGAAGTTGGATGAAGAGCAGTAATAGAAAAATGCAAGAAAGTAGGGTCTCAAATGTAGATGTTTGTGCTGCATACCTTGACAACGGAGAGAATTCCCCTTTTTATACCACCTTACATAACCTCCGCAATCTTGAGGTGGTCGCTGGTTTATTAGAGTTTGTTAGAAGATGAGAGAAGTACAGCCTAGATGTTGTCCAATAATCATCCGAGAAATCTTTTTTCTAGTTCAGATGTACCTCCTTTAATTTATCATTTATAACTTGCGCCCTTGATGAAAACTCAAAGGAGTGTATCGCTGTAATTGATTAACTAATGAAGAAGGTTCAAGGGAATATTTTCCAACAAGTTCACCAGACTATCATAAGGTTGTTGACTACTTGTTTGCTAAATATATCTCAACCGGTCATTAAGTCAGTCGTATATTGAAAATACCTTCTGTTGAATATATTCTGGCCAGTTATTAAGTCGATTGTATATTGAGAATATCTTCTGTTAAATATATCTCGGTCGGTTATTAAGTCGATCGTATATTTAAAGTACCTTTAAGCTCAATCAGGCTTTGCCTAGTCGAGCGCATACAAGCAACCTTACGTTCATTTGGCCTTCGCTCGATCGATCATATGTTAAGAGCTTTATAAGGCTGAGTACCTTAAAGCTCGTTCGAGTTTTGCCCGGTCGAGTGTACATAGGCGACCTTATATTCGTTCGGCCTTCGCTCGACCGATCATATCCTAAGAGCTTTATAAAGCTCATTCGGGTTTTTCTAGGTTGAGTGTACATAGGCGACCTTATGTTTGTTTGGCCTTCACTCGGTCGATCGTATACTAAGAGTTTTATAAGGCTGAGTACCTTAAAGCTCGTTCGGGTTTTGCCCGATCAAGCACACACAGACAACCTTATGTTCGATCGAGTTTATAACTGGTCGGCCCTATCTGAGCATCCTATTTGGGAGACACTCAGACACGCTTTCAAGACTTTGATGTAGGGCGATCAATAGAACTAGGTAACAAACCTTGATCGCCACCTCACATTGACTTTAATATCCCTGTCATTTCATGAATCCGCTCGTCATAACCCGTATCACTAGCCTCTCCCTCAAGTCTTGTCAAAGGAAGTGTAGCCGACTAACTGAACACAAATTCTAGTCTCGTTTACTCCTTATTTGTGACTTAATTTTTTTTTACAAGAGTTAACTTTTCCATTCTCCTTTTAAAGAGGATGACCCAATTTTAAGGTTGATGAGCTACAACAACCTTGTCAGCAGTTGAATCATATGGCTTGACTGCTTACTTAAAAGGATGTAGCCCTTGTAGAGCCCTATAGGAAAAGGACTTCCAATGTTCTTTTCGAAGAAAAATTGAAGAACATTGGTTGGTCGCTAAGTCTCGAGCCCGCACTGAGACATCATTGAGAATAAAAACCTATTTGGATCTAGAGAGTCAAACCCAAGCCATGATCTTTTTTTTTTAAGGAAAATATGAATCTTCCCTGTCCCTCGTAATCGAAGAAGCTAAAGCTAAGGATTAGTTTATCGTGCAACAGCAACGAAATCTGAAGTTAATCCAAGATGAATTGGCACGAGCTCGGATCATGATTACGAAAGAAAAGGAGAAAATGAAGCATGATGAACTTCTTTGTCCTAGGTGACGAGCTTATGTCTGAAGGCGATGAGATGGTGTGCTGACTCCAATAGGTGGTTGCTCGATGAACAATAAGCTTCTCGAGATTGAAGGGAAGCTCCTCAATGATCCTATGCATAGTCAGACGAGCCAACAAAACGTTATTAACCTAAGTTCGGGATGAGAATCCCTGGCTAGGCCCTCCGATGCTGAAGTCAATTTCCTCACTTGAAGGTGGAAAAAGAACAGTAACGGAAAAACATAGGAAAGTAGGGTTTCAGATGCAGATGTTTGTGTTGCGTACCTTGATAGCGGAGAGGGTTTCCCTTTTTATACCACCTTACATAACCTCTGTGATCTTGAGGTGGTTCCCGATTTTTAGAGTTTGTTAGAAGATGAGAGAAGTACTGCCTAGACGCCGTGCAACAATCATTTAAGAAAACTTTTTTCTACTCTAGATGTACCTCCTTTGTCGTTTATAACATAGGCCCCTGATGAAATACTCAAAGAAGTGTATAACTGTAACTGATTAATTAATGAAGAAGATTCGAGGGAATATTTCCCAACAAGTTTGTCAGGCTATCATAAGGTTGTCGACTACTTGTCTGCTAAATATATTTCGATTGGTCATTAAGTCAGTCGTATATTGAAAATACTTTTTGCTGAATATATCCCGGCTAGTTATTAAGTTGGTCGTATATTGAGAATATCTTCTGTTGAATATATTCTGGCTGGTCATAAAGCCGGTCGTATATTTAGAGTACCTTTAAGCTTAATTAGGCTTTATCGAGACGAGTGCACACAAGCAACCTTATGTTCGTTTGGCCTTTGCTCGGTTGATCATATGCTAAGAACTATATAAGGTTGAGTACCTTAAAGCTCGTTCAGGTTTTGCCTGGTCGAGCGTACATAGGTAACCTTATGTTTGTTCGACCTTCGCTCGACCGATCGTATACCTAGAGCTTTATAAACCTGAGCACCTT
Organism: Zingiber officinale; assembly: GCF_018446385.1. Lineage (NCBI taxonomy): Eukaryota > Viridiplantae > Streptophyta > Magnoliopsida > Zingiberales > Zingiberaceae > Zingiber > Zingiber officinale. Next base: position 142,578,263 of record NC_055986.1, read on the forward strand.
AAAGCTCTTTTGAGTTTTGCTTGGTCGAGCATATATAGGCGACCTTATGTTCGTTCAGCCTTCACTTGGCCGATCGTTTACTAAGAGCTTTATAAGGCTGAGTAACTTAAAGCTCGTTCAAGTTTTGCTCAGTCGAGCGCACACAGACAACCTTATGTTCGATCGAGTTTATAACCAGTTGACCCTATCTGAGTATCCTGCTCGAGAGACGCCCGGGCATGCTTTCAAGACTTTGATGCAGGGCGATCAACATAATCAGGTAACAAACATTACCCTGTCCCAACCTTGATCGCCACCTCACCTTAACTTTAATATCCTTATCATTTTCTAAATCCTTACCTTGAGGTCTGAGGTTCGAATCTCGGTAAAGCCGAGATAAATACCTTCCTTATGTGCTAGTCACTATTCCAAATGCTAGTAGCCGCTTGTGATTTACCTCATCCGTGTTGACCTTGGGACGGGTTGGCGGGGGCGCTGTAGGCGAGCGTATTCACGTTTTGCCACAATGAATGAAGGTAAGGAAAGAGAGAGAGCTAAAATATGCTTGCTCATTTTGAAGAGAAAAAAAATGCTAGATTTTGTCCGCATCAGCTCACTACGTTGACTGTCGCCCAAAATTGCCCATATAAGGGTGTGCAGGGTGTTAAATTTATATATAGAGAGAGATAGAGAGAGAAATGTTAGCCTGTACATCCATTCGTCCAGGAGTGTACACCGAACGAGTGTGCATGCTAACATTATATATATATATATATATTTGGAACCATATTTTGAGAAAAGTAAAAAAAAAAATATTAATATCAGTGAAATTAAAAATTTTAAAAGAATCAAAATGCAAAAGTGAAATGGAGTTAAATCTTGTCGGCCTCTTCTTGTGACTCCATTTAAATTTCCTTTTCCATTTCATCCGTAAATCGATGATCAAATTGAGATTATTAATTATAATTTTTTTTATTAAAGTATTTAATAGATCATTTTTCTTTATCTGGATTCGCATCGCATCGCATCGCATGCAAATAGGCTCACCTTTGAAGCCGCTTGACTATACTACCACTCCGAAGGTCATGCTCGTGGAAGTCGAGATGAGATCCTCTGTCTCGAAAATGATGTGTCCTCATGTCTTTTCGTTGATCGGACGACTATGACATTTTCATGATGTGCACTACATCCTTAAGATGTGATTTAATCCGTATGATCAATGAGAGAACACGAGTACACACCATTTTCGGAACAGAGGATCCATCTCGTGGAAATTGGCAAGGGTCGATGGACTTCCTACTGACCCTCCTCCCTGCCTGTGGGGCTCGTCGTCAAGCTCCTCTTCAACTTCAAGCACCGGACAATAGGCTCCATCGGAAAGTTTTATAAAAGCATTGAGGAACCTAAAAAGATTATCAGAATAATTATAATTGACCGAATTAAATTATTAAATTAAATTAAGATTAAGATTATTTTAATAATTTTATTATAATTATTAAAATAATTTTTAAAATAATTTATAGAATAATTTTATTATTTATTAATTAATTAATTGATCAAATACTTCTTAAATATTATATATTGTACTATCCTTAGAACAAATATCAATGAACAATAAATTTTATTATTATTCTCATATTATTTCTTCCTCTCTCTCTATTTTTCTTCTTATATGATATTAGAACTATCTCTTTTGCATCTTCACTCAATTTCTTGAGCCGGAGATCCAATAAACATTGAACTTTTTTTTTAAAGCTCTCTTTCCTACTTGTTTTAATTCTCTCCTTCCTCTCTGTTTTCGAGAACAAACAAAAATTGCCCCTTTCTTTCTTCTGCCACCAACACCAAGAAAGGAGGATGAGGCTCCTTTTTCATCGAAGCCTCTAGCCCTTGCCTGTGCCACCTGCCGACGCCAGTCATCGATAGCTCCTGCCAACAAAGACGGATAACAGGAGGAGGAGATCTCCTTGCTCACCATCACCCCCGCCGCAGCCTACTCTCCCAACAATGCCATTGACATCGCAAGCCTATATTTTGCTACTAGTTGTCTTGCAGGAGCTTCATCAATGCAGAACTAGTTGAAGGAGGGGAGGCCACTCATGCCAGTGAACTTCTTGTTCCATCTTCTTCAACAACACCTTCTCATACCTTTGCAATGTCAAATAATCAACATCATGACCAAAGACAAAGTTAAGAAAAATGCCAAATTTGTCACATCATTGGACATACTGAAAATCAATGTTCCAGAAGATATGATTGGTCATATACTCAGGTGAAATATCAAATTTGCCTCAGGAATAGACATTTTGATATTCAATATCCTAAATGATTTGACTCAAATTTCATTGGAGATCCTGCAGCTTCAAGACAATCACCTGCTTTATAAGTTTATCCTAAAGTCCTCTCGTCTGTACCTTCTCATGGTAAAATCCCAGAGTTTTCATCTACTGATTGGTATACTGACACTGGAGTAACTCATCATGTCACATCAGATTATAATATCCTTACAGACAAAATGTCATATTATGACTCAGATACGGTTCAAGTAGGTGATTGTTCAAGTTTACAAATTGCTAATCTTAGAAACACATATATTCATTTATCCAACCATACTTTTCACATGCGCAATGTCTTTCATGTTTCATCTATTACTAAAAATTTACTCTCTGCGCGTTAGTTTTATCTTGATAACAACGTTGTTTTTGAGTTTTATCATAATCATTATTTTATAAAAGATAGAGAACCCAATACTATTATATTTTATGGGAAAATAAAAAATGACATCTACTATCTTCAAAGTTTTTAAGCAAAACTTTTGTTAGTGAACACACAAATAAACCAACTTGATATGCTTGATTTGGTCATCTTTCTCTTCACATTGTTCAGTCTGTAACACCCACGAAATAATAAGCTATACCTATGGGTATTTTTCTTTTAGAATAAAAGGGAAATAGAAATAGAACCAAAAAGAAATAAAAAGAAAGAGAAGTTAAGGTTTGAACCTTGAACCTCCCACAAATGATAAAGTTAAATTGGTATATGATAACCACTAGAGTCATGAATAATATATGAATAGAAAAGAATGGGAATTGTAGTTAAAAGTGAGAGTATGATTAAGTAAGGGAACAAGAGAAAATCAAGTAACCTACATCATTTTCCTCTTGGTTAAGAAAAGAAGCAAGCAAAAGATAAATTGCCTTTCTTCCTTCTTTTTCTCTATTTTCGTGGGAATTAAGAGAGTGAGAAGATAGAGAAGGCAAGGAGATGAATTGGGACACTTTTCATTCTCATTGGGAATAAATAGGAATGAGAGAAGAAAAGGGAAAGAAAGTAGGTTAATTCTTCCTCCTTCTTCTTCCTCCTCCATTTTTTTTCTCTACTTCTTCCTCCTCCACCGAGACCTAAACCTCTCCCTCTCTCATTTCTGAAAATCCAAGCTAAGGTTTTTCTTGCTAAGAAAACCTAATTCACAAGAAGGAGTCCTCAAGATCTACTCCTTACAAGCAAGAGAAGAAAAGAGAGAACTAGGAAGAGAAGTTTCTTCTTCCTCTTCACAAGAATATTTTCTCTTAACTAAGCAACAAGTTGTAAGTATCCCCTCACCTGTGGTACAAGTTGTTTATGTGTTTTCCATGAGGTTAGAATGCTTAAAAACCTAGGAACACTTTTTGAAACTTTCGGCCAAGACTTGAATAAAGGATTTGGAGAAGTTTAAGACCTAACCAAGCATGCTCTCTATGTTCTTATGATATGTACCCTAGTATAGGAGTTAGTTAATGTTCCTTATGCATGTATGCTTACCAAAAACTTAGATCCATGCTCTTGAACTTTCGGCCAAAGTATGAATAAAGGATTAGGAAGGCTTAAGACCTAAACTAAACATGCTCACTATGTCCTTATGATATGTACCCTATGATAAGAGATTTGTTTGGTGTTTCATGGTTGTATGTTGCTTAAAACCTAAATTCATGCTCATGAAGTGTTCAGCCATGATAGAAGTAATGGACTAGGAGAGGTTAAAAATTTAGTCTACCATGATCATGACTTGTTTATTAATATGTTATGAAGAGTACTTAGTGTTTTCACACTTGAATGTTGATTGGAACCTAAATGCATGCCACCTTAGGGAATTAGGATTTTGGCCATGATAGAAATGAAGACCTAGAAGTGTTTAAAAATTTAAGCTATCATGCTCATGACTTTCCATATGAAAAGGTAGGAAGATTTCTTAGGGTTTCATGCTTGTATGTTGTTTGGAACCTTGATGTATGACATCTTAGGGCTTCGGCCATGATGAGAATTAAGACCTAGGAAAGCTTAAGACTTATTCCAACATGCTCATGACTCTTCTTATGACATGATATAAAGCTAACTTAGGGTTATCATGTTTGAATGTTGCTTGAAATCTAGATACATGCCTCCTTATGTTTCGGCCATGGTTAATTTTAGGGTCCAAGGAAGCTTAAAGTTTAATCTAGCATGTTCATGAATTCCCTTATGATATGATATGAAGTTAGCTTGAGATTCTTATGCTTGTATGTTGTTTAGAACTTAGTTTCATACCCCTAAGTTTTCGGCCATGACCAAGTTAAAAGACCTAGGGAGCTTAGAACCTAAACCAAATATGCTCATTATGTTCTTAATGATTTATGATGTGAAATTGGTTTAGGGTTCACATGCTTTTATATTATTTATAATCTAGAACCAAGCATGGTAACTTTCGGCCACAACAAGACCAAGAACCTAGGGAGCTTAGAACCTAAACCAAATACGCTCATTATGTTCTTAATGATTTATGATATGAAATTGGTTTAGGGTTCACATGCTTTTATGTTGTTTATAACCTAGGGCTAGACTTGGAACTTTCGGCCACTACAAGGAATTAGGGTTAGAGACCCAATTATGATTTCACTATGTGTCTCACATGCTACTATATGAATGAAGAGATGCTAGTTAAGGTTTTCCATGCATGATTATATTTCCTATGATACATTATATACTCATTTATGTATGCTTATGAATCATGCATTATAATGACTCTTATGATGTGATTTATGTTCAAGTATGCATGCTTTATGATATGACAAGTAATATGCTCATTTATGTATGCTTATGAATTATGCATTATAATGACTCTTATGATGTGATTTATGCTCAAGTATACATGCTTTATGATATGACAAGTAATATGCTCATTTATGTATGCTTATGAATCATGCATTATGATGACTCTTATGATGTGCTATATGCTCAAGTATGCATGCTTTATGATATGATAAGTAAAGGTCTAAGAGCACTCTTCATGATATGATAAGTAACTATGACATGTTATTTTACTTTGTATGGCTTGTACCAAGGGTGGGCTCCATAAGCGCCCCTAGGCCGACGGACTATGAACGGGTCTAGTAAAAAGAGATGGGCTCCTTAATACTCCCCTAGGTCGACGGTCGTAGTACGGACCTAGTTCCCTAGTAGGTTCGGGGCTAGCTACCCTGTCCTAGGGATTGCGCGCATTTATGTATGTATGTGGTACAAGTCGGGCCCTCATGATGATATTATGTTCAAATACTATATGATATGTTTTACGACATCTCGCACATGACATGACACATGTTTTAAAAGACATCTTGCATGATATTTATTTATGATATGATATGCTCATATGATTTATATGACCTGATGCTCTTATGATTTATGATATGATATGCTCTCGTGATTTATATGATATGATGCTCTTTTATTTATGATATGATACATCATGATATTTCCTTATGATCTGATATGCTCCTATGATTTATATGACATGATGCTCTTATGATTTATGATATGATATAGCATGATGTTCTTTATGAGATGATATGTTATGATGCTATGTTTACATGATATGATGTTAGATGATTATGTCTTCATTGTTATATATTTATGTGATTATGATATGAAATACGGTTTTTGTGAGTAGGAAAGGATCTTACTAAGCCTGTGTGCTTATAGCAAGCCTGTGTGCTTATAGCTTACTTTCCTTGTACCGCAGATAAAGGCAAGGAATGGATAAAGTAGGGGAGCCGCAGGAGAGGCAAGAGATGTGTGTGGTGGTGGCTCGGCTAAGAAAAAGGAAAAAAGACCTGCTTATATTATTTTATGTTGACATGAACTAAGTTTATTTATGTTAATGTTCCGCATGACTTCATGATACTTCCGCTGTTTTACTTTAGAAAAGAAATTTTAATATGCATGTATATTTCCCCAAGTAGTAAAGTAACCCCGCCCTACTAGCAGGAGGGGTGGGCGTTACACAGTCAATCATTAATAGGTATGGTTTACCTACTTCCATTACCTCCTCTCCATCTCATTCATGTAGGGCTTGCATGGAATCTAAAAGTCATAAGCTACCCTTTTCTTCATTCGATTATGTTTCTAATTTTCCGTTTAAAATAATTTATTCTAATGTTTGGGACCACCTATTTTGTTTAATAAAGATTTCCAATATTATATTACCTTCATTGATCATTGAAGTAAATATACTTGATTATATCTTCTGAGAAGGAAATCTGATTTATTTAATATATTTTGTAATTTTTAAATTCAAATTGAACTATATTTTAATCGTAAAATACTCTCTTTTTATTCTGATTGGGGAGGTGAATATCAAGTTCTCCATCGTCATCTTGTCTCTTGTGAAATTGTTCATCGAGTTTCTTGCCCTCACACTCCAGAACAAAATGACTATGCTAAGAGAATACATAGACATATAGTTGAAACTGCCTGAGCTCTTCTTCATCATGCATCGGTTCTGCATAAATTTTGGGATGAAGCTGTTAATACGGCAGTATATCTCATAAATTGATGACTCTCGTTCACTACAATGTGTTTTTCTTGGTTATAACAATTTGTACCATAGTTATCATTGCTTGCATATACCAACAGGATGAATTTATATTTCACGACATGTTACTTTTGATGAGTCTTTATTTCCTTTTTCAATAGCTTCTTCGATCTCTCCTCCAGATACAAGTGACATTTTTTTAATGTCACATAATATTGTCAGAAGTGATGGCATCCTAGGTCCTGCTCCAAAGCTCTCTAATAACTCTCCTATACCATCATAATCACCTCAGGTTGCTGCTTCAATCTTGGAAGCCTCGCCGATCGAAGATAATATGCTCTTTAGTTCTGGATCCTTGGATAATGCAAGCTCGTCATCTACATTACCATGTCAGCCTACTTCCTCGTCACCATCAACAAGTGATTTAGATAATAATGCTCCTCATTGCATGCTTTCCATTACTGACATTTATGGGCGTTGCCCACCAAATGCAACTCGATATCCCCTTCCATGAGTTGTAGTGGTCTCTTCAAAATCTATTGAACCAATTTATTTTATACAAGTAAGCAAGAATCCAAATTGGCGTAGTGCAATGGCTACAGAATTTGATGTACTTCTTCGTAATGGAACATGGAGTCTAGTTCCGCGCACTCCCTTAATGAATGTTGTGGGCTCTAAATGGGTATTCCATCTTAAGCATTGAGCTGATAGTTCTCTTGAATGACACAAAGTTTGACTTATAGCTAAAGGATTTAGTCAACAACTAGGCGTTGACTTCAATGACACTTTTAACCCAGTCATTAAAATTACATCTGCCAAACTATTATTATCGATAGCTGTTAGTTCTAATTGGCATGTACGTCAATTGGACATTTCAAATACGTTTCTCAATGGTTATCTTGAGGAAATTGTATTTATGGAGTAACCACTTGGGTTCATTTATCCATAATTTTCCTCTCATGTTTGCCAACTTAAGAAATCTTTATATGGTATTCGACAAGCTCCTCATGCATGGTTTCGTCGACTATCTAATTGGTTACAAGCTCAAGGATTTTTTGGATCAAAAATTGATTCATCTTTATTTCACAAATATAATGATGGATCTATGATATTTTTTCTTATTTATGAGGATGACATCCTGATAATCGATAATGATCACAAGGGTATCACAACTTTATTAAGTTTCTCATTCAAGAATTTCCTACTCGAGATTTGAGTATTGCTCATTTTTTTTCTTGGTATTGAGCTTATTCTACATGAGGATGACTATCTTTTCTCTCAAAGCAAATATATTACTAGACTTCTTCAAAGAGCCAAAATGGATGGAGCACGTCCGGTCTCTGCACCAATTGCTATAAACAACTCTCCAACTTCATCCTCTCCTTCTCTATTTGATTCACATATTTATCGAAGCATTGCTGGACCCTTACAACATATTCATAAATTGACTTCCTACTCTATAATGGCATGTGACAAGAACAACTCTCCAACTCCAGCTACCACTCTCTCGAGTGGCCGAGGATGCAGCATGCATGCAATAACATGATGCGAACAATGCAACAGTCATCTTATATATATAAGCAGAAACAGGTATGCTACATGAAGCCAGCATGCTCAATATAGTACATAAATAAACAATAGTCAAAGCATACAACCATGGTATCTAATATCTGCTACTTATCATGGACAACAACAAGAGACTGTATAGATATGGAAACGAATATCTCAAAGATAACGTGGAAGTATCAAGCACCGGAAAAATAAGAGTGGAGTCAAGGTAAACAGTCCTTATCCAAAATAATTCATGCACTAAGGTCAAAGTACTAAAAGAAAACAAAGCAAGAAGTACCCGCCTTAAATGTAGATCGAGCTAAACAATCCCCCGCGTCGAAGTGCTCGTCTCAAATTACGGTCCTGTAAATCACACAAGGTACAGTTTAACTAATTTCATAAATAACAACTAGCTAAATCGAAACCCCATCGAAAACCAAGAACACCATCATCCACACCAAAACCACCAAGAGTATAGGTCAAGAAGCTCGATTTCTCCAGACACAACAGAACCTCCTTGCAATCAAACTCCAAATTCCCAAAACAATTGAGCACCATGAAACACACTAAATCCATGGAATCCACAGCCAAACATGGGAGTAACGTAACACCAGATTAAATCCGAACCAAATCCTAAACAAATCTGTAACAGAACAATCTCAACTGGAACAAAAGGAGACTTCAACGAAGATAATTCAGAAATCTAAACCGCTTGCCATCCTAAGAACAAGATCACGGACCACCCTTTCAACCGTAGTGGCAAATTCACAAAATAAATCAACACAGAACCTCACAGGAAGAAGCAAATACATCATGGAAAACTCAATTTGCAACTCATTCAAACAAGTAAAATCCGAGCATCAGCGATTTCAATGGTAAGTTTCCCCAAATCCGTTGCTACAATTGAATCGAATCACTCAAGAAAAGAAAAACATCAAGAAAGAAAATGTCCATATCGATATAAGGGGAAGCCCTAGTTAAGCATTTTGATCCTCCTAAACACTTTTCCCCCGACCCACAGATCCCATATCATTCACAGAAGAGAGTACTTGCCGGCTGCTGTTCGCGAGAGGGAGAGTGAAGGAGGAGGGCTCGACGGTGCGGCTCGGGAGGAAGAGGAGATGGAGTGTCTTCTTCTTCGGCGATGACCCGCGGCTGTAGGCGGTCGGCGAGAAGGGGCGGTCGTGGCTCCTTTTCTCTGCTTGTGCGACGGCTAGGGCAAGGGGTCGGTGCCGATTGGGTCAAGAGGTGGCACGGAGCAGGCAGCGGCGGTGGAGAAGAGTCTTGTGAGGGAGGAGAGATGGAGAGCTCGGCGGCGTCGCTGGGTGAGGCCCGGGGACGAGGATCGGCGCGGGAAGCATTGGCCGCGTGAGGGGTTTTTGAGAAGGAAGGGTTCGGCGTTGAAGGATTTTATAACAAATACTTAGGTTTAGTGCAATTAAACCCTAACTTGATTTCTTAATCAACTCCTACTTCCGGGTATTCTTAACAGGCTTTTATCGGCCCCATTAGTGCATCCCCTCTAAATACATCATACGAGCTCCAATTAAATCCCAAAAAAATTCTAAAAAGTTCTAAAAATTCCGTTAAGATTATTTCTCAAATAATCTTATTTTTAATTATTATTTTGTTATCGTATTTTACACAATTTATATATACTCCAACTGAACAAAATTAGGATAATGTAAAAAGAATACTTCGATATCTCTAAGGTACTATTCTATATAGTCTTCTTTTATATCACCAATCGTCTCAAGATTTACATGCCTATAGTGATATGGATTGGGCAAATTCTCTTGAAGATAGACCTCTACTAGTGAATATGCAATATCTTTTGGACAAAATCTTATCTAATAGAATTCGAAAAAGCAACCTACGGTATCTCGTTCAAGCACTGAGGCAGAATATAAAGCTATAGCAAATAAAATATTTGAAATTATTTGGCTTCAATCATTTCTCTCTGAACTTTATCTTGCATCAAATATTCAACCAAAAATTTGGTGTAACAATATTGGAGCAACATGTTTCACAGCAACTCCAATCTTTCATGCTCGTACAAAATATATGGAAATTAATTTTCATTTTGTTCATAAACGTATGACAACTCAACATTTATCTGTCTCTTATATTTCTATTGAAGATCAAATCATTGATATATTTACAAAACCATTATCCAGACAGCGTTTCAATAAGTTAACATGCAAACTCAACGTCAAAGATCTCCCCTTAAGTTTGGCCGCGTAAAAGAGATAAAGGAAATTATCAGAATTGACCGGATCAAATCACCTAATTAAATCAAATTAGTATTAAAATTATTCTAATAATTCTGTTATAATTATTAGAATAATTCTATTATTTATTAATTAGCTAATTTGATGAAATACTTTTTAAACATTATATAATATAATAATAAATTTTATTATTACTCTTATATTAGTTTATTGCTAAATTACAGAAAAATTCCCAATCATAATTTTATCATTCCATACATTCCCTAATCACAAAAAAACTTTGTTTCCACTCTCTACATGCAAAGTTTTATTTACTTTAACTCACTAATGCAAATATTATTACTGAATTGTCCTTCAAATTTTTTAGGTATAAAAAATCTAAAAATGAGTATAATTTCTCTTAAAGTCAGCACTTTATCCTAGAATTGAGTATATTTTCTATTAAATTGAGTCCGACTTTTTTGCTACCTTAATATAATTCCTCCTAAATTTAACATCATTTAAAGAAAATTTAGTATATTTTTCATCCAATTGAGTATCATTTAAAGAAAATCTAGTATATTTTCCATCTAATTGAGGTAGAAAAAAGAATCGTGAATAGTGCTCAATTTGATAGAAAATATACTAAAATAAGTATAATTTCTCTTAAAGTCAGCATTTTATACTAGAATCGATTATATTTTCTTTCAAAATTATCCGTCATATTTGTTAGGTACAAATAGTCTTAAAATGAGTATAATTTCTATTAAATTCAGCACTTTAAATTAGAATTGATTATATTTTCTAAGTTAGCATCATCTAGTATATTTTTCATCCAATTGAGTATCATTTAAAAAAATCTAGTATATTTTTCATCCAATTGAGTATCATTTAAAGAAAAAATTTAGTATATTTTCCATAGATGAAAAAAAATCGTGCTTAGTTTGATAAAAAAATATATTAGATTCTAATTTAATATACTAAATTTAAAAAGAATTATTTTTATTTAAACTTTTTATACTACAAATATCAAAAATAATTAGATAAATATATTTAATTAGAAAATAAAAATAAAAATTTTTATCACTGAAGACTATAAAATTATATATGTCAATAGAGAATGTATGTAAATTTTTTCTATTAATTTATTGCCCTCTTTCTATTTTTCGTCTTACATAACTCAGCGATATTTGTTAATCTCCTACCCGACAAGTCATGTCTTCTTTTTTATTATTTTTTTTTATTTTATTTATTTTTTTTTAAAGAAGAAAAAAACTTTCACTAAGAAAGGAAAAAACAAAACGAAAAAACAATGCGCATCAGTCATGTCCTTAACGTCAAAGAGAGGCCAGAAAGAAAATAATTTGACCACTAGAATAAGAAACGTAGTATGGCTCACTGATGACGTGACTCATGCTCGGAAATAAAAGTGCTGCTTTTCCCACTCCTCTGAGACATTCCTCCTCCCCAATCCCACCTTGTTATTTACATTTATGTCCTATTTTTTTATTTCCTCATCCTAGTTTTGGATTTTTAAGTTTTATTTCTTTTTATTTGATTTATTTTGATTTTTTTAACTAGTTTTTTCTATCAATTTTATTTTTTTATAGTTTTTTTATTATATCTCTTTACATTTCACTTTTTAAAATTTTATATCAATTAAAAAAAATATAAGCATAAAAGACCATAAAGGGTATAAGTGTAAATATAGTTAAATTTTATGATGAGACCGAGGAAGGGAATGTGTCAAGGGGTGTGAAAATGCATTCTTCTCCGTCCTTGTAAGCACGAAGACTCCACTATAAAATGTTCTCATCTCCGTCGTTCTAAGCATGAGGGATAATGGCCAACACCAATGCTAATTCGGGGGCGGGCAAGCTCAGCCTAAAGCTCCTCATCGACACGGCCGCGCAAAAAGTCTTGTTTGCGGAAGCTGGCAAAGAGGTAGTGGACTTCCTATTCAGCCTCCTCTCCTTCCCTCTTGGCTCCATCGTGAAGCTCCTCTCCAAGGACCGCATGGAAGGCTCCATTGGCAATCTGTACAAAAGCATCCAGGAACTCGACGACTCATACCTTCAAAACAGCAAAGGAAAATCCACCCTCCTCAATCCAATTCGCACCCCCACTCCCTCTCTGCTCCTCCCGGGACCCTCCTCCTCCCCCTCCTCTAAGGATGTTTACTTCCAGTGCGCCAATATTGTAAAATACGCTGGCTGTTCTGAGTACGTTTCCAAAGTGAAAGAAGTGCTCTGTCCCAATTGCAAAAATAAGACGATGAATAAACAAATGATATATGTGGAAGGTGATGAGGAGGAGGACGACGATGTGGATCCAAATGTAGGATTTGTGAAGGGCGTTGTGACGTATACTATCATGGACGATCTGACGGTGACGCCCATGTCCAGCATCTCTAGCGTTACCCTCCTAGGTAAGTTTAACGTCAAGAATTTGAACGCACTTGTCGAGAGGGATGTGACACTAGGCTTCAACGAGGTAATATTGTTTATTCTTGTTAATAATCTCTATTTCTCGGGGGGAAAATAAAATAATATACTTGATTTGGAGAGGCAGGCTCTGGAGGTGTTGGAGATCTCCTTGCGGTCGACGAAGTGCCTCACCGGCGTGTTTCTTGGCAAGAAGTAACCCCATCGTCATGCAATTAACTAAAGGAAATTGGTAGCAAATATAATTACATTTTGCTGTTTGTTGAAGATAGATATGGCATCTGCATTTTGGGGGCTTATTTTGGCAGCACACGACACTGTTAGGGGAGTGAAAATACTAGACTATGATGTTTACTATAATCTAATGCTATTATTAAACTAGATAATCAGGGTTAAAGATTTTGCATATATCCTACTCTTTTATTGAAGCTAATCAATATTTGTTACTCCGCTTGAGCTTTCTTTTTTCTTTAGGTGAAGTATTATGAATTGACACTTGTTGGAATTGGGTAAGATAATTAACACATGCTGCTCTCATCTTAGGTACGTGAAATGGCGATGACTATCTCGTATAAATGGCAAGTTTTAGGGAAGTTTTTTTAACAATTGAGATGACGATGAGCAAATTAGGGAAGAATTATTCTTTAGTAACAAATGAAATATGATAGCAAATTTCAAGGTACTGAAGCTTATCAATTAATATCAACCATCGTGTATTATAAAACCAAACAAGTTAAAATCAAAAGTCAATAATTAATTAAGGTTGATTTCACTATTAAGGATACATCAGAATCAATTAATTATGATCCAATTTTATCCGGCATAATAGTTGTCGTTTTATGTTAGAAGTGATGACATCTTAGGTCATACTCCAGAGTTCTTTAATAATTTTCTTATATTATCAGAATCATCTCAGGTTGTTCTTCCAATCTTGGAAGTCTCGTCGATCAAAGATAATATAATCTCTAGTTCTAGATCCTTGGATAATACAAGTCTATCATCTACATCACTTTGTCAGCCTACTTACTCGTTGCCATCAACAAGTGATTCAGATGATAATGCTCTTCGTCGCATGCTTCCCATTAGTGACATTTATGAACGTTGACCAGCAAATGCAACTCGATATCCCCTTTCACGAGTTCTAGTGGTCTTTTCAAAATCTATTGAATCAACTTGTTTTACATAAGCAAGCAATGATCCAAATTGACGTAGTACAATGGCTACAGAATTTGATGCACTTCTTCGCAATAGAATATGGAGTCTAGTTCTGTGCACTCTCTCAATGAATGTTGTGGGCTCTAAATGAGTATTCCATCTTAAGCATCGAACTGATGGTTCTCTTAAATGGCACAAAGCTCTATTTGTAGCCAAAAAATTTAATCAATAACCAGGTATTGACCTCAATGACACTTAGATAAGTCATCAAAGTTATATATGTCAGACTCTTATTATCGATAGCTGTTAGTTCTAATTGGCATGTACATCAATTGGACATTTCAAATGCGTTTCTCCATGATCATCTTGAGGAAACTGTATTTATAGAGCAACCATCTGGGTTCATTCATCCATAATTTTCATCTCATGTTTGCCAACTTAAGAAATCCTTATATGGTCTTCGACAAGCTCCTCATGCATGGTTTCATCGACTATCTAATTGGTTACAAGCTCAAGGATTTTCTAGATCAAAGATTGACTCGTCTCTATTTCACAAATATAATGATGGATTTACAATATGTTTTCTTATTTATATGAATGACATTCTGATAACCGACAATGATCACAAGGGTATCACAACTTTATTAAGTTTCTCAATCAAGAATTTCTTACTCGATATTTGGGTATTGCTAATTTTTTTCTTGGTATTTAGCTTATTCCATATGAGGATGACTATCTTCTCTCTCAGAGCAAATACATTACTGGACTTCTTCGAAAAGTCAAAAATAGATGAAGCACGTCCGGTCTCTGCACTAATTGCTATAACCAACTCTCCAACTTCATCCTATCTTTCTCTGTCTGATCCACAGATTCATTGAAGCATTGTTGGAGACTTACAATAAAGTCGTCAATTTGGGTTGGGCCTATCAAGTTGGCACGCTCCACCAAATAATTTAAGTGGGTTGAGTTAAAATTTTATCAACCAAAGCCCACTACAGACTGACTCGCCTAGCTCCGTGACAGGCTTGGATGTGCCAGTGGTTTGAGAGACTATGGAACTCTCAGATTTTGTGTGTTGGAAACCTTTGTTGATATACAATTTCTGAAGCCTTCCAAGGGGATCTTGCTGTAGTTCGTTGGGATAGTCTTTGAGTTGTTGAAGCATTTGCTAGTTTGCAACACCAGACTGTGGTTGGTTGAACAAAGGCGGTCTTAACTGGATAACTTGGAGGTGGACCGACTATTGTTGGGGAAGCATGAAGAATGATGGGTTGAAAGGTACATTATGTAGTCCAATGTTGTATGCTTCGTCGGGTTTTAAAATTTCACCTGTTGCAGCATTCAGTCTTTGAATGTCTTGCTTTAACACCTTATTCAGTGCTGGAAGGACATAAATGAAATAGTCAAATGTGTTGTATGTATAAATTATAAAAAAAACTTGAAATTTCATCTTTGAAAAATCTCATGTCATATCCACTTCAACTCGTAAAAATAAGAACACCCGTGTTCTTTGGGAAATGATAGCTCTAATCACAAAGTTGAGCGTCTCGATTCATTTTCTATTAAAATGTAATAAAATATGATAAGAAAACTAAGCCACATGATACTTTCATCAAATATGTGTACTCATTTATATCCATTTATATTTAAAATATCTATTTCTGAATATATTTGATTGATAAAATCTTTTCGAAATAAAACATTGAAGATATGAATTTTATTTTATTTTTTAAAATTTTTATGGGCCCGCGGGTTGGCCTGCCTAACTCGCAACCACCTTCAATTAGGTTGGGTTAGAGATTTCCTAACCCGCCAAGTTGACGTGTCGGCCCGCCCTGCTCCACCAAATGATTGGCCCACCACGAGCTGATCCGTCCCGCTACGAGTTGACCCGTTTGATAGCTCTACCTTACAATATGTCACTATCACACGCCCTGATATTACTTTTATAGTAAATCGTGTTTTTCAATTCATGCATGCTTTAATTGAATAAAATTGGGATAATGTAAAAAAAATACTTTGTTGTCTCAAAGGTATTATTGTACATGATTTTCTTTTATATCGTCAATCGTCTTTAGATTTGCATGTCTATAGTGATGCAGATTGTGCAAGTTCTCCTAAAGATATACGCTCTACTAGTAGATATGTAATATTTCTTAGACGAAATCTTATCTCATGGAATTTAAAAAAGCAACATACGGTATCTCGTTCAAGCACCGAAACAAAATATAAAAGGTATAGCAAATACAACATCTGAAATTAGTTGGCCTCAATCACTTCTTTCTAAATTTTATCTTGCATCAAATATTACACCAAAAATTTAGTGTGATAATATTGGAGTAACATATCTCATAATAAATCTAATTTTTCATACTCATACAAAATATATGGAAATTGATTTTCATTTTGCTCGTGAACTATGATAACTCAATAGATATCCGTCTCTTATATTTATATTGAAGATCAAATTGATTATATCTTTACAAAGTCATTATTCAGACAGCATTTTAATATTTTGTACCTAGATGGACCTAGAGAGCATTTTAATATTTTGTACCTAGATGGACCTAGATAGCATTTTAATATTTTTACAAAGCCCACTGATGGACCTAGAGAGTTCCGATTACACCCATTTCAGTTTATGTGGATTCCTGATGTTGCAAGGAGTTCAAATATGCTATTTATTATTTATTTTGACTTTTAGAAGGTGTTAAAATATTAGAAGAAAGAATCAGCAAAAAAGCTTCACGTTTGGTCTGATATGATTCCATATCAGGTCCACGTTAGGCCTGATATGATTCATATCAGGCCCAATCATATCAGGCCCAACGTGGGTCTGATATAAAATTTTTTTGCTGATTCTTTCTTTTTATGTTTTAACACATTCTAAAAGTTAAAATAAATAATGGATAGTATATTTGAACTCCTTGCAACACCAGGAATTCATAGAAACTGAAATGAGTGCAATCGGAGCTCTCTAGGTCCATAAATGGATTTTGACCGAAACTCACTGATGGACCTATAGAGTTCTGATTGCACTTATTTCAATTCCTGTGAATTTATGAGATTATAAGAAGTTCAAATTCGTTATTCATAGTTTATTTTAGTTTATCTAAATGTATTAAAATGTTATTAAAAAATTAACTAAATTTTAAATGTCTTTCATGAAAGAGGAGATAGGAAAGAGAAGAGGGAGAAAAGAAAAACGATAAAAAAAAATTTTATTTGTCAGAAGAATAAAAAAAAATGTATTTAAAAAAATATGTCTTTTGATAAATATTAAAATAATATATATCTTTTGCTCAATTAAGATGTCTAAATGTATGAATTGATAAATTACCGAAACCAAACACAATGCACATCAGTCATGTCATTAAAGTCAAAGAGAGGCCGGAAAGAAAATAATTTGACCACGTGAATAAGCAATGGCAGTATGGCACACTACGTGACTCATGCTCGGAAATAATCGAATACCGCACTGTGAAATGCTTTCTTCTCTGTCCTTGTAAGCACGAAGACTACGTTAGAAAAAATATTATAGGAGAAGGAATAAAAAATATATGGAAGAAAATAAAGAGGAGAAGTAAAGAAAAAGGATAATAAAATAAAATTTAATTTATTTCATTGATTAAAAAAATATATATTTATAAATTTATTAGATAAACATCAAATTTAGATAATCATAATATTTTTATTATTATTTTATCTTCATTGATTTCTTATTAATATCATGATTATCATCACATCTATTTTATCTCGACCAAACTTTATCAACAACTTTTATATTAAAAAACAAATTTAATTTCCAACATGCTCACTATAAAATGTTCTCATCTCCGTCGTTCTAAGCATGAGGGATAATGGCCAACACCAATGCTAATTCGGTGGCGGGCAAGCTCAGCCTAAAGCTCCTCATCGACACGGCTGCGCAAAAAGTCTTGTTTGCGGAAGCTGGCAAAGAGGTAGTGGACTTCCTATTCAGCCTCCTCTCGTTCCCTCTTGGCTCCATCGTGAAGCTCCTCTCCAAGGACCGCATGGAAGGCTCCATTGGCAATCTGTACAAAAGCATCCAGGAACTCGACGACTCATACCTTCAAAACAGCAAAGGAAAATCCATCCTGCTCAATCCAATTCACTCCCCCTCTCCCTCCCTGCTCCTCCCGGGACCCTCCTCCTCCTCTAAGAATGTTTACTTCCACTGCGGCAATCGAAATTACTCTGGCTGCTATGAGTGCGTTTCCAAAGTGAATGGAGCGCTCTGCCCCCACTGCAAGAATAAGATGAGTAAACAAATGACATACGTCGAAGGTGGTGAGAAGGATGACAACGTGGATCCAAATGTAGGATTTGTGAAGGGCGTTGTGACGTATACTATCATGGACGATCTGACGGTGACACCCATGTCCAGCATCTCTAGCATTACCCTCCTAGGTAAGTTTAACGTCAGGAATTTGAACGCACTTGTCGAGAGGGATGTGACACTAGGCTTCAACGAGGTAATATTAATTGTTTATTCTTGTTAATAATCTCTATTTCTTGGGGAAAAAAAATAATATACGTGATTTGGAGTGGCAGGCACTGGAGGTGTTGGAGATCTCCTTGCGGTCGACGAAGTGCCTCACCAGCGTGTTTCTTGGCAAGAAGTAACCCCATCGTCAAGCAATTAACTATCTAAGGGGAATTGGTAGCAAACATAATTACATTTTGCTGTTTTTGTTGAAGACAGATATGGCATCTGCATTTTGGGGGCTTATTTTGGCAGCACACGACACTGTTAGGGGAGTGAAAATAATAGACTATGATGTTTAGTATAATCTAATGCTATTAATTAAACTAGATAATCAGGGTTAAAGATTTTGCATATATCCTACTCTTTTATTAAAGCTAATCAATATTTTGTTACTCCGCTTGAGCTTTCTTTTTTTCTTTAGGTGAAGTATTATGAATTGATACTTGTTGGAATTGGGTAAGAAAATTAACAGTACATGCTGCTCTCATCTTAGGTACTTGAAATAGCGATGACTATCTCCTATAAATGGCAACTCATGAATAATTTTAGGGAAGATTTTTTAACAATTGAGATGGCGATGAGCAAATTAGGGAAGAATTATTCTTTAGTAACAAATGAAATATGATAGCAAATTTCAAGGTACTGAAGCTTATCAATTAATATCAACCATCGTATTATAAAACCTAACAAGTTAAAATCAAAAGTCAATAATTAATTAAGGTTGATTTCACTATTAAGGATACATTAAAATCGATTAATTATGATCCGATTTTATCCAGCATAATAGTCGTCGCTTCATGTCACACTAATCCTATCCTGAGCCAGCTTTGTGGTTGCTGCCCCTCTCCATATCAACGGCGACGGCGGAGTGGCCGTCATCGAAGACCATCGACACCGGCGTCTCCTCAGAGTGCACCACGTCGTGCTGCTGAACCACCAACACTGACGAAACCACGCCTTGGCAGGAAGCCAGTGCGTCCCCTATAGGACCGAGCTCCGGGTGCTCCGCTGGTCTGCCGGCGAGCTCCGCTACCATCGACGTAGGGAACCGCCCTTTCCCAACTACTACCAGGTCATACTCCTTATTTTTCCCGATCGCAAGCACCGCCTCGATTACGTTCCCCGCCGTCCTCTCCTCGTACTTCGCCGTCGCCGCTTCCTCCTCTGCTTTCCGCCGGAATGCCTCCAGTGCCAATTCATCCCTTTCCTATCAATTACCAACGATCGAGCTTGGTTTAATCGAAAATAAAAATAATTTGAGAATGAATTCCAATTTAGCTAATTACCTTTTCTTGTTCTCGATCCATAACTGCGGTTGAGAAGGTGTAGCGCTTTTCATCGCTGTTCAATGGAGACGGCCGTAGCGTGACATTTTTCCGCTCCTCGTCGCCGTTCTTCGACGAGATGAACCGGAAGACGGTGACACGGATATTAGGATGCTCGACCATCCGCGACGCCAGTTCGACCGCCTCGCGGTCATCGGGCCCGCCGAAGAAGAGCACGCAGACAAGGCGCGCCACGTCCGCAGGCCACACCTGTTCACCCTCCCCGAAGCCACGGTCAACCAGGACGGCCACGGAGCAGGGGGATTCCCGGAGCACTCGCTGGTTGACAGAGCGCCAACCGTGTCCCACGTTCTCTACCACTGGAACAGAGCCGGCGTCATCGGCACGTCGCTGGCGCTTGTGGAAAGGGAGGATGAGGAGGGCCACGCGCTTGTCCTCTGCGACGCTGCAGACATCCTCGTGCATGGTGGGGAGGGCGGAGACGGCCGCCATGGGGCGGACGCGAACCCGGCCGAGCTGGCCGTAGGCGTCGAAGGCGAGGGCCACGGGGTCGCGGGACTGATTGCGCCGAAGGAGGGGGTTGAGGAAGGGGAGGCCATTGCGGCGTGCGCGGCGGACCATCACGATGGAGGAGGACCGCTCGGTGAGCTCGACGAGGTGGAGGACGTAGAGCTTGAGGGGGGACGATGCGCGGGGCCCGCCGCGGATGGCCTCGACGAGGGCGAGGAGGGCGGGGGCGTCGCGGGGCCCATGGGCGCACGCGAGGACGCGGAGCTCCTTGGCGCCGGAAGCGGAGGAGGGAGGGGAAGAAGAGCCGGAGCGGTAGAGCCGGCGCGGGTCTGGGGCGCCGACGCGGGCGGGCTTGTAGATGGCCATGACGGCGGGCGTGGTGATGAAGGTGGTGAACAGCGCCATCAACACCAGGATGGCAAACGTCTCTTCGTTCAAAACCTGAATGCGATCGATTAATGAAACAATTTGGTGAGAAACGGAAGAGTCGTACTTAAATTTTTAGCAGTAATTAAAGATGATTAAACTGACATGAAAGTTCATTATATAAATCTTGGCCTCCATTAAAAAAAAATGAGTTTCCCGAGAAGAGCAAGAAAAAAAAAAGGCTTTTGGTTGTCAACCAAAAGAACAAGATAACTCCAACACAATAGTGCATTGTTATTTACTAGATAAGATCATGCAATTGTTATAAAATGACGCATTTCCTATTTTCTTTTTTGAAATTTCGAACAATTCCTTAATTACTTATCTAATTACCTTTCTCTCCCTGCCGATGTTGAGGACGATGAGCTCAACGAGGCCTTTGGTGTTCATGAGAACACCAAGCGCCACCGCGTCCCTGGTCGCCATCCCACAAGCCACTGCCACCACGAACGTTCCGACGATCTTCCCGGCGCATGCTGTGGCAATGACGAGAGCGAGAAGGGCCCAGGACTTGCCGCCTTTGATGCTCGCCACGTTCGTTTTCAGCCCGCTCGAGGCGAAGTAGAGCGGAAGCAGCAACCCTGATACGAAGTCCTCGATGCGTTCGATGAGCCTCCCGGCGAACTCCCCGTCCTTGGGGACGGTAAGCCCGAAGACGAACGCCCCGAAGATGGAGTGGATGCCGATGAAGTCGGTGAAGAAGCCCGACACCAGGACGCCGGTCAGCGTCAGCGCCATCCACACCTCGCTCTCCCCGCCTTCGCTCTCCGCCCGCCTCGCCACCCACGTCATCACCGGTCTCACTGCCACCATCTGTACCGCGACGAAGGCCGCTCCGCAGAGCAGCACCCAAACGGACACCAGAGGACTGCGGTGATCGGAGCCTCCTCGTCCGGTCGTGCCGGAGAGGGCGACGGCAAGCGCGAGGAGGACCCAGGCGGCGACGTCGTTGAAGGCAGCTGCGGCCATGGCGGTCTCTCCGAGCGGAGTGGTGAGGAGCTTGAGTTCAGCAAGGATGCGGGCGAGAACGGGGAAAGCGGTGATGGAGAGGGAGACGCCCATGAAGACAAGGAAAGGGCCGTAGCTGGGCTCGTCGGCGCCAGGTATGCTACGGCGAAGGACGAACGCGACGCCGATGCCGCAAGCGAAGGGGAGGGAGATGCCGGCTCCAGAGATGGCGAGGGCTCGTCGGCCGCTGCGGAGGATGGAGCGGAGATCGAGCTCGAGGCCGACAAGGAAGAGGAAGAAGAGGAGGCCGATGCTGGCCACCGTCTCCAGGATCGGCGTGCTCCATGAAGGAAACAGGTTGTGGAGGTAGTTCTCGTTGCGGCCTAGCGCCGATGGACCCAGTAGGATGCCGCCCTGCAAATTATCACCGATTAACTACGAACTACTTAATTAATTCTCGTTACGAGAGAAAGTGAGCGAAGTCATATGCAACAATACTTACGACGATCTCGGCGATGACTTTTGGCTGACGGAGGGGTTTGAGGAGGTAGGAGAGGGAGCGGCCGAGGAGAAGGACGAGAGTGGCCTGCCCAATGAGGAGAGGGAAGGCGAAGTGGAGTGGGTTGTCTCCTTGCCACACCCCGTTGGAGGAGGTCCTGATGGCGGTTATGTTTACGGCCATGGTTGTCGTCTACTTTTTCTATCGATCTCTCTGTGAATTTAGCTTGTATATGGCGTAACAGAGCAAGTGTCTAGGAAGGCCGTGAAGGTGGTAATTTTATAGAGGAGGGCGGAAATGTCAACTCTAGCTCCATGATCACAAATTCACGAGGCTCCTAATTACTGTTTAATGAGATCATAAGCACATGAATGGTATATAATAGAATACTTTAAAAGACTAATATGTACTCGTTATGCAAATGGTGATGCTTTGTTTGCTAATTGCGACCCTAATGCTCCTTGGGTTCGAGTGTTTGGCTCGGTCTAAAGCACGGGGTTTCATATGAATGCTCTCGTCCAATTAGCATGGCCATCATCTTGCTGAATACTGCTGTAGTCCAAGAGATTATTGCCAATTCACTTGTCCTCTCTAGCGAAATGGTAAGACGCATTAGTAATCATTGCCATACGGTTTCATCAATGCTATCCAATCAAGGAAATGGCATTCAAGAGGGACATCAATTGTCTTAGAACAAGACGAAACTTCATGCCCAGAGTAGCAGCTTGAGCGTAGTGGGAATGCCTCGCTTTTCAGTTCTCGATGATCTGTGACTTACAAAAGGCACTGTAGAATTCTAAAAAATGGAGTGTTGTCATTATTATTGTTGTTGTTGTTTTCTCTTTTTTTGGAAGGGAAATCAATCGAATATTGGGATCGAAATTTTCAATTCTAAAAAAAAAACTTTTGAGCAGATTGTAAACATGCATGTCTTCCCGTCATGCATCTCGCCTGATTCTTCGAGGAAAAAAAAATCTGCTAAAAGTTTCTTAAAAGCTCTTCCACTACAAGTTAGTCAAAATGAAGTTGGAGACCTCCATTCAAAACTTTTTTTCCATCACCCTGATTTTTCCACTCTTATAAACAAAAAATCAAATTCGAAAGTGATTGAATCACAGATTCCATGGCTTGTCCAGATGAGTAACCATCTCAGCCTATCGCTTCTTCTTTTAATGAGCTTTTGCCTCGTTAATCAGGCAACACCATGATCTTCTAAGTTTGTGCCTTCCTTCCATGAAGCATCATGCACTTTTCACCATTACTTAATGTGATTAAATAAAAAACTAAGTAAAAACAAAGCATTATTTTTCTACCTTCCAATTGTGAGACTCAACGAGCATATTACACAATGGTGGTTCGATATGATATACAAAAAATAATTTAAAATTTGAAGAGAAAAGGGGCAAAAGGAAAAAGGTATTGAAAGATAGGAGCCAACACGGGATGCAAACTTGACATGGAATGGCAAGCAACTCGTGATATCATCACACTTGGAGAGCAAATATGCTACTCAACATAGCATCCCCGTGCCAAGATTTGATCATGAGAAAACAAGTTTCTGGAAAAGTTAATTATTGTGAATATATTATCACTGTTAAAATGAATAACACCATTAAAACAAGTGATATGGCTAGCTATTACTACGATCGATGGTCTCGTCTGAAAAAATGTATTAGTAAGGTCGCATCAAATCTACATATTGATTCACACTTACTAGTAGACTTACTAATAGTGTTTTAGGACACATTTTAGTGTATTCCACCAGTGTTTTCATGGTGCCAACATGGATTTTAAAAAGAATTGATAAAACTAAATGATTGTTTTATGGTTCAGAAATCAGAATTAAGAATTCAGCATCAAACTCACTGCAGCGGGCTGGTCTGAATGCTGTGTAGCCAATGGACAATGGTGGGGCAGGGAATTTCAGACATTAAAGCTCAAAATATTATTGATAGCTTGATTTTTTTAATGAAAATAGAATCATTTTGTAGTCTCAATTAAGGAGTTGATCACTAATAATCTAACAAAATCATATATGAATTTTACTTTTTTTTTAAGAAATAAGTTACTAGTATATTATAAACTTAGATTTCGCATTGGTTTAGACAGAACTTATCAAGGAGGTTAAACTCATCGTGCTTGTCATAATGATGGTTCCTTGCTAAGGCAATTGTCGTTGAAAATATGAGATTCACTAAAATTGCCAAGATTACGTTGAGGTTATCATAAATGCACTGAGGCCATACGGAGGTACATGAAGAGCTTATTGTTGTTTATGAGATAGAAGCATTTAACATCTGTTTTTTTTTTCCTAGAGCCCTATATTGATCCTTTTTAAAAAAGCACTACAAAAAGTAGTCATTTAAGGACGAATATTTAAGAAGAAATTTTTTGTCTCTGATTTGCAACGATTTTTGTAACAAAAACTTAAATGGTTGTTATTGAGCAACTAATTTAGCAATAAAAAATTTTCATCGCAATTAAGGAAGAAACAATTTCTTATTGCTAAATTTGTTATAATTTGACTACGAAAATAAATATTCGTTGCAAAATCTGCTACGAATTGGGATGAAACATCATTAGTTGCTGATTTTACAATGAAACATTATTCGTTATAGATTTTGCAATGAATTCAGAATTCATCGTAGATT
The DNA here is from genome assembly GCF_018446385.1 of Zingiber officinale. Lineage (NCBI taxonomy): Eukaryota > Viridiplantae > Streptophyta > Magnoliopsida > Zingiberales > Zingiberaceae > Zingiber > Zingiber officinale. The sequence continues at coordinate 142,603,255 of NC_055986.1, forward strand.
TTATTAAATTTTAGTACTAAGAGTTTGCAATGAATTTTAAATTCATTGCAAATTTGGCATTAAAAAAAAAACAAATTGAGTCAAGTCGGTTAATGGATCTAGAGAGTTTGGAATGAGATAAAACCAGTGTATATGTATTCCTCTAGTTCCCTTGATTATATAAATGTCCTCAAATTTTTTTTTGACCTATATTTTGATCAGTGATTGTTTGAACACCATTGTATCCGAAAAATATAATTCGGGTTTAAAAAATCACTGATCAAAATGTATTATGTCAAAAAAAATTAAGGATATTTATATAATCAAGAGAAATAGATGAAGATATAGAAACTAATTTTGTCTAATTCCAAGCTCTCTAGGTCCATTAACCAACTTTCGATAATTTTTTTTAAAAGGCAAGTTTGCGATGAATTTCGAATTCGTTGCAACTTTGCAATGAATTTATAAACTTTGGCATTTTTTATAAAAAAAATTGAGCGAAGCTGATTAATGAACTTAGAGAACCATTAAGGTTTTAGTTAATCTTTAATCTTAATCTATAACTTAGATTTTATTAGTTTTGTATTTGCTCTAATTAGAATTTTAATTTTTCATAGGAGAGATATAACCAACATCATTATCATAGAGAAGTTCAGGTGATGGCGATGATAATACCCTATCTGAATCGTCTGTTAGTAATAATTTGGAGTTATGACTGGAACTTCTTGGGGAGTCAAAGGGGGGAGGATATTAGTTATGAGTTCTATAAGCAGAACCCATAATGTTCCTCGTAGATATTTTTCTTTTTCTACCCTACCAGCAGTAACGACATAAATCCATGACTTGATTGAAGAAGTTAGTAATTTAAATGGCATAATATATGAAAGGGATCAACAAATTTAAGAAATATAACAACAAAACTCACAAAGGGATCATGAAATAATAGTAATGCGTCGACAATAAGAATTTATTATGAAACACTTTCAGTAGTTTAGCTCTAATCCAAGTTATATTCCTCACGGTACTGGTGATGATGCCAACGACGATGACGATAATGTATGAATGTTTGTCATTAGTTTTTAATTTTATTGTGTTTGCAAATCAGTATTGTTATTTTTGTTTCAAACAGGATTGGTGAGGCTAAGATTGGAAATCCATGAAAAATAAATAAGTCTTTAAATAATTATTTTTGTGTTAATTTATAGGATTTTCTTTTTGTTAAAAATGATACTTTTTATTTGTTTATTTTTTGATGAAGGTAGAAGAAGAAGATTGGAATGAGAAGGATCTTTCGAATATCATATTATCTTGTATTTTATTTTTCTCTGGTTTTGAGATATTGTGGTATGAGATTGTTGGATATTATTTTTGTTGTAACTTGGTTGTATTTATTTTTGTTACTGTATTGTTACTATTGTAACTTAGTTAGTTGTAAGTTGTATTGAAACTTGGTTGATGAAACATAGTGTTAGTTAGTTGTATTTGGATATATGTAACATGTTTGGATATATTGTTAACGACAAATATGTTTGGTTTATGTTATTGTTGTGTTTGTATTCATTTTTGTTATATTCGTATGGCAATTCAGTTTTCAGTTTGGTTGTTTTCATTATAATTTATATATATGGTAAATACTAAAATAAAAAATTTGCAGGTAAATTCTTTTACTTTTGCGACAAATTTATGACGAAATAGTTTTGTTGCAAATCTATCGTAATATACTGTTTTATCAAAACTTTGCAACAAAAATCAAAATTCGTCGTAATTTACAATGAATTCTGAATTCGTTGTAAATTTGTGATGAATTCTGAATTTGTTGCAAATCTATGATGAATTCTAAATTCATTGTAAATTTGAGATGAATTCTTATTTTCGTTGCAAATTGAGATGAATTTTGATTTTCGTTACAAATTTGCAACGAATTTTGATTTTCGTAGCGAAAATCGAATTTTTGGTAGTAGAAAAATTTATGACAAAAATATTTTTTCGTGCAAAATCAGCAATGAATATGATATTTGTTGTAAAATTTGTAATGAATTTCTAGTTTTTCATTCCAAAATTTAGGAACTGTTGGATTGATACGCACATAGGGGGGGTGAATCACGTGGTTTTTCAAAATTTTGTTTTCTCATTTTTAAAATCGCGAGTGCGAACACAGCGGAAAGTATATAAGAAAGCGAAAACAAAAATCATAAGAAAATATAGTCGATTTACATGGTTCGGAGCCTTCGGTGACTCCTACTCCAAGACCCAGGTCCCACAAACCTACCAATGGATAATCTACTAAAAACCTCTTCCGTTACCTCTAGAAGAGGAAATCGAGTACAAAAAGATTAGAACAAGTGCAACACACTACACTTGTCCTTTTGTAGAAATTAAGTACACAAACAAAATTCGTTACCGACATTTAAGGATCAAAATGGGAGCGTTCGTATGTCTTTGTCGGTCTACCGGCTATGATCAGAAGTCCTCGGAACAGTCGTCGGATATAGTAGCTTTGTAGCAAAGTCATAGTAGAAGCCTGGAGCAGTCGGAAGCTTAAACGGATGCGCAGTAGCTCGTATATCAATGTACTCTCAAAGCCTTCTCAAGATTGTCTTAAATAGGGCTTGAAAGGTACCTTCCATAGTTGCTGAAGGTGCCTTCAACCTGGTACTTATCTAAGACCGCGTCCAAAATTTATCCTGTGGAACGCGCCTTCCATAGTCATGAAAGGTGTCTTCTATGAACAGTGCGAAGGCGCCTTCACTGCTTGAAGGCACCTTCGGACATTGTTCATTCGAAGGCAAATTTTCTTCTTTGTCTTGCAAAACAATGTTAGTCCAAATAACCTACAACACAAGTATTAGGACAATAATAATTATTAATAAAGAGTAGTAATTAGTTTTGTCCTCCTAGGACCAGGAACTAGTCAATGTCTAAGTTTAGGGATCTCAAATAGACCTAAATTGGACCGGCATCTATTGTCCCTCAACTCAGACACGCCCTCACAAGGTCACTCTCCTCCAATGACTTACCTTACCTTACCAATTTGTCAGACATCGGGTCAGCCCGTCGACATGTCTGGACTTTAGGCCAACTATCTAGTTGGTCCGTTGACCTAACTGGACTTCTTGCCAGATATCTGGTCAGTCCATGAACCTATCTGGAGTTTGTACCAACTATCAGGTCGGTCTGTTGACCTAACTGAATTTCTTGCCATATATCCGGTCGGCCCGTCGACCTATCTGGACTTCATACTAGCTATCCGGTCCCACGGACCTAGCTAGATTTCAGCCTGGTGTCCGATCGTTTGGACTCATCAATTCTTGCACACTTGGTAAAGTAATTAGATAAACATCACATCTAACTTTAACCTATTTGTCATACATCAAAACTAGATTATTAGTGCAACATGCACCAACAATCTCCCCCTTTTTGATGTAATGACAACCTGGGATAAAGTTTAAAAAAATAAATACAAATAAGTATTAAGCATGAAATGTTTAAAGTGAGTTGATTTTCTAACCTAACTCACTATCCTCCTGCTTTGGCATACATCAAAAAGAATGAATAAAGCATAATTAAATAAATAAAGGTTTAGCAAGTAGGATTTTGCAAACTTTGTTCTTCAAGCAAGTTTCAAACAATTATATCAAGTATTTCAAGGATTTTTGAAGCAAGGTTTGAAAAACCAACTACTTTTGCAAGCAATGTTTTCAAATAAAATTTTACAAAGGTAAAAACTCAAGTTCATTTTAGGGAGGAATAAATGTTTTTAAGAAAAATATTTTGGATACCAAGTTCATTTGAATAACAGTTCTAACTTTGAAAAGAGATTTTTGCAAATAATTTTCAAATGTTAAAATTTAAAAAATATATATATTTTTTTAAAGATAATTTCAAAGAAATTTTTTCTAAAATTTTTATAGTAATTATAAAGAAGAATTTTCTAAAAAAAAAATTCCAAAGTACTTTTAATGAAATAACTTTTTAAGACAAACTTTCAAAGTACTTTTTAAAGAAAGATTTATTGAAGAAATATTTTCAAAGTAATTAAAAGAAAATTTCAAAGTAAGAAAAATAGTTTCATAAATTTTTAGGTAAATGTTTTTCTAATAAAAACAATTTTTCAAAATATTCTAAAAATCCTTTTTCAAAACTTTCTAAGTAAATATTTCAAAAGTTTAAAAGTACGTTTGAAGAAAATTCTTTTCAGAAAGATTGTCAAAATAATTTTAAGAAAAAAATTAACTTAATTCATACCCTTAAGGTAATAATTAACTTTCTTACACTTAAGTTAAGACTCTCCTTTAATTTAACACTCCCCTTAATTTAACACTCCCCCTTAATTTGTACTAGGGTTTGAGTATATTAAATTTCAAGGCTTTAGGACATTTTGATTATCTTTGTTAACTATAAGAAGTTCTATCTAAGTGTTTAGGGAATTTAGTATTAGTAACACTTATATTCAGCGAATATATTGTTGGAGCAATCTGGGTACTCTAGGTTTTGATATTTGGACAAAAATTTAAGTCAGGTTTATTGTTGTATTTGATATACATTGTGAGTGTGCAGGATACAGGTACAACAAGGAAAGCCCAAGTGTGATCTTGGTGAAGGAGGAAAGTCCAAGGATGAGTCTTGGCAGTGTAAATCCAAGCATGTAGTCTTGGAAACATAAGTCCAAGTGTGATTTGACAATGGATGAAGTCCCGGAGGCACGACCTCTTGGCAAAAAGAGACCCGACAATAATGGCAAGGCCGGTGGAAGCTCCAGAAGGCAAGACGTGAAGGATGGGGAGACATCCGAGGGATGCAAGGTTGATGGGGAAGGCTAGAAGCTAGGTTTAGGTTGGTCGAGCAAGGACGAGTGCTGAGTGAATGTACTCGGGGGTTAAATCCTAGGATTAGGGTTTTACTGTAGTGTTACTGTAGCAGTACTGCAGTGTTACTGTAATAGTACTATAGTGTTATTATAGCAGTACTGTAGCAACCGACTGTTGTTTTCATCAATCAATTGGTAGCCGACCGTTGGCTTGTAACGGTCGAATTTCATATAGGATCAGTCAACTGATGGTTATACCAATTGACTAGTGGCGAGGAAAATAGTAGGTGTAATAGAGCTCGGGGTGCTTGGCCAAAGTTGACGAAATTAGTGGTGGTTAATCCTAATTAGAGTCTCCAAGTGCCCAAGTGATCTAGCGTGCTTGTACGAGGTTGTGGCGAGGTTTCTCCACCCACAAGGAGCTACGTGAGCTAGCCGGAAGTTCTCCGAGGAATCATCCACCGACGGATCGGGATCGTCCATCTTACGGACAGCCGTGGAGTAGGAGCTTTATGTCCGAACCACGTTAAATCAACGTGTTAGGTTTGCTTTCTATTGTTAATATTTTTTTTTGTATTCCGCTGTGCGTACTAACCATTGTAGGAAGCAACGTTTTGGGTGAGACGCTATTCACCCCCTCCCCCCTCTAGCAGACGTCAAGGCCCCAACATATATTATTTTCATTAGTATTTCTACAAACTTATTATAATTATTCATTTATGTTTGTTTAATAAGATTATTTAAATTAATCATCAAAAATTAACCTTAGATGTAATTCATTAGGTTTCAAGTTAAATGTAATAATTTCTTATTAACTTAATAAGAGTCTATTGATTAACTCTTAATTCACTTATCAACTTAAATTTTATATTAATTGATTGATAAACGAGAGTATTAGTTTTAAGTAAGTGTCTAAGTTTTAAATAATTTTTAAAATAAATTTTTAAAGGATTTTTAAACAAATTTTTAAAATAATTTTTAAAAGGATTTTCAAAATAATTTTTAAATAAATTTTTTAAATGATTTTTTAAGGATTTTTAAAATATTTTAAAATAATTTTTAAAAGATTTTTAAAATAATTTTTAAAGGATTTTTAAAATAAAATTTTAAAAGATTTTTAAAATAATTTTTAAAAGATTTTTAAAATAATTTTTAAAGAATTTTTTAAAATAAAATTTAAAAGATTTTTTAAAATAATTTCTAAAATATTTTTTAAATATTTTAAAATAAATTTTAAAAGATTTTTAAAACAATTTTTAAAATAATTTTTTAAAATATTTTTTTAAAGATTTTTAAAATAATTTTTAAAAGAATAATACATTAATATAACATATGTTTAATTTAACTTTGATTTTAACCCCCTTTTTATTATTTAATTTTAATTTGATTTGATTTATTTTATTTTATTTTGATTTATTTTAAATTAATTTATTTTAATTTAATTTAATTTAATCCTTAGTTATCTCACCCGATATATGTTTTTAATCAGGGAATCCTATAATTTTGTAAAATAAGTTAAGTTGAATTTCAGGATTTTGTTGAACTTTGTGTTAGATTAAAATTTTGCTTTGGGCTCAACAAACAGATATTCTTTGGAGAAACTTTTAAGCTGTGGTCAGTCACCTGGACATTATTAGAGTAACCACGCCTTCGAAAATTTTCAAATAATCCTATCTACTGAACTATATACAAAATTTTGGTCTAACTAGTTAGGATTCATAAGGGGTAGATTTAGTTAGTTCCACTAAGTCAAATGCACCAGGTCAAAGTCATATCTTCCTAGACATGCATAGGCAGAGTTTTGCTAACTTACTATCATCCAAAACTTCACCACTGCCATTGATCAAGTTAAACTTTTGTCCTTTTTTAAACTTGTCATAATTATCCATCCGGATAAGTTTACTGAATTTTTGAGGTGCTAACTAATTTGGAGCCTCTACTTAATATATTCTTGGGTCTATTAAGTTTAATTAATCTTAAGGTCTAATTAATATTTTAATTTTTATTTAATTTTTAAGTTTAATCTTAATTTTTAATTTAAATTTTTAAATTTGAATTAATTAAGTTGATTAAATTATCTTTCTTAAAAGATCATCCATAATATTTAAATTTTTATTAATTTTGAATTTTTAAAACTTAAAAAATTTAAAACTGGTTATCTTTGTTTAAAAGATTATTCAAGTTTTTATTAATTTTTATTTAAAAAATTTAAAACTGGTTATCTTTGTTTAAAAGATTATTCAAGTTTTTATTAATTTTTAATTTAAAAAATTTAAAACTGGTTATCTTTGTTTAAAAGATTATTTAAGTTTTTATTAATTTTTAATTTCAAAATTTTTAAATTAATTGAATTATCTTTCAGATTTAAATTTTTATTAATTAACTTGTCTTGGTTTTGGATTGAATTTATCTTGACATTATTTAGATTAATAAATATTTTATTAAAAAATTTATTAATTTTATCTAGATCAATATTGACTTTGTCATTATTATTATTTAAATTTTCAGATTTATTTAAGTTTAAATTTAAATTTTTAAGATTAATATTTAACTTTCCTGAATTTGTTAATTTGTTTGAATTATTTTTGTGTCAAGTTGTATTTTTAGTATTATTAGTTGAATTTTTCTTATGGGTAGAGTTACTCAAATTGATTTTATCTATATTATTAAATATTGTGTTAAGACATATGTACAATTTTATCTATATTATTAAATATTGTGTTAAGAAATATGTTGATTTTGTCTGTTTTGATTTGGTCATCATTTGAAGTTTTAGGGTTATTATTTATTTTTAAAATTTCTAAATTAATTAGATTTATTTTATCAGATAATATTCTAGGGGTATATTTGGAAGTATGGCCAAATACACTATTTTCATGTACATTTTCAGAAATATCTAAATTAACATGCATATTTTTTAAACTACTACTAACACAGGTATTTTGGTAAATATTATTAACCTTAAGCACAACTTCTAATTTTGTAGTCTTCTCTGTTAGGTTTGACTCGAGTCTGGATTCACTTTTGACTTGCTCCTCTAGCTTCAATGGCTCCTTGTGAAGCTTGATCAATAGAGTCAAAGCTCGTATGCATTCCCGAACATTTTTAATCTGCATAAAATATTGTTAGGTAAAATAGTACAAATTGACTCAGTTACCTTTTTATTCAACTCTGAGTCCCGAGAAGCCCTTTTTAATATTAGCAAGTAGTCAATATTTTTACTTCCCAAGAAGCACTCCATTCTGTTGGACCGTGTTGGCTGGCTAGAAGGAGGGTTGACTAGCCCGGAAAAATAAAAAGCAACCCTTCTCGATCTTTCAAATAAACACTTGCATAAATAAAGTAAACAAATAAAACAGGAAAGAAGAGGCAAAGGGGTTTTACTTGGTTACAACCGGGGAGGTTGTTAATCTAAGGAAGTTGAAGCGCACTAACTATCTCCTTCAGGCGGAGAAGCCTCTTACAGCATTTAAGCATATAAAATAAAGAAGCTAAACTACAAATGGAGCGCACAAGTGTTGAAAATGCTAATTGCTTGTTTGTTTCAGCTTCTTGGACCAAGGTTATATTTATAGCCTTGATCGGGGCGCTTGGAAGGGTTTCAGGCGCTTGGGAGGGGATAAAATTTTATCCCTACTCGCGTAGATCGCATTGACTGCGATCTGGATAATCATCCAGGTCCGGGCGCCGAGAAGGGTTTTGAGCGCCCTGGACTGGTCCTAGCGCCCGGACTAGTCCTAGCACCCGGACTAGGAAAGTCAACAGAGTTGACTTTTTCTGGTCCAGGCCCTCTACTCCGGTTCAGCTCATCTCAATTTGGGTCTTCCGCTATGGCTCCACTTGCTTAGGTGATCTCGGCCATTCGGAATATGGCTCACCTGAACCCAACTTCCGGCCTTCTCATGCAGCCTTCCGTCCCGACTTCTCGTCCCTTGGAAACGCCGCGTGTTTCCTTCTCATCCACCAGCATACTCATTTGCAGCTCTTCATCCCTCGGACGCACCAAGCCCGTCGGCTCTCTCCCGTGCCGACCTTCTCGTTAGCTGCATCTTTCGCTCCCCGAGCAATCTTTCGCTCCGGCTTGTTGTCCCTCAGAACCAGCGCACGCTTCGTTCTCGTCCACTGGGGTACTCTTCCGCGGCACCTCATCCCTCGGACGCACCGAGCCCGTCGGCTTTCTCCCCGTGTTGTCCTTCTCGCTAGCCACGTTTTCCGCTCGACTTCCTATGCTCCTAAGTTTCTTCACACTTAGACATAGGGTTAAAACACCACAGGACCTAACTTAACTTGTTGATCACATCAAAACAACCTTGGTATTCCAACAATCTCCCCCTTTTTGATGTGAGCAATCCAAGTTAAGTTAGGGTAACTAGCATAAATTAAAAGTAAATTAAATTTTGCAATGAAAGTGCAAAAAGATAAAAAAAAATTAATTTTGATGCTACTTCCCCCTAGACTTAATATTACTGTTGGACCGCGGCGGCAGGCTAGAAGGGGGGGTGTTGAATAGCCTGCATTCGCTTTTTCTAGGTAGCGAAATCCCCTTCGAATTTCGGCGGGTAGATACTTGGTCCGGCCATTATTTTTGCTTCGATTGACGGTTAGTCCTCCTGAAGCACCTTGGCTCTGATACCACTTTTAAGTAAGTTTTAAATTTTAAAAATTTTAAAAAATGTTTAAAACACTTTTTAAAGCATTATTAAATTTTCACCTTAATATTTTTATCATAAAGTTAATTAAACATTTTATTTCAATATTTTAGCTTCCAGGTCATGGCAAGGCACTAGGCCTTCTTGGTTATTGGAGCAACAATCACTTCCTTAGACAAAGCCTCATAAAGAAATTTTAATGTCTAATTTTCTCGCTGAAAGCTCTAAATCTGATTAATTTAAGTTCAAGTCAGACAGGACTTTGGAACCCAATATAGGTTCCAGCCTATTGGATTGACTAAAAATTTCTTAGGGACATATTTCTATGAAATATTTCTAATATGTCCTTTATGATATCGAAAATATCAATTTAAATTGTTGTATTTTCTAAAATTTGTATTAGATGAGCATGCACGATTTTTCAAGTTATCTATTTGAATTTTCATATTTTCATTTTCTGATTTCAATTTTTTATTTTCTAATTTTGATTTGTCTAAATCTTATAGAGGGCAAGATTTAGCTAGTATTACTTTTAAACTTTTATTTTCTTTTTCTAATTTGCAACAATCTTTTGTTAATAATTTAACAAAATAAAGAGTTTATCGGGAGGAAGAGATCGTACCTGACTTATCTTGTCGATCTTGTTGTCCGTGTCTCCCCCTGAAGTGCTGCTTTCTTCCGACGTAGCTCCCCCTTCATTGATGCTCTCGATGCTCATTTCGGAATAGCTTGAATCGCAGTCGTCGTCTTGATGACTCGCCATTAATGCAAGCCCGGAGAATGCCTCGACTTCCGATTCGGACGACGTATCGTCCCACGTCGCCTTTAGAGCCTTGTGCTTTTGGATAGACTTCTTACCTTTATCATTGTCTTTGTTCTTTAGCTTGGGGTAGTTGTCCTTGACGTGCCCTTCTTTGTCGCAGTGGTAGCAGCGGATGGTCCTTTTCTTTTTCCCCATTTCCTCATCATCGAGAGAAGACTCCGACTCAGGTTCGTCTCTCGATGCTTTGAGGGCGACGTTGTGCTTAGGCTCCTTCGTACCTGCACATCTTGATTTATGCACTTCAAATGTCGAAAAGAATTCTTTTAATGTAATTTTCTCTAAATCTTTCGAAATGTAAAAGGCATCTACTAGTGACGCCCATTTTGAATTTCTCGGAAAAGAATTTACGCGTTCCTGAGTGAATCTCAGTTACTTACCTTTTCTCCGAGATTCGAAAGTCCAGTGACGATTTCTTTAATTCTCGAGTGCAGATGCGCAACTGTCTCGTCTTCCCCAAGTCTCGGGCTGGTGAGCTTATTGCGAAGTAGATCTCGTCTAGCGAGCCTAGGTTCGGACGTCTCTTCGTGTAGCTTGAGGAACTTCTCCCAAAGTTCCTTCACGGAGTTGTAGTTGCCGATTCGGTTGACTTCTTATGGCGGAAGAACGCTTAGCGGATGATATTCTGCTTTACCGTTCGCCACGTAGTTGGCCTGCTCCTTTTTCGTCCATTGATATTTTTCTTTGTCCTCTGGAGCTACAAAACCAAATTCCATTATTAGAATTAACTCAAAATCTGTTGGAGTTACAATTTCTGAGTTGTTTGGAATTGTTGAAAAAGCTTCTGGACCAAGGCTGTATTTATAGCCTTGGTCAGGGCGCCCCGAAGGGGTTCCAGGCGCCCTGGTGGGGGGGATAAAACTTTATCCCCCAACGTTCAGATCGCGATTGGCGCGATCTGGTCAAAAAGTCAACTATGGGCGCTCGGAAGGGTTCCGGGCGCCCTGGACAGTTCCGGGTGCCCCGGTTGGGAAAGTCAACCCCGTTGACTTTTTTCAGCCTGGGTTTTCTGCTCCGGCTCCATTCGCCTCAGACCGAGTCTTCCACTCGCTTGGGTGATCTCTGCCATTCGGAATAGGGCTTACCCAAACCCAACTTTCGATCTTCTCGAGCAGGCTTCCGCTCCGGCTTCTTGTCCCTCGGAATCGCCCCATGCTTCCTTCTCGTCCGCCAGCGTACTCATCCGCAGTCTTCGTCCCTCAGTCGCACCCCGTGCCGACCTTCTCGCTAGCTGCGTCTCTTGCTCCTCGAGCAGTCTTCCGCTCCGACTTCTCGTCCCTCGGAACCACTGCACTCTTCCTTCTCGTCCGCCGGTGTACTCTTCCGCAGCGTCTCGTCCCTCGGATGCACCGCGTGCTGTCCTTCTCGCTAGCTACGTCTTCCGCTCGACTACCTGTGTTCCTAAGCTCCTGCACACTTAGACACAAGGTTAAAAACACACAGGACCTAACTTAACATGTTGATCACATCAAAACATCCTTGGGATTCCAACAATTACCTTCTCCCCCTTTGATCACATAAAAAATGGGGTTCCAAGAAAAAATCTAAGGGTTAATCCTTTGAAATAAGTAAAGTATGTTTATATGAAATACTTTGAAAGATAGAAACCAAAAGAATTTTCTGATTGGCTTTTTTTATTCAATTTTTGAGAACTTGAAAAAAAAACATGCATTTTCAAGATGTATCACAAATTGCATTTTAGATAAGTAAAAAAAAATGATTAAAAAAAATTCTTCTTTATGCAGGAATAACTCAAACAAAATTTTCATAGTTTAACAATTTGCAAAAAAGAATAATACTAACTTATTATTATTATTATTATTATTATTATTTTTATATTTAAACAAAATTTGTTCTTAAGTTATTGTCATTTCTTTAATATCATTATGATATCTAAATTTCCATTTTAGTCTATCATAATTTCTCAAATCACAATTTTTTAAATTTAAAGTAGAAAATATTGAACATGCAGAAAATTATATTCTTTCCTTTATCATGTTACTTTCTATTGTTAGTTTATCGAGATTCTTTAATCGACAAGTTGTTGCTTGAGTTTCTTTTAACTCATTATTCTTAGTAAATAATTTTTAAGATTTTAATTCGCAAAATTCTTTCGACAAGATAATTTCTAATTTATAAAAATCTTTCGACAACGTTTCTAATTCGCAAAAATCTTTTGGCAATGTTTTGATTGACTTAATTAATTGGTCAAGAGATGAAGACCATACTTGACTTACCTTGTCGGCTTTTGATTCTCCCCCTATTGAGTTGTCTTCTTCCGAAGACTCTCCCCCTTCATCGATGCTCATCTGGGATGAGCTTTCTGTGTCATCGGCATGGAATTTGACTGTTAGGGATGTCCTGGCAGTTACCTCGATCTCGAACTCTTCTGACGATGACTTGGTGTCCATCAAGGAGTTGGATTTGACCTCAACTGGTTCTTCGTAGAGCTTCAAGAACTTTTTCCAAAGTTCTTTTGCGCTTTTGTATTTTCCGACTCTATCGAGATCCTTGGCAGGTAGTACGCTCAAAAGACTGGGCTCGGCCTTACCATTTGCCATAACCTCGTTACGTTGCTCATCAGTCCACTGATGCTCCTCAAGTTCTTCTCCTTCTTTGCTTTTGGACATTTCAAAACCATATTTCATTATTAGAAACATATTAAAGTCAGTTTTAAAATAAACCTGCATTCGTCGCATCCAAAAAGTGAACTCCCCCTCGAACGTTAGTGGGTAGATGCTCGTTCCGACCATCTTGTTGCTTCAGTCGGCGGTTAGTCCTGCTAAGGCGTCCTTGCTCTGATACCACTTGTTGGACCGCGTTGGCCGGCTAGAAGGAGGGTTGAATAGCCCTGTAAAAATAAAAAGCAATCCTTCTCGATCTTTCAAATAAACACTTGCATAAATAAAATAAACAAATAAAACAGGAAAGAAGAGGCAAAGGGGTTTTACTTGGTTACAACCGGGGAGGTTGTTAATCCAAAGAAGTTGAAGCACACTAACTATCTCCTTCAGGCGGAGAAGCCTCTTACAGTATTTAAGCATATAAAATAAAGAATCTAAACTACAAATGAAGCGCACAAGTGTTGGAAATGTCAATTGCTTGTCTGTTTCAGCTTCTTGGACCAAGGCTATATTTATAGCCTTGGTTGGGATGCCTGAAAGGGTTCTAGGCGCCTGGGAGGGGATAAAACTTTATCCTTACTCGCGTAGATCGCGTTGATCATGATCTGGATAATCATCTAGGTCCGAGCGCCCGGAAGGGTTTCGAGCGCCCAGACCAGGAAAGTCAATAGAGTTGACTTTTTCTAGTCCGGGCCCTCTGCTCCGGTTCAGCTTGCCTCGGTCCGAGTCTTCCGCTCTGGCTCCGCTTGCTTGAGTGATCTCGGCCATCTGGAATAGGACACACCCGAGCCAAACTTCCGGCCTTCTCGAGCAGCCTTCCGTCCCGACTTCTCGTCCTTCGGAAAAGTCGTGTGCTTCCTTCTCGTCTGCCAATGTACTCATCCGCAGCTCTTCGTCCCTCGGACACATCGAGCTCATTGGCTCTCTCCTGCGACGTCCTTCTTGCTAGCTGCGTCTCTTGCTCCTCGAGTAATCTTCCGCTCCGATTTCTAGTCCCTCAGAACCAGCGCACGCTTCCTTCTCGTCCGCCGGAGTACTCTTCCGTGGCACCTTGTCCCTCAGACGCACCGAGCCTGTCGGCTCTCTCCCCGTGTCGTCCTTCTCGCTAGCCACGTCTTCGGCTCGATTTCCTGTGCTTCTAAGTTCCTGCACATTTAGACATAGGGTTAAAACACCACAAGACCTAACTTAACTTGTTGATCACATCAAAACAACCTTGGGGCTCCAACACATTCCTTGCCTCTAGTAGTTGAAATTTTGATCGTATGGTGGTGGTTTGTTGACATTTCGTCCAAGCATCTCTTTGTGATCCATTTTTCTTGTAAAAAAATTAGAAGGAATGTCCTAAGACTAGGTCTTGGATTAATAGAGTTTGAAGTAAAAAAAAAAAGAAATATCGACGACTCAAGTTGTGTTGTACCAACTTCGAGTAAAAATCAAACGAGAAGGAATTGTTTGAAGAGGTAAACTTTACCAATTCAAATAAAATACGGAAAATTGAAATCCGAAAAGAAAAGAAAATAATTCCCCCTGGCTTGATTGGTGGTTATACCAATTCAGAGCAGAACCCGCTCTGATACCACTTATTGGATCGATACGTACATGGGGGGTGAATTACGTGGTTTTCAAAAACTTGTTTTATCATTTTTAAAGTCATGAGTGCGAATGCAGTGGAAAGTAGATACGAAATTGAAAACAAAAACTATAAGAAAACACAGTCGATTTACTTGGTTTGGAGCCTTCGGTGACTCCTACTCCAAGACATAGGTCCCGAGGACCTACCGATGGGTAATCTACTAAAAACCTCTTCCGGTACCTCCAAAAGAGGGAATCGAGTACAAAAAGATTAGAACAAGTGTAACACACTGCACTTGTCCTTTTGTAGAAATTAAGTACACAAACAAAATTCGTTATCGACACTTAAGGATCAAAATGGGAGCGTTCGTGTGTCTTTGTCGGTCTACCGGTCATGATTGGAAGTCCTCGGAATAGTCGTCGGGCGCAATAGCTTTGCAGCAGAGTCGTAATAGAAGCTTGGAGCATTCGGAAGCTCAAACGGATGTGCAATAGCTCGTATATCAATGTACTCTCAAAGCCTTCTCGAGATTGCCTTAAATATGGCTTGGAAGGTACCTTCCATAGCTGCTGAAGGCACCTTCAACCTGGTAAATTTGATCCCTAGCAGCCCGGTACTTATCTGAGACTACGTCCAAAATTTATTCTGTGGAAGGTGCCTTCCATAGCCATGGAAGGTGTCTTCTATGAACAGTACGAAGGCGCCTTCACTGCTTGAAGGCACCTTCGAACACTGTTCATTCGAAGGCAAATTTTTTTCTTTGTCTTGCAAAACAATTTTAATCCAAATAACCTGCAACACAAATATTAGGACAATAATAATTAATAATAAAAAGTAGTAATTAGTTCATGTCCTCCTAAACCATGAACTAGTCAAAGTCTCAGTTTAGGGATCCCAAATGGATTTAAACTAGACCGACACTTACTGTCCCTCAATCGGGACACGTCCTCACAAGGTCACTCTCCTCCAGTGACTTACCTTAACTTACCAACTTGTCAGACATCCGATCAACCCATCGACCTATCTTGACTCCATGCCAGTTATCCGATCGACCCATTGACCTAGTTAGACTTCTTGCCAGATATATGGTCAGCCCGTCGATCTTTCTGGACTTTATACCAACTATACGGTCGATCCGTTGACTTAGCTAGATATCCTGCCAGATATCCGGTCGATCCGTCGACCTATCTAGATTTTGTACCAGCTATCTGGTCCTGCGAACCTAGCTGGATTTCAACTTGGTGTCAAGTCCTCTGGACTCGTCAATTTTTATACACTTGATAAAGCAATTAGATAAATACTACATCTAACTTTAACTTATTTATTATATATCAAAATTAGATTATTAATGCAACCTGTATCGATAGGAACAACTGATTTACAAGGAATTTTTTTCGTC
This sequence comes from Zingiber officinale, assembly GCF_018446385.1. Lineage (NCBI taxonomy): Eukaryota > Viridiplantae > Streptophyta > Magnoliopsida > Zingiberales > Zingiberaceae > Zingiber > Zingiber officinale. Next base: position 142,619,109 of record NC_055986.1, read on the forward strand.
GCAAATGTATTTTGCAATAATTTTTTTTTAAATTTATGCTTAAATGATGAGTTTTTTTTGTAGTGATTAAATATATGGGAGTCGAGTAGGAATTTCTGCTTCAGTAGGGGTAGACTAAAAGAGGAAGTGGGAGGAAGGGTCCAGGAAGGACCTTGTGCTGGTCAAGAAGTTAGCTGACTTCGAATCCCACTCAAGTACATGAGCTGATGACCTCGGATCCCTCACTGGTATGCGAGATGGTGGATGGCCTCGGATCTCAAATCGGTCTACAACATGATGGCCTTGGATGTCGTGTGAGCATGGGTTCTTAATTCTGACTTATAAACTGGCTACCCATTGCAACAAGGCCGTAGATGGAAGGTATTCATAGTTTGTCCTGCTCCGCTTCTTCTTCCTCCTTTAGATAGTAGGAATTTTGTTCCGAGGCCACACTGGCTTGTTGTAAGCCCAACAGATGTGATTCCAGTACCCGTCCATCTGGAGATATTTTAAGTCCAGAAAATAAGAACATGGATCTCCCACCCGTTTACGGAAAATATAAATATCATTACACCATAACTCCAAGTCCGATCCAGGGCCACAAAAGGCTAAATACCAGAAGGCCAGAGAGTCAATAGCAAAACGCCAATCAGATCCATCCTCGGAGAGAGGCTTTATTCCGCGGAGTTGGAGGATAACCAGAATAATAGAAAATAGATCCATCCGCCGAGTTGGGAATCGATACAACGAAGTAAGAGATAATGAGAATGTCATCACCCCGAGCAATAAAAGCTCCACCCTTTTGGGAAGACAGACTTGATTCCACGAAACCGAGTAGGTAGCAAGAACACCACTATACCAACATACCCCTGGAGATAACCGAAATACCATCACCATAACCTTAGAAAACCAACCCCTTACTTATGACGTCACCAAAAACGACTACATCACCTACATCTGTGGCAAATTTGGCAAAAAAAAAAAAAGGTACCAAAAATATAGCGCGCGGAGTCATGGAGTGCTCGAAGAGCATGACAGAAGAGGAGCTCAACTACCCGTCGATTCTGCTGACCCCTAAAGTTGGGGCGACGACCAAGGTGAGTCTGGCAGTCACGAATGTCGGACCAGTGAGATCGAGCTATAAGGTATTGGTGACCATATCGAAGACTTTCGTGTCGGCTGTTGTCACCCCGAGACATTGACGTTCACTGAGCTGAACAAGCAGAAGTTGTTCACCGTGAGCACGGAATGGGGCGTCGATGGACCTCCCACTTCCGACATTAAATTCGTAGAGGAAAAGTTGACTTGGACTTCTGAGGATGATAAGCATGTGGTGACGAGCCTATTGGTCATCCCTGCCCTAGAGTGATCGATGAAGAATGTCTTCTTTCTTTCAAATATTATTGTACCTTCATGATTATTAAGAATGTATGAATGAATTAATTGGGTTTAATTGGGTGGGAGACCAAAAAAATTAAGTAAATGCTTTTTTTTAATATCATAAATTAATATTTTTATATATCAGGAAAAACAAGTTGAGAATTTATGCATCATAATTTGTATATCACAAGTATTCTATCAAATATTATGTGACAATTTACCAAAGAGCGCATGTAGATTTCTGAATTTATCAAAAAAAAAATGCACACTATTTTGATATTTACTAAAGAATGCACATTTTTAAGTGTATTTTCTATTTTATCCATCTGACAAATTTGACATTTTACTTTACTATGTTGTTTCTCACTCTCTCTTTTATTCCTCTCTCTTATGCATGTAACTAATCTTATTTTTCCTCTCCTCTCTTATCTTTCTTCTCTTTTTATTTTTCATACGTGCATGCATAACATAGGCCTGATATACAAATCATATCAGACCCACGATGTTTAGAGTTTAGTTGATTTTTTGATAATATTTTAATACATTTGAAGAAGTCAAAATAATCAATAAATAATACATTTGAACTCTTTGTAACCCCAGAAATCGATCCATTATTTATTTCAACTTCTACAGAGATATAAAATTATAATAATGATGAATCGACAAAACTCCTCATGCGTAGGCTTAACATGGAGGTTTTTTTACTGATTTTTATTACATTTTAATACCTTATAGATGTTAAAATAAACAATGGATAGCATATTTGAACTCTTTGCAACATCAGAAATCCACAAGAACTAAAATGGATGCAATCGGAGTTTTCTAGGTTCATCAGTGAGTTTAGAAAAAATCAATAAAAATCTCATATGTTGGGCTTGATATGGAATCATATCAGGCCTACGTTGGGCTTGATATGGAATCATATCAGGCCCAATGTTTGAGAAGTTTTACTGATTCTTTTTTTATTATATTTTAACACTTTTGGAAGTCAAAATAAACAATGGATAGCATATTTGAATACCTTGCAATATCAAAAATCTGCAAGAACTGAAATGGGCGCAATCAGAGCTCTTTAGGTCCATAAGTGAGTTTTGATCAAACCCACTGATGGACCTAGAGAGTTCCGATTGCACCCATTTCAGTTCTTGTAGATTTCTGATGTTGCAAGGAGTTTAAATATGCTATCCATTGTTTATTTTGATATCTATAAGGTGTTAAAATATACTAAAAAAGAATCAGCAAAAATCTCTAAATATTGGGCCTGATATGAATCGTATTAGCTTGAGTACTGATATTCCCCCCATACCCAGCTTACAAAGGTAAAAGGACACCAGAACTGGATGAAATTTTTAGGAGAGTACCGAAAGTTTCTAGGGGGAGGAACTCAGTTTAAACAAGGTGCCCTTCACTACATTGATGTCATCCAAGAGGTTGAGTACTGGCATTAAGTGAGTGTGACTTAACAGTTTGTTCAATTTAAGCATTTGCTTGTTCCTTCTACCTGTATGTGCTTGAGGATTTTTCATTCTTAATTGCACCAAACAAGTGACACAGAGTGTTGGAGCAATCATAGATATATCCATTATCAAATATGTTATCCATTATTTATTTTGACATCTGTAAGGTGTTAAAATGTAATAAAAAATCAGCAAAAAAACCTCTATGTTAGACCTACGCATGAGGAGTTTTGTCGATTCATCATTATTATAATTGTATACCTCTGTAGAAATTGAAATAAATAATGGATCGATTTCTGGGATTACAAAGAGTTCAAATATGATATTTATTGATTATTTTAACTTCTCCAAATGTATTAAAATGTTATCAAAAAATCAACTAAACTCTAAACAACGTAGGCCTGATATGATTTATATATCAGACCTATGTTATGTATGCACGCATGAAAAATAAAAAGAGAAGAAAGAGAAGAGAAGAAAGGAAAAATAAGATTAATTACATGCATAGGAGAGAGGAATAAAAGAGCGAGTGAGAAACAACAGAGAAAAGTAAAAAAGTCAGATTTGTCAGAAGGATAAAATGAGAAATGCACTTAAAAATGTGCGTTCTTTAGTAAATATCAAAATAACATGCGTTTTTTGATAAATTTAAAAGGTTACATGGGCCCTTTGATAAATTATCAAATATTATGATATTTTGCATCTTCCAGGTGATCACTGCCCGTGCAAGAGAATTCAAAGCAGCATAGCGCGCACACATGGAATTCTCTAGACTATTTTGCAAGAGATGTATATATATGCGCGCGCGCATACTAAATTAATATGCAGATGAAATGTTGAAGCGAAACTCCTTAGCAGCTATATGAATAAGAATAGCAGGCCGTAGCATGCATGATCCACAAAGGAACATTATACTTGAAAATCCAAGTGCATCTTCAATATGATCAAGTAAAATGTGAATCTAAACAACCGTAAACGCACAGAAACAGCCAATTGCTTGATCGACTAAGAACTTGAGCCAAACGAATAACGTATCAGAAAATGATGCTTGAGCACCTAGCAATTCTCTATCTCCACTTTATAAATCAATTTAGAAACTAATGCATTTTGCTAATTTGGGTAAGTCAGGGAGCTGAGCTGACTTATGAGAACGTATTTCAAGTCAGTTAGTTATGTGCTATTCCAGCCGACCATGACCAACCATAGTCAAGATACTAAGTTATGACGCAACACAAAAGTTTGCAAAACAAATATCCTCGACAAGTGCAAAATGTTAGCCTGAAGAAAAATAGAACGAAATTTTGAATAAGAACACGTGATACCAGTATAGGGAGACACGTGGGTGAGCAACCACGTGGTCATGATTTTTCTGTGCATGGTCATTATTATTTATTATTTTTAAAACCATTAATATCTCATCATCAAAAGATCAAAATTGGTCATTGACTATATTAAAAATATTAATATAAATTGTATTGTGCCCAATCAACAATATAATTTAGCCATATTATCTCTACTATATTAAAAATAAAATTAATCAGATATATATTCTTATACTTATTGCTCTCTAATTAAAATTTAAAATACTATAAAAGATATTTCTACTATATTGTCCATCCCTATAAGATGAAGAAATTATATCCTACTTAATTTTGACTAGTCGTCCTTGCCCATCTTTTTTATCATTGGCATCCGATCCAGACTATTAGTTGATCATGACTATTATTGATCAAGTCAGCACCCCTGTATTCAATCATCTCTCTCTCTTATTTTTCTTCTTGTACTTCTTGTCGAGTAACTAACTCAATGACTCAACAATTCTTCTCATTCATAGGTCTTGGATCAAGATTGTGGCTAAAGGGAAGAATAGTAGTTGCTTTTGTCTAGTGCTCGTGTTATATTTTATTAATACACCAGGTAAATATTAAACAACATAAATATAATAATATAAACCCACATAATATAATAAATCAAGACAACGTTGGTACAACGGAACCGACGAAAGAGAGGTGAATTATCTTAAAAAATAAATAAATTTCTTTCTCGATCCTTTGATTAGTAGTACAATTATAATAACAATAATAAAACTGAACTAAATAATTTCAAAGAAAGACGTAAGGACGCAAATTAATTTGGTTGCAACTTAGATGGTTGTTAATCCAAGACAGTGAAAGACACTAATTCCTTCATTGCAAGCGGAGAAGTCTCTTACAGACGTTGACAGCTCAAGAAATAAAATAGGAAAAAGTACAAAAGTTGTTCAAGTTGTTGAATATTTCCTAGCTCCAGGAGTCTTTTTATAGCTCCTGGAAAATCCTATCCGTGGGTGGAAGACACCTTCAAAAGGGTTCAAGGCACCTTCAAGTGGATAAAGTTTTATCTACAACTTAACGGAAGCAAACGGTTACTTAAAGTTGATACTGTTCATTGAAGGCGCCTTCAAGTCTTTGAAGACGTCTTCGTACTGTTCATGGAAGGCGCCTTCCAAGCCTTTGAAGGCACCTTCATATTGTTCATGGAAGGCGTCTTCATATTGTTCATGGAAGGCGCCTTCCAAGCCTTTGAAGGCGCCTTCGTACTATTTATCCGAAAATGGTTAACTTCCCTTGTTAACTATTTTTTGCTCCACTCGCTTGGGTGATGCTTCGGGCGTCTGGAATTGAGCTCACTCGAACCAAACTCCGACATTCTCCTCTAGCAACCTTCCTCCCCGGCTTCTCATCCCTTGGACCGCCACACACGCCCTTCTCGTCTCTTGGACCGCCGCGCACATCCTTCTCATCCTTAAGTAAGAAAAAGTTAACCCTAAAATGATCAAGAGAATAAAATAATAATTAATATTTCTTAATTAATTTTCTCTTGGATCAATTATTATTGCATATCTTTTTACATATCTTTTCCTAACTCTAACCCAAGTTGTCATTGCATCAAAAATAGAGAAATTGTTGGTGTGATTTGCACTAACGGTCTAACTCAGATTTTGATGAATGGTAAGTGAGTTAAGTTAGATATTGTCATAGTTTAACCTTGTTATCGAGTATGTAGGGTTGACTACACCTAGTGAGAATGTTCAATTCCTAATTGGTTGAAAACCGGATGTGTGATTTCAGTAAGTCAGGATGTTCGATTCCTAATAGGTTGAAGTCCAGATATGAGATTCTGGCAAGAGTCGGGATGTACGATTCCTGATTGGCGAAGACCGGATATCCGATTCTGGTAGATCGAGATGTTTGATTCCCGAAGTCCGGATATGTGATTTCGGAGGTAACTCTACACCTGGTAAGTGGAGGTAAGTCACTGAAGGAGAGTCACTATGTGAGGATGCGTCTCCATTCGAAGGGACAGTATGTATTGGTCCAATTTAGGTCCATTTCGAAAACCTAAATTGAGACCCTAACTAGATTTTAGTCTCGGGGAGACAAGATCTAAGTACTACTTCTTACTATCATTGTGCTAAACTTTATCTTGCAGGTATACTTTATATTGTTGAACTAACATATTTTACAGGACAAAAGGAGCACAAAATTCTCGGGTGAACAGTGCCCGAGGCGCCTTCCATAGTATGGAAGGTGCCTTTAATGCCATGGAAGGCGCTTTCAATGCCATGGAAGGCGCCTTCTGTAGGATAAAATTCAGACTTCGTTGTAGATAAGGACCGGGTTGTTCGGGATCAAATTTCTCATATTGGAGGTGCCTTCAAGGCTATGAAAGGCGCCTTCCACACCCTTTATAAGGGTGTTTCGCCCAAGCCATTAGAGACAACTACTACACGAGCTTCTACGCGTTCGATCGACTTTCCGACTACTTTGACTTCCTGCTGCTACTTCTTAAAAGTCGGTCTGCCACCAAGCTACCCTTCCGAGTCATCCGATCATCTCCGGCAGATTGACAGCAACACACAAGCGCTCTTAATTGTTGGTAATATTTTATTAAGTGTTTCACTTTTTATTACTGCTTTAAAAAGGGGAAGTGTTAGGTTGTTTCACTGTCCCTATCTCTTGTATTTGATCACCTCTTCCGACAGTTTCGAAAGAGGCTTTTAGTAAATTGTCAATCGATAAGTCAACGGGACCTGGGTCTAGGAGTAGGAGTCGCCGAAAGCTCCAAACTAAGTGAATCCTTGTGTTCGTTTTTGTCTATTTCTTTCTCTGCTACGTACTCTTGTTTTAAAATGTCAAAAAGATGACTTTTGAAAACCACGTGATTCACCCCCCTTCTCACGTGTATCTCGATCCATCATGTAGTTCTTGCTTAGAATTCGCTGCTCCAAAACTTCTTCCCTTAGGATATTTTCATTTGCCAAGTATCAAGTTACTCTTGACCTGCTTGAATTTTTCCCTTACTTAATGTTTAGTTCTCTTAACCTGGTAGTACTTTCTCTTGCCAGGCATCCAATCACCCTTGACTTACTTGGACTTTTCACTTGTCATACATCCGGTCAATCTTGACCTACCTGAACTTTCCATTTGCTAGCCATTTGGTTAACCTACTTTACCTTTTATAGTTATCCAGTCAACCTTTGACTTGACTAGATTACTCACTTCCAAATATCTGGTCATATTTGGATCAACTCTTAGTCACCCTTGATTAGATATAAACCGAAACTTTGGATGCTGATTGCACCAACAATCTCCTAGTTTTTTAATTTTTGACAAAATAAGAGGATATTAATTTTTCTAACTTAAACCTTTCTCTTTCCCTTTGACATACATAAAAAAGGTAATTACCTAAGGTCCTCCTTAGGTTTTGCATCATCAATATTTTTCCTTAGTCAAAATTTATAACAATATGACATCGGGCAGGATAACAATTATCCTATAAGCCGACGAGAAGGGAGAATTGAGGAGAAGACAAGAAGAGAATCCAAAAAAAAAGCAGGAAAATCGTTGTTTGCTAAAAAAAAGAAACCTTTATTAATAATTGATCCGGTGGTAAGAACAGGGGACCCCGTTCGGTGAGGTCAACGTCACGTGGAAGTCAAAGTGGAAGGAGGCCCGTCCGGAGATGGGAGGTCCGAACGGCCGACCGACCGTTCGGTGGAGTCAACGTCCGGAGAGGGCTGGGTCCGACCGGCCGGCCGACCGGTGTCGGGCTGATGGTTAAAGGCGCCCTGTAGGAAGTCAGGGTTCCGGCGCTCAGTGGAAAAGATTGCAGGGCCGAGCGGACTGCACGCTCGGCCAAAGCCATAAGGTAACATACTGCTAATGGTTTCCACAAAGCACGTGATTAAGAATCTCCCAAGTAGACCACCGTATACATCCGGACGGCTGTCGCGGAAGTTGGCCGGCCGGACGCCAGATCTGGAGTGAAGGGGAAGAGGACAAGGGACATCTTTGTCTGATAGCGAGTATGTTCCGCATGTAAGCCATACTCCAAATCTTATGACAGGAGATTCCGCTGTCCCATCGAGGACATGCCTGGACTGTAGCAGTATGGGTCAGGTAAGCTCACTGACAAGCCCTTACTGGGGTATGGGCCATGGACACGTGTACACCTCGGTATGTGTACACTCGCTTCTCTACTGCTCTATATAAGGGCCCTCACCCTTCGCCTGAGGTAGGTATTCTACGAGTCTCGGAGCCACTTTCTTTCTATTGAGCTTCGCCTGACTTGAGCGTCGGAGGGTCGCCGCCAGGAACCCCTTCCCGGCCCGACTTCTGTGCAGGTTCGCCGGAGCTTCGGAGGCCTACGCCATCGACTAGGAGCGCGCCACGTGCCCAGCGTCCTTTGGTTCGGCGATTCGGACAGGATCAATTTGGCGCCGTCTGTGGGAACGCTCCTGCATCCGATCGGAAACAATGGACGAGGTTGGACGACAACATATGGTGACGCTTTCGAACGAGGAACTCGACGCTCTGATCGAGATAAGGGCCGCCAAGCTCGTAGAGCAAAAACAGAAAGCCACAGCCGAGCGGCCGGAGCAACAAGCAACATCAGCGTCTGGTGGCCGAGCGGAAGCACCACCGACCACCGTTGCATTTCATCGAGCCTTATTCCGCACCCCTGAAGCTGCAGCAGCTTAAAAGGACCGGGGATCTTCTTCGGATGAAATGCCTAGACGAGAAGACAGAAAAGGGAAAGCCCCCCGAGCGGACGCATCGTCCGAGCGGATCAATTGCCAATTTTCAGAGGCTATTCTGCGAGATCCCCTGCCAAAGCACTACGTGCCTCCGACGATCGGCGACTATAATGGAACAACCGACCCGGATGATCATCTGGGTAAGTTCGATAACACAGCTACTCTCCATCAATACGCAGATGGAGTAAAGTGCCGAGTTTTCCTCACCACTCTCTCGGGATCGGCTCAACGGTGGTTTCGGAGGTTGCCGGACGGATCCATCACAAGCTTCAAGGACTTCCGAACGGCCTTCCTCCACCATTTTGCAAGCAGCCGACGCTACCAGAAAACGAGCGTGAGCCTGTTCGCCATCAAGCAAGAAGCCCGTGAATCGCTCCGAGCTTACATCCAGCGGTTTAACCAAGTGGCGATGGACATTCCAACAGCCACCTCGGAAACCATGATGAATGCCTTCACACAAGGCCTAGTGGATGGGGATTTCTTCCAATCGCTCATCCGAAAGCCGCCCCAAGACTACGATCATATGCTACATCGGGCGAATGAATACATCAACGTGGAAGAGGCACAAGCGGCTAGGAAAAAAGAAACTCCAACCGAGAGGGCTCCTCCGGGCGAGCGGAAACCACACGCCACACATCAGCCGCCCAGAGGACCAAGGGCCGAAGCAATCCGATCCCCCCACGTCAGGTCCCATGTGCAAGAGGTAGCTACCGCCCGGCCCAAGCCAAGGAAGAAATGGACCCCGATGTTCTGTTCCTTCCACTGGACGGATACGCACAACACAAGGGATTGTCGAAGTCTTCCCTTCGTGGCTCATCCTGTGCCCCAGAATGCCGGACGACGGTCTCCCTCAGTCGACAGGCGACAGAGAACTCATGAAGCCGATAGGCCACAGCAGCAATAGACTCCCGATCGGCATCGTTCCCCAAGGCCGGAGAATCACCGAAAGTCACGAGAACGGTCTCGACCGTTCGCTCGGGAAGAAGAAAATAGAAGCAATACTTCCCGAGGCGAGATCAACATTATTGCTGGCGGGCCGACCGGAGGAGACTCCAACCGAGCAAGAAAAGCGAGCGCCCGGCAGCTCCAGATCCATGCGGTCGGCTGCAGCCAAGAGCGGGCGAGCGGACCCGAAATCAGTTTTGGGCCCGGGGACTTGGAAGGAGTCGAAGTGCCGCATGACGACGCTCTCCTCATCAAAGCGGTAATAGCAAATTATACAATCCACCGCGTTTTTATTGACACAGGGAGCTCTGTCAATATCATATTCAAGAAAGCCTTCGATCAACTACAAATTGATCGAGCCGAGCTGTTGCCCATGACAACCCTGCTCTACGGGTTTACGGGCAACGAAGTTCTGTCGGTCGGACAGATCCGACTGTCTATCTCTCTAGGAGAAGAGTCGCTCAGGAGGACGCGGACAGCAAATTTCGTGGTGGTGAACTCGCCCTCATCCTACAACGTAATTTTGGGACGATCGGCGCTTAGCGAGTTCCGAGCGGCCGTCTCCACCTTTCACCAGAAGATCAAGTTCCCCGTCGAGGACAAAGTGGGAGAAGTACGGGGAGATCAACTAGTAGCTCGGCGATGTTACGTTGAGATGGTCCGAGCCGAAGCCAGTTCCGCTCGGAAGGCGCCCCGGATCGAGGTAAACGCCATAACAGAAAAGCCTCCCACTTTAATTTATGAAGAAAAGGAAGAAGTGCAGATTCATCCCACTCGGTCGGAGGGCACAACCTTTATTGCGTCCGATCTGAAGACCAACCAGAAGGAGGAGGTGATCCAATGCCTCCAAAGAAACCATGATGTCTTCGTCTGGTCAACACATGAGCTGCCCGGAATTTCACCAAGTATAGCGCAGCATGAGCTCCACGTCCGACCGGACGCTCGGCCAGTGAAGCAGAGAAAAAGGGATTTCAGCGCTGAGCAGAACGCCATCATCCGGGCGGAAGTTGAGAAGCTCTTGGAAGCCGGCCATATACGCGAGGTCCAGTTCCCTAGCTGGTTGGCTAATGTGGTGCTGGTCTCCAAGCCGGGCGGCAAGTGGAGAGTCTGCATAGATTTTCGGGATCTCAACAAAGCTTGCCCGAAAGATTTTTATCCCCTGTCTCGGATCGATCAGTTGGTGGACTCCACGGCCGGCTGCGAGTTGATATGCATGCTCGACGCCTATCAGGGGTATCATCAAGTGCCGCTCGCCCGGCAAGACCAAGAAAAAGTTAGCTTCGTGACGATCGACGGCACATACTGCTATAATGTGATGCCGTTCGGGTTGAAGAATGCTGGAGCCACCTATCAACACTTGATGAACAAAGTGTTCAAGGAGCAGATCGGGCGAAATCTGGAAGTGTATGTGGACGACATTATCATCAAATCCGTCCGAGCGGCCGATCTCTTCAAAGACATGGAGGAAACCTTCCGAACGCTGCGCAAATATGGAGTCAAGCTAAATCCCCATAAGTGCCTGTTCGGAGCAAAAGGAGGGCGTTTCTTGGGGTACATAGTGACCGAGCGGGGTATTGAAGCAAATCCCAGTAAAGTAAAAGCCCTACAAGACATGCCGCCCCCAGGAAATTTGAGGGAGGTGCAGCGTCTGACCGGTCGGATAACGGCATTGTCCAGATTTATCTCCAAAACCGCCGATCGGAGCCTACCATTCTTCAAGATCCTGCGCAAGGCTACTAAGTTCCAGTGGGATGAAGAATGCGACCGAGCATTCAAAGAATTGAAGGCATATCTTAATTCTCTGCCTGTACTTGCCAAGTCGATCGGGGGTGAGTCACTTTATATTTATCTGTCTTCAACTGAGCATGCTGTAGGCTCAGCACTTGTGAGGTCGAGCGGCGATGAGCAGCCGGTGTATTTTCTGAGCCACATTTTAAAAGATGCTGAATCTCGTTACACCGGGCTCGAGAAGTTGGCCTTTGCTCTGGTTCTAGCCGCTCGGCGCCTTCGACCATATTTCTTGGCTCACACCATCATTGTCCGGACGAACAGTCCACTAGGAAGAGTACTGTTGAATCCAGAAGCGTCCGGACGGCTCATCAAATGAACTACAGAATTGAGCGAATTCGATATTCAATACCAACCCCGCTCGGCAATCAAGACACAATCTTTGGCAGATTTTATCACCGAAGTGCAAAGGCCAGAGCCAGAAGCCATGTGGAAGATATTTGTGGACGGATCATCCAATCGGCTCGGGAGCGGTATTGGTGTATTATTGCTATCTCCGCAAGAAGAAAAGATGCATTTATCCGTCCGGCTGGATTATAAAGCTACAAACAATGAGGCAGAGTATGAGGCCCTCATAGCTGGCTTGCAGGCAGCACGACATGTGGGAGCCGGTCGGGTAACGCTTCATTCGGATTCGCAGTTGGCCACTCAGCAGCTCGCTGGTGCCTTCGAGATCAATAGTGCTCGGCTCAAGCTCTACGCTGAAGCCTTCGAGAAGCTCAAAGCCGATTTTAGAGAAGTTATTGTCCAGAAGATACCCAGAGCGGAAAATCAAGCAGCTGATGAGTTAGCCAAACTTGCGAGTTCAATAACGCCGGTCACAATTCAGCAGCCAATCGAAAAAGTACTGTTGGTGGCGCACGTCGACCGGATGGAAGGCCTCACATTTCCAAGCGACTGGCGGACACCCATCATAGAATTCCTCCGCTCGGGCGCCACGCCATCCGATGAGTATGAAGCCCAGCTGCTAAGGAGGAGAGCCGGTCGGTTCACACTCATCGGCGATCAGCTCTACAAAAAGGCTTTCTCACGCCCGCTATTGAAATGTGTGAACTCGGAAGATGCTACGTATATCCTCCAAGAAGTTCATCAAGGATCATGCGGAGGACATCCGGGTGGACGATCGCTGGCTAAGAAGATCCTGCTGGCCGGATACTTTTGGCCAACACTGCAAGTGGATGCCGCTCGGACAGTAGCGACGTGCCTTTCATGCCAGAGGTATCACAACTTCTCCCACCGACCGGCGGAAGAAATGAAGGCATCTACAGTGTCTTGTCCATTCGACCAATGGGGAATGGATATCGTGGGACCTTTCCCCATGGCGACCGGGCAGCGAAAGTTCCTGATTGTCGCTGTCGACTACTTCTCTAAGTGGGTGGAAGCCGAGCCGCTGGCCAAGATCACCGAGCAGATGGTCAAGAAGTTTATATGGCGACACATCATCTACCGGTTCGGCATCCCTCGTCGACTTGTGTCCGACAACGGGCGGCAATTCGCAGGGAAGTTACTTGAAGATTGGTGCAAGAGCTATGGAATTGAGCAACACTTCACGTCCGTGGCCTATCCCCAAAGCAACGGTCAAGCCGAAGTAGCCAATCGGGAAATTCTTCGAATTCTGCGCACTCGGCTCGACCACTTGGGAGGAAGCTGGGTGGACGAAGTGCCGGGCGTCCTATGGGCTCTCCGAACGACTCTAAAAGAAGGAACGGGCGTTACGCCGTTCCATCTGGTGTACGGTGGCGAAACGGTGATTCCTGTCGAAGTCGGTGTCGAGTCCGCCCGGATCCAGCATTACGATAATGATAACGCCGAGCGGAGGAACATGGAGCTGGATTTGGTTGATGAGGAGCGAGCCACGGCGTCCGTCTGGCTGATGGCGTACCGTCAATGAATGAAGCAAAACTACAACCGTCGCGTCATTCCCAGATCATTCCAGGTCGGCGATCTTGTCTGGAAGAAAGTCAAGCCGGTCGGCGACGTTGGCAAGCTGGAGGCACCGTGGGTGGGCCCCTTCAAGGTTATTGAAAAGCTCCGCTCAGGAGCCTATTATTTGGAGGGTGAAGACGGGCGGCAGCTGGATCGACCGTGGAGTGCGAATCATCTCCAGCCTTATCGAGCGGGGTGAAAGGTGCACGAATGTAAATCATTTTTGTATATGTTAAGTCGCCCATGTCCTTGTAATGCAGGAAGAAAAATTAATTCAAAGGATGGCCTATGGGTTCGCCGAGCGGCAGCCTCAAAATTAGCCTTGAAGACCGTCGAGCTCCGACGTTAAATATCGAGAGACGAGCCGGCGTCTATAAACGTCCGAGCAGAAGACCGTCGAGCTCCGACGTTAAATATCGAGAGACGAGCCGGCGTCTATAAACGTCCGAGCGGAAGACCGTCGAGCTCCAACGATTAAATATCGAGAGACGAGCCGGCGTCTATAAACTTCCGAGCGGAAGAGGGTAATAAGGACTGTAAGCGTCCAAAGATCTCTGCTATCAAAGCTTCAATATTGTTCGACCGCCTCTACGTTCCGCTCGGCCCTGTACCCAAAGGTACATCGGAATCTAGCGAACGACCTCTGCTATCTCGGCGGAACGTTACCTATTTAGCCGAGCGGAAAGGTTACGCAAAATACTTTGTAAAAATCCCTTTCAAATGCTAGAGGTATGATAAAAGGCGAGCGGACAGCACACAGGCAAACTTCCATTCAAGAAATTATATCAAAGAAACAGCAAACAAAAGGAGATTACATTAAGAAAAATAAGGCCGAGCAGCCAAATCACAAAAAGGGGTAGTTTATAACCGAGCGGCTATATTACATTTAAACTTCTACTCTAAATAATCGTAGAGGTCCTTAGGTATGTTGTCAAGAAGCGCCACCTGATCGGCTGCTGGAATGACCGCGGACTCGGGAAGATGCCCCTTCGACTTCAAGTAGGTAGTGGTGGCGGTCATGGCCAGATCAAAAGCGGTATACATCCGCTCACAAACTTTCTCCGAGAATTCGGGCGAGCGGATGTAGCCCTGTCTTAAAGCTGCGACCCGACTCGGCTCAGCCTCTTGGTACTCTTTGAAGGCCGATTGAGCTGCAGCAAGAGATTCTTGCAAAGTGGTCAGCTCGTCCTTATGCTTGCTGGCGTCGGCCGAGCGGCTCACTTTCTCTTGGTCGAGCTGCTCCCTCAACTCCTTGACCTTCAGTTCCAGGCCCCAAGCCTCAACATTCTTTTTCTCCAGATCGGAGATGGTCGTGTTTTTCCGAGTGGTGGCCAAGGTTATCTTTGTGTCGAGCGACTTAACTTGCCGCTCGAGCTCGGCCAGATGGTGAGCCTGGTCGGTTGTCTTCTTCTGCTCGGCCGCTAGCAAATCCTGAGCTTTCTTAAGCTCCTCCTGCAGCTCGGAATATGACGGGCCGTGAGAGCCGGATGGACCGTCTGCCGCCTTCAGTTGCCTCAGCTCCTCGTCCACCATAGCCAGGCGGTTGGAGACGGCTATCTCTTCCACCCATCGCTGATGCAAAAAGACGAAATTGTTAAAGGCCGAGCGGAAAAATGCAAGTGAAGCTTCAGAAAAACAAACTTATCCCCGTGGACTCCTGCATGTGGTTGTTGGCCAAGTTCCGGAGGGGGATCATTGCAATGCGCGCCCGAGCGTCGGCCCACATCTCGGCCAGAGGCCCTTTCAAGGTGATGGTGTGCTCGGGCGTGGTTGGCCGGTCGACTTCTGGCAGCAATTCTTCAGTCGGGAGATGAAGGGTGACCCGTATTGTGCGGCCGTGACCAGGGATCGTCCGACCGGGATCAGAAGCCGGCGCAGAAAACTGTGAATGGATAGTTGAGCGCTTGACTGAGTGACGAGCGGGCGGACGGGTGTTGACCGGAATAGCCTCAATGGGGGCTTCCGGCTCGTCCCATTCAGAAGGCGTCCGTTCGGACGAAATGGCTTCGACCTCGGGCGCTTTGCCTCGAGCGGCGGCTGTTTCCCGCTCGGACGGTTGGACCGCTGATGTAGCCGAGCGCAGGGGAGTCTCCACTCGGCGCCTCTTTTGTAGAGGCTGCTCCTCCTCCTGAGCGGAACCTTCCTCGGGTGCGGTTTGTTCCCCTGGGGGGGTGGCTCCGCTGACCACGTTTGGCTCAGAAGCTTGAGCGGCCGACTCAGCCTGAGTCCCGCTCTCCCCCTCATGAGATCCGACCGGCTGGATACCCACCGCCTCCATCTCCTTTGCTGCCGCGGCCTCGAGCGCCGCCGCCTTCTTTTTCAAGATGCCAGCCATCACTGACTCCATGACGATGTTTGCTGCAAAGGAAAAATGAGGAAATCAGTTAGCAATCAAAGTGAATGCACAAGTAAAATTCTTACCGAAGCCGGTCGGAAGAGGAGTTCGAATGGGACTCAAGCCGAAGATGTACATCACTCCCTCGTGAAGAAGTTTATTGATGTCAAGGCGCAGACCGGCTAGCATATTTGCAGCATGAAGGTACTCCGGTCGGGTCTTAAATTTCTTCAGATCGGGAGTGGGGGGCAAGCCGACCTGCCACTTTGTTGGGAAGGTGGCCTGATCGGGCATACGGATGTAGAAAAAATAATCCTTCCAATGTTTATTGGAAGAAGGAAGTTTGTTGAAGAAGACCAAACCGGGCCGAGCCTGGAACATGAAGGTGCCCGACTCGGCTTGCTTGGGGTAGTAGAAATAAAAGAAGACCTCCGGTCGGAGGGGGATGTTGTGAATCTTGAACAAAACAACAACATCGCAGAGGAGACGGAAGGTATTGGGTACAAGGCTGCCGAGCGGCACACCGAAAAAATTACAAACGTCTATGATGAAAGGATGTACAGGGAACCGCAGACCGGCGGTAAACTGGTCTCGGAAGACACAAAAACCTCCGCGCGGCGACCTGTGCGGCCGAGCGGAAGGACCGGCTAAAAGAAGTTCAAAGTCTTCGGGGATTTCGAAAGTGTCTGTCAGAATATCAAAATCGCGCTGGTCGAATCGGGACTGCATGGTGGTGTACCACGGGCCGAGCGACTGGTCTTCGGGATTTGAAGAGCTAGCCATGGGCCGATCGGAGGATTCAAAAGGCAAAAAGGCAGGAGAAAAACAACAGCAGACGAAAGGAGATTTCAAAGATCGAAACTGAGAAAGGAATGCGGAGGAAACACCGGAAAGGAGGGAGGAAAGATATAAAACCTTACAGCGGGGAAAGGGATCAAGGAAAAAGGCGCCGGAGAGCGTCGGAGAGCAGAAACAGGATCGCCGGAGCTCCAAAGCACTGGAGGCAGTGGTCGAGATCGCGGAAGCAAATGAGGGAGAGAAGGAAACGAAGGCTTTATAGGGCGGAGGCCGGCCGGCCTCCACCGTTGGATCCAGGTCACGGGAATCAAAGCGTGCATCTTGCCGTCCATTTCGAATCGCTTCGATCACATCAAAACACCATGCCGCCGCCGCCGTAGGCTGATGGCAGTGCGCCACATGGCATTCTACCATTCGGAGCATTTAATGAAAGCATGCTCAACCTTAATGTCGAAGATTGGCGCAAAACACGAGGAGATCCGGTGAATACCATTGTTGATTTGTTCAAGGCCATCTCTGCGGTCGGTCGATCGGAGGATACTAGCACGGAGGAGCCGCCCGGCTAGATTCGCAGTCCAGTCAGTCGGACAATTCGCCTCCTTCGACTAGACTTAAAGGGGAGGCAAGTGATCCGGTGGTAAGAACAGGGGACCCCGTTCGGTGAGGTCAACGCCACGTGGAAGTCAAAGTGGAAGGAGGCCCGTCCGGAGATGGGAGGTCCGAACGGCCGACCGGTCGTTTGGTGGAGTCAACGTCCGGAGAGGGCTGGGTCCGACCGGCCGGCCGACCGGTGTCGGGCTGATGGTTAAAGGCGCCCTGTAGGAAGTCAGGGTTCCGGCGCTCAGTGGAAAAGATTGCAGGGCCGAGCGGACTGCACGCTCGGCCAAAGCCATAAGGTAACATACTGCTAATGGTTTCCACAAAGCACGTGATTAAGAATCTCCCAAGTAGACCACCGTATACATCCGGACGGCTGTCGCGGAAGTTGGCCGGCCGGACGCCAGATCTGGAGTGAAGGGGAAGAGGACAAGGGACATCTTTGTCTGATAGCGAGTATGTTCCGCATGTAAGCCATACTCCAAATCTTATGACAGGAGATTCCGCTGTTCCATCGAGGACATGCCTGGACTGTAGCAGTATGGGTCAGGTAAGCTCACTGACAAGCCCTTACTGGGGTATGGGCCATGGACACGTGTACACCTCGGTATGTGTACACTCGCTTCTCTGCTGCTCTATATAAGGGCCCTCACCCTTCGCCTGAGGTAGGTATTCTACGAGTCTCGGAGCCACTTTCTTTCTATTGAGCTTCGCCTGACTTGAGCGTCGGAGGGTCGCCGCCGGGAACCCCTTCCCGGCCCGACTTTTGTGCAGGTTCACCGGAGCTTCGGAGGCCTACGCCATCGACTAGGAGCGCGCCACGTGCCCAGCGTCCTTTGGTTCGACGATTCGGACATGATCAATAATTAAGGGATGGTTACTCATACAACTATACAGATATTTATATAGACTCTAAATCCTAAGACAAAAAAGGAAAGAAAACATAATATATGGACCTCAATTCTAATCTTGTAGAGAAAGAAAAGAGATCTTTCTAGAAAAGGAAATCTCTTGATCGGAATTAAAATTAATAAAATAGGGCGTTGTTATGACTAATGCCCCATAATTACTAAGAATACCAAAAATATCCTAAATATCATAAAATAAAAATTACTAAAAATAGTATAAAAACTTTGGAGGTTTGGATTAGAGCCTAAATAGTAGAATTTGAGTCCAAAAATTGGTGGTTCGGTTACCCAAATAACAAATGTAAATTTTCAAATTTTGCACATATGGCGATCGTCAAAGTCTGATTCTGAGTTTTGAGTCAAAAGTTATAATTGTTTGAAGCTCAAAAGGTCATGTTGGGTTAATCCTGCATTAGTGACGCTATTATAGACTACTATGACCCATAATTACCAAAAATACCAAAATACCCTAAATATCATAAAAATAAAAATTATTAAAAATAGTAATAAAATTTGTAGATACTCATATGAGGGTCTAAATAGTAAAATTTGGACTAAAAAATTGATAGTTTCGGTACCCTACAATAAATATAGATTTTTCTAAGTATGGACACATGACCCCTAACAAAATCTGATTCCAAATCTCAAATTAAAAAATATGACGGTTTAAAATTTAAAAGGTCATATTAGATTTATCCGGCATCACTATACATTTGACAGACCATTTTTTTTCTTTGAACATATTAACTTTTAACACTTTTAAAAAGTTCAACAACCGTTACGATTTTATAACATTGTGTAGGTTCATGATTTTTAAAGATCTTTTGTAATGTCAATTTTCAAAGTTTTAATTTTGAAATTTTCAAGTAAATTTCAAATAATTTTTACAAACAAATTCAAACAAATAAGAAATTTTTTAAAAAATAATAAAATATTTTTTAAAGACTTTAAAAATTTTCTAAGTATTTTTTAAAAACATTTCAAGTGATTTTTAAAATATTTTCAAAAAAATTCCAAATTAATGGATTTTAAAAAATAAATTTTCAAGTAAATTTCAAATAACTTTTACAAAAAAATTCAAACGAATAAGAAATTTTTTAAAAATGAATAAAATATTTTTTAAAGACTTTAAAAATTTTCTAAGTATTTTTTAAAAACATTTCAAGTGATTTTTAAAATATTTTAAAAAAAAATCTAAATGTTTTTTCAAAAACTTTCCAAGTTAATGGATTTTAAAAAAATTTCTAAGTATTTTTAAAAGAATTTTTTAGGTATAATATTATTTTTAAAAAATCCTTTTAAATTTTGATTCATTAAGTATCTCTTCTTAATTTGACGTACTCTTATAAAGATATACCTATGAGTCTAGAAGTTTAACATTGACTAAAGGATCGGAGTTCAGACTAAGGGTTGGTCCACAATCATTATTTTTAAATTATATATATATATATCAATGTTTCAAAAAAAAAATTTTAAAAATATTTCTATAATTTATACATTTTTAAAACCTTTTTTAAAAAAATATTTTTAGTTTAATTGTGCTTATCATTTCACTCTGTGTGTTGCCTTTTTAGTTCTATGATATGTTTTTTTTTAAAAAAAAAATATTACCTAATTAATTTTAAATTTAAATCTGGAAGGTTGTTTGATCTTGGGTTAAATTTAAATTTAATGGTAAATTAGTTAAATAGGTATTTTTAAAATTGACTTTTAGGTCATAGTGAGGTAGAGAGATATTCTTAATCTGATCAATAACCACATCATTAGGCAAAATCTTTTTAGAAAATTACATACTCAACCAATTTATTAAAAAATCTTAGTCTAACTAATTTATGATGAGATTAGCTCCGGTCAATTCTACTTAACTAGGTGAGGTAAGAGGGATATATAAGTCTTATCCAAAGTAAACACTTCAGCAAAGTATATCCCTAATGTACTACCTCTTGTTAACTTGGAAATAGAACATTTAATATTTTCTAAAATTCAATTTTGATTGGTGTGAGTTCCTTTGACATATTCTATACAAATATCAAAATTTGAAATGTCAAGGAAATCAATAATTACTTGTGACAGTCATCTTGTGACCCAACCAAAATAAGGATCTCCATTATTATGTTCCATATAAGCTTCATTAATCATTGATCCTGTCCGAACGTTGAATCGATGGACGTTGGGTACGTGGCTCTCTTCCAACTGATGACGTGAGTCTCTGACCGGCCGTATGGAGCTCCGGCGAATCTACAAAGAAGTCGGGCCGGGAAGGGGTTCCCGGCGACGACCCTCCGACGCTCAAGTCAGGCAGGAGGAAAATGCAGAGGTGACTTTGAATCTCAGAGAATGCGTACCTCCGGCGAAATATGAGGACCCTTATATAGAACTGTGAGGAGGCTTATGCACACATACCGAGGCATACACGTGTCCTCTCACCATACCTCAGTATGGGCTTGCCAAAGGAGCTTGCCTGACACCATACTGCTACAGTCCGAGCACCTCTCTGATGGGACAGTAGAACCTTCCGTCATAGGATTCTGTGTATGGCTTGGTCTTCGCACATGCTTGTTGTCAGAGAATGTTCCCTTGTCCTTTTGTCTCTTCTTTCCCCATGCCGAGCATCCATCCGGCCGGACGCAAGCAATGGTACGCTCGGGAGGTTCCCAATCATGTGCTCGGCTGAGACTGTTCATGGCATTACTGCCTTATGCCTCGGCCGAGCGGGTGGCCCGCTCCGCCCGGCAACCTTGTTCACCATGAGCGTCGGAAACCCGACTCCACGCCGGGTTGTCTTTGATTCTGTCCTGACCCGTTCGGCCGGATGAACCGACCCTTACCTGATCGGCCGAACCTCATCTTGCCCTTGGACTTTTGACCTCTACGTGTCATTGACTTCCCTCAAAGGGGGTCCCCCGTCCTTACTGCCGGATCACTTACCTCCCCTTCAAGTCTAGTCGAAGGAGGCGATTAGTCCGACTGACTGGACTGTAGGTAACTCCGAGCGGCATTCGACAGTGGGGGTAGTCATCTTCCGCTCGGCCCCAGTGGGGGTAGTCATGGTGTCATTCGACATTATTCCTCAGATCTTCTCAGAATTTGCGCCAAATCCCCTCCATTAAAGCCGCGCGCGCGCACTGCGCGCGATAAGGGCACTCATTAAATGTGACCCGTGTCACAGCGCCACGTGGCACCCCCGGTGTCGTCAGCGTAAGGCGGCAGCGTTACCTTCGATGGGACCGCCTTAGTTTGAAATCGACGGCCAGATGCGGGCTTCGGTTCCCGTGACCTGCAATCGACGGCTGAGGCCACTCGGGCTTAACCCTATAAAGCCTTCGCCTTCTCCTCCTCCTCGCCGCATTTGCGTCTTCGCGTGTCCAGTAGCTGCCTTCGACGTTTCATTGCTCCGGTGATCTCGTTGCTACTTCTTCCGGCGACTCCGTGTTCTTCGTCGATCTCTATTCTTCTCTGTAAGGCTCTTTCTCTTTTCTATCTTTGGTTGTCTTTGCGTTTCTTTCCCGGATTTTGGTCCTCTGGGTGCTGTCTCGCTTGTCGTCCTCTTCTTTTTACTATCTGCCTTTTTTTGTTTCGTCCGTTCGGACAATGGCTAGCTCCTCTCAACCTCAAGATCAAGCCCTCGGCCCATGGTATACTACCATGGAGTCGCGCTTCGATCGGCGTGACGCTGATATTCTGATGGACTCTTTTGAAATCCCCTCTGATTTTGAAATTATTCTACCCTCCCCCTCCGCTCGGCCACACAAGCCGCCGCGCAGAGCTTTCTGTGTTTTCCGCGACCAGTTCGTAGCCGGTCTGCGCTTTCCCATCTATCCCTTCATCGCTGAAGTTTTAATTTTTTCGACATTTCGCTCGGAAGCCTAGTCCCCAACACTTTTCGCCTTCTGTGCGGCGTTGTCGTCCTGTTCAAAATCCACAATATTCCCCTTCGACCGGAGGTCTTCTACTATTTCTACTACCCTAAACAGTCCGAGCTGGGCACCTACATGTTCCAGGCTCGGCCCGGTTTAGTTTTCTTTAATAAACTGCCCTCTTTCAATAAGCATTGGAAAGAATTCTACTTTTACCTTCGCATGCCCGAGCGGGCCCCCTTCCGAACCCAGTGGCAGGTCGGACCGCCAATCTCACCAGAGCTCAAAAGGTTCAAGACCCAACCGGACTATCTTCATGCAGCCAACATGCTAGCCAGTCTGAAGTTTGTCATCACTAAGTTCCTGCCTGAAGGGGTGATGTACATATTCGGACTGAGTCCGATCAGGACCCCCCTACCGAGCGGCTTCGGTAAGAATCTTACTTGTACATTTGCCTTGATTGCTAACTAATTTTCTCCTTTTTCTTTTGCAGCGAACATTGTCATAGAGTCGGTGATGGCTGGCATTTTGAAGAGGAAGGCAGCGGCTCTCGAGGCCGCGGCTGCCAAAGAGATGGAGGCGCTCGGTATTGAGCCGGTCGGCTCACATGAAGGGGAGAGCGGGACTCAACAGGAGTCGGCCGCTCAGGCCTCTCCCCAGGATGCAGCAGGAGGAGCCACCCCCAGCGGGGGGCCAACAGTCCAAGAGGAAGGCTCCGCTCAGGAGGAAGAGTGCTCTCCTCGACAAAAGCGACGCCGAACGGAGACACCACTCCGCTCAGCCACTTCTGCGGTCCAGCCGACCGAACAAGCCACCGCCGATTCTCGCGGCAAAGCTCCAGCGGTCGAGGCGATTTCGTCCGATCGGACCCCATCCCAGCTGGAAGCGTCTGCGGACCCTATCGAGGTCGTTCCTGTCAGCGCCCTTCCGCCCGCTCCCCGCCAAGTCCAGCGTTCAACAATTTTGTCCCAGTTCTCTACGCCGGCCTCCGATCCTTCTCCGGCCTCCGCTCAGACGACTCCCGGTCGGCACCGTACCATCCGGGTCTCACTTCACCTCCCCACTGAAGAATTGTTGCCTGAGTCCGATCGGCCGACCGCGCCCGAGCACACGATCACCCTAAAGGGGCCTCTAGCCGAAATGTGGGCCGACGCTCTGGCACGCGTCGCTATGATTCCACTCCGCAATCTGGCCAACAGCCACATGCAACAGGCCACGGGGGTAAGCGTATTTCCTCAAGTCTTTTACGCATTATTTCCGATCAGCTATTAATGATTTTGTTAATTGCAGAGGTGGGTAGAGGAGATCGCTGTCTTCAATCATCTGGCGATGGTGGACGAGGAATTGAAAAGGCTGAAGGCTGCAAGTGGTCCGTCCGGCTCCCAAGGCCCTTCTTACGCCGAGCTACAGAAAGAGCTCAAGAAGGCCCAAGACTTGTTGGCAGCCGAGCAGAAGAAAATGGCCGATCAGGCGCATACTTTGTCCAAGCTCAATCGACAGGTCAAATCACTTGACCGAAAGATAAGCCTGGCGACCGAGCGGAAGAAGACGGCTATTGCCGACCTGGAGAAGAAGAATGTCGAGGCTCGGGGCCTGGAGCAAAAAGTTAAGGAGCTGATAGACCAGCTGGCCGGCGAGAAGGCGGCCCGATCGGACGTGGTGACGAAACTTGAGGCTGCCCTGCAAGAACACCAGGTCGCCGCCGACGCCTCCCGAGCGGCCCTCAAAAAATATCAGGAGGCTGAGCCAAGCCGGGTTGCCGCCTTGAGGCAAAATTACATCCATTCGGTCGAATTCTCCGAAAAAGTCTGCGAACGGATGTACACTGCCTTTGAGCTTGATATGAATGCCACCACAACCTACTTGAAGTCCAAGGGTCTTCTTTCTGATTCCGCCACCATCCCAGCTCAAGACCAGGCGACACTCCTCAACAACATCCCGGCGGATCTTTACGATTATCTGGAATAGAAGTATATGTGTAATTCGGCCGCTCGGCCAAAGACTATCCTTTTTGTAATTCGGCCGCTCGGCCTTAAATTCTCTAATGATATCCTTTTACTTGCTTTTTCTTTTGTTAATCAATATGCGTACTGTCCGCTCGGCTTGCCAACTACCGTTCATGTTCCTCCACTTCTCGTTATTCGCCTCTCGTCCCACCTTTCTAGTCCGCTCGGAGGAATATATCCTGTTTCGCAAACGGGATTTTCGCCAGATGTTCACGAAGTACCTTTGGTTGCTTGGCCGCTCGGCCAAACGACTTAAAAGTTGACCTCTTTATTGTCTTCTTTATAGTCTGACTCTCGATTTTTAACGTCGGAGCTCGACGGTCTTCCGGCCGGAGGGTTTATAGTCTCCAGCGCGACTCTCGATTTTTAACGTCGGAGCTCGACGGTCTTCCGGCCGGAGGGTTTATAGTCGCCGCCGCAACTCTCGATTTTTAACGTCGGAGCTCGACGGTCTTCCGGCCGGAGGGTTTATAGTTGCCGGCGCGACTCTCGATTTTTAACGTCGGAGCTCGACGGTCTTTCGGCCGGAGGGTTTATAGTCGCCGGCGCGACTCTCAAATTTTAACGTCGGAGCTCGACGGTCTACCGACCGGAGGGTTTATAGTCGTCGGCGCGACTCTCGATTTTTAACGTCGGAGCTCGATGGTCTTCCGATTCGGCTGGCGATGCCTTCTACTTGTGCTAATTTTCCGATTTTTAACTCCTGCATTTCAAATATACAGCCGAACGGAAAATACACAACACATATTACATTGGCGCACCTTTCACCCCGTCCAGTAAGGCTGGAGGTGGTTCGCGCTCCATGGTCGATCCAGTTGTCGTCCGTCTTCATCCTCCAGATAATAAGCACCCGAGCGGAGTTTTTCGATGACTTTGAAGGGGCCCGCCCAAGGAGCCTCCAACTTGCCAACGTCCCTGACCGACTTTACTTTCTTCCACACTAGGTCGCCGACCTGGAATGCTCTAGGGATCACGCGCCGGTTATAGTTTTGCTTCATCCTCTGCCGGTACGCCATCAGCCGGACGGACGCCTGGACTCAGTCTTCGTCGATCATGTCCAACTCCATGTTCCTCCGCTCGGCGTTGTCAGCATCATAGTTCTGGATCCAGACGGACTCAACGCCGACTTCAATCGGGATAACCGCTTCGCCTCCGTACACTAAATGGAAGGGCGTGACGCCCGTGTTAGGACCTTCGGATGGCTAGAGAGGGGGGGTGTGAATAGCCGACCCCAAATTCTCGTTTCTTCCTACAATTTGAGTTAGCGCAGCGGAAATAAAAAGTAGAAATGAAAATGGAGAAGATCAAACCTCAAACGCGACGATATAACGAGGTTCGGAGATGATACTCCTACTCCTCGGCGTGTCCGTAAGGTGGACGAATCCTATCAATCCGTCGGTGGATGAGACCCCGGAGAACCGGCTAATAAAAACTCTTTCTGGGTGGAGAAACCTCGCCACAATCTCTTTTGCAACAGCAATAAAGGAGTACAAGAAATAAAGCAAGAAACAATGGATAATATGAATGTAAATATACTCTACCAAGTTTGCTTGCCTTCTTCTCATCGACTGGAGTCCGTTGATGAAGCAGCAACTTCACGGATGATGCCAACAGCAGCTGATCAACCAGTCGAGGGAAGCTCACACGAAGCTTCAGCAAAGAGGAGCTCAGCAAAGCTCAAATCACAGTAAGGAGGAAGAGCGAGAACTGTTCCTGTAGAGGCCCTCGACCTCGATATATATCCTGCACCTGCTGCACCTGTGAAGAAGACAAAGAGCAACACAGAAATCTAGCCGTTGTGTCGCAACGGCTAGGCCTGGACCGATCAGGCTCCACCCTGATCGGTCTGGGAGCCATCTGATCGGTGTGTGGACCGATCAGGCCCTAGGTTGATCGGTCCCCAGACCGGTCAGCCATCTCGGTGAGGGTTGGCTTTAAAGCCTGATCGGTCTGTGGACCGATCAGGCAACGATCAGTAGCTTCCTGATTATTTTCTGATCGGTCTGTGGACCGATCAGATAACCTACAGCGAACCACTGTTTGGTTACTGATCGGTCACCAGACCGATCAGATAAACCTGAGTATCACTAGATCGGTCACCAGACCGATCCAATGCCTTAGAGCTTCCCAGCCCTAAATCCTAAAGCCTTCCCGGTCTAGAGAACGAACTACCGAGCCCTCTCTGACCTAATCTGGAGAAACGAACTACCGAGCCCTCTCCGACTTCCATGTCCGGTCCAGAGAACGAGCTACCGAGCCCTCTCTGACCTAGCTTGGAGAAACGAGCTACCGAGCCCTCTCCGACTTCCATGTCCAGTCCAGAGAACGAGCTACCGAGCCCTCTCTGACCTAGTCCGGAGAACGAGCTACCGAGCCCTCTCCGACTTCATCTGCTCTAGAGAACGAGCTACCGAGCCCTCTCTGACCTAGTCCGGAGAACGAGCTACCGAGCCCTCTCCGACTTTATCCGGTCCAGAGAACGAGCTACCGAGCCCTCTCTGACCTAGTCTGGAGAGCGAGCTACCGAGCCCTCTCCAACTCTGTCTGGTCCAGAGAACGAGCTCCCGAGCCCTCTCTGACCTAGTCCGGAGAACGAGCTGCCGAGCCCTCTCGACTGTTCGTCCAGAACGAGCTCCGAGCCCTCTCGACCTAGTCCGGAGAACGAGCCGCCGAGCCCTCTCCGACTTCTGTCCAGAGAACGAGCTCCCGAGCCCTCTCTGACCTAGTCCGGAGAACGAGCTGCCGAGCCCTCTCCGACTTCCCATGCCAAGCTTCCATACTTGGACTTCTCCCGTGCCAAGCTCCCTGCTTGGACTTTTCCGTGCCAAGTCTCCATACTTGGACTTTTCCCGTGCCAAGCTCCCTGCTTGGACTTTTCCGTGCCAAGTCTCCATACTTGGACTTTTCCTGTGCCAAGTCTCCATACTTGGACTTTACCGAATCAAGTCAACTCAAGTCGGGTCAACCAGGTCAACCTTGACCGAAGGTTGCACCCACAATCTCCCAAGTTTGTATTCTTGTCAAACATCAAGATACAATTTTTCTATTCTCGTCAAACATCAAAATACAACTCGAGTCAGGTCAACTCGAGTCGGGTCAACCAGGTCAACCTTGACCTAAGGTTGCACCAACAATCTCCCCCTTTTTGATGTTTGACAAAAACCATAATCAAGTTAGGTTAATCCGATAACCTAACTTAGGTTTTCCAATAGTTCTCCAATCAATGTTCTTCCTTGAACATTCTCCCCAAACTCCAATGTTCTTCCTTGAACATTCTCTAGACATTTCTCCCCCTTTTTGACACACATCAAAAAGAGTGAATCAAGGTTAAGAGTTTCTTCCTAATGAAAGTTCCATACCTTTCATTGAAACCCTTAATTTTCCCCCTTGATACTAAAGACAATAATCAACTTAGTGATAATCTCATATCACTCATCCTCAGAAATCGAGTAACAACTCCCCCTAAAAGTCAACTCCCCTTTGACCAATAGGTAAAACTCCCCCTTGACCATTGCACCAACAATGTCTTGGAGAGTTTCAACCCTTTAGAAATCAAAAACACCAACTTCCAAAGCTGAAATTTCAGACAACAATCGAAAATCAGCATTTTGGCACGCTCTGATCGGTTACCAGACCGATCAGAACCTCACTGGATCGGTCACCAGACCGATCCACACTTCTCTGGATCGGTCCAGTGACCGATCCAGACTTCCCTGGACCGATCAGGATCCCCTCTGATCGGTCCACAAATCTCTGATAGGGATTTCTGATTTTTCTCCCGAAATTCAGAAACCCCTAAAAAATCACAGAAAATTCCAAAAATTGTAAAATTTTGAGGATACATTCCTCATAACATATATTATCATGGAAAAATAGTTTTCTATGAAAATAACTTCCATTTTTAAATCTTGATACAAAGTTCGAAAGACTTTGAAATAGCTCAAGGTTAATCCATCTTTGTGTCAACTTGCTCAATGATGAATGCTATCATTAGAAAAGCTTCATCAAGGTTTTTCAAATCAATTTTGAAATGATTTTAAACCATTTAATTTAGGACCACAATCTTAGGGCTAAGTGTACATGACTTGTACGCAAGCTTTCCCTATGATCCTCAATTTCGAATTAGGCTCATCTAGGTACAAGAACTATGCACCTTGATCCTAACTCATAATCCTAATATCTCACACACATCTAAGGTGTATCAAACACATCCAAGTCAATTTTGATGTGAGATATGGGTTTAGGTCATCTTAAGCTAAGTTCTCATGCATTTTCTAAACAACAATTTGATCTCCATATCAAATTATGTTTTTATCCTTAAATCAATTTAATTGATCATACATGCAAGAGATGATGACATGACATAAAATAATATCATAAGTGGAAACATGTGCCAATGTCATGATGTCATGGCATAAAGTATGAAACTTAAATAAGGCATGACATATAACTAACCTAAGCATTATCATGACATTTCAAATGATAGTAAATTAGATATGATGTCATGACATGGCATATGGCAAACAATATATGGCAAATAACATATAAAGGTATAGAAAATACCTAATTCTAGCTTTAGTTGCCATTTTTGATAATTTTGATCATTTTGCCATAAATTCTATATTCCTAAGTGTAATAGATCTAAAATCATATACTAAAGATTTTTAGATCACTATGTGCCAATTAGATTGACCCTAGAAAATTCTTCAAGTGTGGTTGGCACATCCTAATCACCTTAGGAATGAGTAAAATTTTAAATTTCATTTTCAAGGCTTGATTACACCTTGAAAATTCCTAAAATGCCACCTTTTGCCATGATTAGGTTAACTACCTATCCAATTAAGGTTGGCACACCCTAACCCATCTAGCGTGATGGAATTGTTGGAGTGTATACTGAAAGCCTAAGCTTTGTAAACATTCATTATGAATAAAGAATCACATTTGGTCTAATTATCTACATTTGTTTGTAGTTGTTCATTTAATTTATATTGTAGATAACATAGTATGTGGTGTCACATACAGAAGATGATGTTATCAGTACCTTATAAATTATAAACAGTAGCTCACGACCAGAATGGAAAGGAACAAACCATTAGAAGGTCGTAGTGTAATTAGGTATTAGTTTATCTTGACTATATAATTACACTAGTACACTCAGAGTGTATTGAGTAGGACCATTTGAGGTCGTTTCTTTATACTGACTTTATAAAGGAACAAAGACCTCGGTTATTATGGAAGTGTGTGCTCTTAATCCTAATATAATAACAAGCACATATATTTGATATTTATTTCTTTAATTTATCAATGGGTGAGATTTAGTTCGATGAATCAATAAGCCTGATAAATTGGGAAATGATATCACTTATAGTGTGTGTTGTTGATTATAGAAGGAAACTGTGTCCTAGAGATACTAGGTTGATAATGTCCCCAAGAGGAGCTCATAAGGATTGTCATGTTAAACCCTGCAGGTGGACTTAGTCCGACATGACGATAAGGTTGAGTGGTACTACTCTTGGACTTAGACATTAATTAAATGAGTTGTCAGTAACTCACTTAATTAGTGGACATTCGATATCTTAAACACAGGGAGACTAACACACTCATAATAAGAAGGAGCCCAAAAATGTAATTTGGGATTGGTGCGGTAGTTCAATGATAGTTCTCTAGTGGAATGAATTATCATTGATAAAATTAAGTTGTGTGTTGGGGGCCACGGGATGCTTAATTTTATCGGGAGACCAAACCAATTCCTCCTCTCGGTCCCTATCGTAGCCTCTTATTTCTAGAAGTTCTACACACACCTACACCCCCCTTCTCTACCCCCCACAAAGGGGCCGGCCAAGCTAGCTTGGGAACCAAGCTAGGGCCGGCCTAGGTATAGGGTGGCCGGCCCTAGCAGAACCCAAGCTAGTAGGGCCGGCCAAATAAAATTAAAAAGAAATTTAATTTTAAATTTTATTATTATGTGGAAGATATATTTTAAAGAGAATTAAAATTAAAATATCTCTCTTGTAAAAGATCTACAAAAGATTAAAGAAAGAGATTAGATCTCTTTCCTTATTTGTAGATTGGAGAGATGTTTTATTTTTTCTTTAAAAATTATTCACATGTTGATAAAATTAAAATTATAGAAATTTCCTTTATCAACCATGAAGAGATTTTAAAGAGAAATTTTATTTTTTAAAATTTCCGGAAACAAATTAGGAAGTTTTAATTGTTGATTAAAACTTGTCCTCTTTTGTTATCCAATGATGGCCGACCACTTGAAATTAATTGGGGAAATTTTATTTTATTTCTCTCAATTAAATCATGTCAAGGAAATTAAGGAAAATTTATTGTAATTAAATTTCCTAATTTGCCTAGGCCAAGGAATATAAAAGAAGGGGTGAGGGTGCCTTCACAAGACACAACATCTATTATTCCTCTCCCTCTTTTGTTCCTTGGTGTGGCCGGCCAACCTCTCCTCTCTTCCTCTTGTGGTGGCCGAACCCTACCCTTCTATTGGAGCTCTTGTGGTGGCCGGATACTACTCGGAGAAGAAGAAGAAGAAGGAGAGAAAGCTAGCATATCTTGGAGCTTGGTTAGTATTTTGTTTTTCCTCCTTGGTGAAGCTTCCTCTTTGTTGGCCGAACCTAGCTAGGAGGAGAAGAAGGTGATTGGTGGTTTCTCGTCTCGGAAGATCGTTGCCCACACAACGTCTGAGGTTAGAAGAGGAATACGGTAGAAGATCAAGAGGTTTTTCTACAAGGTATAACTAGTAATTTCTATTTCCGCATCATGCTAGTTATTTATGGAAATAATACCAAATACAAGAGGCTTACGTTCTAGAATTTCGAATATGTTTTTTCGAAGTTGTGTTCTTTTGTTTCTTTCTTTTCCTTGTGATTTGATTGTTCTCTTTGGTTAACCTAAAGTTATTTTAGGAAATTAAATATTAGCTTTCTATTAAAGGTTTTGTCTAGTCGGTGGTGGTTGCTCCCATATCCAAGAAGGCCATGTGCCTCGCCACGTCAGTACTGGGAACCTTTTATGGAAATTAATATTTAATGGAATTAATAACTTAAGGAGACTTGGGTCGAACGTGTTAAGTTCCGCAGGAGATCCAAGTCAAAACCTAAAAGAACAAATAGATTAAGTTTTGGATCAAACGTGTTAAGTTCCGCAGGCGATCCAAAATTTAATTTTAAAAGAACACATGGTAGCTAGGAAAAGGTTCAGACCTTTGTACAAAATTTTTTGTACAGTGGAACCTATAGGTTTTCCGAGTAGCAACCAACAGGAATCACACTCCTAGGAACCCAAAACATATTTGAGCTCATTGGGTTCACTAAATATTCACTAGGGATGACTTCCCTAGCAACCCTCCTAATGACCCTCCTATGCTTTAAAGCCTTGGTCATTTGGGACTCATCAAGATCAACTCTAGGGGTGACTCCCCTTGTGACCTTGGTGATGGTCTTCCTAGCCCTAGGTCTTGTTCCATAATCGAATGGAACATTATGATAAGTGGGCTTGACCACTTGAGACTTAGGTTTGTGACTCAAACCTCTCATGTCCTTGGGCTTTTGTTTTTGACCCTTAGACCCTAGAGTTGACTTCTCCAAATTCTTAAGGGTCTTTTCTAAAGTGTCAAGTCTTGACCTTAAGACTTGATTTTCCTTCTCTAATACCTCAAGTTTTAATTTGTCATTTTTCTTTGAGGTATTCCTAGGCATATGTCTAGTTGTTTTGGGATTCCTATCTAGGTTTTCCTTAACCTTAGATGAATTAATTCTAGGGTTGGTACTTCTAGTATTGTCCTTATCTAGACTAACATGTTTGGCACCTAAGCACATGTATCGGTTTCTATAGTTATCATGCTTATCATTATTGACAAATGCAATAAAGCTACTAGCATGTGTCTTATTAGAATTTCAAGGATATGCCTTAAAGGGTACCTTAGGGTTTGCCTTAGCTCCCCCCATAGATGTGCTTGGTCTCTTGTCCTTGTGAGGTTGCCTCCCCCTCGTACATTGGCTCCTATAATGTCCCCTTTGCTTGCATTGGAAGCACACCACGTGCTCCTTGCCCTTGCGTATCGGGACTCCGACTTCCTTGACCTTTGGCGCCGGTGGAGTCTTTCTAATCCTTTTTGGACATTTACTCTTGTAATGCCCATATTCCCTACACTCAAAGCACATTATATGTAATTTACTTGAAATTAAGTTGCTTGAGTTACCTAGGGTTGAGGATGGATATAAGCTCTCTTCTTCATCCCTTCCGGAGGTAGAGACTTCTTCTTCTTGCTCCAATCTTGAAGAAGAACTCTTCTCCTCTTCTTCCTTAGATGTTGAGTAGCCCTCAACTTCTAATTCCATACCTCCATGATGTGAGCTACTTGGCTCACTTGACTCCTCTTCATGACTTGAACTGGAGCTCTCCTCATGGAACTTAGCCAAGTTGTTCCACAACTCCTTGGCATCGTTGTATCCACCTATCTTACGCAAGACATCATTAGGTAATGAAAATTCAAAGATTTTCGTTACCTCGTCGTTGATCATGGATCGGTGGATTTGTTCCTTCGTCCACTTCTTCTTCTCAAGACGTTCTCCTTCTTTATCCACCGGAGGAATAAAACCTACTTGTACACAATTCCTATTTACTAGGTTAGTCATAAGAAAATACTTCATTCTTACCTTCCAATACGCGAAGTCGTCGCGATCGTAGAAGGGTGGAATCGTGATGTCTTCTCCAAGTCGATCCATTCTCTAGCTTGTGCTCCCCCGGGTGTTAATCCGTCGAAGAGCAACCTGGCTCTGATACCACTTGTTAGGACCTTCGGATGGCTAGAGAGGGGGGGGGTGAATAGCCGACTCCAAATTCTCGTTTCTTCCTACAATTTGAGTTAGCGCAGCGGAAATACAAAGTAGAAATGAAAATGGAGAAGATCAAACCTCAAACGGGACGATATAACGAGGTTCGGAAATGATACTCCTACTCCTCGGCGTGTCCGTAAGGTGGACGAATCCTATCAATCCGTCGGTGGATCAGACCCTGGAGAACCGGCTAATAAAAACTCCTTCTGGGTGGAGAAACCTCGTCACAATCTCTTTTGCAACAACAATAAAGGAGTACAAGAAATAAAGCAAGAAGCAATGGATAATATGAATGTAAATACACTCTACTAAGTTTGCTTGCCTTCTTCTCGTCGACTGGAGTCCGTTGATGAAGCAGCAACTTCACGGATGATGCCAACAACAGCTGATCAACCAGTCGAGGGAAGCTCACACGAAGCTTCAGCAAAGAGGAGCTCAGCAAAGCTCAAATCGCAGTAAGGAGGAAGAGGAAGTCGTTTCTGTAGAGGCCCTCGACCTCGATATATATCCTGCACTTGAAGAAGACAAAGAGCAACACGGAAATCTAGCCATTGTGTCGCAACGGCTAGGCACGACCGATCGGGCTCCACCCGATCGATGCGAATCATCGATCGATGCATGGACCGATCAGGGCTAAACGATCGGTCCCGGACCGGTCACCATCTCGTGAGGTTGGCTTTAAAGCCGATCGGTCGTGGACCGATCGAGCAACGATCGATAGCTACGATAATTTTCCGATCGGTGCGTGGACCGATCGATAACTCTGACGAACCATCTTGTTTGGTTCGATTGGTCACCGGACCGATCGAGATAAACTGAGTATCCGGATCGGTCACGGACCAATCCAATGCCTTGAGCTTCGACCCTAAATCCTAAAGCCTTCCCGGTCTAGAGAACGAGCTACCGAGCCCTCTCTGACCTAGTCTGGAGAAACGAGCTACCGAGCCCTCTCCGACTTCCATGTTCGGTCCAGAGAACGAGCTACCGAGCCCTCTCTGACCTAGTCCGGAGAATGAGCTACCGAGTCCTCTCTGACCTAGTCCGGAGAACGAGCTACCGAGCCCTCTCCGACTTCCACGTCCGGTCTAGAGAACAAACTACCGAGCTCTCTCTGACCTAGTCTCGAGAACGAGCTACCGAGCCCTCTCCGATTTCATCTGCTCCAGAGAACGAGCTACCGAGCCCTCTCTGACCTAGTCCGGAGAACGAGCTACCGAGCCCTCTCCGACTTCATCCGGTCCGAGCGAGCTCCGAGCCCTCTCGACCTAGTCAGGAGGCGAGCTCACGAGCCCTCTCCAGCTCGTGCGGTCCGGAGAGCGAGCTCCAGCCCTCTCGACCTAGTCAGGAGGCAGTGCCGAGCCCTATCCGGCTTCGTGCGGTCCGGAGAGCGAGCTCCCGAGCCCTCTCGACCTAGTCAGGAGAGCAGTGCGAGCCCTCTCGACTTCCCATGCCAAGCTTCCATACTTGGACTTCTCCGTGCAAGCTCCCTGCTTGGACTTTTCCGTGCCAAGTCTCCATACTTGGACTTTTCCCGTGCCAAGCTCCCTGCTTGGACTTTTCCGTGCCAAGTCTCCATACTTGGACTTTTCCCGTGCCAAGTCTCCATGCTTGGACTTTACCGAATCAAGTCAACTCAAGTCGGGTCAACCAGGTCAACCTTGACCGAAGGTTGCACCCACAATCTCCCAAGTTTGTATTCTTGTCAAACATCAAGATACAACTTTTCTATTCTCGTCAAACATCAAAATACAACTCGAGTCAGGTCAACTCGAGTCGGGTCAACCAGGTCAACCTTGACCTAAGGTTGCACCAACAGCCCGTTCCCTCCTTCGGGGTCATGCGAATGGCCCATAAGACGCCTGACAGCTCGTCTACCCAACTTCCTCCTATGTGGTCAAGTCGAGCTCGAAGAATTCTGAGTATTTCTCTGTTGGTTACTTCCGCTTGGCCGTTACTATGGGGATACGCCACGGAAGTGAAGTGTTGTTCAATGCTATAACTTTTGCACCATTCTTCGAGCTACTTCCCGATGAACTGTCGTCCGTTATCAGATATGAGCCGACGAGGAATGCCGAACCGACAGATTATATGCTGCCAGATAAACTTTTTGACCATTTGCTCGGTGATCTTCGCCAGCGGCTCGGCCTCCACCCATTTGGAAAAGTAGTCGACCGCCACTAGCAGAAACTTCCGCTGACCGGTCGCCATAGGGAACGTACCCACGATATCCATTCCCCACTGATCAAACGGACAGGCTACCGTAGACGCTTTCATCTCCTCTGCCGGTCGGTGGGAGAAGTTGTGGTACTTCTGGCAGGAGAGGCACGTCGCAACGGTCTGAGCGGCGTTTGCTTGCAGGGTTGGCCAGAAATATTCGGCCAGTAGGATCTTCTTGGCCAGCGATCATCCGCCCGGATGTCCTCCGCACGATCCTTGGTGCACTTATTGGAGGATGTACTCCGCGTCTTCCGAGCTCACACACTTCAAAAGTGGGCGGGAGAAAGCCTTCTTGTAAAGCTGGTCTCCAACGATTGTGAACCGACCGACTCTCCTCCTCAATAGCTGGGCCTCCTCCCGATCGGAAGGTGTAGCACCCGAGCGGAGAAACTCCATGATGGTTGTCCTCCAATCGCTAGGGAATGCGAGGCCCTCCATCCGGTCGATGTGCGCCACCAAGGATACTTGTTCGATTGGCTGCCGGATGACGACCCGTGATATTGAACTTGCGAGTTTGGCTAACTCATCTGCCGCTTGGTTCTTCGCTCGGGGTATCTTCTGGATGATGACTTCTCTGAAGTGGGTCTTGAGCTTTTCAAAGGCCTCAACATAAAGCTTGAGCCGAGCATTGTTAATCTCAAAAGTGCCCGAGAGCTGCTGGGCAGCCAGCTGAGAGTCTGAATGGAGTGTCACCCGACCGACCCCTACATGCCGGGCGGCCTGCAAGCCGGCTATGAGCACCTCATACTCCGCTTCATTATTGGTGGCTTTGTAGTCCAGTCGGACGGATAGGTGCATCCTTTCTCCTTGGGGAGAGAGCAATAACACACCAATCCCGCTCCCGAGCCGGGTGGACGATCCATCCACAAATATTTTCCACATAGCTTCGGGCTTGGGATTTTGCACTTCGGTAACAAAATCTGCTAAGGACTGCGCCTTATCGCCGAACGGGGTTGATACTGAATATCAAATTCACTCAACTCCGTTGTCCATTTGATGAGCCGCCCGGACACTTCTGGGTTCAGCAGCACTCTTCCCAATGGGCTATTTGTCCGGACGATGATTGTATGTGCTAGGAAATAAGGACGAAGCCTCCGAGCAGCGAGGGCCAAAGCAAAAGCCAGCTTCTCGAGCCCAGTGTAGTGAGATTCAGCGTCTTTTAAAATATGGCTCAAGAAGTACACGGGTTCTTCTCCGCTCGTCCTCACCAATGCCGAGCCTATTGCCCTCTCGGTTGAAGATAAATAAATACAGAGTGGTTCCCCTACGGCTGACTTGGCTAGCACGGGAAAGGAATTCAGGTATGTCTTCAGCTCCTCAAACGCCCGATCGCATTCTTCGTCCCAGTGAAACTTAGTAGCTTTGCGCAGGATCTTGAAAAAAGGGAGGCTCCGGTCGGCGGTCTTAGAAATGAATCTTGACAATGCCATTATCCGACCAGTCAGACGCTGTACTTCCCTCAGATTTCTTGGAGGCGGCATATCTTGCAACGCTTTTACTTTGCTGGGATTTGCCTCTATGCCCCGCTCGGTCACTATATAGCCAAAAAAATGCCCACCTTTTGCTCCGAACAGACATTTCTGAGGGTTGAGCTTGATTCCATACCTCCTTAGCGTTCGGAAGGTCTCCTCCATATCCATAAAAAGATCGGCCGCTCGGACGGACTTGATGAGAATATCATCCACGTACACTTCTAAATTACGTCCGATCTGCTCCTTGAATACTTTGTTCATCAAGCGCTGGTAAGTTGCTCCTGCGTTCTTCAATCCGAACGGCATTACATTGTAGCAGTAAGTGTCGTCGGCTGTGACGAAGCTAACCTTCTCTTGATCCTCCCGAGCGAGCGGCACCTGATGGTAGCCCTGATAAGTGTCCAGCATGCATATTAGCTCGCATCCGGCTGTGGAGTCCACCAGTTGATCAATCCGAGGCAGAGGGTAGAAATCTTTTGGGCATGGTTTGTTGAGATCCCGGAAATCAATGC
The DNA here is from genome assembly GCF_018446385.1 of Zingiber officinale. Lineage (NCBI taxonomy): Eukaryota > Viridiplantae > Streptophyta > Magnoliopsida > Zingiberales > Zingiberaceae > Zingiber > Zingiber officinale. The sequence goes on from NC_055986.1 coordinate 142,656,220, forward strand.
AAACCCTCCACTTGTTGCCCGGCTTGGAGACTAGCACCACGTTCGCCAACCAGCTCGGAAACTGCACTTCACATATGTGGCCGACATCCAGGAGCTTCTCGACCTCTGCTCGGATGATGGTGTTCTGTTCGGCGCTGAAGTCCCTCTTCCTTTGCTTCACCGGTCGAACGTGAAGTTCATGCTGTGCTATACTTGGCGAAATCCCCGGCAACTCATGCGTTGACCATACGAAGACGTTGCAGTTTCTCTGGAGGCATTTGACCACTTCCTTTTTCTGGCTTGCCTCCAGATCGGCCGCAATAAATGTGGTGGCCTCCGATCGGGTCGGGTGGATCTGCACCTCCTCTTTTTCTTCATAAACCAAATAGGGCGATTTTTCGGTTATGGCATTTACCTCCATCCGTGGCGTCTTCCGAGCGGAATTAGCTTCGGCTCGGACCATCTCGACATAGCATCGCCGAGCCGCCAGCTGGTCTCCTCGCACTTCTCCGACTTTATCTTCGACCGGGAACTTAATCTTCTGGTAGAAGGTGGAAACGGTCGCTCGGAACTCACTGAGCGCCGGTCGCCCCAGGATAACATTGTATGTTGAAGGAGAGTCGACCACGACGAAGTTGGCAGTCCGTGTCCTTCTGAGCGGCTCCTCTCCCAATGAAATAGCCAGTCAGACCTGTCCGACCGGCAGAACTTCATTGCCCGTAAACCCGTAGAGGGGGGTTGTTATGGGCAGCAACTCGGCTTGATCAATTTGCAGTTGGTCGAAAGCTTTTTTGAATATGATGTTGACCGAGCTGCCTGTATCAATGAAAATGCGGTGAATAGTATAATTAACTATTACCACTTTGATGATGAGGGCGTCGTCATGTGGCACTTCGACTCCCTCGAGGTCCCTGGGCCCGAAGCAGATTTCGGGCCCGCTCGCTCGTTCTTGACTGCAGCCGACCGCATGAATTTGGAGCTGCCTGACACTCGCCTTCCTTGCTCGGTTGGAGTCACCTCCGGTCGGTCCGCCAGCGATGATGTTGATTTCGCCTCGGGACGTGTTGCTTCTATTTTCTTCCTCCCGTGCGGACGGCCTAGGCCGTTCCTTAGATATCTGGGGATTGTCCTCGTGCCTCTGAGGATGATGCCGCTCGGGAGACAGTTGCTGTCGCCTGTCGGATATACGTCGATTGGCTTAATAGTGTCTCTGTCGCTTGTCGGATGATGGCGATCGACGACGGTCACTCCGAGGAGCGGGATGGGCGATCAGGGGAAGGCTTCGGCAATCTCGCGTGTTATGCGTATCGGTCCGGTGGAATGAGCAAAACATGGGGGTCCATACCTTCTTCTTTGGTTTGGGCCACTCGGCAGATACCTCTTGGACGACATGGGACCTCGCATGGTGAGAGCGGACTGCTTCGGTCCGCGGTCCTCTAGGCGGCTCTTGTCGAGTGACAGCCTTCCGCTCGGCATGTGCTAGCCGCTCAGTTGGAACTTCTTTTCTCCGGGCCGCCTGGGCTTCCTCTACATTAATGTATTCATTGGCCCGATGTAACATATGATCGTAGTCTCGGGGCAGCTTCCGAATGAGTGAACGGAAGAAGTCACCGTCAACGAGGCCTTGTGTGAACGCATTCATCATCGTTTCTGAGGTGGCAATTGGAATATCCATGGCCACTCGGTTGAATCGTTGGATGTATGCTCTGAGCGGCTCCCTGGGCTCTTGCTTGATGGCGAATAGGCTAACACTGGTCTTCTGGTAGCGCCGACTGCTTGCAAAGTGATGGAGAAAAGCGACGCGGAACTCTTTAAAGCTGGTGATAGATCCGTCCGGTAGCCTCCGGAACCATCGTTGCGCCGATCCCGAGAGGGTGGTAAGAAACACCCGGCATTTCACTCCATCTGTGTATTGATGTAGTGTAGTTGTATTGTCGAACTTACCTAGATGACCGTCCGGGTCGGTGGTTCCGTTGTATTCACCGATCGTCGGGGCCACATAGTGCTTTGGCAGAGGGTCCCGCAGGATGACTTCTGAAAACTGCCGGTTGATCCGCTCGAGGGAGACGTCCGTTCGGGGAGCCTTGCCTTTTCTGTTGTCTCGCATGGGCGCGTCGTCGGATGAAGATCCTCGATCACGGTTAGCTGTTGCAATTTCGGGAGGCGTACGGAATAGGGCCCGATGAAATGGAACCGTGGCAGGCGGTGCTTCCGCTCGGCCACCCGATGCTGACGTCGCTTGTTGCTCCATCCGCTCGGCTTGCGCCTTCTGTTTTTGTTGCTCCACGAGCTTAGCTGCTCTTGCCTCGATGAGAACGTCGAGCTCCTCCTGGGAGAGCATCACGGTGTGCGGTCGTCCAGCTTCATCCTGTTGGAGTGTATACTGAAAGCCTAAGCTTTGTAAACATTCATTATGAATAAAGAATCACATTTGGTCTAATTGTCTACATTTGTTTGTAGTTGTTCATTTAATTTATATTGTAGATAACATAGTATGTGGTGTCACATACAGAAGATGATGTTATCAGTACCTTATAAATTATAAACAGAAGCTCACGACTAAAATGGAAAGGAACAAACCATTAGAAGGTCGTAGTGTAATTAGGTATTAGTTTATCTTGACTATATAATTACACTAGTACACTCAGAGTGTATTGAGTAGGACCATTAGAGGTCGTTTCTTTTATACTGACTTTGTAAAGGAACAAAGACCTCAGTTATTATGGAAGTGTGTGCTCTTAATCCTAATATAATAACAAGCACATATGTTTAATATTTATTTCTTTAATTTATCAATGGGTGAGATTTAGTTCGATGAATCAATAAACCCGATAAGTTGGGAAATGGTATCACTTATAGTGTGTGTTGTTGATTATAGAAGGAAACTGTGTCCTAGAGATACTAGGTTGATAATGTCCTCAAGAGGAGCTCATAAAGATTGTCATGTTAAACCCTGCAGGTGGACTTAATCCGACATGATAATAAGGTTGAGTGGTACTACTCTTGGACTTAGATATTAATTAAATGAGTTGTCAGTAACTCACTTAATTAGTGGACATTCGATGTCTTAAACAGGAGACTAACACACTCATAATAAGAAGGAGCCCAAAATATAATTTGGGATTGATGCGGTAGTTCAATGATAGTTCTCTAGTGGAATGAATTATCATTGATAAAATTAAGTTGTGTGTTAGGGCGAACACGGGCTTAATTTTATCGGAGACCAAACCAATTCCTCCTCTCGGTCCCTATCGTAGCCTCTTATTTGTAGAGTTCTATACCCACCTATACCCACCTTCTATACCCACCCAATAGGGCCGGCCAAGCTAGCTTGGGAACAAGCTAGGGCCGGCCTAGGTATAAAATTGGGTGGCCGGCCCTAGCTTGAACCCAAGCTAGTAGGGCCGGCCAAATTAAATTAAAAAGAAATTTAATTTTAATTTTTATTATTATGTGGAAGATATAATTTAAAGAGAATTAAAATTAAAATATCTCTCTTGTAAAAGATTTACAAAAGATTAAAGAAAGAGATTAGATCTCTTTCCTTATTTGTAGATTGGAGAGATGTTTTATTTTCTCTTTAAAATTATTCACATGTTAATAAAATTAAAATTATAGAAATTTCCTTTTATTAACCATGAAGAGATTTTAAAGAGAAATTTTATTTTTTAAAATTTCCGGAAACAAATTAGGAAGTTTTAATTGTTGATTAAAACTTGTCCAATTTGTTCTCCAATGATGTGGCTGACCATGTGATTGTAATTGGGGAAATTTTATTTTATTTTTCTCAATTAAATCATATCAAGGAAATTGAGGAAATTTTATTGTAATTAAATTTCCTAATTTGCCTAGGCCAAGGAATATAAAAGAAGGGGTGAGGGTGCCTTCATGAGACACAACATCTATTATTTCTCTCCCTCTTTTGTTCCTTGGTGTGGCCGGCCAACCTCTCCCTCTCTTCCTCTTGTGGTGCCCGAATCTCCCTCTTCCATTGGAGCTCTTGTGGTGGCCGGATACTACTCGGAGAAGAAGAAGAAGAAGGAGAGAAAGCTAGCATCTCTTGGAGCTTGGTTAGTATTTTGGTTTTCCTCCTTGGTGAAGTTTTTCCTTTGTGGCCGAGCCTTGCTTGGAGGAGAAGAAGGTGGTTGGTGTTTTCTCATCTTGGTAGATCGTTGCCCACACAACGTCCGAGGTTAGAAGAGGAATACGGTAGAAGATCAAGAGGTCTTTCTAGAAGGTATAACTAGTAGTTTTTCCTTTTCCGCATCATGCTAGTTATTTATGGAAATAATACCAAATACAAGAGGCTTACGTTCTAGTATTTCGAATATGTTTTTCGATGTTGTGTTCTTTTGTTTCTTTCTTTTCCTTGTGATTTGATTGTTCTCTTTGGTTAACCTAAAGTTATTTTAGGAAATTAAATATTATCTTTCTATTAAAGGTTTTGTCTAGTCGATGGTGGTTGCTCCCATATCCAAGAAGGCCATGTGCCTCGCCACGTCAGTACTGGGAACCTTTTATGGAAATTAATATTTAATGGAATTAATAACTTAAGGAGACTTTGGTCGAACGTGTTAAGTTCCGCAGGAGATCCAAGTCAAAACCTAAAAGAACAAATAGATTAAGTTTTGGATCAAACGTGTTAAGTTCCGCAGGCGATCCAAAATTTAATTTAAAAGAACACATGGTAGCTAGGAAAAGGTTCAGATCTTTGTACAAAATTTTTGTACAGTGGAACCTATAGGTTTTCCGAGTAGCAACTATCAATTGGTATCAGAGCTAGGGTTTTGCCTCTGTGTATTTGGTATTTAGTTTAATTATGCACATGTCATACATAATTTAGGCAGGTTAATAGTAGGATGTGCTAACTTTGTGGATGCAGGATCCAACTATTATGGCTTTTAGTTATTATGTGTGTGATTGGACCCTTGGACATGTCAAGGGCATTTATATGTGTGTGCATGATTGTATTAAAATACAGCAGGAGCTGTATTTAGTTTTATTAGGATTTTATTTTTGATCTAGATACATGTACATTCCTTTTATGGAATATAGGATCAAAAATATAAAATTCTATTTATGTCGCGGATCAAATCTTGCAAAGCGTGGAACCTTCTAAGGACCAGAGGCGCAGCGGAACTAGGAGCAAGATGGATGCGACAGCTAGACCCGGTGGCGGTGGCCAAATATGGCAGCAGCTTGGGATGACAACACACGGAGAACAACTAGAGATAAAAGCCATAATAGTTGAAAATTAAATTTTCTATTTATTGCTTTTATATTGTGCTGTGTGTGCATGTTAGTTTACAAGTTTAGTAGGCTAGCATAGTTAAAATTCCTCATTTATAAATAACTAAGTGGGAGAGGATTTTAAATAAATCCCATGGTCTCCATTCTTGGTTTGTAAGTGATCAAACAAGCTTGCGTTGGCTCAGTGCCTTCCTCCATGCGGATGAGCTTGTTTACGGATCACTAGAGCAGACTTCCATTTTGGATGACTATAGGAAGTTAATTAGAGCGTGTGATCTTCCCCAACGGAAGGGCATAATCTTATTAATGGACTTAGTGTCAAGTAATGGGATACACTTAGACACATCTAATAGTATCCTCCCCAACGGAGTTATTATTTGTATGACCAAATAATACCAACTATTAATTTTATTTGTCAAAAGTTAGGTTGACAAGATAATAAAATTAATGGGTTAAAACCCTCATTTTACAAATGTTGAATTTGTATCGTCCACACTAACGTGGCATACAAAATTCACGGTGTTATGAAGTGTTGGTTAATTTAAAATAGTATTGTTTGAGGAATCAATATTATTCTAAATTTAGAGTTCGACCAAAAGTTATTTGTGATTCTTAGGATGACTTTCAATCCATTGTCTATTCAACAAAATAGACTTACTGGACCTAATTACATAGATTGGAAAGGAACACGGACATTGTTACATTAAAGCTATAAATTTGTCTTGTTGAACCTTGTCTGATGCACTTGGTGAATCTACCCAAGAGGAGATTGAATATCATAAGAGATGGGTAAAAGCGGATAAGATGGCGCGGTGTTACATTTGGCTTCAATGTCAAATGTATTGCAACATCGACATCAAGATTTACCAACGACTTATGATATTATGAACAATCTCAAAGAGCTCTTTGGTCATCGGGATAGGACTTCTAGACAAGAAGCTATGAGAAAGATAATGACGGCCACCATGCAAGAGGGTACTCCTGTGAGGATCATATCCTAAAGATGATGGCTTATCCGAACGAGATAGAGATCCTTGGAGGAGAAATTGATGGAAACCCGGATCGATATGATCCTCCAAACGCCAGAAGTTTTGAGCGGTTCCGTTTGAACTATAATATGAATAAAAGGATTTATTCATTGGGGAACTCCTGACAGAAGCAGCAGAAGGATTATTCGTCACAATTCTCAAATTCACTTTCTTTGAAAATGGTTCTACTTCTAAACCGAAAGGAAGAAGAAGAAGAAACAAATGGCTCAAAGAAGGTGAATAAATCTCAGTCTTGGTTTAAAATTTGGAGTGAAGAAATAGAAGCAAATGCTTCATCTATGACGGGACATTGGGCGGACATCCTCGTAGGAACCAAAACAAAGGTATATCTCATGCTCTAGTTGTTGAAACATGTTTAGCGGTGTTATCTACGACCTGGTGTGTAGATACAGGAGCCACTGATCATGTCTGCAATTCCTTGCAGGGGTTCCAGGAAACCCGACGAAGGAGATTACCGTCTACATGGGCAATGCTACTAAGGTGGCAGCTGTTGCAGTGGGAGACGTCTACTTGTCTTTTAGTAGAAATATAAATTTGATTTTAAGAAATTGTCTTTATGTACCCAGTTTTAGAAAGAATTTAATTTCAGTTTCTAAACTATTTTTAGATGGATATTCAGTTTCTTTCAGTAACGATGTAGTTATTAAAAGAAATAAAGTGATTATCTGTTCTGGTGCATTAGTTGGCAATTTGTATATTTTAAATCCAATTTCTTCCACAAAGCAAAACATGGAAATTTATAACTCATCTTCTAATTCTAATAAGAGAAAAGAACCTTCAGAAATGAACCAAGCATATCTTTGGCATCTAAGACTTGGTCATATTAACTTAAGTAGGATTCAGAGGCTTATAGCCGATGGACTTTTGAGTTCATTAGAGTTGGAAAATTTTTCAACTTGTGAATCTTGCTTAGAAGGAAAAATGACCAAGAGGCCGTTCAAGGCCAAGGGGTATAGAGCCAAAGAAGTGTTAGAATTGGTTCACTCTGATTTGTGTGGTCCTATGTCTGTCCAGGCAAGAGGAGGTTTTGAATATTTTGTCTCTTTTATAGATGATTATTCAAGATATAGATATATTTACCTAATGCGCCGCAAGTCCGAGTGCTTTGATAAGTTCAAAGAATACAAGGCTGATGTGGAAAAACGATTAGGTAAAAGTATCAAGACACTACGATCTGATCGTGGTGGCGAATACCTCTTAGGAGAGTTTAGGAATTACTTATCAGAGGTGGGATTCAATCCCAATTATGCGCCTGGAACACCCCAATAGAATGGTGTAGCGAGCGAAGGAATAGGACTCTTATGGAGATGGTTAGATCAATGATGAGTTATTGAGAATCAAATTCGTTTTGGGGATATGCTCTGGAAACAGCAGTATCGTTACGAACTTAGTACCTTCTAAATCGGTTTCTTCTACTCCCATAGAATTATGGAATGGGCGAAAACCAGTCTAAGACATATTCGGTTGGGGTAGTCCAGCACATGTGCTAAAACCAGATCTTGATAAGTTAGAATCTCGTCTGAAGTTCGCGTGTTTGTGGGATATCCCAAAGGACGAAAGGAGGTTTATTTATAGTCCTAAAGACGAGAAGGTCATTGTTAGCACCAATGCCCAGTTTTAGAAGAAGACTATATAATGGATCACAAGCCCAGTAGTAAAATTGTTTTAGAAGAACTTAGAGAGGACATGTCTACTTCATACCAACAGTACAAGATGAAGTACCACAAGAGGCGCAACACGTGTCACATGATACACAACCACAGACAAAGTGCCTCGTCGTAGTGGGAGGTTGTGAGCGACTGAGAGATTCATGTTTTTGGGAGAGTCTTGGACTTGATCCGGGTAAACATGAACCTGATCGATCATATAATGAAGCACTCCAAGATATAGATGCAGCATCATGGCAAAGGCAATGAATTCCGAAATAGAGTCTATGTACTCTAATAAGGTGTGGGAGCTTAGAACCACCCGATGGTGTAAAAGTCGTTGGATGCAAGTGGATCTACAAAGGAAAAGAGGACAAACGGGAAGGTAGAAACCTTCAAAGCTAGGCTTGTGAAAGGGTACACTCGAAAAGAGGAATCGATTATGAGGAAACCTTTTCACGGTAGCCATGCTTAAGTCTATCCGGATACTCTTATCCATTCTTTGCTCATATGGATTATGAGATTTGGCAAATGGATGTCAAGGCGACTTTCCTTAATGGAAGTCTTGAAGAGAACATCCATATAAAACCAGAAGGGTTCATTGAAAAGGCAAAGAGCATCTAGTGTGCAAGCTCAATCGGTCCATTTATGGACTGAAACAAGCTTCAAGGTCTTGGAACATCCGGTTTAATGAAGTAATCCAGTCATATGGATTTATTCAAAGTCCGGATGAGTCTTGTGTATATAAGAAGTGTAATGGAAACGTGGTGGTATTTCTTGTACTATCGTAGATGATATTTTGTTAATTGGCAACAATGTCAAGGTATTATCGGGCGTAAGGGTATGGTTGTCAAACAATTTGATATGAAGGACTTAGGAGATTGTGCACACATTCTTAGGATCAAAGTTATAAGGGATCGTAAGAAAAGAATGTTGTGTCTGTCCCAAGCTTCATATATAGATACAATCCTTGCTCGTTTTAGTATGCGGGATTCGAAAGGTTTCTTACCTTTTAGACATGGAGTAGCTCTATCTAAAGAGATGTCTCAAAAGGCGTCGAAAGAGATAGAGGACATGAAAGCGGTTCCTTATGCTTCGGTGTAGGAAGCCTAATGTATGCAATGCTATATACGAGACACGATATCTGTTTTGCGTGGGCATGGTCAGTAGATATCGAGTAATCTGGACAAGGACATTGGGCTGCGGTAAAGCATATATTGAAGTACGAGAAGGACTAGAGATTATATGCTAGTTTACCAAGCAGACGATCTGCTCCCTGTGCATAGATTTGATTTCCAATCGGATAGGGATAACGGTAAGTCTACATCGGGCTATGTGTTTACTTTAGGAGGTGGAGCCATTTCATGGAGGAGTGTTAAGCGAAATGCATTTAAGCTGAGTATGTAGCACCTCTGAGGCGGCTAAAGAAGCGGTATGGCTCGGGAACTTTCTAATGGACTTAGATGTGATTCTGGTTTGCCCAAAATCATCACAATTTATTGTGATAATATGGGCGATTGCAAACTCGAAGGAACCACGAGCTCATAAGGCAAGTAAACATATAGGCTACGTTACCTGATACGAGATATCGTGAGCGAGGAGAAGTTGTCATCGCCAAGATTGCATCAGTGGATAACCTGGCGGATCCTTTCACTAAGGCCCTTCCGTAGCTTTCGATCGGCATGTGGAGGAATGGAATCGGATGTATGGTAGAAGATATGGCGACTTAGTCATTAGTATAAGTGGGAGATTGTTGGAGTGTATACTGAAAGCCTAAGCTTTGTAAACATTCATTATGAATAAAGAATCACATTTGGTCTAATTGTCTACATTTGTTTGTAGTTGTTCATTTAATTTATATTGTAGATAACATAGTATGTGGTGTCACATACAGAAGATGATGTTATCAGTACCTTATAAATTATAAACAGTAGCTCACGACTAAAATGGAAAGGAACAAACCATTAGAAGGTCGTAGTGTAATTAGGTATTAGTTTATCTTGACTATATAATTACACTAGTACACTCAGAGTGTATTGAGTAGGACCATTTGAGGTCGTTTCTTTTATACTGACTTTATAAAGGAACAAAGACCTCAGTTATTATGGAAGTGTGTGCTCTTAATCCTAATATAATAACAAGCACATATGTTTGATATTTATTTCTTTAATTTATCAATGGGTGAGATTTAGTTCGATGAATCAATAAACCCGATAAGTTGGGAAATGGTATCACTTATAGTGTGTGTTGTTGATTATAGAAGGAAATTGTGTCCTAGAGATACTAGGTTGATAATGTCCTCAAGAGGAGCTCATAAAGATTGTCATGTTAAACCCTGCAGGTGGACTTAGTCCGACATGATAATAAGGATGAGTGGTACTACTCTTGGACTTAGATATTAATTAAATGAGTTGTCAGTAACTCACTTAATTAGTGGACATTCGATGTCTTAAACACAGGGAGACTAACACACTCATAATAAGAAGGAGCCCAAAAATGTAATTTGGGATTGGTGCGGTAGTTCAATGATAGTTCTCTAGTGGAATGAATTATCATTGATAAAATTAAGTTGTGTGTTCGGGGCGAACACAGGATGCTTAATTTTATCAGGAGACCAAAACCAATTCCTCCTCTCGGTCCCTATCGTAGCCTCTTATTTAGAGAGTTCTATACCCACCTATACCCACCTTCTATACCCACCCAATAGGGGCCGGCCAAGCTAGCTTGGGAACAAGCTAGGGCCGACCTAGGTATAAGATTGGGTGGCCGGCCCTAGCTTGAACCCAAGCTATTAGGGCCGGCCAAAATAAATTTAAAAGAATTTTAATTTTAATTTTTATTATGTGGAAGAAATAATTTAAAGAGAATTAAAATTAAAATATCTCTTTTGTAAAAGATCTACAAAGATTAAAGAAAGAGATTAGATCTCTTTCCTTATTTATAGATTGGAGAGATGTTTTATTTTCTCTTTAAAATTATTCACATGTTGATAAAATTAAAATTATAGAAATTCCTTTTATCAACCATGAAGAGATTTTAAGAGAAATTTTATTTTTAAAATTTTGGAAACAAATTAGGAAGTTTTAATTGTTGATTAAAACTTGTCCAATTTGTTCTCCAATGATGTGGCCGACCATGTGATTGTAATTGGGGATATTTTATTTTATTTTCTCAATTAAATCATATCAAGGAAATTGAGAAATTTTATTGTAATTAAATTTCCTAATTTACTAAGGATAAAAGAAGGGGTGAGGGTGCCTTCATGAGACACAACATCTATTATTTCTCTCCCTCTTTTGTTCCTTGGTGTGGCCGGCCAACCTCTCCCTCTCTTCCTCTTGTGGTGGCCGAATCTCCCTCTTCCATTGGAGCTCTTGTGGTGGCCGGATACTACTCGGAGAAGAAGAAGAAGAAGGAGAGAAAGCTAGCATCTCTTGGAGCTTGGTTAGTATTTTGGTTTTCCTCCTTGGTGAAGTTTTTCCTTTGTGGCCGAACCTTGCTTGGAGGAGAAGAAGGTGGTTGGTGTTTTCTCATCTTGGTAGATCGTTGCCCACACAACGTCCGAGGTTAGAAGAGGAATACGGTAGAAGATCAAGAGGTCTTTCTAGAAGGTATAACTAGTAGTTTTTCCTTTTCCGCATCATGCTAGTTATTTATGGAAATAATACCAAATACAAGAGGCTTACGTTCTAGTATTTCGAATATGTTTTTCGATGTTGTGTTCTTTTGTTTCTTTCTTTTCCTTGTGATTTGATTGTTCTCTTTGGTTAACCTAAAGTTATTTTAGGAAATTAAATATTAGCTTTCTATTAAAGGTTTTGTCTAGTCGGTGGTGGTTGCTCCCATATCCAAGAAGGTCATGTGCCTCGCCACGTCAGTACTGGGAACCTTTTATGGAAATTAATATTTAATGGAATTAATAACTTAAGGAGACTTGGGTCGAACGTGTTAAGTTTCGCAGGAGATCCAAGTCAAAACCTAAAAGAACAAATAGATTAAGTTTTGGATCAAACGTGTTAAGTTCCGCAGGCGATCCAAAATTTAATTTAAAAGAACACATGGTAGCTAGGAAAAGGTTCAGATCTTTGTACAAAATTTTTGTACAGTGGAACCTATAGGTTTTCCGAGTAGCAACCATCACATCCATCTCTTCCGCTCGGATGCAGGTGCGTTCCCACAGACGGCGCCAATTTGATCATGTCCGAACGCTGAATCGATGGACGCTGGACACGTGGCTCTCTTCCAACTGATGACGTGGGTCTCTGACCGACCGTATGGAGCTCCGGCGAACCTACAAAGAAGTCGGGCCGAGAAGGGGTTCCCGGCGACGACCCTCCGACGCTCAAGTCAGGCAAGAGGAAAATGCAGAGGTGGCTTTGAATCTCAGAGAATGCGTACCTCCGGCGAAATATGAGGACCCTTATATAGAACTGTGAGGAGGCTTATGCACACATACCGAGGCATACACGTGTCCTCTCACCATACCTCAGTATGGGCTTGCAAGAGGAGCTTGTCTGACACCATACTGCTACAGTCCGAGCACCTCTCTGATGGGACAGTAGAACCTTCCGTCATAGGATTCTGTGTATGGCTTGGTCTTCGCACATGCTTGTTGTCAGAGAATGTTCCCTTGTCCTTTTGTCTCTTCTTTCCCCATGCCGAGCATCCATCCGGCCGGACGCAAGCAATGGTACGCTCGGGAGGTTCCCAGTCATGTGCTCGGCTGAGACTGTTCATGGCATTACTGCCTTATGCCTCGGCCGAGCGGGTGGCCCGCTCGACCCGGCAACCTTGTTCACCATGAGCGTCGGAAACCCGACTCCACGCCGGGTTGTCTTTGATTCTGTCCTGACCCGTTCGGCCGGATGAACTGACCCTTACCCGATCAGCCAAACCTCATTTTGCCCTTGAACTTTTGACCTCTACGTGTCATTGACTTCCCTCAAAGGGGATCCCCGTCCTTACTGCCGGAACAATCATTAATGGATATAAACTGAAATATGGAGGTCCATTATTTTAATCAAATGGAAAACAAATAACAACATAACATTAGTCTATTTACCTTTTTCTATTATTTTATTTAATACATAATAATTCATCTTGAAAACTCTAAATAAAAATTTCAAATCCATTTAGTGTATGTTTTGGTGATCTAAAAATGAATAAGAAATCGTAATATTAATTATTTAATACCACATTTGGTAAATATATAGTTAAAATCACATTATAGTTACTAATTGATTCATTCATCCTGAACATATGATAAACAGGAATTATAGTTGTTGGGCTCCAACGCCTAGCTACTATGCAACCAAAGAATGTAGTGAATATGCACATACTATTGGGATACTGTCAAGAAATTCAGGTATGCAAAAATTTGCAACACACCAAGAACAGTACGATGGACAAATTAAATCCCTTGCTTGCTTTAGAACACAAAATATTGTGTGGAAAAATCCCTTGCAAAAGCAAGGTGCAAAGCACAGGAATAGGATCATCAATTACTCTAGCTCACAAATTGAATGGTCAAACCCCTTGACCTATATTCTCTCTTCCTCCCCTAAGTTTATTGAGCCCATAATAAGCCAATTGGACTGGCCGAATTGACTTTAGCCAGCTGCAGTACTGAAAAATCTCACTTGCCTTAGCCTACAAAGAATGCTAGCAGACTTTGTATGGCTAGCAATGCATGCTGACTTTGTCCAACTGGATATGGTGAAAAACACCAAATGAGCCTCAAGTCCCAAGTGCTGACTTTGTCCGACATTACTACAAAACAATATTAGGAATGTCAGATCTACAAAATAAACAATCTTTTTTTATATATCCCAATAATGATATAGTTATTTATTAATTGTGAAGGAAAATTTGAGTATTTTTTAAAGAAGGAATATTAGTAACTGATCCTTAATAATCAATCATTTGGATTAATGAATTGTTTGCCCACAACAATTAAGCTACAAAATTGTAAGTCCTAACTATTAAAATCCACAATCAGATAGATCCTTAACGATATTTTCCAACTTATATCTCTTAGTTTCAATGTAGACTTATATCTCTTAACAAGAAACTTAACAATATTAATGAAATCCACAAGATATAGATACTTATTTGTGAAGAGGTTCAGGTACTCGCGGTTTGAGCTCCAACTATGATGAATTTGTATAAATGAGGCATGCAACTAAATGATGCTGGGCTCCTGGGCTACCCACTGCTAGCGCTTTCTGATTTACTCTGGTGGTCGATGGGAAACTTCCGTGGGACCGGATCGATCACCTCAGGCTCAACGTTATCCAACCACATTACCTAACTTGGTTAATCATTTTTTTTATTTGTGAAGAGGCTAACGAATTTCAATTGTTCCGCGATACTTCCAAGAACAGTACTATGATCATCCTCCACTTCTCTACATTGGATTTCTCCTTTGCCTAGTACTTGGGACCTAGTACTTGGGATCTTCTATAAGGAAATGATTTTCTTCCTTGTAAATAAATTGTTCTTAAAATCTACATCAATTCTAATTATAGTTTATTTGCCCTAGTACATCTCCCAATGTGACATGCTGTATGACGATCAAATCTCTATCTATCCCAATCCAACGCTTGTAAATCCATCTACCAAAATTTGAACCTCACTCTTAACAAAAACATGAGTAGATAGCCTTCTTCCTGTTCATCAAGTGTAAAAAAAATTATCCGTCTTGTATTTCCAAGATTATCTAAGTATAAAATGTTTTTAAAGTTTTAAACCCAATAAATATTTATTAAAGTTGTTAAATTTTTAGCATTTTGCACTCGATTAGGAAAGTGTTCTCAATTAATTATATTAAATTTTACTATAAAAATCAAATTGTATTATTCAATTTATGTAATATTATTATAATAATTACTAGAGTTTAGGTCTTCATGTATTTCTACCCTTCATTCATATGAAGACAGTTTGTCTGATATCATAAAAAATTTTCACTAACCATAAGATGAATTTGAGAAGCGCATGAGGCTACGAGAGATGACCCAATATGCCTTCCGGTAAATTCAGAAAGCACATATAGGTCACGAGGGACGGCCAAGCATCACGAGTGGTTTGTGCACCGTAGGTGTTTATTTGTGCTGCGTTGGAATCGAATTCGTGTTGCTTGAGAATCTCGTTCGTCGACTTACCATCACACCAAGCCTCGTAGCAATATTATAATATTTTTTTAGTTACCACTAGGTGGATGCTTACCAGTGGCGAATATAAGAATTCAAGTATGGAGGGGGTGATCACGATGAACAAGGACCGGTATTCTCCATCTCCATCGGTGGAACCCTATAATACTAGGAGTTATACCACCGGCAAGAGGGGGTGACCGCCGTTGCCGCCCCCCCTGCGTTGGATCCGCCCCTGATGCTTACGCCAACCAATCTTGGGGGTGACCGGCTCGGTCCCATAGAAATTTCACACATGCCACCAAGGTAAATTGGGAAGTGCTCGCAGTGGAAGGTCTATCAGCCTAGTATTCTTAGGTCAACCGTTCATTAAGAGAAATTCATCCATTAAATAGCCGAAGTTGAGACTCAATCATTAGATGCCTGGGAAACTAAGAAGGTATTCTATCGCTACATCATTACCTCGGAGGCCGTATTATAATAATATTTTTTAAAAACTTTTTGTTTTATTTTTAGTTGACATCATGTATCCAACTTACACCAATTAATTCTGGGGTGATTGGTCTGACCCTACAAAAGTTTTTCTACCAACCACTAGGATAAATAAAAAACCGCTCTTAGTGGGCATCTCATCAGCTAACGTTCTTAGGTCAATCTCTAATTAAGAGAAATTCATCTATTAATTTACCGAAGCTGAGATTCGATCGCTAAATACTTGAAAAAAAATTGAGAAAAAACTCTATCGTTGCACCATTGCCTTGGGGACCGTATTATAATAATTATTTTTGTAAAAAGTCATACGCTAACCTTGGACCCCCCACATGATCGGTCCCACAAATATCATAGGTAAATCAAGAAACCGAGCAAGACACTACATGAGAGGGGATTTGTGTTGGCTTCACCGAAAATCGACCCTTGTCTATTTTTATAAATTTATCATGTAGTGACTGACTCAACTATGTCATTGGGGCATGTATTATAATATTATTTTTTTGACCATGACGTCTTACGATTGGCCCCACAACCATCTATAGAGATGTAAATCAAGAAACCAAATAGGTCACCATATGAGAGAATATTTCACTGGCTTCGCTGGGAATCAACCATTGCCCATATCTGCAAATCTATCGTGTGGTTACCAACTCGGCAATACCTTGGGGGTCGTATTATAGTAACTATTATAGTAAAAGGTGATTATATTCACCCTAAACACCCCTCACAGGATTCGCTCACCCCTAGCGCCTCCGCTAGCTCGTCCCTAAGCATGCGGGAGGACAGACACCCGGCTACTATTTGGGATTTAACCCTTAGAGCTCATGATGATAACACTATCATGTGCTAGCCAATTATTCGTCTCGCGGAGATCGTATTATAATAATAATATGGTAAACTCAATTAGCCTCATTGACTAGGCCTACGATGACCAGCCCGATCCCACAAAATTTTTCCACTGACCATCAGGGCAAATCGAAAAGTATGAGCAATTAACAACTCAAAAGCCCAACATCCTTTGGTTATGTTCCTCATTTGGAGGAAAAATCCTACAAATAAGTTATAGCTAGAGATCGGACCGTGAGTGCCTAGGTAACAACCTGAATGTCCTACCGCAGTACCATAGCCCCAGGGACATAATTTTGTAGCAAAAAGGTGATTCACTCGCCCCCAGCACCCCCGCTAACCCTTCCCTAGGCTAACACGAAGGAGGTAAATCATGGATGACTACTATGATAAACCAGTTAGCCTTATTGACTAACCCTAAGGGTGACGGGCCCGACCCCACGGAATTTTTCCACCGGCGACCAGGGTAAATCAGGAAGCGCTTGCAGTAGGTGGCCAAGAAGCCCAACATCTTTTTGTTGCGCACCCCATTTGGAGGAAAAATTCCTACAAATGCATCATAATTGGGGATCAAATCAGGGGTACCTGGGTGACAACCTAGATGTCCTGTCACTGCACCATAACCCCGGGGGCAATAACAGGTGGCTACTAGCCATTAGTGCAGGTGGTCAAGGCATGGGGGAAGACATGCTCGGATGTACCGAGTTTCAACCCTAAAACCTTACATGGCAACACCCTATATCTTAATTATCGCACCTGTTGGGATATGCCTGATACGGGTGCGTGCTAGAACACATTTCGTAAACATGCGCAGCAGAAAATTAAACAATAATAATTCCTAATTATTACATCACACGCACCACACACATACATCGATACAACATGTCAAACATGATTATATAATTAAAATTTTATGAGAAGTAATTTTACGCTAGGTATACCTTACGGATGACCTCTAACGAGAAGGGCATCAACCGTAGTGATGTTGTCGAACCTCGCCTCTATTCGTATCCATGTCGAGCTCCTCAAGACAACTCCTTGAGTACAAGCCTCTCCTTCGGAAGTTACTAGCCACGAGCGAAGAAGAGGGATCAAGAGGAAAAATAAGAGAAGCGCACAAGGGAGAGTTTTTCTCCCTTGTTGTGGTCACGACAACAAGAGGGAGCACCCTCTTATTAGTGGCGGGAGAGAGAGGAGAGGGAGAGAAGGATTGAGTTTCCAAAAGTCAATCAACCAAATAATAAAACTTGTATCTAATTCTCTCTCAATTACATCTATATATAATCTTCTTTAATGAATTGGATTAGAAAGCCCAAATTCAACTCATTATCCCTTAACTAAAAATTAGCCCATTAACTCCTTTGTTTGATTCACAGCTAAACCAAGTTGGTTCATGACTAATTCATGATTAAACCAAATATGGTTCAACTCTACCATAAGAGATGTAGCCTATCCGTGCTTCCATTATGACAAATATTTCCATATTTATCTTATGTATGGTTCAACCAAATATTTATCTCTTAATCTAAGAATCATATTCTTTAACTTATTTTACGTCTTATAAAGACTCGTTAGTGCGTATGACCCAATAGGTTCTCAGTTTATATTGACCATCCATAATTAACTATTTAATTATAGAACGATCATGAGTGACACTTAGTAGTATATTATAATCCTTAATTAGCCATAAAATCATTGTTGATCTTAGAACTAATTCTAAACCCTTTAGCAGCTACAGTGAGTCGTGTCTTGTTCCTTTCACTAGTTTTATACTCACTTGGTTCAGGATATTGTCTATGTGTCTGTCCCTACTAGACTGACTACGTCACACCTAACCCAAGTAATACTTCCTCGTTCTACGGATTCAAATTACTCATACATGTGTCTAAGAGCCTCGCATTCTTAACATGTGATGCTTTGGCCAAAGACTTTGAGTAATAATCCTAACGAGTGGTCATAGGGTATACATCTCCTCGCAAGGAGTGGTGAATCCTCTGTGAGCTATCCAAACATCGGGCATTTCGACTTATACCCAATCATCCCGGGTCAACACCTCAATGAAGTGCTTGCTTAAGATATCAAAGTATAAGTCTCCATGACCAAGATGACTTGTATACCTCAAGTCGAAGGAAACTTGCACTCAAGCTATAGTAAGAACTTTACAGACATATCCATATATATAGATAATCACATAAAGTCTTACATTGAGTAACTCCAATGAACTAGTTACCATAACTAGCATTCACGTTTAACTCTCAACATCCCAATGTCTCCGGCCAGTGAGAAAACAGCTACTTGGCAAACCAAGGAGTATAACTCATACTAGTCTTACATAATTGATGATGTCTGAATGCATCAATTCGACGACTAGGAAAATTCTAATACGTTCATAATTGCACATGTAGAGATAATCACTAGTTGTGATTCAAGCACAATTTCTCTCGTGCTATGAATTGTATTGAGGACATTCAGTATATGAGTTTAAGATAATCAAACAAATAATATGCACTCAAATAATGAATTTATATTTAGTAAAAACTATAAGGAAATTACCTTAAGACATTCCTCAAAATCTAACAGCACCACCCTGAGAGGACACCCGGGGACATAATAATAAAAAAAATGATAATCCCAATTAGTCTCATTGACTATCCCTGTGGATGACCAGCCCAGCCCCACGGAAGTTTCCCACTCGCCACCAGGATAAATCGGGAAGCGCACGCGACGGTCAGCCCAAACGCCAAGCATCCTTTGGTTGCACCCCCCCCCCCCCAATTGGAGGAAAAATTCCTACAATTTCAGTTAGCCTCATTGACTATCCCTGAGGGTGACTGACCCAATCCCACGTAAGATGGAATGCACGAGAAAAATAATAACATTTATTAATATGCTAAATGTAATTTTTAAAGTTTAAAAATAATAAAAAGATGAATTCGAATAATAATAATAATAATCATAATAATAATAATCATTAGAATAATAATAATCATATTAGTTGTAGTCGCAGTAGTAGTGAACGAGATACACGCCTCTATTTTAAATTGAAGTTGTTTCATTTTGCATAATATATATAATGGATGCCCGATAAATTTCCGGATTAATAAATTGCAGCAATACTTAGCCAAAAGAGAGTTACATAGAAGTTTAACATTATAAGATGCTTGAAAATATTAAATATCATATCATGTGAGATTAAAAATGACTTATTTATCTTAAATAATAATTTATAAAAATTGAAATGATTTCAAAATAACTACTGTAATAATACTTTTAAATTAGGAAAAAATACCTTTAACTCCCTCTATTTTCTCTTAAATAATATTTTATCCCATTATATTTAAAAAATAACATTTAATCCGCTTTTAACTAAAGTCAAATGTGAAAATATTTATAAAATACAATTATGTCATTTTTTTTTGATATTTTTAAGAGAAAAAATATATTGAATTGATATAAAAAATAATTATATATATGTTTGGAGTCGGCTCTTTTATTGATTAGTTGGATCGATAGTATATACAAAAAGAAAAATATACATAAAAGGACAAAAAAAATATAGAAGTATCCAGTGATGGTATCCTTCGTCACTCACTCGGATCTGTGGTTGATGTTTGTTTGTCAATACGTTCATTCTCGGTGTCCTACAAAGCAAAGCTTGTCAGCTGAGCGTAGGCATTGTCGGTGTTACCCTCTTTGACAGTCAAATCAATGATAAACTGAGATATGAGGCTCGTGTGCATGTAGACCTGGCCTTGGGGCACGACACCTGCCTAGGGCCCATATATATATATATATATATATATAAACGTTTTTCTTCATCCCTCGTCAAAGCTTTCGCAGAACGCCAACAATTCTCCTCACCGAAGTGCCAATTCTCCTCGCCACACCATGGCGATTCTCCTCACCGAAGCCCTCCTCGCCGCACCTTCCCTCTCTCGCTGCGACAACTATAGGCCCTCTCTAGCTCTCTCAAAGGCATTGAAGCCCTCTTTACAGCGCCTTCCCTCTCTCACTGTGACGATGACTAGCCTCTCTGGCTCTCTCAAAGTTGTGCCATTTTACTTCATGTTGGTAACCCAAGGTTGTTTTGATGTGATCAAACAAATTAGGTTAGGTCCTGTTATGTTTAATCCTGTGTCTAAGTATGCAGGAACTTAGGAGCACAGGATGTCGAGCAAAAGACGTAGCTAGTGAGAAGGACGGCACTAGAGAGAGCCGATGTGCTTGGTGCGTATGAGGGACAAAGTGCTGTGGAAGAGTACACGGGTGGATGAGAAGGAGGCCGCGGCATTTTCGAGGAACGAGAAGCTGGAGTGGAAGCTTGCTCGAGAAGGCTGGAAGTTGGGTTCGGGTGAGCGCTATTCTGGATGGCCGAAATCACCCAAGCGAGCAGAGCCGGAGCGGAAGACCCGGATCAAAGCAAGTAGAGCTGAAGCTGGAGGCCCAGAGAGAAAGTCAACAAAATGTTGACTTTCCCCTTCGGGGCGCCCGGAACCATTCCGGGCGTTCGGAGCAATCCGAGGCACCCGGAACCATTCCAGGCGCCCGGAGCAGTCTGGGGTGCCCGGAACCCAAGTTTTATCAGTTTCGACGTGGCTTTTGACCGTTGTGTCGGAGATAAGGTTTTATCCCCCTCTAGGTGTCGAGAACCCTTCCAGGCGCCCCGAGCAGGGCTATATAAGCAACCTTGCTCCCAAAGCTAAAGAACAACGAGAAATACAAAGAAACAACATTTGTGCACTCTTAGTTTTTTGTTTACCTTCTTTTCTGTGCGTTCATTGCTGTAAGAGCCTTCTCCGCCTAAAAGAGATTTTTTAGTGCGCTTTTTCGCCTTGGATTAACAACCTCCCTGGTTGTAACCAAGTAATTCGTTGTGCCTCTTTCTTTTTTAGTTTCTTTATTATTCTCTTATGCAAGTGTTCATTCTATTTAAGTTATAAGCTGAGAAAGGTATTTTTATTTATTTTTGTGCAGGGGTTATTCACCCCCCCCCCCCTCTAGCTGACCGCCAAGGGTCCTAATACTTCACACTTTTGTAAACCCTAAAAGGTCATCATCTTTGCTTTCTATTTTGATCTCTTCTGTTTCGATCAAACTGTACAACTTTGAATTAAAGATAGGGCTTGTATAGTTGTGCTCCCGTAGGGCCAATTTTAGCCCTTAAACATAATAGTTAGAACAATAGTATAGGATGTCAATAAAAAAACAAACAATACATTAATTTGGTGAATACATAGTGCATAATTTTGCATCAAAGCAAGATGTCTATTGTAGGTGTGTGGTTCATTAGCAAATAAATGGGCGTGTATAGGCCTATGATAACCCAGTTTGGTGAGGTTAGGGATTGATGATTAGGGCAAATGACTCAAATAAGGAGTTATTCCTAGAAAGCTTCTAGACATTAGGGATAGGAATGAATTGAATCACATGTTGCAATCAGAGTTTTATAATTCTCAATTATAATATGTATCAAATGAATCAAGTATATACTCTCAATTACAAGATGATTTTTGATGAAATATTTTATTAGGAGTTATAATCCTTAGGAACGAATTGATGATTTTTTGTGAGAGTATATACTCTCAATCATTAGGAGTTATAATCCTTGTTATAGACATTTGAACATAGAGACAATTTCACATAATAGCTCTCTAATATTTTTTATTGTATTCAACTATTCAAGCTTAATATAAAGAAATTAGTATTGCTTGAAAATCTTAGTCTATTTATAATTTCTGAAATGATGGATATTGTTTTAATAAATAGCCTAGTTAACTTCACTAGGAAACAATATAATATAGCAACCTAACCATGGAAATTTAGTTGACTTTAGTGTTATTTTTTTTTGAAACCTTATTTTACTACTGTTTTTAATTATACGAACAAGGTTTTAACTCCTAAACAATTGAATTGTGTTTTTTTTATAAACTTGCAGGATATCTGTGTAAGGTCTTATATAAGTGGATTTTGAATCAAAAGAAAATTCTTCATATCAGGTTTTATTATTCTTTGTTTATTACTTTTTGTTCATAATTATCTATTATCATAAAATAACTCTCTAGATATCAAAAAAGACAAAAAAAAGAAAAAAACGAAGAAGAGATATCCAAAGTTTAAGAGGTTCATTGAATAAATATTTTGGTAAAGAATCACATAACACAACGGAAAGCTTAATTCATATTTTAACTAATTAATCAAATGCTAATGAATATTTTGTTGACAACAAGAATGATGAAAATGAAGACTTTGTGAGAAATGAAATTGATGAGAATGAGAAATTTGTAGAAAATGAGAATGAAGAGAATATAAATTTTAATGATTTAGATGCAATTGAAATTGACAAAACTAAAGATATTGATAAGTTTTGTGATGATGAGCTTACAAACAGATATCAATGTTCGACACATAAATATGATTTGAACATATTTGATCTAAGAGTTCGGGATACTCTTGATAAAAATGAGGGATTTACTTGTGGAAAGAGGTCCTAAAAGAGAAGATATTCTCAAGTTTCCTTTAGATAAAGAATCTCGACACTTTTCTCATACTTATTATGTTTAAATGTTACCAAATGGTGAGACTCATGATCGAAAATGGTTAGTGTACTTGAAGGAGTTGGACAAAGTATTTTGTATTTGTTGTAAGTTGTTTAAAGTAATATACACCAAAAGTAATTTAGTAAGAGAAGGAGTTAATGACTAGAAACATTTATGTGACAAACTTAAACAACATGAAAATAGTGTTGAACACCTTACTAATCTAAGAGCTTTTGTTGAACTACAAATGAGATTAAAGAAAACATTGATAATTGATAAGGAAATACAAGAACAAATTAAAAAGGACACAAAACATTGGAAACACATTATGCTAAGAATAGTTGTTGTTGTCAAATGTCTTGCTATACATAATTTGGCATTTCGTGGTACACATGACAAAATTTATGAAGATGGTAATGGTAATTTTTTAGGTCTACTTGAAATGATTGCAGATTTTGATCCAATAATGCAAGAACATTCTCGACTTATTCAAGATAAAAGATTCATTATAATTATCTTCGTCATAAAATTTAAAACGAGTTAATATCTATTCTAGCATCCAAAGTCAAGAATGCAATAATTAAAAAAGTAAACGAGACAAAATATTTTTTAGTAATTCTTAATTGTACACAGGATGCAAGTCACAAAGAACAAATGATTCTCATATTAAGATGTGTAGATATTTCAGAGACTCCAATTAAAATAGAAGAGTATTTCTTAAAATTTATAAATGTAGAATATACAACTGGTTTAGGTCTTTTCAATGAATTAAAATTTGTTTTACAATCTTTAGAACTTGATATTGATAATGTGAGAGGGCAAGGTTATGATAATGGATCTAATATGAAAGTCAAAAATCAAGGTGTGGAAAGAAGATTGCTTGACATTAATCCTAGAGTATTTTACATGCAATGTGGTTCTCATTCTCTTAACTTAGTTGTTTGTGGACATGGCAAATTCTTATGCTAAAGCAAAATCAATTTTTAGAGCATGTGAATGTATGTACACCATGTTCTCTAATTCAATAAAAAGATAGAATGTTTTTCTTGAATATATTGATGGATTAACTTTAAAATCATTGTCAACTACAAGATGGGAAAATCATATTGAAACAGTCAAAGCAATACTATCTCAAGCTTCCCAAATTAGAGAAGTTTTATTCAAATTAGCAGAAATAAGTGAAGATAGCAAATTAAGTAGAGATGCTGAAATGTTAGCATCTGGTGAACTTTTAAGTTTTGAATTTATATTAAGCCTTGTTATTTGGCATGATATTTTGCTTAAAAGTAACTTTGTAAAAAATTATAGTCAGAGGATATGCTTCTTGATGTTGCTGTAAAACAATTGTCTGGTCTTGTTTCTTTTTTTGAAAAATATAGAGAAAATGGTTTTGTTTCTGCTTTGGTTGATGCAAAAAAAAATATCATCTGATATGGAAATTGAGCATGTATTTCTACAAAATGTAAAATTAGTAGAAAGAGACATTTTGATGAGATTGCTAATACTAAAAAGGAAAATCAATCACCGAAAGAGTCTTTTTGAATAGATTATTTTATCTTAGTGGTCGATATTGCTCTTGGGTGTAACGACCCACCTTCTACTACTAGGCTGTAGGGCGAATCGCTACCCTCGTTCTACACTATACTGTGCGGAAAGCTGGGCTAATTAAAATTTTACTAATTATCTGATTAATGTTAACTCTGACACTAACATTCCGGGTGTACCTTGGAGTTGTACACATGCTAGGGGAGGTATTTACAACTGGTAACACCCTCCGGATCGATCCACAGACCGATCTGCTGATACTGGTACATCACAGGACCCTGGATCGGTCGGTTGTCCGATCCCGAAGCTACAGACGTACCTGGATCGGTCTCACCGACCGATCCAGTCTCTTCTCGACACGACCGATCCAGTATGTATGGATCGGTCGGTGGCCGATCCGAGCACTGAGATCGAGGACTCGCCACTATATCGCCTTTGGATCGGTCGGCCGATCGACCGATCCAGAATCTGATAACATCTTGTATCTGGATCGGTCGGTGGCCGATCGATGACAACTAGCCCCGATCGGAGACCGATCAGTCGATTCGGACGGAAACTCGATTTGACACTTTGGCGTGCAAAACCCCACATAACATCTAACTAATGCATCAAAACTATTCTAACAACATGTAATAACATTCTAACGACGTAAACTAGTAATCTAACTTAACATAAGGCATAGTTTAGGAATTCATGGCAACACACACAACTAAAAGTGCCTAGAACATGTAAACCAAAACCAATAAATAAAATGCTAAAGTAAATGCTAAAGAGTCTAATGCTCAATTTGCTACGTCCCCTAAGGACCTTTGATTCCAGTTCCATACACACCCACCATCTTTGCATTGCCCTCCAGCTTCCTCTGCTAGTCCATTTTCCTTTTACCTGTATCTGCAGTATAAGGAAAATAGTATCTGTAAGCCAAAAAGCTTAGTAAGAAACCATCTACCTCACAAAAACATGCGACGATGCAAATATGCTTTGAAATCATGCCGTTTAAAACATATGCTGAATGTACTGAATAAACTAAGCATGGCATGGCATATAAGCATACAATCATAGCATATCTAAAGCTGTACATGAAATCAATGGAGATAATTGAACTAAGCATATAAAAGCTAACTGGAGCTAAACTGATACTGAATTCAAACTCAACTAACAAGACCAATTTTGAGTTTTGAAAACTAATTCGTAATAAGTGAAAATACATAATCATACTGTTTTGGGCCCGGCAACTGTACTTGCTGTGCGCGCATCCCTAACTAGGCCCGGGATTGCAAGTTCCGAATCTAGTAGGGTTTACTAGGTTGTCTGAACCTAGGGACGACTGTGGGAGTCCAACCCAACGGATATCTGATCCTGTACAGTGCCTACTGAAAATAAAATACTGAATGTAGCTAATTACTGTGTAACTTACTGATTCTAGGTTATCTGAACCTAGGGCTAGGTTGTCTAAACCTAGAGGCGACTGTGGGAGCCCACCCATTGGACCGTAGTCCCATATAGCTAAAATAAACTGACTTACTGTTTTAAACGCTTCTAATGCATTTAACTGTACTATCAAAATGCCTAAGCTGCATTTTTACTGATCTAGTTATTTTGTCGAACACTTAGTGTGCCCCAACTCTCCTCTTTATTAGGGAGATCACCTTTAGGCACCCGACAACGTCTACAACCCCAACTGAAGAGGGTAAACGTGTCCGGCCCATCTAAAGGTGCTCAACTAAATCCCTAAATCTGAGAGGAGGGTTAAACACCCTACATGTCCACAAAATCTGCATATTACTAATCTAATACATAGAAAATCCAAACGGAGCTATTATACTGCAGGTGAGGGGTTTCTTACCTCTTGATCGTAATTTCTTACGATTCTATTCGCTAGAGTTCCGGTGGGGATGATCCTCTCGACGATCCGATCACGTCTTCGCGTTCCTCTCCCGGAGAAGAACCTCTTTCGTGTTGGAGTCGTCGCCGGAAGATGAACCTATGGACCCTTGCCTTGGTGTGCCGTGCGTGAGGAAGAGGAGAAGGAGGGAGAGGCGGCGGTGAGGTTTTGGAAGGGGAAAAGTGGCGTGAGGTGAGGAGGTGCCGAACCAATTCTAAAATAAACCAACCCAACTTAAGTTCTTCTATTTATATTAAGTGGGTAACTAGGCCCAATTCTAATATAAATATAATTGATTCCTCTTTCTTTCAGCACGGCCCTGCTGGGTTCACCGGTTACTAAACTTATCCGTAAACCATAGGTCTCGGGTTCGATTCCCGCCTAAGCTATTTTACGGTTCTAATTATTTTTGCTACTTCCGCTACTCGGAAAATTCCGGAAAAATATCTAAAAATTCCAGAAAAATCATACTATATATCTAAAACAGTTTTGAGAATTTTCGGGCTTTACAATCCCCCATACCTTATAAAAAGTTCGTCCCCGAACTTAAAACAATTCTGGGTACTTCTGTCTCATGCTGGCCTCTGTCTCCCACGTCGCCTCTGCTGCTGTGTGATTTTGCCAGCTGACTTTGACTAATGGTACTTCCTTGTTCCGTAATTTTTCACTGCTCGGTCTATTATCTGAATAGGCCGACTGTCATAGCTGAGATCATTACGGACCTGTACCGTCTGGGGCTCAATCACCTGGGTGGCGTCTGGAATATGCTTCTTCAGCATGGAGACATGAAATACGTTGTGGACAGCTGACATCTCCTGAGGCAGTTCTAGCTCATATGCTACCTTGCCCACTCTCTTCGTGATAAGGTATGGTCCCACATATCTGGGAGCTAGCTTGCCCTTCTTCCCAAAACGCATGACTCCCTTCATGGGAGCTACTCTGAGGAAAACTGTATCCCCAACTGAAAACTCTAGGGGTCTGCGTCGTGTATCAGCATAGCTTTTCTGGCGGCTCTGTGCTGTCTCTATCCTCTGGCGAATCTGCTGTATGGCTGCTGTGGTATCTGCCACTAGATCTGTCTGAAGCTCTAGTTCCTTCTGTTCACCACTCTCATACCAACAGATTGGTGATCTGCACCTCCGCCCATAGAGTGCCTCATAAGGTGTCATGCCGATAGTGGCCTGATAACTGTTGTTGTATGCAAATTCTGCTAAGCTCAGATATTTGCACCAACTTCCCTTGAAGTCTAGGGCACACGCTCGGAGCATATCTTCGAGTACCTGATTTAATCGCTTCGTCTGACCATCTGTCTGAGGATGGAAGGCTGTGCTGAATTTCAATTTGGTGCCCAATGCTGACTGTACACACTCCCAGAAGTGTGATGTGAATCTGCTGTCTCTGTCTGAAATGATGGTTCGTGGGACTCCATGTAGTCTGACGATCTCCTGGAGATACAACTGAGCTAGCTTCTCCATGGAGTAGGATATCTTGATAGCTAAAAAGTGGGCTGATTTAGTCAACCTGTCGACTATTACCCAGATGGCATCAAAACCATTCGTGGTTCTGGGTAGCCCCACTATGAAGTCCATCGAGATATCCTCCCACTTCCATTCTGGAATCTGTATAGGCTGCAGAACTCCTCCTGGTCGCTGATGTTCTGCCTTGACCCTCTGACAGGTGAGGCAGATGCTAACATATCTGGCGATGTCTCGCTTCATCCCGGGCCACCAAAAACGTTTCTTCAGGTCTTGATACATTTTGGTGGAACCTGGATGCATCGCATAGGGAGTCCTGTGAGCCTCATCTAAAATCTGTCTCCGTAGCTCCTCCTGATCTGGAACACAGAGTCTATCACCAAAATACAACACCCCGCTATCGGACACTCTGAATTCTCTACTTTCTGATTCTGTTAGCCCTTGCTTGATTTTCTGAATTTCAGGGTCCTGATCCTGAGCTGACTGAATATCACCAAGCAAGGTAGACTCTAAGGTCATAGTAGAGAGCTGTCCGACGATGAGTTCGAGACCAAAATCCGCGATCTCCTTCTGTAGGGGTGGTGACATGGCTGCTAGAGATAATAAGGTAGCGCTGGATTTTCTGCTAAGTGCATCTGCTACCCTATTGGCTTTCCCTGGGTGGTAGAGGATGTCTATGTCATAATCTTTGACTAGCTCTAGCCACCTGCGCTGTCGCATATTCAGATCCTTCTGAGTGAAGAAGTACTTCAGACTCTGATGATCTGTATACACTCTGCACTGAGCTCCATACAAGTAATGTCTCCAAATTTTGAGAGCGAACACTACTGCTGCAAGCTCAAGATCATGAGTAGGGTAGTTCTTCTCATAATCCTTGAGTTGTCTGGAGGCATAGGCGATTACCTTGCCATCTTGCATCAGCACTGCTCCTAATCCCAATTTAGAGGCGTCACTATATATATCGAAGCTGTCTGTATTTTCTGGTAGTGTCAGAATAGGTGCACTAGTCAATCTCCTCTTGAGTTCGCTGAAGCTGTTCTCGCAGTCCTCTGTCCACTGAAATTTCTTGTTCTTCCTGGTGAGAGCTGTCAGTGGGGAGGCTATCCTGGAGAAGTCCTCTACAAACTTTCTGTAATATCCTGCTAAGCTCCTGATCTCGCTGGCGTTCTTAGGTCTCCTCCAGTTACTTACTGCTTCTATCTTGTTGGGATCTACCATAATACCATCCTTTGAGATGACGTGACCCAGGAAGGACACCTGATTTAGCCAAAACTCACATTTCGTGAACTTGGCGTATAGCTGGTTCTGCTGAAGGGTCTGCAATACTAGTTTCAGGTGCTCTGAGTGTTCTTCCTGAGTTCCTGAGTAGATAAGAATGTCATCGATAAACACAATAACAAACTTATCTAAATACTCCCTGAATACCCTGTTCATGAGATCCATGAATGTAGCTGGAGCATTTGTCACGCCAAAAGGCATGACTACGAACTCGTAATGTTCGTATCTAGTCCTGAATGCTGTCTTCGGTATATCACCCTCCTTGACTCTGACTTGGTGATATCCTGATCTGAGATCAATTTTTGAGAACACTGCTGCTCCCTTTAACTGGTCGAACAGGTCATCTATTCTGGGAAGAGGATACCTGTTCTTGATCGTGACCTGATTCAGTGCTCTGTAGTCTATACATAGCCGCATGCTTCCATCCTTCTTCTTCACGAATAACACAGGCGCTCCCCATAGTGAGTGACTAGGGCGTATGAAGCCCTTGTCAAGTAGCTCCTGTAGCTGCTCATGAAGTTCCTTCAGTTCTGCTGGAGCCATGCGGTAGGGCGCTTTGGAAATAGGATTGGTGCCGGGGAAGAGCTCTATCTCAAATTCAATCTCCCTGACTGGTGCTAGGCCTGGTAACTCTTCAGGGAAGACTGCTGGGTAGTCACATACAACTCGGACCTCTGCTAGCTGTTGGTCCTCGTCATGGCTGGTATTGACTACATGTGCTAGGTACCCCGTACATCCCGAATCCATCAACTTCTGTGCCTTCATAGCTGAGAGAAATTTTCTGGCTTTTCTCTTTGGTTCTCCGATGTACTCAAACTGTGCTTCTGCTTCGGGTTGGAATACGACTTTCTGTTTACGGCACTCTATGGAAGCACCGTATTTAATCAGAAAGTCCATCCCAAGGATGACGTCGTAGTCAGTCATTTCCAGCAGGATCAGATCACAGAAGAGTTCCCTGTCTGCTATAATGACTGGCACTGCTCTGAGCCAGTGCGTGGATGCCATGACCTCTCCTGAAGGTAGTGCCGTCAGAAACTGACCACTGAGTACCTCTGGGGGTATTTCTGATTTCTCGGAGAACACCCTGGCTATATATGAATGGGTTGCCCCAGTATCAAATAGAACAGTAGCACTATACTGGAAAATGCTAATCTGACCTGTGACGACTGTCGAGGCATTTGCTACGTCCTCTCTGGTGAGTGAGTAGATCCTCGCGTTCGCCATAGCTGGAGGGGCTTCTAATCGGCCCTGGCTGATAAGTGGACCTTCTAGAGCGGCCTGCATCTGATGTAACTGAGCTAGCTGGCCTGCATACTGGATCTGCTGTGGCTGAGGAAGACCGGTCTTGTTCGGGCACTGCTTGGCCATGTGCCCTTCTTATCCACATTCAAAGCATCCTCGTGTGCCCTTGCGACAAACCCCTGGGTGGAATTTCCACAAGTGGCACACTTTGGATAACTGGGTCGCTTGCTAGATGGTCCTCCTTTTGAGTCACTCCCTGATTTGCGCTTGCTGTTGGAGTTCCCTTTCCAGTTAGAGCCGTGGCCTTGCTGTTTTTGAGTGTGAGAGTTTCCTTGGCCCTTGGACTCTGAGGATACTTGCTTCTGCTGCTCCATGCTGTTCTGGTAATGCTCTGTGGTCAAGGCACTGCTCACTAACTCTTCTGTGGTTTGTGGCCTATGTATGCCACCAGCCACGTTCACTGCTATCTCTGGCCTCAGCATCTTGAGCATCAACCTGATCCGTTCCTTTTCCGTGCTGATTAGCTCTGGGCATAGACGAGCCAACCTGTTGAATTTCTTCACGGCTTCCTCAACTGAGAGGTTGCCCTGCCGAAACTCAGTGAACTCGTCATAGTGGCGGTTTGTAACCCGCATATGAAAGAATTCCTTCTCAAAGTCAGCCCATGTCATCTGGCTCACTGGGCGCTTCGTTCTGATTCTTTCCCACCACATGCGTGTGTCTCCTGTCAGACAGAAGGAGGCACACTTCACCTTCTCGTGTTCCGGCCAGTCCAGAAGCTCCATCGTGCTCTCCAGTGTTTTGAACCATGCTTGTGCATCCCATGGTTCACTAGCGCCTGAGAAGTTCTCTGGCTTGACTCGCTGCCACTGGATCAGATAGGCTTCCTTTCTTGGCTCAGCTGCTGGGACTGCTGGTGCTGGTACTGGTACTCTAAGACTTCTGGAGTCGTCGGGTTCGGTTCCGGGGTGACTGTGGGGGTACTCTGCTGATTAGCCTTTAAGGTGGCTATTTCCTGTTGCTGTTCAGCTAGCTGTTGCTGTAACTGAGCCACTAATGCTGTAAGGTCTGGAGGAGGCACTGAACTGCCTGCCTCTTGCTGGGGCTCAGTAGCTAATGCCCTTCTAGCTGGGCGTCCTCGTGCCATTTCTAAAGACATAGAGAACATAGGTATAACTAACACTATCACAGTTATCTAACTACTGATATCATGTTTAAACTATCACATACTAGCAAGCAGCAGGTATATAAACATGAACTGTAATAATAAACAAGAAGCATAAATAAAGTAGAGGTGTTCTTACTTGGAAGCTGCAGGTACAATGCTGATGTGTGTGTAGGAAGTATGGAACACTGCTCTGATACCACTCTGTAACGACCCACCTTCTACTACTAGGCTGTAGGGCGAATCGCTACCCTCGTTCTACACTATACTGTGCGGAAAGCTGGTCTTTTTACTAATTATATTAGATAACTGTTAACGACACTAACATTCCGGGTGTACCTTGGAGTTGTACACATGCTAGGGGAGGTATTTACAACTGGTAACACCCTCCGGATCGATCCACAGACCGATCTGCTGATACTGGTACGTCACAGGACCCTGGATCGGTCGGTTGTCCGATCCCGAAGCTACATCGCTTCTGTCCCCAGCTGGATCGGTCTACCGACTGATCCAGGTGTGGCCTGATCGGTCGGCACGACCGATCCAGGTATGTATGGATCGGTCGGCTGACCGATCCAGGAACCTGGATCGGTCGACTGACCGATCCAGGAGGATACAGTAGCATACTGTATCTGGCTGGATCGGTCGGCTGACCGATCCAGTGACACAGCCAGGCCCTGATCGGTCGGGAGACCGATCAGAGTCTGATTTCAGACCCGGGAAACTCTGATTTCAGCACTTTGGCGTGCCAAAACCCCACATAACATCTAACTAATGCATCAAAACTATTCTAACAACATGTAATAACATTCTAACGACGTAAACTAGTAATCTAACTTAACATAAGGCATAGTTTAGGAATTCATGGCAACACACAACTAAAAGTGCCTAGAACATGTAAACCAAAACCAATAAATAAAATGCTAAAGTAAATGCTAAAGAGTCTAATGCTCAATTTGCTACGTCCCCTAAGGACCTTTGATTCCAGTTCCATACACACCCACCATCTTTGCATTGCCCCCCAGCTTCCTCTGCTAGTCCATTTTCCTTTTACCTGTATCTGCAGTATAAGAAAAATAGTATCTGTAAGCCAAAAAGCTTAGTAAGAAACCATCTACCTCACAAAAACATGCGACGATGCAAATATGCTTTGAAATCATGCCGTTTAAAACATATGCTGAATGTACTGAATAAACTAAGCATGGCATGGCATATAAGCATACAATCATAGCATATCTAAAGTTGTACATGAAATCAATGGAGATAATTGAACTAAGCATATAAAAGCTAACTGGAGCTAACCGACACTGAATTCAAACTCAACTAACAAGACCAATTTTGAGTTTTGAAAACTAATTGTAATAAGTGAAAATACATAATCATCTTGTTTGGGCCCGACAACTGTACTTTGCGTGCGCGCATAGACCCCGGATTGCAAGTTCCGAATCTAGTAGGGTTTACTAGGTTGTCTGAACCTAGGGACGATCGTGGGAGTCCAACCCAACGGATATCTGATCCTGGGCCTCACGAAAATAAAATCTGAATGTAGCTAATTCGTGTAACTCATCGATTCTAGGTTATTCGAACCTAGGGCTAGGTTGTCTAAACCTAGAGGCGATGTGGAGCCCACCCATTGGACCGTAGTCCCATATAGCTAAAATAAACTGATTGCTTTAAACGCTTCTAATGCATTTAACTGTACTATCAAAATGCCTAAGCTGCATTTTTACTGATCTAGTTATTTTGTCGAACACTTAGTGTGCCCCAACTCTCCTCTTTATTAGGGAGATCACCTTTAGGCACCCGACAACGTCTACAACCCCAACTGAAGAGGGTAAACGTGTCCGGCCCATCTAAAGGTGCTCAACTAAATCCCTAAATCTGAGAGGAGGGTTAAACACCCTACATGTCCACAAAATCTGCATATTACTAATCTAATGCATAGAAAATCCAAACGGAGCTATTATACTGCAGGTGAGGGGTTTCTTACCTCTTGATCGTAATTTCTTACGATTCTATTCGCTAGAGTTCCGGTGGGGATGATCCTCTCGACGATCCGATCACATCTTTGCGTTCCTCTCCCGGAGAAGAACCTCTTTCGTGTTGGAGTCGTCGCCGGAAGATGAACCTATGGACCCTTGCCTTGGTGTGCCGTGCGTGAGGAAGAGGAGAAGGAGGGAGAGGCGGCGGTGAGGTTTTGGAAGGGGAAAAGTGGCGTGAGGTGAGGAGGTGCCGAACCAATTCTAAAATAAACCAACCCAACTTAAGTTCTTCTATTTATATTAAGTGGGTAACTAGGCTCAATTCTAATATAAATATAATTGATTCCTCTTTCTTTCAGCACGGCCCTGCTGGGTTCACCGGTTACTAAACTTATCCGTAAACCATAGGTCTCGGGTTCGATTCCCGCCTAAGCTATTTTACGGTTCTAATTATTTTTACTACTTCCGCTACTCGGAAAATTCCGGAAAAATATCTAAAAATTCCAAAAAAATCATACTATATTTCTAAAACAGTTTTGAGAATTTTCGGGCTTTACATTGGGCAAGAAAAGTAGGTTTGAATAGTTGCAATAGTTTGAATCTATATTTAGGTTCTTGTATGATGTTGCAAAATTAGTTTCAATGGATGATGATAAATTGATGAGTTTGAATCTTGAAAATACTCTAAAAAATGATGGCATTTTTGATATTGATGCAAAATATATGTTTTCATAATTTCAAGTTTTGTAAGTAATATTACCAAGTGAATCTTATGAAACAAATAAAAAATAGTCTTCCATTCAAATATTAGAGTTTTTAAAAACAATGGATATGTTTCCAAATATGATAATTGGTTATAGGATATTATTGATAATATCCGTGGCAATGGCATCTGCCAAAAGAAGTTTTTCAAAATTAAAATTAATAAAATCTTATTGACGGACCACAATGACTCAAGATAGATTAAATGGATTAGCAATTTTATGCATTCAAAAAATATTTTGGAAAATATTGAATATGATGATATTATTGATGATTTTGCCTTTAAAAGTGCATCATGAAAATACTTTAAATGAGTTGCCTCTGTGTTTATTTTGTGTTTTTTTTTACTTTTTTCTTTTTGTCTTAGCGGCCCTTCTACACTTACTACTTTCATAGCAGTATATACATTTTTTGGACCTACATTTCCTGGAAGTTATGACAAAGATAGAGGGACATATATCTTATTTTACCCGGTATGTCTAATATCCTTAGTTTCATTTTTTATGCTTTTGTTTGAAGTGTTTGCTTACATGAATTGATTTCATATCCCTAGCCAATATGCATATTGCTACCAAAATGCAGAAGGTATTAATCAATTAATTGTTTTTTTTATGTTTGTTAGGTTACTGAAATCAGTACTTTGTATTGATTCCCTCAATTTTTTTTTTATTGTTTTAGTCTCAACTAAGTTGCCTCTTGAATTTCCTAATGGAACAACTCCAGTAACATGCCAGGTTTGCATATATGATGGTTCTTCAAATAGTAAAGTTGGTGTAGGATCACTTTTAGACCAAGCTATAGTCCCTCCATTGCCTGCTGGCAGTCTATACATGGAAGAAGTGAACGCTAAGGTTAGTATACGGTCTTAGTTAGACCCTCTCCTATTTGATATTGTTTCTAAGTGATGCTTCCAGAACATCAATAATATGTTATTTCTTAAGTTTCTTGTTTTGGCTTTATTTGTGTGATTCTAAAACATTCTACTACCACCAGTGCCATTCATTTCTTCATTGAAATATGTGGATTGAAAAGATGTAGAAATTCTAAATATTGATCCATTTTTGTAAATTCCCTAGAAATGAGCCTCCTTTTTTTATTCCTTGTAACTTGGAGAGGAATTATGGTTCATTGTTGGAGGTCAACATATTCCTTTTGGTGCATAACCACAGGTGAGTTTATTTTTCCTTTCTTTGATAGTTATGGTATGCTTCCTTAAATTATCTCCCATAATCTCTAGTGGAAATATTGTTGCTATATATCTAGCTGTCACTTCATTTTGACATGCCCCCTACACATCTTTATTTTCCTCAATAAATTACAAAGTTTTATCACAGTTTCACCCAAATGTGTTTCCATGACTTACAAATTCTTATAATTTTTATTAGATATTTGGACTGAACTTAGACCTCCTTGTGGAATCTATCAAAAGTAGGTGAATGATTCTATAGTTTAGATATCTTTTTCTTGTGCTTTACTATTATGAACTCCTAAATACTACTTTATAGGGACTAGTGTTTGGAAAAGATTTTAATCACAAGAAACCACAACATGTATCACAAATGATACACAACTACAGACAGTGCCTCGTCGTAGTGGGAGGGTTGTGAGGCAACCTGAAAGATTCATATTTTTGGGAGAGTCTTCGGACTTGATCCCAGGTAAACATGAACCTGATCCCCGAACACATGACGAAACACTCCAAGATAAAGATGCAGCATTTTGGTAAGAGCAATGAATTCAGAAATAGAATCTATGTATTCTAACAAAGTCTGAGAGCTAGTAGAACCATCAAATAGTGTAAAAGCTATTGAATGTAAGTGGATCTACAAAAGGAAAAGAGGGACACACGGGAAGGTGGAAACCTTCAAAGCAAGGCTTGTTGCGAAGAGGTATACTTAGAAAGAGGGAATCGATTATGAGGAAACCTTTTCGCCAGTAGCTATGCTTAAGTCTATCCAGATACTCTTATCTATTGCCGCTCATATGGATTATGAGGTTTGACAAATGGATGTCAAGACAGCTTTCCTTAATAGAAGTCTTGAAGAAAACATCCGTATGAAGCAACCAAAGGGGTTTATTGCAAAGGGCAAAGAGCAACTAGTATGTAAGCTCAATCGGTCTATTTATGGACTGAAGCAAGCTTCAAGGTCTTGGAACATCCGGTTTAATGAAGTAATCCAGTCGTATGAATTTATTCAGTGTCCAGATGAGTCTTGTGTATACAAGAAGTATGATGGAAACGTGGTGGTATTTCTTGTACTACACGTAGATGACATTTTGTTAATTGGAAACAATATCAAAGTGTTGTCAGAAGTAAGGGTATGGTTGTCCAAGCAATTCGATATGAAGGACTTGGGAGAATACACACATATTATCGGAATCAAAGTAATAAGGGATCGCAAGAAAAGAATATTGTGCTTATCCCAAGCTTCATATATCGATACAATCCTAGCTCAATTATCTTTATCTAAAGAGATGTCTCCAAAGACATCAAAAGATATAGAAGAAATGAAGGCAGTTCATTATGCTTCAGCTGTAGGAAATCTAATGTATGCTATGTTATGCACGAGACCAGATATCTGTTTTGTCGTGGGCATGGTTAGCATATGTCAAAGTAACCCAGGACTGAGACATTGGATTGTCGTAAGGCAGATAATTTGCTCCCTGTGGGTTACACAGATTGGGACTAATAGGAACAATAGTAAGTCGACCTCGGGGTTTTGTATTTACTTTAGGAAGTGAAGCCATAACAATGGAGGAGTGTTAAGCAGAAATGCGTTTCAGACTCCACTATGGAAGCTAAGTATGTGACAGCCTCTGAGACAGCCATAGAAGCTGTATGACTCAGTAACTTCATGATGGACTTAGATGTGATTCCTGGTTTGCCCAAAATTATTTGGTGCAGTAGCAAACTCGAAGGAACCACGAGCCCATAAGGCAAGTAAACACATATAGAGCAAGTACCACCCAATACGAGACATTGTATAACGAGGAGAAGTTATTGTCGCCTAGATTGCATCAGGAGATAACATGGATCCTTTCACTAAGGCCCTTAAGGCAAGAGCTTTTGATCGGCATGTTGAGGGGATGAGAATAAGATGTATGGCAACATTTATGGCAGCATAGTCTTTTAGTATAAGTGAGAGATTGTTAGAATGTATACTGATCCTGTCCGAATGCTGAATCAACGGACGCTGGGCACGTGGCGCTCCCGGCTGCTGACGTGGATCTTCGACTGGTTGCACGAACCTCCGGCCAACCTGCACAGAAGTCGGGCCGGGAAGGGGTTCCCGGCGGCGACCCTCCGACGCTCAAGTCAGGCAAGCAAACAGTGAAGAAAGTGGCTCCAGAGGTGTTGAACGCGTACCTCCGGCGAAATATGCGACTCTTTATATAGAGCCGTGAAAGAGCTCCTGCACGTCCACCGAGGTGCATACATGTCCGCAACCCATACCTCGGTATGTGTCTGTCAGAAAGCTTACCTGACGCCATACTGCTACAGTCCGAGTGTGTCCTTGATGGGACAACAGAACACCTCGTTGTCAGACTTGGAGCATGGCCTAGCCATAGGACTTGACGGCTGTCAGAAGGTGTTCTTGTCTATCTCTACCCACCACATGTCGGGACGTCCGTCCGTCCGGCTGGACGGGGAGTTCACGCGCCGGCCGGACGGACCTCATCTCACGCCCTGGCCGGACGGAACTCCCCTCCCGTCCGGACTGCCATTTACTTCGATATGCTGGGGAGAATTTCGGTAGGATGCTATGTAAGGACTGTTAACAGTATATCACCTTCTCTTAGGCCTTCCACTCGGCTCCTTGCTACTGTTCCACTGAGCGTCGGAACCCCGACTCCCGCCGGGGCGCCTCTTACCGTCAGATATTCCTCGGTCGGCCGGCCTGTGCTCTCCGGTCAGCCACCTGGCCCTTTGACTTCCGCGGGGCGTTGACCCCTCAAAATAGGAGTCCCCGGTTCTAACCGCCGAATCATATACTAAAAGTCTAGCTTTTTGTAAACAATTATTTTGAAATAAGAATCACATTGGTCAAATGTCTACATTTATGCTAAGTGTAGTTGTCTGTTTAATTTATATTGTAGATAACATGATGTGAGGAGACACACAGAAGTTCATGTTATCAGTTCCTTATAAATTATAAACAGTTGCTCACAACCAAGATGGAATGGGACAAACCATTGGAGTGGTTGTAGTGTAATTAGGTATTAGTTTATCTTGACTAATAAATTACACTAGTACACTATGAGTGTATTGAGCAGGAGCATTTGAGGTAGTTTATTTTTATACTGACTATATAAAAGAACAAAACTTCTGTTATTATGAAAGTGTGTACTCTTAATCATGATGTAATAACAAGCATGTATATTTAATATTTATTTTTTAATTTATCAAAGGGTGTGATTTAGCTCATTAAATCAATAGGCTCGATAAGTTGGGGAAATGATATTATTTATATGGTGTGTTGTTGATTATAGAATGAAACTGTGTCCTAGTAATCTAGGTTGATGATGCCCCCCTTGATAAGCTCATAAGGATTGTGATGTAAACCCTGTAGGTGGATTTAGTCCGACATTATGATAAGGTTGAGTGGTACTACTCTTGGAGCTAGATATTAATTAAGTGAGTTGTCAGTAACTCATTTAATTAGTGGGCATTTAATATCTTAAACACAAGGAGACTAACACACTTATGATAAGAAGGAGCTCATATTGTAATATGAGATTAGTGTGGTAGTAAAATAATAATTCTTTAGTGGAATGAGATATTATTGATGAACTTGAGTTGGGTGTTCAGGGCGAACACGGGAAGCTCAAGCTCATCGGAGACCAAAACCAATTCCTCCTCTCAGTCCCTATTGTAGTCTCTTATATAAAGTCTTATGTCCACCCAAAGCCTAGTTTCTTAAGGCCCAAGTTAGGGTCGGCCAAGCTAAGCTTGGATCCCAAGCTAGGGTCGACCAAGCCTTGCTTGGTACCCAAGCAAGGGGCCGACCACACACAAGAAGAAGGAAGTTTTATTTTTTGTAAAATCTTTCCTTTTATAGAGATCCATAAAAAGGATTTAAAAGGATGATTTTGTTGGATCATGAAACGTCGATAGAGGGGGGGTGAATATCGATTCGAAAAATAACGAGTATAAACGCAGCGGAATAAGAAAATTGAACACAGTGGATTTACTTCGTTCGGAGCCTGTGACGACTCCTACTCGAAGGCGCGTACTCCGTGAGTACTTTCGTTGGGAAATTCACTAGAAATTCGAAATATAGATTACAAGTTAAGTACAATATTGCTAATAAGGAAAAATTACCGACAATAAAAAGACTTAGAACAGAAAGGAAAAGCTTGTCGGAGATCGCAGTGCAGCAGGAGTACAAGGAAGCAGATTCTTCGTTCTGAGAGTTGTGTCCTTGAAGCTTGCTCACCCCCTCCTTTTATAGCCCTTTGGAGGGGTCTCCAGAGCTTATCAGATCCCAAAAATTCGGATCAGATGAGGAGAGTTCGAATCTGGCTGATCCGAGTCGTCTCCAACTACTTGTTTGACACAGTCATCTTCCGAAGGTCATAACTTTTGACTCCGAACTTGGAATCAAGCTCTGTCAGTTGCTACGCGTGTAGAATTTGAAGCTCTACATTTGTATCTACAAAATAGAGTTAGAAAAATATATGTATAGACATTTTATATAGATTTATGAGTTAGGTTCTGTCTTCCCGAGACCAGAACCTAGTCAGGGTCTCAATTTAGGGATCCAAAATGGACCTAAACTGGACCGACGCCTACTGTCCCTTAACCGGGATGCGTCCTCACAGTCACTCTCCTTTAGTGACTTACCTTTACTTACCTGCCAGATGTTCGGTCAGCCCTTCGACCCGTCTGGACTTTGTGCCAGCTATCCGGTCAGCCCGTCGACCTAGCTGGACTTCGTGCCAAACGTCCGGTCAGCCCGTCGACCCGCTTGGACTTCGTGCCAGTTATCTGGTCAGCCCGTCGACCTAGCTGGACTTCTCACCAAGCGTCCGGTCAGCCCGTCGACCCGCTTGGACTTCGTGTCAGACATCCGGTCAGCCCGTCGACCTGTCTGGACTTCTCGCCAAGCGTCCGGCAAGCCCGTCGACCCGCTTGGACTTCATGCCAGACATCCGGTCAGCCCGTCGACCTGTCTGGACTTAGCCTGCATACTCGATCAAAGCATTAGATAACGACAAACCTAACTTAACCTATTTGTCATTCATCAAATCCTGGGTTAAATCGTTAGTGCTAACCGCACCAACAATCTCTCCCTTTTTGATGGAATGACAACCTGGTTAAGTTAGTGAAAACATATGCAAGAAAAAACAAGTAACAACATGCATTTATGTGGTTTTTAAGTTAGTTTGTATTTTCAGTTTGGTTTAGCTAACTTAACCACCTAACCCTCCCCCTTTGGCATTCATCAAAAGTAAGCATGGATTAAGTAAGCATAAATACAGACCTCAGACAAAGTAAGAAATAATGTCAAGTTAATCTGGGGGAGTTTAAA
Organism: Zingiber officinale; assembly: GCF_018446385.1. Taxonomy (NCBI): domain Eukaryota; kingdom Viridiplantae; phylum Streptophyta; class Magnoliopsida; order Zingiberales; family Zingiberaceae; genus Zingiber; species Zingiber officinale. The sequence goes on from NC_055986.1 coordinate 142,697,033, forward strand.
ACATATATTATTTTACTTTTATTTCTTAAATCTTTGAAAAAAAACTAAGTCTTGAAAGATAGCTGATTTATAACTTTGTAATTTTGAAAGATAGCTAATTTTTCAAGTATAGTTTTTAAGGTCAAAGTTAAAAATTCAAGTTTTCAAAATCAAAATTCCAAAACTAAGTTTGAAAATTTTATTTTTCAAAACTGATTGAAATTTATTTTTCAACACTAAGTTTGTAAAAGATTCAATTTTCAAAATTAAGGAAAATGATTTTGAGAAGCTTAGTTTGTAAACTTAAGTTTTGAAAAATCAAATTTCCACAATTTTCAATAACAAAGTAATTTTTAAAACTAATTTTTGTAAAATTTAACTTTCAAATCAAATTATCAAAATTAAGTAAAATCAAATTTTAAGAACTAGATTTTTAAATTCAATTTTCAAAACTAAGTTAAATCTAATTTTCAAAATCAATTTTCAATAAAAAGTAAAACCCAATTCTTAAAAACAACTTAGTTTTATAAGAGTTAGTTTTCAAAAATAGGTTTAAGAAATTTTTAAGAAACATTTTTCAAACACAAATTTTAAAATATTTTAAATAAAGGGAAAATTTTAATTAATTCCTCCCCTGAACCTGACATAAAATTTTGAAAATATTTGCTAAAAATATTCAAAGTAGATTTTTTTTTAAAAAAAATTAAGGTAGAATTTTCTAGAGAGATTTTAAAGAGAAGATTAAAAAATAACACTTAAGGAGATAATTAAAAAATAAACCTCCCCCTGAATTTGATACTCCTTTAATTTATTAATCCTCCTTATTTATTACTCCCCCTTAATATAATGCTAAGGTTTGAGTGTGTTAAATTTCAAACCCTAACACATTTGTCTACCTAAGTGTTCTAGGGGATTTGGTAACACTTATATTATTTACATATTTATCTCTGTATCCTTGATATAATTGTTTATTTGAGTTTGATTAATCAATAATTAATATTAGATTCAGGCGCTTAAGCTTCAGTTTAAGGTTTAATAAGATAAACTTTATTAAATCAAAAATAGTTGGCCATTATCAATAATTTATTGATTAATTTTTACTTGATTTAATAATTTAATACTTAATAAAATAATTTAAATTTCATATTAATTGATTGAGTTGGTCAATGAAAGTGTTAGTTATAATTATTTTTTTTATTTACTCCCTTTTAAGTGGGATTAATTTAGTTTGAAGTTAGCATGAAGTTAAAATTATTAGACACAGTTAAGTAAGGTATAATTCAAGTCAATTTTAGTTCTCAAATGAAGTTAAACTTAAACAGTTAAGTTCTACTTATTAATTACATAATTATTTAAAGTTAAAGTTAACGGAATTTAAGTTTTTAAGTTAGGTGTCTAAGTTTTAAATGAATTTAAAAGAATTATTATTATTATTTTTAAGGGATTACTAACAGGATTTCTAAAACAGTGTTTAAAAGGATTTTAAAATATTTTTTATAATTATTTAATGGCAATTTACATACGTTCAATTCAGTTTATATTTTAGATTTAAATTAATATTAGTGATTAATTTAGGTTTAAGTTTTAAGTTTAAGTCAAATTTTTAAATTTTAATTGTAATTTCAATATTAAGTTTTAATTTAAGTTTTAATTTTCAGTTAGGTTAAATTAAGTTTAAAAATAATTTTAAGATTAAAATAATGTTTAAGGTAAAAGTTTAAAATCTAAATAAAAATTTTTAAAGTTTAAATAATCAATAAGAATAATTTTTTTTTAAGTTAACAAAATTTTATTAAAGTGAAAAATAATATTATGAAGAATTTTTCAAAATGATTTATAAAATATTTAATTTTTAAAAGATTTTTTTTTTAAACTGATTTTTGAAAGAGTTTAAAAGTAATTTCTAAATAATTTTTAAAATGGTTTTTAAAAGAATTTTTAAATAGTTTTTAAATAATTTTTAAAAGAGTTTTTTAAAAAATTTAAAATAATTTTTAAAAGAGTTTTTAAATAATTTTTAAAATAAGTTTTAAAATAATTTTTAAAATGATTTTTAAAAATGTTTTTAAATAATTTTTAAAATAATTTTTAAAAGAGTTTCAAAATAATTAAAATAATTTTTAAAAGAGTTTTTAAAGAATTTTAAGAAACTATTTTTAAAATAATTTTTAAAAGGATTTTTAAAAGAGTTTTTAAATAATTTTTAAAAGAGTTTTTAAATAATTTTTAAGATGACTTTTAAAAGAGTTTTAAAATAATTTTTAAAATAATTTTTCAATAATTTCAAAAGAGTTTTCAAAATAATTTTTAAAAGAATTTTTAAATAATTTGTAAAAATGATTTTAAAAGAGTTTTTTAAAATAATTTTTAAGAGTTTTTAAATAATTTATAAGATGATTTTTAAAAGAGTTTTAAAATAATTTTTCAATAATTTCAAAAGAGTTTTTAAAATAATTTTTAAAAATGATTTTAAAAGAGTTTTTTAAAATAATTTTTAAGAGTTTTTAAATAATTTTTAAGATGATTTTTAAAAGAGTTTTAAAATAATTTTTCAATAATTTCAAAAGAGTTTTTAAAAGAATTTTTAAATAATTTTTAAAAATGATTTTAAAAGAGTTTGTTAAAATAATTTTTAAGAGTTTTTTAAAAGAATTTATTTTTAAAATAATTTTTGAAAGGATTTTTAAAAGTATTTTTGAAAATAATTTTTAAAAGTATTTTAAAAGGATTTTTAAAAAGATTTTTAAAATAATTTTTAAATAGTTTTTAAAATAATTTTTAAAAGTATTTTTAATTTTTTTTAAAAAATATTTTTAAAATAGTAGTTTTTTTTCAAAAAGAATTTTTAAAAGATTTTTTTTTAAATAATTTTTAAAAGGATTTTTTAAATGATTTTTAAAATAGTTTTTAAAAGTATTTTTTTTAAAAAAAAAATTAAATTAGTTTTTTTTTCAAAAAGAATTTTTAAAAGATTTTTTTTTTTAAAAAAAAAAGAATTTTTAAAATATTTTTTTTTTAAAAAAAATAATTTTTAAAAGGATTTTTTAAATGATTTTTAAAATAGTTTTTAAAAGGTTTGTAAAATGATTTTTTTTTAAAGAAAATAATTTCTTTTAAAATAATTTTTTTTTAAACTAATTTTTTTAATAAATATTTTTAAAATAATTTTAATTTCGACTTAATTTTAATTTTAATTTTACTTTAATTTTAAATTAATTGTAATTTTAATTTTAATTTAATTTTCTCTAATTTTAATTTAATTTTAAGTCCTTAGTCATCTTACCTGATCTAAATTATCAATCAGGAATCCTATTATTTTGTGAGATGAATTAGATTCCATTTTAGGGTTTGGTTTAACTTTGTGTTAGATTCAGGTTTAGCTTTGGATCTAACAAATAGGCATTTTTTGGATAAACTTCTGGGCTATGGTGAGTCACTTGGACATCATTAGAGTAACCATGCCTTCGAGGTTTTCCAAATAGTCCTATCCACTGGACTTAGTACAAAACCTTGATCTAACTGGTTATGATCCATAAAAGGTAATTTCGGTCAGTTCCACTTAGCCAAATGCACCAGGTCGAAGCCATATCTTCCTAGACATGCATAGACTAAGCTTCCCTAACGTACTATCATCCAAGACTTCACCAGTACCGTTGGTCAAGTTAAACTATTATCCCTTTTGAACTAGTCCTAATTATCCTGCCAGGTACATTAGTTATTTGTTACCCTGTCGGGTAAGTTAGTTTTGGAGGTGCCAGCTATTCTGGAGTCTCCTCTAAATTATTGATTTTCCTTTTAAGATTTTTTTTGTTTTAGTTTTAATTTGTAATTTAGATTTAAGTTTTTAATTTTGAATTAATTGAATGGGTCAAATTATCCTACTTTAAGAGAGTGTATTTAATATTTAAATTTTCTTTCAATTTTAATTTTATTAAGTTAATTGAATTGTCTTTATTTAATGGATTATCGTTAATGATTGAGTTTTTATTAATTTTTAAATTTGAATTAATTAAATTATATTTCTTTAAAGGTTTATCTTTTAATCTTTTATTAACCGTTAATTTTAAAATTTTCAGATTATCTTTGTTTAATATGTTATCTTTAACATTTAATTTTAAATTTGTTAAATTTATTTTTGATTTTATCAGAGTGTTTGAGTTTATCCTTATATTTTCTTTACCTTTTAAGTTGATATAATTAGTGGAATTTATTAGATAAGTTTTATCTTTAATATTTAATTTTTTGTTAATTAGATTATCTCGAGTTTGAATAACACTTTCTAGATTAATATTGTCTAGATTAAATAATTTATTAATTTTATCTAGATCAATATTGACCTTGTCATCTTTTTTGTTTGAATTTTCAAATTTTTTTAGGTTTAAATTCGAATTTTTAGATTTATTAATTATTTTCAGATTTTCTACATTTTCTAAATTAATTATATTTGTTTTATCAGAAAATATCCTAGGGGTATTTTCTGTATTTTCTGAATTAATTATATTTGTTTTATCAGAAAATATCCTAGGGGTATTTTTGCAAGTATTGTCATGTACACTATTTTCACATATACTTTCAGACATATCCAAATTAACATGCACATATTTTAAACTACTACTAGCAAGGGTGTTTTGGTAAATATTACTAACCTTGAGCGCAACCCCTAATTCAGCAGACTTCTCCGCTGGATCTTACTCGAGTTCGGATTCAATTTTGGCTTGATCGTCTGACTCCAACGGCTTCTCGTGAAGCTTGATCAACTGGGTCCAAAGCTCACACGCATTCTTGCACTTTTCTAGTCTGCATAAAACATTGTTAAGTAAAATACTACAAATAGTTTTACTTACATTTTTGTTCAGTTCCGAGTCCTGAGAGGGTTTTCTCAATATTAGCACATAATCGAAATCTAAGCTTCCTAAGAAGCATTCCATTAATCGCTTCCAGTAGTTGAAATCTTGATCGTATAGTGGTGGTTCGTGAGGGTTCCGTCCTTCTAGAAGAGTCATTGAATGCTGAAGATGGAAAACTAAAAAGTGGTATCAAGACTTGGTCTTGGATTAGCAGTGCGGGAAGAAAGAAGAGTAATGAAAAAGAGCTAAATCGGTGTTGCACCAATTTAGTTTTAATTACGAAAAAAATTTCAAAAAGGTAATAATACCAGTTTGAAGTTATGCGAAAAACTGAAAGCCGAAAAAAATTAAAAGAAATGTTTCTCCCCCTGTCTGATTGGTGGTTGCACCAAATCAGAGCGGTACCTGCTCTGATACCACTTGTTGGATCGTGAAACGTCGATAGAGGGGGGGGGGGGGTGAATATCGATTCGAAAAACAACGAGTATAAACGCAGCGGAATAAGAAAATTGAACACAGTGGATTTACTTCGTTCGGAGCCTGTGACGACTCCTACTCGAAGGCGCGTACTCCGTGAGTACTTTCGTTGGGCAATTCACTAGCAATTCGAAATATAGATTACAAGTTAAGTACAATATTGCTAATAAGGAAAAATTACCGACAATAAAAAGACTTAGAACAGAAAGGAAAAGTTTGTCGGAGATCGCAGTGCAGCAGGAGCACAAGGAAGCAGATTCTTCATTCTGAGAGTTGTGTCCTTGAAGCTTGCTCACCCCCTCCTTTTATAGCCCTTTGGAGGGGTCTCCAGAGCTTATCAGATCCCAAAAATTTGGATCAGATGAGGAGAGTTTGAATCTGGCTGATCCGAGTCGTCTCCAATTACTTGTTTGACACAGTCATCTTCCGAAGGTCATAACTTTTGACTCCGAACTCGGAATCAAGCTCTGTCAGTTGATACGCGTGTAGAATTTGAAGCTCTACATTTGTATCTACAAAATAGAGTTATAAAAATATATGTATAGACATTTTATATAGATTTATGAGTTAGGTCCTGTCTTCCCGAGACCAGAACCTAGTCAGGGTTTCAATTTAGGGATCCAAAATGGACCTAAACTAGATCAACGCCTACTGTCCCTTAACTGGGATGCGTCGTCACAGTCACTCTCCTCCAGTGACTTACCTTTACTTACCTACCAGACGTTCGGTCAGCCCTTCGACTCGTCTGGACTTTGTGCCAGCTATCCGGTCAGCCCGTCGACCTAGCTGGACTTCGTGCCAAGCGTCCGGTCAGCCCGTCGACCCGCTTGGACTTTGTGCCAGCTATCTGGTCAGCTCGTCAACCTAGCTGGACTTCTCGCCAAGCGTCCGGTCAGCCCGTCGATCCGCTTGGACTTCGTGTCAAACATCCGGTCAGCCCGTCGACCTATCTGGACTTAGCCTGCATACTCGATCAAAGCATTAGATAACGACAAACCTAACTTAACCTATTTTTCATTCATCAAAACCTGCGTTAAATCGTTAGTGTTAACCACACCAACAGATTTTAATATAAAATTTTCCTTTTTTAGATTGGTCATAAAAGGAAATAAAATGGAGTTTTTATTTTGTTAAAAAATTTCCTTTTATGTTGGTTTTAAAAGAGAGTTTTAAATTTTAAAATCTTTCCTTTTATAGCTTTCTACAAAGGAATAAAAAAGATATTTGAAATTTTTCTTTATTTGTAGTTATCTATAATGTGAAAGAAAGATTTTATTTTTTGTTATAAAACTTTTCTTTTTTTGAAATCATGTTTTATTTTAAATCTTATCTTTTATAGATATCCATAAAAGGATTTAAAATAGAGAGATTTTAATTTATAAAATATTCCTTTTATAACTATCCACAAAAGGGATTTTAAAAGAGAGATTTTAATTTTTGTTTAAAATCTTTCCTTGCTTGGAGAACAAGCTTGTGACCGGCCATTCTATGATAAGAAAGAAAGTTTTATTTTTTGTTACAAAACTTTTCTTTTTTGCCAAGACCAAGGAATATAAAAGAGAAGGAGAGGGTGCCTCACCCAATAACACATCTTCTATTCCTCTCTATTCTTCCTTGGTGGTCGTCCCTTGCTCTTTCTCTTCTCTCCTTTTGTTTTCTCTCTTGGAGGTTGCGGCATCAATTGGTGGTGATCTCTTGGTGGTCGGTTGCTTGAAGGAGAAGAAGAAGAGAAGGAAGCTCTCTTGTCTAGCATCCCTTGGAGGATAGTTGGTGGCCGGATCTTGGAAGCTTTGAAAGAGACTTGGGTAGATTACCTCTTAGAAGATCGTCGCTCACACGACATTCAAGAGAAGGAGAGGAATACAATAGAAGATCAAGAGGTCTATAAGCTATGAAAGGTATAACTAGTTATTAGTTTCCGCATCATGACTAGTTCATCCTTTTGTATAGATCTTGTAAAACCAAACACAAGAGGTTATCGGTTTTAAGTTATCATTTTTGTTATTGATTTTATTTTTCGATTTCATGTTTCGATAATGTGTTTCTATTGAAGTCTCTATAGTTAAACCTAGTTTGTTGTAAGAAGTTAAATATCCAATTTATTTGTGAGGCTTTGTCTAGGAAGTGGTGGATGATCCTATACCTAAGAAGGCCTAGTGCATCGTCATGTTTAACCTGAAAGTCGATTTTAGAAATAGATATTTGATAACTTCTGTAATATGACTTAACTTAGGAAGATCACATCAGTTGAACATGGAGTAAGAATGTTAAGCTTCGTTCACAATCCAAATTTAACTTCTAAAGGGAAATTTGGATTAATAATAATTTAACTTTAGTAGAGCACATGGGTAGCTAGGATAGTTCTATGCTTGTATAAATTTTTGTACAAGGGAACTAGAACGGTATTCCGAGTAGCAACCAACAGGATTTACTTGTGGAAAGAGGTCCTAAAAGAGAAGATATTCTCAAGTTTCCTTTAGATAAAGAATCTTGACACTTTTCTCATACTTATTATGTTCAAATGTTACCAAATGGTGAGACTCATGATCGAAAATGGTTAGTATACTTGAAGGAGTTGGACAAAGTATTTTATATTTGTTGTAAGTTGTTTAAAGTAATATACACCAAAAGTAATTTAGTAAGAGAAGGAGTTAATGACTAGAAACATTTATGTGACAAACTTAAACAACATGAAAATAGTGTTGAACACCTTACTAATCTAAGAGCTTTTGTTGAACTACAAATGAGATTAAAGAAAACATTGATAATTGATAAGGAAATACAAGAACAAATTAAAAATGACACAAAACATTGGAAACACATTATGCTAAGAATAGTTGTTGTTGTCAAATGTCTTGCTATACATAATTTGGCATTTTGTGGTACACATGACAAAATTTATGAAGATGGTAATGGTAATTTTTTAGGTCTACTTGAAATGATTGCAGATTTTGATCCAATAATGCAAGAACATTCTTGACTTATTCAAGATAAAAAAGATTCATTATAATTATCTTCATCATAAAATTTAAAATGAGTTAATATTTATTCTAGCATCCAAAGTCAAGAATGCAATAATTAAAAAAGTAAAGAAACAAAATATTTTTCAATAATTCTTAATTGTACACAGGATGCAAGTCACAAAGAACAAATGATTCTCATATTAAGATGTGTAGATGTTTCAGAGACTCCAATTAAAATAGAAGAGTATTTCTTAAAATTTATAAATGTAGAAGATACAACTGGTTTAGGTCTTTTCAATGAATTGAAATTTGTTTTACAATCTTTAGAACTTGATATTGATAATGTGAGAGGACAAAATTATGATAATGGATCTAATATGAAAGTCAAAAATCAAGGTGTGGAAAGAAGATTGTTTGACATTAATCCTAGAGTATTTTACATGCAATGTGGTTCTCATTCTCTTAACTTAGTTGTTTGTGACATGGCAAATTCTTGTGCTAAAGCAAAATCAATTTTTAAAACATGTGAATGTATGTACACCGTGTTCTCTAATTCAATAAAAAGATAGAATGTTTTGCTTGAATATATTGATGGATTAACTTTAAAATCATTGTCAACTACAAGATGGGAAAATCATATTGAAACAGTCAAAGCAATACTATCTCAAGCTTCCCAAATTAGAGAAGTTTTATTCAAATTAGCAGAAATAAGTGAAGATAGCAAATTAAGTAGAGATGCTGAAATGTTAGCATCTGGTGAACTTTTAAGTTTTGAATTTATATTAAGCCTTGTTATTTGGCATGATATTTTGCATAAAAGTAACTTTGTAAAAAATTATAGTCAGAGGATATGCTTCTTGATGTTGCTGTAAAACAATTGTCTGGTCTTGTTTCTTTTTTTGAAAAATATAGAGCATGTATTTCTACAAAATGTAAAATTAGTAGAAAGAGACATTTTGATGAGATTGCTAATACTAAAAGGGAAAATCAATCACCGAAAGAGTCTTTTTGAATAGATTATTTTATCTTAGTGGTCGATATTGCTCTTGGGTAAGAAAAGTATGTTTGAACAGATGCAATAGTTTGAATCTATATTTAGGTTCTTGTATGATGTTGCAAAATTAGTTTCAATGGATGATGATAAATTGATGAGTTCTTGTGTGAATCTTGAAAATACTCTAAAAATTGATGGCATTTTTGATATTGATGCAAAATATATGTTTTCATAATTTCAAGTTTTGTAAGTAATATTACCAAGTGAATCTTATGAAACAAATAAAAAATAGTCTTCCATTCAAATATTAGAGTTTTTAAAAACAATGGATATGTTTCCAAATATGATAATTGGTTATAGGATATTATTGATAATATCCGTCACAATGGCATCTGCCAAAAATTAAAATTAATAAAATCTTATTGATGGACCATAATGACTCAAGATAGATTAAATGGATTAGAAATTTTATGCATTAAAAAGAATATTTTGGAAAATATTGAATATGATGATATTATTGATGATTTTACCTTTAAAAGTGCATCATGAAGATACTTTAAATGAGTTTCCTCTATGTTTATTTTGTGTTTTTTTTTTCTTTTTTCTTTTTTCTTTTTGTCTTAGCGGCCCTTCTACACTTACTACTTTCATAGCAGTATATACACTTTTTGGACCTACATTTCCTGGAAGTTATGACAAAGATAGAGAAACATATATCTTATTTTACCCGGTATGTCTAATATCCTTAGTTTCATTTTTTATGCTTTTGTTTGAAGTGTTTGCTTACATGAATTGATTTCCTATCCCTAGCCAATATGCATATTGCTACCAAAATGCAGAAGGTATTAATCAATTAATTGTTTTTTTTAATGTTTGTTAGGTTACTGAAATCAGTACTTTGTATTGATTCCCTTAGTTTTTTTTATTGTTTCAGTCTCAACTAAGTTGCCTCTTGAATTTCCTAATGGAACAACTCTAGTAACATGCCAAGTTTGCATATATGATGGTTCTTCAGATAGTAAAGTGGGTGTAGGATCACTTTTAGACCAAGCTGTACTCCCTCCATTGCCTACTGGCAGTCTATACATGGAAGAAGTGCACGCTAAGGTTAGTACGTGGTCTTAGTTAGACCCTCTCCTATTTGATATTGTTTCTAAGTGATGCTTCCAGAACATCAATAATATGTTATTACTTAAGTTTCTTGTTTTGGCTTTATTTGTGTGATTCTAAAACATTCTACCACCACTAGTGTCATTCATTTCTTCATTGAAATATGTGGATTGAAAAGATGTAGAAATTCTAAATATTGATCCATTTTTGTAAATTCCCTAGAAATGAGCTTCCTTTTTTTGTTCCTTGTAGCTTGGAGAGGAATTATGGTTCAGTGTTGGAGGTCAGCATATTCCTTTTGGTGCATCACCACATGTGAGTTTATTTTTTCCTTTCTATGATAGTTATGGTATGCTTTCTTAAATTATCTCCCATCATCTCTAGTGGAAATATTGTTACTATATATCTAGCCGTCACTTCTTTTTGACATGCCCCCTACACATCTCTATTTTCCTCAATAAATTGTAAAGTTTTATCACAGTTTCATCCAAATGTGTTTCTACGACTTACAAATTCTTATAATTTTTATAGGATATCTGAACTGAACTTAGACCTCCTTGTGGAATCTATCAAAAGCAGGTGAATGATTCTATAGTTCAGATATCTTTTTCTTGTGCTTTACTATTCTGAACTCCTGAATACTACTTTATAGGGACTAGTGTTTGGAAAAGATTTTAATTCTTAACTTCTCTGCTGAATAAATTATTTAAATTGCTCAAACTCAAAGTGAATATATTTGTGATAGGTCTTCCTGATGTTCTCTTCGTTCTTCTAGATGCTAATTAGGCTACACTTCTTTATTATTTTCTAGGTTAGTGTCAGGATTTTGTGTAACATTACCCTGCTTATCTCTTTACATTCTTTGTGTTACATTACTTTGTTTATCTTTTTGCATTCTTAAGTTAAAATTTTCTTCATTGTTAGTGTTATTTTTTTAAAAAATCAAGTGATTGCTCTTTGTAAACACCTCTTACATTCTAAATGAAATTGATTACAAATAAAATTGTTATTCTTGGATAATTTAATAGTATAGAAATGGGAAAAAAAAACTTTATATCCATAGTTTTAGAATTGATCTTCATTCTTATGTATACGTTAAAATGGTAGGAATTTATGTGTAAATAAAAAAGAAACAACCATCCTAGAAAAAAAATCTTATTTCCTTATCCTATTTCTAGAAACAAAATTTTATAGATTAAAATAATTATTACTTAGATGGGTGGAAGGATAAAATTGGGACATAATTAATAGTTTCGCCTATGAACTTTAAATAACAAGGACCGATTCTGTGTGCATGCATGAGAAAGCAAAAGAATTCGAAGAAGAAGAAGAAAATTTACCTCCGCGCAAGAAAAAAATAATTATACCTTCACCTATTTTCGCGGAACCTTGTATAATCATGGATAATAGCAGATTTAAAATTTTAAATTTAGGGGAAGTGAAAAAAATAATTATTATAGATTGTATTCGAATGTTGCGCAGTCGGGATGACGAACATGTACATTTTAAGCTATTAATTTTATTATATTTGTATAATTAAGTATTAATTTTTATATATTGTTGGAGGTTTCATAAAATTTATTGATTTACTTAGTAAATCAATAGCCATGAAAATATCAATTATGTCATTAAATTATCTAGAATTAATTTAGATATCAACAAAAGAAATATAGAACTGGAAGTAAATTATCAATAAATTAATATGATTTTTTCTCTTAATTACCTATTGCAATTTTTCCCCATATTTGACTTTGGTCAAAAGGAATTAAATGTTATTTTTAAAATATAAAAAAATAAAATACTATTTATAAAAAATAAAGGAGGGTTAAAGATATTTTTTCCTTTAATTACGATTAAAATTTAATATTTTTCAATTCTATAGATGATTTGTACCTTCTATATAATATAGAGGGTGTGAAACTTCAAATTGACACTAAAAATTAATACAAAAAAGTTTTTAACGTCACACATGAGGATAAAGGCCATTAATGAAAAGGGTGGATGTCAAAAGGTGGGAAGATCACACAATTAAATATCATCCCATAATCTTAGATGATTAAATATCATCCCAATTATAAGAAGCTCTGGAAATATTAAACTTTTCTTCAATAGAGAATTTATGGAAATATCTTTGATTTTTAATTTATACAAATTATAATAGTTAAATGATTATAAAAGTAGTAATAAAGTATAAAAGGAAATATAAAAAATATATTTGATAACTTACTAAAAGAAAATGTATTATGATAACTTACAAAAGTTCATAAATAAATTTAAAAATAAGCATAGTCGTGAAATATATAAGATAGAATAAAAATATATATTTTATCATTAAGTATAAATTATTAATAAAATTAAATAAATATTCTATCATATTTAATTAATATTATTACACCACTAGATAAACATCCCTTCAATCTTATTTTTATTTATTTATTTTAAAACAAAAATGTTAATTTCTTGAAAAATAGCTGGAATATAAATTACTATATTTTTATTTTACAATTTCTTAATTGGAAAGACCCAATTGAGTAGCTGGGAACCTGGGAGGCTGGGACCCATCGGAAATCTTCTCCGCACGTAACACGTTGCCGTTTTTAAACGCCGCGGGCGCCATGCAGCGGCGTTTAAAATTCCCTTGATTCCTAAGAAACCACCAGAACATTCCGGAGAATAACATGTTCTCTTTATAAATTCCCTTGATTCCTAACCCTAGGAAGATTAACCATTGGCAAGTTTCCAACTTTTTCGGCAGTTCGGCTCCTCTCTTGCTATACGTCTTCTGCGCCGCTATAGTTCTAGATCCCTAACTATGGCCGGAAAGGGTGAAGGTCCCGCTATCGGCATTGACCTCGGAACCACCTACTCTTGCGTCGGCGTGTGGCAGCATGATCGCGTCGAGATCATTGCAAACGATCAGGGCAACCGCACCACCCCTTCCTATGTTGCTTTTACGGAGTCCGAGCGTCTCATTGGCGACGCCGCCAAGAACCAGGTGGCCATGAACCCTATTAACACTGTATTTGGTGAGTATGGTCGTTTAGATTTGCCCAGAATGCTGATATTCTGTTGGTTTGTTCATGGAACTTTTTTTTAATGCTTGGCATTTGGATCTGTTATTACGCTGTTATATGTGTCCTTTACATGTACTTTGTGCCATTACATTTTCATTTCTTACGTGAGGTACAGATCTATAGTTGTGCTGCATATCCGTTAGTGTGCATTGTTTGTGGTTATATCTGGATTTGTTTTTATGGTTTTTTGTGTGTGTTGAGACCAGTTGTTATGTTCGCTAATGTATCCGGATCAAGTGTTTTTCATGCGATGTTTTCTTATTTTTAATGCGAGGGACAGATCTGTAGTTCTGGTGTGGTGCAGCTGTGTTCAATGGCCATGGTCTTTGCTTATTTGTATTTGTTTTATGTTATCGTTTTATTCTGTGATTATTTGTTTTACGTGATATAGATCTGTATACTAAAGTCTCATGGATATCTGATGTATTGTCTAGGATCATGATCGCTAAATCTATGCAATTAGCACAAAAACATGACTGAATTCTCTCATCTGAATTTTTACAGTGATTATAATTTCCAAATATTGTATTTTGATTAGAACAACTTAGAGAATTTTTGCTCAGTATCTTTTGCATGTGGATACATTGTTCCTTTTGCAATATGTTTGATCTCTCTGAGTAAACTTCAGCTGGAACTTGTATTTAATCTGGTTACATAGTGTCTTCTGAGGTGTTGGTTTCTCCTGTGTTAAACTGCAAGAGTACATTTTTATCAGGTGGAGATAACTTGTTTGGATTTGATAGCTCTAATGACCTGGATATTTACAATTATTTCCCCCGTAAAAGAGGAGGATCGACTTGGGAAGATGTGTTGAATATTGGTTAATAAATTATTAAAATAAAAATAGAAGGCCAAGGTGAAAATTGGTTCCATAATTACTTGAGATAAATAAATATTAGCTTGGTCCTATGGGATACTGTTTAATACGCTGATGTTATAATATTATGCTGATCAAACATCTTTTTGAAAAACCATACGTGGAACGGTATTTTATAATTGCAATGTGGAAAGTGCTATTATGGTGTTGTTACAGTGTAGTGTAGACTGTAATTGATTCTTTCTACTCACTGTTATGTCCAGACTACTACAATTTCAAATTGTTTCGTTTTCAATTGTGGGGTTTATCGTTCTGTGCAGAAGCCTCGAGTATGGAAGTGCAAACAGTTGTGGTCCTAAGTGTCAAAACACTTTGTCGCTGCTTACCTTTCCATGCTGATTGATTTAATTGACGTCAGATTGATAGTATCCTCTCTGATTTATTTTTTTCCCTCTTAAGATTACTGAACTAAATAATCCATTCCACCTCATGTTTAAATGTTTAATATTTAGTGACTTCTGAATTAGTTAGTTCTTACCAGTAATAAGTTTGTTGATAATGTTTCAGGTTCTTCAATTCTCTCAATTGCATTAACTTTTAGTCCGATCTTTGATTCTTTCTAACGTAACCTAAACAAATAGTTGCACTGCTCAACTTTTGCATATAAGAATGCTGAATTTGCCAGTTATTTGTCATAAGGTTGACTACTCTTTTCAATCATTAATTCTACATATTTGTTAATAATTGCTCTCAAGAGGGAATTGAATCAGTCTTTCTGATCACTCAATGCATTTTTCTTTGCCAGATTTCATTGGTTACTCCTTTCTATATGCTTCACTTTTGGCTGACTGCTAGCTTCTGTATCATTATGACTTTCATTGATTCTTCCATACTGTTTTACTGGTTGATGAAGGAATCAGCTCTTGGGTTGCTTCGGTATTTTATAGGAAAATACAACTTGTTAATTAGTATTTTAACACATTTAAATGCTTGAAGTTTCAAGTGTGCTATGTTGCTGTATATTGTTGTTGCTTCTGTGGCTTGATATCTTATGTTTCTATCTTTTTTTTTCCTTTAAAAAAATTGCAGATGCAAAGCGGTTGATTGGAAGGAGATTCACTGATCCATTTGTTCAGAGTGACGTCAAGCTCTGGCCGTTCAAGGTTATCTCTGGTCCAGGTGATAAACCCATGATTGTTGTCCAACATAAGGGTGAGGATAAGCAGTTTTTTGCTGAAGAAATTTCTTCCATGGTCTTGATGAAAATGAAGGAAATTGCTGAGGCCTACCTTGGTACTGTTATAAAGAATGCGGTTGTCACGGTCCCTGCTTACTTCAATGACTCACAGCGCCAGGCCACAAAGGATGCTGGTGTCATTTCTGGCCTCAAAATAATGAGGATAATCAATGAGCCAACTGCCGCTGCTATTGCTTATGGTCTTGACAAGAAGGCTACCAGCGTTGGTGTGAATAATGTCTTGATATTTGATCTTGGAGGTGGAACCTTTGATGTCTCTCTTCTTACAATCGAAGAGGGTATTTTTGAGGTCAAGGCTACTGCTGGTGATACTCATCTTGGTGGTGAGGATTTTGATAACCGCATGGTTAACCATTTTGTCCAGGAGTTCAAGAGAAAAAACAAAAAGGATATCAGTGGTAACCCTAGGGCTCTCAGGAGGTTGAGGACATCATGTGAGAGGGCCAAGAGAACACTTTCCTCCACTGCACAGACTACTATTGAAATTGATTCCTTGTATGAAGGCATCGATTTCTACTCCACCATTACAAGAGCCAGGTTTGAGGAACTTAATATGGACTTGTTCAGGACGTGCATGGAGCCAGTGGACAAGTGTTTAAGAGATGCAAAGATGGACAAGAGCACTATTCATGATGTGGTTCTTGTTGGCGGTTCCACTAGAATTCCTAAAGTACAGCAACTGCTGCAGGATTTCTTCAATGGAAAGGAGCTATGCAAAAGTATCAATCCTGATGAGGCTGTTGCCTATGGTGCTGCTGTTCAGGCTGCTATTTTAAGTGGTGAGGGCAATGAGAAGGTTCAGGACTTGCTTCTTCTGGACGTCACACCTCTCTCGCTTGGTATTGAGACTGTAGGAGGAGTCATGACTGTTTTAATCCCAAGGAACACCACCATCCCCACAAATAAAGAGCAGGTCTTCACCACTTCTGCCGACAACCAGTCTGTTGTCTCGATTCAGGTTTATGAGGGTGAGAGGACCCGAACCCGAGACAACAATCTACTTGGAAAGTTTAATCTTTCTGGCATCCCCCCTGCTCCAAGGGGTGTCCCTCAGTTCACAGTGTGCTTTGATGTTGATGCCAACGGTATCTTGAACGTCTCCGCTGAGGATAAGACTACTGGGCAGAAGAACAAGATTACCATCACTAATGACAAAGGCAGGCTCAGCAAGGAGGATATTGAGAAGATGGTGCAGGAAGCTGAGAAGTACAAATCAGAGGACGAGGAGCACAAGAAGAAGGTGGAAGCTAAGAATGCTCTGGAGAACTACGCCTACAACATGAGAAATACGATCAAGGGTGATAAGATTGCATCGAAGCTTGCTGCTGCTGACAAGAAGAAGATCGAGGATGCCATCGAGCAGGAAATTCAATGGCTTGATGGCAACCAGTTGGCAGAAGCAGATGAATTCGAGGACAAGATGAAGGAGCTGGAGAGCATTTGCAATCCCATCATTGCCCAGATGTACCAATAGGTCTGTTCAACCGGTTGGTTAACCGATTTACCGGTTTATCGATTTTGATTAATTCTGATTTATCATGATTTATTTAAAATCGGTTAATCGATAGGTATCTTACCGGTTCTACCGGTTCTAGTTGAACCGGTTCCGATCGGTTAACTGGTTCCAACTAAGAACCGGTAAAAATTATTGGACTTGGATAAGTTGACTTAGTGAAGTGAGTTATTGGATTTTTTTTAATAAATTAATTAATTTAAGGTCCAACTTAAAATTCTCTAAAGAAATTATATTCTTATCGCAACAGAACAAATGTTTAGGCCGAGTTGAAAAATATAAATCATGCTCTTTAGTATATGTAACATATTCCCACGAAGAAATCTTCCAAATTGTCATTGATAGTAGGCGGCATAAGCCTTTGAAATTTTAGTAGATACTATTCCCAGGTATAGTTGTTGCTCAAGACTAGGTCCACTTTGGCACCAAATCTAACTCTTATAAACTTATTATCATCAGATTAATCCATGATGAACCTTGGCAATAAGTAAAAAAAATTCACATGCTACTTATTAATTGTTCAAGATCGAAGAGGTGGATTAAATATTATAATTTCTCGTGGGTTATCCATTTTGGTTTTCTGCTGGAGCTTGGCCTTATCATATAGGCCTTGCCCAATTGATATTGAATGTCATCTAAACTTTTAGCGTTTTAATCGTTGCTTGCAAGCTAGACACTTATTTTTCATCGTCTTGGTAAAATTTCCTACTATTTTACATAATTGTTCCTTGTCAATGAACAGGTAGTCCATTTCATTTGATTGTGGAACCGGTGTCATATCTAATTCTTCCTTCTTTCTTTACGATATGACTTGACGACTCCTCCAGCTTCAAAACAGACTCGTTTACACATCGGTCGTGAGGCATGTATTTTTAATGCAAACGTCTACCAATGCCAAATCTATAAATCTCATTCACTCTTCTTCGGACTCAGCTCTTTTGTGAATCACCTATCTTCCTTTGCAAGTCACGGCTTCAATACCAAGAACATGACATTGCTGCAGTCTACTTGATAAACTATGCAACATTTTCACCTCTCTTGGCTCCATTCTCACCTAGCCAAAGCCTGTTCCTTCAACATTGCTGACTTTCGTCATTTCACCGAACACCTTCACATCTATATTCCATTTTCTGCCATGCAAGTTGCAAAGACAGAGAGAAGAAAACGACCAAAGTTAAGATCTCCCGATTGCCTTTATCCCTTCAACATTGCAAACCTTTGTCACTTCTCCAAAACACCCTCATCTATGTTCCATTCTCTGCCATGCAAGCTGCAAAGGGAGAAGTTGTGGTCTGCCAATTGGCTTTTCGACATGCACATCCTGGTGGTAAAAAATGAATACGTTCGTCCCCTGTCAATCCGTCATAAGATTAATACGGAGAAGGTAAATTACGAGCGGCTATTAACCTTTGGAATAATAACTAACACACAAAGGAGGTATTTACCTCAGCTTTACCGAAATTCGAACCCCAGACCTCTTGATGGCAACACCTCATGCGTTAGTCACTAGACTGTCCCGAGAGAACTCGACATATACATCCTGATATGATAAGATGTATAATAAGATGGAGAGCGAGTCTTCTTGGCATAATGACTCTAAGGGAATCTTCTTCGCATAATGACTCTAAGGGACGTTTAAGACAAATGTAATCATCTTTACTAATGACTTTGAGAGACGTACGAATGTTTACTGATCCCATCCAGAATTTGAGTTGGACAGAGGCAGACCGCGCTGTCCTTGATGTTGACGGAAAGTTGTGGAGACGCCTTGTTGACCTGGTACCTCCCGGAAAGGTTCCCACGGGTGAATGACGGGGGGTGACGACTGGGATCCAGAAGCGAGAGTTCCCTGCACACGCTCAGACAAGTCACTCTCACGTTAGAGGCCAAGAACCAGGGAAAAAGTCCCCGGAGCAGGCCCTCCAACGCTCAAGTCAGATACTTTTTCCCCAGAAGTACAATGAAACGAAAGGATGAAAAGTAAAGGACGAATGTGAAAGGATGAGTGAGAGTACCTGCGTAAGGGAGAAAGTCTCCCTTTTTATATGGTAGTGGGTACTTCTGGAGTCTGACAAGTGTCAGGAAATGTCGGGTGTCAGGATTTGCCTGGTGGTGAATGACACATGGAATCTTCCTATAGGCTGGAGGAAGGATCGGTGGGCAATGAGCCCTAGACCGTTAGCATATTCCCTGACATGCGATGATTATTCCCTTACAGGTGCTTACGATTCCCTGACTTAATTGTCGTATAGTGCATGCCCACCCAGGTCCGTTAACCCTGGACTAGGTCCCCGTACCTACAAACCTTGACCTGTGGGCACAGACCTGCATTCCCTGGCCTGTGTTTGTCGCCCCGTAAATCCAGATTTGTATGTCCATCCCTGCATTTGCTATCCGGTAAATCCAGACATGCGCTTACCACCCTACAAATCGAAACCCTCGCTTGTCGTTCCTTAAGTCTCGACCTATATGCACGGCCTTGCTCCGTATTTTATCTTGTAAGTCCTAAACTGTACGTCCTGATCCGCATATTCTGTTCTGCATGTCTTATCCTGTAAGCCCTAACCTGTAAACCTTAGTCTGTTTATCCTAAACTGTACGTCCTGGTCCACGTATCCTGTTCTGCATGTATTATCCTGTAAGTCCTGACCTGTAAGCCTTAGTCCGCCTATCCTGAACTGTACGTTCTGGTCCACATATCCTGTTCTGCATGTCTTATCCTGTAAGTCCTGACCTGTAAACCTTAGTCCACTTATCCTAAACTGTACGTCCTGGTCCGCATATCATGTTCTGCATGTCTTATCCTGTAAGTCCTGACCTGTAAGCCTTAGTCTGCCTATCCTGAACTGTATATCCTGGTCCTCATATCCTGCTCTGCATGTCTTATCCTGTGAGTCCTGACCTGTAAGCCTTAGTCTTCTTATCCTGACCTGTACGTCCGGGTCCGCATACCATGCTCTGCATGTCTTATCCTGTGAGTCATGACTTGTAAGCCTTAGTCCACCTATCATGAACTGTACGTCCTACCTTCTGAGTTCCTACTCGCCATGTAGGTCTGACCCCTGACTGCTACAGAGGCTTGACCCTGACCGCCATGTAATCTTGACTTTTGACCACCACGTAGGTTGGACTTTTGACCGCCACGTGGGCTTAACTTCTGACCACGTCGACTATCAGACCCCTCGATCATACACCATATCACAAGCCTTCCCCTCAAGTCTAGTCGAAGGAGGCTCTAGTCCGACTGACTAGACCCAGGTCCTGTTCTTACCTGGCCTTACCTTTGTGTCTCTTTAACTGCTAATCCTTTTCCCAATATCCCACTCTAAATTTATCACCCTCCATAAATGATAGGTGGGACTTTACTGCATGCGCGTTCATTCTCTAATCCTTGATCATGCCACTTTTCCATAAATACCACATTATTTCCCAAACATCCTCACATGATCCGAGGTTTAGGCTCTGTTTATTTGGGAGAGTGGAAAGCAAAATTAAAGAAAAGTTTCCACGGTGGAAAAGTTTCCGTCGTTTACTTCATTATAATTTTCTGAAGGAAAAGTAACGCAATCCATCAGCGGATAATTTTGGAGCCAAAATCGATCACCTCAAAATCAGACGGAAAGCAGCGGATGGAAAAAAAATGACGCATGTACCCCTTTTGCATTCACAAAATTACACCATATACCAAAAAAAATGACGCATGTAATCTTTTTAACTTACAAAATTACACTATGTACCAAAAAAAATGACGCATGCACCCTTTTTTATTTACAAAATTACATCATAAGTATTCACCTTCCTCTATTAAGGTAAACAAGTGTGTAAAGGAAAAGATTTCTTCACCCTTTCTTTTCTCTTCCTCCAAAGATAACTTTCTATTGTTGATTCCTTTCCTTTCCTCATCCCCACTCTAGAGTAAACATAGCCTTACTCTTCATATTCCCCTCTTTAAAAAAGGGTCGCCTATACACCCTCCTTCACTTTCTTCAGGTTACCCTCCTCTCTGCTCATGGAATCATATGATATATCTTCTCTGCGCTACCAGCCCACTCATTTGACCCAGTTGTTAACTCACAAAGATGAGGCCTTGCTTAAGATGACGCAGAGTAGGGACCTTCAATCCTCTCTCCGTCGGGAAGTGGAAGAACTCTGGCTGGCGGCTAAATCTAGGACTCGGGCCAAGGCAACTTTAAAGCATAGGGCTTATTCAGACCTGAAGAGTCAAACTCATTTTATTACCTACTTAAAGTTGAAGCACGAGGACACTGTAGCCCTCCTGCAAGAGGAAAGCAGGATAAAAGATGAAACCATTGCTCATCTACAAAGCAGCATCCAACGTATCAAGGAGGAACTGGCTCAAGCGCGGGCTCATCTAGAGAAGAGGAATCAGGCATCTCGATCTTGTAATAATGTGAACTCTTGAAAGATGTTCCTCAACTCTTATTAAATAAACAGTGTTCTCTGCATTATCTGCTTATTATGGTGTGGGTTTGTACTTCCTTGTTTCTCCTTCTATTATCATGTGATCCGGTGGTAAGGACGGGGGACCCTCATGGGCGGAGGGTCGTCACCGGGAACCCCTTCCCGGCCCGACTTTTGTGCAGGTTCGCCGGAGCTCCGTACGACTAGCCGGGGATCTCCATCAGCGACTCGGAGAGCGTCGCGTGCCCAGCGTCCGTTGGTTCAGCGATTCGGACAGGATCAATTTGGCGCCGTCTGTGGGAACGCACCTGCATCCGAGCGGAAGCAATGGACGAGGCTGGACGACCGCCCACGGTGATGCTCTCCACGAAGGAACTCGACGCTCTAATCAAGGCAAGAGTAGCTAAGTTCGTGGAGCAACAGAGAGAGAATGCGCAAGCCGAGCGGCTGAAGCAACAAACAACGTCAGCATCAGGTGGCCGAGCGGAGGCAATTATCCCTGAGCGGAGGCAATGATCCCCGAGCGGACGCCTCCCCCAAGACAATGATCCAACTGGCATTCAAGGGGGAGCACCGCCGAGCGGATGAAGATGGATTGGGACTTGGATCAACCATGAAGCACAAATTATCTCCAGCCGTACCGAGCTGGGTGAGAGGTGCGTTGATGTAATTTTATATATGTTTTGGTCGCCTATGTCCTTATAATGTAGGAAGCAGAAATAATTAAAGGATGGCAAATAGCTTCGCCGAACGGCAGTGTCAAAATTAGCCTTAATGGCCGTCGAGCTCCGACGTTAAAAATCGAGAGATGAGCCGGCGTCTATATACCCTCCGAGCGGAAGACCGTCGAGCTCCGACGTTAAATATCGAGAGACGAGCCGGCGTCTATAAATCATCCGAGCGGAAGACCGTCGAGCTCCGACGTTAAAAATCGAGAGACGAGCCGGCGTCTATAAACCCTCCGAGCGGAAGACCGTCGAGCTCCGACGTTAAAAATCGAGAGATGAGCCGACGTCTATAAATCATCCGAGCGGAAGACCGTCGAGCTCCGACGTTAAAAATCGAGAGACGAGCCGGCGTCTATAAACCCTCCGAGCGGAAGACCGTCGAGCTCCGACGTTAAAAATCGAGAGACGAGCCGGCATCTATAAACCCTCCGAGCGGAAGACCGTCGAGCTCCGACGTTAAAACAAGTATAAGGCACCATCATCCGAAGCGGAAGACCGTCGAGCTCCGACGTTAAAAATCGAGAGACGAGCCGGCGTCTATAAACCCTCCGAGCGGAAGACCGTCGAGCTCCGACGTTAAATATCGAGAGACGAGCGGCTATAAATCATCCGAACGGAAGACCGCCGAGCTCCGACGTTAAAATCGAGACGAGCCGACGCCTATAAATCATCCGAGCGGAAGACCGCCGAGCTCCGGCGTTAAAATCGAGACGAGCCGGCGTTTATAAACTCTCGAGCGGAAGACCGTCGAGCCCGACGTTAAATATCGAGACGAGCCGCGTCTATAAATCATCCGAGCGGAAGACCGCCGAGCTCCGACGTTAAAATCGAAGGCCGGCGCCGCTATAAATCATCCGAGCGGAAGACCGTCGAGCTCCGACGTTAAATATCGAGAGACGAGCTGGCGTCTATAAATCATCCGAACGGAAGACCGTCGAGCTCCGACGTTAAAAATCGAGAGACGAGCCGACGTCTATAAATCATCCGAGCGGAAGACCGTCGAGCTCCGACGTTAAATATCGAGAGACGAGCCGGGGTCTATAAATCATCCGAGCCGAAGACCGTCGAGCTCCGACGTTAAATATCGAGAGACAAGCCGGCGTCTATAAATCATCCGAGCGGAAGACCGTCGAGCTCCGACGTTAAAAATCGAGAGACGAGCCGGCGTCTATAAACCCTCCGAGCGGAAGACCGTCGAGCTCCGACGTTAAATATCAAGAGACGAGCCGGCGTCTATAAATCATCCAAGCGGAAGACCGCCGAGCTCCGGCGTTAAAATCGAGAGACGAGCCGCGTTATAAACCCTCCGAGCGGAAGACCGCCGAGCTCCAACATTAAAAATCGAGAGCGCCGCCTATAAACCCTCCGAGCGGAAGACCGCCGAGCTCCGACGTTAAAATTGAGAGACGAGCCGGCGCCTATAAATCATCCGAAGGAAGACCGCCGAGCTCCGACGTTAAAATCGAGAGACGAGCCGCGCCTATAAACCCTCCGAAGGAAGACCGCCGAGCTCCGACGTAAAATCGAGAGACGAGCTGGCGTCTATAAACCCTCCGAGCGGAAGACCGCCGAGCCCGACGTTAAAATTGAGAGACGAGCGGCGTCTATAAACTCTCCGAACGGAAGATCGTCGAGCTCGACGTTAAAAATCGAGACGAGCCGCGCCTATAAACCCTCCGAGAGGTAAGACCGTCGAGCCCGACGTTAAATATCGAGAGACGAGCCGGCGTAAATCATCCAAGCGGAAGACCGCCGAGCTCCGACGTTAAAAATCGAGACGAGCCGCGCCTATAAATCATCCGAAGCGAAGACCGCCGAGCTCCGGCGTTAAAAATCGAGACGAGCCGGCGTCTATATCACCGAGCGGAAGACCGTCGAGCTCCGACGTTAAATATCGAGAGACGAGCCGACGTCTATAAATCATCCGAGCGGAAGACCGTCGAGCTTCGACGTTAAATATCGAGAGACGAGCCGGCGTCTATAAATCATCCGAGCGGAAGACCGTCGAGCTCCGACGTTAAATATCGAGAGACGAGCCGACGTCTTTAAATCATCCGAGCGGAAGGCCGTCGAGCTCCGACGTTAAATATCGAGAGGCGAGCCGGCGTCTATAAATCATCCGAGCGAATGAGGCCAATAAAAAGGATGCAATCTTTCAAGAAACTCGCCGTCAATATCGTTCAATCGTCTCTACGTTCCGCTCGGCCCAGTACCCAAAGATGCTTCACCAACATCCAGTGAATAACCTCTTCTGTCGAAGCAGAATATATTCGTCCGAGCGGATGGTATTTTCATGGCGCTGCTCGGCCGAACTGATGGTCCAGTCAGTCGGACTAATCGCCTCCTTCGACTAGACTTGAAGGGGAGGCATGTGATCCGGTGGTAAGGGCGGGGGACCCTCATGGGCGGAGGGTCGCCGCCGGGAACCCCTTCCCGGCCCGACTTTTGTGCAGGTTCGCCGGAGCTCCGTACGACTAGCCGGGGATCTCCATCAGCGACTCGGAGAGCGCCGCGTGCCCAGCGTCCGTTGGTTCAGCGATTCGGACAGGATCAATGTTCTATAGACGTATGCTCCCAAAGAAAAATCTTTTAGAAAGGATAATTTACTTACCAAATATTTTCCTTACCACAAGGGTTGGGACGTCGTGGCTCATACGAGCATGCTTGCTTGAAGCTCATGTTTGAAGTGAAAGTATGTCCTACAGACCTGTTGAGCACGAGAGTATGCCCCCTTGTGGCTCGCACTAAGGCGAGAGTTGGGGACACCAACTGGGAAAGTCGTTAGTAGTGAAAGTATGCTCACTTATAACTCGCGCTGGGGCGAGAGTCTAGGACACCGACCAGGAAGGTCGTTGGACGTGAGAGCATGCTCACTCATAACTCGCACTGGGACGAGAGTCTGGGACACTGACCTAGAAGGTCGTTGGGCGTGAGAGCATGCTCACTTATAACTCGCACTGGGGCGAGAGTCTGGGACCCGACCGAGAGGTTGTTGGGCGTGAGAACATGCTCACTTATAACTCGCACTAGGGAGAGAGTCTGGGACACCGACAGGGAAGGTCGTTGGGCGTGAGAGCATGCTCACTTATAACTCACGCTGGGGCGAGAGTCTGGGACACCGACCGGGAAAGTCATTGGGTGTGAGAGCATGCTCACTTATAATTCGCACTGGGGCGAGAGTTTGAGACACCGACCAGGAAGGATCCTAGAAATCCGCGATGAAACCTCGCCCAGGAATGAGCTACTATGCATATCTTGAAGCTCTTTTCTGCAATCACAAAGTGCCTTGTATAAGACTTAAGAGAAAATAAGCAATATTTTAAAGCTCAATCTGGTTTCGAGACGACAATGAGAAATGGCGGTGTAGAATTCGAATTAGCACTTCCCGCCGTCCTCCTCACCATTTCCCGAGATTCCCGCATGGCCATCTCAGTCTTCGAGGTATGGTCTTCCAGAAGTGGGGTGCTTTCGTACGCATATCCTCTTTTATGATATCTTTGTCACGTTCATCATTAATACACGTCCTAGAGGAATGTCACGTACCCCCTGTCTTTATTGCTTACTTCGCATGATAAGCCCCTTTTGTGCACCACTCCCAATATCTGTAACCCTTCTTGATCTAACGGCGATCGTGCGCCTTACCCAAAAAGATACCTGACTCATTTTTCGATACCTCCTAGGAATTCCGACTTATAAACCCTAAGGGTTGTCTACCGTCACTTTCTCACCATTTCGAGCGCTTTCGACTCTTCACCTTCTTCTTATTCTCCCTTGTTAAGTATTCCCTCTTTCTTGCCTGTTGTGAGTGCTTCTTCTTTTCTTCTTTATCCTCCCTAGTTTCTTCATGGATGAAGGTAAGGGAAATACCCTGGTATTTGTATTACGTTTTGGACTTAGACAGCAACAACTTGTTCCAGATCCATGCTAGTCTACACCTCACCGAAGATTACTAACTATAACCTCCCAGGCCCGATGAACACCCTTCTTCTCCTCCCGAAAGCTTTGTAACTTTTTTCAAAAACCAACTCTTGGGAGGTCTTCGATTTCCTATTCACCCCTTTTTCTCCTCACTGAGCTAGTATTTCGGTATCCCACTTTCTCAATTTGCTCCTAATGCCTTTCGTGTTGTTTGTGGAATGGTCATCCTCTGTCGCGTATACCAAATTCCTTTAACCATCCAGCTTTTCCACCATTTTTATTCTTTCAAATGATCCGAGCCCGGTGTATTTATGGTATAATCCCGGGTCGGGTATAAATTTTTCTCTGGCATGCCCTCCTCCAACAAGGCTTGGAAATCTCGCTTTTTCTTTATTAGGCTGCCTCGAGTCGGTGCCCTGGCCAACCAAATGGCATTCCAACCTTCCTCCACGTTCTGAACTACCCGATCATAGGCACCAACCCATTTGCCATGCAGCTTCAGAGAAACTGAATGGAGTACGCCTTCTCCTATCCGTAATATTGCGAGAAAGCTTTTTACATCTTTTTGGGCTTAGCCCGATCTCCGCGGCTATAGGAGCTCCATTTGGTAAGACTTTGCTTTTCCTTCCGCTAGTTTCGCTAACTGAGGTATTTTTTTTCTTGCTTTGCAGAGGCTGCTATGTTTTGGGCCTACTCGATCGACTCGACCAAGATGCCCAGCAATATTTTGAAGGTTGTGGACGAGGAAATTGCAAAAGGCCTCGCCGTTCCCTCAACAACTCCCTCAAGTGAAACAGCGGAGGAACCGGTAGAGTCCTACACCCAACTCCTTCTGGAAGCTGCCATTCCTGAAGTTGGCTGTGTACCCTTAGAACCAATCGAGGAAGAGCAGACTCTTTCTCCGCCTTCGGATAAGTGCCTACGCTTTCAGTGTAAGCAGAAAAGAGTCACGCCTTCGGTTAAATCCTCTCCACTTCCTCCTCTTGGGCAGACTTCCTCTAAAACCCTCAAGATCCAGGCTAAAACCCCCATCCAAGAGTCTCCTCTTGTAGCAGAAGTCCCAACCCCTATTCCCGTCCGGGTCTTAGTCCCCGAGCAGGTCAACCCCTCTACTGGAGACCAGCCCGAGAGTTCTAGGACCCCCTCTATTCCTCCTGCCGCTACCTCCCCCTCAGCTTCTTGCCCCAGGGAACAGCCCAGATGGAATAAATACAATTTCTCAGCTTCCTGGAGCCTGCCCTCTATAGCTGGATTGGATTCAGCAGATGCCGATGGTACCTCTCCCATCTGTGGCCAAGTTCAACTGCATGGGGCCTTAGCTACCTCCTGGCGGTCGGCCAATGAGCAATTCTGGGGAGGCTCCCCATTAGAAGGGATAGACCTGGCTTCTCAGCACAATACTATTAGTGAGTCTTCTTTTTCCTGGTCTGGCTATCTGAAATTAATTCTGACACTCCTTTTTATGTCGTGCAGGCCTACTCCATGGGCTTGAGTTTGACCTAAGTTGCCACAGATCTTCTATGGGAGAACGAGTCGTTGAAGGCTCGTATTTGGGAATTGGAACTATCACTGACTCCTCGTAATCCGCTTGACCCTCCGGCTTCTGATAACCCTCTACATTCCTGTCTTCACACGGTCGGGGAGTCCGCTCAGTCTACTAGGAATCTGGCTCAGGTATCCTCAGAAAGATAAAGAAGCTGTAAGTGGCTCTGCAGACCAGTGAATCTAAACTGAACTCGGAGGGGTAGCGTCGTCGTCAACTTTCGATCGAGGTAGATGAGAAAGAATCAGAGCTGGCCACTCTCTCTACAGATCTAAAGGCACTTCAGGAGTCTTATAAGGTCCTGCAGAAAGACCTGGGAGCTGCCCAAGCAGACCTGGCTGCAAGTACTTGTTGGAGTGTATACTGAAAGCCTAAGCTTTGTAAACATTCATTATGAATAAAGAATCACATTTGGTCTAATTATCTACATTTGTTTGTAGTTGTTCATTTAATTTATATTGTAGATAACATAGTATGTGGTGTCACATACAGAAGATGATGTTATCAGTACCTTATAAATTATAAACAATAGCTCACGACCAGAATGGAAAGGAACAAACCATTAGAAGGTCGTAGTGTAATTAGGTATTAGTTTATCTTGACTATATAATTACACTAGTACACTCAGAGTGTATTGAGTAGGACCATTTGAGGTCGTTCCTTTTATACTGACTTTATAAAGGAACAAAGACCTCAGTTATTATGGAAGTGTGTGCTCTTAATCCTAATATAATAACAAGCACATATGTTTGATATTTATTTCTTTAATTTATCAATGGGTGAGATTTAGTTCGATGAATCAATAAACCCGATAAATTGGGAAATGGTATCACTCATAGTGTGTGTTGTTGATTATAGAAGGAAACTGTGTCCTAGTGATACTAGGTTGATAATGTCCCCAAGAGGAGCTCATAAGGATTGTCATGTTAAACCCTGCAGGTGGACTTAGTCCGACATGACGATAAGGTTGAGTGGTACTACTCTTGGACTTAGATATTAATTAAATGAGTTGTCAGTAACTCACTTAATTAGTGGACATTCGATATCTTAAACACAGGGAGACTAACACACTCATAATAAGAAGGAGCCCAAAAATGTAATTTGGGATTGGTGCGGTAGTTCAATGATAGTTCTCTAGTGGAATGAATTATCATTGATAAAATTAAGTTGTGTGTTCGGGGCGAACACGGGATGCTTAATTTTATCGGGAGACCAAAACTAATTCCTCCTCTCGGTCCCTATCGTAGCCTCTTATTTATAGAGTTCTATACCCACCTATACCCACCCAAAGGGGGCCGGCCAAGCTAGCTTGGGAACAAGCTAGGGCCGGCCTAGGTATGATTTTGGGTGGCCGGCCCTAGCTTGAACCCAAGCTAGTAGGGCCGGCCAAAAATAAATTAAAAAGAAATTTAATTTTAATTTTTATTATTATGTGGAAGATATATTTTAAAGAGAATTAAATTAAAATATCTCTCTTGTAAAAGATCTACAAAAGATTAAAGAAAGAGATTAGATCTCTTTCCTTATTTGTAGATTGGAGAGTTTTTTATTTTTCTCTTTAAAATTATTCACATGTTAATAAAATTAAAATTATAGATATTTTCTTTTATTAACCATGAAGAGATTTTTAAAGAGAAATTTTATTTTAAAATTTCCGGAAACAAATAAGGAAAGTTTTAATTGTTGATTGAAACTTGTCCAATTTGCTTTCTCTTGATGTGGCCGGCCATTAGAGTTTATTTGGGAAATTTTATTTTATTTTTCTCAAATAAATCATGTCAAGGAAATTAAGGAAATTTTATTGTAAATAAATTTCCTAATTTGCCTAGGCCAAGGAATATAAAAGAAGGGGTAGGGGTGCCTTCATGAGACACAACCTCTATTGTTTTCTCTCCCTTTTCCTTGGTGTGGCCGGCCATTACCTCTCCCTCTCTTCCTCTTGTGGTGGCCGAATACTTCATCTTTCTTGGAGTTCTTGTGGTGGCCGGATACTACTTGGAGAAGAAGAAGAAGGAGAGAAAGCTAGCATCTCTTGGAGCTTGGTTAGTATTTTGATTTTCTTCTTTGGTAAAGTTCTTCCTTTGTGGCCGAACCTTGCTTGGAGGAGAAGAAGGTGGTTGGTGGTTTCTCATCTTGGTAGATCGTTGCCCACACAACGTCCGAGGTTAGAAGAGGAATACGGTAGAAGATCAAGAGGTTTTTCTACAAGGTATAACTAGTAATTTCTATTTCCGCATCATGCTAGTTATTTATGGAAATAATACCAAATACAAGAGGCTTACGTTCTAGTATTTCGAATATGTTTTTCGAAGTTGTGTTCTTTGTTTCTTTCTTTTCCTTGTGATTTGATTGTTCTCTTTGGTTAACCTAAAGTTATTTTAGGAAATTAAATATTAGCTTTCTATTAAAGGTTTTGTCTAGTCGGTGGTGGTTGCTCCCATATCCAAGAAGGTCATGTGCCTCGCCACGTCAGTACTGGGAACCTTTTATGGAAATTAATATTTAATGGAATTAATAACTTAAGGAGACTTGGGTCGAACGTGTTAAGTTCCGCAGGAGATCCAAGTCAAAACCTAAAAGAACAAATAGATTAAGTTTTGGATCAAACGTGTTAAGTTCCGCAGGAGATCCAAAATTTAATTTAAAAGAACACATGGTAGCTAGGAAAAGGTTCAGATCTTTGTACAAAATTTTTGTACAGTGGAACCTATAGGCTTTCCGAGTAGCAACCAACAATTGTAGAGCTAGGGTTTGCCTCTGTGTATTTGGTATTTAGTTTAATTATGCACATGTCATACATAATTTAAGCAGGTTAATAGTAGGATGTGCTAACTCTATGGATGCAGGATCCAACTATTATGGCTTTTAGTTAATTATGTGTGTGATTGGACCCTTGGACATGTCAAGGGCAATTTATATGTGTGTGCATGATTGTATTAAAATACAGCAAGAGATGTATTTAGTTTTATTAGGATTTTATTTTTGATCTAGATACATGTACATTCCTTTTATGGAATATAGGATCAAAATGTAAACTATTTATGTCATGGATCGAATCTTGCAAAGCGTGGAACCTTCTAAGGACCAGAGGCGCAGTGGAACTCGGAGCAAGATGGATGCGACAACTGCGGTGGCCAAATATGGCAGCAGCTTTGGATGACAACACACGGAGGACAATTAAAGATAAAAGCCATAATAGTTGAAAATTAGATTTTCTATTTATTACTTTTATATTGTGCTGTGTGTGCATGTTAGTTTACAAGTTTAGTAGGCTAGCATAGTTAAAATTCCTCATTTATAAATAACTAAGTGGGAGAGGGATTTTTAAGTAAATCTCATGGTCTCCATTACTGGTTTGTAAGTGATGCAAACAATCTTGCGTGCCTTCCTCCATAACGGATGAGCTTGTTTGTGGATCACTAGAACAAACTTCCATTTTTGGATGACTATAGGAAATTAATTAAGAGCGTGTGATCTTCCCCAACGGAAGGGGCATAAACTTATTAATGGACTTAGTGTCAAGTAATGGTATACACTTAGACACATCTAATAGTATCCTCCCCAGCGGAGTCACTGCTATTATATGTGTGACCAAATGATACCAACTATTATTTTTATTTGTCAAAAAGTTAGGTTGACAAGATAATAAAATTAATGGGTTAAAACCCTCCTTTTACAAATGTTGAATTTGTATACGTCCACACTAACGTGGCATACAAAATTCACGGTGTTTTAAGGTGTTGGTTAATTTAAAATAGTATTGTTTGAGGAATCAATATTATTCTAAATTTAGAGTTCTGACCAAAAGTTATTTGTGATTCTTAGGATGACTTTCAACCCACTGTCCATCATACTTCAACAAAATAGACTTACTGGACCAAATTACATAGATTGGAAAAGAAACCTGGATATTGTTCTTACTGCTGAAAGCTATAAATTTGTACTGACTGAGCATTGCCCTGATGCACCCACTGGTGAATCTACCCAAGAGGAGATTGAATATCATAGGAAATGGGTAAAAGCAGATGAGATGGCGCGGTGTTACATTTTGGCTTCAATGTCAAATGTATTGCAACATCAGCATTTTACCACTGATGTCTATGATATTATTGTTGTAGTGGACCATGTGTTTTGGTGTTTGGGCAAAGGGTTTAAGTTAGGTTCACCCTTGTATTTGATATGTGTATTTGAGTTGTGCAGGTTTGCAGGATACACATATAACTCAGGTTGATGGCTTCGGGTCCGGTGAAGGATGGAGCATCCGAGGGACCGTGGACAAGGCAGCGAGGACAAGGGCCGAGGGAAGCGACTTCGAGGCATACGCGAAGGATGGCATTGGGTACGAGCCGCGGGCTTGAATGCATCCGAGGGACGAGAGCCAAAGGAAGTAGGCTTGAAGGCAAAAGGTCAAAGCTGCAAGGAAGAATCAAGTGAGTCATAAGGGTGAGGGTACGAGTGCACAGAGATTGTACTCGGAGTAAAATCCTAGTTTTAGGGTTTTATTGTAGCGATCAGTAGCGCTAATGTAGTAGTACTGTAGCAGTACTGTAGCAGTCGAGTGCATGTTTTAGCAGTCGATTGGTGCAGTCGACTGGGGCAGTCGACTGACAGCGAACAGAATGCGTGGAATCGAGCCGTTGGGATGTAACGGTCGAATTTCCACAGAGGGCAGTCGACTGCATGTTTTAGCAGTCGACTGGTAGGCGGGGTTTTCCAACCCGTGGCCTATAAAACCAAAGCTTGGGAGCTTGGTTTGAGTTGACGAAATAGAGGTGGTTAATCTCTATTAGTAGTCTACTTGTGCCCTAGCGTCAAAAGAGTTCTTGTGAGGGTTGTGGTGAGGTTTCTCCACCCACAAGGAGCTACGTGAGCTAGCCGGAGTTTGCCGGGGAGTAATCCACCGAAGGATCGGGATCGTCCACCTCAAGGACAAGCCGTGGAGTAGGAGCCCTAATCTCCGAACCACGTTAAACGAACGTGTCATTGGTTTGCTTGTTCTTTCCTTGTCTTTAGATTAGCTTTAGTATTCGTATTTGTATTCTTTGTATTCCGCTGTGCTAACGAATACGTAGGAAGCAACGATTTGGGGGCGCCGTCTATCCAACCCCCCTTCAAGCCGGCCGTCCGATCCCCAACAAGTGGTATCAGAGCGAGGCCGCTCTCCATTGGACTAACCGCCAAGGAAGCAAAGATGACCGGCTTGATTGAACCGCCAAAGCTTGAAGGTAGAAGCTTATGGGACATCACATATTGGATGATGAAGATGGAGGTCTTCTTCAACACGGATTGGAACACCATGATGGTGGTCAAAGAGCCGTTTGAAGTCCCGAAGGACAAGAAAGGGAAGAAGCTCCGACCACGACATTGGACGGAGGAGCAAACCTCTCGGTCAAAGGCAAACGACAAGGTAATATCTATATTAATTGATATTTTGCCTTATGACGTAATGAGCCTTGTAGGTAAATACGAGAATGCTCACGATTTATGGAGCAAGATAAAGAAGGCTCAATGGGAAGAACCTATGCATACACAAGAAGAAGAAAAATCCGAAGAAACGGATGAAGAAGCTCAAGTGGAGGAGAAGATAGATGAAGTGGTCCAAGAGGAGAAGAATGACCATTTGGACGTGGAGACCAATTCAACATCAAAAGAGGAAGAGGAAGTGAATTCTATCACATCCAAGGAGAAGGAGGATGAAGAAAGGCCATCCACAAGTGTGGATAAGGAAGATGAGGCATCATCAACATCCTCAAGAAGTGAAGAAAAATCCAAGACAAGTGAAGAGGATGAAGAAGAGGTCTTGGAAGTGGCCAACATAGCAAGCACCTCTACCGAAGTGAAGTCAAAGGACCATATCACTTGCTTCGGGTGCAATGAGAAGGGACACTACAAGAGTAGATGTCCTATGGGTAAGAAAGAGGTAAATTCTAAACCCATTCAAGTTGATTTGAATACTAATGTGGGTTGTAGAAATGATGGTGCCAAGAAGAAGAAGGAGAAGAAGCACATTAGATGCTTCACTTGTGGTGAAATAGGGCACTACCACACCAAATGCCCAAAGAAGAAAGAGCTCAAGAAGTTGGCGCATTTGAAGATGTGGGAGAAGAAGTGGAGGAAGAATGGAGGCTCATGTCAAGGGGGAGCTCCAAAGGTAAAGGGTAAGGTAAACCCTAATTTAAATTTGAAGTCAAATTTAAACTCCTCCATGCATGCTAGGAATAATTCTCATAATTTACCCATGCAAAATTTTGGATTTAAATATCATGATAGGAATAGGGTTAATGTAGATCAAAACCCTAGGAAATCTATGCATGAAAAATCTAGAAACAATAGACCTAGGGAGACCCAAGGCATTAATCCCAAAAAGGGGAGACACATGCCTAGGAAGGGTAGGTCTAGGAATGTCCAATTTGGACAAATTAACTCTAGGGTTAGAAACCTAGAGAAGGAGAATCAAGCTTTAAGGGGAAAGCTTGATAAGT
Organism: Zingiber officinale; assembly: GCF_018446385.1. Lineage (NCBI taxonomy): Eukaryota > Viridiplantae > Streptophyta > Magnoliopsida > Zingiberales > Zingiberaceae > Zingiber > Zingiber officinale. The sequence goes on from NC_055986.1 coordinate 142,731,158, forward strand.
TGGAACAATTCCTTAAGAGATTCAATGTTGGATCTAAGGAATTAAGGATGATGTTGGGTAGCCAAAGACCCAATAATGATAGATCGGGCTTGGGATACCGATCTAGTCCCTCCAAGGCCAATGAGAGTTCATATGCTAGGGTGGCAAATGATCATGGCAAGGGAGAGGTCTCCAAGGCTAAGGGAAAGTCTTATGCTAGGGTTGCATATGACTATAGCAAGGAGAAATCAATTAATGGCAAGGGAAAGTCATTTAATGGTAAGAAGAAATTAACCAAGGACAAGGTGTCCAAGGTTAAGAAAGTTACGTTTGTAGGCCAAGTGTCACCGGGGGTGGATCGATGTGGCCTAGCCATTGTGGAAGAGTCACCTAGGGAGGTGGCTAAGGCTAAGAGCTCTAGGGGGAGCTCAAAGAGTCAATTTGGGACCCATGGCCAATGGATCTCAGGTGGGTTCTACTTGGGGGTCTAGAGGAGCCATGGAGTGTGCCAAGTGGTTTAGAGACGGACTTGAGTCTCAAACCTAGGGAATTGGCACACATCGTTTATGTTTCATGCAAGAAATATGACAATTGGGGTCATATTGCATGATAATTGGTTTTGGAAGTATAGATGCCATATAAACCAATGCTAGGGATGCATTGTGGGTTGGTATGGGCAAATACATCAAGAGGAAGCCAAAACTAGGACTTTAGGTCAAGGTTCAATTGAACTTTTTAGCTAGTTTTGTGTTTTGTGTCAATCTTGGGATTGGTGATAGATATATTTTTATATATATTTTTTCCAAGTAGACATGGGTAAAACAGACCTCTCCACAAAATTTGGGGATTTTTGGAGGTCTGTGGAATTATTGGTGCATTTCTGAAATTGGGTCAGAAATGCTGAAAAAGGCTGAAAAACTGTGCTAGTCGACTGAGTCGACTGCACCAATCGACTGCTAAAAGTTGCAGTCGACTGGCTGGAAACAGAAGCATTCTGTTCGCTCGACCAGTAGCGACCAGTCGACTGGTAGTTCTTGCAGTCGACTGATACCAGTCTGAAATTGTTTTCAGCATTGAATTTTGACCAAGTCAACTCATACAGGTGTATGAAATCCATGGGGGATTAATACATGAGTTTAGGGTCAATTGGAATGACAAGTTTTCAACAATTGGGATATTGTTGGAGGACTTTTTGGATGTTAGGCAAAGGGGGAGAAGTAAGGTTTAGTTGGGAAAACCTGAAAGTGCCTTTGTGTAGGGGGAGCCTTGGGATAGGTTCTTAAAAAGCCCGTTGTAAAAATCCTAGCTCAATGGAGAGCTTAGGTAAAGGGGGAGCCTTGGGATAGGTCCTTAAAAAGCCCTATGTGGAAAATCCTATCTCAATGGGAGCTTAGGTGTAGGGGGAGCCTTGGGATAGGTTCTTAAAAAGCCCTGTGCATTGTTTCGGCGGTTGCCAAGTGTGTAGCTTTGGCAACGTAAGTCCATTCGGCGTTGTAAGTCCAAGTGTGTAGCCTTGGCATCGTAAGTCCATTCGGCGGTGTAAGTCCAAGTGTGTAGCCTTGGCAACGTAAGTCCATTCGGCGGTGTAAGTCCAAGTGTGTAGCCTTGGCAACGTAAGTCCATTTGTTTTAGCATGTTTATTTGCTATATGTTTTCCCTAACTTAAACGTATTGCCAAACACCAAAAAGGGGGAGATTGTTGGAGCAATCCCAATGGTCCGTGCGACCATGTGTTTTGGTGTTTGGGCAAAGGGTTTAAGTTAGGTTCACCCTTGTATTTGATATGTGTATTTGAGTTGTGCAGGTTTGCAGGATACACATATGACTCAGGTTGATGGCTTCGGGTCCGGTGAAGGATGGAGCATCCGAGGGACCGTGGACAAGGCAGCGAGGACAAGGGCCGAGGGAAGCGACTTCGAGGCATACGCGAAGGATGGCATTGGGTACGAGCCGCGGGCTTGAATGCATCCGAGGGACGAGAGCCAAAGGAAGTAGGCTTGAAGGCAAAAGGTCAAAGCTGCAAAGGAAGAATCAAGTGAGTCATAAGGGTGAGGGTACGAGTGCACGAGAGATTGTACTCGGAGTAAAATCCTAGTTTTTAGGGTTTTACTGTAGCAGTACTGTAGCGCTACTGTAGCAGTACTGTAGCACTACTGTAGCAGTACTGTAGCAGTCGACTGCATGTTTTAGCAGTCGACTGGTGCAGTCGACTGGGGCAGTCGACTGGCATCGAACAGAATGTGTGGAATCGAGCCGTTGGGATGTAACGGTCGAATTTCCACAGAGGGCAGTCGACTGCATGTTTTAGCAGTCGACTGGTAGGCGGGGTTTTCCAACCCGTGGCCTATAAAACCAAAGCTTGGGAGCTTGGTTTGAGTTGACGAAATAGAGGTGGTTAATCTCTATTAGTAGTCTACTTGTGCCCTAGCGTCAAAAGAGTTCTTGTGAGGGTTGTGGTGAGGTTTCTCCACCCACAAGGAGCTACGTGAGCTAGCCGGAGTTTGCCGGGGAGTAATCCACCGAAGGATCGGGATCGTCCACCTCAAGGACAAGCCGTGGAGTAGGAGCCCTAATCTCCGAACCACGTTAAACGAACGTGTCATTGGTTTGCTTGTTCTTTCCTTGTCTTTAGATTAGCTTTAGTATTCGTATTTGTATTCTTTGTATTCCGCTGTGCTAACGAATACGTAGGAAGCAACGATTTGGGGGCGCCGTCTATCCAACCCCCCTTCAAGCCGGCCGTCCGATCCCCAACAATTATGAACAATCTCAAGGAACTCTTTGGTCATCAGGATAGGGCTTCTAGACAAGAAGCTATGAGAAAGATAATGACAGCCACCATGCAAGAGGGTACTCCTGTAAGGGATCATATCCTAAACATGATGGCTTATCTGAACGAAATATAGATCCTTGGAGGAGAAATTGATGGGGAAACCCAGATCGATATAATCCTCCAAACCCTACCTAGAAGTTTTGAGCAGTTCCGCCTGAACTATAATATGAATAAAAGGATTTATTCATTAGGGGAACTACTGACAGAACTTCAAGCAGCAGAAGGGTTATTTCATCACAATGCTCAAATTCACTATGCTGAAAATGGTTCTACTTCTAAACCGAAAGGTAAGAAGAAGAAGAAACAAACTGGTTCAGCAAAGAAAGTGAATAAATCTCAGAGTACGGGATTTAAAGCTGGAATGAAGAAGCCGAAGGGCAAGTGCTTCATCTGCAAGCAGGCAGGACATTGGAAGGCGGACTGTCCTCGTAAGAACCAAAACAAAGGTATATCTCATACTCTAGTTGTTGAAACATGTTTAGCGGTGTTATCTACCAGCACCTGGTGTGTAGATACGGGAGCCACTGATCATGTCTGCAATTCCGTGTTCCAGAAACCCGACGACTATCTGAAGGGGAGATTATCGTCTACATGGGCAATGCTACTAAGGTGGCAGCTGTTGCAGTGGGAGACGTCTACTTATCTTTTAGTAGAAATAGAAATTTGGTTTTAAGAAATTGTCTTTATGTACCCAGTTTTAGAAAGAATTTAATTTCAGTTTCTAAACTGTTTTTAGATGGATATTCAGTTTCTTTCAGTAACGATGTAGTTATTAAAAGAAATAAAGTGATTATCTGTTCTGGTGCATTAGTTGGTAATTTGTATATTTTAAATCCAAATTCTTCCACAAAGCAAAACATGGAAATTTATAATTCATCTTCTAATTCTAATAAGAGAAAAGAACCTTCAGAAATGAACCAAGCATATCTTTGGCATCTAAGGCTTGGTCATATTAACTTAAGTAGGATTCAGAGGCTTATAGCCGATGGACTTTTAAGTTCATTAGAGTTGGAAAATTTTCCAACTTGTGAATCTTGCTTAGAAGGTAAAATGACCAAGAGGCCGTTCAAGGCCAAGGGGTATAGAGCCAAAGAAGTGTTAGAGTTGGTTCACTCTGATTTGTGTGGTCCTGTGTCTGTCCAGGCAAGAGGAGGTTTTGAATATTTTGTCTCTTTCATAGATGATTATTCAAGATATGGATACATTTACCTAATGCGCCGCAAGTCCGAATGCTTTGACAAGTTCAAAGAATACAAGGCTGATGTGGAGAAACGATTAGGTAAAAGTATCAAGACACTACGATCTGATCGTGGTGGCGAATACCTCTTAGGAGAGTTTAGGAATTACTTATCAGAGGTCGGATTCAATCCCAATTGTCTACACCTGGAACACCCCAACAGAATGGTGTAGCAGAACGAAGGAATAGGACTCTTATGGAGATGGTTAGATCGATGATGAGTTATTCAGAATTACCAAATTCGTTTTGGGGATATGCTCTGGAAACAGCAGTATACGTTCTGAACTTAGTACCTTCTAAATCAGTTTCTTCTACTCCCATAGAATTGTGGAATGAGCGAAAACCCAGTCTAAGACATATTCGGATATGGGATAGTCCAGCACATGTGCTGAAACCAGATGCTGATAAGTTAGAATCTCGTACAGAAGTTCACGTGTTTGTAGGATATCCCAAAGGAACGAAAGGTGGTTTATTTTATAGTCCTAAAGACCAGAAGGTCATTGTTAGCACCAATGCCCAGTTTTTAGAAGAAGACTATATAATGGATCACAAACCCAGTAGTAAAGTTGTTTTAGAAGAACTTAGAGAGGACATGTCTACTTCAGTACCAACAGTACAAGATGAAGTACCACAAGAGACTGCAACACGTGTCACACATGATACACAACCACAGACAGTGCCTCGTCAGAGTGGGAGGGTTGTGAGGCATGGAAGATTCATGTTTTGGGAGAGTCTTCGGACTTGATCCCGTGAACCTGATCCCCGGTCATATGATAAGCACTCCAAGATATAGATGCAAGATCTTGGCAAAAGGCAATGAATTCAAATAGAGTCCATGTACTCTAATAAGGTCCGGGAGCTTGTAGAACCACCGATGGTGTAAAAGCCGTTGGATGCAAGTGGATCTACAAAAGGAAAAGAGGGATGGAAGGTAGAAACCTTCAAAGCTAGGCTTGTTGCGAAAGGGTACACTCGGAAAGAGGGAATCGATTATGAGGAAACCTTTTCACCGGTAGCCATGCTTAAGTCTATCCGGATACTCTTATCCATTCTGCTCATATGGATTATGAGATTTGGCAAATGGATGTCAAGACAGCTTTCCTTAATGGAAGTCTTGAAGAGAACATCCATATGAAGCAACCGGAAGGATTTATTGAAAAGGTAAAGAGCATCTAGTATGCAAGCTCAATCGGCCCATTTATGGACTAAACCAAGCTTCAAGATCCTGGAACATCCAGTTTAATGAAGTAATCCAATCATATGGATTTATTCAGTGTCCGGATGAGTCTTGTGTATACAAGAAGTGTAACGGAAACGTGGTGGTATTTCTTGTACTATACGTAGATGATATTTTGTTAATTGGCAACAATGTCAAGGTATTATCGGATGTAAGGGTATGGTTATCCAAACAATTTGATATGAAGGACTTAGGAGAATATGCACACATTCTTGGGATCAAAGTTATAAGGGATCGCAAGAAAAGAATGTTGTGCTTATCCCAAGCTTTATATATAGATACAATCCTTGCTAGTTTTAGCATGCAAAACTCCAAGAAAGGTTTCTTACCTTTTAGGCATGGAGTAGCCTTATCTAAAGAGATGTCTCTGAAGATATCAAAGGAGATAGAGGACATGAAGGCAGTTCCTTATGCTTCGGCTGTAGGAAGTCTTATGTATGCAATGCTATGTACGAGACCTGATATCTGTTTTACCGTGGGCATGGTTAGCAGATATCAGAGTAACCTTAGACAAGGATATTGGACTGCTGTAAAGCATATATTAAAGTACCTGAGAAGGACTAGAGACTATATACTAGTTTACCAAGCAGATGATTTGCTCCCTGTGGGTTACACGGATTCTGACTTCCAATCAGATAGGGACAATAGTAAGTCTACATCAGGATATATGTTTACTTTAGGAGGTGGAGCCATTGCATGGAGGAGTGTTAAGCAGAAATACGTTTCAGACTCAATCATGGAAGCTGAGTATGTGACAGCCTTTGAGGCAGTCAAAGAAGTTGTATGACTTAGGAACTTCCTAATGGACTTAGATGTGATTCCTAGTTTGCCCAAAATCATCACAATTTATTGTGATAATAGCGGTGCAGTAGCAAATTCGAAGGAACCACGAGCCCATAAGGCGAGTAAACACATTGAGTGCAAGTACCACCTGATACGAGACATCGTAAAAAGAGGAGAAGTTGTTGCCGTCAAGATTGCATCAGCAGATAACTTGACAGATCCTTTCATTAAGGCCCTTCCAGCGAAAGCTTTTGATCGACATGTTGAGGGGATGGGAATCAGATGCATGGCAACATTTATGACAGCATAGTCTTTTAGTATAAGTTGGAGATTGTTAGAGTGTATACTAAAAGTCTAGCTTTTGTGTAAACATTTATTTTGAAATAAGAATCATATTGGTCAAATGTCTACATTTAAGCTAAGTGTAGTTGTCCATTTAATTTATATTGTAGATAACATAGTATGTGGTGTCTACATAGAAAATGATGTTATCGACTCCTTATAAATTATAAACAATAGCTCACGACCGGAATGGAAAGGAACAAACCATTAGAAGGTCGTAGTGTAATTAGGTATTAGTTTATCTTGACTATATAATTACACTAGTACACTCAGAGTGTATTGAGTAGGACCATTTGAGGTCGTTCCTTTTATACTGACTTTATAAAGGAACAAAGACCTCGCTTATTATGGAAGTGTGTGCTCTTAATCCTAATATAATAACAAGCACATATGTTTGATATTTATTTCTTTAATTTATCAATGGGTGAGATTTAGTTCGATGAATCAATAAACCCGATAAATTGGGAAATGGTATCACTCATAGTGTGTGTTGTTGATTATAGAAGGAAACGTGTCCTAGTGATACTAGGTTGATAATGTCCTCAAGAGGAGCTCATAAAGATTGTCATGTTAAACCCTCGCAGTGGATTTAGTCCGACATGATAATAAGGTTGAGTGGTACTACTCTTGGACTTAGATATTAATTAAATGAGTTGTCAATAACTCACTTAATTAGTGGACATTCGATATCTTAAACACAGGAGACTAACACACTCATAATAAGAAGGAGCCCAAAAATGTAATTTGGGATTGGTGCGGTAGTTCAATGATAGTTCTCTAGTGGAATGAATTATCATTGATAAAATTAAGTTGTGTGTTCGGGCGAACACGGGATGCTTAATTTTATCGGAGACCAAAATCAATTCCTCCTCTCGGTCCCTATCGTAGCCTCTTATTTATAGAGTTCTATACCCACCTATACCCACCTTCTATACCCACCAAGGGGCCGGCCAAGCTAGCTTGGGAACAAGCTAGGGCCGGCCTAGGTATATTTTGGGTGGCCGGCCCTAGCTTGAACCCAAGCTAGTAGGGGCCAAAAATAAATTAAAAAGAAATTTAATTTTAATTTTTATTATTATGTGGAAGATATATTTTAAAGAGAATTAAAATTAAAATATCTCTCTTGTAAAAGATTTACAAAAGATTAAAGAAAGAGATTAGATCTCTTTCCTTATTTGTAGATTGGAGAGTTTTTTATTTTTCTCTTTAAAATTATTCACATGTTAATAAAATTAAAATTATAGATATTTCCTTTTATTAACCATGAAGAGATTTTTAAAGAGAAATTTTATTTTAAAATTTCCGGAAACAAATAAGGAAAGTTTTAATTGTTGATTGAAACTTGTCCAATTTGCTTCCTCTTGATGTGGCCGGCCATTAGAGTTTATTTGGAAAATTTTATTTTATTTTTCTCAAATAAATCATGTCAAGGAAATTAAGGAAATTTTATTGTAAATAAATTTCCTAATTTGCCTAGGCCAAGGAATATAAAAGAAGGGGTAGGGGTGCCTTCATGAGACACAACCTCTATTGTTTTCTCTCCCTTTTTCCTTGGTGTGGCCGGCCATTACCTCTCCCTCTCTTCCTCTTGTGGTGGCCGAATACTTCATCTTTCTTGGAGTTCTTGTGGTGGCCGGATACTACTTGGAGAAGAAGAAGAAGAAGGAGAGAAAGCTAGCATCTCTTGGAGCTTGGTTAGTATTTTGATTTTCTTCTTTGGTAAAGTTCTTCCTTTGTGGCCGAACCTTGCTTGGAGGAGAAGAAGGTGGTTGGTGGTTTCTCATCTTGGTAGATCGTTGCCCACACAACGTCCGAGGTTAGAAGAGGAATACGGTAGAAGATCAAGAGGTTTTTCTACAAGGTATAACTAGTAATTTCTATTTCCGCATCATGCTAGTTATTTATGGAAATAATACCAAATACAAGAGGCTTACGCTCTAGTATTTCGAATATGTTTTTTCGAAGTTGTGTTCTTTTGTTTCTTTCTTTTCCTTGTGATTTGATTGTTCTCTTTGGTTAACCTAAAGTTATTTTAGGAAATTAAATATTAGCTTTCTATTAAAGGTTTTGTCTAGTCGGTGGTGGTTGCTCCCATATCCAAGAAGGTCATGTGCCTCGCCACGTCAGTACTGGGAACCTTTTATGGAAATTAATATTTAATGGAATTAATAACTTAAGGAGACTTGGGTCGAACGTGTTAAGTTCCGCAGGAGATCCAAGTCAAAACCTAAAAGAACAAATAGATTAAGTTTTGGATCAAACGTGTTAAGTTCCGCAGGAGATCCAAAATTTAATTTAAAAGAATACATGGTAGCTAGGAAAAGGTTCAGATCTTTGTACAAAATTTTTGTACAGTGGAACCTATAGGCTTTCCGAGTAGCAACCAACAGTACTGACCGAGAAAGGCTCTCAAGGCTCAGTGGGACATTGACCAAGCCACCATCAAGTCCCTCCAAGAAGATCTTCTCAAAGCCCAGATGGAGGCCTCCACCCTTAAACAGGAGAGGGGCTGGCTCTGGCAGATGCGGACAAGATAAAGGTCGAACTGGTGGAATACCGGTCAGGCCAAACCGATCGCCTCAGAGCCTACAGACTCGCATACATTAGATCTCCACTCTTCAGGAAGAAAATAAGTGGCTTAATTGACTTGATGATATGCTATGGGGGCGTGGTAACTGTACACCAATTATTTGAGCAAGACCTTCTTCACTCTACCCCCTCAGATAATTTCCTGGACAGGACTCACCTTGTGAACGAGCTTCCCACTGAAGCCTTCCCTTCCTTCACCGTTGATGATGACTTCTTGGCTTCTTCTGTACCTCCCCCAGACGTTGTACCTCCCTCAGACCTCAGCTCTTGATGTAAAACTTTCCATATGCAAACGTTCATATCTGCTTTTGTCTGAGGTTACTTTAAGACTTAGGAAATCTATCTACAACTACCTCTGTCTTAAGAATCCTTTATTTTACTATGCTCCCCACCAAGACCTACTTGTTCCCCTACCAAGGATCTGTTTTGACCACGCTGGTGTTCTAACTAGTGCCCCTGCCCTGGGCCTCTGATCGCTTAGTGTCCTGAGCTGGCTCCCTACCTCGGTTCTCCCTTCGAACTTAACGGGCAAAGGCGAGAGAGAGAGAGGACGCGTGCGAAGATTTCAAAGGATTCATACTACAGTGGCGCTCTTTCCCGATGTGACCATGCCTCATGATGACCCTCATTTTTCCCGCCGCCACTCTTCTTGACATATCCTTTGGGTTTCATTTTCGATGGTGATCCAACGGCCTCCTTGCCTAGATGCCCTAAACCTCTTTTCTTGCGAGTCGTCGGATGGTAGATGACCATAATGTCCTTCGAGTGGATGGCTATAAATACCTCCTCTTTTCCACTCCTCCGAACTTTTGGCCACCTTCATCTCCCTCTTGCTCTAGCTAGTTGCTGCGCTCTGGTCCACCTTTCCACTTCACCGGCTTCTTCCCCTCCAACGGGATATACCCTCTTCTACAAAGAACAATTCATCGCTGGGTTGCGCTTCCCCCTTCACCCTTTATTTTTTGAAGTAAGCAGATATTTCTGACTTCCTCTGGGCCAACTCCAAACTCCATAAGAATCCTCTATGGATTCGTCATCCTGTGTGAAGTTTGCGACATACCCTGGTCTGCCTGCCTGTTTCACTACTTCTTTACCCCTCACCAACAGAATGAGGGTTTATTCCTTTTTCAGACCCGTGTCCGTACTACCTTCTTTTGTCCTATTCCCTCCCCTGACGCGGTCTGAAAGGATAACTATTTTTTCCTTCAACTTCCCTCTGACGTGGAATGGCCCACTCGATGGCAACAATTGCTTCCTACGGCACCTTACTTGGGGGACTTCAGTAACGATCCCCTCTTTTCAGAGGCTTCGCCTCAACTGATGTGTTGGAGACTAGACTTAATGAGATTGTTGAGCGAGAAGATGCTATGTTTTTCAAGGCTGAGTCGCATTTCCTCCGAGCTGCCTCGCTCCTTGGGTGAGTCTATACCTGATTTTCACTTATTCATTTCTCCTTTTTGGTATCGTCAATGTAACCTTATTTTTTTCGCACAGCCAACACCTTGAACCGTGCATCTGATGTCCAACCCCTCCCCCTGAGCGATCAGGAAATAATGCACAGGGGTCGTCTCATATTAGAGAGAAGGTCGCTTCCCCACTCTGCCCCTGTTCTGCTGAGAGCAACTACTACTGTAATTCCCCAGCCATCCCTTCAAACAACTCCCCTCTCAGCTTCCCGATCAGCCCCTGAACTTGCTTCTCGATTGATTCCCCAATCAACTTCTAGGTCAACGACCCTACCTCCAGCCAACCCGGCTTCCAGAGCGGCCTCTCGTGTAGCCCATCAAGTGCGCTTTGTTGCTGACCCCGCAAGTCGAAGCACCTCATCCCTTTCGGCTCGTAGATCCCAAACTCCACCAAAAGATTCAGATTCAGACGACCAGCACCTGGCACACAGGCTCCGACGCAGACCTGTTGATCCTGCCTTTGACACTTCTCCTGCTGCTCGATCTTCCTCCTTACCGGCGGCTACCTCAAGCCCAGGATTTTCGGGTGTTTCTGTGACTCCTTCAGAGGCCCCAGAGGGAACTCTTCGAAGGACACTCCAATTGTCCCTAAAGAAGTCCGAAACGAATCTCAACTGCCCCCTCCCCCCATGGGTCCTACTTCGCCACCTGCATCTCCTCTTGCATCTCCGTCCTCTGTGCCCCATCCTCCAGAGGCCCCAAACGCAGTTGTAGGACCTTCAACTCACTCCCCTCTGGCTGGGGGTGATGCTGATTCATCTAGATCATGATGCCCAACCTACTCACACTTCAGAGCCACTCTACCCTCAGAATGACACCTGCAACGTCAAGAAGATGCCCTTACTAGCCGCATCACTCTAAGAGGATAATTGTCCAACCGCTGGCAAAAAAATTTGGAGTAGATACATGTCGTTCCAGTGCCACTCCAGTTGGACATGATCGCGGAAGGAGCTATAGGCATAAGCTTTCTTGATCATTTCCTCCCCTTATTTCTATTATTCCCTTATACCTGTCCCTATGTAGAGCCTCGTCGAGTCTTTGACAATGAGTCACACACTGCCCGCCTTATATCAAAAAAATAAAGGTATGAAGGACAGAGTAGCTGAAGTGGAGTTTCAATTAAATGACCCAGAGGCAGCTGGTCATATACTGAGGGCTGAGATAGAGACTTTGAAGAGAGCGAATGCTCTCCACAGACAGTCCCTGAGAGAGGCAGATCAGGAAATTAGGGGTCTTTAGGCCGAAAAATGTAGGACGGAAGCTCTTCATAAGCAGACTTTGGATCAATTAACCCAAGAGTTGCAATCCAAGGAGGCACTACTACAGGATCATAGCAAAACTTTGGAATCTCAAGCAGCAGAATTGTGCGCCGTGTAAGCTGAATTAGCCCAAGCCCGCTCTGCTTCCTCTGGAGTCGCCACAGCTTTAGATATATATAGGGAGGGAGAAAGTGAACGCTACAAGCTGAGCCTAGAGGCCTACCTACATTCCCGGGCGTTTGGCGTTCAGGTAGGGGACCGCTTTGTGACAGTTATAGCTTATGGTGCAGAAGGGGACCTCCGATAACTGTATGAGCAAGGGTACTTTACCTCCGCCCCCCCCCCCCCCCCCCCGAAGACTTCCTAGATCACCGCCATATTTTGAATGAAATACCTGATGAACTTTTTTTCGATTTTAAGTAATTTGTATATGTAAACTGTGTAAACTAGACAGTCTTAAGCTTAACTTTTCATCCCACCTGTTGTTATTCACCTTTTGAGTATTAATACGCCTACATCTGAGTGCTCTACTCTCATTTCAAATCCTAAATGAGTTTGATGATTTAAAAAGAGTCGGGACATAATAATCCTGACCAGGCTAATATTCTGACCGATCGATCGAGCAAGTATTCCTAACCTGACTTATCCTACCCTAATCAGACCCACTCCTATTGGGACCAGACTTACAGAGGAGAAAGTGGTCTATGTGCGATAAAGCCGAAGATAGTTAGCACTCCAGGACCGATCTAGCTTCCTACCCCGGTCATCCTGCAGGTAGTAGGCATCTGACGCCAACTTTTTAACAACTTTATAAGGCTCCTCCCATTGGGGTGCTAGCTTGATTACATCCCCCACAGGCTTCATTTACTTCCAGACAAGGTCCCATTCTCCAAAGAAACGAGGAACCACCCTTCTATCGTAATTCTGTCTCATCCTTTGTCGGTAGGCCACTAGCCTGGCTGCCGTTCGCTTGCGGATTTCACTAATAAGGTCCAGCTCTGCAAGTCGTCGTTCAATATTTTCTTCATCATATAGCATTCTCCTAGTTGAGGGCACCCCGATCTCTATAGGCACCACTACTTCATTGTCGTAGACTAGATGAAACGGAGTAAGGCTTGTGCTCTCTTGGGGCGTCGTACGATAGGTCCAGAGAATACTTGGCAATTCTTCTACTCAATCTCCTCCAACATGATCCAACTTAACCTTTAATCCCCGCACAATCTCTCGGTTAATAACTTCTGTCTGACCATTACTCTGCGGGTATGCTACGGATGTGAAAGCCTGCGTAATGCCGAACCCTTTACACCAGGCCTGAATCTTCCGACCTTGAAACTGTGTTCCATTATTTGAGACCAGTTTTTCGGGTATGCGAATCTGCACATAATGTTTTTTGGGGTATGCCTTCAGCATGACTGGCGCAACACCCTAGATGTATTTCTCGTAAGACATGATCCACCTCTTCCATACCTAAACACTTGAGTAAAGGCCTAGAAAATGCCCACTTATATAACTGATCTCCTATCATGGTGTAGGCATGGGCCTTTTTCTTGACCAACCGTGCTCCCTCAAGGTCGGTCGGCAGGATACCTTGTTGAAGATAACTAATCATGCGCTCTCCAATCAATAGGCCCCTCCATGTTATTCTCAAGATCTATCTGGGCTACGAAGAAGGTCTGTGCTATTGACTTATCCAATACTCATGTAGTCAAAGAACTAGTCATTTTGGCTAACTCATCGGCTCGGCCATTTTCCATTCTGGGAATCTTGGTTACCGTGACCTCCTTGAACTCTTCTTTCATTCTTTCGTAAGCCTCCCGGTATACCTGTAGCTTATCACTATTGACCTTAAAGTTTCCAGTTACTTGTTGGGTTACTAATTGAGAATCCGAATAGATGATTACCCGGGCAGCTCCCACATATCGGGCTACCTACAACTTTGCCAACAAAGCCTCATATTCTGCCTTGTTGTTAGTAGCTCTGAAGTTTAACCGAACGGCTATCTGCAAGATGTCCTCTTGAGGGGATATCAGAAGAACTCCGATGCCGCTTCCCTGCTGCGTAGACGATCCATCCACATACATCTTCCAAGTCTCTTCGGAATCAGCTTAATGAATCTCTATCAAGAAATCGGCCAGGGCCTGCGCTTTAATGGTCATGCGAGGTTGATATGTTATATCATATTCTCCCAATTCTGTTGACCACTTGATAAGCCAACCGACAACTTCTACATTGGTAAGGGCCTTACCCATGGTGCTATTGGTCAAGACCATAATGGGATGTGCTAGGAAATAAGGCCTCAAACGTTGAGGCATGAGCACTAGTCCGTAGACTAACTTTTCCAGAGCTGTGTATCTAGACTCAACCCCCTTTAGTAGATGACTGAAAAAGTACACTGGTCGTTGTACATTGTCTTGTTCTTTTACTAACACTGCCCTACAGCCTCAGGGGTGGTCGATAGGTAGACCCAGAGCGGCTCTCCCGTAATAGGTTTGAACAAGGAAGGCAAGGTCTCCAAATACTTTTTTAGCTCTTCAAAAGCCTACGTGCATTCCTCGTCCCACTACAATTTGGAAGCTTTCCTGAGCACTTTAAAGAAGGGTGCTGCTTTGTTTGTTGATCGGGAGATAAATCTGAACAGGGTTGTTATCTTGCCTACCAACTTTTGAGCCTCCTTCAGGTTTTGGGGGGCCTTCATGTCCCGGAGTGCTTGGACCTTCTCAGGATTGACTTCAATTCCCTGCTCAGTCACTAAGTATCCCAAGAACTTCCCTCCTTTGGCTCCGAACAAATACTTCAAGGGATTTAATTTTAACCCATACTGTCGGAGGGTACCGCAGGTCTCCTCCACGTCAGTTACCAGGTTTACGGCTAAAGAGGATTTGATAAGTATATCATCTACATAGACTTCCACGTTACGCTCGACCTACTCTCGGAAGATCTTATCTATCATCCTTTGGTAGGTAGCTCTAACATTCCTGAGTCCAAAAGGCATGATAGTGTAACAGAAAGTACCATCTGCCATGATAAAACTGACCTTCTCTTGATCCTCTATGGCCAGGGGGATTTGGTGGTACCCCTGATAAGCATCCAGCATGCAAATCCTCTCACAGCCTGTAGTTGAGTCTACCAGCTGGTCAATTCTGGGAAGAGGATAACAATCTTTAGGGCTGGCGGGGTTGAGATTCTAGAAGTCTATGCAAACCCTCCACTTATTATTGGGCTTCACAACCAAGGCCACATTAGAGAGCCAGGACGGGAATTGTACTTCTCTAACGTGGCCCGCTTTCCAGAGTTGGTCCATGTCAGCTCGGATAATTTTATTTTGATCGGTCGAGAAATTTCTCTTCTTTTGCTTGACCGGTCGGGCGTCACGCAAGAGATGCAACTTATGCTCTGCTATTTCAGGCCTGACCCCTGATAATTCTACAATAGACCAGGCGAAAACATCTCGATTGCAAGTCAAGCATTGGACCCACTTTTCTTTAAGCTCGGGAGGTAAATCACCGGCTATACGAGTGAGACTCTTTGAGCGTTCAGGATATAATTGGACTTCCTCCCAGGGAATGAGCTCTTCCGCTATAGGTATAGGTTCTTCTTGAATGGCATGAACGACCCCATCCTGAGTCCTTTGTGCCTTGCGAGTCTCTACTCTGACCATATCAATATAGCATCGACGAGAAACCTGCTGCTCTCCTTTAACTTCCCCGACCTGCTCTCCCACGGGAAACTTGATTTTCTGATGGAAGGTAGCAACAGCAGCTCGGAATTCATGTAAAGCTGGTCAGTCCAGAATGACATTGTAAGAGGAGGGCGAATCTACCACGATGAAGGTACTCCTCCTGGTTCTCACTAATGGTTCACTTCCTAAAGATACGGTCAACTTGATCTGGCCCATGAGCTTTACCTCGTTACAAGTAAAACCGTATAAAGAAGTAGCCACCGGTTGAAGCTCGTTGGCATTGATCTGCATTTCTTCACAAGCGGTCCTAAACAACACATTGACAGAGCTCCCGGTGTCAACGAAGACCCTAGCCTTTCGGCTATTTGCTATGACAGCTTTAATGGTGAGGGAGTCATCATGAGGCAGCTCCAATCCTTCCAAATCCTGTGGTCCAAAGCTAATGACAGGTCCAGCAGCCTGCTCCTGACTGCATCCAACAGCGTGGATCTCCAGCCGACGTTCATGAGACTTGCGTGCCCTGCTTGAATCTCCATCAGTAGGCCCTCCAGAGATCATGTCTATGTCCCGGATGGCCGCATTGCCCCTATTCTCTGCTTTTCGGGCTTCTCCTTGCTCCTTGGTGAGTCCTTGTTGCTGCACGCCAGGCCCCCCTGCTTTGTCCGGGGTCTGCTTGCCTGCCCCACTGCCTCGCGTCGCTCCTCCATCATTCTTTGGACCTAAGGAGCCAGCGCGACGAAAATCCCGGGCGAATTGAAAACAATCACTGGTGGCATGCATGTGTGACCGATGATAAGTGTTAGAGTGTATACTGAAAGCCTAAGCTTTTGTAGATGTTTATTTTGAATAAAGAATCACATTTGGTCAAATTATCTACATTTATTTGTAGTTGTTCAATTAATTTATATTGTAGATAACATAGTATGTGGTGTCACATACAGAAGATAATGTTATCAGTACCTTATAAATTATAAACAGTAGCTCACAACCAAGATAGAAAGGAACAAACCATTGGAAGGTCGTAGTGTAATTAGGTATTAGTTTATCTTAACTATATAATTACACTAGTACACTTAGAATGTATTGAATAGGACCATTAGAGGTCGTTTCTTTTATACTGACTTTATAAATGAACAAAGACCTCAGTTATTATGGAAGTGTGTGTTCTTAATCCTAATATAATAACAAGCACATATATTTGATATTTATTTATTTAATTTATCAATGAGTGAGATTTAATTTGATAAATCAATAAGCCCGATAAGTTGGGAAATGATATCACTTATAGTGTGTGTTGTTGATAATAAAAGGAAACTGTGTCCTAGAAATCTAGGTTGAGAATGTCCCCAAGAGGAGCTCATAAGGATTGTCATGTTAAACCCTGCAGGTGGACTTAGTCCGACATGACAATAAGGTTGAGTGGTACTACTCTTGGACTAAGATATTAATTAAGTGAGTTGTCAGTAACTCATTTAATTAGTGGACGTTCATTATCTTAAACTAGGGAGACTAACATACTCATAATAAGAAGGAACCCAAAAATGTAATTTGGGATTGGTGCGGTAGTTCAATAATAGTTCTCTAGTAGAATGAATTATTATTGATAAAATTAAGTTGTGTGTTCGGGGCGAACACGGGATGCTTAATTTTATCGGGAGACCAAAATCTATTCCTCCTCTCGGTCCCTATCGTAGTCTCTTAATTATAGAGTACTATACTCACCTATACCCACCTTCACACCCATCTAAAGGGGGCCGGCCAAGCTTTGCTTGGAGCCCAAGCAAGGACCGGCCAAACCATGTTTAGATGGGATTGATTGTGGCCGGCCCAAGCATGGGTTCAACCTATGTGTGGTCGGCCATTAAAAATAGAAAAGGAATTTTAATTTTAAATTTTTTCTTATGTGGAATACATGATTTAAAAGAGAGTTTAAAAATTAAAATATTTCTTTTTATAAGATTCTACAAAAGATTAAGAGAAGAGTTAAATCTCTTTCCTTATTTGTAGATTAAAAGGTTGATTTTAATTTTGGTAAAAACTTTCCTTATTTATAAATCATCCACATGTTGAAAAGATAAATTTTAAAATTATAGAAATTTCCTTTTATAGCATCAACCATGAAGGGATTATTAAAGAGAAATTTTATTTTAAAATTTTTCCGGAAGCAAATTAGGAAGCTTTAATTTTTCTAGCGAAAAATTTTCTAGTTTGCTTGTTTGATGTGGCCGGCCATATGCATTAAGAAAAGGATTTTAATTTTAATTAATTAAAATTTTCCTTTTCAATGGAAAAAGAATTAAGGAAGGTTTTATTAAATTTTCCTTATTTATCAAGGCTAAGGATTATAAAAGAGGGGGTTTGGGTGCCTTCATGAGACACAACCTCTATTCTATTTCTCGCTCTTTTCTTCCTTGGTGTGGCCAACCTCTCTCCTTTTTCTCTTCTCTCCATCTTTGTGGCCGAACCTCCTCTTCCTCTTGGAGATCAAGTGGTGGCCGAATCCTAGCTTGGAGAAGAAGAAGAGGAAGCTTGCATCCCTTGGAGCTTGGTTGGTGGAAAAGGTTCTTCATCCTTTGGAGGTTTTGTGCTTGGCCGAAACTTGAAGGAAGAAGAAGAAGGTGCTAGGTGGTTCTCGTCTTGGAAGATCGTTGTCCACACAACGTCCGAGATTAGAAGAGGAATACGGTAGAAGATCAAGAAGTCATTATTCACAAAGAAAGGTATAACTAATAATTATTTTCCGCATCATATTAGTTTTGTTTCTTTGTAAAAATATCAAATACAAGAGGCATGCGACTCTAGTTTTTCGAATTAGTTTTCAAAGTTGTGTTCTTTTGTTTTTTCTTTTCCTTGTGATTTGATTGTTCTTAGCGGTTAACCTAGGGTTACTATGGGAAGGTTAAATATTTAATTTCCTTAAAAGGCTTTGTCTAGTCGGTGGTGGTTGCTCCTATATCCAAGAAGGCCAAGTGCCTCGCCATACAGTACTGGAAGCCGATTTTGGAAATAGATATTTAATTGTCTTCGTGACCTAGGTGATTTGGATCGAACGTGTTAAGTTCCGTAGGAGATCCAAGTCTAAACCTAAAAGAACAAATAAATTAAACATAGGATCAAACGTGTTAAGTTCCGCAGGCGATCCAAGTTTAATTTAAAAGAACACATGGTAGCTAGGAAAAGGTTCAGACCTTTGTACAAAATTTTTGTACAGTGGAACCGTTAGGTTTTCCGAGTAGCAACCAACAATACAATAGCGCGGTCCCCAATGCCCAGGTTGGGGAACATGGACTGCGGCCACACGCGGGATCACCCGAACATCCTGACCGGGAAGGAAGGTAGGTCGGGCTTCCCGAGCGCGCGGAAGAGGTTGAGCAGGCGGTTGGGATATTCTTCTCTTAGGCTTATTGGCAGAAGAAGGTGGGTTGTCTGCCTTCTTTCGCGCGGCCTACGCTTCCTCCACATTAATGTAGCCGACGACTTTCTCTAACATCTCATCAAAATTCTTTACGAGACTTCTGATGAGGTCCCTGAAGAATTCTCCTTCCACCAATCCGTGGGAGAAGGCGCTCATGAGTATTTCTGAAGTGGATGTGGGGACGCCCTGGACCACTTGGTTGAATCGTTTGATATAACTCCTCAACGGTTCAGAGGGCCCCTGCTTGAGAGCAAAAAGGCAGTGGTCAGTCTTTTGATATTTCCTACTGCTGGCGAAGTGGCGCAGGAATGCAGTCTTGAAATCTAAGAAACAAGTAATGAATCCATACGGTAATCCATCGAACCACTTTTGTGTTGAGCCTGATAGAGTATTCAAAAATAACCGGCACTTAACGACGTCGCTATACTGATGGAGCAGGGCGGCGTTCCTAAACTTGCGAAGATGATCTTCGGGATCTTTGCTACCATCGTATTCTCCAATAGCCGGGGGTCGATACCTTTTGGGTAGTCTTTCCTCCAATATCTTCGAGGAGGAGACTTTCTCATCCGATTCTCCTCGAGATTCTTCTCGAAGGACGACAACCTTCCCCTTCCTTGAGTCTTTAGGCAGAGAACTTTCCGCCATAGAGACTTGTGGTTGCTCCTTCTTGTGGCTGTAGTACCTGGGGTTTTGCTGATAATGACCTAGGCCAGGTTCTCGGTAGAATGTCGAGGGGAACTCCTCGAGTTGCTTTCTCTTAGAGCCTCAGTCTGAGGCGGGGGTCGGTTCTTTGGAAGCTTCAGGCAACTTGCGAGATCGAGAGGTGGTAGTCTGTTTTTCGAAGGCAGCCCTTCTTTTGGCCTCCTTGAATAACTCGTACTCTCCAGCTATCATGGTTACGTTGATTCGACCGGAGTCCTCCATCCGAATCAACCGGAGTCCTCCATCCTCACGTTCCGGAACAAGTAGCTGTGTTCCCACAGACGGCGCTAAATTGATCCCGTCCAGAATCTGAGTCGGACAGAGGCTGGCCGCGCTGTCCTCGATGTTGACGAAAAGTCGTGGAGACTCCTTGTTGACCTGGTACCTCCTGGAAAGGTTCCCACGGGTGAATGACAAGGGATGACAATAGGGATCGAGAAGCGAGAGTTCCCTGCACACGCTCAGACAAGTCACTCTCACGTTAGAGGCCAAGAACTAGGGAAAAAGTCCTCAGAGCAAGCCCTCCGACACTCAAGTCAGGTACTTTTTCCCCAGAAGTACACTCACTCATCCTTTCACATTCGTCCTTTACTTTTCGTCCTTTCGTTTCACTGTACTTCTAGGGAAAAAGTACCTGACTTGAGCGTCGGAGGGTCTGCTCCGGGGACTTTTTCCATGGTTCTTGGCCTCTAACGTAAGGGTGGCTTGTTTGAGCGTGTGCAGGGAACTCTCGCTTCTAGATCCCAGTCGTCACCCCCCGTCATTCCCCCAGAAGTATAGTGAAACGAAAGGACGAAAAGTAAAAGACGAATGTGAAAGGATGAGTGAGCGTACCTACGTAAGGGAGAAAGCCTCCCTTTTTATATGACAGTGGGTACTTATAGAGTTTGACAAGTGTCAAGAAATGTCGGATGTCAGGATTTGCCTGGCGGTGAATGACACATGACATCTTCCTATAGGCCGGAGGAAGGATCGGTGGGCAATGAGCCCTAGACCGTTAGCATATTCCCTGACATGTGATGATTATTCTCTGACAGGTGGTTACGATTCCTTGACTTGATTGTCGTATAGTGCATGCCCACCCAGGTCCATTAACCCTGGACTAGGTCCTCGTACCTGCAAACCTTGACCTGTGGGCACAGACCTGCATTCCCTGACCTGTGTTTGTCACCCCGTAAATCCAGATCTGTATGTCCAGCCCTGCATTTGTCATCCGGTAAATCCAGACCTGCGCTTACCGCCCTGCAAATCGAGACCCTCGCTTGTCGTTCCTTAAGTCTCGACCTATATACACGGCCTTGCTCTGTATTTTATCTTGTAAGTCCTAAACTATACGTCCTGGTCCGCATATTCTGTACTGCATGTCTTATCCTGTAAGTCCTGGCCTGTAAACCTTAGTCCGCTTATCCTAAACTGTATGTCCTGGTCCGCGTATCCTGTTCTGCATGTCTTATCCTGTAAGTCCTGACCTGTAAGCTTTAGTCTGCCTATCCTGAACTGTACGTCCTGGTCCGTATATCCTGTTCTGCATGTCTTATCCTGTAAGTCCTGACCTGTAAACCTTAGTCCGCTTATCCTAAACTATACGTCCTGGTCCGCATATCCTCTTCTGTATGTCTTATCCTGTAAGTCCTGACCTGTAAGCCTTAGTCCGCCTATCCTGAACTGTACATCATGGTCCGCATATCCTACTCTGCATGTCTCATCTTGTGAGTCCTAATCTGTAAGCCTTAGTCCGCCGATCCTGATCTGTACGTCTGGGTCCGCATATCTCTGCATGTCTTATCTTGTGAGTCCTGACCTATAAGCCTTAGTTCGCCTATCCTGAACTGTACGTCCTACCTTCTGAGTTTCTACTCACCATGTAGGCCTGACCGCTGACTGCCACAAAGGCTTGACCTTGACCGCCATGTAATCTTGACTTTTGACCACCACATAGATTGGACCTTTAACCATCACGTGAACTTGACTTCTGACCAAGTCGATCCCTCTATCATACACCGTATCATTTACTATAATGAGCGAGTCTTCAACAATTTTCTATCCTATTTGGGCGAGACAAACAAGGGAAACGTGTTTCTCTATTGACCTTTTGAATTCTTCTTTTGCTTTTTTTTTTTAAAAATCTTTCATTATAAGATTTTCCCAAGCAAGGTTTCACCTGTAACCAACTTGATAGATTTGATCCAGTGATTTGCAACAAAGTAAATATCACTTGAATTCGACATTAAATTGCATGTATCACAACATCAAATTAATGTTATAAACGAATCAATTGTTACAATTAAGCGCTTGAAGTGAACAAGAAAAACAGAAATCAATACAACATTGAATGAGAAGAAAATAAAAGAATCAATCTTGACATCTTCCGCAGCATAAGTAGTAGATCCCACAGAAAAGAATGTGTTAAACTAATGAGAAGTCACCGGTTTGTGATACAAACTGTCTGGTTTCTTTTGCTCAGTTAATTCTCTTTCCTGGACATATAATCACAGAAGAACGATCATCTTTTCCTCCTCCATTCTGAAGAACTTCCGCGTGAAAGAATAGTGGTGAATAATGATGGCGGTTAATGAACGAAAGTTAAACAGTTCTACCAGCTATGAACTTGTTTCTCCTTTTTTTTATAAAAAAAAATTGTGCATCTGTTTATCTACATTAATCAAATAGCATCTACTTTCCTGGTTATGAGTGAGAGGAGCAAGAGTTTAAGAAGCAGGAAGCGGTTTCACTTGGAGATTCATTTGTTGCTTGGTCCAATAACAGTGGGCTGACAGAACCCTATCTAAAAGCTCTTGAGGGACGGGTTCTCCTCTTCTTTGTTGCGGAGAAATCCTGGCTGTGTGTACTAACGTCTTCCATTTATCCTGTGTCAATCAGAGGAGTTCAGCATGGTTAGCATGCTGTAAAAGATGCTTTTTCCAAACAAATTGGATTTTTACAGTAATATGTTTGCTTGCTCATTTATTCATTTGTTGTAAAGAAGGATTAGTACTAAAAAGTTAAATGTCATCAGCATATAAATGCCCTAAGATTACCTTTAGATGTCTTATACAATAAGGAACACAGTCATTCTAAGATAACAAGTACAATGATATCCTTGAACAAACATAGTCGGTCTTAAATCACTTGGAAATCAAGTACCCAAGTCAAGTGCATGTACCTTTAGATCCACGTATGTCCGGTGCTTTTCATTCTCAAATTCACAGAGTTTGACATCTCTCCACCTAAACATAGATACATGGAAGCAGAGAACGTGAGAAATTATGTTTGCAGAAACAACTTATAGCATCAACTTTCACATGCAAAACCAACCTTCCTGTTCCAAGCTTTTCCACTGCCTGGACCAGGGCTTCCACTTCGGCAACAGTGAATGGCCTTCGAACCCGACGTTGACCAACTTGACACAATTTGCTCTTAGGCTTGTTATGAAAAGGAACCACGGCCATTGCCTCCTCATTTAATGGCGGTGGCACAACAACCAGAGGTAGTGAACTGGCAATTTGCTTTTCAGGTGATGATGCATTAGTTTGTGACTGAACTGAATCACGATCGCTTTCAGGAGCGGCCTTTAAACAATTTTGAGTAGCATCATCCAATGCAAATCGGTCTATGGCAGAAGGTGTTACAGGTGGAAATCTATCCAAAGCAAAAACAAATAGACAATGATACATTTCATTAAACATTATAGGCAGCAAAAAAAAAAAAATCAAACTCCTCATAGAAAGACAAAATACACAATGTCTCATTGTAAACACTTGCATACATGGATCTACAATTTCATTTTGTTAGTATCGTTAGAGGAAAATTCATGTCAGTGAATTGAGTGACACTAAAACATCTGATAGAACCTTTTCCCAACTATAACAGAAAACTCTGTCAAACTACTAACCACTACAAATTCAAAGGATTATGTAGTTAACTTACATATCTAGTTGATCAGGAGCACAACCAAGACTAAGGAGATGAGGGTCTCTCGGGCATGTCAGATTTTCTGGAACATGTCTAATATTTGGTTCCAATATAAAACCTAAGTCACCAAACTTATCACTTTGCGAAATCCCAGCCTGGTGCAAGGTCTTGCTGTCATCTGTAACCTTCTTTCCTTGAAAAAGAACACCAACATGCAGCTTGCCTCCAAGGATAGCAGTTATAGCCTCCCTAATGGTCCTCTGCATAAAATATAGACACATGCAATGGAGACCGTGGAGGATAAGTAGAAACTCTAAATGCGTTGCCAACAACATGCACAAAAAAAATCAGAAAAAACAAATACTGTAATAAGTTGGAGTGGACAATTTGAAACACAAACTAATATAATAGCACGCATGATTAATGCTGGCTTGTTGCAGAAATAATGGTTTCAAAAAATATTACAGTGAGTCTGTAATAAGTTGAACCAACAATAAATATTCAACCAACTTTTGTACTATCATTTCCATGCATAATCTCACACGCATATCATGATAACATCATGGTCATCATCAAACTATGTTTATTCCAACTATTTGGGGTTGGTGATACTGTCAAACGCACTACTGAAATTAAAGCATTATAATGGTGCTGAAATAATTATATACCTTTAGTGAGCCAATAGTAGTTGTTTCAGGAACTTCAACAATAAGTTCTGGCACCTCAAAAGACTTGATTTTGAGTTTAGCTGAACAAAAAGATAAATAAAATACAACACCCATCAGGACTTGATCAAATCAGGATTGGAATTAAAAGAAGAAAAATAAAAGGAAAATAGAACAAAAATAATGACACATGGTTTATCCATCCAATAATTTACCATGGTAGTCTGAAGAACTATTGCATGACTTTGTTACTTTCATTGAAGACCACGTGTCATTTGCTGTAAAGACAAATGATATTTCTTAACACTCAATCCCAAACGGAAGTACTCATGTAGATATTAGCCAACTTAAATTGACAAACAGTCAAATGATGTGTCATATGGTTATTTGTTTTCTAAATCGATATCATCCTTTCAACGAAACAAAATGACACACCTTCACAACAAATCCCTCCATCAAAAGCTGACGCAGAATAATGATCAAACAATTTTCTTTTCCTGAAGGACTTCATCAATGTTCTTGGACGTGTATAATCCATTTTCTTACCACGTAAAGAAGTCTTGTTTTCCATGGCTGAAGTGAAAAAAAATCCAATGGTGAATTGCATTGCAGAAATAAAGATGTAGAAACACATGTGCTTTAAAATAAGATTACGTGGTCGGTCAACGAAAAGAGTATTTGTTGAATAAGTTAATGGGATAATTATGGGGAGTAATTGAAGTACCATAGCTAGCTCTCTTTCCATCCTGCAAATTTGCTGGAGCTACTTTTCTCAATCTAGATGCTAAAAGCTTTCTTATCCTCTGGCTTTCACCTGTGTGCTGAAACCTAGAGGCCTTGCAAGTAACAACAGATTGAGTACATTCAGAAGAATTCACAGAATTGTTATCTGCAGCAGGATCCATGTGATCTTCTGGATTAGGAAAGAGGAGCTTCTTGCGAATGTTGTTCTTGTCCAAGGGAATATCAAAATTGTTGTCAGAACTAACTGAAGCAGCAAAATTTTCAATACAATTTTTTAGATTGTTTGCATCACTCATGTATACATCTTTGTCATCTTTTACAGCTCTGTCCACTTGTTCAGCTCGGAATGTTGCCTTGCTCCTTACTTCATTTAGATCATGCAACTCTACGGTACTAGAATCAAGATTCTCTGTGCCACATTGCTCAGAAATGACATAGGAGCCATGCACAAATTTATCATTCTTACCAATGAAATTCTGTTCTTGAGCAATAGCATCCTCATGTAATATTTCAGACGTTGCAAAGAGAGAAGCAGGCTCTGGCGTTGTGGCTTGTAAGGCCATTGAATGATTGCTCAAGTCATTTGTTTTCATCCTTTTAAATAAATTTTCAGGATAATGTACATCCTCGATATAACTTAGCAGATCACAGGCCTCAAATTTTAACGAGTTCTGGGCATCAATTTTCTCTCGTTTAACAGTATTATGTATTGAAACGGTGGGAGATGTTTGAACATTGTAATCTGGAGTTGGCAAAATTTCCCTTTCTGACAACAAAGTGCTTGCTAGATTGGCGAGCAAATCAATTGCACACATCTGCGGGTCCACAGTCTTCTTTCTTGCCGATCGCTTCCCCTGTCAATAAACTTGCAAAGTTAAATCAACAATACAGATCAAAGCTCACCATAAGAAAACTGGATTTGCAAACATACCCTAGCTGATCTCGGAAAATGTGGCACCATAGGGGCCTCATAAGCACCTGATCCGCCTTGCATCCTGTTCTGAACCACCAAACCCCAAAGATTCATCACAAGTAGGGGCAGCAATTTCAAAATAGAAGAACCCTTCTTTCCTAAATCTGTTACAACAAAAGGCAAGCAGCAAAAATTCAGGCAGGCCATATGCAACTATAGTAAATCAGTGAAATTCGGCAATCAAAGTTAAATAACTAGGCGATCCACGAAAATAAATTAAGATTAAAATTCGAGAATCCGAGTTCCACTGCGAATGAAATTTGACAGCGGACTCTCTGTTTAAAATGCATCCATAAAGCAACTGACTGCATGTAGATTAGAAGGAGAGGAAAAATAAATATCCAACCTTAGGAAATTTAAGCGATCAAAAAACCTGATATGACAAGGATAGAGAACCGTAAGGCAGAAGGAATTCAGGTTCGAGATCCAAAACCACAAGAAACAGAAAAAACCGACGAGATCAGATCAATAAAAAAAACGCAAAATAGGCAAGAAAATCAATTCAAGACGTAAAAACCTGAGACGACATTACTTTTGCCAAGACGAATGAAGAAGCAGAGGAATCCGCTCTATCAGAAAACCAGACTAGAGAAAATGGAGCAGAGATGGATCCAATCACCTTCGGAGAAGACGAGGGAGTTGTCCCTGCTAAAACATCTCCAATTCCGACAAGATCGCCAGCAATTCCTACTAAATCTTTTCCCAACTCAAGCGGAGGCGAGACCGGAGGATGACGAGGTGTCAAACCACGAATTGGCAACCAAATTCCCTTCCTCCCTTCTTCAACCCTTGTTCCTCCCAGGAACGTTCGCTCTCTCTCTCTCTCTCTCTCTCTCTCTCTCCCTCTCCCTCAGATGGCTAAAACCCCCCTATAAACCATCCCATTTTAGGCAGCTTCAATGCTTCAGAAACTTTTTGACTCCCTCCCACGTCCACCGGCTCATCCGGTAACCTCACACACGGATTCGCATCATATCCGAGATCCAATTATCCCCTCACATAGCCTCTTCCTCTGCCACGTGTTCTACCATGCGGATCCCACGGTCCAAACCCTTCCTACAGTCACGCAACTATTTCGTTTCAAAATTTAAATTCACGAAATAACGCGTCGGGTTTGGATAAAGGGGCGATCCTTATCCGGTATCGCCGTTCCGCGTCCGACCGGCAATCCACGTGTCTAAAGGCCTGCACGCTGTAGATGACTAACGACGGCTTCGTTAAAATGTATTCCACTTGCGGCGGCGGCGACGGGGCGGCGGTAGTTGGTTTTAACGTACTTAAGAAGGTTAATTAAGATGCATTAGCAAATTAATCGGAGGGGAGGATCACATGGGGATCACGTGACGAAGCTAGGCTGCCATGGGAATCTTGTAACGTGTGGAGTTGGGCACTGTTGCCTTACGCAACCGAATCCTAAAGGAGACGATCAGGATTTGCATAAATAATCTCGCATGGAGACAGAGTCTCAACGTTACTTTACAGCTTTTACATAACCATTTCTTTTAATATGAATATTGTACAGATATAAATTAAAATAAAAGGAAACGCATCCAATAAGTAGGTTAGCTGAGTTAGTCGAATGAGTCGATCAGATCGGAAGAGAAGGATATGGATCACAGATTTTATATGTTATAAATGGTAAAGAAGTTGGTGGTGGTGTGTTAATTTGTTGCTTTCTCATATACCCAAATACTATATATAATTCAAGTATTTAGGTCTTGGTTAACTCGTTGATCCTTAGATTAATACGGAGAAAATAAAAATCATAGATAATTAAGTATAGATGCTTAATGAAAAAAGAAATACCGAAACTTAATTAATTTGTCATTTCCGTAATTAATGACCCAGATTTTTTTTAAAGAAAAATACCTTATAATTAGTACGTCATAGCTATGACGATAACTGTGAGGGGCTGAATGCAATTGGTTGCTTTCTCAAGTTTCAGTCTCACACGGTGCATGTTCCGTATGGGATTGCTAGCCAATTAAACGATATCGAAGAAGCATATGAAACCTTTGACCATAATTTTTATTTGACTGGGAATTTGAGTCAATTGTCCTTTTTTTTTCCAATAAAGAGCCAATGACTAATAAGTATTCACAATTGATTGACGTAATTTTTGTTTCATTAAAAAGAAGAGAGATCCTTCTATTGAACTGTTTTTGTCCTCGAAATTTACAGATTGGGATGCAAGGAAACAAAAAACATCAGCAAGGAAGAAGATTGATTGCACAAGTGATTAATTATTAGGGTGTCTTTGATTTAAATTATTATATGATAAGATTATGAAAAATAAAATATAATCGAATGTTATTTGATTTTATTTAAGTAATGTAATAAAAATTATTTATTTAAAACTTTTAATGATTTCATTTTTCTCTTATCAATGAATATTTTTAATAAAAAATTTCATTAATCCAAATCAAGAAAAATCTCATTTTTTCAAAATTTTCTAATTCAAAATTGCATGTTGTTTTTACTGATGTGTGGATCATCGATTAACTAAATTAAATAATATTTTTTTGATAATTTTAGAAGAATAATTAAAACGCACCTGTTTTGACAAGTAACTCTGCCAAATTAAAGAACTTGTAAAGGAAGTCATTCAAGTTTAAGAAATACTAAAAATAATCACCTAATTTAAATATTTATTAAAGGGCACATTTATTTTATTCCCTAAAATACCTTTCCATTTATTATAGTCTTTAGATAAAATCAAATGAGTTTTCTCTTATCTAAACCAATCTCTTCTCTTCTATTCTCTCTTTGCGTCAATAAACTATGGAAATCCTCATTTGACTGTAAATTTGTGGTCATCATGATTTAACAATCAGATCATGAGCATTCACGGTTGTCTGGCTGATCATGGTGGAGCTCACAACTACAAAATTACAGTCGTCGCTCGATCGCAATTTCATGACAAGATCACTAGCATTCGTGATCACCAGTACCACCACAAAATAGTGGAGTTCATAATCATGCAATTGTAGCTAAGTGACCACAAATGTTCATGGTCTGTCCAAATTTCGAAGCCAATGGAGGGGTTCCATGGTCCTCACAGAGTGAGAAGAGCAAGAGGAGAGTTTTTTTTTTTCTCTTTAGATAAGAAAATTTTTTAGTTTAATTTAACCTGGGGTGTAATTTGGTGGAGGAGGCCTGGTATTTTATGAAATAAGTGTTTCGTTTACTAAATATCTAAATTAGATGCATATTTTTTAACTGTTAATTTCTTAAATTTAAATTTAAGTGTGTCTTTAGTAAATTAACATCTCCTCCTAGTGTGTAGTAAAAGTTTATATTTATTTTAGACGTTACTCTTGTAAAATTATGTGAAGGAAGATAAATCATAAGGTGAGTTTATATCTGATCGTCAAGTGGCTAAGTGGTGGGAGGAGTTTTCCCCCAAAGACATGTACCTGACGGAAATTGATTCTTATTTTATTATAATAAATCTGTCACCATCTAACTAATTGAAATGATTTAAGAGTATCGTAGATATCAAATACAATCATTAATTAACAAATTTATCTTTGCATATGTAGTTGTTGCTAGACAAAATCCTCCATCATTTACCTTTCTTTTGCCATCCTAAGGGGTCATCGACGTGATTGTTTCACTTTTTTTTTTTTTGCCAATTAATTAACAAATTTATTGAAAAACTTCATGAATTAAAATGCAACTGTCCATAATATACACCATCAACTTAGACATTAATGGTATGCCCAACAACCCTTAAAAACTTATCCTTTTTGAGTAAAATAAGTGATAGAAGCAATTAGGACGATAAACAAGTCAAGCTGAGCTAAGATTTAGGGTATCCAATCTTGTTTGATAAGGTGACCGAATTAAGTCAAGACGGGCCTAAAATAAATCAAACATTTAAAATTATTATTCAAACTTGGTTTGGTTTATTTGTTTAGTTTGAGGTTGACTTGTTTAGATGTTATCGAACTTTTAATTTAAACTTGACTTGAGCTTAGTTCGTTTAGATATTATGGAGCTCTCAATTTAAACTTGTTTGACTATTTAAAACTTTTGTTTGTTTGATTGATTATTGAGTTTGATAATTCAAATTTATTTATTTATTTTTAAAAAAAAATTATTCGGCATGTTAATAAAAATTTTATTAATGAACATAGTTCACAAACATGGTTTAATGTTCACAAATATTAATGAGTTGAACACATATATGTTCAAGTTTATTTATTTAGTTTAATGAGTTGTTCAAACATATTTATTTAATCAATTTTGTATATATTGAACGAACATGAATAACCTCTTACTAAATTAAATATCAAATTTGTTTATGAACCCTAGGTTCATATACAGTCCTATAAGCAATAAGTTAAGCTTTACATGAATTTGAGAAATATTTAAAATGAAATTATACATCCATAATACACCTAAAGAAAAATCTTAAGCAACACGTCTCCGCCTTCTAGGTTCATCACTAGGGAAGCAAAATTTGTTTTATCATGAATTAAACTTGAATTAGAGGCAAATATAACACTCTTGTTTTTCAGTACCATACATAAAAGAAAAAAATAAATAAATCAGAATTTGAATATATTCTGAAGATTAAATCTTCGAGTGCCTATAAATTATACTTCAAATTTATACATGGTCTATTTTTAGGATTAATCAGGCAAATTCCGAATATCTAAATTATAAAATAAATAAAATACATAAATATGATGAACTAAAAGGTCTTGCAAATAAAATTATTAATATGATGGTTGTTCAGATCATATCAGACAGATTCACACTATAATCCATCCTAATTTTTTTAATTATTATTATCTATATAAATTTTATTAACTATTAAATTTTTTAACAAAATAAATAAATTGAATCATTAATCACAAAATGAATGTGTTGATTTTAAATTGGCTTGAGATGATCAAACAAAATTCATATACGTGAAAATAATAAATATGTTAGTCTAAATCAGAGTTAATTTAATTATGACTAGACCAAATTTAATCGATTTAAAATACATTAATAATTTTTTAAAAAGATTTATTTATTTTTATTCTTTTCCAGGTAAGTAGTTCACCAAACCTACACGGTCAACTCTTTCTTCTTCGCTTCTCTTCTTTTTCTTTACTTTTTTTTTCCTTTTAAACCATAATTTAATTATTTTTTTCTTCTCCTTCTCTAACAACAATTTTTTTTTTATTTTCTTATTCTCAAGAGCAACAATCCTCTTTCTTTCTTTCTTTCTTTTTATTGTTTTCAAGCCAACTAATACCAATCCTAATTCTTCTTCTATGAAAAAACAGCTCTTATTTTATATGTTTTTTTATCGTCAGGGCTAATTGAGACGGTCAGACAAGAGAGTATTTTATATATATATATATATATATAGTATTTTATATATATATATATATATATATATATATATATATATAAAATTTGTTTTGTTAGATAATATAATATAATATTATTGGATACAAACAATTTATACTCGAAAATTTTAGGGACTTAACTAAATTTAAAATTACAGAATTTAAATTCAATTTACAATAAAGATGATCTGAGCGGATAATCTCAGACTGTCAACGGAGATTGGTTTCTACTACGTGCTTAAGAATAGTAGATCGGACCAAGTCGTTGAGTGGGCAAATCTGCTGAGCAGTAGGTCTGTGTTGCCAAGCCAAGCAGTTGGGAGTACCGAGTCCGATCAGACAGAGCAGCCGTCCAAACACTACTGTCGGGCGAGCAGACAAGTCAGGTGAACAGACTGGCCGACCGAGCGAGCAGATAGGTTGAGCGAACAAACTGGCCGACCGGGCGAGGAGACAGGTCAGGTGAACAAACTGATCGACCGGGCGAGCAGACAGGCAAACAAGTCGGTCGGACGAAGTAGTTTGGCCGAGCGCGGACAAGTCGGTCGAAGCAGACAGGTTGGGCGGCAGACAAGCAAAGAGCGGACAGACCGGTCGAAGTAAACAGGTCGGGCGACAGATAGGCCAAGTGCGGGCAGACCGATCAAAGTAGACAAGTCGATCGAGCGAAGCAGACAAGCCGGGCGCAGAGACGAAGCAAGTGGTCGGCCGGGCTTCGACGCCGAGCGGGACCGGCAGAACAGAGCGAGCAACGGACCGAGGTCTGCGAGAGTCGAAGTTTCCTTGAAACAGATTCATCCCACCTCCGGCAATACTTCGAGGCTTACTCAGGTCGTCTGTTTCCCAGGATACAACGGTTTAACCATGAACCCCACCAAGCACTAGTGATCACGACGAACTGAGTGGTACCTGATTGCTATCACGGACACTCTGCCGAACAGGAGTTGCACGACAGAGGATGAGGGAATGAAGGTGGAGAGAAGTTTGTGTTGATGTGTGTGCCCTCTCTGTTTGTGATCGCAACCTCCTTATATAAGAGGTCAGATCAACGACAGTGATCCGGTGGTAAGAACAGGGACCCCCCTCTCAGGGAGGTCAACACCACGTGGGAGTCAAAGGGTCAACGGTCGACCGGAGAAGGGGAGACCGGTCGGCCGAACGGGGTCACAACGGAAACAAAAACAACCCGACGAGGAGTCGGGTCTCCGACGCTCATGGGGAACAGGGTCGCCGGGCCGATCGGGGAGCCCACTCGGCCGAAGGCCTAAAGTAGCATTACTGTGAACAGTCAACAGAGCACACGACCAGGAATCTCCCGAGCGAACCAGCAGATACGAACGACCGGACGTGAGGGGACTGCCGACTGGCCGGACGCTCGGCATAGGGTGGGAAGAGACAAAAGGACCAGGGAACAGCTTCTGACAGCGGATATGCTCAACGACCAGGCCATACGCAGGATCTTACGACAAAGGGTTCCGCTGTCCCATCAGAGATGTGCTCAGACTGTAGCAGTATGGTGTCAGGTAAGCTCTTCTGACAAGCCCATACTAAGGTATGGTGAGAAGACACGTATTTGCCTTGGTACGTGCGCATAAGCCTCTTCCTGGCTCTATATAAGGGTCCTCATTCTTCACCGGAGGTACGCGTTCTTTGAGATTCGAAGCCACCTCTTTGTTGTCCACTTACCTGACTTGAGCGTCGGAGGATCGTCGCTGAGAACCCCTTCCCGGACCGATTTCCTTGCAGGTTCGCCGGAGGTCCGCACGATCGGTCGAAGATCTACATCAGCAGTTTGGAGAGCACCACGTGCCCACCGTCCGTTGATTCATCGTTGGACAGGATCAATTTGGCGCCATCTGGGTGGAAGCCGGAGAAGGATCGGAAGCCGGCACAGAGAACTGAGACAAAATTGTGGAACGCTGGACTCGGCGGGGAGCAGGCGGAAGGACGCTAACTAGAACGGCCTCAAGAGGGTCCGTCGACGCGTCCAATTGTGATGGAGTCCGATCGGACGAAATCGCCTCGATCTCTGGAGCTTTGCCTCGAGAAGCGGTGGTGACTCGCTCGGATGGATGGATCGCAGAAGTAGCCGAGCGAAGTGGCGTTTCCGCCCGACGTCTTTTTTGTCGGAGGGGGCGCTCCTCCTCTTGCGCCGAGCCCTCATCCCGAGCGGAAGGCTCTCGACTTGCAGTTGCGCCAGCCGCTGGCTCTGGGAGAGAAGCCGGAGCGGCCGACTCCCCAGCATTTGTCTCGCTTTCGCCTTCGTTGGAGCCGACCGGCTGAATGCCCAATTGCTCCATCTCTTGGCCGCCGCGGCCTCGAGCGCCGCCGCCTTCTTTTTCAAGATTCCAGCTATCACCGACTCTATGACGATGTTCGCTACAAAGGAAAACAGAGAAAATCAGTTAGCAATTAAAACGAATGCACAAAGTGAAATTCTTACCGAAGTCGCTCGGAAGGGGTGTCCTGGTCGGACTCAGACCGAATATATACATAACCCCTTCAGGCAGGAATTTGTTGATGTCAATCCTTAGACCGGCCAGCATGTTGGCTGCATGAAGATAGTCCGGTCGGGTTTTGAACCTTTTGAGCTCTGGTGAAGTTGGTGGTCTGATCTGCCACTTCGTTAGGAAGGGGGCCCGCTCGGGAAGGCGAATATAAAAGTAAAATTCTTTCCAATGCTTATTGGAAGAGGGTAGTTTATTGAAGAAAACTAAACCGGGCCGAGCCTGGAACATGTAAGTGCCCGATTCAGATTGTTTAGGGTAGTATAAATAGTAGAAAACCTCCGGTCGGAGGGGAATGTTATGGATTTTGAATAGGACAACAACACCGCATAGAAGGCGGAAAGTGATGAATTGGAAGTCGCAGACCGGCAGTGAACTGGTCGCGGAAAACACAAAAGGCTCCGCGCGGCGGTTTGTGTGGCCGAGCGGAGGGAGTGGGTAAGATAATTTCGAGGTCGGAAGGGATGTCAAAACTATCTATCAGAATGTCGGCGTCGCGCCGATCGAAGCGCGACTCCATGGTGGTATACCATGGGCCGAGGGCTTGGTCTTGTGGCTGGGGAGAGCTAGCCATTGGCCGAGCGGACGAAATCAAAAAAGGCGAAGAAAGGTAGAGAATCGAAGAAAGAAGACAACAAACGAAACGATGCCCTGAGGATCAAAAATCGGGAAAGAAATGCAAAGAAAACACAAGAACCAAAGAGAGAAAGAAGGAGAACCTTACGACGAAGAAGAGGATTGAGGGAAGAGCACTGGAGATCGCCGAAAATAGGAGAGCGAGATCGTCGGAAATCTGGAACGCGAGAAGCAACGGTGAGCACGCGACAGTAGAAGTGAGGCGAAGGGAAGAAGAGAAGGCTTTATAGGGTGGAGCCCGAGCGGCCTCCACCGTCGGATCCAGGTCGCGAGAATCGGAGCACGCATCGCACCGTTCATTTCGAACCGCCTCGATCCCGTCAGAACGCCACGCCGCCGCCGTACAATGACGGTAGCCTCGACACGTGGCATTCGGCCACTGGAACTCATTTAATGAGCGCATGCTTGGCCTTAATGACGGAGATTGGCGCAAATTCCGAGGAGATCCGAGGGATGGTGGCGTTGACTGAAGCCGTAGTTAGCACCACATGGGCCGAACGGAGGACGGTCTCTTGGATGAGCCGCTCGGCGAAACAATCGTCCAGTCAGTCAGACTAATCGCCTCATTCGACTAGACTTGAAGGGGGAGGCAAGTGATCCGGTGGTAAGAACAGGGACCCCCCCTCTCAGGGAGGTCAACACCACGTGGGAGTCAAAGGGTCAACGGTCGACCGGAGAAGGGGAGACCGGTCGACCGAACGGGGTCACAGCGGAAACAAAAACAACCCGACGGGGAGTCGGGTCTCCGACGCTCATGGGGAACAGGGTCGTCGGGCCGATCGGGGAGCCCACTCGGTCGAAGGCCTAAAGTAGCATTACTGTGAACAGTCAACAGAGCACACGACCAGGAATCTCGCGAGCGGACCAGCACATACGAACAACCGGACGTGAGGGGACTGCCGACCGGCCGGACGCTCGGCATAGGGTGGGAAGAGACAAAAGGACCAGGGAACAGCTTCTGACAGCGGATATGCTCAACGACCAGGCCATACGCAGGATCTTACGACAGAGGGTTCCACTGTCCATCAGAGATATGCTCAGACTGTAGCAGTATGGTGTCAGGTAAGCTCTTCTGACAAGCCCATACTAAGGTATGGTGAGAAGACACGTATTTGCCTTGGTACGTGCGCATAAGCCTCTTCCTGGCTCTATATAAGGGTCCTCATTCTTCACCGGAGGTACGCGTTCTTTGAGATTCGAAGCCACCTCTTTGTTGTCCACTTGCCTGATTTGAGCGTCGGAGGATCGTCGCCAGGAACCCCTTCCCGGACCGATTTCCTTGCAGGTTCACCGGAGGTCCGGACGATCGGTCGAAGATCTACATCAGCAGTTTAGAGAGCACCATGTGTCCAGCGTCCGTTGATTCATCGTTCGGACAGGATCAGACAACATTAATGGTCGATTAATGACCTACCGTTTCACTCATTATTACTTTTAGATTCTACATTACTCTCAAATTTAATGCATCTGTTACACAGTAGCAAAAAGTTTACGTGGCAAAATGTTAGTTGTTCCACTTAGGCGAATTTTGCCTCGATCGGTCCGGCATTCAGCGTGCGTAGGTCATGCCCGCACAAAGTCAATATAATTCACTGCAATTCGGGTCCTGGATTTGCACCCTCCTACACCCCCACGCGCAAAAAAGAGTCTCTCCACATGCATTTGTTCACATCCTTAATGCATGCGAATCAATATAAACTAACCATCATGTCATGAAACTCACAATGTGGGAATAAAATCTCTTTCAAAATGGAACCTCTTTCCTCTTCCACCTCTTCTTCATTCACTTATATTCAATAAATATAATATAATAATTTTTTTATTATATATATATATATAATTTTTTAAATGTTTTTATAATAATATGAAGGGGAGCCTGCTGTGTGACTTAAAAGTTACGAGTTTGAGTTTCAAACATAATCACGTGTAAATCAAATAACACTGTGTACAAGACATTTACTGATATCTCATATTAACATGAGCTTCATGTAATGAACGATTATATTAAGTTTAATTTGCGGATCCTTCTTGTTACCTGTACCATATGTCATGATTATTTATTTATTTATTTACAACCGGTGGAAGGTCTTCTTTCTGTGTAAATAATAATCAAGCTGACCTCGTGAGTTGGTCAATCTGTGAAGTGAGCGAAAGGAATAAAATAAAGAAGAAAAGATGTTGTAATCAATTTGTTCATGGCTGTCATTCTGCTGCCAATAATGCGCAACAAACGTAGGTAAGTAGATCTCCTCGACGATGCGGATCCTTCGCGGAATAAGGGTAGTAAAAATATTTTTAAAAATCAATTGGGATTTTTTTTAAAAAATAATATTTTTAAGAATAAAATATGTATAAATATATGAAATAATTTACTTGCTAATTTAACGCGAGCAAACGTCCTAAATAAATGCGAACTCTTCCAAGTCAAAATTTAGTACTCCCATCCTCAAATGAGAAAATATAGAATTATAATTTGATAATTATCTATATTTTTGTTTAGTAATTTAGATATTTAATTTTTCTATCCGAATAATTCTACATAAATTTTCAAAATAAATTAGAAAGTACCAATATATCCTCCGAGTTAATAATTATCTTAATTGTGTGATAATGCCCTGGTCAAACAAAGGTCAAAATCAAATAATTGAGGGAAAGTAGCTCCTCCTTTTAGAAGGCTATTGGTTCTAACTTTAAATAATTGAGTCAAAGTAACAACTTGAATATCTGACTCTCACTCTAACTTTCTGGTCAGCCATCAAGCAGATCAGAAATTGTCTTTCTTTTTTTTCTCGAAATTGTGTTCATCTGGACAATTTCATCTCTTCATTAAATTTTGCGTCTCACGGATAGACACAATTAATATCTATACGAACGTTTAATTTATTTTAATAAGTCTTGAGATTAATTCACAATGAATATAAAATATCTTGTTAGTTGATATTTCTCATGATTTATTTGTCTGTATCTTATCTGGAGGCCAATGATACTAGACTGCTTTGAAATTTTTCATATTGAGTGATTGTCATAACAATATTGAATTGATGAGTCTTTAGTATGAGCATTTTTCAATTTATTTTTATAGTCGATAAAATTTTTTTATAAGAATGAATCATTTTAGAAATAATAGGTATAAATTGGATAATTGATGCCAATTAGACAAAATTATGAATAAATTAACTAATTAAGTGTTCTTCTATTTTGCTTTCCAAAAGATAAAAAAAAATTTCAATTGTTAATTGTAATTATTTGAGACTAAACACAGTGAAAGAGAAACTTTCTCAGTTTTTGAAATAAGTCTAACTTTGATGAAAATTGAATTAACAGATTAATTTATCTTAATAGACAGTTGATTTAAGAACGCTAGATGGATCACTCGTTACGAGTACTTCTTAGTTTATCTTGATGGTCATTGAAAAATTTTCGTTGGACCAAATCGATCACCTCAAAATTAATCGGTGCAGAATATCTTAGGTTAATTAACCCCCCCCCTCCCAAAAAAAAAAAAAAAGAGGAAGCATAATTAGCTTCATTCACAACGATCATATCTGAGGTAGAAAATGAATCAGATGGAAAGCAAAGAGCCCATTGACTCTAATGAAAATTGAAAAGAAACTAACAATAATCTCCATTAAAGTTATTTAGAAGTGAAAATGTACTATCTATGGAGGTTCTTATATATGCTGTTGGTGATAGAGTTATGAGATTATTAAAACAATGCGACCATTTCTTTGCAGAACAGACCCAAGAGCTTTGCAACCAAGAGCACAAGATTTGAGTTTAGAACAAGACTCTCATTTACTTTCGATTAACAAACAACCAGCTGATTCCCAAATCATGGACAGATTCGAACTGTTAACAATATGATTTTTGCAAATGTCTCTGTTCGTGGAGGGAGAGGAATCAAGCAGAAACTGATGTTTCCAGCCCAATGCTTCCTG
Organism: Zingiber officinale; assembly: GCF_018446385.1. Lineage (NCBI taxonomy): Eukaryota > Viridiplantae > Streptophyta > Magnoliopsida > Zingiberales > Zingiberaceae > Zingiber > Zingiber officinale. Next base: position 142,769,402 of record NC_055986.1, read on the forward strand.
AGTGTTTTATCACTTCAGATTTCTCATTCTCCGCCAACAGTTCTGGGAATGCTTCCTTGACGTTATGAATACTTTCCAGGGCATGGTCTGCACCTTTGACTCTATGTGAAGTGCCCACCTAAATCCATTCAAATCATCAATGTACGATCCAATCCGATACAGAAAACTCTCAAGAGAAGTAAAAAAAAGAATTAATTAATTAAAAATACCAGTACGGTGTGTAAGCCAACGCGTTTTGCAGACTGGATATTGCGAATGCTGTCGTCGAAGAAGATCTGGAAGAGAATCTATTCAGTTAGAGAAAATCTAAGAAGTGAAATCCACAGCGAAAAAAGAATCTCACGGTTGTTTCAGGATTTATGCCAGCAATTCTGAGAGCATGCTCCATGGCTTCTACGGATGGCTTGCAAAGAATTGGTGTTTTTGGTAGTTCTACTCCAGAATTTGGGCGAGAGAAGTGACCAACAATGTCAAATATGTCATTAACAACGCTTTGTTGATCGGAATCTGAAGGCTGCAGATTGAGTGTCTCAAAGCATATGATTCCCTGGAAACAGTCCTCTAGACCAAGCCTTTTCAGCACTTTAGCAGCATGAATCTTATCAGCATTGGTAAATATCTGTTTTTGAATCAATTTTTTAGAAAAAAAGGGAAATTCAATTGAGTATTCTTCATAATTTATGTTAATATATAAAATAAATTGAGAGAAAACAAAGCTCTAACTTGAAACTTACGACTTTGCGGATTGGAAGGCTCTGCAAGAGGTGTCTGAGAACAGGGTCAGGCTTTAACTTCTCATATGGTAGTCGGCCATGAACAAAACTGTTAAATAAAAAACTAAAATCGGCTGAATTTCTTTTTCCAGTAATTACAATCAGAGAAAGCAAACAAACAAACTTATCAGAACTGAAACCTGTGATAATCGTCGTAGTTAAACTTGTAGCCAATAGCCTGAGCAATCAATCGATACACATGAGAACAGAGGATTTGATTCAATTGAAAATCAAAATAAAACTGACGGATTAACTACCCTCAATCCTGCCATTGTTGTGCCATAGTTCTTGTATAGCAGACAGCAGAACTCCGGAACCTTTCTCGGATCGATTCCGAGTCTTTGGATCATGTAATCTGAATCATGATCAGAGAAATTAGCAGTGAAATCAAACAGACATAACATGATGGAAACTTACCTCCGATATTTCTGAGGCACTCAGTTGAGATGCCAGAGCTCAGAGGGTAGAGCGTGTCGTCCAAATCTAGTTCAAGGACATCAAATCAATATTCTGTTAAAAAGTAACTTGTAAATCCAGCTAAATCTGGAAGCGTACCGAAAAGAAGACAGTCATATTTCATCTTGATCAGTTGCAATCTTAACAATTTCCAGGAATCGGTTTGAACAATTCCAATCGATAAAGTGAGAATGTGAATAAGGTGCAGGCAAAGCGCAGCAGAGATGAGTGCAGAGTACAAATACTGGAAATGGAGGAGGCAGAGGGGGAAGGAGATAGGTGGGGTTGCTACTGGTTAAATAGGCTAAATATTGCCTTTTTAGTCAAATTATTTCAGGAAAAAAATATATTTGATTTAAATTTAAAGTCCAGCTGTCGTTATGTGATTGGATGAGTTGTATGTGCTTCTTTTTGTCCGGCTTTTTATCCGGTCCGGACTATGAATTCACGCGTTTAGATTCGGACAAAATCTAGTTTGGCTGCGAGTAGGAGACGAGGACCGTCCACGGGATTCAATGGTGGAAATCGGACGGCGTGGCGTGTCCACTCAGTGTTACAGAAAATTCTCGTCCTTGAAAAACAAACAAAAGGATGTAGAAATTGTACAATTTGGAAAAATTATGGAAGATTGTTTTCTTTCCCCCTCCCTTCTTTTGCTAGAATCGCCTTTTCTTATCGCTTAGCATTTCATATACCACTAATGATAAGTAGATAACATAAAAAATGGTAGATGGGGGAGTAGTTTGGAGGAGAAGCTGGTCACGTATCGCTATCTAATTTAACGTTTGAATTATTGCTAAATGGAGATGGACATGTAGAGAACGAGAGAGACTGGTTATGCTACATTTATGCCAATTATGAGAATAATTTATATTCAATAGTTTGCGATTAGTTCACAATTTGTTTTGATTCCTTCCATCTTTTTCTCTGCTACCTTCTCTCCCAGACATGAGAGATTTATTCGTCGTGCTGTCTGTAGTCACGTTCGATGATCGCGTGTTGGTTAACTGGCGATGCTAACAATCTGGCGAATCATCATTTGGTTTTCCATGTAGTTAATTTGGTGTCCTATGAAGCAAAATAATGATCCAAATTCAATCTGTTGCTTGCACAACACATTTTGAGGTAATTTGGCCTGCTGTCGTGTACCAATTTGGGCCGGTCATTAGATTAATTAACTTTCCAAATGCCACCACTTAATCTTGCTAAGTTCTAGAGTCTTGAGACTTTGATGGGATTAGCAATAATTTGGGAGCAAAATAATTGAATACAGATGGCAGCTTAATGTTTGACGATCCTGTATAAAGTAATTAAGTTAGGCTAAGTAGATCCAATAATGCAATAATTGGAGTTGCATACATGCTATATGATTGACGGTGTACAAAGCACGATAGAAGAGTATAAGAACACGGAAAGAAATCAAGGAATGTGATAGGGATTAACTTGAAGAAGCACAAGTTAAATTCTCTTTTCATTGTTCCGCTTCTATCTTTAAAACATTTTTTTTATGAAACTTATTCTGTAATTCAATGAACAAATTGCAGTCATATATATTTTTTATTATTGTTCTTTTGTTTTTTTTTTAAAGTATATGCCAATTGATAGTATTATAACTCGTCACTTACATCTGCTAGTTTAGGAATGTGGTTAATTGTCTTTTTCTTGACAATAATATCCGGAAATTTGTAAAGATGTCACAAGAAAGACGAATAACCACAAACAATAAAATTAAAAATAAAAAATCAAAGGCAAACAAAAATGATGCAACCAGTCGCTGGAATAATGTATATGCAACAAATAGAAACCTACCACTCTGGAATAATAATTAGGGGTAAGACCTTCATTTGCTATTTACGTAGCATATATATGCTACAGTGACTCTGGAATGATACAAAGAAGCTACTGAATTTAGGCGACCGTAATTTAGTAAGAATTGTCAATGAAAAGAACTGAAAAATTTTAAGTTGTTACTAAAATTCTCTTGTTCTTTGACAATTAAAAAAAAAGATCATAACGTGAGGGAATTTTTTTTGGTCAGGGTGAGAAATTCTCCTTTAAATGCACAAAATGAAAATTGCTTCGTTGGTTGTAATGTCAAACTGCTTACTGGTGCTTTCCACGAGGGGAAAACGCTGCAAATCTCAGTGTTTCATCTCCTGCTTCAGTCCCTATAGTTTGCAGGAAATGTATATTTCCCAATCAATCTAGCCTAGAAAGTATTGTAGAGTCCAATAGACTAATGATAACGTCAACAATCATTGATACTTCTGTTGATCATTTTACACTATAGAGATAATGGGCAAATTTTTAAAAGAACAGGAGAAAAAAAGAGAGTCAAATTACTACCTGCCCATCAAGTGACATGGCAAGATACAAAACACGAAGCGTGTGGCCTGTTAGAGTAGCTACCTGTTTTGTTATGTCTTTTTAGTCAAGTGAGCAATGCAGTAAATGTCTAAAGGTGCACTGTAAATCTGGAGAACAAAGGAGGAAAATAACAAAAGTAGTCTACTTCATTAGCTGTGAGAACAATTATATTGAACAATAACAATGAAGTAATTGAGATTGCTTTGCCCTAAACCTCAAAGATTAGCAGCAGACTTATGAAAACCATATATACTTTGGTAAAAGTCGGGCGTACATATAATCCACTGAACAAGAGAAGCAAATCATATACCCTAGTAAAAATTAGTGCCTCCAAATGAAAGGGAGAGGGACAATCTGATCAAACATCAAAGAATATATGCATTTAATTGAAATATTCAACAACTTTCATTATACCATATATTCAAGGAAAATATAATATAATAGTGTAGAGTTTTTTTTTTAATTGAAAATGTTTGTAATATTCTGAAGATTATTGTGTTATCAATCAATAAATTATTGTAATGTTCTAGTTAGATTGACATTATGTGTGTGTAATAACTAATCAATGAGAATAGTGTCCCGGTTGCCTTATGCAGGATTCCTTGTTAAAATCATGAGTGCCACATGATTCCAATGTATGATTTTGATCATGTTAACTCTACATATGTATAATTTTCACATTTTAAAAGTGGTGTCATTGAAGTAATACAATAAATGATTTTGACCCTGCTAACTCCATTTTATGTAAGCATCTGGTAAAGCGGAGAGCTTTAGCCGCTACACTATTGTTGAGTTTGTCGTCAAAATTGGACTGAGGGAGGCATCCTCTGCAATGTGTCCGTCGACAGTAGATGTAATTTGCTTACACTGAACCAATAACTTAGCCTCGCCCCTGCTTTCTGCAACCCAGGCGGTCGTCCAGGCATTTCATATCTCGTCTGAAACATACGCCGGCCTCGTGCCCTTCTTTCTCATATAGTAAAGAATGTCTTTGTACAGTGATACGGTGCATGATCATGAGGTCAGGGAGATGACGTGGGTGGAAGTCAAGCCCTTGGGATGGTCAGAAGTCAAGCTCGCGTGGCGGTCAGAAGTCAAGCTCACGTGACAGTCAGAAGTTAAGTCTTTGGGATGGTCAGAAGTCTAGCTCGCGTGGCAATCAGAAGTCAAGCTCATGGAGCAGTCAAAAGTCAAGCCTACGTGGTGGTCAATAGTCTGGCCTACATGGAGGTCAATAATCCGGCCTAAGTAGAAATCGAAGGGTCGGGTTATAAGAGGGCCCTGGTTAAGCACAAGTGCTAATATGAGGTTAAGCCTATGCATCGAGTGGGAACTCGGAACCAAGGATACAGGTCAGGACTTATAGCCTTGCAACACAGAATGGAGACTAAAGCGTACATGTTGGAATGCGCCAATCAAGGATACAAGTCAGGATTTATAGCCTTGCGGCACAGAAGAGAGACTAAAGCGTACAGGTTGGGATGTGCCAACCAAGGATGCAGGTCAGGACTTATAGCCTTGCGACACAGAATGGAGACTAAAGCGTACAGGTCGGGATGTGCCAACCAAGGATGCAGGTCAGGACTTATAGCCTTGCGGCACATAATGGAGACTAAAGCGTATAGGTCGAGATGCACCAACCAAGGATGTAGGTAAGGACTTATAGCCTTGCGATACAGAATGGAGACTAAACCGTACAGGTCGGGATGTACCAACCAAGGATACAGGTCGGGACAGACAGAATCAGACTAAAGCGTACAGATCGAGACAGACAATATCAGACTCAGGCAGATAGATCGGGACATCCGGAATCAGACTAAGGTGTACAAGTCGGGACATACGGAATCAGACTAAGGTGTACAGGTCAAGACAGCCTGAATCAGACCGAGGAGTATAGGTCGGGACTCAGGATAAGCGGAACCAGATGAAGGCTCACAAGTCACGACTTGCGAAGTAGGAAGGTCAGGAGTTCAGAGAACACAACACGCGGGACAGGGATAGACACACAGGTCTGGAGTGGGGAAGCAACAAACACAGACCAGGAAAGATCAGGGCAGGCATGCACTACACGACAAGCAAATCAAGGAATTGTAACAACCTGTCAGGGAATAACCACTGTCTGCCAGAGAATATGCTAACGGTCTGGTGCTCGCTACCAGCTGATTCCTCTTAGACCTATAGGAGGACACCACGTGTCATTCACCGCCAGACAACATCCGACATTCCCTGACACCTGTCAGACTCCAAAAGCACCCATTGCGGTATAAAAAGGAATGTTTTGTCCCTTACGCAGGTACGCTCACTTGTCATTTCCTACTCGTCTCTTACTTTTCATCCTTTCTTTGTATTTTCTGGGGAAAAAGTACCTGACTTGAGCGTCGGAGAGCCTGACCCGGAGATTTTTTCCCTGGTTTCTGGTCTCTAATGACTCGGGGGGCTCATCTGAGTGTGCGCAAGACCTTCGTCACCACCCCCCGTCATCTGCTCGTGCAGGTTCTTCCGGCTGGTGCCAGATCGATCCGGCTTCTCAGCGACTTTCCATCAACACCAGCGATAACGCAACCGACCTCCATTTGACTCAGCTTTCGGACGGGATCAAATTTGGCGTCGTATGTGGGAACACAACTACCTGATCTGGGACGTGACGATGGAGGATTCTGGACGCATCAACGTGACCATGATTGCTGGAGAATATGAGCTCTTCAAAGAGGCTAAGAAGCACCGGCCTCTGAAAAGCAACAAACTACCGCATCCAGACCGAAAAAGTTACCTGAAGTTTCCAAAGAGCCGTCTCACGCTTTAGACCGGGGGTCCAAGAGGAAACAACCTATGGAATTTCCTCCCGCCTTCTATAGAGAGCCGGGCCAGAGATACTATCAACCAGACCCTGGATGCTACAGTCGCAAAGAGCAACCACAGATTTCTATAGCGGAAAGGTCTTTGCCAAAAGATTCAAAGAAGGGGAAGTCTATTATCCTGCGCGAAGAATGTCAGCCAGAACTGGAGGAGAAAGTACCTTTCTCTTCCAAAATCCTGGAGGAGAGGTTACCCAAAGGGTACCGACCCCCTGCTATAGGGGAATACGATGGTAGTAAAGACCCTGAAGACCATCTCCGCAAGTTCTGAAACGCAGCTCTGCTGCATCAATACAGCGACGCCGTTAAATGTCGAGTGTTCTTGAACACTCTATCGGACTCTGCCCAAAATTGGTTTGATGGATTGCCACATGGATCCATCACCTGCTTTTCTGACTTCAAAATTGCGTTCCTGCATCATTTCGTCAGCAGCAGGAAGTACCAAAAAACTGACCCTGGCTTGTAAATCAGAAGAAGAGAAATTTCTCGGTTGACCAGAATAAAATTATCAGAGCTGAAATAGACCAGCTCAGGAAAGCTGGACATGTTCGAGAAGTACAGCTCCCATCCTGGCTTTCCAATGTTGTTTTGGTATCAAAATCCAATAATAAGTGGAGAGTCTGCATAGACTTTCGGGATATCAATAAAGCCAACCCTAAAGATTGCTACCCCATACCCAGGATTGATCAGTTGGTAGACTCAACAACCGGCTACGAAAGAATTTGCATATTAGACGTTTATCAGGGGTACCTTCAAATCCCCTTGGTCGTGAAAGATCAAGAGAAGGTCAGTTTCATTACGGCTAATGGTACTTTTTGTTATACTGTCATGCCCTTTGGGCTCAGGAATGCTAGTGCCACATATCAACGGATGATGGACAAAATTTATTGGGAGGAGGCCGGGCGAAATGTAGAAGTCTATGTGGACGACATACTCATCAAATCTCCCCTGACTGCGAATCTGATAGATGATGTGGAGGAGACCTGCGGCACTCTGCGACAATACGGATTAAAATTAAATCCCCTGAAGTGTTTGTTCTGGGCCAAAGGAGGAAAATTCTTGGAATACCTGGTGACGGAGCGAGGAATCGAGGCCAACCCTGAGAAGGTCCGAGCACTGCAGGACATGAAAGCTCCCCAGAATTTGAAGGAGGCTCAGAAGTTGATCGGCAGGATAACAGCCATGTCCCGATTTATTTCCCGATCAACAGACAAAGCAGCGGCCTTCTTCAAAATTCTCCGGAAAGCTTCTAAGTTCCAGTGGGACGAGGAATGCACGCGGGCTTTCGAAGAGTTAAAGAAATATTTGGAGACCCTGCCGTCTCTATTTAAGTCGGTCACTGGAGAACCACTCTGAGTTTATCTATCTGCTACCCCTGAGGTCGTGGAGGCAGTATTAGTGAAAGAACAAGACAATGTACAACGATCAGTGTATTTTTTTCATTCATTTATTAAAGGGAGCTGAGTCTCGATACACAGTTCTAAAAAAGTTAGTCTATGGATTAGTGCTCATAGCTCGACGTTTAAGGTTATATTTTCTGGCTCATTCTATCACGGTCCTAACCAATAATATTATGAATAAAACTCTTACCAATATTGAAGTTACTGGCTGACTCATCAAATGGGCTACTGATGACAAAAGGAGTTTTTCCTCTTCTAAAGTGTGCTTGAGGTAAACTCCTATGTCGTTGACTGTCGGGACTGTTCTTCTTGCGAGATTGATATTCCCCTAGGTGCTTTTGGAGGAGGAATATCAAGTGTCGTTTGTCGTTACATAATCTCTTTTACCGTTGCAATGACAATTCGACTTAGATTTTTGGCTGCCAAGGAGTTAGATAGAGAGGACCGACCTCTCTCACCTGAGGTAGATCCTTGTGCTCCTTGGCTTTTTAGTACCTTCCCCATCTCTACCTCTCAGTTTGGATTGTTCATAGACATTCCCAATTTGATCCGGTCCAAGATCAGATTTCCCATGAGGACTTTGGTTGGCTTTCTCCTGAATCAGTTTTTCGCGAGTCGACTTCTGTAGGGTCAGTTTCTGAGGAGGTCGGCCTTCAACAACGTCAGTCTTCAACAAGGTCAACTTCTGGCAAGGCTGGTCTTCAGTGAGGTCGGCTTCTAGCAAGGTCAGCTTTGGGCAAGGTTAGCCTTCACCAAGGTCAACCTTTAGCGATGACGAGGTTTGCCTTTAAAGGTCGACTTCTCTAAGAGGGATTAACATGAGATTAGAAGGGGGAATGATAGAAAAAATAGAAAGAAAGTGGAGTGGATAGTAGAAAAATGTCCTGAATTATACGTCTTTCCGTTGATGGCATCCCCTTGTATAGAGCAGAAAAGAGAGAACGCGCGGGAATCCTAACGCGTCTCCTTTACATCAGCCACGCCTCTCTTTCCTGTAACTGCCATGCCTCATCATTAATGGCGGCGGTATTATTGCATGTACCTTAACTAACGCTCCTCCTCCTTCTCATCCAAGAGGATGCTGCTGATGCGTCTTCCGTTACATATGTAACCGACGTTACTGATGTCACCTCTGGGCATGTCGTTTGGCCAAGTTACTTTACTTGATCCAACTAACCAAACCATCTTAGACCCGTTCAAGTTGACCTTCTCTAGTTCTACTTCTATGTTGACAAGCGTGGGACATGCCACATGGAGCTATTCTTCCTCCTGCATCGTCCATCTTGTTAGGACCTTCGGATGGCTAGAGAGGGGGGGGTGTGAATAGCCTCTTTTACAAATCCAATCAATTTACTCACAAGAGTTTGTTAGCACAGCGGAAATAAGTAAAATGAAAACTGATGCAAGGAAAAGAACAAACCACCACTAACAAAACGATGTACGAGGTTCGGGGATAACTTGCCCCTACTCCTCGGCGTGTCCGTAAGGTGGACGATCCCTTGATCTTTCGGTAGATCACACCCCGGACAAAATCCGACTAAGTGTTTCTCCTTCTCGGTGGAGTAACCTCTCCACAAAAGTCACAGAATAGATTTAAAAACAAAGCACAATGACTTACAGAGTTTTGGTGGCTGAAGGAATGAACAAATGAAACTTACAGCCACGAAGCAAAACACACGCAAAGACAGAAGGAAGTCTTCAGTCAAGAGCTCAACAACATAGCCTCTTGATCGACAGAGAGTTTTTCCAGAACCTTAGCAAACCTCTCTTCTTCCTCCTTCTTATTCTGCTTTCTCACTGTCCCGAATCACTGTCACCTGTGTCGAATCACTGCAACCAACTCAGGCGTCGCCAATCACTCCTCCTTCTCATCTGGTTCTCTGAACTCACACCAATACCATCCATGGTCTTCACTGGTGTCTCTGAGCTCGAACCAATGAACAAGAGTCCAACTGATCGCGACCAGTGAACGTTGAAGCCCGAATTGCATCATTTACAGTGAAATACAGCATAAAGGGCACTTGTTCTTATTCTTCTGATGGAGCTTCATTTGAAATTAACCAATGGCACGATACCTGCAACCTGTAACTTAAAAATCTCACAGCAGATGATTTGATCAGGTGAATCAGAAGTGAATCAGAAATATCAGAGAAGCAGCAGAAACAAACGACATGTTGTGGATCGGTCAACTGACCGATCCATAGCTCTCTGGACCGATCAGGACTCATCCTGATCGGTCTGGGAAGAGTCTGATCGGTCTGTGGACCGATCAGCCTATGGGTGGATCGGTCCACAGACCGATCCCCCTATCGCTTTGAGTCCCAGCGTCTTTCTGATCGCTTCTTTCTGATCGGTCTGTAGACCGATCAGATAACCCACAGAATGCTTCTGTGTGGTTACTGATCGGTCCCCAGACCGATCAGATAACCCACAGAGACTTTCTGTGTGGTCACTGATCGGTCACGAGACCGATCAGGTGACTCATGTATCACTGGATCGGTCTGCCGACCGATCCAGACAACCAGAGTATCGCTGGATCGGTCAACAGACCGATCCAATGTCCTTGTTTTAGAGCCTCTCACTTAACATCTTGTAAAACATTCAGAATATGATGAGCCTTCTCGAAGACTAGCATCAAGATTGGTCATTGGCCATTGACGAGCATCATTTTGAGTCCCTCTCGACCTAGTAGAAAGAGCTCCGACTTCGTCCGGTCCAGAGAACGAGCTACCGAGCCCTCTCTGACCTAGTCCGGAGAACGAGCTGCCGAGCCCTCTCCGACTTCGTCCAGTCCAGAGAACGAGCTACCGAGCCCTCTCTGACTTTGCGTGCCAAGTATCCGTACTTGGACTTTTCCTCTCCTCATGATCATCCATGATCATCAATCAGTCTGAGTTTAATTAATATCTGATACAAACTTAAATCAGTGTCAATATCAAAACAACAGCCAGGTCAGACTGTATCAACAATCTCCCCCTTTTTGTTGTTTGACAACACGATTTAAGTTTAGATCAGAAATGTTCATATTTTCATATTTCCCTAATTTTAGGGGAATCAAGATCCTCCCCCTAAGACAGATACAACACCATGTAAGGATAGGGGAATCAAGGTCCTCCCCCTAAAGCCAAACTTTCATTTATCTCTAAACTTAGGGGAATCAAGGTCCTCCCCTAAGCCAAACTTTCATTTATCTCTAAACTTAGTTATTCTCTCCCCCTTTGTCAAACACCGAAAAGGTGCGAATTAGGTAAGAAAACTTAAAAAAAAAAATCTCCCCCTTAACCCATACTGTCTTTTCCTTAATTCACCTAGGACACCCTCTAATGTATTATAAGACAGTGATAAAGAAATAAGAGACATACAAGACATGGCATATGAACAGCATATTAAAAACCAATAAGGAGTGAAACATAAAGAAAGAAAATAAACAGCATAAATAGAAGAAATCAGTAAGTATCCAGGACAAACATACATATCCAACAACCAACATCCAAAACATAGACAGTCAAAATGACATCATAGAATAATGTATATCAATCAGCCTTCTCATCATGAGGAGCATCAGCATCATCAACGGGAGGAATGAGTCCCTGAGGTGGCATGCCACTGCTCGAGGATGGATAGCCCGGGAAATCCTGCGGAGGTGGGTATCTGGCCATCCAATCCATAATCGCCTGATGTGTCACCAGCTGCTGACTGCGTAAATCATCGTAGCGCTGGTCAATCCGGACGCGCAGCCCATGAAGCTCAGCAACCAGCAGCTCATCGTGCCGATCAAAGCAACTCTCCAGCTCGGCGATCTGCCAGCGTAGATCAGGATCGGCCTCTCCATCGTCAGCAGCAGGAGGAGCAGCAACAGGAGCAGCTGCAACCTGTCGTGGAGGTCCCCGTTGTTGGTGCAATATCCCTCAGGTCAAGGATGACCTGGTTAACCAAGCTGAGTCTTGGTTAGGGTTTAGATGTTTGACAATAAGATATTGATCGAAGAAGAGTCAAGTAGGTCAAGGTTGACTGGATACTTGACTGGGAAGTCCTGGTGAGTGAAGCCAGGTGAAAGTCCTAGTGAGTGAAGCTAGGCAGAAGGAAATCCTGGTGAGTGAAGCCAGGTGAAAGTCCTAGTGAGTGAAGCTAGGCAGAAGGAAATCCTGGTGAGTGAAGCCAGGTGAAAGTCCTAGTGAGTGAAGCTAGGCAGATGGAAAACCCTAGTGAGTGAAGCTAGGTGAAAGTCCTGGTGAGTGAAGCCAGGCAAGGAAGGAAATCCAGATGGATCAAGGATGATCGGACATCTGGTGTTGGGAAGTCCAAGTAGGTCAAAGGGATTGACTGGATACTTGGCAAGGAAAGAAGTCCAGATGGGTCAAGGTTGACCAGACATCTGGTGGAAGTCCAAGTAGGTCAATGGAGTGACCGGATACTTGGCACGACGAGTAAAAGTCCAAGTGGGTCAAAGGGATTGACCGGACACTTGGTGGGAGTCTGGCAGGTCAAGGAGTGACCGGATGTGAGGCATGATGTACCAACAGTCAAGGTTGACGGATGTTGGTTAGGAGGTTTGGGACTTGGTTTTGGGCAAAACCAAGTCTTTGGATCGATCCGTGGATCGATCAGTCGTGGATCGATCGGTGGATCGATCCATTCTTCTTCATCAGAAGCTCGGATCGATCCGTGGATCGATCCGAGGCCTATCGATCAGCTCGAGGACGATGTTTCGCGCGATAAGCGCCGGATCGATCCGTGGATCGATCCAGCGCTTTCGATCAGACGCTCGGATCGATCCGTGGATCGATCCAGTCTCCCGATCGATTCGGAACATTTGAATCGATCGGGATCCGACCGTTGCGTCGGGTTTAAAGCCGCAGGCGAGCGTGGTCTTCGGCATCTCTTCACGAGCTCTTCTCAGATTCATTCCAGCTCCTCCACAGCTCTCTACAAGCACGTGATCGCCAGTTCTTGAAGGTTCTTGGAGGCTTTCCAAGTCAAGAGGCGGATCTATTGCAAGAGGAAGAAGTTAGGGTTAGGGTTTTTACTGCACATCTTGTAAGCTTTTGCTTAACTTGTATTTCCCTTTCTTCTTCTTGTATTGAGAGTGTTGTAGGGCTTCTCCGCCTTTGGTAGTTACCATAAAGGAGTGTTATTCATAGTGGGGGTGTGTGCGTTGGTGTGGATCCTTGGATTAGTCACCTCTTGTGAGGTGGATACCAAGTAAAATCCTAGTGTTAGCGTTTTGTGTTTGTTTCTGTATTTTCCGCTGCACATCCAAGAAGAAACAAGCAACGCCAAGCAACGAAGCGCACCGAGCGACGAGCTATTCACCCCCCCTCTAGCTACTTTTGGTCCTAACAAGTGGTATCAGAGCAAGGCCGCTCTTCACCGGAATCATCGCCGGAAGGGTCAAGCATATCAAGAAAAGCTAGAGGGTGAAGAAGTTGGAGCAAATTCTTCAAGTTCAAGACTTCATCAAGCTCAACTTCAAGATGCAATTCCAAGATGGACTTGGATTTGACACAAGGGTGGCTCCACCATACACTTCCACAAGTTTTGATTCTTGGAGATCAAGAATCGAAAACTTTCTTATGATGGAGATAGAGCAATGGTTTGCTCTAATGGAAGGCTTCAAAGCTCCAACGAACTCCAAGGGCAAGCTTCTAAAGAAAAGCAGATGGAGCTCGGAGCAAATTCAAAGGGGCGAGGCAAATGACAAAGTGACCAAGCTTTTGGTCAACTTATTGCCTAGCCACATCTTGGCTCAAGTTGGAGAATTCGAAGATGCCAAGGAGCTTTGGAGCAAATTGGCCAAGCTTCATGAAGAGATCCCCTCCACTGTACGAGATCAAGAAGAATCCAGAGAGGGAGACTCTTTGGAGCAAGACCAAGAGGAGGATTCCGAGGTTGAGAGATGCTCAACCTCCGAAGAAGAGGAAATCCAAGAAGCTTCATCCTCAAGGGAATGCAACGAAGGGAACAAGGAGGGAGCATATTCCTTGTTTCATATTCAAGATGATGAAGCCTCCACCTCTAGGATTGAGGGGGAGCAATCCTTGGTGACACCGGATCAAGAAGAAGGAGAAGCCTCTACATCCGGGTCAAGAGAAGAAAAGGAGGAAGAAGCTTCTACCTCCACAAGTCAAGAAAAATCAAATGGAGGAGAATCAAGGTCCGATCAAGAGGAAGCTTCTACCTCCGGATCCAAAGAAAAAGATGCCACCCCTACAAGCAAAGGTATAAATATTTCAATTAATAATAAAAATCATATTATATTCTTTGAATGTAGGGAACATGAGCACTACAAGAGCAAGTGCCCTAAATTAGCCAAGAAGAAGGGCCAAGTGGCACAAAAGGGCAAGGTGAAGCCCAAGGAGACCATTCCCAACACAAAGAAGAGCAAGGAGCATATTATATGCTTCTCTTGCAATCAAAAGGGGCATTATCGTAGTCAATGCCCCAAGGGGAAGAAGAAGGTCAAGGCTCAAGGAGGCACTAGTCAAGGGGGAGCCTCCAAGGTAAAGAAGAAGGTAACATTTATTGAGCCTACTCCTTTACATTATGGTAAAAAGCATGATAGGTCTAACTTTTATCATTTTAATGCAATTTGCCATAAGAATAGAAAGCATGAGGGCTTTAAGGAAAAGCATGTGGCCCTACATGCTAAGACTATCACTCCTAGGGTTAGGAATGTAGGTAAAAGTCTAGGCAATAACTCTAAGGATTTTAGATACAAGCCTAGAAACCAAAATGCTCATGGACTTAATGAAAAACCAAATTCTAAGGATTTAATGATAGAAAATCAAGTCTTGAGATCAAGACTTGATAAAATGGAAAAGACCCTAAAAAGGATGGAAAATATCCTAAAAGGGCAAAATGAGCAAAACCTAGAGCTAGGAAAGTCAAAGCCATCAAATAGCCATAGAGGTTTGGGATACAAACCAAAGGCTAAGAAGGATGTGCCTAGTTATCATAGGGTTCCATATAGTTATGGAACAAACCCTAGGTTTAGTGGTCAAGTCAAGAATACTAGGGAAGTCATCCCTAAGAGTATTTTTGCAACCAAAGTGACTAAGACTTCTAAGAAGTCTAAGAAAGTCACGAACAAGGTCACAAGGGAGGCTATCCCTAGGGTTGACCTAGAAAATGTGACCAAGGCTTCTAAGAAGCCCAACAAGGTCACTAGGAAGGTATCTAGGGAAGTTATTCCTAGTGAGTACCTAAAGCATCCAAGGAGCACCAATAGGTGTTGGGTTCCTAGGAGCATCTTCTCTATCCCATAAATGGGTTAGAGAGTGTCAACTCCAATTAGAAGGGTAGTTAACCCAACTTTGAGGAAATTGACACTCAAGGAGCATTTTCAAGGTTTTGTTAACCTTTGAAAATGAAATGGAACTAGTATTTACTCCTTGAAAGAGTAAAATGTGCCTAGTGGTGAAAATTTGATTTTAATCTTAAAAGGCACATATTGGGAAATTCATAAGAGCTACCAAGTTGGGATTTTGGTATGTTCTTAGAAAATTAAAGGAAATTGAAGCCTTATGTTGAAGTGCTACTCTTGTGGAAAAATGAAATATGCCAACATTTGAGGATATGCTTAATTTCGACTGGCATAAATTAATCAAGGGAATTAGAAATGCCAATTTAGGCTTTGACATTTTCTTGAAGCACTTTAGGGCAATCTAGGTTTAAGTTGTAAGTTTAGCTAAGGTTTTAAGGATACTTAGATAGTTAATCTAGGTATATTCTATTTATGCTAAATCTTGCCATGATTGTTTGCCCATCATATGTCATGACATCATGTCTATTTTTGCGTTCATGTTTTATTATGAAAAATACAAAAATACCATGTCATGTCATGCATACATCATGTAGTTATAGGAATATTTCTTTTGAAAGTTATTTTATTTTGATGTATGCCATAACATTATCATGCATTAGTTTAATTCCTTGTAATTAAGGACAAAAGGCATTTAACAACAATTATTAACAAGTGACATCCTTGGTGGATGTCTAGTATATATCTAAAATGCCTAGATAGATATGCATGATCCCTAGAATAGGGCAAAACCAAAATCTTACATCTCACAAGGACTATAAGATGACTTGTATGTGTTTTAGTGCACATTAGATACAAGTGAGATGTTAGGAAGATGAACAAAACTCAAGATGTTGATTTAGTGCATTCTTTTGAGTTTTAAGTTCATCAAAACACATAGTTATGTGTTTTCCCATCATTGGGAAAGCTAATGTACAAGTCATGTGCATTAAGCCCAAGGAATATGGTGGGATATTGGTTTTAAAAAAATTTTCAAAATGATTTTGGAAAACCTTGGTGAAGGCTATCTTTTGATAGTAATCACCATTGAATAGTTAGACACAAACTTGAAGAAAACACTAAAGTTTTTGCAAGTTTTCAAGTTTGTGTCAATCTTTGAAAAGATGATGTATTTTCATAGAAAACTATTTTTCCTTGATAATATATGCCCTAAACAATGTCTACACGAAATTTCATAATTTTTGGATTTTTGTAGAATTTTCTAGGGGTTTCTGAAGTTGACTGAAATGGAATTTCAGCAACTATCAGAGCTCCGATCGATCCATGGATCGATTGGAATGCCTGAATCGATCCATGGATCGATTCAGAAGGCAAATCTCGCGAGCAGTAGCTCGCTGGATCGATCAGCCGATCGATCCAGGTAGTCTGAATCGATCAGTGGATCGATTCAGAAAGGTTCAATCGATTGGAACCCAACTCCAATCGATCCAAGTTGCTGATTTTGGCTGGGAAAGTCTGATTTCAGCACTTTGAACTTATTTTAGTCTAGGTAACCATTCCAAACCCTTAAAATACATTTGTATACATAAAAAGGGTGTTTTCGTGTTGAAAACAAGGATGGAATGGTAAAGGAAGGCTAAGTTGAAGTTTAGGTTGAGGTTTGTTTCAAATTTTGAACATTTGAACCTCAAAACTTCTAAATCTGGGTTTCCTAAAGGTTTAGGGATTCCAAGTCATTGTTGGTGCAATGACAGAAGTTACCACCATGTCTTTAGGGGGAGGGACTCTTTAAAGACATGAAAATTATTTTTCATGAACCTTGGAAGGTGGTTAACCTTCTGTTGTGAACTTGCTCAAGGTTGAGCATTTAAACTTGAAATGGGGATAAATGGGGAGTGGATATCCTCATCATTTCAAGTGGCAACTCAAGTGGTTGAAAATGCTCAAGGTTGGGTATTTGTCAACATTGAGGGAGAAGTTAAGGATAATGAAGGGTATGGGACCTTCAATATTGAGTTGATCACATGAGTGAAATTGTGATCACGATGAGCAACTCTTCAGGGGGAGAGTCTTCAACAAATGGAGTTGTTGAAGTGTGCCCAAAATTGGAGCATAGGTTGATGTGTGTCCAAAGACGGGTTGAATGTTTTTTTGTAGGGGGTTGATGTGTGTCAATAGGGGGAGAATGAAAGGAAGTAAGTTAGGTTTTCATTACCTAGAGGGAGTTTGCCCTCTTAGGGGGAGAATGAAAAGCTTAATTTATGGGTTCATTACCTAGTGGCATGAAGAAGGAGGCTATAGGATTAGCCTAACTTACATGTGGGATTGTAAGTGTTATTGTGGTATTGTCAAACATCAAAAAGGGGGAGATTGTTGGTGCAATATCCCTCAGGTCAAGGGTGACCTGGTTAACCAAGCTGAGTCTTGGTTAGGGTTTAGATGTTTGACAATAAGATATTGATCGAAGAAGAGTCAAGTAGGTCAAGGTTGACTGGATACTTGATGGGAAGTCCTAATGGCAAGTTAGGCGGAAGGAAGTCCTAGTGAGTGAAGCTAGGCGGAGGAAATGGTGAGTGAAGCCGGTGAAAGTCCTAGTGAGTGAAGCTAGGCGGAAGGAAATCCTGGTGAGGCGGTGAAAGTCCTAGTGAGTGAAGCTAGGCGGATGGAAAACCCTAGTGAGTGAAGCTAGGTGAAAGTCCCGTGAGTGAAGCCGGGCAAGGAAGGAAATCCGGATGGATCAAGGATGATCGGACATCCGGTGTTAGGAAGTCCAAGTAGGTCAAAGGATTGTTGGATACTTGGCAAGGAAAGAAGTCCAGATGGGTCAAGGTTGACCGGACATCGGTGGAAGTCCAAGTAGGTCAATGGAGTGACCGGATACTTGGCACGACGAGTAAAAGTCCAAGTGGGTCAAAGGATTGATCGGACACTTGGTGGGGAGTCCTGGCAGTCAAGGGAGTGACCAGATGTGAGGCATGATGTACCAACAGGTCAAGGTTGACCGGATGTTGGTTAGGAGGTTTGGGACTTGGTTTTGGGCAAAACCAAGTCTTGGATCGATCCGTGGATCGATTCAGCCGTGGATCGATCGGTGGATCGATCCGATTCTTCCCAATCAGAAGCTCGGATCGATCCGTGGATCGATCCGAGGCCTATCGATCAGCTGAGATCGACCCTGGCGCGCGATAAGCGCCGGATCGATCCGTGGATCGATCCAGCGCTTATCATAAGCGCTCGGATCGATCCGTGGATCGATCCAGCCTCCCGATCGATTCAGAACATTTGAATCGATCGGGATCCGACCGTTGCGTCGGGTTTAAAGCCGCAGGCGAGCGTGGTCTTCGGCATCTCTTCACGAGCTCTTCTCAGATTCATTCCAGCTCCTCCACAGCTCTCTACAAGCACGTGATCGCCAGTTCTTGAAGGTTCTTGGAGGCTTTCCAAGTCAAGAGGCGGATCTATTGCAAGAGGAAGAAGTTAGGGTTAGGGTTTTTACTGCACATCTTGTAAGCTTTTGCTTAACTTGTATTTCCCTTTCTTCTTCTTGTATTGAGAGTGTTGTAGGGCTTCTCCGCCTTTGGTAGTTACCATAAAGGAGTGTTATTCATAGTGGAGGGTGTGTGCGTTGGTGTGGATCCTTGGATTAGTCACCTCTTGTGAGGTGGATACCAAGTAAAATCCTAGTGTTAGCGTTTTGTGTTTGTTTCTGTATTTTCCGCTGCACATCCAAGAAGAAACAAGCAACGCCAAGCAACGAAGCGCACCGAGCGAACGCGACGAGCTATTCACCCCCCCTCTAGCTACTTTTGGTCCTAACACCCGTGGTAACTCACCTAGAGCTCTCCCATCCTTCCACCAAACATCCCCATTTTGTCCTATGATTCCAGACTTGGAAAATGCCCGCTTCCCAAGTCTGCAATCCTGTCTGACCATCTTGACTATTCTACCCTTAGAGACATCAATCTGAAGGGTCTCGAGCCATTTGTAATTATATGCCCATAAGGCATATAAACAGTGTAGCCGCTCGGCTCACTATAGGAGATGATCGAAGAGTAGATGCTAGATATGATGTCAAAGTCGAGACGCCGATGCAATCCATAAAGCATCAGGCAATGATATGGTCGGATCTCAGACAATGGTTTAGATGTGATAGGCAGAAGACAGTTTGTGACAATTTTAAAAAGAATGTAGTCTTGAGGAGATAATCTCAAGGCTGCAAAAGTAGGAAAGTCAACATCTAGCTCATCAAGGCCACCCGGTCTAGGATGTCTGAAGAAGTACTCATAAATATCGTCAGATGAGATATCAAAGGGTGGAGGTAAAGGATCTGGTAAATCAGGAAATATCGAAAAGACATTACTGGAACACCTCCGACAATCGAGATAGTCAAAGAAGGATGAGAAACTGAAATCAAGAGTCCGCTTAGCAACTCTTGTTTTATAACTTACATCATTAGTCTGATGAAGGTTGTTATAAAACTCAGAGACCAAGTCATAGTTGATATCCCGTTCTAAGTAGACAAGTGAGTCAAGTTTGTAGTAGGCAATGATTTTAGACACAGTTGGACAAAATTCGTCCATGAATTTACGATCTACAGACCTACAAGGGAGTAATTTAAAGGTTCTTTGTCTAAAGGCTTCCTCAAAATTGTGGTTCAGGAATCTCCCGGAAACAGATGGTTGAGGTCGGGAAGGAGCCTTAGACTTCGACTTCTCAGGTGACTTAGAGGTCCCCTCACCCACTGGTTTCTTTCTAAGAGTTAACAAAGTGATATAATGGGGCAAGTAAGTGAGCACCGGAGCCACCCGAAACAAAAACCACAGATATGGTGAGAAATGAGACCGAAATGCCAAGTTCTAGAGAAGTAAAGAGTTACCTTGGTGCCATTGAAGTTTTGGCTAGAGCTTTGGCTAGGGTTCCGGAGTGCAAAGAGAAGAGAAGAGGTGCGGTGTAGGGAAGAGTCGGCTAGGGCTTCCGCGTGAAGACGGAAAAAGAAAGGATCGGGAAGTTTTAAGGGTTTTCTGATGGGTGTATAGTTGATGAAATGATCGGACGGCTGTCCGATCAGGAGAAGCCTGATCGGTCCATGGACCGATCCAGAACATCTGATCGGTCTGTAGACCGATCACGAGGCGATCAGTACTCGCCGATCGGTCCTGGACCGATCGGGGAACTCCTGATCGGCTGATCGATCGAGACCGATCGTAACCAATCGTGTGGTACTGTGAGTGATCTGATCGGTCTGGAGACCGATCAGGAAGCAACACAGAGGAAAAGGAGAGAAAGGACTGATCGGTCCATGGACCGATCAGATCCCTCCTCAGAAATTTCAGTAACTGAAATTCATAGAGATGTTCGATAGTTCGTGGAAGTTTCTCTAGGAAAACTTCCAAGTTCAGAACCTAGAACCTGGAGGATCTACAAGCATAACGATTACCTAAAAATTATGGTCTGAACTTGTTTATAGCCCTAAAGTTGCAGACATTTAGCCCTAAAGCTGAAATTTTTGACCTTTGTTATGTTCAGTTTCAAGTTTGTCAAAATATAACCAACTTGCTATCATTCTTTCAAGGACTTGTCCTAGTATCAATCAAAATCATGAAAAGCATCGTTCAAGTGTATCAAACAGTCCATCAACCAAAGTTTCATAATTTTAGGTAAAGGTCCAACCAAGTTTCCTTGGTTGGAATATATGAGTAAGATCTAGGAACCAAATACACATGAATTATGTAATGGTCTTCCCCATACTCAATTTATGTCTCTTCAACCTAATTATTCAAGGGATGCATGATACATTTTGAATAATTCGGCTGATCCTAGCATCTCACCCCATTTCTAGCAAACAAAAATCATTTGTTAAACCTTATAGTTTGTGTGAGATGTTCCCAAGTTGCCCAAATTAATTTCCCTATTTCTCTTGTTGTTTTAATTGTCCTTATTGATCATGATGAAGTCCTAATGGCCTATTGAGCCAAACACATTCTCAATTCTCTCCTCAAATGACTAAATTCATTTTCCGGAAGAGGTTTGGTGAAAATATCGGCTAGGTTTGACTTTGACTCAACATAGGTGAGTGCAATGTCTCCCCTAGCTACGTGATCTCTAATGAAGTGGTGACACACTTCAATATGTTTGGTCCTTGAATGATGGACTGGGTTTTTTGTTAGGTTTATTGTGCTGATGTTGTCACACAACACTTGCACTCCCTTATACGAAAGTCCATAATCTTCTAGAGTGTGGATCATCCACAACAATTGTAACACACTCTCTCCCATGACAATGTATTCAGCCTCGGTTGTGGAGAGAGCAACGCAATGTTGCTTCCAACTTGACCAACTAACCAATGATGAACCTAGAAATTGGCAACCCCCACTAGTGCTTTTCCGATCCAATTTGCACCCAGCATAATCGGAGTCGGTATAACCTATCAAGTCAAAAGACTCCGTACGAGGGTACCATAGACCTACTCTAATTGTGCCCTTAAGGTATCTCATAATTCTCTTAACTGCAATTAAATGAGATTCCTTGGCACAAACTTGATATCTAGCGCACATGCCCATAGCAAAAAGTATGTCTGGTCGACTAGCTGTGAGATATAGAAGACTACCGATCATGCTTCTATATTGCGTTAGATCAACTGGTTTTCCATTCTCATCATTGTCAAGGCGAGTGTTTGTCGCCATTGGAGTGGATACTTCCTTAGAGTCACTCATTTTGAATTTCTTGAGCATCTCTTGAGTGTATTTTGTCTGATGGACATAAATACCATCTCGAGTTTGTTTGATTTCAAGTCCAAGGAAGAATGTCAATTCTCCCACCAGACTCATCTCAAACTCACTTTCCATGTGAGTGATAAATTCATTCAAATAGCCCTTGTTATTTGAGCCACAAATTATGTCATCGACATACACCTGGGCTACAAATATGTTTTCACCATCTCTACGCAGAAATAGTGTTGGGTCTATTTGACCTCTCACAAAACCCTTTTCTAATAGGTAAGTTGGCAACCTTTCGTACCAAGCTCGAGGTGCTTGTTTAAGCCCATAAAGAGCTTTCTTGAGCTTGTACACGTGGTTTGGAACTTCGGTATTCACAAACCCCGGTGGTTGTTCAACATAGACCTCTTCTTTAATGAAACCATTTAAGAAGGTTGATTTGACGTCCATTTGATAGAGCTTGAAGCCTCTATGTGCAGCAAAAGCTAGCATTAAGCGGATGGATTCTAATCGAGCCACGGGAGCATAAGTCTCATCATAATCGAGGCCTTCGACTTGACTATAGCCCTTGGCTACAAGTCTTGCCTTGTTTCTCACGACTTCTCCCTTTTGGTTTAACTTATTTTTGAAGACTCATTTGGTTCCAATAATGGTGGTCTTCTTAGGTCTAGGAACTAAGTCCCACACTTGGCTCCTTTCAAATTGATCTAACTCATCTTGCATAGCTATGATCCAATCAAGATCGTGCAATGCCTCATCAACTAATTTTGGTTTGATTTCTGAGATCAAGGCGACCTCATTAGACTCATTTCTAAAGAATGACCTAGTCCTAACCCCTTGTTGAATGTCTCCCACAATCTGGTCTTGGGGATGACTAGAGGCTATCCTAGATTGCCTTGGTGTTGACGGTGCCTCATGAGTGATCTCACTAGACACAGGCAAGGGCTCAGTATCAGGTGAAGGATTAGACTGAGCTCTCTCTTGCCTTTGCTCATCGTCATCGGAGTCAACTTCGACTCTCTCTATGTTTTGATCATTTAAACTTAGATTTCTAAGTTCAAATTGAATTTCTCCTACATCCCTTGATTGATTATTTGATTTAGGGATTTCTTCAAATGCTACATCCGAGGACTCTTCAATCAACTTAGTCCTAATGTTGTAGACTCGATAGGCTTTGCTGGTTAGAGAGTACTCGACTAGTATCCCTTCGTCAGCCTTAGCCGTGAACTTTCCAAGATGATCCTTGGTGTTCAAGATAAACACCTTACAACCAAACACCCTAAGATGTTTAATTGTAGGGGGTTTCCCAAACCAAAGTTCATGGAGAGTCTTTCCTAAAAACCTATGTATCAAGACTCGGTTTTACACATAGCAAGCGGTTTCAGCCCATAAGTAGCTCGGTAATGAGTACTCATTGAGCATGCTTCGTGCAGCCTCTTGCAAGACTCGGTTCTTTCTCTCCACAACCCCATTTTGTTGTGGGGTCCTTGGAGTAGAGAACTCATGCCTATATCCTTTTTCTTGACAAAATTCTAAAAATCTATGGTTTTGAAATTCTCCACCATGATCACTTCTAATTGTTTTAATTGTTGTCGATTTTTCATTTTCAGCTCTTCTACAAAAAGAAACAAAAACATCTATGGTTTGATCCTTATTTTTCAAAAAGAAGATCCATGTATATCTAGTAAAATCATCAATGATCACTAAACAGTATCTACTCCCATTCAATGAAATAACATTAATGCAATCAAACAAATCCATATGCAATAAATCTAAAGTAGTAGATGTACTTACAGCGCTTTTACCTTTATGAGCCGCTTTTGTTTGCTTACCCTTTTGACATGCATCACATAATTTTGTCTTTTGATACTTGATGCTTGGTAAGTATCGCACTAATCCTTTGTTGGTCAGCTTTCGAATATTCTTCATGTTTACGTGGGCCAATCTTCTATGCCACAACCATGATTCTTTTTCTTTTGACATGAAACACTTAGCAGAGGCATTAGTAGCACTTTTAAAGGATACTTGGTAAATGTTATCTGCCCTTGTGCCTACTAGTACCGTGTCAAGTGTGTCAATGTGTTTGACCAGACATTGACTTGAATGAAACTCAATTGTGTAACCCGTATCACACAATTGGCTGACACTTAGGAGATTAAAAGTTATCCCCTTGACTAGAAGGACATTTTTGATTTGGAGACATTCAGATATTTGAATATCTCCAACTCCTATAACCTTAAGGCTACCATTATTACCAAAAGACACATTACCTCTATTTTTGTTTTGAAGGGTGGTAAAGAGTGACTTGTCCCCGGTCATGTGCTTGGAGCATCCACTATCAACAAACCAAGTTGATAGATGCTCCCCCTTGACAAATGCCTACAAGACACGAAAGATAGATGTTTTAGGTACCCAAATCTTGGGACCTAATGCATCTACAATGAAAGACCTAGGAGCCCATGCCTTGGTCACACCCTTCCTAGTCTCATGAACCCTAGAAGCATGTGATCTATGAAATTGGGTTCTAGACACTAAGGAAATGAAACTAGACTCCTTAGGTTGGTATCCTAATCCAGCCTTGTTGTAGACCGCCCTTTGGGTATTTAGAATCATATCTAAGGTCTTAGAGTTAGTTGAGAATTTCTCAAGCATTTTCTTGAATTTCTCAACTTCACTCTTTAGGGCATTATTTTCATCCTCAAGAAGCTCTTGATGAAGGTCATCAACCTCATCTTCCCTAAGAGTCTTCAAGTGTTCTACTTCTTCTTTTAATAATTTGATTTCAGTTTTTGATTTCTTAAGCAGTGTAGATAAATGAGCAATAGTCTTATAGCATTTTTCTAAATGTGGAGAGGTGACCTCTTCATCATCCGAAGATGATGAAGCCGCGACTGATGTATCACTTCCGGAGTCCGATTCCTCCCTTGCCATGAGTGCTAATTGACGAGTGCTTTTCTCCTTCTCTTCCTCCGATGAGCTTGAGGAGGATTCATCCCAAGAAGCTTTGAGAGCTTTCTTCTTCTTGGTCCTTTCTTCCTTCTTCTTGAGTTTCGGACACTCGCTCCGATAGTGTCCTTTCTTGCTACACTCATAACAAGTAACGTTAGTTTTATCAATATTTTGATCAATAGACTTACCTTTCCCTTTGTATCTTCGGCTCCTTCTCATGATTCTTCTCACGAAGTTGGCCATCTCGCTTGATGATGATCCTCCTTCATCATCGGACTCGGAGGAGGATGAGGATGTAGGAATTTCTTTCTCCTTCTTCTTTTATTTCTTCCTCCTTCCATCCTTGCTCTTTTCTCCTGCAACTAAAGCAATACCTTTCTCTTTTTGACCCTTGTTAGCAAGCTTATGAAATTCCATTTCACAAAAGAATTCATCTAACTTAACAATTGAGAGGTCCTTGGAGACCTTGTAGGCATCTACCATAGATGACCACAAGGCATTCCTTGGAAAAGCTTTGAGAGCCTACCTTACGAGATCGCGATTTTCTACGCGTTCATCCACGGAATGAAGACCATTGATGATCTCCTTGAACCTTCCGTGTAGTTCACTTACCGTTTCATTCTCCTTCATGGTGAGATTTTGTAGTTGGTTTAGGAACAAGTCTCTCTTGGCGATCCGAGAGTCTCGAGTTCCTTCTTGGAGCTCGATGAGCTTGTTCCACAAATCCTTTGCACTCACGAATGGACCTACCTTGACAAGCTGATCTTTGGCTATTCCACATTGTAGTGTGACCACCGCCTTGGCATCGGCTTGTCCTTTGCGAGTTTGCTCGGCGGACCACCTCGACGACTCTAGTTCCTTACCTTCTTCATCCTTCGGAGGTGTGAAACCTTCCTTGACCGAGAACCACATGGAGATGTCGGTCTTGAGATAATACTCCATACGACTCTTCCAATATTGGAAATCCGCTCCATCGAAGTAGGGTGGGCGATTGGTACTAAAACCTTCCTTCATAGTCATCTTCTTGCTCTTTAGGGTGTTAATCCGGATGAAGAGCGCCTTGCTCTGATACCACTTGTTAGGACCTTCGGATGGCTAGAGAGGGGGGTGTGAATAGCCTCCTTTACAAATCCAATCAATTTCCTCACAAGAGTTTGTTAGCACAGCGGAAATAAGTAAAATGAAAACTGATGCAAGGAAAAGAACAAACCACCACTAACAAAACGATGTACGAGGTTCGGGGATAACTTGCCCCTACTCCTCGGTGTGTTCGTAAGGTGGACGATCCCTTGATCTTTCGGTAGATCACACCCCGGACAAAATCCGGCTAAGTGTTTCTCCTTCTCGGTGGAGTAACCTCTCCACAAAAGTCACAGAATAGATTTGAAAACAAAGCACAATGACTTACAGAGTTTTGGTGGCTGAAGGAATGAACAAATGAAACTTACAACCACGAAGCAAAACACACGCAAAGACAGAAGGAAGTCTTCAGTCAAGAGCTCAACAACACAGCCTCTTGATCGACAGAGAGTTTTTCCAGAACCTTAGCAAACCTCTCTTCTTCCTCCTTCTTATTCTGCTTTCTCACTGTCCCGAATCACTGTCACCTGTGTCGAATCACTGCAACCAACTCAGGCGTCGCCAATCACTCCTCCTTCTCATCTGGTTCTCTGAACTCACACCAATACCATCCATGGTCTTCACTGGTGTCTCTGAGCTCGAACCAATGAGCAAGAGTCCAACTGATCGCGGCCAGTGAACGTTGAAGCCCGAATTGCATCATTTGCAGTGAAATACAGCATAAAGGGCACTTGTTCTTATTCTTCTGATGGAGCTTCATTTGAAATTAGCCAATGGCACGATACCTGCAACTTGTAACTTAAAAATCTCACAGCAGATGATTTGATCAGGTGAATCAGAAGTAAATCAGAAATATCAAAGAAGCAGCAGACACAAACGACACGTTGTGGATCGGTCAACAGACCGATCCATAGCTCTCTGGACCGATCAGGACTCATCCTGATCGGTCTAGGAAGAGTCTGATCGGTCTGTGGACCGATCAGATTATGGGTGGATCGGTCCACAGACCGATCCCCTATCGCTTTGAGCCCCAGCGTCTTTCTGATCGCTTCTTTCTGATCAGATAACCCACAGAATGCTTCTGTGTGGTTACTGATCGGTCCCCAGACCGATCAGATAACCCACAGAGACTTTCTGTGTGGTCACTGATCGGTCACGAGACCGATCAGGTGACTCATGTATCACTGGATCGGTCTGCCGACCGATCCAGACAACCAGAGTATCGCTGGATCGGTCAACAGACCGATCCAATGTCCTTGTGTTAGTTTTAGAGCCTCTCAGCCCTAAACCCTAACGTCTTCCTGGTCCAGAGAACGAGCTACCAAGCCCTCTCTGACCTAGTCCGGAGAACGAGCTGCCGAGCCCTCTCCGACTTTGTCCGGTTCAGAGAACGAGCTACCGAGCCCTCTCTGACCTAGTCCGGAGAACGAGCTGCCGAGCCCTCTCCGCCCGGTCCAGAGAACGAGCTACCGAGCCCTCTCTGACCTAGTCCGGAGAACGAGCTGCCGAGCCCTCTCCGACTTCGTCCGGTCCAGAGAACGAGCTACCGAGCCCTCTCTGACTTTGCGTGCCAAGTATCCGTACTTGGACTTTTCCTCTCCTCATGATCATCCTTGATCATCAATCAGTCTGAGTTTAATTAATATCTGATACAAACTTAAATCAGTGTCAACATTAAAACAACAGCTAGGTCAGACTATATCAACACATCTTACTCATTAATATTACAACCTTAGAGTTCAACGAATTAACAAAAATAAAGAACATCAAATCAAATTCATATAATCGCTCTTAATTAGTTGAGATTAACAAACTTTTGCACAGATCCGGATTGCTTATTTATAAGAAAAATAAAACTAAAAAAATGGAGAACTTGTCTCAACCAAGGATAGCTAGTTGCATATTATAAAAATAAAACTCATGAAAGTACTCGTCATGTCAATATCCAAAAATCATTTTCCAATTATATATATGATTCAATCTCATACAAGGATAAAATCTATTCAAAAAAAGAGGAAGCCAAACACGGTAAATAAGTCCAATTAAGCTTATCATCAGAAGATATAAAAAAGATACAACCAATTTTTTTTTATATAATTTAGGTTTTCTTGTTCCCCCATTAATTCTAGAGATAAACGTTTTTTCTCAATTGGTCTTGAAACTTATACAATAAATGGCATGGCTAACTACTCAATAAATTCATATCGTTGTTTCCTTTTCTTGTTCAGCTCAAAACCATCAGCCAATGTCATCGCTAAAGTGGAAGTTGAAAACCATTAAAGGTAATTATATGTGAATATATCACCAACGCCTTTTTGTTTGAGGAACAGTAGGTATTTGCAAATTGCAAGTTCCAGCAATGAATGCTTTAATCACATGCAATGTTCATGATAGATGCATAAATTCCAGTTTGAAATCAATATTTAATTGGTAAAGAAAGTAAAATGCTATCAGAGTTTTTGCTAAAGTGAAAAAGATGATGAAATACAATTCTTCCAACCTTCAACTTCTCTAGAATTAGTTGTAACTTTAAACCAAAAATATATATTTCTTGGATGATGTGGCCGCAACATAAAATAAGACGTACTCCCCCCTCCTCAAATAAGATCTCCCCAGACAGTTAATTGAACACCAAAACATATAACTATAATAGTCTGATTGATTATAATATATTGCAATAGATAACTTATTGATTCTTATGGGCTTCTACAAAGAACATAGTGAGAAACCATTTGAAAAAGAGATAATTCAGATTAATATAACAAGGGAAACTTAGCGGTAGGCCGATCATATCTAAACTCGTAAATTAATAACACCATTAGAATATACATTAATCTAACTAATAATTCTCTGTCTTCCTCATCTCCTGTGTGTGTATAATGTGCAGTACAAACTCGAAAGTCAAAAGTGTACTGCACAAGCAATGCATATAACAGAACTACAGATAGGGTTAGTTGACAAGACCATGGAAGCCACAAGACAACTTCTCTATCTCCTCCTTCTCTTCTCTCTGCTCTCTCTCCGTGTCTATGGACACGGCGGCGACGGAGACAGCGACGGGGGGCAAGATCAACCCGGCAACCTGCACGCCAAAGGCCTGATCGACGTCAAGATATGGTGCCTCGTGATCCTCCTCGTCGGTACCTTCGCCGGCGGCGTGTCGCCCTACTTCTTCCGGTGGAACGAGAGCTTCCTTCTGATGGGGACCCAGTTCGCCGGTGGCGTCTTCTTGGGCACGTCGCTGATGCACTTCTTGGCAGACTCCAGCAGCACCTTCGAGGACCACACCGACAAGACCTACCCTTTCGCCTTCATGCTGGCGTCGGCCGGGTACTTGCTCACGATGCTCGGCGATTGCATTATCATAATGGTGACCGACAGAGCGAGGAAGAAGGATCAGTCCAAGGTGGAAGATGGCACACCGGGGGGAGGGAAGTCAGAAGCTGGCGGCGATGGCCATGGCCGCGTCGCCGTCGTTGATCCGGCATTTTCCAGAGCGACGTCGCTTGGGGACACGGTTTTGCTCATACTTGCGCTATGCTTCCACTCTGTTTTTGAGGGGATAGCAATTGGAGTTTCAGGTATGATTCAGATCACAAATTAAGAATGTTTCTCTACTATATATTATTTCAAGCAATTAAAACTTGTTGTAATTAATCAGACACGAAGGCCGATGCATGGAGGAACCTATGGACCATATGCCTGCACAAGATCTTTGCGGCAATCGCCATGGGGATTGCACTGCTGAGGATGCTTCCGAAGCGTCCGTTCTTGACGACGGCGTCCTACTCCATGACCTTCGCCATCTCGAGCCCGATAGGCGTCGGCATTGGAATTGCGATCGACGCGACGACGCAAGGAGCGGTGGCCGACTGGACGTACGCCATCTCCATGGGCATCGCCTGCGGGGTGTTCATCTACGTGGCAATCAACCATCTGATAGCCAAGGGATTCAAGCCCTACGAGCCGAGCTACTTCGACACGCCGTTCATCAAGTTCTTGGCGGTGGTGGCTGGGGTGGGAGTCATAGCAGTGGTCATGATCTGGGATTAATATAATTATATTAATTAGCATGCATGGTGTGCTAATTTGCATCTGGTATGTCCATTGATTATATATTTTTCGTCTTGTTTGTAATAAGGCTAGCTCCTTGAGTTGCTTGACATTTTGTTTGTCTCTATCCTTGTCTTGTGAATACACATGCATGGATCCTTCTGTTTGCGATTTGATATCTGATCAGAGTAATATGCTTAGTTATGATCCTTGTCGACTACTTATGGTTTATGTAATAAGTTCGATCTATCATGCTTTTGTTTCATATACTCTTGTTTCTTAAGCACTTGGTGAATAACTAAGATTTAAAGTAAAACAAGTAACCTTCTTATGTGGCAAATAAACTATTGTGAGTTAAGAATCAAATTGTGTTTTGTTCCGGCCAAAGATCGTGGATGACTGAGCTACTAGAGAATACATCGAGAACGAAGGTATGACCCCAAAGGTCAAGGGAGGCAATCAAGCACGGAACTTGAAGAACTCGACAAGAGAGTTTAGAATGATGCCAAAGCGGATCCCAACATAACCACTCCGACGTTCAAATTAGTTTGATGATTAGAGAGTTGGGGAATTAGAAGAAAAAATGTCGGGGATCATGTGTGTGTACTTGCACCCGCCAAAGCAGGCTACTTTTTATACCATCTCCTAGAAGGAAGGTAGGAATCCCATGTTCAGATCGTGGAGTAGTAGTCGTGTAGATCTATGTACTTTATCTTTATCCCCTAGTTGCTCCACGTTCTTGGCTTATCCGGACCCTTACATTCCCCATGATTAGAGGGAGTTGGTGACTGATCCCGTTCGGAATCTAAGTCAGATGGAGGTCGATTGTGCTGTCGTTGGCGTTGACGGAAGGCGATGGAGGCTTCCTACGCGTACAATGATGCACGGGCAAGTTCCACGGGCTGCTGACAGGAGGTGATGACGAGGATGATGCAGCGAGAGTTTCCTGCGCACACTCAAATGAACCCCCCTTACGTTAGGGACTAAGAACTAGGGAAAAAGTCTCTGGAGCAGGCACTCCGACGCTCAAGTCAGGTACTTTTTTCCCAGAAGAACAATAAAAAATGTAAAAAGTAGAAGACAGATGCGAAAAGGTGAGTGAGTGTACCTGTGACAGGGAGAGGACACCCTTTTTTATATGACCATGTGTATTTAGAGCTTCTAGCAAGTGTCAGGGAATGTCGGGTGTCAGACTCTGTCTGGCAGTGGGTGACACTTGGTATCCTCTTATAGGTCAGAGGAAGGTTCTGCTATCAGCTGGTCTCAGATCTTTAGAATATACCCTGACACACAACAAATATTCTCTGACAGGTACTGGCTACGATTCTTTGACTTTTTTGTCATTTTCGTTGACCGAGCATGAACAAGAGAACTTCTGACAACCAGCGATCGCCCGGCCTGACCGGGGTGCATCTGAGTAATCCGTCATATCCCGACCAGGCGCATCAAGTTAGTGTATATGAGTCTGCTATGAGAAAACCCGGCCAGTAGAGATAGTTCATTCTCCTTTTTCCTCATTCCTGGTATTACTAATCTGACTTCTTGACCTGGGCATCCTGACCCATTCACCCGTCTGAATTCCCGACCTGGGCAGCCTGACCTAGTAACTTGTCTGAATTCCTGACCTGGTCCCCTCGCCCGAGTAACCCATCTGAACTCCCGACCTAGGCAGTCTGACCGAGAAACTTGTCTGAACTCGCCAGTAGAGATGGTTCCTTCTCCTTCTTCCTCATTCCTGGTATTACTAATCTGACTTCTTGACCTGGGCATCCTGACCCGTTCACCCGTCAGAATTCCCGACCTAGACAACCTGACCGAGTAACTTGTTTGAAGTCCTGACCTGGTCATCTTGACCGAGAAACGTGTCTGAATTCCTGACTTGGGCCCCTCGCCTGAGTGACCTATCTGAATTCCCGACCTGGGCATCCTGTCAGGGCATTAGCTGGGTAACGACCTTTAACGTTACATCCCCTTTTTGAGGTGATACGTCTCCTCGACCTTTGACTGCCACGTCCCCTTGACTTCTGACTGCCACGCCCTCTTGACTTCTGACTGTCACACCCCCTTGACCAGACCCTATCATTATGCATCGTATCAGTGACTATCTCATGAGGTTTCAAGAATGGGTCGCGTTGAAGGGGTACCCAACTTATCTAGCATCATAGAGTTGTAGAGGTTTGGTGTGGCGAAGTTAGAGAAGTCTGGCATGGCTGAGCTTCTTGGTATCGGTTGGCTGAGTGAACACAACTTACCCAAGGCTCATCTTTGACTAGACTTGAATATGATTTAAGCAAGTTTGATCTGCTTAACTTTGACTTATAGTTCAGCATGACTCTTGACTCAATTGGCCCATGTGGAAGTCGATAATACCCGCCACATCACATGTTGGCTATAGGCTACATTAATTTGGCAATTCTATAAAAAAAAAAGGTCATATGTTAACTCTGAGCATTCCACACTGCCAATCTCATAATCATTTATAGAGAGATAAATTAAGAAACTGAACAAGTCACCACATGAGAAGGTATTTTTCTGACTTTACTAGAAATCAATTCTTGCTTGATTTGATAATTCTATTATGTAGTGACTAATTCAGCTAGGTCTCATATGTTAACTCTGAGCATTCCACACTGCTGATCTCATAATCATTTATAGAGAGATAAATTAAGAAACTGAACAAGTCACCACATGAGAAGGTATTTTTCTGACTTTACCAGAAATCAATTCTTGCTTGATTTGATAATTCTATTATGTAGTGACTAATTCAGCTAGGTCCTGGGGCGGATATAGCTAGGCTACATTAAGAAACACGAGATGCAGGTCGTCATATGCATGAAAATTTTATGGAGGGATTCTCTTTAGGCAAAATTTAATTCTGACCATTTGGAGATTTATTAGCGGAATAGTAATAGAAATATGAAAAGAATCCTTTCTTACTCGCATTCCCCCATTGGCTCATTGAGATATGAAATAGAATATGATACTATGAGCCCCCTGCTGCGGGAGATAAACATAATTTCAAACTGTGTTTGTTGAAGAATGACCTAAAGACTCATAGATAGAGGCTTGGAATAGGAAACCTGCTAGAGTAGTCGTGAATGCAACTCTTCTTAATGCGACCCAGGCAACTTATATATGAATGATCAGAATGAAGCTAAGGTGAAACTAAGCAAAAGTCCAAACAAATTGATGTGAAAGAATTTTTAGATTAGTCTTTTTCAGAGTGAAATACCACTAAAAAACCAAAACTATATGATTCTTCCCATTATAATTAAACTTCCCTGTTTGGACAAGCAAAAGGGCTCTTGAATATCCACTTGCACCCTATAGCTTTCTCTCCTTCAGGAAGTTCCACTAGATCTCACGTTTGGTTCTTATGCAACGACTCCATCTCCTCTGCCATAGCACTCATCCACCTGTCCTTCTCAGAGCTATGTATTGCCTCCTGAAAAGATGTAGGGTCTCCGCTACTAGTGATAAGTGCATAAGATACCAAGTCTTCGAATCTGTATCTAGTTGGTGGTTTTACGACTCGTCTCGTTCTACCACTAGCTATAGTGTGATGCTCTGTGTGCTCTGAGCTAGAATCATCGGAGTCATGAGTCTCTAGCTCCACCTGCACAATATCTTTCTCTATATTGCTTTGTGGTGTTTCCTTTCCTTCTTCCTAAGTACGTTGTAACATAGCTTTCTCGTCAAACACCACATCTCTGCTGATCACCACCTTGTTTGCCTTAGGATCCCAAAGCTTGAAGCCTTTAACTCCTTTCTGATAGCCCAGAAAAATGCATTGCTTTGACTTTGCATCCAGCTTTGATCTTTCCTCACTAGATATGTGCATATAGGCTGGACATCCAAAAACTCGAAGATGAGAGTAATCTACTTGATTCTCTATCCATACTTCCTCTGATACTTTACCTTCTAGTGCTGCCCTTGGTGATCTATTAATGAGATAACATGCCATGTTAACTACTTTCGCCCAGAAATTCTTTGCAAGCCCTGCATTCAGCCTGAGACATCTTGCCTTCTCAATGATTATCCTGTTCAACCTTTCCTCTACCCCATTCTGCTGAGGTGTCCTGCGAACCGAGAAATGCCTCATTATCCCATGCTGCTCACAGAATTCCTGAAACTTTGAATCTGTGTACTCAGTCCCATTATCTGACCTAAGGCATTTGATCTTCCTTCCGATCTGGTTCTCTACTTCAGTTTTCCATAATTTAAACTTTGCAAAAGTTTCTGACTTGTGACGCATAAAGTATACCCATACCTTTCGTGAGAAATCATCAGTAAAACTCACAAAATACAAGTGCCCTCCACGTGATGCTACACAGATCCGTATGTACGTAGTCCAGAATCCCCTCCGTCTTGTTTATTGTCGTCTTGAATTGCACTTTGCTCTGTTTCCCAAGAACACAGAATTTGCAGAATTCAAGCTTGCACGTTTTGACACCCTTCAACAAATCTCTCTTGTGAAGCTCTAGCATCTCACGTTCACCCATATGTCCTAGCCGCATATGCAACAAGACAGTACTGTCTGATTCAGACTCCACCGAGGCGGCTCCACCTACAACTGTAGTCCCTATCAACTTGTAGATGTTTCCTGCTACCTTTTGTCCTTTCATTACCATCAGAGCTCCCTTGCTGACTTTCATCACCTCGCTCACTGATTTGTAATTACAACCAATACCATCTAGTATGCCTAGTGAGATCAAGTTCTTCCTTAGCTCTGGTATATATCTGACATCACATAAAGTTCTGATCACACCATCAAACATCTTGATTCTGACATTCCCTATGCCGATAACCTTTCATGATGCATCATTTCCCATCAGCACTGAACCAGAATCCACTGCCCTATAGGTGTCAAACCAATCCTTGTTTGGAGTCATGTGATATGAACATGCAGAGTCTAAAATCCATGCATCCGTCAGCTGCTCCGAATTTGACATAACTGATAGCATATCTCCATCACCACTCTCTGAATTTTCTTCTTCAACTATGTTTGCAGACTTTGCCGAACTACTTTTGTTCTCTGCAACATGTTTCTTTATCTCTGGATAATTTCTCTTGATATGACCTTTGCCTCCACATTTGTAGCACGTGATCACCTTCTTCCTTCTCGACTTAGAACGAGTCTTGTTGTTGTCATATCCATGTCAAGATTTGCTCCTACCACGCTCTTGGTTGCTATTTACCACAAGTCCTTCTCCTTGAGAAATTTCATCGCTTGTTTTCTTCCTTTGGTGAAAACCTAGCAATGCACTTGTGATCTCCTCCAATTTGAGAGTTTCCTTACCCCACATCAAAGTAGTAACCAAATTCTCGTACGTAGGAGATGAAGGTAGAGAATTCAACAACATCAGCGCCTTGTCTTCGTCTTCGATCTTTACATCAATCTACTTCAGATCACTTACAATCTGGTTGAATATGTTGATGTGCTGGCTTAGATCGGTTCCTTCTGTCATCTTCAGCCCGAATAGTTTATGCTTCAGATACAGCTTGTTTGTCAATGATTTTGACATGTATCGACTTTCCAGCTTTTGTCAAACTGTCACCGGTGACTCCTCTTCCATGATATGGTACTGTTGGACCTCGTGGTAGTTTTGATGTGATCAACCAAGTTTAGGTTATGTCCTGTTTGTCTGATCCCTGTGTCTAAGTGTGCAGGAACTTAGGAGCGCAGGAAGTCGAGCGGAAGACGCAGCTGGTGAGAAGGACGACACGGGAAGGGAGCTGACGAGCTCGGTGCATCCGAAGGACAGGAGAGCTGCGGAAGAGTACTCCGGTGGGCGAGAAGAACGTGCGCGGCGTTCGAGGGACGTAAAGCCGGGAAGGAAGACTGCTCGAGGAGAAAGCCGGGAATTGAGTTCGGGTGAGCCCTCTTCCGGTAGGTCGCAATCACCTAAGGAACCGAACCGAAGCAAGTCAACAAGAAGTTGACTTGTCAATGGTTCGGTCGACCGAACCCCTTGATCGGTCGACCGAACCCCTCTTTATCAGAAACCAACCTCAGCAGACACGTCAGATGCCACGTCAGAGGCTGAACGTTGGTGGAGCTTATCGGTCGACCGAACATGCTGATCGGTCGACCGAACCCAAGTTTATCTAGAGACCAAGTCGAGTAGTTTGATCGGGCC
Source organism: Zingiber officinale (assembly GCF_018446385.1). Taxonomy (NCBI): domain Eukaryota; kingdom Viridiplantae; phylum Streptophyta; class Magnoliopsida; order Zingiberales; family Zingiberaceae; genus Zingiber; species Zingiber officinale. Next base: position 142,805,452 of record NC_055986.1, read on the forward strand.
AACTCAACTGGAGACCGTTGGCCGATCGGTCGATCGAACAAAAGGATCGGTCGACCGAACCTAAGCTCGATCCACAGAGGTTGTACCTGGACGGAAGAATGGGCAGATACAGCAGGTTCGGTCGACTGAACCTGGGGATCGATCGATCGATCCCTCTCGAGTCAAACCTGGTCCCGAAGGATCAGGTGATCTGATAAGCTCAAGAACCCCTATATAAAGAGGGTCTCGGGCAGCTTTAGAGGACAACGAAAAAGTGAACGAAATTCAACTCTTGTACTCTCTAGTTAAGCAATAGTTCTGTGCTCTTCAAAGTGTAAAAGGCTTCTCCGCCTTCAGAGAAGGAGTTTCTTACTGTGCTTTTCATCGCCCTGGATTAAAAACCCTCTTGGTTGTAACCAGGTTAAAATAGCTGAGTCTTCCTTTTCTGTTCATACTTTAGTTCTGTTTAATCTTGTAAGCTATTGCATCTATTTGAGTTTAAATTGGTTAAGGAGGGTTTAGTTTTTTACTTGCAAGCAATTCACCCCCCTCTTGCCGGTCCCCGCTGCACCAACAAGTGGTATCAGAGCCCAACAGCCTCAGAGGGACTAACCACCATCTGAAGCACAAAGATCATAACAATGGCCAGCGCGAACATTCATCCCCCGAAGTTCGACAGAGATTTCGCTACATGGAAGCGAAAAATGGAGGTATTCTTTAAAACGGATTTTGATATTCTTATAATAATGAAATATGGTTTTGTAGCGCCGAAAGATAAAGAAGAAAACATGTGGAGCAAGAAGGAGAAAGCCAATTTTGTCGCCAACCGAAAGGCTGAGTTCCACCTGCTCAGCGTTCTGCCACCTCAGGAGGTAAATCGGATCAGAAGCTACGACTCCGCGAAAGATCTCTGGGAAAAATTCCTGGAACTTCACGAAGGTACCTCCGAAGCAAAGCTAGCGAGGCGCGGCATCCTCCACACCCAGTTGACGAACCTTTGGATGAACCAAGGCGAGAAGGTAGCGCAACTCCATGCGAGGATCAAAGAGCTGATCACTCAACTCAACTACCTTGGAGAAGAAGTAACGAACCGGGACTCAATCCGATACGCGCTCAACGCCTTCCCGAGAACTCCCGAGTGGGCCTCCTTAGTAGATGCTTACTACATCTCTAAGGACTTCGAGGTAAGTACATTAGAACAATTGTTTTCAACCTTCGAACTTCACGAATCTCGACTTGCAGAAAATCTAGTAGAGAAGTCGAACCTCAACATTGCCCTACGAGCTGAAAAGGACGATCCTGACTCCAAAGGGACTATCGACGAAAACGAAGCTGCATTAATGGTAAGACGTTTTAATAAGTTTTTTAAATCTAACAAATTTAGATCGCAGTCAAGTAAACGTCATCAAAAGAGAAGGATAGTCCGTTGCTACAACTGCAATGAAGAAGGGCACATCAAGGAGGACTGCCCAAAATTAAAGAGCAAACAGAAGGATAAGGAAAGGAACAAGAAGCCAGCTCAACCCAAACACAACTTAAAGGCCACGTGGGATGATTCGTCGTCCTCCGAATCAGAAGTCGAAGAATTCTCGGGACTAGCATGATGGCCAACCATCAGCTAGAAGAAACGTCTAGCTTAGAGATGAGCATCGATGAAGGGGGAGGAACATCAGAAGAAGAAAGCAGCAGTGAAGGGGGAGCATCACCGAGTTAGGTAAGTAAGGTACACAATCTAACACAGACTCAGTCTTTTTAAATTTATTAAAACTCTTAATAATGAATTAGATAAATTAGGGAAAAAAAATGAAAATGAAAATTTGAAATCAGAAAATAAAAATTTAAAATTAGAAATTGAAAAATTGAAATCTGATGCATGCTTAAAGATAAATGTTTTTCAAAAATCAAGACTTAAAATTTATGAAAAATTAAACTGGTATATAAGGAAGCATCAGGGTCAACTTAGGAAAATTCCTAAGAATTATATACCCCCTAAATTTTTGAATAACCCTGTAGGAAGGAACCTTTATTGGGTTCCAAAATCTGTGTTAGACTGATTCCTTAAAAAAAAATAAAAAGGGCTTTCAGAGAGAAAATTAAACAAGTAATTTCCTTATGCGGCTTTGACTAGAAAGTGGTTGTTGCTCCAATAACCAAGAAGGCCTAGTGCCTCGCGACTGCTTGGAAGCCAATTATAGAAATAATTTATTTAATTAACTTTTTGACAAAAGCATTGAAAATAGACTTAAATAATGCTTTGAAAAGTTTTTAAAGACCTTAGAACATCTTTTTTCAAAACTTAGAATATGTTTAACTTAGCTAAGTTTTTTTTTACTTTTACTTAGAATTTCTTTCAAAAGACTTAGCAATTTTTTATTACTCAGAAATTTTTAAGGTTACTCTGAAAATGCTTGAATTTTGAAAAGTATTTTTACTTAGAAAAATTCTCAATTTTTTCTAAGTTAATTTTTTTTTTATTTTTTATAATGTTCTTCAAAATGCTTAGAATTTTCTTTAATTGTCAAACAACTTCGAAAATACTTTATTTTAAACCTCGTTTTTGCTGTGATCAAAGGGGGATAATAGTATAAGTTCAGTTAAGGAAGTGTAAAGGGGGAGTTAAGGGAATTTAGATTTACATATTTCGTGTTGTAATTTATTTTGATTGCAAATTTATGCTTGAATTGTTAGTTTAGTAATTTCTTTAAATTACTATCTCTTGGTTTTTTCCCTAACCTGAACTTGGGTTGATGCACATAAAAAAGGGGGAGATTGTTGGACCCCGTGGTAGTTTTGATGTGATCAACCAAGTTTAGGTTATGTCCTGTTTATCTGATCCCTGTGTCTAAGTGTGCAGGAACTTAGGAGCGCAGGAAGTCGAGCGGAAGACGCAGTTGGCGAGAAGGACGACACGGAAGAGAGCTGACAGGCTCGGTGTGTCCGAAGGACGGGAGAGCTGCGGAAGAGTACTCCGGTGGGTGAGCAGAACGTGCGCGGCGTTCGAGGGACGTAAAGCCGAGAAGGAAGACTGCTCGAGGAGAAGGCCGGGAATTGGGTTCGGGTGAGCCCTCTTCCGGTAGGCCGCAATCACCCAAGGAGCTGAACTGAAGCAAGTCAACAGGAAGTTAACTTGTCAATGGTTCGGTCGACCGAACCCCTCTTTATTAGAAACCAACCTCAGCAGACACGTCAGATGCCACGTCAGATGCTGAACGTTGGTGGAGCTTATCGGTCGACCGAACATGCTGATCGGTCGACCGAACCCAAGTTTATCCAGAGACCAAGTCGAGCAGTTTGATCGGGCCAACTCAGCTGGAGACTGTTGGCCGATCGGTCGACTGAACAAAAGGATCGGTCGACCGAACCTAAGCTCGATCAACAGAGGCTGTACCTGGACGGAAGAATGGGCAGATACAGCAGGTTCGGTCGACCGAACCTGGGGATCGATCGACCAATCCCTCTCGAGTCAAACCTGGTCCCGAAGGATCAGGTGATCTGATAAGCTCGAGAATCCCTATATAAAGAGGGTCTCGGGCAGCTTTAGAGGACAACGAAAAAGTGAACGAAATTCAACTCTTGTACTCTCTAGTTAAGCAATAGTTCTGTGCTCTTCAAAGTGTAAAAGGCTTCTCCGCCTTCAGAGAAGGAGTTTCTTACTGTGCCTTTCATCGTCCTAGATTAACAACCCTCTGTGTTGTAACCAGGTTAAAATAGCTGAGTCTTCCTTTTCTGTTCATACTTTAGTTCTATTTAATCTTGTAAGCTATTGCATCTATTTGAGTTTAAATTGGTTGAGGAGGGTTTAATTTTTACTTGCAGGCAATTCACCCTCCTCTTGCCGGTCCCCGCTGCACCAACAGGTACATCACGTCATCCGTAAGACAAAGTCTTATTGTTGCTACTGCTTTCGCCTGAAGTTCTTCCCAATCTGATTTCTCCATGCTTTCCGGTTTTCTGTCTCCTAGCGCCTTCATCATGCCTTATTGCACCAACAAGTCCTTGACCCTTCTCTGCCATAATCCAAAGTTTCCGGTTCCGTCAAACTTCACCATATCAAACTTTGTTATCCCTGACATGTTGAAGAAATCCGCCAAAAACCTGTAGCTCTGAGAAGGACAAGTGGATGGGTGCTATGGCAGAGGAGATGAAGTCCTTGCATAAGAACCAAACGTGGGATCTAGTGGAACTTCCTGAAGGAGAGAAAGCTATAGGGTGCAAGTGGATATTCAAGAAGAAAGAAGTAATGTCAGAGGGAGAAGAAGTGAAGTGCAAGGCTCGGTTGGTAGCAAAGGGGTATTCACAGAGAAAGGGGATTGACTATGAAGAAATTTTCTCTCCAGTGGTAAGACATACGTCAATTAGAGCGGTATTGACTTTGGTGGCACATCACGATTTGTATTTGGAGAAAATGGATGTGAAGACGACATTTCTTCATGGAAATTTGGAGGACAGATTTTTTTGTCACAACCTGAGGGAATTAGCCAGCCCGGACAAGAGCAGTTGGTTTGTAAGTTAAAGAAATCACTCTATGGATTGAATCAATCTCCTAGGCAATGGTACAAACGTTTTGATTCATACATGATTCAAAACGGATATAGGAGATGCGAGTATAACTACTGCATATATGTGAAGGGCCTTGAAGATGAATCACTGATTTTCTTACTACTATATGTAGATGACATGCTCATTGTTGAGAAAAAGATGAGAGAGGTTGACAAATTGAAGAGGCTACTGAGCAAGGAATTTGACATGAAAGATTTGGGAGAGGCCAAGAAGATTCTTGGGATAGAGATTCACAGGAATAGAGCTGTAGGGAGATTATGGTTGTCTCAACGTAGCTGTGTGGAGAAGGTGTTGGATAGGTTCAACATGAAGAATGCAAAGTCGGTGAGCACACCCCTGGCGCATCACTTCAAGTTATCCAGTACACAGTGTCCAAAGACGGATGATGAGATCCAAGAGATGTCAAAGGTTCCTTATGCCAATGCAGTTGGTTGTCTGATGTATGCCATGGTTTGCACGAGACCAGATTTGGCGCAAGCAGTTAGTATGGTAAGCAAGTTTCTCTCAAATCCTGGTCGACCACATTGGGATGCAGTGAAATGGATTTTCAGATACTTGAGAAATATAACTGATTATGGCATCATGTTCAGTAGACAACCGGAAGATCCTTTAGTTGCTGGGTACGTAGATGCAGACTATGCAGGAGATTTAGATAACAGGAGGTCTACTACAGGATACGTATTCATTGTGGCAGGAGGACCTATTTGTTGGAAATCTATGATACAATCTATTGTTGTATTGTCTACTACGAAATTCGAGTACATGGCAGCAGCTGAAGCAGTGAAGGAAGTTTTATGGCTTACAGGGTTGGCCAGAGAACTGGGTGTTCAACAAGGTGGAGTCAAGTTGTTATGCGATAGTCAGAGTGCTATCTATTTGGCGAAGAATCAGGTGTATCATGCGAGAACCAAACACATTGATGTGAGGTTTCACAAGATCAGAGAGTTGATTGCTTCCGGAGAAATTCAACTTGAGAAGGTTCACACTGTAGACAATGCTGCAGATATGCTGACAAAGCCAGTGACCATAGAGAAGTTTAAGCATTGCTTGAACTTGATTCATATCTCTAGATGCTAGAAGAAGGAAGCTCAGACCCAGAGATCCAGATATCAAGATGGAGTTTTGTCTAGATATTCGTATTCTTCGAAGGGGTGAATATTCACCAAGGTGGAGATTGTTGATGAGTGGCTCATATTTGGATTAAGATTAATATGAGGGATGTCATGGAAGAAAAATCTGTTAAGATTTTTCATAATAAAATTCTATTAAGATTTTATATAACAGAATTTTGTTATGTTTTTCATAACAAATTCTGTTACGTTTTTACTGGGTCTGGGGTTTAGCATTATTTATAGGGATCATTGTAAACCCATTGTATAACAACAAAACACAAGAATCATTAGATGTGATTCTCTTGTGTAGAGAGAATTCTAATAAAGCTTCGACCTTTTTTGTGGAGTAGGCACGTCGCCAAACTACGGTAACTCTTCTTCTTTCTCTTCTTCTTCTTCTTCCACGTGTTTGCTCCTTTTGTGCGTCTTTGTCTTGTTGCTTCATGCGATCTCTTTTCTCTCTTCCTCTTCTTCCACGATTTAGAGGTTGAGAGGTGTTGCCCCTCTCTTTTCATAACAAATGGTATCAGAGCCATGGTCCGGACCAGATGCCAAGTGGGACAGCCTTGAACGAAGTTGAGGGTAGGCTCGGAGCTAGTCAGAGTGACTGGATGCTCACGGGAAGGCATGAAGAAGGTCAGGGTGACCAGATACTCGTGCAGAGGCCTGGAGCAGGTCAGGGTGACCGGGTACTTGCGGTGAGGAAAGTAGGTCAGGGTGGTCGGATGCTCGCAGGTAGGCCCGGAGTAGGTCAAGGTGACCGAGCGCGGATGCTGGCGGGGAGGCCCGGAGCAGGTCAAGGTGACCAAATACTTGCAGGGGGTAAGTAGGTCAGGGTGACTGGATGTTCACGGGGAGACCCGAAGCAGGTCAGGATGACCGAGTACTTACGGGGGGGGGGGGGGGGCTAGAGCAGGTCAGGGTGACCGGGTACTTGCGGTGAGGCGAGTAGGTCAGGGTGGCCGGAAGTAAGTCAAGGTGACCGGGCGCGGATGCTTGCGGGGAGGCCCAGAGCAAGTTAGGATGACCAGATGCTCGCGGGGAGGCCCGGACTATGAGAGTAATTGTTGTGGTCCTTCATTTGAGGGGAGGATTGTTGGGTTTCAATCAAAGTCTCACATTGAAAGATTTGGTAAAAGATCATGGTGTTAAAAGGATGCATGATATCTCCATTAGCATGAGGCCTTTTGGGTAGAGTCCAAGAGCAAAGCCATGAGGGTCTAGGCCCAAAGTGGACAATATCATGCTATTGTGGAGATATGTGGACATCCTTTGGCATAACAATGCACACTTTGAAAATAAATTTTAAATATCCACTTTCAAATATTTTATAACTTAATAGCACCCCACTACCCAAAAAAAAACCTTGATTTAAGTATGAAAAATTTTCATTCTAAATTTACAACAAAATAAGAAAACGTAGCTAATTTGCCATGAAATTAGCAATGAAAGAGTCTCATCGTAAATTAATAGCAAAGTATATTTCATCTCCAAATTCATTGTCGATGAGTGACGAAATACAATATTTTCTTAGATTTGCGATGAATATGAAATCGTCGTAGAAGTTTGCAACATATAGGTAGGATCGATGTGCGCTAGAGGAGGGGATAACACTCGTGGCTATTTCACCTTTCTTTTCATAAAGCACAGGATGAAACGTAGTGGAAAATAAAAATACAATCGTAAACACAAGTAGGATTTACTTGGTTCGGAGTCTGTGACTAAAAGAGATAAAAAAAATTACCAGAATTGATCGGATTAAATCACCAAATCAAATCAAATTAATATTTGGATTATTCTAATATTTCTGTTATAATTATTAAAATAATTCTCAGAATTATTTTTAGAATAATTATGTTATTTATTAATTGGTTAATTGATCAAGTATTTTTTGAACATTATATATTATATTGTCCTTGGGGCAAATATCAATGAACAATAGATTTTATTTCTCTCATATTATTTCTTGCTCTCTCCCTATTCTTCTTCTTACACGGTATCAGAGCCATCTCTTTTTATATTCCCTCAACTTCTTGAGGCGGAGATCCAATAAACGGCGAACCCTTTTTTGAGAGCAAGCCTCTTCTTCTTTCCTACGTATTTTAATTTTCTTATTTTTCTCTATTTTCTTCCGCCGCCAACCCCTTTGTTTCTCTTTCCTCTTCCTTAATCTCTGTGTTTCTCTTCCAAAAAAAGGTTTCCTTAACGATTCTGTCTTTATGATTTTTCTCCACGGCTGCCGACCACAAGGTAGAAGCTCTTTCTTGTGACGCCGTCCAACAGCTGCCGCCAGACAAGTTATTTTTACTTTAGATGTCAAATACTCAACGACATCAAAGAGGACAAAAGCAAAGTTCAGACCGATGTCAGATTTGTTACATCGTTAGTCATACTAGAAATATATGCCCTAAAAGACTTGATTGGTCTCGGGTAAAATATAAAATTTGTCTCGAAATTGGACATTTTGATATTCAATGTCCTAGCCCATTTAATTCAAATTTCATTGGTGGTCTTACAACCTCAAGGCAACCATCTATTTCACAAGTATATCCTAAAATCCTCTCATCTGTGCCTACTTGTGGTAAAACCCCAGAGTTTTCATCTACTGATTGGTATATTGACACTGAAGTAACTCATCATGTCACATCAGATTATAATATCTTTACAGACGTAATGTCATATTATGACTCAGATATGGTTTAAGTAGGCGATGGTTTAGGTTTGCAAATTACTAATCTTGGAAACACATATGTTCATTTATCTAATCGAACTTTTCACATGCGCAATGTCTTTCATGTTCCATCTATCACTAAAAATATACTTTCTACACGTCAGTTTTGTCTTGATAACAATGTCATTTTTGAGTTTCATCATAATCATTATCTTATAAAGGATAGAGGAACAAATGCTATTGTGTTTTATGGGAGAATCAAAAATGGCCTCTACTATCTTCAGAGTTCTTCAATCAAAGTTTTTGTTGGTGAACGCACAAATAAACCAGCTTGGCATGCTCTACTTGGTCATCCTTCCCTTCGTATTATTCAGTCAATCATCAATAGGTATGGTTTACCTACTTCCATTACTTCCTCTCCATCTCATTCAAGTAGGGTCTGCATGGAATCTAAAAGTCATAAACTACCTTTCTCTTCATCTGATCATGTTTCTAATTTTCCACTTGAAATAATTCATTCTGATGTTTGGGGCCCTGCACCTATTTTATCTAATCAAGGTTTCCAATATTATGTTACCTTCATTTATCATTTTAGTAAATATACTTGGCTCTATCCTATGAGAAGAAAATCTGATTTATTTGATATATTCTATAATTTTCAAATTCAAGTTGAACGATATTTTAATCATAAAATACTCTCTTTTCTTCTGATTGGGGAGATGAATATCAAGCTCTCCATCGTCATCTTGTCTCTTGTGGAATTGTTCATCGAGTTTCTTGTAATCACACTCCAGAACAAAATGACTATACTGAGAGAAAACATAGACATATAGTTGAAACTGCCTTAGCTCTTCTTCATCATGCATCAGTTTTGCGTAAATTTTGGGATGAAGCTATTAGCACTGTAATATATCTCATAAATCGACTTCCTATACTCCATTGCTCAATCATAAGTGTCCTTTTGAAAAACTTTATAATCAAACCCCTGATTACACTTTCCTTCGAATTTTTGGTTGCGCATGTTATCCATGGTTACACCCCTATTCTAAACACAAACTTGACTCTCGTTCACTACAATGTATTTTTCTTGGTTATAGCAATTTGCACCATGGTTATCGTTGCTTGCATATACCAACAGGACGAATTTATATTTCACGACATGTTACTTTTGATGAGTATCTATTCCCTTTTTCGGTAGCTTCTTTGATCTCTCCTCTAGATACAAGTGACACCTTCTTGATGCCACCTAATATTGTCAGAAGTGATGGCATCCTAGGTCCTACTCTGGAACTCCCTAATGACTCCCTTATACCATCAGAATCACCTTAGGGTGCTGCTCCAATCTTGGAAGCCTCGCCGGTCGAAGATAATATGCTTTCTAGTTTTGGATCCTCGGATAATGCAAGTCCGTCATCTACATCACCATATCAGCCTACTTCCTCGTCTCCATCAACAAGTGATTCAGATGATAATGCTCCTCGTCACATACTTCCCATTAGTGACATTTATGAGCATTGCCCACCAAATGCAACTCGATATCCCCTTCCACGAGCTCTAGTGGTCTCTTCAAAATCTATTGAACCAACTTGTTTTACACAAGCAAACAAGGATATAAACTGGCGTAGTGCAATGGCTACAGAATTTGATGCACTTCTTCGAAATGGAACATGGAGTTTAGTTCTGCGCACTCCCTTAATGAATATTATGGGCTCTAACTGGGTATTCCCTCTTAAGCATCGAGCTGATGGTTCTCTTGAACGGCACAAAGCTCGATTTGTAGCTAAAGGATTTAGTCAACAACCAAGTATTGACTTTAATGACACTTTTAGCCCAGTTATCAAAATTACATCTGTCAGACTATTATTATTAATAGTTGTTAGTTCTAATTGGTCTGTACGACAATTGGACATTTCAAATACGTTTCTCCATGGTCATCTTGAGGAAACTGTATTTATGGAGCAACCACCTGGGTTCATTCATCCACAATTTCCATCTCATGCTTGCCAACTTAAGAAATCCTTATATGGTCTTCGACAAGCTCCTCATGCATGGTTTCATCGACTATCTAATTGGTTACAAGCTCAAGGATTTTATGGATCAAAGACTGACTCGTCTCTATTTCACAAATATAATGATGGATCTATAATATTTTTCCTTATTTATGTGGATGACATTCTGATAACTGGCAATGATCACAAGGGTATCACAACTTTATTAAGTCTTCTCAAACAAAAATTTCCTACTCGAGATTTGGGTATTGCTCATTTTTTTCTTGGTATTGAGCCTATTCCACATGAGGATGATTATCTTCTCTCTCAGAGCAAATACATTACTGAACTTCTTCAAAGAGCCAAAATGGATGGAGCACGTCTGGTCTCTACACCAATTGCTATAAACAACTCTTCAACTTCATCCTCTCCTACTCTGTATAATCCACAGATTTATCGAAATATTGTTGGAGCCTTACAATATGTCACCATCACACACCCTGATATTACTTTTGTAGTAAATCGTGCTTATCAATTCATGCATGCTCCAACTGAACAAAATTGGGGTCATGTAAAAAGAATACTTCGCTATCTCAAAGGTACTATTCTACATGGTCTTCTTTTATATCGCCAATCATCTTGAGATTTACATGCATATAGTGATGCGGATTGGGCAAGTTCTCCTGAAGATAGACGCTCTACTAGTGGAAATGCAATATTTCTTGGATGAAATCTTATCTCATGGAATTCGAAAAAGTAACCTACAGTATCTTGTTCAAGCACTGAGGCAGAATATAAAGCTATAGCAAATACAACGTCAGAAATTATTTAGCTTCAATCACTTCTCTCTGAACTTCATCTTGCATCAAATATTGTACCAAAAATTTAGTGCGACAATATTGGTGCAACATATCTCATAGCAAATCCAATCTTTCATGCTCGTACAAAATATGTGGAAATTGATTTTCATTTTGTTCGTGAACGTGTGACAACTCAGCAGTTATCCGTCTCTTATATTTCTGCTGAAGATCAAACCGCTGATATCTTTACTAAGTCATTATCCAAACAACGTTTCAACAAGTTAGCAAGAAAACTCAACGTCAAAGATCTCCTGTTAAGTTTGTCGGGGGCTAAGAGAGATAAAAGAAAATTACCATAATTGACCGGATCAAATCACCAAATCAAATCAAATTAGTATTTGGATTATTCTAATAATTGTGTTATAATTATTAGAATAATTCTCAGAATAATTCTTAGAATAATTCTGTTATTTATTAATTGGTTAATTGACCAAGTACTTTTTGAACATTATATATTGTATTGTCCTTGGGACAAATATCAATGAACAATAGATTTTATTGCTCTCATATTATTTCTTGCTCTCTCCCTATTCTTCTTCTTACAGTGACGAATCCTACTCCAAGGCCCGCGATAGTTGATCACTTTCATTGGGCAATCACTGTAAGCTCGAGAAATCTTTAGAGAGATAACAATTACAAGTATTGAAATTAACAATAAAGTTTACCGACAATAAAGGATTAGCAGTTGTTCGTCGATTGTCAGAGCATCATTTGGACGTCGTCAAATCATCTCGGAGCAGCGCACATGAGAGTAGAAGTTGTTCAGTTTCGGTGATTCAAAGTGTTGGTCGACGCTCCTTTTTATAGTACAGTCGAGTCTGATCTAGATCCACTGATCTCGGGATTAGATTTGACTCGAAGTTTATCGGTCGACCAATCTAGCTGTTCGGTCGAATGAACTTGCTCGGCTTTTTGTCTAGATGTTGTCGCTTCGGATGAGTCTTCGTTCGGTCGGTCGATCCTACCGTTTGGTCGACCGATCCCGCTTTCCTCGCTAGCTTATCTGGTCCGATTGAGTCAGCGCCTATCCATCGTTCGGTTAACTGAACCACAAGTTTGGTCGACCGATCCCTTAGTCGAAACTTAGCAGGAAGCTGATCTGAACTCCGGGGTTCGGTCGACCGATCCGGAAGTTCGATCGATCAATCAAGGCCACAAACTTCAACCTGCAAGATATTATTGTTGGTCCCTTTGGAGGCCGGCAAGAGGGGAGGGGTGAATTGCCCTAAAAAAATAAATTCAACCTTTCTCAGATTTTCAACTAAAACACTTGCATAAACAAAGTAAACAAAATAGAACAAAGAAAACGAGGCTCACAATTTACTTGGTTATAATCGGGGAGGTTGTTAATCCAAGGCAGATGAAAAGTGTACTAAAAAGTCTCCTCTGGGTGGAGAAGCCTCTTACAATGTTGACGCACAAGAAATAGAAGCTTAACTCTAAAATGGAGCGTACAAGTGCTAGAATTGAATTACTTGTGATTGATGAAAAGCTTCTGGACCAAGACTATATTTATAGCCTTGGTCGGGGCGCCCCGAAGGGATTTTGGGCACCCTGGAGGGGATAAAACCTTATCCCCAACGCAACGGAGCGTGCTTGACGCGATCTGGTAAAAAAGTTGACTCCGGGCGCCCGGACCACTAAGTCAACCCAGTTGACTTTCTGGTCCGGGCCTTCTATTCTGGTGTTGCTCGCTTTGGTCCGGATCTTCTGCTCTGGCTCCGCTAGCTTGGGTGATCTCGACCATCCGGAATAGGGCTCACCTGAACCCAACTTCCGGCCTTCTCCTCGAGTAGCCTTCCTCCTTGGTTTCTCGTCCCTCGAACGTCGTATACGTTCTTCTCGTTCATCGGTGTACTCTTCCGCGGTCACCTCGTCCCTCGGATGCACCGAGCCCGTCGGCTCTCTCCCCGTGCCGTCCTTCTCGCTAGTCGCATCTTCCGCTCGACTTCTTGTGTTCCTAAGCTCCTGCACACTTAGACACAAGGGTTAAACAAAATAGGACCTAACTTAACTTGTTTGATCACATCAAAACACCTTGGGGTTCCAACAATCTCCTCCTTTTTGATGTGAACAACCCAAGTTAAGCTAGGATAAAACAAACATAATGTAAAAATAAATAATATTGAAAAATAAGTGTAAGTAAGATTTTTCAATGAAAGAAATTTTCCAAGCAGTGGTGAGGCACTAGGCCTTCTTGGTTATTGGAGCAACAACCACTTTCTTAGACAAAGTCTTATAAAGAAATTCATTGATTAATTTGGTCGCTGAAAGCGCTAAATTTAATTAACATTTCAAGTTAAACACGACTTCGGAACCCAATATAGATTCCATCCTACAAGGTTAATTAGGTATTTTCTAGGTACATAAGCTTTTGATATTTTTCTAATCTGATTTTTATGAAACCTATAGTACCAGTTTAAACCTTTATAATTTCTAAAAATAGAAATATTTAAACAGTTAGAGTTTTTCAATTTTTTAATTTCTTCTTTTAATTTTTCATTTTCAAGTTTTATTTTATCAAAATCCTCTATCAGACAAGATTTTGTTAAAGTTCTTTTTATTTCTAAATTTTCATTTTTTAATTTAGTATTTTCACTTTTTAATTTATACATAGACTTTGCCATAGCCTTAATACCAAAATAAAGCTAATCAGGAGGTAAGAGACATACCTCACTTACTATATCAGAATTAAAGCCTGACTCTCCCCCTGCTTCACTGCATTCATCTGAAGTCGCTCCCCCTTCATTTATGCTGGGTTCCGATGTACTTTGTCTTTTATAGCTCGCCATCAGTGCTAGTCCAGCATATTCTTGTACTTCGGATTCAGATGATGAAGTGTCGTCCCAAGTAGCTTTTAGATTCTTGTGCTTCTTGGGTATCTTCACTTTATCCTTCTTGAGTTCTGGACAGTCCTCTTTTAAGTGTCATTCTTTTTGACACTGGCAGCAACGAACCCTTCTTTTCTTTCTTGGATTCTTCTTATTCTGTATTTCTTTAAATTTATTAGATCGAAAGAATTTTTTAAAATTCCTTACCATATATGCTTCTTGATCTACTTCTGAGTCTGACTCGGGTTCATCCTTCTTGGTTGCGTTTAGCGCCATTATCTGACTTGATTCCTTTGTTGTTCCTGCACATATGGTTTCATGTAATTCAAGAGTAGAAAATAACTCCTCTAGGATACTTACCTCCAGGTCCTTTGAAATGTAGTAGGCGTCGATGATTGACGTCCATTCTGGAGTTCTGGGAAAAGCGCTGAGCGCGTAGCGTATGGTGTCCCAGTTGGTTACCGTTTCACCGAGATTCTCGAGTCCTGTAATTAATTCTTTTACCTTTGCGTGTAGATCGACTACCTTATCACCTTTTTCCAGATGGATATTTGTCATCTTGTTCCGAAGTATGTCTCTTCTAGCGAGCTTGGCTTCGGACGTGCCTTCGTGAAGCTCCAGAAATTTTTCCCAGAGTTCTTTAGCCAACGAGTAGCTTCCGATGCGGTTGACATCTTGAGGCAGCAGCACGCTCAGCAAGTGATACTCCGCTCGGTTATTTGCTACGGAGTCATTCTGCTCCTTCTTCGTCCAAAGACTCTCTTATTTTTCTTCTCCATTTTGATTTATCGGAGCTACAAAACCGTACTTTATTATTAAACGAATTTCAAAATCAGTTTTTAGAAATACCTCTATATGACGCTTCCAGTGTGTGAAGTCCCCCTCGAATTTTGGTGGAACGATGTTTGGTCCGGCCATTGGTTGCTTGCTTCGATCGGTAGTTAGTCCTTCTGAAGCGTCCTCGCTCTGATATCACTTGTTGGTCCCTTTGGAGGTCGGCAAGAGGGGAGGGGTGAATTGCCCTAAAAAAAATAAATTCGACCTTTCTCAGATTTTCAACTAAAATACTTGCATAAACAAAGTAAACAAAATATAACAAAGAAAATGAGGCTCACAATTTACTTGGTTATAACCGGGGAGGTTGTTAATCCAAGGCAGATGAAAAGCGTACTAAAAAGTCTCCTCTGGGTGGAGAAGCCTCTTACAACATTGACACACAAGAAATAGAAGCTTAACTCTAAAATGGAGCGTACAAGTGCTAGAATTGAATTACTTGTGATTGATGAAAAGCTTCTGGACCAAGGCTATATTTATAGCCTTGGTCGGGATGCCCTTTCGGGCGCCCTGGGGGGATAAAACTTTATCCCCAACACAACGGATCGCGCTTGACGTGATCTGGTCAAAAAGCTAACTCCGGGCGCTCGGAATGGTTCCGAGCACCTGGAATGGTTCCGGGCGCCCAGACCACTAAGTCAACCCAGTTGACTTTCTGGTCCGGGCCTTCTGCTCCGGTGCTGCTCGCTGTTGGGGTTGCAAGGTTGCAAACATAGTCCCATATTGGAAACACATGGGAAAGATCATGAGTTTATAAGAGAAAAGATATCTCCATTGGCATGAGGCGTTTTGGGGAGAGCCCAAGAGCAAAGTCATGAGGGTCTAGGCCCAAAGTGGACAATATCATGCTATTGTGGAGATATCTAAATTCTTTTCGATCCAACAATTGGTATCAGAGCCTGGACTGCCATAAGGTTTAACCGTCAACTGTGCACAAGAGCTATGGTTTGATTGAGCCATGGGTACAATATTGACATCGAACAAAGAAAGTGGGGGCTCCTATGTTCGAATCAAGAGGACCAGACACCAGGAAGGAAGTCCTAGTTGCGACTAGGTAAGGAAGTCCTAGTAGGTCGGGTGGACCGAGGGGCAGGAAGACCTGGTGGGTCGAGGATCGGACGTGGGAAGCCTATGATCCTTTGTTTGAGAGGGGGGATTGTTGGGGTTGCAAGGTTGCAAACATAGTCCCATATTGGAAACACATGGGAAAGATCATGAGTTTATAAGAGAAAAGATATCTCCATTGGCATGAGGCCTTTTGGGGAGAGCCCAAGAGCAAAGCCATGAGGGTCTAGGCCCAAAGTGGACAATATCATGCTATTGTGGAAATATCTAAATTCTTTTCGATCCAACACTCGCCTCGGTCCGGGTCTTTCGCTCCAGCTCTGCTAGCTTGGGTGATCTCGATCATTCGAAATATGGCTCACCCGAACCCAACTTCCAGCCTTCTCCTCGAGCAGTCTTCTTCCTCGATTTCTCGTCCCTCGAGCATCGCATACGTTCTTCTCGTCCACCGGTGTACTCTTCCGCGGTCACCTCGTCCCTCGGACGCACCGAACCCATCGGCTCTCTCCCCGTGCCATCCTTTTCGCTAGCCGTGTCTTCCGCTCGACATCTTGTGTTCCTAAGCTCCTGCACACTTAGACACAAGGGTTAAACAAAACAGGACCTAACTTAACTTGTTTGATCACATCAAAACACCTTAGGGTTCCAACAATTAGTTTCATAAGAGTTAGAGAAATAGGGAAATAATATAAAATGTAACTTTGACAGTCTTCAGGCTGTCCGGTTCTGACTTTTGAATTTTTTGAAACCCCTAGGTCGAATCAACATCTACTGTTCCCTCTTCGGGGAACGCGTTCTCACCTACTCTTCTTAGGAGAAATTATCTTTTGTCAGACCAGTCCTCCAAACCATCTCGACTTTTGCTTAGCATCCAAGACTCCAAGATTTTCTGTTGAACATCCGCTCCATGACCCGTCCAGACTTCTATCTGGTGTCCGTGACCCCCTAAGATTTTCACCTAGAGTTCTCAATTCTAGTATTTCGCCTAAAGTCCTCGACCCGCCAAGACTTCGCCCAGTCCCCCGGACCAAAACTTCGTTGCCTAACGGCAGTTAGGACTTTCCATAACTTAGGGTTACCTCCCCCTAGGACCTAGGGTTACCTCCTCCTAGGGTTTTCCACCTGCCTAGAATCCACTAGAACTTTCCCGAAAGCTCATTCACACTTGTTAGATAACAAAACAACTTAACTTTTGAAGTTTTTGCCATTATCAAAACACAGGTTTGATCATCTAGTACTCCCTGCACCAACAATCTCCCCCTTTTTTATTATGGTAACATAGTTCAAAGTTAAGTTAATCAAGTACACAATACTTTAACCAGTTAAGACCAAGCAAGTAAGAATTCACGAAAACTATTTCTAGGGGTAAGATTTTTCTAAGTTAAAGATTTTAGGTTCCTCTTGGAATATAACATTTTTCTTATCTAAACTAACTTAACTGAATTCTTAATTTTGAAACAAAACTTGGCTTAAAGAAAAAAATACTTAGCTAAATTTTAAATTTTAAAAATGACTTATCTTTTTCTTTAAAAAAATTTAGCTAAATTTTAAGTTTTGAAAATGACTTAGTTTTTTCTTTAAAAACCTTAGCTAAAGTTTAAGTTTTTTTTTTTCCAAAAATACTTAAAGAAAATGCTTAAGAAAAATGTTTAACTTTGAAAGCTTACTTTTTAAAAAATAATTTTACTTTTTGAATCATTCTTAACTTTTAAAACTTACTTTTAAAAAATAACTTTACTTTTTGAACTATTCTTAGCTTTGAAAACTTACTATTACTCACCCAAAAATTTTAAAATAGAGAAATCTTGTAAGAATAATAACTAAAAAAATTATAAATTAAAAATATTTTACTTTAAGCTCCCCTTTGATTAGTGCCTTAAAGATTTTAACTAAGTGCTTTTAGTTTGAGGTGAAAGTTAATAATTTTTATTCTAGAGTCCAAGCATGGAAAGATCAAAGTAAAGAGAGTTTTTTTTTAAAAAAAAAAATCTAAAAAATAATCATCTATTTTTCTACGAATCTGCAACGAACCCTAATTCGTCACAAATTTGTGAATTTGTAATGAACCCTAATTTGTCATAGTTTTGCGATGAATCCTGATTCATCGCAAATCTACAATGAATATGTTTTCCATCGCAGATTTGCAACAAAAATAGGTTTTCGTCATAGATTTGAGATCATGAAATTATGCGACAAATACATTTTTTGTAGCAAATTTGTAACAATTTTAGAGAAGAAAAATCTATTCGTCATAGAATTCACGACGAATTTAAATTATTTTGTTGTAGAATTTGGCGACGACTTATTCACAACAAAAATAACTTCATCACAAAATTCATCACAAACTAATTTTGCGATGATTTTTTTAATTTCATTGCAAAATGCCTTTTTTTGTACTGCCAATAACAACTATAATTTGATAACTAGAGTTCACGTGTTCTCATAAATCCGGAAAATGCAGATGGGTCACAAGGTGGTTTAGCACCACGAGTAGTTCAAGCGCCACAGATATTTTTTTCGCACTGCATGGGGAATCAAACCTCCTTACTTGAGAAACTCATTTGTTTACTTATCATCGCACCAAGCCCCAAGGGCTCAGTTCATCCATTTCGACCTTACCTTGTTTGATCATCTACCATCCACTCGGACAACTCTATAGAGCCAAAACTCTAAATTGGTACAGTTCAGTTGAAAATGGCCATTAACGTAGCCACAAGAAGGCCAAGTAACACGAAACATTGATTGAACGCATTGTTTGTCGGATTGAGTAAGTGCTAGAGAGGGTGAATAGTGCATGTCGCTTTTTCATGGGTTTTCAGAAACTCGAGAGATAATAGCGGAAACAGAAAATAGAATCAATACTAACACCTTTATTTTTTACTTGGTTCACAGCCTGTGCTTTTACTCCAAGGCCTATGATTGTTAATTATTTCAATGGGCAACTTACTATCAATCCGTAAATTCAAAGGTTAGGACCGATAACAATTTTATCATCCTTAAAAATGAAGTACGAATAAGACGAAATGAAATTATACACTATGTACACCGACAATCTTAAGTTGTGGACTTCTAGGTGTTTGTCGGAGTAGAGTCTTGGCGTATTATTGGCGTTTCAGTAGAGAGACCATAGTTGGAGCACTTGAAGAGGTTAGAAAAACTTGTACTGAGCTCTTGGATGAAGGGCCTTTATATAGGCGAACTCCAAACACCTGGACCAGCTCCAATCACCTCGACTGAGGCCTATCCTATCCCCTTTCATCTTTGACTTATCCATATCCAAACACTTGGATCACCCCAAGGCACCTGGACCACTGACATTGTTGCACTAGATCAAAGCTTTATCTAAGTCGCCTCTGTTGGTCCCTTGTCGGCTGGCTAGAGGGGGATGAAGAGCCTGAAATAAAAATAAAACCTTTCTCATCTTTGCAAGCTAAATTAAGAAACATTTGCATAAAAAGAAAATTAAAAAAGAAAGAGGCAGATCATTTACTTGGTTAAAACCTAGGTGATTGTTAATCCAAGGCAAGTAAAGTTCATTAAAAGTTTTCTTCAGACAGAGAAACCTCTTACAGTAGTTGAAGCACTCAGTTACAAAGTTAAACAAAAAGAGAATTAATTACAAGTGTTGTTCTTTAGCTTTTGAGATCAGGGCTGTATTTATAACCCTGATCAGGGTACATGAAAGGGTTCCATGCACCTAGAAGGGGGGGGGGGTAAAATTTTATCCCCATTGTAACGGATCACACCACATCATGTTTCGATAAAGTTTCTATTCCAAGCACTCGGAAGGGTTTCGGGTGCCCGAACCGGGTCGACACAGCCCCTTGGGCAAGGAGCCCAGGGGGCACCCAAGTGATCCGGGAGCCTAGACCAGATCCGGGGTTTTCGCTCTGGTTCTGCTTGATTGGGTCTGGTTCTTTTGCTCTGGTTTCGCTTGCTTGGGTGATTTCGGTCATCCGGAATAGGGCTTATCTGAATCCATTTTCCAGCCTTCGAGCAGTCTTCCGCTCTAGCTTCTCGTCCCTCGGAGCTGCCGAGCGCTTCCTTCTTGTCTGCCAGCGTACTCTTCCACAACACCTCATCCCTTAGACACACTGAGCCCGTAGACTCTCTCCCGTGTCGTCCTTCTCGCTAGCTACGTCTTTCGCTTGACGTCCTGTGCTCCTAAGTTCCTACACACTTAGACACAGGGCATTAAAACACAACAGGACATAACTCTAACTTGGTTGATCACATCAAAATCTCCATGGGGTACTTATAATCTCCCCCTTTTTGATGTAAACAACTCAAATTAAGTTAGGGTAAAATGAACACAAACACCTAATAACCAGGTAATGAATTTTCTAATGTGTAAAAATTAAATGAATACTCTCCCCCTAGACTTAACCTCCACTTCTCCCCCTTTGATCACATATAAAATGGAGCACTTTGAAATAAGTCCAAAACAAATTTCAAGGGAAAATACTATTAATAAGTTATAAACAAATTTTGAAAAACAATAATTTGAAAAAATATTTTTAAGTATTGAAAGATTCTGAAAATTTTAATAGGGGTTGAACAAATATATATAAAGCAGATATAAAATTTTACACAAATAAGTTAACTTAAGCAGAAAATAAATTCCAAAAAAAACTTAAATTTTAAAAACTATCTTTTTGAGTAAATAACAAATATTTTTAGATTGGGCAAATTAAAAACAATTATAATAGTTAACTATTTAACAGTTAGTGTATTAAACATTCATTTCAATAATTGACTTCTAAGCTGTGGCGAGACACTAGACTTTTTTGGATATTAGAACAATAACCACTTTTAGACAAAGACTTTTAAAAAAATTAAACATTTAATTTTTTTCTACAAATTGTAACTTTTTAAAAAAAAAATAATTTAGTCTAAGAAGGATTTAGGAATCCAATATATGTTTCTTCCTATTGAATTGATCAAGTATCTTTTAGGAACATATTTTGATGATAACTTTCTAATTTGACCCTTATGGTATCTGATCCGGCGGTACGAACAGGGGACCCCCGTTCTGGGAAGTCAACGCCACGTGAAGTCAAAGGTCCAAGTGGTCCATCGGAAAAGGATGGACTGACCGGACGCTCAAGAGAAGGTCGGACCGATCGGCCGACCGGACGCTTGAGAGAAGGTCGGACCGATCGGTCGACCGGAGAATAGTGGCTGACTGACCGGATGGCTGATCGGTGTTTAACTGACAGCCAAAGGGCGCCCCGATGGGAGTCGGGATTCCGACGCTCGATTGAGAAGGAATGAAGGGCCGAGCGGAAGTCACGCTCGGCCGAAGACACAAGGTAACATACTGCTAACAGTCTCCGCAAAGCACATTACCTAGAATTTCCCAAGTAGACCATTATATATGTCCGGCCGGACGTAAGGCGGGGGCTGGCCGGCCGGACGCCCGGCAGGGAGTAAGGGGAAAAGGACAAGGGACAACTTTTTCTGACAGTGGGCATGTTCTGCGTTCAGGCCATACTCAAAATCCTACGACAGAAGGATCTGTTGTCCCATCAGAGACGTACTCAAACTGTAGTAGTATGGGGTCAGGTAAGCTCCTCTGACAAGCCCACACTACGGTATGGGAAATGACACGTGTACACCTCGGTATGTGTGCACTCGCTTCTCCACAGCTCTATATAAAGGCCCTCACCCTTCACCGGAGGTACGCGTTCTACAATTTTCGGAGCCACTTCGTTGTTCGCTTACCTGACTTGAGCGTCGGAGGGTCGTTGCCGGGAACCCCTTCCCGGCCCGACTTCTGTGCAGGTTCGCCGGAGGTTCGTACGACCAATCGGAGATCTACGTCAGCGACTCGGAGAGCGCCACGTGCCCAGCGTCCGTTGATTCAGCATTCGGACAGGATCAATTTGGCGCCGTCTGTGGGAACGCTCCTGCATCCGAACGGAAGCAATGGACGAGGCTGGACGACAGCACACGGTGACGCTTTCCACGGAGGAACTTGACGCTCTGATCGAGTTGAGGGCCGCTAAGCTTGTGGAACAAAAACAGAAGGCACCAGCCGAGCGGCCTGAGCAGCAAGCCACATCAGCATCAGGTGGCCGAGCGGAAGCACCACAGGCCACGGTTCCATTCCATCAAGCTCTCTTCCGCACTCCTCCTGAAGCCGCAGCAACTAATCGCGATAGAGGCTCTTCGTCAAATGAAGTACCAAAGCGGGATAATAGAAAAGGCAAAGCCCCCCGAGCGGACGCCTCACCCGAGCGGGTCAATCGTCAGTTCTCAGAGGCCATCTTGAAGGACCCTCTCCCAAAGTGCTATGTGCCCCCGGCGATCGGTGAATACAATGAGACCACCGATCCGGATGATCATTTGGGTAAGTTTGACAATACCGCTACCCTTCATCAATACACAGACGGGGTTAAGTGTCGAGTTTTTCTTACCACCCTCTCAGGATCAGCTCAACGGTGGTTTCGGAGGTTGTCGGACGGATCCATCACAAGCTTCAAAGACTTCCGTACGACCTTCCTCCACCACTTTGCCAGCAGTCGGCATTATCAGAAGACGAGTGTCAGCTTGTTCACCATCAAGCAAGAGCCAAGAGAGCCGCTCAGAGCTTATATCCAGCGGTTCAACCAGGTGGCCATGGACATTCCAACAGCCACCTCGGAAACCATGATGAACGCCTTCACACAAGGCCTCGTGGACGGGGACTTCTTCCGCTCGCTCATTCGGAAGCCGCTCCGAGACTACGACCATATGTTACACCGGGTCAACGAATACATCAACGTGGAGGAAGCCCAAGCGGCCCGAAGAAAAGAAACTCCGACCGAGCGGGTTCCACCTCCCGAGCGAAGCCGCACACCGCTCATCAGCCTCCGAGAGGACCGAGGGCCGAAGCAATCCGCTCCCCCCATGCTAGGACCCATGTCCAAGAAGTAGCAGCCGAGCAGCCCAAGCCAAAAAAGAAGTGGACCCCCATGTTCTGCTCATTCCATCGGACGGACACTCACAACACCAGAGACTGTCGGAGTCTTCCCTTGATCGCTCATCCCATTCCCTGGGGTGGCGGCCGTCGATCGCCATCAGCCGACAGGCGACAGAGTCCTCGTGAAGCCGATCGGATGATAGCTGACAGGCGACAACAACAGACTCCCGAGCGACATCGCTCTTCGAGATGGGAGAATCTCCGGATGTCTAGGGAAAGGCTTCGATCGTCCGCTCGGGAAGAAGAAAATAGAAGTAATACTTCCCGAGGCGAGATCAACATTATTGCTGGCGGGCCGACCGGAGGCGACTCTAACCGAGCAAGGAAGGCAAGCGTTCGGCAGCTCCATATCCATGCGGTCGGCTGCAGTCAGGAAAGGGCGAGCGGACCCGAGATAAGCTTCGGGCCCAGAGACTTGGAAGGAGTTGAAGTGCCGCACGACGACGCTCTCCTCATCAAAGCGGTAATAGCCAATTACGCTATCCACCGCGTTTTTATTGACACATGGTTAATATCATATTCAAAAAATCCTTTGACCAACTACAAATTGATCGAGCCGAGCTGCTGCCCATGACGCCCCCCCTCTACGGGTTTACGGGCAACGAAGTTCAGCCGGTCGGACAGATCCGACTGGCTATCTCACTGGGAGAAGAGCCGCTCAGGAGGACGCGGACAGCAAACTTCGTGGTGGTCGACTCTCTCTCGTCATACAACGTCATTTTGGGACGACCGGCGCTCAGCGAGTTCCGAGCGGCTGTCTCTACCTTCCACCAGAAGATCAAGTTCCCCGTTGATGACAAAGTGGGAGAAGTACGGGGAGATCAACTAGCAGCTCGGCGATGCTACGTCGAGATGGTCCGAGCAGAAGCCAATTTCGCTCGGAAGACGCCCCGGATCGAGGTAAACGCTATCACTGAAAAGCCACCCTCTTTGATTTATGAAGAAAAAGAGGAAGTGCAGATTCACCCAACCCAATCGGAGGCCACGACCTTCATTGCGTCAGATCTGGAGGCCAACCAGAAAGAGGAAGTGATCAAATGCCTCCAGAGAAATTGTGATGTCTTCGTCTGGTCGATGCATGAGCTGCCCAGGATTTCGTCGAGCATAGCGCAGCACAAGCTACATGTCCGACCGGACGCTCAGCCGGTGAAGTAGAGAAAAAGGGATTTCAGCGTCGAGCAGAATGCCATCATCCGGGCGGAGGTTGAGAAGCTTCTGGAGGCCGGCCATATACGCGAGGTACAGTTCCCGAGCTGGCTGGCGAACGTAGTATTAGTATCCAAGCCGGGCAACAAGTGGAGAGTGTGCATAGATTTTCGGGATCTCAACAAAGCTTGCCCGAAAGAATTTTATCCTCTGCCGCGGATCGATCAACTGGTGGACTCCACCGCGGGCTGCGAGCTGATATGTATGCTCGACGCTTATCAAGGCTATCATCAAGTGCCGCTCGCCCCAGAAGATCAAGAAAAAGTCAGTTTCGTTACAGCCAACGACACCTACTGTTATAATGTAATGCCGTTCGGACTGAAGAACGCGGGAGCCACTTATCAGCGCTTGATGAACAAAGTATTCAAAGAGCAGATCGGGCGAAATCTGGAAGTATACGTGGACGACATTCTCATCAAGTCCGTCCGAGCGGCTGATCTCTTCAAAGACATGGAGGAGACTTTCCGAACACTGCGGAAATACGGAGTTAAGCTGAACCCTCAGAAGTGCCTGTTCGGAGCAAAAGGCGGACGTTTCTTGGGTTACATAGTGACCGAGCGGGGTATCGAAGCAAATCCTAGCAAGGTGAAAGCTCTACAAGAGATGCCGCCTCCCAGAAATCTGAGGGAAGTGTAGCGCTTGACCGGTCGGATAATTGCTCTGTCCAGGTTCATCTCTAAAACCGCCGACCGGAGCCTACCTTTCTTCAAAATCTTGCGCAAAGCCGCTAAGTTTCACTGGGATGAAGAATACGATCGGGCTTTCGAAGATCTGAAGACATATTTGAACTCTCTCCCGGTACTAGCCAAGCCAGCTGTGGGCGAGCCGCTTTGTATCTACTTGTCTTCAACCGAGCAAGCAGTCGGCTCGGCACTAGTGAGAGCGAGTGGAGAAGAGCCTGTATATTTTCTGAGCCATATTTTAAAAGATGCTGAATCTCGCTACACCGGGCTCGAGAAGCTGGCTTTCGCTTTGGTCCTCGCCGCTCGGCGCCTCCGTCCCTATTTCTTGGCTCATACCATCATCGTCCGGACAAATAGTCCATTGGGAAGAGTGCTGTTGAATCCAGAAGCGTCCGGACGGCTCATTAAATGGACGACAGAGTTGAGTGAATTCGACATTCAATACCAGCCCCGTTCGGCGATAAAAGCGCAGTCCTTGGCGGATTTTCTCACCGAAGTACAAAGGCCAGAGCCCGAAGCCATGTGGAAGATATTTGTGGATGGATCGTCCACTCGGCTCGGGAGCGGTATTGGTGTATTATTGCTGTCTCCCCAAGAAGAGAAGATGCATCTATCCGTCCAGCTTGATTATAGAGCTACGAATAATGAGGTAGAGTATGAAGCCCTTATAGCCGGCTTACAGGCCGCCCGGCATGTAGGGGCCGGACGGGTGATGCTGCATTCAGACTCTTAGTTGGCCGCTCAGCAGCTCATAGGTACCTTTGAGATTAACAACGCTAGGCTCAAACTCTATGCCGAAGCCTTTGAAAAACTCAAGGCCGACTTCAGAGAGGTTATTATCCAAAAGATACCTCGAACAGAGAACCAGGCGGCCGATGAATTAGCCAAACTTGCAAGCTCAATAACGCCGGTCGCCATCCAGCAGCCAATTGAACAAGTATCTTTGGTGGCGCACGTCGACCGGATGGAGGGCCTCATATTTCCGAGCGACTGGAGGACACCCATCATGGAGTTTTTGCGCTCGGGCGCCACACCGTCCGATCGGGATGAAGCCCAGCTGTTAAGAAGGAAAGTCGGCCGGTTCAGAAGGTCTTCTCTCGCCCGCTGTTGAAATGCGTGAGCTCGGAAGACTCGGCGTACATCCTCCAAGAAGTACATCAAGGATCATGCGGAGGGCATCCGGGCGGACGATCGCTGGCTAAGAAGATCCTGCTGGCCGGATACTTCTGGCCAACCTTACAAGCAGACGCCGCTCGGACCGTGTCGACGTGCCTTTCTTGCCAAAGGTATCATAACTTCTCACACCGACCGGCGGAAGAAATGAGAGCAGCTACTGTGTCCTGTCCGTTCGACCAATGGGGAATGGACATTGTGGGTCCATTTCCGATGGCAACTGGGCAGCGGAAATTTCTATTGGTAGCGGTCATTTATTTTTCCAAGTGGGTGGAAGCCGAGCCGCTAGCCAAGATCACCGAGCAGATGGTCAAGAAGTTTATTTGGCAGCACATCATCTGTCGGTTCGGCATCCCTCGCCGACTGGTTTCCGACAACGGACGACAATTCACTGGAAAGTTGCTCGAAGATTGGTGTAAAAGTTATGGCATTGAGCAACGCTTCACGTCCGTAGCATACCCCCAAAGCAATGGTCAAGCTGAAGTAGCCAATCCGGAAATTCTTCGCATTCTGTGCGCTCGGCTCGACCATTTGGGAGGAAGTTGGGTGGATGAAGTGTCGGGCGTCCTATGGGCCATCCGAACGACTCCAAAGGAAGGAACAAGCGTCACACCTTTCCATCTGGTATACGGCGGCGAAGCGATGATTCCTGTCGAAGTCGGTGTCGAGTCCGTCCGGATCCAGAATTATGATGAGGGCAACGCCGAGCGGAGGAGCATGGAGCTGAATTTGGTTGATGAGGAGCGAGCCAAGGCAGTCCGGCTAATGGCGTACCGTCAACGAATGAAGCAAAACTACAACCGACATGTAATCCCCAGATCATTTCAAGTTGGCGACCTTGTTTGGAAGAAAGTAAAGTCGGTCGGCGACGTTGGCAAGCTGGAAGCTCCTTGGGCGGGCCCCTTCAAAATCATCGAAAAGCTCCGTTCGGGTGCTTATTATATGGAGGAAGCAGACGGGCGGCAGCTAGATCGACCATGGAGCGCCAATCATCTCCAGCCGTATCGAGCGGGATGAGAGGTGCGCTAATGTAATTTCTCATGTACTTTGGTCGCCTATGTATTTGTAATGCAGGAAGCAAAAAACGATTAAGAATGGCGCATGGTTTCGCCGAACAGCAGGGTTAAAGTTAGCCTTAAAGGCCGTCGAGCTCCGACGTTAAAAATCGAGAGACGAGCCGGCGTCTATAAACCCTCCGAGCGGAAGACCGTCGAGATCCGACGTTAAAAATCGAGAGACGAGCCGACGTCTATAAACCCTCCGAGCGGAAGACCGTCGAGCTCCGACGTTAAAAATCGAGAGACGAGCCGGTGTCTATAAACCCTCCGAGCGGAAGACCGTCGAGCTCCGACGTTAAAAATTGAGAGACGAGCCAGCGTATATAAACCCTCCGAGTGGAAGACCGTCGAGCTCCGACGTTAAAAATCGAGAGACGAGCCGGCGTCTATAAACTCGCCGAGCGGAAGGTCGTTAGGCGCTGACGGTAAAATTCGACGTTAAAAGGCGAGCAACCGGAGTCTATAAATCCTCCGGACGGATAACTTTTTGCAAGGTCTTGCTCGGGTCTGCCGATAAGGCAAGAATAAAGAAAGCGTGGGGCCGAGCGGCTCCTTTATAAAACGCACTTAGCGCGAGAAAATTAGGACTGGCGTAAAAAGTTAAGGATGGGATGTTGGTCGAACAAACAAATAACAAAAGAGAAAATTCATTTACGCCGAACGGCGGACAGACAAAATTTATAATAATAGTCGCCCCGAACGACAAGCTTACAAAAGACAGCAAACACTTAAAGAAAGTTCATAAACCCTTCATTCACTATCATCAAAATTAAAGAGAGAATCAGGGATGGAGCCCATCATGACCGCCAGATCTTCGGGAGGGAGGGGGGATCAACAGCTCGGTTGGTATGTGGCCCTTGGTCTTCAGATATTTGACTGTCACTTTGATCGCCTCTTCGAAAGTTAAGGACAGCTTGTCGCTGAACTTTTCGCCAAATTCATCCGAGCGGACGAATGTTTTGCGCGCTTCCGCCAACCGACCGGGCTCCCCATCTTGATATTCTTTAAGAGTGGCTCCGGAAGCGTCAAGGGCCGCCTGGAGATCTTTCAAAGCCCCTTCCGCTTTAACCTGGTCGGCCGAGCGGCCCTCCCGTTCAGTCTTCAGCAAGGCGTCCAAGTCCTTTACCCGCTGTTCTAGCCCCCGGTTCTCCACCTTCATCATGTCCATGTCGTCGATGGCTTTGCGCTTCCGGGTGGTCGCGGTCTTTATCTCCTTGTCCCGCTGCTTGACCAAAGCCTCAAGTCGAGCCACTTCGCTCGACAAGCCGGAGGACTTACCCCGTTCGGCTTCCAGCAGCTTTTTGGCCTTCTCCAGAGCAGCCGTTGACTGTCTGCTATCTCCCGCGGCTTTGAGCTTTTTCAGCTCGTCCTCCAGTTCGGCTAGGCGGTTGCTGATGGCAATCTGCTCCACCCAATTCTACAAACGGATAGGAGCAAGTTAGAAACTAAATCCAAATAACTAACAAGGCAAAGAACATACCCCGGTCGCCTGTTGTAAATAGCTGTCGCCTAGCTGACCGGGAGTCATCATTGCAATTCGGAGCCGAGCATCCTCCCAGGCTTTGGCAAGAGGACCCGTAAGGGTGATCTGCTGCTCGGGGACCGCTGGTCGATCAGCAGCCGCCAAGTATTCCTCCGACGGAAGGCGCAGGATAGTTTTTATCAACCTTGGGCCGCTTGGATCACCCTGGGGCACAGCGGCCTTACCGGACGGCTCACCGGTGGAGGAAGAAGGACGGTCGCCCAATCGCCTGAGACGCCGCATGGTTCGGGGAGGACTGGAGGGTGGCACCTTGGAGGTAGCTCTTGGAGAGCCGCGCGGCATTGGGGTACTCTCTATGGAGACCATCCCGGATAGCACTGGAGCTGCATCGCCCCGCTCGGACTGCGGTTCATCAGATGGAGTTGGTTGAGAGGCTGGCTCTGGCCGTCTGGCTTCCGAGTTGCCAGGGGGGCTTCGTTAGCCGAGCGGCCCTCTACCCCGACTTGAGTAGAGGGCTCTATATCGCCCGCAGCCTCGCCGAGAGAGGCAGAAGTGTCTAAGGCTTCGGGGACACTCTGAGTCCCCTAACCCTCTTCGCTGGCCAGACCAGCTGAGGCCAAGCTCCGCTCGGCAACCTCCCTACTCTTGGCCGCCTCGATCTCAGCGGCTCGCAGTTTCAGCCACTCGGTAGCCTTGGCGCGCCACATGACTTCGGCTGCAGAAGCAAAGAATAAATCAGTTAGAACAAAAGAAAGAGGATGATAGGAGAACTTACTCATGCTGCAAGGCAGATCGGCGGGAATAGAAGACAAGCCGAATATGTACATTACTCCCGGAAGGAGCAGCTTGTCGATATGGTAGCGCTGGCCGACCAGCCGGTCGGCTGCATGAAGGTAGGTCGGATCGCCCCTAAACTTGCTGAGCTCCGGCTGTGCTGGCATCGCCGTCTGCCATTTGATACGGAAGGTCGGTGGCTCGGGGAAACGCATGTAGAAAAAAATGCTCTTTCCAGTGTTTGTTGGAGCTCGGCATATTATCAAAAAGGACGAAACCTATCCTAGATTGGAAAACAAAAGTACCCCACTCGGCTTGCTTAGGGTAGTAGAAGTAGTGGAACACTTTGGGTCTAATGGGATGTTGTTCAGCTTAAAGAGAACTACCACCCCGCTCAGCAGCCTAATGGAGTTCGGGACTAGTTGGCCGAGCGGGATGCTAAAATAGTTGCACACTTGTAAGAAAAACTTATGTGGAGGAAAGCGTAGCCCGGCTAAAAATTGATCTCGAAAAAAGAGGACAGTGCCGGGCGGCGGTTCATGAGGCCGGTCGGTGGGGGTGGCTAATACTATGTGGTGGTCGGCAGGGATTTCATAGGTCCGAGCGAGGCGCAGCGTGTCCTCCTCGTCAAACCGGCTCTCCATGGTCGTGTACCAAAGACCAGGAGTGTCGGCGGTCGGCGGTCGGCTGGGAGGTGCTAGTCATGGTCGAAACACAGTAAAGAATTCGAGACAAAAAGAAGGGTTCGAACAAGAAAGAAAAGGTGGCAGACTGAAGGAGACAGCTAACAGAAAAAAGAAGAGGGAGGGAGCGAGGAAAAGGAAGGCTTACGAGCAAAAGGGATAATCGAAAGGGCCCGGGGAGCTGAGACACGAGGTCGCCGAAGCAGAAAGAACAGCGGGAAGTCGGAGGTCGACGAAGCAAGAATGCGGCGGAGAGAAGAGGTCGCGAGATTTATAGCGTTAGCCTCGAACGGCCTCAGCCGTCCGATTCAGGTTGTGAAGAACGAGGCGATCATCCAACCGCTCATTTCAAACGGCGGCTGTCCCATCGGAGGTAACGCCACCGCCATACGCTGACAAAAGCGAGATCGCCACGTGTCAGCAGAACACGGGTCGCATTTAATGAACGCCCCTTACTGCGTGCAGTACACGTGCTTGGCAGTAAGGGAGAGGATTCGGCATGGATGCCAAGGGAATACAAGGCACGCGCAAGACATCGCCGAACGGATGAGCATCCCCAAGCCTGGCCGAGCGGACTATTGTAGCGGCCGTTACTCAGTCAGATCGGCAGTCCAGTCAGTCGGACTTCGCCTCCTTCGACTAGACTTGAAGGGGAGGCAAGTGATCCAGCGGTAAGAACAGGGGACCCCCGTTCTGGGAAGTCAACGCCACGTGAAGTCAAAGGTCCAGGTGGTCCATCGGAAAAGGATGGACTGACCGGACGGTCAAGAGAAGGTCGGACCGATCGGCCGACCGGACGCTTGAGAGAAGGTCGGACCGGTTGACCAACCGGAGAAGAGTGGTTGATTGACCGGATGGCCGATCGGTGTTTAACTGACGGCCAACGGGCGCCCGATGGGAGTCGGGATTCCGGCGCTCGATTGAGCAGGAATGAAGGGCGGAGCGGAAGTCACGCTCGGCCGAAGACACAAGGTAACATACTGCTAACAGTCTCCGCAAAGCACATTACCTAGAATCTCCCAAGTAGACCATTATATATGTCCGGCCGGACGTAAGGCGGGGGCTGGCCGGCCGGACGCCCGACAGGGAGTAAGGGGAAAAGGACAAGGGATAGCTTTTTCTGACAGTGGGCATGTTCTGCGTTCAGGCCATACTTAAAATCCTACGACAGAAGGATCCGTTGTCCCATCAGAGACGTGCTCAAACTGTAGCAGTATGGGGTCAGGTAAGCTCCTCTGACAAGCCCACACTACGGTATGGGAAATGACACGTGTACACCTCGGTATGTGTGCACTCGCTTCTCCACAGCTCTATATAAAGGCCCTCACCCTTCACCGGAGGTACGCGTTCTACAATTTTCGGAGTCACTTCGTTGTTCGCTTACCTGACTTGAGCGTCGGAGGATCGTCGCCGGGAACCCCTTCCCGGCCCGACTTCTGTGCAGGTTCGCCGGAGGTTCGTACGACCAATCGGAGATCTACGTCAGCGACTCGGAGAGCGCCACGTGCCCAGTGTCCGTTAATTCAGCATTCGGACAGGATCAGTATCTAAAATATTAATTTAGTCCTTGATAATATTTAGAATATAAGCATGGAAATTTTTTTTATTTTTCTATTTGTTTATTTAAATTAGCATTTTCAATTTATCAAGCCCCTCTATTAAGAAAAGATTTTGCAAAGATTCTTTTTATTTATAAGTTTTCTTTTTTCAAATTTTCTTTTCTAGTTTTTAATTTGTACATTAATTTATCATAGATTTAATGCCAAAGTAAAGTTGATCAGAAGATAAGAGGCATACCTCACTTACCATGTCAGATCTGAAGCTTGATTCTCCCTCTGCTTCTTGCATTCGTCTAATGTCGCTCCCCCTTCATTGATGCTGGCTTCTGAGGAACTTTGTTCTTTGTGACTAGCCATCAACGCTAGTCTAGCTTATGCTTCTATTTCTAACTCAAATGACGAGCTTTCGTCCCAAGTGGCCTTGAAATTCTTGTGCTTGTTTTGCTTGGGGCCTTTGCTTTTTTCCTTTTTGAGCTCTGGGCAGTCCTCTTTTATGTGTCCTTCTTTTTGACACTGGTAACATCGAGCCTTCCTTCTATTTCTTTGATTTTTCTATTCTATAATTCTTTAAATTTATTAGACTTATTTTTTTTTAACTTTCTTACCATGTACGCTTCTTGGTCTCCTTCCAGATCTGGGTCTGATTCAGGTTCGTCCTTCTTGGTGGCTCTTAGTGCCAAATTCTAGCTTGACTTTACTATTGTACTTGCACATTGAGTCTCATATAATTCTAAAGTTGAAAACAATTCCTCTAGGGTACTTTTCTCCAGGTCCTTCGAGATATAGTAGGCGTCTACGATCAAAGTCCATTCAGGGGTTCTGGGAAAGGTGTTTAGTGCGTAGCGTATTGAGTCCCGATTTGTTACCGTTTCACTGAGGTTGCCTAGTCCGGTGATCAACTCCTTGATCTTCGCGTGTAGTTAGGCTACCCTCTCACCTTTTTCTAGATGGATGTTCGTTAACTTGTTCCGAAGAATACCCTGCCGTGCGAGCTTCGCTTCGGATGTTCCTTCATGGAGTTCCAGGAACTTCTCTCAAAGGTCTTTTGCTGATGTGTAGCTTCTGATGTGATTTACCTCTTGAGGCGGTAATACATCTAATAAGTGATATTCCGCTCTACTGTTGGCTACGAAATCACTTTGCTCCTTCTTCGTCTAGAGATATTCTTCTTTTTCTATGCATTGCTAATCTTTGGGAACTACAAAACCGTACTTGATTATTAAAAGAATTTCAAAGTCAATTTTTATAATACCTCCATTCAGCATTTCCAGTGTGCGAATTCCCCCTCAAACTTTGGTGGGATGAGGCTTGGTTCAACCATTGGTTTCTTTTCTTCTATCGGCAGTTAGTCTTTCTGAAGCGTTTTTGCTCTGATACCACTTGTTGGTCCTTTGTCGGCCGGCTAGAGGGGCGTGAATAGCCTAAAATAAAAATAAAACCTTTCTCATCTTTTCAAGCTAAATTAAGAAACATTTGCATAAAAAGTAACTTAATTAAAGAAATAAAGAGGTCAATCATTTACTTAGTTACAACCTAGGTGCTTGTTAATTCGAGGTAAGTAAAGCTCACTAAAAGTCTCCTTCAGGCGGAGAAGCCTCTTACAACAGTTGAAGCACTCAATTACAAGGTTAAATAGAAAGAGAATTGATTACAAGTGTTGTTCTTTAACTTCTAGAATCAAGGCTGTATTTATAACCTTAATCGGTGCCCCTTAAAGGGTTCCAGGCGCCTGGAGGGGGATAAAATTTTATCCCCGTCGCAACGAATCGTGCCACGTCGCATTTCGATAAAGTTTCTGGTCTGGGCGCTTGGAAGGGTTCTGGTTGCCTGGACTGGGTCGGCACATCCCTCCCCCCTGGGCATCTGGAGTAGGACTCACCCAAACTTATTTTTCGGCCTTCGAGTAGTCTTCCGCTCAGGTTTCTTGTCCCTCAGAATCGCCGCGCGCTTTGATAACATATATTTTTGTGCATTATTTTGGCTCTTATACTTAGCATTTTCTACCTTCTCGCCTGCTTAATGTTGTGTTTATATCATGATTTATGAATAGGGACTTATTTTAGACTTAATTATAATTTTACTATAAATACGATATTATTTCTTATATTTTGAATTTAGTTTTATAGGAAATCAAAAGAGCCATGGATTAGGGTCGAGTCGGATCGAATTTGGCTTGATTTGGAAGTTAAACGAAGGAGATCAAGATAAATTAATATGGACTGTTGATCCTGATTTGGAGATATCTTGTTCCTTCATTCAGATCTAAGTCATCCAGCCTTCCATCTAGATTTGAAGTTATGTGGACCGTCAGATCTAAAGAGCAAATCAACCTCAATTTAATCTCAAGATGAATGGCTCAGATGTAGATCCCCTTCATCACTTTAATCAAATGGTCAGATTTCATCCATCTCCCTTACAAAGATGGTCGGCTCAGATTTGAGGGAGAAAACCTTTAATTTCTTCTCATCACGCAAGTGTACAGTGGCTAGGAATTTTACTGTTTGCATTTTCCGCCCCGAAGCCCCGATCCTTTTCTCCCGAATGAGGACGATGAAGCCAACAGCGGCATTTTCGGCGGATCTGAAGTGACGACGATCACTGGGCTTCGCCGGAGAGGTTTATCCAGGAGGTTCCTCATCTCCCTCGCACCCCCTCTGAGTTCCTCTGCCGGAAATGGTGAAGAAAGTGACGGGTCTCAGTGGGCAGCGAGCCTCGGTTCTTCTTCGGCATTATTCCACCTCCCTGCATCAGTGTCAGGGTTCTCTTCTTCGTAATTCTTTCTCTTCCCAAGCTTTCCCTTTTGCGCGGGCTTCTATCGGACACGGTGGAGAAAGCAGCGACTTCGCAACAGGGCTTCGAGTTTGGGGGTTCATCTCCAATGTTCATCCACATCTCTAAAGCAACAACGGAGCTCGAGTCCTTTTGCTAGGCACGGTGAAGAAGGCAGGAGCTCAGATTCCAATTCCCCTTTGTCGAAGAATTTCCAGCCGGACTTCTTCCAAGCTCTGGCACCACATAACTCGAACCTGCCGGGCACGATGAAGAAGGCAGTGTAGGGTTGACACTTCTTGGATAGATTCCTTTGCATCTAGCAGATTTCGTTGGAGTGGTTAGGGGTGTAAATGAGCTAACTTGCTCATGAGCTATTCAAAACTCGATTCGATAAAAGCTCGTTTGAGCTCGTTTAATGAGACTCGTTAAGATAAACAAACCAAGCTCAAGCTTCATAATATTTGGCTCGTTAGCTCGTGAACATGTTCGTTAAGCTCATAAATCAACTTTTAAATAAAAAAATAATAGTTTGGATATTGAATTTATAGATTTTACACTCTACTTATGAAAAACATAAACAGATATATTAAATTTATTTATTAGAATAAAATTATAAATTTTAACAAGAATATTATATATATTTTTTAAATATATAATTTAATTTTTAATGAATATTTAAATTTATAATTTATATTTATTAAGTTCGTTTATGCTCGATAAAAACTCGAATAAGATCGTGAGCCATGAATATATTCGTTAAATAAAGCTCGAGCTCGGCTCGATTATAAACGAGCCAAACTCAAACATCCAAGAGTTTGGCTTGGCTCGGCTCAATTACACCCCTCCCTAGGAGTGGTATCTTTGGACGAAGTTGCACTTCCACTGCCGTTGATTGCATCTCCGACCAGCAGCATCAGCCATCCACCGAATTCAGGGGATTTCTGAGTGACAACAGTTTTCTTCCTCGGTGGTTCCGTGTGTGACAAGCGGAACACTTCTCGTATTTGATTGTGGAGAATTTGATTGGATAATTAGGATTTATTCGTTGTTCTTGTTTGATTTTATAGTTTAATTTACTTTCATGTTGAATGTTCATGTTTAGTTGTTAGTTACTTTTGTGTTTGATCTTTTATTATTTTCTTATGATGCATGTTAATTAGTTCTGGTACTTTGTTTAGTTCATTATGCATGATTGTTATCTTGTTTCATAGTGTGACAATGTGACACAACTTTGGCTCTTGTGCATAATTATGTTTTGTTAATTGATGTTTAGGTTTGTTTAGTTCACTTGCATAATTTAGTTTATGTCTTGCACTTCTATTTGTTATGTTTTCATGTTATACCATTTGATAGATATTCTTGTATCGTAGCATGACAATGTGATGTAGGAAAATCTTTAATGGTTAGTTAGGATAGTTGGTTAATTTCTTTACGCATGTTTCTTTTGTAGAAGGGATCCTTACAGCCTAAAGTGATATTGCGCTGTGAGTTCATTTTTTTTGGTTAGTTAGAGTTTCTTTTATTGCATTAGGTTTAGAGAACAAAACCCGAAAACAAAACCCTCTTTTTTTGATCCGTCTAAAAACAAACATCCTATCATTAGTTTCTTGAAGAGACGACTCAATTCTTTACTATACTACTTAGTGTAGGTTAAGGGGGTTCGGTTGAGTATAAAAATGAATTAATTTGATGTGAGTGAGTGGCAGTCGCTTTCCACTACAGATCACACATCCTTTTCATCCGCCAGCATACTTTTCCGCAGCACCTCATCCCTCGAACGCACCGAGCCCGTCGACTCTCTCCTGTGCCATCCTTCTCGCTAGCTGCATCTTTCTCTCGACTTCCTGTGCTTCTAAGTTCCTACACACTTAGACACATGATTAAAACACAATATGACCTAATTCTAACTTGGTTGATCATATCAAAATCTTCACGGAGTATTTACAGTCTCTATCCCTTCCTAGGTGTCTGGATCCCTCTTAGGCGCCTAGAAGTTGACATATACTAGCCAGCCAGAGCATGCTAACTCAGCTGCATGTGTGGCTGGATTCCGGCCATTTCGGACACTTGGATTCATCTAGTCGCTTGGACCTCTGAGCTCTTGGAATCCACCGACTCTGACCATTTTCCTGCATTATAGAGTTAACACAATAGACATATATAGTAACATAAAAGCATAAATAAATTGACAATCTTAGGATTATCCGATCCTGACTTTTAGATTTTGTGTGAAATCCTAAGTTGGATCGACACTTTCTGTTCCCTTCAAGGGAACACGTCATCATCTATTCCTCTCATGAAAGTTTACTTGCTTGTCAAACATCCAGTTTGGATGAACCTATTTGGACTTCTTGCTCGACATTCGATCGATCCTCTGACCTTAGGGATTCCTCTCGATGTCCAATCCCCCAGACCCATTGAACTGCTAGACGTCCAGTCTACTTCTGGTTGGGCTCGAGCTTGGCTCAAGATTGACTTGAAAAATTGAATTTAAATGACAAAATGCACTATACAAGCTACAGTAAGTTTTGACCACTAGCAAATCCAATGAAACCTTCTAGCGACAAATACTTTTTCAACTTATTATTTAATTTTAAAATAGTAATTAATTTAAATATTAAAATATTAAATTAGCCTTGCTTGATAAGGCTCGATGAGCCATCGAGCCAGTAGAAAATGAACTCAAAATCGACTCGAATATTAAACGAATAGACTCAAGTTCAATCAACTTTGAACTTTAACCGAGCCGCTCACAAGCTACTTGACTCATTTGCACCTTGCACCTTGCACCTTGCACCTATAGTTAGGGCGATCATGATCGGGCTGTACTATCTTTATTTGGAGAATGGTTATTGCAACCACATGAAAAGAAGAAATTGAATGCATGCACTTACCTTGCTTAATCAATTTATGTTATCATTACTTTAACAAATTTGTGATTGCATAAGCTAGAATTCCCAAATTGACAGCCTCGGTATCGATCTGAGTCACGATCGCCGGAGCACCTTTTCCCGCTCTGCCGAAGGATGCCTGGCACTGCCGAGCCATGGCGATGTCCTGGTTCAGCAACTGCTTCGCGGCGCCATAGTTCCTCGCCCTGATGTTATCCTCCGCCCTGGCCGCCGCCGTGCCCATGTCGTCATACAACTTGGAGCACCCGTTGAGGAGTCGCCTCATGTCCGGATCCCTGACCTCCTTCTTCGCCATGTCGTCGATTAGGAGCTTGCCGACTTCGCTGGTGTTGACGGCCAGGTCCGAGGCGATCTGCGCCAGCCTCCACGTGTCGGCTTCGGTGCTTCCGCGGTGGCGGTAGAGGGTGTCGACGCAGAACTTGTAGTTGACTCTAGGATCGCTCTTGGCGGCTTCGCTGCAAGTTTGTTCCACATAAGCTTCGACGAGGGGTAAGGTCATTTGGGCGTGGAACAGCAGGAGAGCCATGGAGACGGAGAGGCCTTGCGTGCGTTGTCGTTCCATTAGATCCTATCAACCCAGCTCTCTATCCAGCAGATAAGATTGTGCCTATGTGCTAGATATCTATCTATTTATCTATCAAAATTACTGGCAATGGACGAGTTGAATGTCTAGTTTGTAACGCATAACGGGATTCCTGCTAATTTATTGAGCATGATAAATGCCATTTAATTCGACAAATTATTTAATTCCCTCAAATTGATTGTATCCATTATATATTGGGGTGCAGTCTGTTTGTATGTTTACGACGTTTATGAACATTTCGTCTGCTAGCTATTAAAATGAGTAAATTTTCTACATTTTTTAAAAAACTGGATTATGATATGCCAGCTTGTCATTTTTTTATAAGAAAAAAATGGGATTAGAGTACTGCAGACTAAATTTTGACAATCTAAAAGAAATACTGGTTAATCAAGTCATACCAAACTACAATTTAAGGATAAAGTTGACCTAAAAAGGACTACATGAGCTTTTTCTTCCTTACAAAACTCTCTATTGGATCTCGTCTAATATATATTCCTATTCTCCAGTTATCTAGGTACATTCGTAGTTTAAAATCTCATTTGATCCTACTTTGACATGTCCGAGATTTAATGTTCAATTAGTTATCAAATTTAGATTATCTATTAAAATGCATAATCTCTCTGATGTTACTTGAACACTATATGTTTAGCCCATGTTGATCTTGTGACTAATATTTGTTATATTTTAAAATTTAATTTTCTAGAAGTTCACATTCGTATTAAGATTTTTGAGATGTGATGACAATGTCCATGATGGACTAAGATAGTGAAAATCTATAATGTTTGCAGAAAAAACAATCGAGGAGTTAAGAAGAAGAAAGGAGAGAGAACAAATTGAGGAGGAACACAAAAGCACAGAAGAAGAAATTTTCAATGGTTCCAATGAGTTCATGAGTTTACACTGTAAAGTCCTCTTGTGTGCTGAGAAAAGAAGCCAATGGAATGCAACTAATGGTATCAATGAGTTGTGCTTTAGACCGAGTACAGCATGGGTCCATTTTCTTTTTCCATGTTGTGCTCAGCCCGACTTGTGACATGCCGTGCTAATCGGCAGCTTGCCCCACAACATCTATCGAAAAAGAATCTGCACGGCTAGTACTTAGAAATGAATGAAGGATCAAAAAGACCATCAGAAATGAATACAGGATACTACTTAGAAATGTATCACTAAGTCCTCTTTAAAATTGAATAGGATAGTTTACCACCTAGATGGTGCAATGAATACTATCATCAATTATCTGGAAGCTCATGGTGCTCAGGTAGGTTCAGCTACCTGCAAAAACTTGAAAGCATTACCACTTAACCAATTTTTCTAAAAGCATCACAATGAGATGACAACATTGATGTATAGAGGTTGTTCCTTCAATGATTGAAAAGAAGCCAATCAGCAAGGCAACAGAGTTTAGGAAGGCCAACAACCAGGTCCACCACTTTTAGTCTAAGATATAAAAACTATGGCTTGATGAAGAAACCTCCGACCAATGCAGTTTAACCACCACAAAAGAAACGAGAGTTGGAATAGAATGT
Source organism: Zingiber officinale (assembly GCF_018446385.1). NCBI lineage: Eukaryota > Viridiplantae > Streptophyta > Magnoliopsida > Zingiberales > Zingiberaceae > Zingiber > Zingiber officinale. The sequence continues at coordinate 142,844,728 of NC_055986.1, forward strand.
CCTTCTACTTCTTGTTCAAAGCCTTAATTGAGGAATTTTTAATTTGAATTAGCCCTCATTGGATGTAAAGGCAATTCCATAAACATCATGCTATGCAAACTGAGAAAGCTGTTTTTCCGAAGGTTAGCTAGAGAGGATGGCATACAAGAAATACATATGAACGTATACGTTGCAAAATTTAACATACAACAAAAAAGTTTAAATGAAATTATATTGTGCATTCTAGTGGATAATGGAGAACATGATACACTAACTGTGAAAAAAAAAACCAAGGGAACTTCAGGCACAACCCTTTACGTGCTGAAAATTGAAGCAGACAAGATGACTCTTTTAGGAGCAAAAATGCCCTGAAATCTTGTTTGATGCTTGTGCATAAGGAGGAGATTTACCCATGAGAGCTTTGATCACATGTGTAAAATCTGAAGCACCAAGATAGATTTCATAGAAGAAAAAAGAGTTTGCAAGCAAAAATTATTACGGATAACATAATGAGAAATTAGTTCTTGTCACCAATCAAGCTATCAGAATGATCCTTGATAATGTCTTCAATCCTATTTGCTTGAGAAAGAAAAAGAAAAAAAAACTTAACCTATTTTTTGTTAATGTAAATACTAAATAAGAACGAGCTGTTAGTAAGATATTTGGTAAACGTCTCAATTTAAGTCAGAGAGATGGCTAACTTTGAATTGAAGAAAGTAAAGTCTAATTATCAACAAGAATCCATTAGTGTCATCCCAATAGATGTTTAAGAAAGTGAAAAAAAAATTGTGAATCAGAACTTATACTAACAGAAGTTAAAAAGATAGAATATGATTCATCATTCAAATTTCACATTTCAACAAAATACAATAGCATCATGGAACCTTTTCCTAATCAAATAAATATTAAAATAAACCATAAAATGATCGTGTTTCCCAGTTGAGAAAAGGTATCTTCATCCAAGAAGATATTAGTAGCGCTTTTCTAAAAGAATAATGTAGGTTTAAGCTCATGGAAATCAGAATTTCTACGACGTTTCTGCATATTAACTATTTACAATGAAACTTGTCGTAGAATCACCAACTTTCAAAGTTTGCAAACCACCATTAAGCAGTCACATTGAAGATCTCATCCAGAATGAGGCACCAAGTTTGTTAACGCCTCCTGAAAATTGAACTTCTGTGGTGCCTGTCTGCAGATACAGGATTAGTTGTTGAGCTTCGGCTTCGCCTTGAAGCAGTAGAATTTGACCGTGACAGCCTAAAGAATGAGAAGAAGTTAGAAACAGCCCGTAAGATCCCTCCACTCTCCCTCGACCTGCTGCGTCTTGAAGACCATGAGATCCTTCTTGGTGCTCCACTGTTGTTGAAACCACCATCCATCTCAGTATACACAACAGGAAATTCCGGTCTTGTTCCCCCTGCGAATCTCCCCACCGCAAAACCTCCACCAGGAAGCCTCCATATTGTTAGTCCCACAGTCTCCTCATCGTTTCCACGGGCGGCGGCATGCTCATCGCCTTCGGCTTCTGTTGCGTCCCTTGCCAGCACATCCCTTGGCATCTCATGGCGGCAAACGGGGCACGAGTTCCGGAGCGAAAGCCAGCGAAAAATGCAATCTTGATGATAAATGTGCTTGCAGGGCATCTCCCTGGCCTCGGCCCCGAGCTCGAACGGGTCCATGCAGATGGCACAATGGCAGTCTTTCCCAATGTGCTCATCGACGATCTCTATGATAGGCATCGATTCTATTGCGGCCTTCGACGCGGGTGGATACTCGCATCCCCCCTCAACACTGATGCCATTGATCTCGATCCGCGCGAGCTGCTCGAGGAGGCGGTCAAAGCCCGACCCCATCAGAAAATCCAAAATGCTTTCCGGCAAGGGACGGAGACCCGATCCGGTGCCGTCGTCGTAGTAAAGCTCGAAGCTGTTAGCGGTGGCGGTGACATCTTCACCGAGACGGCCGTTGGATGGGCTGCGGAGGACGATGACAGGATTAAAAGGGGACCGGTCTCCAGCCGACAGGCGGCGGTTGCGGTGGAATCTGAGCTCGGAGGACCGAAGAGGGCGGGAAGCCATATCGAAGGCGCCGAGGTCGGCTGGCGCAGCGTTAGAGGGGATCCGACGGCGGCGTGATTCGGAATCGTTAAGTTCGGGAGGAGGAGGGGAAGTACCCACCTCCTCGAGGAACCCTCCGTGGCAGTCGGAGCAGACGATGGCGCTCTCTTGCCGCACCCGGACGAAGCGGCTGCACTGGTAGCACCAATACGACGACGTTGAAGAAGACATCAAATCGGATAAGAACAACGGCAAAGATCCAATCTTTCTCCCCAAAACAAAAGAAAAAGGGGACACCGCCCCCCAAATTTCCGATCTTTCAAACGAATCCCTAAAACAAACAAATCAAAAGACTATTTCCAGCTGAAGAAACTCAAAAACAAAAATCACGAAAAGAAGGGAAATGTACCAAATTGCCAGCTCAATTCGTGATCGCACACTTGCAAGGAGCGGATGGAAGCTCAAAAATAACCCGAGACATGGGGAAGGGATTTGGGGAGGGCGATAGAGCGGGACCGGGACTTCTTATTATTGTGCGATAACGAAGCATCTTTGGCGGAGCTGCGTGAGCCTGACGACAAATATGTACGGTTCCCTAACGACCGTTAATTTCTCGTCAAGATTCACGCTACTATGGGAAGAAGAAACTAACGCCGTTAAGAGGAGCAACGTTGATAGGTTATTTGATTATTTCTAGATGAATATATTTCCTTAGTTTTATTTTATGGCCGTTATTTTATTTTTTAAAAAATGAAAAAGATAATAAAGGCCTTTAATTTTCCCCGTGAAGAAATGCTTTGTGTTCTCATCTTTCCTAGCTTTCTGATAGCACTTCACCCTTTTTCTTTCCAGAATTCAGACAAATCATGGTTGATTGCACATGAACCCATTGCTGTCGCATGCAGACGCTCCCGCTGTTCCATACGCTGCATAATACACTGCACATGAGCCCATTACGATTCTATCACACCCAATCGATTCTTGTTCCACAAGGATTCTCTCTCTCTCTGCCACCGCACCTTTGTCTCAGACACTGTTCTGTTGGAGTAGAGATTTCTCTTTGTTTAATTTCTTTTATTCTGAAGCGTATGTGATCTTGCCCTTTTCCACATCATCCATGTGTCCTGACTGAGAAAATGCAGGTTGACATGTGTAAAGCATAGGCTAACACATGCATAAGAAACTTTCAGGAGATGGAGAGCTGGTGTTTCTTTTGTCCTCTTCAGCTCCTGCCATTTGTGGGCCTTTCGAGCATGACTTAAAGGTGGAAGCCATTAAGTGCCTGAACACTGCTGAATAAGTCTTGTTAAGGAAGATAGCATTCTTTGAATTGTGGCAGATGAGCTACACAATGGTTGGTGTTTGTAATCTGAAGTACTGAACAATGAGGTTTAGTAGGAGGAGCTTATGGCTTTGAATTTCATGACCAATAGTTAACTAATATTTCCCTATGCCTTTGAATATTTCAAAAGCCATGCAAATTTTATAGAAAGATCAAAAGCTAACAATGTGTTTTGATTTGTTGACACCCCAAAACAGAGAGACTCAGGAGAACGAAGTGTGCTGACATGGATTCTTGAAACTAGAGATATTTGTAAAACTTCCAAATTTTAATGATGGTTGGTCGGAGCAGGAAAAGCAGTTTGCCAAGCCCACCTACTAAAAAGAGCATAAAAATTGGTATAAAGAAATTAGAGGGGTTTTTTTTCATAGTCATTTTCTTTTATATGAATTTAAAGGTTGGATCATGATTATTGAAGATTGAATTTGGTCAAATTAATATTTGATATATTTAAATAGATTCAATATGAGCATTTAATAGAGACTAGTCCATAATGTTTGAAAAGATCAATTGTTTTTCATTCTACAACAGATAAAAAAAAAGAAAGAAATAAAACATCAAAAAACAAAGCAGGGTCAAGTTTGTCGTTCAGTGTTCAAAATGGCCAAACCTCCACCTTCAATAAGTTATGTGACCGAACTTCATTAGGTGAACTAGATCAATAAAAACCCATTTAAAAAAGGATATTGTTCATATCTAAGATTGTTAGACGATGAGCCACCGGTAAGTTGTCTCTGATTATCTCTGATGTTGATAAAATCACTGATCACTAAGAGGAGGAATGGGCAATAAAAGATGCTCGCTGAGCGTAAAAAGGAGAAAAAAGAGAGAGAATGAGAGTTGCAATGGAAGTCAAGGTGTCTTAGCTAAGCCATTTCAATGCTAAGTCAGATTTTAGGTGAAAGAGATAATGTAAGAGAAGAACAATGAGTGTGTAATGGTTTGCGTATGTGTACTCATGGATATGAGCACCTTTTATAACTCTGTTGAAATTATATTCTCTGTTCATTAATGGAATGTCGTGTCATAATAGAGGAATATCACATTATCGTATCTTCATACATCACTCATATTCTATATCAATATAATCATATTGCCCCATATGCCCTAACACCCTATATGTTATCCCACGTGCTGTATTAACCCTAGTATTGGCATAAGCACATACGGTATAGAATTACTTGGGCCAAAGGGCTTGCCTTGCTAATCAAAGGAGGACTAAGTCGAGTCGGTAGGGATAATCTGTTGGACAATTTACTGGAGATTTTGGAGAATTGGCTGAATTTAAATTATGAAAAATGATATGCACAAGGAAAAAAACTCAATGAAAACCTCAAGGATAGACACATAAAATGATGGAGCCCACAAAAAGTGAAATGGTGGGCCATGACTTTATGTGTCTATCCTTGAGGTTTTCATTGAGTTTTTTTCCTTGTGCATATCATTGCTCTTAAATTATACCAAATTAAATTCAACGTATCTGTCGAAATGACTTTAGTTGATAATCTCAGGTTGTCAGTGGAGACTGGTTTCTGTCAAGTGTTGAGTATAGACCGCTCAGTGGTCGAGCGGATAAAGCAGTCGAACAGGCAAATTAGCCGAGCAAGAAGAGCGACCGAGCGGGCAAAGCGGCCATGAGGCAGAGCAACCAAGTGATAGAGCTAGCAGATTGGCCAAGTAGGAAGATCGGCCGAGTGGGCCCAACGTCCGGGAGACTGAGAGGTCGAGCAGTGGAAACCGCCAAACGTCGAGTCTTAGTGGACGAGTGGAGCAGAGTCGCCTACCAGGTATAGCTTCCGAGCGAGCAGTACAACACATTAGCTGATCAGGTCATGGCATAGAGCAGCTGAGTGAGCGAGCGGGCAGAGCACTTGACCGGGTAGAGTAGCATAGCAAAGTAACTAATCAGGACAAGTGGCCAATTAGGTAGAGTAGCTGACGGGTTAGTGCGGTTGAGCGGGTAGATCGAGCCGTGAGGCAGAGTAGCCCAGTGGCAGAGTGACCGAGTGGATAGATCGACCGAGCAGTAGATCAGCCGAGTTGCAAAGTGGTTGACCGGGTTGAGTAGCCTGTTGGAATATATACTAAAAGCCTAGCTTTTTGTATAAACATTACTTAGAAATAAGAATCACATTGGTCAAATATCTACATTTATAAGCTAAGTGTAGTTGTTCAATTAATTTATATTGTAGATAATATAGTGTGTGGTGTTACACACAGAAGATCATGTTATCAGTTCCTTATAAATTATAAACAATTACTCACGACTAAAAATGGATAGGAACAAACCATTGGAATAGTCGTAGTCTAATTTGGTATTAGTTTATCTTGACTATAAAATTACACTAATGCACTATGAGTGTATTGAGTAGGATCATTTAAGGTAGTTTCTTTTTATATTGACTTAATAAAAGAATAAGACCTTTGTTATTATGGAAGTGTGTGCTCTTAATCCCGATATAATAACAAGCACGTGTACTTAGTATTTATTTCTTTGACTTATCAAAGGGTGATATTTAGCTCGATAAATCAAAAGGCCCGATAAGTTGGGAAATGATATTATTTATAGTGTGTGTTGTTGATTATAGAAGGAAACTGTGTCCTAGTAATCTAGGTTGATAATGTCCCCAAGGGGAGCTCATAAGGATTGTCATGTAAATCCTGCAGGTGGACTTAGTCCGGCATGACGATAAGGTTGAGTGGTACTACTCTTGGAATAAGATATTAATTAAAGAGAGTTGTCAGTAACTCATTTAATTAGTGGGCATTCGACATCTTAAACACAGGAAGATTAACACACTCATAATAAGAAGGAGCCCAAAATGTAATTTAGGATTGGTGCGGTAGTTCAATAATAATTCTTTAGTGGTATGAATTATTATTGATGAAATTAAGTTGGGTGTTCGGAGCGAACACGGGAAGCTTAATTTCATCGAGAGACCAAAACCAATTCCTCCTCTCGGTCTCTATCGTAGCCTCTTAAATATTGAGAATTATACTCACCTATACCCACCTTCTTACCCAACCTTAGGTGGCCGGCCAAGCAAGCTTGGAGTCCAAGCTTGGGCCGGCCAAGCCAAAGGCTTGAGCCAAGTAGGGTGGTCGGCCATAGCTTGGAGCCCAAGTTTAGTATGGTCGGCCATATAAAATAAAAGAATTTTATTTTTAAAATCTTTCCTTATGTGGAAGCCATGGTTTTAAAAGAGAGTTTAAAATTTAAATCTTTCTTTTTATAGTTTTCTACAAAAGATTAAGAGAAAAGATTTGATATTTTTCCTTATTTGTAGTTAAAAGGAAGATTTTAATTTTTGAGAAAACTTTCCTTTTTTGTAACCATTTAAAATAGAATTTTAAAATTAAATCTTTCCTATTATAGTTTCTACAAAAGATTAAGAAAAGATTTGATATCTTTCCTTATTTGTAGATTGAGAGGAAGATTTTAATTTTAAAGAAAAATTTTCTTTTTGGAAATCATCCACATGTTTTAATAAGAGAGATTTTAATTTATAAAATTTCTTATTATAACCAACCATGAAGGAAAAATTAATAGAGAAATTTTTATTTTAAAAATTTCCGGAAACAAATAAGGAAGTTTTAATTTTGTGTTTAAAACTTGCCTTATTTGGAGCAATTAAAGTGGTCGACCATGATAAAGGATTAAAGGAAATTTTAATTAAATTTTCCTTTCATTGGCAAAGAGAATAAGGAAGTTTTTATTAAAACTTTCCTTATTTGCCAAGACTAAGGAATATAAAAGAGAGGGTATAGGTGCCTCACCTAATAACCTATCTTCTATTATTCCTCTCTCTTTTCTTCCTTGGTGTGGCCGGCCCTAATCATCCTCTCCTCTCTTCTTCTTATGGCTGAACCATATCATCTCTAGGAGTTCTTGTGGTGGCCGAATTTTGCTTGGAGAAGGAGAGAAATGAGGTTTTGCTCTTGCATCCCTTGGAGCTTGAAGGTTGGTGGTCGAAACTTGCAAAAAGGAAGTTGTCTTGGTGGTTCTCATCTCGGTAGATCATTGTCCACACAACGTTCGAGATAAGAAGAGGAATACGGTAGAAAATCAAGAGGTTGCTGCTTACAAAAAAAGGTATAACTAGTAATTCTATTCCGCATCATACTAGTTTTCTTGTATATATTTGAAATATCAAACACAAGAGGCTAGTGATTCTAGATTTTCGAATTTGTGATTCGAAGTTGTGTTTTTTGTTTTTTCGATCTTGTGATTCGATTGTTCTTTTTGGTTAAACCTAGTGTTACTATAAGGAAATTAAATATTTAATTTCGTTAAGAGGCTTTGTCGAGGCAATGGTGGATGTTCCCATACCCAAGAAAGTCAAGTGTCTCGCCATGTTTGACCTGTGAGCCGATTTCCGAAATAAATATTTAATAGAATTTGTAACATGGGTGGAATTGGATCAATAATATTAAGTATTGTTTGCGATCCAAGTCTAAATCTCTAAGAACAGATAAGTTAAATTTAGAATCAATAATGTTAAGTTCCGTTTGCGATTCCTAATTTAATTTCTAAAGAACACAATAGGTTGTTAGGAATGGTTCAGGACTTGTATAAAATTTTTGTACAGGGGAACCGGTACGATATTCCGAGTATCAACCAATATAGCCAACCGGACGTAGTAGCAGATTAGTAGAAGGCAGGGCAGCCTAAAGGCAAAGCGGTCGAAGCGACAGAGTGGCCCCGAGCAGGTAGAGTGGAAAAGCGTGCAAAATGGCTGAGCGGGCGAAGCAGACCGAAGCTTGCGATGGACGCAGTTTCTTTGAAATAGATTCACCCCATCTCTGGCAATGCTTCAAGATTTTCTCAGATTGTCTGTTTCCTAGGATACAACGGTTAACCGTGATGCACACCAAGCACTGGTGGTCATGGTGAATTGAGAGGTATGAGAGCTTCAGCTTTTCTGTGTGTATCTCTGCTCAAGACCATGGTCTCTGATAACCATGATGTTGTTATATTATTTTGATTCATAATGCATGTTTTAATGGTTTATTCATAGCTTAAACTCACATTTACATTACAATTTGTATATTGCATGTGATCTTGGACCTAATTGCAAATTATTATGGTATTTGATGCTAATATTCAATTATTATTTTGTAGGCATCAAAAGGGTCATGGACCCGATCAGATCATACCACATTTGGGCTCAAATCAAGGGCTAAACAAGTCGATCAAGCCTTCGAGCGATTTGGATTGTCCATTGAAGATCAGAGAGATCTGAGCCATCCGTCAAGGATCTGGTCCATCCAAGCTATGAGAAAGCACATCACAGCCGTAGATGAAGATCCAAGGGTTTTGATCCGGATTTGAGTTCATCCAGCCGTTGATCAAGCTCGAAACAATCTGGACCGTTCGATCAGATTTGGGAGAGTTTAAATAACGAGAAGCTACAGTGGCATCTTGGGAGCTCGGCGTGTTCGCGACATTGCTACTGTTCACCTTCTTCTTCTCCGCGACACCGCAGTTCTCATTCCCAACTTCCAGATCCGTGAGCAATCCTTCTTCATCGCCGACGATCTCCTAGCTTCTGGCGTCATCGTTCGAGTCCAGAGAGTGGCGAGAGGCGTTCCCAGTCCGCGAGTTGAAATTCTGATCCACACTCACAGAATCGAGAGGTGTTCCCCAATCTGTGATTTTCATTAACCGGCGAAGCTCAAGAGGTGTTCCCAGTAGCTTCATAGTATTAGTTGTAGTAATAAAGATTAATAAAGATTGGAACTCAATTAAACTAAAGAATAGAGTTGTAGTAAAAATAAAAGCAAGGAACAAACTCCCCTCAATTTCGAGCGGTTGAAGAAGATTTAGAAGTAGAATCCACCCCGGACGTGGAGTAATCAAAGTTCCACTCAAATTCTTTTTATTCATCATTTTTCCCTTTAAAGCTTTTTCTGGAGGTCAAAGGCGGTTCAGTTTAAGTACCCACTCCGGAAGCTTATTTTCTCCTACAACATCAATAAAAGAAAACTCCTCCCACACACATGTGAGATAAAAAGAAAATAGGAGAACATTAGTGTGGGTAAAAGATATTTCAAGAAATGAATCACATCTAATAAAGTCAACAATTGGTACCTCTATGAAATTTTCTGATAAATCACAAAAAAAATACTCACCTTGTCATGTTGAAAGGTACCCGGAGTGGTGATTATTACCTCCTTTTCATCAAGCAATGATGGTTCAGGTTCTGGTTCTAGTGAACGTACAACTTCATGTAGTGATTCTTGGGTGTTTGGCTCCATAGCACAAGTCTCTACACTCTCTTCATAATGCTTCCAATAAGCAATCCCTTACACTTAAATCATCTTCAACATCAATACCTGAATCATTTCAAACATCTAAAGCAACCATATCAGTAGAATCAAAAGTATGATCAACTACATTATCACAACAATAAAAAGTACTTAAAGAATCTAGTGAAGTAGTAGATGCAGTGTCAGGCCTGACAAGAGCTCCACAATCCAACTCCTCACTGGCGTTTTGTGTTTGTAACTGAATAATGGATGATGCAATTTGATCCAATTGTAACTGTATGTTCTGTATCCTTGAGAATTATTGCTCTTGATGCTCGCTCATTTGTTGCATAATCTCCCTGAGTTTCCATGTTGACTCATCCATCTGAGGATCATTTTGTTAAAAAGGATATGGCGAAAAAGATGTTGAAATCTCTTGAAACCCATATGAATTCTGGTAGCTAGGTTGGATATGGTTCAATAAATTGTCCTTGTTCGTTTTCACACCTGAAACATGAATTATATTGACAGTAGGAGAGTTTACCTGTTCCCTCTTCTGGGAGTGCGTCCTCACCTACTCCTCTCAGGAGAGTTTATCTGTTGCCAGATCGGTCCCCCAGACCGACTGAACTTTTTCTTAGCGTCCAAGTCTTCAGGACTTTTCCGCTGGATGTTCGATCCCCAACCCATCCAGTCTTCTACATACTTCGCGACCACCAAGACTTTCACCTAGAGTCCCCGACTCTAGGGTTTCGCCCAAAGTGTTTAACTTACCAAGACTTTCCACCTAGGGTTACCACCCCTAGGATTTTCCACCTGCCTAGAATCACTAGGACTTTTGCCTAAGTACACTTAGGACTTTCTTGCACACTTGGTTCAACACTTGTTAGATCACAAGATAACTTAACTTTGAACCCTTTGCCATTATCAAAACACAGGTTTGATCGTTTGATGCTACCCGTACCAACAATGTTCCCCTTTTTTATTATGGCTACATAATTCAAAGTTAAGTAAAATATATAGCAATAAGTATGAATGAAAATGCAGAGTCTAAAGACATGCAGAATCTAGAACAAGTTAATTTTATTTGTTAGCTCCTCCTTAAGTTTCTCCTTTTTTTCTTAACTTTAGCTTCTCTCCCTCCTTTTTTCTTAACTTTAACTTCTCTCCCCATTTGACATATATCAAAAAGAGAGTTTAGTTAGCTTAACATAGTATTTTCTTAGCTTAAAAAGATTTTGATAGCATCTTAGTTAGCTTAAAAAGATTTTGATAACATCTTAGTTAGCTTAAAAAGATTTCGATAAGCTTTAAAAAGATGGAGAAGCATAGTTTGGAGTTTTCAAAGAAGAGAGAAATAATTTCGAAATTAAAAAACTTTAACTTTTCAAAAAGGAGGTTTAACTTTGAAAGTTAAAAAAAACTTCTACTTTTCAAAGAGAAAAAAAATAATTTTGAAATTAAAAAACTTTAACTTTTTAAAGAAAATAATTTAACCTTTTTTAAAAAAACTTTAATTTTTCAAAGAAAAGAGTTTAATTTTTTAAAAAAAAACTTTAACTTTTCAAAGAAAAGAGTTTAACATTTTTAAAAACTTTGACTTTTTTAAAGAAAAAGAGTTTAACTTTAAAAAAAAACTTTAACTTTTCAAAGAAAAGAGTTTAACTTTAGAAAAACTTTAACTTTTTAAAGATAAAGAATTTAACTTTAAAAAAACTTTAATTTTTCAAAAAAAAGAGTTTAACTTTTTAAAAAACTTTAATTTTTTAAATTTAATTTTAAATTTTCACTCCCTCTAGATTAATGCCAAAAAAAATTTAGTGTCCTAGAGTCCAAGCATGAGTGTTTAAAGTAAAAAAAAAACTTCAACATAAACTTTTTCCTTTCCTAACAAAATGTCTAGCTATTTACCATGAGGTAGTAGCTTTCACTTGGTTAATCAAGTTAAGTAGGTGTTCTAGTTAGTTTGACTAAGCATGGATAACTTAACTTGATTAATTTGATTTTGGTATTTATTACCCAGACTTATGTCGATGTACAGACATAAACATTCTGAAGTCCAGGTAATACCTTATGCATCTCACACCATTCTAAGTGTTTTTCATGCACAAGCAAGGTAATCCTAGTGTGCTTGTGAGATGCTCTAGCTGAAACCTAGGGATACATGTTTTCTAGGGGGAAAGTCCTAAACTATTTCCAAACTTTGAAAATACTAATATAACTAGGAGTTTTGAAAATAATTTTCCTAAAATTTTAAAACATGATTTTGAAAAAACTTAATAAAATGAGTAATTTTCAAAAACTTTAAAATCTATTCTATTGTGCACATACTTAATTGTCTTCTAAGTGTGCTAAACTCAAGTTCAGGTAAGGGTTTTATGAAAATATTTGCTAGGTTTGATTTGGACTCAACATAGTCAAATACAATATCACCCCTAGCTACATGATCCCTTACAAAGTGATGCTTAACTTCTATATGTTTAGTTCTTGAGTAGTGTATTGGATTTTTGGTTAAGTTTATTGAACTTATGTTAGAAATTGAGATTTTTGTATTTTTATATTCTAGTTGATAATCTTTTAAAGTATGCATCATCTATAATAGTTGAGATGCACATTCACTCATGGCTATGTATTCTACTTCAGTAGTGGATAAGGCAACACAGTGTTACTTTCTACTTGACCAACTTACTAGGCACTGACCTAGAAGTTGGCAGCTACCACTTGTACTTTTTTTATCTAGTTTGTACCCAGTGTAATCTGAGTTAGAATACCCAAATAGGTCAAACGTGTTAGTCCTAGGGTACCAAAGTCCTACATTTAGGGTTCTCTTAATGTATCTAAGTATTCTTTTTATATTGGTTAAGTGTGATTCTTTTGCACACGATTGGTACCTAGCACATATATCTGCTGCAAATAAAATATCAGGTCGACTTGTGGTTAGGTATAATAGACTTCCTATTGAACTCCTATAATATTTCAAATCTACAGGTCTTCCTTCTAAGTCAGAGTCAATTTTAATATTAGTTGTCATGGGGTATTTATATTTTTAGAATTTTCTATTCCAAACTTTTTAATTAATTCCTTAGCGTATTTGGTTTAAAAAAATATGAATTCCTTCTTTTATTTGTTTTATCTGTAAACCTAAGAAAAAATTAAGTTTTCCTACTAGGCTAATTTAAATTCATTTTCCATTACTTTAGTAAATCCTTTTAGGAATTTAGTATTTGTTGAGACAAAGATGATGTCATTTGTAACGATCTAATTTTCCCTATTTCAAGTTCTAAAAGTCCATAAAAATATTTGGAAATACTTTTAAAATATTCTAGAGATTTTTAGGAATTTTTAGAGTATTTTTACGTAATTTTTTGAGGTCGTTTAGTATGTTTACAAAAAGAAAGAAGTTTTGACAAAAAATATTGAAGGTGAAACTCGAACCCAAGACCTCCGGTCGAACCTGACACCAACCGGACAGAAACAACCAACTGGGCTATGCGTGGTTTGTTAATAAGTATGAAACGAGATATACATAAGTTATAGTAAAGGGCAAAGTTAGACCTAGTTATAAAAGAATAAGTTAAGAGGGATTAGGATATATTTTTCTCCCGAAACCCTTTCTTCTCCTCTGCTTCTCGCGTGCGACGGCGCCGTTCCTGCCGAGCGAAGAAATACGAAGCCCTAGCTTCGTCTCCGGCGGCCGATGAAGGTCTTCTTCCGGCGAACCTTGCGGATCCGAGCTCCTCTCGTCAAGAAGAGGCGCGAGCACAAGAAGAAGCCGAGTATTTCAAACCTCCGAGCCCTAGATCTTCTTGCTCTCCTTCGGTTGTAAGTCCAAGCAAATCCCAGTAAGTACTACTCACCTGCGGTAGGAGTTGTTTCGGGTTCCTTTATTTTTCTTTGATTCTTCCTTGCTTCCGAGGTCTAGCATGAACCCTAGAATCTTAATGTTTCACTGCACGGCAAGTTTGACCTTTCCTTTTCATGAGCATAGCATGTTAAGGTCAAGAAATTGTGTTCTTTGTTCTTTTTGAATTCAAAGCATGTTGTAGAGATTTTTGGTCCTATTGGGCTCTCTGCCGTGAGTCATAAGGGAAGAATATGAATTATTAGGTGTAGTTTTGGATGCCCTAATTAATGTTCCGAGTATGAACAGATGTTAAGCTCAGGTGGGAGCTTTAATTTCTTCCTTTGTTTCGGATTGTGATGTACAAAATTGTGGTTCTGTTGTGGGAAGTATAGTATTACCTTGGGTGTCATGAACTCATTGGGATTTATGATTTGCCATGGCAGTTTTCCATACTTGTGATTTTCTGTTACATCGTGATTCTTGACTTAGGAATCGGATTTAGCATGGATCACCTATATATATATATATGCTTGCTTCAATTGTTAACTTTTAGGGTAGAATTTCTGTGGTCATGTTTTCTTAGTTAGTTACGGCTTGGTTTTGGATTTTATTCCAACATTTTAGTTTTAAAATTGTTTAAGCACTGTAGGTTGGATTGATTTCAGCATTTCGGTGTAGATCTGTTAAAGCATTGTTACGATACCAAGCTTGAAACCTTTCATGATTAGTAAGATTAGATTTGCTTCTTTTGCTCTTATCACAGCATGTTTAGAAGGTTCAAATTAGCTTTCTTTTGCTCTATTTTTTTTAGCATGATTAGTAAGTTCAGATTTGCTTTCTTTTGCTTTTATCATAGCATGTTTAGGAAGTTCAAATTAACTTTCTTTTGCTCTATTTTATAGCATGATTAGTAAGCTCAAAGTTGCTTTCTTTTGCTCTATTTTATAGCATGATTAGTAAGCTCAAAGTTATTTTCATTTGCTATTTTAACAAGCATGAACAGTCATGTATTCTAGTGGAAAAATAAGAATCCTATTAAATACTTTTAGAAGTATTAACAAGTAAAAGAAAGAAAAAGAAAAGAAAGAGAAAGGCCAAGGCTTAAGTAAATTCCAAAGTCAAGACTTTAGGGATTTTGGCACACAAGGTGTCTATTAAAATGCCAAGGCATTTAAAGAAGAAGTAATTAAGATTATAAGTATTTTACTTTTAAGAAGAGGCTAGTACCCGACTTCACAAGGTTGTCGTTAAACAAATCTAGGTATCCAATTCCAAGGTCTTGGCCCTGGTAGACCAAGGTTTGCTCTTTTAGGATTGGTGGCTCGCTACCCCAACCTATTAGGGAACGCGCATAAGATGGTACTAAGCCTGGGCCCAAGAAGAAGTTGATTATTATTTTGAAGTATTATAAGTTTTTGAACAAGTAAAACGAGTTTTACATAAACATAAAGTATTAAAGATTAAGTTTAGAACAAATGAAATAAGTTTCATATAGTTCTAAAAATCAATAAGTTTAGTTCTTTATTCTACCATGTTTATCTAGTAGATGAGTAGTTTTTCATGTTTACCTATTAGATGAGCAGCATGATTAGCTATTAAAATTACATAAGTAGATTCATTAGTTTTTCTTTGCTATCAGTTTAACATGAGCAGTATTGATTCCTATTTTTAGTCCTTTACTACCAGATACACATGAGCAGTTCCTTTAGTATTATTTCCAGTGTTCAGTTTTATTTCTGTACACCATGAGTACTTTGCTATTAGATGAGTACATGCAGCTTTTCTTTTAGCATTTCAGTTTCAGAATCGTTTGCATTATTTCTATGCATTTCGAGTTTTTGTGAGATAGATTAGTACTTACTAAGCGTTTCGCTTATAGATCTTTTTTTTTTCCTCCTACTGCAGATAAAGGAAAAGCTAAAATATGAAAGGAAGACGACAAGGTGGTGGTGATGGAGGTGTGTGATGACTGGACTATGGAGAGATCCAGAGTTTGCTAGCAAATGTTCAGGACTTACCTGTTTAGAGTTTCAGTTTATGTTCTAGTTTTCTTTAAATGTTATTATGAGTTGAGATTGTAATTAAGTTTATTCCGCACTTGTAGTTGGGTCCTATCGTGGAGTGATATAGTTGTTTACTATTGCTAGAGTAGTTTCTTTCTTCTTATTGTGATTTTTATCACTGCATGATTGTGAAAAATATGTTCCAGCCGCCTGTGGCTGTGTATACATTGTTTGTATTATTGATTTGGTCACCGGTACAGGTGAGATTTTGTCGAAATTTTTTTTCCATGTGATTTTTAATCATACCGGTTAAGTAGAGTTAGTAGTTAAGTAACGGTCACTCTTAGAGAGTAGTAGTAGTAAGAAGAGTGGTCGTTACATCATCTACATAAATTTGAAAAAAATATCTTTGTCTTAGATATTAAGTATGTTGAAAGTCATTCATACCATGCCCTAGGTGCTTATTTTGTCCATATAAAGCTTTCTTTAGCCTAAAGACATAGTTTGGGTGGTCTAAATCTTCAAATCCTGGGGGTTGATTTACATAAACTTCTTCTTTAATTAACCCGTTTAGGAATGTAAATTTTACATCCATTTGGTATAACTTGAATCCCTTATGTTCTGCATAGGCTAGCGACATCCTTATGGATTCAAGTCTAGCTATGGATGCATATGTTTCGTCATAATCTATCCCTTCTACTTGGCTGAACCCCTTTGCTACTAGTCTAGCCTTATTTCTTACTATTTCACCTTTATCATCTAGTTTATTTCTGAATATCCACTTAGTGTCAATTATAGATTTATTTGTGGGTTTAGGTACAAGTTTCTAGACCTAGTTTCTTTCAAATTGGGTTAATTCCTCGTGTATTGCGATTATCTAATCTGGGTCAGGTAAGACTTCTTTTATTATCTTGGGCTTAATTTTAGAAATAAGAGATATTTTTGACTTAGGTTTCTATAGGATGATTTAGTTCGTACTCCTAAGGTTGGGTCATCCAAAATTTGGTCAGTTGGGTGATTAGATCTTATCCTAGATGGTCTTGTGTTAGGGTCAACACTTGATTCTTCTGATTCACTAGGTTTAGGTCTAAATTGATTGTCTTCATCATCATCTATTTTTCTTATATTTTGATGATTACTTTCATTGATTAAATATGGTGAGTCATTTTCTTCATCAAAAATTACGTTGGTTGTTTCTTTAATTTTTTGGATATTTTTATTATAGACTCTATAGGCTCTACTAGTTGTGGAGTATCCTAAAAATATGTCAGTTGTAGATTTTGATGTAAATTTACCTAAATAGTCTTTAGTGTTTAATATGTGCACTTTACATCCAAACACTTTTAGATAATTTAGATTGGATATTTTGTTACAATATATTTCATAAGGGGTTTTATTATAAAATTTATTAATTAATATTCTGTTTTGAACATAACATCTTGTGTTTATTACTTCAACCCAAAATTGGTTACAAAGATTATATTTATTTAACAAGGTTCTAGCAGCTTCTTATAACGTTCTATTTTTTGTTCTACTAGTTCATTTTGTTGGGGAATTCTAGGGCATGAAAACTCATGATTATATCCATTAATTTTACAAAATTTAGTAAATTTATGATTTTCGAATTCTCCTCCGTGATCACTTCTAATTCTTTTAATTTTGGTATCTTTTTCATTTTCTATTAATTTACAAAAATTATTAAAGATTTCAAAAGTTTCATCTTTGGTTTTTAGAAATTTTATCCAAGTAAATCTTGAGTAATCATCAATTATAACTAAGCAGTATTGGTTTCTGCTTAGTGATTTAGCTCCGTGTGAATCAAATAGGTCTAAATATAGAAGCTCAAGTATTGAGTTGGTTCGATTTAAGTTTGTTGGTTTGTGGGTTGACTTAGTTCGTTTACCTTGTTGACAAGTATTACAAATTGAATTTTCTAAGTTTTTAAATTTGGGTAAACCTCTAACTAAGTCATTTTGACTCATTTTTTAAATGAGTCTGATATGAGTATGACCCAGTCTTCTGTGCCACAACTTGATTTTCTCTTGTGTCAGTAGACACTTTAGTGGGGAAGTTGGTAAGTCAATTGTGTAAACATTATTTTTTCTAATTTCCTTAAATGTAATTTTTGGGTATTTAATATTTCTAATTACACACTTAGAATTGGAAAATGTAACTAAACAACTAGAGTCACATAGTTGACTTATTCTTAGTAAGTTAAAGTTAAATTTATCAACTAATAGGACTTTTCGAATAATAAAATCGGAACTTAGTTCGATATTACCTGTTCCGATTACCTTAATTTTTCCGTCATTGTCGAATGCAACTGACCCTATGTTCTTGAGTTTTAGTTTAGTGAACCTCAATCTATCTCTAATCATGTGTCTGGAGTATACACTATCTAACATCCATTGGTCCAAATCATGATGTTCCTACACATAAAGTATTTGATTTGGATCCAATTTTAACGGATTAAAGATAGTTTGATTAAATTTAACTCCTTAATTTTTCATCTCACCCAGTCTAGATTGTCAATCATGTTATACTTATTGGTGATTGTGAGATGGTTAATTTTTGTTTATCTTAAGTTAATTTGATTTGGGTTTGGCTTGAATTAAATTTAATTAAGTTTGAGTTTAACTTAATTTTTAGTTAATTTTAATTTTAACATAATTTTAAGTTAATTTAATTTAAGGTTAGTTAATTTTAATTAAATTTAAAGTTAGTTTAATTTTCATTTAATTTAAAGTTAGTTTAATTTAAATTTAAAGTTAGTTTAATTTTAATTTAATTAAGTTGAATTTTAATTTAGGTTGAATTTTAATTAAGTTGAATTTGAATTTAGTTTAATTTTAATTTTGGTTGAATTAAGTTGTCAACTAATTTAAACCTAGATCCATCTCACCCAATCTAGATTTTTAATCAGGGAACCTTATTTGTTTTGTGATATGGTTAATTTTATCTTTACTTTAGATTAAAATCTAAAGATTTATTCACATTTGAGTTAGATTAAGGTTTAACAGTTAGTTAATTAAATATCAATTTTAATAATTGATTTTCAGACTGTAGCGAGACATTAGGTCTTCTTGGGTATAAGATCATCTACCACTTCTAAACAAAGTTGTTTTAAAAAATTTAATATTTAATTTCCTTTCTGAAAATCTTAGGTCTAACTAGTCAAGTGTGAATCAAGCCTAGTTTCTTATCTATCCTAATCTAAGAATTAATAGTAGAAAGGAGTAAAATTATACATCAAGGAAGTTTATCTAATGAATATGGTCTTTCTATTGGCTCCCCCTGGATCATAGCCTTGATAGGGTCTATCAAAGTAATGAATTTGATCCTTGGGGATCCAATATTGATCAAGTCCAACTTGATTAATCAAGTTAAACTTGGAACCCCATGCTTAGACTATTCTCCTATTTGTTCGATTCACAAGTGATAAATAGGATTTAAATTTATGCTTAGCCTTGTATCTAAGTCCGAATCGATTGTATATGGCTCTTTGTTTTCCAAGAATCAGATCAAGATTCTTAGAACCCAAAGTGAATCATTCCAATATATCCTTCAGTCCTTGATTTGACTTTTCAGATTGAAATTTTCTTCCTCAAGTTTTTGGACTTGAGTTGAAGTTCCAGTCTGAACAAATTCTGTCAAGGGGCTTGGGATAGTCACTTCCTTGAGGGCTTTGACCTCCTCTTGGAGTGACTGAACCCGGAGGTTGGACTTGGCTAATTTTCTTGACAAGTAAGAAATCAAGTTATGCGATCTAATTAAAGAGATACTTACTTTAGTTTGGGAACCTTCTGAACCGAATACGGATCCGTGGCTTCGCTCGGACTCAACTTCTGATTCTATCTTGGACTCGGATTCGATGACTTGATCTCGGGCCAAAAGTGCGAAAAAACTTGTTTGTGTTGGCGCAGTGGGGTCGACAAGAGGGGGGTGAATTGCCTGCAAGATTAAAGATACCCTCCTCAAGACTTTCAACTCCAAAGTATGCAATAGTAATAAAAGTAAACTAACATAAAGGAAAAGAAAGACTCAGCTATTTATTTGGTTACAACCAAGAAGGTTGTTAATCCATGGCAGTAGAAAAAGCACTGAAGAATCTCCTTCTCGTTAGACGGAGAAGCCTTTTACACACTAGAAGCTCGGAACTATTGCTAGAAAAGAATACAGAGTTGTTTTCTTAATTGAATAGTTAGATCTGAACCAAGGCTATATTTATAGCCTTGGTCAGGGAGCCCCGAAGGGTTCCAGGCGCCCTGGGGGATAAAATTTTATCCCCCAACGAATAGATCGTGGTTTGACCGCGATTAAGATAAGAAGGCATTCCGGGCGCCCAGACTGTGAAGTCAACCAGGTTGACTTTTTGTTTGGGCCTTCTGCTCCATTTTAGCTCACCTCGGTCCGGGTCTCTTCTGCTCCGACTCCATTTTCTTGGGTGATCTCCGCTATCCGGAATAGGGCTCACCCGAATCCAACTTCCGGTCTTCTCCTCGAGCAGCCTTCCTTCCTGGTTTCTCATCCCTCGAACGCCGCACACGTTCTTCTCGTCCACCGGTGTACTCTTTCGCGGCCACCTCGTCCCTCGGACACATCGAGCTCGTCAGCTCTCCCTCCGTGTCGTTCTTCTCGCTAGCCGCGTCTTCCGCTCGACTTCCTGCGCTCCTAAACTCCTGCACCATTAAACAAAGGGATCAAATAACAAGCAGGACCTAACCTAACTTGGTTGATCACATCAAAACAACCACGGGGTTCAACAATCTCCCCTTTTCTGATGTGCATCAATCCAAGTTCAAGTTAGGGTATCAAAATAAATAGTAATTTTAAAGAAATTACTAACTAACAGTTTAAGCATAAAAGTTGCAATACAAAGAAAGAATTTTAAAAAAAATTGACAATTCCTAAAATTCTCAATTTTCCTAACTCCCCCTTAATTTGTACATATCTCCCCCTTTGATCACAGCAAAAACAATGAGGTTAAAAAAAAAATTTGTAGTTAAAAATTTCGAATTTTTAAGAAAAGATTTTGCAAAAAAATTCTAAGTTAATTAAAAAAATTCTAACTTTAGAGGGTTTTTTTTTAAAAAATGATTTTAAAAGAATTTTCGCAAGAGAATTTCTCTAAGTATAGATTTTTAAAATAATTTCTAGAAAAAAAATTTAACTTAAACAAGAATATTTTCTGGAAATTTTTCTAAGTGAAAATTTTTTGCAAGAAATATTTTTCTAAGTAAAAAAAATTAAACTTTTACAAGAATTATTTAATTCTGCTTTTCAAGAAAGTTAATTAAACATTTCATTTCTATATTTGGCTTCCAGGCAATGGCGAGGTACCAGACCTTCTTGGTTATTGGAGCAACAACCACTTTCTAGTCAAAGCCTCATAAGAAAATTTACTGTTTAATTTTCTTCTCTGAAAGCCTTTAACTTTTAAATTTAATCTAGCAATGATTTTGAAATTCAGTAAAGATTCCTTCCTACTTGATTAATCAGAAACTTAGGGGGTATATAGTTTCTAGGAACTTTCCTAAGTTGTCCCTGATGTTTTCTAATATACCAGTTTAATTTCCTATAAATCCTTAGTTTTGATTTTGGAAATTTATTTAAACATGTATGATTATCTTTCAATTTCTCAATTTCAATTTTTAATTTTTTATTTTCTGATTTTAAATTTATTTAAAAATTTATTTTCTAATTGGTGCATTCAGACATCATCAATTCGGTAAGACTGGTACAAGTTATACTCCTTGGTTCAGCCAAATAATTGTTTCTCACTAGTTGGAGACATTGGGATGTCAAGAGTTAAATGTGGATACTAGTTATGTTAAGTAGTTCATTGGAGTGACTTGTTGTAAGAATTCATATGGTTTTATATATATATATATATATATATATATATATATATATGAAGTTCTTACTGTTGCCCGAGTGCAAGTTTTCTTCGACTTGAGGTATACAAGTTATCTTGGTCATGGAGACTTATACTTTGGCATCTTAAGCAAACATCTTTTGGAGGTGTGGACTCGAGATAATTGGGTATAAGTGGAAGTGCTCAAAGGTATTTGGATATCCCATAGAGGATTCACCACTCCTTGCGAGGAGATGAATACCCTATGGCCACTCGTTAGGATTATTACTCAAAGTTTTTGGCCAAAGCATCACATGTTAAGAGTATGAGACTCTTGTACACATGTATGAGTAATTTGAATCCACAAAACGAGGAAGTATTACTTTGGCTAGGTGTGATGAAATCAACCTAGTGGGGAAAGACACATACACCATGTCCTGAACCAAGTGGGTATAAGATGAGTGAAAGGAATGAGACACGACTCACAGTAACTGTTGAAGGGTTCAGAATTAGTTCTGAGATCAACTGTGATTTTCTAGTTAATTGGGGATCATAATGTACCATTATGTATCACTCATGATCCTTCCAATTAAGTAGTTAATTATGGATGACCAAGATAAATTGGGAAGCTATTAGGTCATACGTACTACGAGTCTTTAACAGACATAAAATAAGTTAGAGAATAGGATTTTCAGATTAAGAGATAAATATTTAGTTAGATCAAACATAAGACAAATATGAAAATATTTGTCAAAACAGAAGTGAAGATGTGTCACATCTCTTATCAAAGAGTTGGACCCTATTTGGTTTAGTCATGAACCAATTTGGTTTAACCATGAACCAACTTGATTTAGGGGGCGTTTGGTTCATTCCTAGGAATAGGAATCGGAATGGGAATCATTGTATTGTGGAATGGGAATGAGTATGAGCATGGATATCACTCTTAAAAGCAATGTTTGGTTAGTTCCATATTTTCTATCGAAATAAATCAAAATTTCCTTTTTTACCCTTAAAGGAAAATAAGAGAAAAAATTATATATGAGAGAAAGATGAATGTGAGAGAAAAATATGATGAAAGAGAATGATGAGAGAGAAAGTGTGATGCCAATGAATGAAGAGAGAGAAAGTGTGATGAAAAAAAATGAGAAAAGAGAGTGTGATAGGAGAGAGCGTGATGAGAAAAGATGAGAGAGAAAATATGATGTGAGAGAAAGTATGATGGGTGAGGATGAAGAGAGAGAAAATATAATGAGAAAAAATGAGGAGAGAGAGTGTGATGAGAGAGATTGAGGAGAGAGAAAGTACGGTGAGAGAGAAAGTAATATGAGAGAGAAAGTGTGATGAGAAAAAAGAAAACAGTGAGTGTGATGAGAGAGATTGAGGAGAGAGAAAGTATGATGAGAGAGAAAGTGTGTTGAGGAAAAAAAGGAGGGAGTGTGACAAGAGAGATTGAGGAGAGAGAAAATGTGAAGAGAGTGAAAGTGTGATGAGAGTGAAAGTGTGATAAGAAAAAAAAGAGAAAAGAGAGTGTGATGGGAGAGATTGGGGAGTGAGAAAGTATGATGAGAGAGAAAGTATGATGAGAAAAAAAGAAGCAAGAGAGTGCGATGGAAGAGATTGAGGAGAGAGAAAGTGTAATGAGAAAAAAAGAGTGTGATAGGAGAGATTAAGGAGAGAGAAAGTGTGTGATAAAATGACGAGAGAGAAAATGTGATGAGAGAGAAAATATGATGAGAGAGAACAAGGAGAGAGAAGTGATACGAAAGAATAAATAAATAAATATATTTTGATATTTAATATTAAGGGAGAAAATTTTAATTTTAGGTCAAGGGTATTTTTGGAATAAGGGAATATTTTGATTGATGAAAATGGGGTAATGGCTCATTGAAGGGGAGGTACATGGAAATGAGCTATTACCTAATTTCAAGGATTCATTCCCTTATTTGTATTCCTATTCCCATAATCTAAACATTAACAATGACAATCAATGATTCTCATTCTCATTCCCCACTCCTATTCCCCTAAATCAAACGCCCCCTTAGTTTTGAACCAAATCAAGGGGTTAAAATTTTTTAGTTAAGGTATAATGGGTTGGATTTGAGTTTTCTAATCCAACTCATTAAAGAGGACTATATATTGATATGGTTGAGAGTGAATTAATAGATAATTCATTATTAGCTTGATTAGGTATTAGAAACCTAAACTCAATACCTCTCTCTTCTTCTCCCTCTCTCTTGCCTTCGGCCACAACAAGAGGTTCTCCTCTTGTTGTCGTGATCTACCAAAAGGAAGATCTTCCTTTTGCTTCTTCTTCCTCTTCTTGATCCTTCTCCTTCACTCGTGACTAGTACATTCCGAAGGTGAAGCTTGTTCTCTTAGAGTTGTCTTGAAGAGCTCAGCGTGGATATAAATAGAGGCGAGGTTCGATAACATCGTAAAAGGTTGATGCCCTTCTCATTTCAAGTTATCCATAAGATATACTTAGAATAATTGTTATTTGATTTCGTTTTGTTTTAATATCTTATTTGCGTCATTGTATCTTGCATGTGTGTGGTATGTGTGATGTAATAATTAATTTATTTATCATTAAGTCTTCCATTGTACATGTTTACGAAGTGTGTTTTTAGTATACACCGCATCAAGCATATCCCAACACATTTAATTTTGAGTTTTTTGTTTGAATTTCATCAAAATGTTCTAACAGACATGCTTTAGATGAGTTTATTTTTAACTCATTATTGTCTTTTGTAAATTCACACATTTAGTTCGTAATTTACATAAAGATCTAGATAGCATTTTTATTACTTCATGAAGATGATCAGAAGGTAAGAGTCATACCTCACTTATGTAGGATCAAAAATACACTAGAAGAGAGGGGGTGAATAGCGTTCAATGCTTTTTTAAAAAATCATGAGAATATGCAGTGGAAAATAAATGAATGAAAGAAGAAACGCTAACACAAGTAGTTTTACATGGTCCGAAGCCTTCGATGACTTCTACTCCAAGACCCGCACTCACTGAGTATTTTCATTAGGAAATCACTATAAGCTCAAAATATTACAAGAATTTAAGTACAATGTAATAAACTAAAATGTACCTACAATAAGTCGAGTCTAAGCTTTAGTATTGGTTATTGGAGCATCTTTTCAACATCGTGGAGAGCTTCTTAGAGCAGCACATGAGAACAAAGTCAAAGTAATTGATATCATGAAGCTGATATTTGAAGGCCTTTTTATAGGACTTCTCTAGGCGCCTGGAACCACCCTTCAATGCCTAGAGTGTGCTGACGTAGCTGCATCTTGTCGAAAGTTTATCCTGTAAACTTTATCCACCTCTTGGAGCCTAGACTGGTTTAGGCGCCTGGACTTGACATGTGTTGGCCAACCAGTGAACGCCACCTTGGCTCATCGCACAGGTGCCTATCCACTTGTCAAGGCACTTGGAGCAACTCCGGGCACCTAGAGCCGCCCTTTTTCATCTTGCTTTCCTGTATCATAAGGTTAGATCGACCAACAATAATATAAAAAGATAGTAATAATGCATTTGACTATCTCCGAATTGTTCGGTTCAGACTTTGAGTTTTGCTGAAACTCTAGGTCGGACTGACGCCTATTGTTCCCTTAATCGGGAACACGTCCTCATTTGATCTCTCCTCTAATTGCTTTCCTCACTTACCATTTGTTGTCTCTTGCATTGCCTCTTAACCCACTAGGTATTCCTGCCGGAATGCACATCCAGACTTCATCCAGTCATCTGAAATTAAACATCCCGACTGGACTTCCTTCTGCCAAATCTCAATGAATCTAAACTTTATACCAACTATCAACCTAGCTGGACTTCACCCTGATGTTTCGATCCTCTAGAGCCATCAAGTTTATATCCTACACACTTGGTAAACAAATTAGATAAATATAACATCTAACTTTAATTCATTTATCATTTATCAAAATCTGAGTTTGACCATTGGTGTTAACTCCACCAACAATCTCCCCCTTTTTTATATAATGATAACCTGAGTTAAAGTTAAAAAAAATATACAAAAGAAGAATATAAATATGATTTAAGAGAAGTTAAATAATTTAACTTTTTTTATTCTCGTGATCATTTTAGGGTTTAGACTATCAGTTTTGTATTATTTTCTTACTTAAACTCTTACCCTCCCCCATGACATTCATCAAAATAAATATGTAAATATATCACACCAGAAATATAAGTTAAGCAAATCAGATAAGAATAATATTTTCCAGACCTATGTTAGGGAGAGAAAACAAATTTACAAAGTAAAGTTTCAAGTACTTTTTGAAAAGGTTTTGTAAAGGAGATTTTCAAGCACTTTTTGGAAACTTTCAAAGTAAACTTTCTAAAACACTTATCTAAAAGTTTTCCAAAAAAAACTTCAAGCATTTTTTGTAGTAATTTTTCAAAGTAAACTTTTAGGTATTTTGCAAACAAAGGTGAAATATTTTTCAAATACTTTCAAGGTAATTTTGGCAAAACCTTCAAGATTTAGACATTTTAAAGTAATTTCAAAATTTTTCAAAGTAATTTTTCTAAATACTTTTTCAAAAAGTTTAAAGTTAAAAAAATGTCAAATGCTTGAAAAAAAATTAATGTAATATTTGAAACACTTGGGAAAGTAATTTGTCAAAGATTTAAAAAAAATAATCAATTTTCAAAACTTTGCAAAATAATATTTGTTGGTACATGGTGCACCAGAATCGAACTTGAGTTTTGATGTTATCAAAGGTTCAAGTTAATTCTTGTTGTAATCTAATAAATTAACTGAGTGTGTAGGATATTTACTCAAACGGGAAAGTCCTAGTCACGGCTAGGCAGGAAAGTCTTAGCAGATCATGAAAGTCAGGAATGAAGTTCAGGTGGATAGAGGGCATAACACTTGGCAGTTGGACTCGATAGGTTTGGAGGACCTGATATCGAGGGGAAGCCCTGGTGAGTTGATCTGATGCTGAACTAAAGTCCAAATAGGTATGGAGGATCCGATGTTTAGTAGGTAGGTTGAGGTAAGTAACTGGAGTAGAGCGACGGAAAGGTCGTGTCCTAGGAAGGGGCAAACCATAGGTCGTTGATCCAACTGAAGAAACCAGAAGATTTCTAAGTTGAGATCAAGATAGATCTTACTATCTTCTCTTACTTATGCATACTATGTTAATTCTGTTTTGCAAGAATATTATTGTTATATCAAACTAACTCTGTGTTGCATAATCAAATTACCCTTTGAACTTTAAAGAGTCAAAACTTTTAACTCAGAACTCGAAATCAGTCTTTGTTAGTGGCCACACATGCAGAACTCAGAAATCTTCATTTGATCGAGGGTTCAGTTAATTGAACATGAGGTTCAGTTGATCGATCAGGCTATTTTATTAGTCGACCAAACAAAGGTTCAGTCGATCAAGCAGGCAAAAAAAGATAAATAGATCAAGCTTCCAAGCATGGTATCACAACATAACTGGTCGATCTAACCCAAGAATCAGTCGATCGAACCATATAAGAAAATGACAGAGAATCAGATCGAATCATCAATGAATGACAACTCAGAGTGATCGATCGAAAACTACCAGAGATCAATCGACCGAGCAACAAAAATCATGGGATTGACAGGATTGAATCAAAGCACATAAGTAAGGCGTGATATTCAGTCGATCGATAGATGGATCAGTTAACTGAAAGGATTAGTCGATCGAACAGGGGTTCAGTTGACCAAACAGTGCCTATAAAAGAAGACTTCGGGAATCTGAGCACATCAACTGATTTCTACGATTCCTCAATTCATATTGCGCTCATTAACATCTCATTTGCTCATGCAAGCTACTACAACGCTGGAAGGCTCATGGACAATGAAAGCTTCATTTCTATTCTTCTTTTGTCGATATATTTTATTTTAGTTTGCATCATTGTTATTATAAGAAGATAGTAGTGTGTTACTATCGTTCTTCCTCATTGTACTAATTACCTCTTTTTTGAAGGCTTTGGAAAGAGGAGTTTCAGTGGATTACCCAACATTGCGATCAAGGATCGTGAATCTTGAAGTAGGAATCGGCATACACTCCAAACTAAGTAAATAATTGTGCCTCTTTTGTATTGCTTCTATTTTATTACTTTCGTTGCTTACTCTAATTTAGTTTTATGATAAAGAAAATATTTTTAACGAATGAGATTCACACCCCTCCTCTCTCGTCTATTTCGATTCTTCAATTGGTATCAGAGCTTGGTAGCTCTGAAGTAACTTAATAGTTTTTCAAGCAATTTCAAAATCTTTTTCTTTTTCTTTAAAGGTGTTTCTTTAATCATAGTCATATACCTTTCTCTTTTATCTCACACTGCTAATCCAAGACAAGAGTCTTGGAAACCTTCTTTTGGTCATTTTTCTTTTTATAAGAATGACAAGTTCCCACCAAAAAGATTATAGCATTGTTCATCCACCACTCTTCAACAGATAAAATTTTAGCAACTAGAAATGAAGGATGAAGTGCTACCTTAAATCAGACATCGACTTATGGTTCACCATCAAGAAAGGGTATACAACACCAGTGAACAAACTCGGAGAACAACTAGATTCAGAGAAATGGAATCTGGATATGAAAAAGAAAGATCAACTAAATGCTCGGGCCACATACACCCTCTAATGTGACTTGGCGAATGAAGAACATGTTAAAGTTGGCTACTTCAATAATACTAAGGAACTTTGGGATAAGTTGGTCAAAATTCATCATGAAACCCCACGCTCCAAAAATAATCAAAAGTAATCCTATTTTAAATAATTTTTATAATAATAAAATGCAGGACAACGAATCATCCTCGAAAGAGTCAAACACAGAGGAACCAAAGCATAGATGCTTCATGGCACTAACATCAAAAGAATAAACTGACGAACTAGAATTTGAGTTCAAGTCTGAGGATGAATATGAGTCTGAGTCTGACGACGAGTCTAAAAGAAGCCAGGGATTCGCATCCTTTTCCAAAGATCCCAATATGATAACATTTTCTTCCAAGTTAAACTTACTTAAAGTTATAAAATGTTTGTTGGAACTTCAACTCAAGTTGTAAAACTCGAGAAATAAAATTCTAACTTGAAAGGTTAAGTGGAGTGACTCAAGAAGACATTGAAAAAGTTTGAATTGGATCCAAGTGTCTAAATATGGTACTTGGATCATAACAAGTCATGTACAACAAATTTGGACTTAGTTACAAACCAAACAAAGCAAACAAATCATACTTTTCTTTACTTAGTCAAAATGAAATAAAACCAATCTAAGCATGGGTCTCAAAATCATGTTTATTTGGTCCCCAAAAGTCATATTCATTTCTTAGATAGACCATATCTAAACTATGACTCAAGGGGAGCAAATAGAAAAATTATTCATCCTACTTGATTGATTAAATATGCATGCTTATGTTTAGATTTACTTTTAGACTTAGATTAGGATGACTAGAAATAAAAAGGTTTACCAAACCCTAATAACATAGCATCGGAATGGATTGGGATGATAGTACACTAAGAAAACGTTACCGAGGATATGTCTAGGCTGAATCATATATGTTCTACCTGGTGTACTGGACCTAGTGGATCTGGTCGTAGCTACCCCAATTAAACATAAGCTAGTTTAACCAAAATCTAGTATTAAGTTCATTGGATTAGTTATTTTTGGAAAGTTATCTTAGATGTGGTTACTCTAATGATGCCCATTGTAACTCACCATAGTCGAAAAACTTACCCTATAAACTTCTTTATGATGAACTCAAAGCTAAGTTTGAATCTAATCAGAGTCAAACAACTTTTTTCAAAAATTCTTAATACCTCACACTAATTGAAATAATAAGTATTAATCTTAATCAAAATACAAAACAATAATTAATTAATAATTAATCAAAACCTTAATCAAAACTAGATTAATTAATCAATAAATAAAATACTTGAAATTAATTAAAACTTAATTCAAAATTAATTAAAACTTAATTAAAAACAATTAAAATTTAATTCATGATTAACCAATAAATCAAGATAATAAACAAATTTCTTTATCAATTTTAATTAATCAAAACTAAAATTTTAACTTAATCTCTAACTCTTAATTAATTCAAACCTAATTAATTTTAACTTATTAATTGATCTTGAATATTTACCTAATTAATTCTTAATTTTAACTTAAACTTAATTCCTAACAAATTAATCAATTAATCCTTAACTAATTAATTATGAAGGGAAGCCCTGGTGAGCCGATATGATACTAAGTTGAAGTCCAAACAAGTTTAGAGGACCCGATATTTTGTGGGTAGGTTGAGGTAAGCAACTAAGTGGAGCGATCGGGAGGTCATGTCACGGGAATGGACAAACCCTAGGTCACTGATCTAATTTAAGAAATCATGAGGTTTCCAAGTTGAGGTCAAGACAGGTCTTACTATATTCTCTTACTCATGCATATTGTGTTAACTCTGTTTTGCAGGAATATTATTATTATATCAAACTAACTCTGTGTTGTAGAATCATATGACTTCTTAAACTTCAAAGGGTCATAACTTTTGACTCAGAACTCGGAATCAGACTCTGTCAATGGCCATGCATGTAGACCTCAAAAATATTCATTTGACCAAGAGTTCAGTTAACTGAATAGGAGGTTTAGTCAACTAATCAGGTCATTTTATTAGTTGACTGATCAGGTCATTTTATCAGTCGATCGAATAGAGGTTCTGTAAAATACCGGAAAATAGGCGAATCTTAATAAAGGAATTTTTCAGAATTTTTGGAGATTTTTCGGGAATTTTTCGGAGCTCGTACGGACGAGTTGACGGGGATAAAAATGGGGTCCGGAAAAGCCTGTTTAGGCTACCCGATTTAAGCGAGGAAAAGATTATATTTATATATATCCTTTTCCTTTTCATTTTCTTTATTTCTTTCATTTTCTTTTGTCGCCGAACCCGAGCCATTTCCCGCATCTCTTCCCTATTTCCCCGACGTCGCCGCACCCTCTCGAGCCCTAACCGACGCCGCACGGTTTCGCCGCCGCACACGATCCGCCGGCCGCCGTTGAGCCCTGCCGAAGCCGCTGTGCCCTCTTGCGCCGCTGCCCTCTCTGGATCGAAGCAACGCCGGCCCCCGCGACTCCCTCTTTTCTTCTTCCCGATACCTCGCCGGCCACTAGGTTTAACTTAGCGCCATCGCCCTCTCCGATTTTCTGTGCCGGCGACCGAGCCTCCCTTCCTCCCCACGGCAGAGCACCATTTCTTCCTTTATTGTGCCGTGTCTGGTTTAAATTTGGCCGAGCCTTCCCTCTGTGCCCTAGCATCTCCGCCGACGCCGAGCAGTGCCGACCTTCTCTCCACTGCCTTCATCCCGAATTTCCCCAGCCGATTCCTTGCTTCTGCCCTAGCCTCCAGCCGCGTGCCTTATTGATCTTGAAGGTCACAGATTGGTGAGGTTTTTACGTTTTGTGGGGTGTTTCTGATTCCGGCAGCAACAACTCTAATTTGGGCAGCAATTTTGTGATTCCAGCAGTAGGAACTTGCTGTGGGGTTGTGCTGTGGTTGGAATCAGTGGCTATTGGTTCTTGTAACGACTGTGAATTGGAGGTAAGGGTTTAAGGTTTGGTTTTTGGTTTTATGCTTTGATTCGTGTTGTGAGCAGCACTTGTGTTGGGTGGAAGATCATGCTCATTGAGTATAGTGATCTATAATTGTAGGTTCATTGCGCTGGTAGAGGATCGGGGTTCCACAGCAGCGGTGATTGTTTTGGCCATAATTTCCAGTAACATTCTTGCTGTGAGAAGTGAGGTAAGGTTTTTGGGTTAGGTTTATGTGATTGTTGATTTGGGTTATTGCCCTAATCTAGTGTAGGAGGTTTTTATTTAGCTATTTATAGGAGTGTAGCTAAATAAAAAGATTTATTTGTTTGTCACAGGACCTTGACGCGAGACGATAACTCGACGTCAGATTTGGACCGGATACGATCCTTTCTATTTTCGGAGGCGGGTACTTTGACTTATGTCTTTTGATATGCATGATAATATGTTTAACATATAACAGTAATTGTGTTACCTGTTTATTTCGGTTGGTCACTGCATGATTAGTACATGTTGTTTGTTTATTTATTCTGCACTACATATTATCTACCTGATCACATATGCCTTAGGTAGTGACCTAACCACATGCTCTGTTATATTCTGGATCTAGGGTTTATTTGATACCCTCTTCGATTTGTGTGCCATCTATTTGATACGTCTTCTTGTGGTACACACTTTGTATCTATTTATATGGATCATGCCATGTTATTCATGAGATTGCCATGTTCAGTATCATGCATCATGATTGCATGCTGTGCGATTGTCGGCTCTACTTTGGTTGAGCTCATCGCCAGTTACATGTACTGCACACATCACCCATGGATTTGTATATCTGGCTGGTGTGTGGCGGTTCTGCTGTTTGGCTCCGTTGGTCAGGAGACTCAGCGTGGTAGCCGGCAGTCAGTTCCGCTCTGTTTGGCTCCGTTGGCATTTAGGGTAGCAGCGTGGTAGCCGGCAGATGGTGGACTTTGTTTGGCTCCGTTGGCCTCTAGGGTAGCACCTCCCGTCATCGTGTACCGGGAGATGAGAGCATTGAGCTCCACCATTTATGATTTGGGGTCACAGGACAGGAGTACTCCGACAGCATCCCGTTTACTCTGTCATTGCACAGGAGCATTGATTTCAGAGTATGGGGTTGACATATGCATTTATTGCATTTTTATTTGCTTGTGATTGCTGCACTTATATGCTGCATTTGTTTGGATGCATTGATTGACATGCATACAGGATTATGACTCACTCGGTCTGACGACCTGTTACCTTTATACTTTGATCCGGTCAGTACAGTTATCTTCTGATTTCATTTCAGTTGCATTTACCCTCCTCATATTCAGGAGACTGTACGCATGATTAGTGTTGTCTGTTATTTGTTTTATTATGCATATCAGTTGTACCTGCTGAGTGTTGGACTCACCCCGCCTCCATTGTTGATATATTTTCAGGTTGAGGCTGTCCGGAGCAGTTCCAGTCGCTGGCCCCCCATCTGCAAGTAGAGCTAGTTCCCTACTAGGTTGTTATTTGCTTTATTTTGGTTTTTTTTCTTCCATCAGACTATGTTTTAGTTTGGTTTTGGATTTTATTTATGGATATTGTACGGATGGTTACCGTTGATGGACTTTTGGATGGTTTGTTTTTTTTATTCTACTATATGCCTGCCTGGACGGCAGAAGAGGTGAGTTCGTTGGATTTGAGCTTTACGAGTGTAGTGGAGTAGGGTGGATTTCGAGTCAGAGTCCTATTGTTATTGATTACTATTATTAACTGCGTGGTTGTGACAGCCAGAGGCTGAATATCTTTATAAACTGCGTGGTGTTTGTTTTTTTTTATTTTTATTTTGTTATCATTCCAGTCGCCTGTGGCTGAAGTATATGTGGTATGTAGGAAGTTTCATATTGTCCGTCGTACAGGGGAGATGCTGCCGAAATTTCTTCGGACAGAGACTCCTCCGGGGCGTGACAATTTAGTGGTATCAGAGCCAAGTTTTGCGATCGTTGTTTTCGTATTTTGGATATTTGGGATAACCTGATGCCAATTTATACGGTATCAGAGCGCCAAAGTTTGGCGATACTGGTTGGGTTTCCGTGTGTTGGATATTTGAGATTCATCTGATACCAATTCATTGGTATCAGAGCAGAGTGTGATACCTGCTTTTGTTATTTTGGACATTTTTATACTAGCCCTAGTTGCGAGACAAATTAGTCTGGGCAGTTATTTTGGGTTGCACGGATTTTCCGTCTCGATTTTGTTATGGACTTCCGTTATGGATTTATATGGATTTCCACTGTTGTTTTTCTCGTACGGAATTTCGAGGTCAATTTGGGGGCTGGACAGCGACGGAACATCTCCAGACAGCAATTAGGTATAGTGTCATTTTGGTAATTGTTTATACCTGTAGTAATATCTGTAATATAATTTAACAGGTATGAGGCGATCTACGCGTGTTGCCGCGAGACGTGGTGCTGGACGACCACGTGCGAGGACCACGGGATCTCTGGATACGCCAGAGATGCCCACTGTTAGTGAGTCTGTCAGTCAGGGACAGACTCAGCTGGCTGCGGACGCGTTGGGCTCTCAGACCCCGACGGCTCCTATAGAGGTACCTGCCTCAGCGGCACCGACAGTACTTACTCCTCCAGTATTTCCGGTACCTCCAGGGATACCATTGTCATATCCGACACCAGCTCCAGCTCAGTCTATAACGTATTCAGTACCACCGCCATCTGGACCTACTATGTACCCGGCATCAGCGACGCCTGTGCCCCCAGTACATACTGTGTACCCAGCCGCTCCTGCATTAGGGATACCGGTTGCTTCACATCCGGTACCAGTGCCTACTGTATCTCCAGCTGCGGCTACCTACCCTCACCCTACAGTGCCACAGACTGCTTATGCTCCCGTTTATCCAGCAGTACCGGGAGTACCTCCTCCAGTTTATACAGCGGTGCCACCTGTAGTATCAGCTCCAGGGTTTCCGCCAGTTCCGACAGCCGTTCCGACACACTTCATAGATCCTGTTGCGGCACGAGCCAGGATTCCGTTCTTGGCAGAGTCGATGAAGAGTCGATTCACACTCTTCCGAGGTGATCGAGATCCGAGTGTGGCTTTATCTTGGATTGAGACGATGGAGCGTACCTTTTTCTATATGGCTTGCTCCGAGTGGGAGAAAGCAGAGCTGGCTGCTTTCCACTTACGAGACGCTGCTGACACCTGGTGGCTCACCCAGCGTACTATCATCGGGGAGCAGAATATCACATGGGCCAGATTCAGACAGGCTTTTGAGAGCCGTTTCTTTCCACGGGCTTATCAGATTGCTCGTCGACAGGAGTTCCTGAGTTTGAGGCAGAATAATCGTACAGTGTCTGAGTATAATGCAGAGTTTGACAGATTGTCCAGATTTTGTCCAGAGCTCGTTGCTGAGGATAGTTCACGCATGCAGCAGTTTATACAGGGGCTGGATGGACATCTGCAAGTAAAACTTGCCGGTCTTGCTATTTCTTCCTATCTAGAGACGTTAGACAAAGCTCTATTGATTGAGGCAGCACAGCAGAGAGCGTTTCCAGACAGAAAGAGGAAACAGCCAGGTCACACATCTGGGCAGATCCAGCAGCCTCAGACTACACCACCGCAGGTCAGACATAGTCGGACAGATCAGGGTACATCTGGGGGATCACGTAAACCCCAGAAATCAGGGCAGTCATCTTCAGGACGTTCCCGGTTTTCCCAGCAGAACCGGAAACAACCCACTAGCGACATTCGTTGTTTCAGATGTGGGTCTAGAGATCATATCACATTAGCTTGCTCTCTGGGACAGTCAGTTTGCTTTCATTGCAAACTGCCTGGGCACCAGAGCCGAGATTGTCCGCAGAGGACCCAGCATATGACTTCCGGAGGGTCTGATCTTGGAGGACAGTCCAGTCAGTCCGGTACTTATCGAGGAGGGCGACGACTCCAACCTTCGCAAGGCCAGCCGCAGAGTGCTTCACCAGCAGCAGCGGCATTTGGTATGCTTGGACAGGAGTATTCCAGTGCTTCCATAGCACCTCAGAGTTCGGTTCCGGGACTTTATCATACGACACAGGGGCAGTATCAGATGCAGCCTCAGCTTACAGGCCAGTACCAGACTCAGTCCCAGCCAGCTGCCCAGTATCAGTTACCATCCTCTCAGTCTTCTCTGGTGCAGTATCCAGCACCGTCTCAGTGGCAGGCTTCTGCTCAGCCGCAGCAGCCGCTGGCAGTGTTACCTCCTCCTCCTCCGCCAGAGACTGGACGTGTTCATGCGATGACCAGAGAGGATGCGCAGCGAGCCGACGGATCCGTGTTCCGCGGTATGATTTCTATTTATGCCTTATCTGCAGATATACTGATAGATACTAGTAGCTCGCACTCTTTTATATCTCGTACTTTTATACGAGAGGTTGGTAGATTACCCACTTGCAGATCCCAGCGATTGACGGTTTCTCTACCCTCCGGTGACACCATGGACGTCACCCAAGAGGTCAGAGGTTGCCCGTTAGATTTTGGCAACCTAATTATTACAGCGGATCTTTTAGTATTGGAAATGGTTGATTTTGATGTTATTCTTGGCATGGACTGTTTGTCAGCATATCATGCCACAGTTGATTGCCAGACGAGGGTGGTCACATTCCGGCCTCCGAACCAACCCTCGTGGGATTTCACTGGCATTAGAGACGATGGATTATCGATCATTTCGGCGCTTCAGGCTCAGAAGTTATTGTCACATGGCTGTCAGGGTTTTCTGTTATCTTTGATCAGTACTGAGGACAGCAGCAGTTCGCAGCTCTCCGACGTTCTTGTAGTCCGGGAGTACCCAGATGTATTTCCAGAGGAGCTGCCAGGTTTGCCTCCCAGAAGGTCAGTGGAGTTCGCTATTGAGTTGATTCCGGGGACCGCACCGGCATCGAAAGCTCCTTATCGTATGGCACCAAAAGAGTTGAACGAGCTGAAGGTTCAACTCCAGGAGCTTTTGGATAGGGGATTTATTCGCCCTAGTGTTTCTCCATGGGGTTCACCTGTTTTATTCGTCAAGAAAAAGGACGGTACCATGAGGTTATGTATTGACTACAGACAGCTGAATGCAGTGACCGTTAGAAATAAATATCCTTTACCACGGATCGAGGATTTGTTTGATCAGCTCAGAGGTACATCAGTGTATTCTAAGATTGATCTGCGATCCGGATATCATCAGCTGAGAGTCAAAGACTCAGATATTCAGAAGACAACTTTCCGTACCAGATACGGTCATTATGAGTTTTTGGTAATGCCATTTGGGCTTACCAATGCTCCAGCAGTGTTTATGGACTTGATGAACCGCATCTTTCTGGAGTATCTGTATCAGTTTGTTATCATTTTCATTGATGACATATTGGTCTACTCGCATTCCGAGGAGGAGCATGCACATCATCTTCGCATAGTCTTGGAGATTCTTAGACGACATCAGCTGTACGTGAAGTTCAGCAAGTGTGCATTCTGGCTATCCTCAGTCAGTTTTCTGGGACACGTGGTCTCTAGCAGAGGTATCTCAGTAGACCCTCAGAAGATCGAGGCTGTCACCAGTTGGGAGCAGCCGAAGTCAGTTCAGGAGATCCACAACTTTCTGGGATTGGCCGGATATTATCGACGTTTTGTCGAGGATTTCTCACGTATTGCTATGCCGCTGACACGCCTTACCAGGAAGGGCATGAAGTTTACGTGGATAGAGGATTGCGAGACCAGCTTTCAGGAGCTGAAGCAGAGATTAGTGTCGGCTCCAGTTTTGGTTTTACCTTCTGGAGAGGATGGATTTGTACTCTACACCGACGCGTCTCTTCAGGGTTTGGGTGCTGTTCTGATGCAACACGGCAGAGTAGTCTTTTATGCTTCTCGTCAGCTGAAGGAGCATGAGAAGAACTACCCAGTTCATGACCTGGAGTTAGCCGCCGTCATTTATGCATTGAAGATTTGGCGTCATCATTTGTACGGTATTACATTTGAGATTCTCACTAATCATAAGAGTCTCAAATATATTTTCACTCAGAAGGAGCTTAATCTCCGACAGAGGAGATGGATGGAGTTCCTGAAGGATTACGATTGTACCATTAGCTACCACCCGGGTAAAGCTAATGTAGTTGCAGATGCACTCAGTAGGAAGTCCAGAGGGACTTTGGCTTGCCACCGGACATCAGTCACGGACTTGATTCAGAGTTTCTCTGAGTTAGATCTTGAGGAGCAGGGACCGACAGAGCAGGGTATTCTGGTTACCATGGTTGCTCAGTCGTCAATCAGGACGATGATCCGAGAGGCTCAGGCTGGTGATCAGCATTGTCAGTTTATTGGCAGTCAGATAGCTTCCGGGCAGCAGACCGAGTTTACACGAGACGAGGAGGGTATTATATACTTCCGAGGCAGATTATGCGTACCTCAGTCTCACCCGGTCTTACAGGAGCTACTACAGGAGGCACACCGTTCTCGATTTGCGATCCATCCGGGAGGGACTCGTATGTATCGAGACTTGAGGCGTTCCTATTGGTGGAACGGCATGAAGAAAGACATCGTGGTTTCGTAGCTAGATGTCTTGTCTGTCAGCAAGTGAAGGCTGAACACCAGAGACCTGCAGGATTACTTCAGCGGATTCCTATTCCTGAATGGAAGTGGGATCACATTACCATGGACTTTGTGGTAGGATTGCCGAGGACACGACGAGGCCATGACGCGATTTGGGTAATCGTTGATCGATTAACCAAATCCGCGCATTTCTTAGCGATCCGGAGGACTGATCCCCTGGATCGATTAGCAGATCTGTATTGTCGGGAGATCATCAGACTACATGGTGTTCCGTTGAGTATCATTTCGGATAGAGATCCACGGTTTACGTCTCGTTTCTGGCAGAGTCTGCAGCAGGCCTTGGGCACACAGCTCCGACTTAGTACAGCTTTCCATCCACAGACAGATGGACAGTCAGAGCGGACTATTCAGACTCTTGAGGACTTGCTGAGATCATGTGTTATGGATTTTGGAGGCAGTTGGGAGGACCATCTGCCGTTAGTAGAGTTTGCCTATAACAACAGCTTTCATTCGGCTATCCAGATGGCACCGTTTGAGGCGTTGTATGGTAGACCTTGTCGGACACCCGTTCTCTGGGATGAGATTGGAGAGGCCCAGTTGTTGGGACCTCAGAGAGTTCAGCAGGATGCAGAGTTGGTCCGTACTATCAGACGGAGGATGTCAGAGGCGCAGGACCGCCAGAAGAGTTACGCTGATCGGAGACGCAGACCACTAGAGTTCTCTGTTGGCGACCATGTATTTTTGCGAGTTTCACCCACGAAAGGGGTGAAGAGATTTGGTCTCAGAGGTAAGCTAGCTCCGCGATACATTGGTCCTTTCGAGATCTTCGAGAGGATCGGAGCAGTAGCTTACCGACTAGCACTACCACCGTCCCTGTCAGGCGTGCACGATGTATTTCATGTATCCATGCTGAGGAGATATGTACCTGATCCGACGCATGTGCTGACAGATATTCCAGTTCCTGTCCAGCCTGACATTACATATGAGGAGGTTCCGGTACGGATTCTCGACCGGAAAGAGCGTCAGTTGCGGAATAAGACTATCCGGCTGGTTAAAGTCGGATGGCAGCATCACTCGGACGAGGAGGCTACTTGGGAGCTCGAGGATACTATCCGAGCTCGATATCCCCATCTTTTCACTTGAGGTATGTGATTTAATTTACCGTTCAGCATTTATACTTTATATCTGTTGTTAGTGCTTGCTGATGGTAGATAACGAAATTTGGGGACCAAATTTTTATTAGTGGGGGAAAATGTAAAATACCGGAAAATAGGCGAATCTTAATAAAGGAATTTTTCAGAATTTTTGGAGATTTTTCGGGAATTTTTCGGAGCTCGTACGGACGAGTTGACGGGGATAAAAATGGGGTCCGGAAAAGCCTGTTTAGGCTACCCGATTTAAGCGAGGAAAAGATTATATTTATATATATCCTTTTCCTTTTCATTTTCTTTATTTCTTTCATTTTCTTTTGTCGCCGAACCCGAGCCATTTCCCGCATCTCTTCCCTATTTCCCTGACGCCGCCGCACACGATCCGCCGGCCGCCGTTGAGCCCTGCCGAAGCCGCTGTGCCCTCTTGCGCCGCTGCCCTCTCTGGATCGAAGCAACGCCGGCCCCCGCGACTCCCTCTTTTCTTCTTCCCGATACCTCGCCGGCCACTAGGTTTAACCTAGCGCCATCGCCCTCTCCGATTCTCTGTGCCGGCGACCGAGCCTCCCTTCCTCCCCACGGCAGAGCACCATTTCTTCCTTTATTGTGCCGTGTCTGGTTTAAATTTGGCCGAGCCTTCCCTCTATGCCCTAGCATCTCCGCCGACGCCGAGCAGTGCCGACCTTCTCTCCACTGCCTTCATCCCGAATTTCCCCAGCCGATTCCTTGCTTCTGCCCTAGCCTCCAGCCGCGTGCCTTATTGATCTTGGAGGTCACAGATTAGTGAGGTTTTTACGTTTTGTGGGGTGTTTCTGATTCCGGCAGCAACAACTCTAATTTGGGCAGCAATTTTGTGATTCCAGCAGTAGGAACTTGCTGTGGGGTTGTGCTGTGGTTGGAATCAGTGGCTATTGGTTCTTGTAACGACTGTGAATTGGAGGTAAGGGTTTAAGGTTTGGTTTTTGGTTTTGTGCTTTGATTCGTGTTGTGAGCAGCACTTGTGTTGGGTGGAAGATCATGCTCATTGAGTATAGTGATCTATAATTGTAGGTTCATTGCGCTGGTAGAGGATCGGGGTTCCACAGCAGCGGTGATTGTTTTGGCCATAATTTCCAGTAACATTCTTGCTGTGAGAAGTGAGGTAAGGTTTTTGGGTTAGGTTTATGTGATTGTTGATTTGGGTTATTGCCCTAATCTAGTGTAGGAGGTTTTTATTTAGCTATTTATAGGAGTGTAGCTAAATAAAAAGATTTATTTGTTTGTCACAGGACCTTGACGCGAGACGATAACTCGACGTCAGATTTGGACCGAATACGATCCTTTCTATTTTCGGAGGCGGGTACTTTGACTTATGTCTTTTGATATGCATGATAATATGTTTAACATATAACAGTAATTGTGTTACCTGTTTATTTCGGTTGGTCACTGCATGATTAGTACATGTTGTTTGTTTATTTATTCTGCACTACATATTATCTACCTGATCACATATGCCTTAGGTAGTGACCTAACCACATGCTCTGTTATATTCTGGATCTAGGGTTTATTTGATACCCTCTTCGATTTGTGTGCCATCTATTTGATACGTCTTCTTGTGGTACACACTTTGTATCTATTTATATGGATCATGCCATGTTATTCATGAGATTGCCATGTTCAGTATCATGCATCATGATTGCATGCTGTGCGATTGTCGGCTCTACTTTGGTTGAGCTCATCGCCAGTTACATGTACTGCATACATCACCCATGGATTTGTATATCTGGTGTGTGGCGGTTCTGCTTGTTTAGCTCCGTTGGTCGAGACTCAGCGTGGTAGCCGGCCCGCTCTGCTTGGCTCGTTGGCATTTAGGGTAGCGTGGTAGCCGTGCAGATGGTGGACTTTGTTTGGCTCCGTTGGTCGAGACTCGTGGTAGCCGGCAGAGATATCCTCCCCGCCATTGTACTCGGAGATGAGAGCATTGAGCTCCCCATTTATGATTTGGGGTCACGGGACAGGAGTCGACAACATCCCGTTTACTCTGTCATTGCACAGGAGCATTGATTTCAGAGTATGGGGTTGACATATGCATTTATTGCATTTTTATTTGCTTGTGATTGCTGCACTTATATGCTGCATTTGTTTGGATGCATTGATTGACATGCATACAGGATTATGACTTCCCCGGTCTGACGACCCTGTTACCTTTATACTTTGATTCCAGTTAGTACAGTTATCTCCTGATTTCGTTTCAGTTGCATTTATCCTTCTCGTATTCAGGAGACTGTACGCATGATTAGTGTTGTCTGTTATTTGTTTTATTATGCATATCAGTTGTACCTGCTGAGTGTTGGACTCACCCCGCCTCCATTGTTGATATATTTTCAGGTTGAGGCTGTCCGGAGCAGTTCCAGTCGATGGCCCCCCATCTGCAAGTAGAGCTAGTTCCCTACTAGGTTGTTATTTGCTTTATTTTGGTTTTTTCTTCCATCAGACTATGTTTTAGTTTGGTTTTGGATTTTATTTATGGAT
Source organism: Zingiber officinale (assembly GCF_018446385.1). Lineage (NCBI taxonomy): Eukaryota > Viridiplantae > Streptophyta > Magnoliopsida > Zingiberales > Zingiberaceae > Zingiber > Zingiber officinale. Next base: position 142,885,854 of record NC_055986.1, read on the forward strand.
ATTGTACGGATGGTTACCGTTGATGGACTTTTGGATGGTTTGTTTTTTTTATTCTACTATATGCCTGCCTGGACGGCAGAAGAGGTGAGTTCGTTGGATTTGAGCTTTACGAGTGTAGTGGAGTAGGGTGGATTTCGAGTCAGAGTCCTATTGTTATTGATTACTATTATTAACTGCGTGGTTGTGACAGCCAGAGGCTGAATATCTTTATAAACTGCGTGGTGTTTATTTTTTTTTATTTTTATTTTGTTATCATTCCAGCCGCCTGTGGCTGAAGTATATGTGGTATGTAGGAAGTTTCATATTGTCCGTCGTACAGGGGAGATGCTGCCGAAATTTTTCGGACAGAGACTCCTCCGGGGCGTGACAGGTTCAGTCGATCAAACATTCACTACAACAAAAATGTTAAACGACAACACCACAAAGACAACGGTTTTAGAAGAAACTGTTGTAAATTTGGTAAAAGACAACGGTTTTAGATAAAACCGTTGTCTTTGAGCTCCCATAAAATACAAAAGACAACGGTTTTGTGAAAACCGTTGTCGTTGAGCAATATTTTTTTAAATCAACAACGTATTTTACAACGGTTATCTAAAACCGTTATCTTTAAGCACTTTTTTAGGCGATACAACAACAGTTTTGTAAACCGTTGTCTTTTACTTTATTCTTTCGGTGTTTTTCCCTCTCTGTGAAAAATTTTTGGCGCCGTGTTTTCCGCCTTAGCCTTCCTGAACCCCTCTTATCCATTTTTATTTCCCTCTCTCCATACGATCTCTTCACGCTCCTGCTACCGAAAACCTAAGCATCTTCATTCAACCCCTCTCCGGCGAACCCCTCTCCACAAATTTTTAAGTGGAGAGGAGGTGGAGGAAGGTGATGAGTTTGTTCACCGGAATATGGGCCAATGACGAGAACTCGCCGAACCTTGTTTGCAAGCTTGACTGCGTCTAGGGCATGGTCGATGCTCTCTCTTTTGTCCGGTGGAAGTGTCATCAGGTTAATGTCTCCCTTCACCTCTTTCCTCTGCTTACTCATTAGGGTTTCATCTTACCTGCTTCTTGATGAGGATGTTGTCGTTGAGATCTCCGAACATGAACTCGTCATCATTGTGGAGGAGTTTGGGTGAGGGGGACGAAGAGGGGACGAACCGAAGCCAATCCCCAAGGGGAAAACCAAATCTCCGGAGCAAATCTTCCCGGTCATCTCGCCGTCGAGTGCATTCTTGATTTGTTCGCCCCCCAGTTTTCAGGGCTGCGTTAGTTGAGCACCGTACGGCAGATCGAGATGTGGATTTCCTGGGCGACGCGGATGCGGGCCTCCTTCGGAGCTTTCTTCCTTTGGCTCGTCACTTTGGTCTACTTCACTCAGGTTCCCTTCCTTTGGCTCTTATTTCCGACCTTGTAGAGTAGGGCTTCTTTGTCGATTCATTCTTGTACCTGCCTTTTTGGTAGTTTTCATTGATCTTGTTTCTCTATAAAAGACGTAATTTCGATCGTCATTTTTATATACTTTGGCAGGGGTTCAGATCCTTTGTGTGGACTGCAATTTCTTACCAGATGAAAGACATACTGAAGTTATCGCCGTCTTCTTCACAGTTTCTAGTTTCTGTTGCTCATTCTCCATGGAGTATCAAAACAATTTATGGGTAACCACTTAACCGTCTTGTGTTTGGTCCACTTAACCGTCTTGTGTTTGGTGGTTCGATGGATCTTATTGCCTGCTGCTTCCGTTGTGATTGGTACTTCAACACTTACAGACAAATGATCTGCATTTTATGTTAGCAATCACAATATGTAGCCAATTTATCTTATAAAATTGTTTTAGTAATCTGTACGCAATTCTAATTCATGACTCTTTTGTTGTTGATGTGCATGTTATCATGAGCTTGCTAACGGTTAAATTATACTAACTCGACGTGTTTCTTTCTTTTGGAACACTAAACTTTAAATGACTTGGTCTTTGTATATTTTCTCATAATAGATACACATAGCTGGACTCACAAGAACATTTGGGCATTATGTGTGAGATCATACTATTTCTGATATTGATGCATGAAGGTGCATAACTTGTTGAGCAACACAAGGCAAATATGTCAGTATAAATTTCTTAAAACATAATATTTCATATCAAATTGTTTCCATATTTGTGATGCTGCTAAATGCATTTCTATAACTTACATTTGCATTGCTCGTATGAATTAGCTTATCCACCCAAATCAAAGAATAAAGGAAAACAAATGTCAAACACGATTGTTCTCATGGTGATAATTATTTTTTCTTGTTGAACTCACACAGGATATTACTCTTGGTGTTTCCCTTGGTTCAGCAACCCAGATCTCCATGTTTGTTGTAAGGATTTAATTTGATGTAGCTTTGAAATGAAATGTTGTGTATATGTTAAAGAATAGCTTACAATGTACTAATTTGCCCTTTTAAGGTTCCATTATGTGTTATGGTGGCTTGGATAACGGGAATCAAGATGGATCTTGATCTTAATCTGTTAGAAACTGGCTCATTGATCATGGCAATACTAGTAATAGCATTCACGTTACAGGTAACTCATTGGGGTATGCTTGTTAGTTACACCAACTTCTGTTGTTGTTTTTCGGTTATTTTGAAATGCTAGGATTCAACCAAAATTCTTCCTGCAAGACTCAACTAATGGTACTTTTACAGGATGGAACTTCACATTACTTAAAGGGGCTTGTTCCCTTGCTGTGCTACTTGGCAATTGGTTCATGCTTCTTTGTTTTCAAATCCCCACTTGAGTAAGTCTCAAAAAAAATTAAGTCTCCTCCTTAAGTGCATCTTTTTCATCATTATGGTTCAAATTTATGAACTCTGATATAAATTTAACTGACGAATACATGAAGGCATCAGCCAACAAGTTCCATAACCAGAACAGCTGTAGTGATTGTGGCCTAGCTAATAGCTAGTAAAAAATGGTAAAATATTCTTCATAATTACCCATTAATTTCCTACTTGTTGGCTTTACTCTTGAATTCAACACGTACTTGCTTGCAGAGTAGGAGCTGGCGAATTGCTGCTTCAACCAAACCATATTCCCCTGAACAAATTGAGTCTTACAATAACTTTTTTACATATACTTTTAATTTGAGTTTTGCTTAGTTGCTTTCGTTTACCTCATGACAGGTGATGCTGAGACGGTTTTGTCCTCGTAAGACTACTCTACTGTTTGTTATACGAGATAAAACAAGGGTGAATATTTTCATATGTGCATTTTTCAGCTTCCGTATTGGAGACTCCTAATCTAATGAAAATGAGTATTCATGTGCATTTTTAAAACAACGATTTTTAAAAACGAAAGCAACATATGGTATAGGTCACGAATATTTTCACTTGTGACGAGTTGAAATGATATCAGCTGGTTCTAACAGTTATACTGATCCATAAAATTGGTATAGTTAGCACAATTTGGTTTATGCCAATGTTAGTTCAGATCTTATTATAGGTTTGTAAAGGTTATATGAAAATGATTCACATGGTATAGGCCATTAACTAGTTGGTAAAATCAGTCTTGTTCAAAGTTTTGGACCATGGTCACTCTGGCTTGTTATGCCCAAAGAGAGTAGCACAAACAACACCACTAAATTAGAAGTTGAAGCTTAACTAAATATACCAAACTTGATTTCCTCTTGTTAGAGTCAAGTTTATTATGTTCTAGTGTACAATTTTGTTCATACTACTGTGGCTTTAGTTTTGCTGATAGTTTCATGCTATGTGATGGCCTTATTTCAGTCACAATTGAATGAGGCTATTTTAAGAGAGGATTATGGAGAAGCTGCAAAGCTGAAGTTGGCCATAACTGGTGCTACAAAAAGGATATTGTTGGAGCAGCATTGACTATTATGAATGTATGAAACTTGTCTTATACACTTATTGTATTTAATTTATATTCTAAGCACTCTTGTTGCCACAGAGAGCTATAGAGGAAGAGCGATACATCGATGCAACTTTCATTTGTGATCATGTTGGGGCAGGACTGGTCAGTTTATTGGAATTAACTTGTTGCCAATTCTTACATCATCTCCATTAAGCTATGCTTGTCCCAATTTTTTGGTTTCAGCTACATGAAGCTATTCACTCCATTGAGCTTTATTCATTTTGCTATATGCAAGGCTATAATAGTGGTTGCCAATTCTTATATATTGATTGAAAAAAATTCTTCAAATGTTGAACGCATACATAAACTTAAAGCAATGTTCAGAAAGGGTGCATGCGACTTAAATACTGATGAAAAAGGTAGTTGCTCATTGCTTTGTGGTTTTTATGCAAACTGCACATCCTCAAGCTTTGAGATCTTACTAGAGTGTTGCTGCTGTAATGTTGAGACATAAGGTACATGACTTCCTCTATGATTCCTTCTTTCTGTCGCTGCTGTTAGCTATTCGATCTAGCTGCTTTCACATAATACATGGTTTAAGATATAATGTCAAGTTTAAATATTCATCAACTTTTTTCATGCTCACTTGCTTGACTACTCATGAAAATGTGAAGCGGCAACGTCTCTCGTGCTTATTTGGTCATTCTTTTACTTAAACATTTCAGAAGGTCCAGATTTATGTACGTACTTCACAATTTGGTTTCTACTATACAAAAGATGCAAAGCTGCAAGAAGTTTATAATTATTTATACATGTTGATAAGTTTTCTACTTTTGGAGCTTGTTTGTTTCAATTATCAATTTAGTTTGTAGTGGTTTATTAGATTTATTCGTTTCAATTATCAGTTTGCAATGATTATCAGTTTATACATGCATGTTTATACTTTTTTCTATGGCTTTAATTATATTTTATTTTCAGAAAAGGGAGAAAGCTGGGTTTGCAAGCTAAGTCTATGAAATTCTATATGCAGAAAACGGACCAGTACGTGAAGATTGTTGTGGTCTGATAAACTTAATTTTATGGTCTTATCTTTTGTGGTTATGGTCTGATAAACTACTTGTGGTCATGTTTGGATAGCTTGTAGTAATTGTAGAAGTTTATAAATTTAAGTGAATGTACATATATGTTGTACCAGTTTTTGATTGAGACAAGATGTATAAAAGACAACTGAATGTATATATGTTGAAAACAGTTTTTGTGAATGTATATATGTTGTACCAGTTTGTGTGCAAAAGAATTATAATGTTTTATCTATTCGTGATGCATTTTCTAATCAACATAGACAATGATTTTTTAACCGTTGTGAAAAGTATTCAAAGACAATGATTTTAAACTAAATTTTGAAGAAAGACAACAGTGTATTTGTTGTCAAAAGCATATCTGCGATCAAATTTTTGCAAAACTGGCAATTACAACGGTTTTATACTGTTGCAGAACTGTTGTCTTTGGTATTAAAAGACAACACTTTAAATCCGTTGCATGACTGTTGTCTAATGTGGTCAAAGACAACGGTTTCAAACCGTTGTCTTTTACTGCACATTTAACAACAGTGTCAGTTACAACGGGTTTAAAGGGCCTATGACAACGGTTTTTAACCGTTGTCTTTAATATTTTTGTTGTAGTGATGAAAAAAATGGAAAAATAGATCAGGCTCGCAAACATGGTATCATAGCATGATCGGTCGATCAAACCTGAGGATTGATTGACCAAACCATAAAAGGAAGTGGCAAAGAATCAGATCAAATCATCGATGAATGGCAACTCAGAGTGATCGGTCGACCGAACTAGAGATCAGTCGACCGAACAACAAAATCACAGGATTGACTTGATTGAATCAAAGCACAGAAGAAAGTCGCAATGTTAAGTTGACCGATAGATAGATCAATCAATCAAAAGGATCAGTCGACCAAACGGTGGTTCAATCGATCGAACGATGATTCAGTCGATCGAACAGTGCCTATAAAAGAAGATTTCGGGAATCCGAGAACAACATGTAATGACCCACCTTCTACTGCTAGGCTGCAAGGCGGACCGCTACAGTTTCTTTGCTAACTGCAGCTAAATTACTAATGCGGAAAAACTGGGCTGAATAAAAATTTTACTAAACTATTGTAGTTGCCTCTGTTAACTCTGTGAGAGTGAGATTTCATGTCCCACTACCTTCTAGATATTCATAGCTAGGCTGAGGAGGCAAAATTAGAGCTTTGGATCGGTCCGTGGAACGATCCATTGACCCCCACGCGAACACTGGCTGGATCGTCCGATCCAAACTGGATCGGTCGACGGACCGATCAGTATCTGGATCGGTCGGTGACCGATCCACACACAATCCTGGGTTCGCTACTGTCCGGTGATGGATCGGTCGGTGGCCGATCCAGCACTGGAATACAGGATCGCTCTTGTATCGCTGGATCGGTCGGTGGACCGATCCAAGAGGATCTGATAGCATATCAGATCTCATTGGATCGGTGGCCGACCGATCTCGAGACCACGATCGGTGCAGGCCGATCAGTCGATTCACCGGAAGTTCGATTTGACACTTTGGCGTGCCAAAACCTCACAGTAGTTCTAAATCAATTGAAGCTACTTCTAACATGCATTAACAACCATTCCCATAATGACTACTAACAATCTAACTCATTCTTTCATAGTTTAGTACGTTCCAAAACTAAAGGTGCATAAAGATGAAAGTATTCAACCATAAACTGTAAAGTGCTAAGGTAAACATGCTAAAGAGTCTACTGTTCATCCTGCTAAGTCCCCTAAGGACCTTTGATTCCAGTTCCACCCACACACACCATCTCCGCATTGTCCTCCAACCTCCATTGCTAGTCCATTTTCCTTTTACCTGTATCTGCAGTATAAGGAAAATAGTATCTGTAAGCTAAAAAGCTTAGTAAGAAACCATCTACCTCACTAAATCATGCATACGATGCAAATATGCTTTTAAAACATGCTTTTGGAAAACATACTGAATATGCAAGCATGGCGTGGCATAGTATCATACAAGCATGGCATAACATAAGCTGAACATAGAGCTAACATGGAAAATTACACTGAAGCATAATGCTGAGCTAAGCTAAACTAAACTGAAGCTGCAATCAAACTCAACTGGTATAACTGATTTTTGAGTTTTGAAAACTAATACATAGTAAGTGAAAATACTAAACATGCTGTAGGGCCCTGGCAACTGTACTTGCTATGCGCGCATCCCTAACTAGACCCGGGTTTGCAAGTCCCGAATTTAGTAGGGTTAACTAGGTTATCTAAACCTAGCTAGGTTATCTAAACCTAGCTAGGTTATCTAAACCTAGGGACCGAGTATGGGAGCCCAGCCCAATGGATATCTAATCCAGTACAGTGCCAACTGAAAGTAAAATACTGAAGTAGCTAATACTGTTTTGCTGAAACTAGGTTATCTGAACCTAGAACTAGGTTATCTGAACCTAGAGGCGACTATGGGAGCCCACCCATTGGATATCTAATCCATATAAGCTGTAATAAACTGAGTATACTGAATAGATACTTCTAATGTATCTAACTGAGCTGTTAAATATGCCTAGGGTGCATTTTTACTAAACTAGCTATTTTATCGAACACCTAGCGTGCCCTAACTCTCCTCTCTATTAGGGAGACCACCTCTAGGCACCCGACAACATCTAACCTCCTATCTGAAGAGGGAAGACATGCCCGACCCCTCTAAAGGTGTTCAACTAAGACCCTAATCTGAAAAGAGAGTTAAATACACCCTAGATATCGATAAAACAATCTGCATACATCCTAACTAAAGCATAAAAACTCAAACGGAAGCTATTATACCGCAGGTGAGGGGTTTCTTACCTCCTAATCGTAATTTCTTACGATTCTATTCGCTAAAACTCCGGTGGAGATGGTCCTCTCGACGATCCGCTCACGTCTTTGCGTTCCTCTCGCGGAGAAGAACCCTTCTCGTGTTGGAGTCGTCGCCGGAAAGTGATCCGAGAGCCCTTGGGGCTTGGGCGCCGAGAGAGGAGGAGGGAGAGGTGTGGGCGGCGGTGCCGGTTTTTGGGAGAGGGATAGGTCACGGTGAGGGTTTATGAGGAGATGGCTGCAGAACCAAATTAACCCAAACCCAACTTAAGTTTCCTATTTATACTTAGTGATAAGTTCCGCCCAAATCCCACTTAACTAGGATTGTTCCCCTTTCCTTTCAGCACAGCCCTGCTGGGTCCACTGGTTACTAGCCTTGTCCACTAAACCATAGGTCTCGGGTTCAATCCCCGCCTAGGCCGTTTTACGCTTATATTTATTTTTGCTACTTCCGCTACTCGGAAAATTCCGGAAAAATATCTAGAAATTCCAGAAAAATCGTAGAATAATTCTAATGCAAGTTTGAGAATTTTCGGGCGTTACACAACAACTAATTTCTACAATTCCTCAATTCATACTGCATTAATTCACATCTCATATGCTCGTGCAAGCTACTACAATGTCGGAAGGCTCGCCGACAATGAAAGCTTTATTTCTATTTTCAAGGTAGTTTTGCAAACATTTTTCAAAAGAATTTTCAAGAAATGTTCAAAAAAGTTTTAAGTAATTTTTCAAAAAAATTCAAAGTAACTTTTGTTCAAAAATGTGCTAAGTAAATTTTTAAAAATTACTTAGTTATTTTAAAGATTTTCAAATAATATATTCAAATATTTTTCAAAAATTTTTAGGAATTTTTTAACGATAAAAAGTTAATTTTAAAATAGAATCTCCCCCTTAACCTGATATTACTTTTAAAGTAATTATCTAAAATTAGTCCTTAAATGTCTTTGGGGAATATCCAAACTAATAGTTTAAAAATATTTATAAGGTATATTTTCAAAATACATTTTTCAAACCTTATTTTTTATAAAATTAATTTAAAAAAAGTTTTCAAAGGGTATTTTCAAAATATTTATAAGGGTATTCAAAGACCAAAGATTTTTCAAGAATATTTAATTACTTTTAAACTATTTGAAAAAAATTCAATCCTTTCTCCCCCTTAACCTAATACCTTCTAGTTACCCTTCTTAGTAATGAGTTCTAACTTAAGTGCCTAGGGAATTTAATGTTGGTAATACTTATGTTTAGCAAATACATTATTTACATAAGTATTTTCTATTTACCTATTATAATTAATCATTAAGTTTGATTAATTAAAATAAAATTATGTAAATTAATCATTAATCAATTATTCTTAAAAAACTAACCTTGATTACTTAATTAGGTTAAAATTAAGTTTTAGGTTAAATGAAATGATTGGATAATAGTGTATTATTAAGTTAATAATAAGTTAATTAAGTTCAACTTTTTAAGTTTGAATTAAGTGTACTTAATTAAATTTGGATTAATAAATAAATTTATTATTATTATTTTTTGTTAATAGCTAAAATTAATTTTTGTAAAAATTTATCAATAATTATTTACTTAATTTAATAATATAGTATTGATTTGTTTAATTAGATTAGAGTTAATTGAATTAAGATATATTGATTAATTATTCAATTTTAGATTAACTTAAATTTAGTTTAGTTAAGTTTTATTTAATTAAATTAAGTTTTAATTTAGGTTTAATTAAGTCAATGTTTTAATTGAAATAATTTTAAGGTTTAATTAAATTAATATTCAAATAATAATTAAATAAAATTTAAAAAGGTTAATTAATTTTAAACAGGCTTAATTGATTTTTTAAAAGTTCGATTAATTTTAAGAAGTTTTAATTAATTTCAAAAAGGTTAATTAATTTTAAAACCTTTAATTAGTTTTAAAATTTTAATTAATTTTTAAAAAAAATAATTAATGTTAATTAATTTTTTTAAAAAATAATTAATGTTAATTAATTTTTTTAAAAAATAATTAATTTTAAAAATGTTTAATTAATTTTTAAAAATATTTAATTAATGTTAAAATATTTTAATTAATTTAAAATTATTTAATTAATTTTAAAACATTTTAATTAATTTTAAAACATTTTAATTAATTTTAAAAATTTTAATTAATTTTTAAAATGTTTATTTATTTTTAAAATGTTTAATTAATTTTAAAAGATTTGATTTTAAAAGTTTAATTATTTTTAGAATGTTTAATTAGTTTTAAAAAGGCTTAATTTAAAATTAAATTTATTTAAAGTTTATAATTTAATAATTAATTGGTTAAAAATTTGTGTTATTTGAAAGTTAATTTAATTAAATTGATTGAAAATTTAACTGATACTAATTCATCTCACCTTATATATATTTTCAATCAGGGAATTCTATAATTTTGTGAGATATTTTATATTAATGTTTTATACTTAAAGATCATTTGACTTTGTGTTAGATTCAGGTTTAACCATCAGTTAATTAAATATTATTTCAAAAATTAGCTTCCAGACAGTAGCAAGGCACAGGTGCCTTCTTGAGTATCAGAGCAACAATCACCTTTTAGACAAAATCTTTTTAAGAAATTAGACATTTAATTTTCCTATTGATAAATCTTAGTCTAACTATTTTAGAATGTGGCGAGGTAGCTTCGGTTAGTTTCATTTAGCTAAGTAGACTAAATAGGGTACACCTTACCCTACTTGAATCCATATACCAAGTTTTCCTAATGTACTATCATCTCACCCCCATCCTGGTACTAGGTTAGACAAGAGTTAAACTATCTTTTTTAATCTAGTTATAATTACCCAGACAGGTAGACTATGTTCTTGAGGTGCCAACTAATTTGGAGTCTCCCCCTGAATCATTGAACTTATGTCTTGTGTTAAGTTTTTGTTTAGGTTTATATTAATTTGTTTTGTAGTTAAAATATACTTGATTATAGCTTTGTTCATGGGATTTAAATATTTTTGTTGAGTTGGACTTGTAGCCCAAATTTGAATTTGATTTATTAGATTTATTTAAGGATTTATCTTGTTTTATATAGTGCATTTCATTTTTAGGTATATAAAATTTGTTCACACCTACTTGCTTGGTTAGACAAGTTTTTGAAACTCATGCTTTAGTTTGATTTTTATTTTGACTAATTAGTGGCATAAATATTTTATTTCTTGAGTTGGACTTGTATCCAAGTTTGAAGTTATTGTACACAGTTCATTGAGATCCAAGTATTATATCTAGGTACTTGGATCTGGTTGTGAATTTTTCTAACAATTCTTTTAGATTGGTTACTTCAGTTTTTAAGTTAGAGTTTTCTTCCTTAAGTCTTCCAACTTGAGTTGAGTTAGTGTTTTCTGTTTAGGAATTAAGTCATTCCTTAATATGTTGATTTTTCTTAAGGAGTGTATCATTTTATTTTTTAGATTTAATTAATTTTTTATTAAGACATGCAATAATTTTAAAAAAATTGTAGTTAAAATAGTTTGTACCTCATTAGAACCTTCGGAAATAAGTACGGACTCGTGGCTTGATTCATATTCAGACTCGTCCTCTTGATCTGAATCACTTTCTGACTTGGGTCCAGTTGCCATGAGTGCGAGGTAACTTGCTTACTTTCTATCTTCGATGTCCGATTCTTCTGAAGAGGATTCATTCCAGGTGGCTTGGAGTGCCTTCTTCCTCTTCATCTTCTTGAATTTGTCCTCCTTTCGATTTGAACATTCATGCTTGAAATGGCCCTTCTTGTTGCATCTAAAGCACGTAATCTTTGCCTTTGTATCGTTGGATGTTGATTTGATCACTTTTTATAAGTCCTTTGTAAAGTTGTTATTTCTTCTAGTGAACATTTTTCTAACCATGTTCACTAGTTGTCCTTCTTCGTCTGTTTCTAAGTTAGATTCATCTTATAACTCAGGCTTAACATGAGTTCTAGTCTTTGTTTCCCTAGATGAACTTGCAAGAAGAGTCACACCTTTCTTGACCTTTTGGGAATTAGTTTGTTCATGTAATTCTAACTCATAAAATAATTCATCTAACTTTAATTTATTTAAATTCCTTAAAATTTTATGGGCATCTACCATAGATGCCTACAGCGTATTTCGAGAAAAAGAGTTAAGAGCATACCTTATTATGTCTCTATTTTCTAGCTAGTGGTCGATCAAGTGAAGTCTATTGAGGATGTCTTTAATCCTTGCATGTAATTGACTTGTCGTCTCTTCGTTCTGTATTTTTATATTAAATAAACTATTTAAGAGAAGGTCGTGTTTCATTACCTTAGCATCGTTTGTTCCTTCATGTAGTTTGATGAGTTTGTCTCATAACTCTTTTGCATTCTTGTGCAGACCGACGCTGCTCAGTTCTTCCTTTGTAAGTCTGCACTGAATTGTGTTCATTACCTTCAAGTTCACTTGTGCTTTCTTCTTCATTTCTGGATCCCACTTTTCCGGGTCAAGTGGAATTCCAGTGTTATCGATAATCGGGGTTGTATATCCCCTTCGGATGTTGAACCATTAGTTGATGTCGATCTTTAGATATACTTCCATCGACTTCTTCTAATACAGGAAGTCATCCCCGTTGAAGAGCAAGGAGCAAGCAGTGTTGTATCCTTCGGTTTGGGCCATTTAATTCTGAAAGCTCAAATTTTTACAAAAATTGAAAGAATAGATCTTGGGGTAAGTAATGTGGGAGAATAATAGTAAAGAGAAAAGTTCGAGTGGAGTTACACCAATTTTGAAGAAAAATAATAAAATAATAAAATAAAATAAAAATATGACAAATTTGTAACAAGAGGTAATTGCACCAATTCTGGCTAATAGTGAAAAAATAAAAATACAAAATAAAAAAAAACATAAAAATATTTTTTAATCAAAAACATTATATAACTTTTTTTCAAAAAAGAAACTCTCTGCTTGATTGGTGGTTGTACCAATTCAGAGCGATCTGACTCTGATTCCACTTATAGGATCAAAAAGATGCTAGAGGGGAGGTGAATAGCATTTGTTGCTTTTTCAAAAATCAAGAGAATATGCAACAAAAAATAAATGAATGAAAGAAACAACACTAACACAAGTAGTTTTACTTGGTTCGATGCCTTCGACGACTCCTACTCCAAGGTCCACACTCGCTAAGTGCTTTCGTTGGACAATCACTATAAGCTCAAAAATATTACAAGAATTTAACTACAATGTAATAAACTAAAATGTACTGACAACAAGTAGAGTCTAAGTTTTAGTATCAATTGTCGGAGTAGCATTTTGGCATCATGGAGAGCTTCTTGGAGCAGTGCGTGAGAACAAAAGTCGGATTAATTGATATCATGAAGATACTACTCAAAGGTTTTTTTATAAGACATCTCTGGGTGCCTGGAACCACCCCTAAGCACCTAGAGTGTATTAACATGGATGCACCTCGTCGAAAGCTTATCCCATAAATTTTATTCACCTTCAAGCATCCGAACCGGTCCGAGTGCCTGGACCTGACATGTGCTAGCCAACTAGTGAGCACCACTTCAAACTGTTGCCCAAGTGCCTTATCCACTTGTTCGAGCGACTAGAGCAAATCCGGACACCTGGACAAGGTTCAGGCGCTTGGAGCCCCTTTTTCATCCTTTTGCTTTTTTGCATCACAAAGTTAGACCGATAAAAAATAATATGAAAAGATAGTAATAATGCATTTGACAGTCTTCGGATTGTCCGGTCCTGACTTTAAATTTTGCTAAAACTTTAAATCAGACCAATGCCTATTGTTCCCGTAACCGGGAATGCGTCCTCACTAATCTCTCCTCCAATTTCTTATCTCACTTACCATTTGCAGTCTCCTGACTTGACTCTTAACCCACCAGGTCTTCCTGCTAAAATCGCACATCTAGATTTCAGCTAGTCGTCTGGAATCAAACATTCCAACTAGACTTTCTTTTGTCATATCTCAACCAATCTGGACTTTGTGCCAGCTATTAACCTAGTTGGACTTCAGCATGGTGTTTCGGTCCTCTAGACTCATCAAGTTCACATCATGCACACTTGGTAGACAAATTAGACAAACATAACATCTAACATTAATTTATTTATTATTCATCAAAACCTGAGTTTGACTATTGGTGTTAACTACACCAACAACTTGTCATGTCAGACTCATAATTCAAAGATCCCCTTCATCAATGCTCTCTGTACTCATATCGGATGAGATTTCACTGTTTTCTTCATCTTGGTGACTTTCCATTAGCACAAATCTGATGTATACTTCAACTTCATATTCTGATGATGTTTTGTCCCATGTAGCTGTCTGGTTCTTATACTTCGATCATTTTGGTCCTTTGTCTTTATCCTTCGTGTCCTTCTTCATCGCAATTGTATCACCTTATTTTCCTTTTACCTCGAAGAAACTTCTTGGCCTACAACTTGTTAAAATTATTAGACTTAAAGAACTTTGAAAATTTTCTTACCATGTATGCTCTTTCATCTTCGTCGAGAGATATGTCGGAATTCGGTTCGTCCTTCTTGACTTTCAGCGCTAGATTCTGACTTGCCTCCTTTTCTTTTCTTAAACCTACACATCTAGACTCATGTAACTCCAAAGTTGAAAATAATTCTTCTAAATTACTTACCTCCAAATTTTTTGAGATGTAGTAGGCATCTACTATTGATGTCTACTCTTGAGTTCTTGGAAAGGCATTGAGAGCATATCAGATTGAGTCCCGATTTGTTACTATTTCTCCAAGGTTTGTGAGTCCCGTGATCAATTCCTTAATCCTTGCGTATAGATGAGCTATTGTCTCGTCCTTTATCATCCGGAGGTTGCTGAGTTGGTTCCAAAGCAAGTTTTGTCTTGCAAGTTTAGCCTCCAAGGTCCCTTCATATAGCTCTAGGAACTTCTCCCAAAGTTCTTTTACCGAGTCTTAGGTGTTGATCTGATTGACTTCTTACGGTAGTAAAACGTTCAACGAATGAAACTCTACTTTGTCATTTCCACAAAATCAGTCTGATCCCTTTTGCTTCATAAGTGTTCTTCCTTTTCAACTCTATGTTGATCTATAGGTGCTACAAAATCATATTTGATTGTTAGTAAAATTTTGAAATTTATTTTAAATAATACCTCCATCTTCTTTTTCCAAATTGTGAAATCTCCCTCGGACTAAGATGGATGAATGCTTGATCCTGCCATTTTTTTGTTGCTTCGGTTAGCGGTTAGTCCTTCTAAAGCGCACCTCACTCTAATACTACTTGTAGATCCAAGTAAGCCCTCTAGAGAGGGTGAATATCCTACAATTAAAATTAGAATAATTCTCTTGCTATGTGAACTTAGCAAGGACAAACACACATTAATTAATTAAAATAAACATAAGCAAAATTAAGAAACAAGAATTTTACTTTATTTGCAACCAGAGAGGCTGCTAATAAAAGGCAGTGAAACCCCCACTAAAAAATTCTCCTTCATTGAAGATGGAGTAGCCGCTTATAGCAATTACGAGTATGAAATGAAATTACAGAATACAGAAGTTAAGAAAAAGTGTGTTGTACTAAACTTTGAGGACCAAGACTTTATTTATATCCCACTAGTCAAAGTTAGCCATTGGTTGACGTGACACCTCACGTGCGCTTGGACTCGGTCCAGGTGCCTAAATATGGTTGACTTGAACCACTCCGCAATGGCATCTTTTCTAAAGATTATCAACTTCCTGAGCGCTTGGGCCCAGTCTCGGCACTTAGAGTCGGCTGACGTGAATTCTGTCATGATCTCTTCAGGAACGACTTGTTGATGTGGCTCAGACAGCTCCGGGTGCCTAGACCAGGTCCGAGCGCTTGGACAAAGTCAATATAGCAATTGACTTGTCTGGTTGCTTGGGTGATCTTCTGGTCATCCAGAATTGAGTTCACCCGAACCCAACTCTAGCCTTCTCCTCGAGAAATCTTCCTCCCCGGGTTCTCGTCCCTCGAAAGTGTTGTGTGCGTCCTTCTCGTCTACAGGTATACTCTTCCACAGCTTCTCGTCCCTCGGATGCACCGAGCCCGTCGACTCGTTCGTATCTTACGCTCAACTTCTTGTGTTCCTAAGTTCCATCACACTTAAACATAAGACATCAAAAAGAGCAGAGCCTAATTCAATTTGGTTAATCACATCAAAACTAATCCGAGTACTTATAAATGTAAGCTCTTGAAGTTGGGCAAAGAGGGCCTTGGCCTCCATGATTTTCTTGTCTAAATCGAACAGTGTTCGCTGCCTCCATATACTCTCTAACTTCAATTTCGATTCTAATACGCTGAGTTGGTTCTAAAGCTTCTCCAAAATAGCCTTGTTAGAGACCTTCTTTTTCTCCTCCTCCTCCACAAGCAGGGCAGCACATTCAAGAAGTTCACTCTGTTTAACCAGATTGGCCTTTAAGGACGTCACTTCAGCCCAGCTTTCCTCCAAGCCTAGGGATTTGCCTAGGCCACCTCTAACACTACCAATCGTGTTTCCACCTTGCTGCAGACATGGGTCATTTCAACCAAATGATAGCTTAGACCCATCTCAGCTATCCAACACTGACCAAGAAGCAGTCGCATAATAAATGCAATTACAAGTTTTTAAACAAATTAAATAGCCTACCTTTGTAAGCTCTTGGGAGAAATAATTCGTTGCCCCGATGGGTTGCTATTTGTGGATGGAATCCATGCCATTTTGATAGGACTGCGCCATGGAGTCCCTTGGTTTTAGACGGAGAGCTTCAGAGGATTATGGTTCAAAGAGGATGACTCCTCTCTAGGAGGGAAGCATCATGGTGGTGCTAGGGGCACGTAGAAGAGGTCCTTTGGTGTGGCTCCGATCGGAGGTAGTCTGGGTGTAAGGGGAGCAAGAGAAAGACGAGTCGATGAACGACCGGTCGGAGGTTTGCTAGTGGCCTCATCTACTATTGGCAGCGAGGGGCAAGCACCTGTATGGATAGGCCCCCTCGAGCGGAGGGGGGTGCAACCCAGAAGATGACGAAGGAGCTTGATCCCCGACTTTCACCAAGTGACACTTTTTTTACCTCATTGCAAGAGGCTCGACGTACTCCGATAATCTCGAGGGTATGGATATTGGGACCATAGAAGAATGAGGAGGAGACAGTTCTTTAGTATTGGCAACAGCATCACTCCCCTCCACTGCGGCAGAAGAACCGGTCGGTTAAGCGCCATGCAGTTCCAACTCAATGTCCACTCGGTTATTTTGCTCCTCCTCATTAAGTTAGATGGACTCGTCAAGGGTGACTTTCCACATAGTTTTAGCTATAAAGAACAGGAAAAATGACCTGGGGTTTACCCCGCCATGTGCCTATGGCCTGTGTACCTGCATGAACCTCCCTCCATATTCGTGGGGCCGGCACTAGGGGGGCCGCTAAGGTAGCGGATCTACCTTTTTATAAAGAACAGGAAAAAGATCTCAGCTAGAAAAAATAGAAGTTCAAACCACAAATATCTTACCAAACGAGTATGGCAACCCAATTCGATGGGACTCAGGCCAAACATATGCAACATGCCCTCCTAAAGTAATATATTTATATTAGACTTCAAGCCGATCAGGACACTAGCCGCCATCATGAAGGTAGGCTCCGCTCGAAAGTTCCCGAGTTCTGGTAGCTGGTGCCTATCCATTAAGTACCCAGTCGGCCAAGAAACAAAAGGAACAGGCTTAATAAAAATATAGTAGGATTTCCAACTCATATTTTTTAAAAAAAGGCATTTTATCAAAGAGGATGGCCATCATCCGGGCCTGGTAGATAAAAAACCCCGGTTCAATTTTCTTAGGGTAGTAGAAATAATGAAAAATGAGAGGATTAAGGAGGAGATGAAACAGTCGGAAGATGATCACAATCCCGTAGAGTAGTCAGATGGAATTGGGCGCTAGCTACTAAAGGAGGATTCGAAAATAGCGAGAAACCTCATAGAGGAAGGGGGTGGTGAGGAAAGTGAGGAGCGCTTATAAAATGATCTTTGAATAGGATAAAAGAAACCTGGATTAAGGGGGAGGCAAAATAGTTGGAAGATGTTCACAATCTAGTAGAGCAGTCAGATGGAATTGAGTGCTAGCTGCTGAAGGAGGATTCGAAAGTAACAAGAAATCTCAGAGAGGAAGGGGTGGTGAGGAAATTAAGCGAGGACCACCTATAAAATGATCTTTGAACAGAGCAAAAAAAACTAGAGGAGGCAAATGGGGTGGTCGTTGGCATTGGGGGTGATGATCCTATGGTCTTTAGGGACCTCATAGATTAGTCTAACTTGGTCTAGGTCATCTCCATTGATATCGGAGAGGGTCGAGGTGTACCAAAAGGTGGGGACGTGAAGGGGAACTTCTTAGGTCATGTAAGTTAGAGAAGAGGTTAATCTGAAGAGACAAAGGGAACTTACAAGGAAACATGAAAGGGAAGAAGAGTGAAATTTCCAGTGTCGAAGGCACAGGAGAGGTGAGGAAAGGAATGAGCAGTGAATGAATTTTCGAACATTCGAAACCTTAAAAACCCTAAGGCCTTCAATCGTCAATCATCCAATCTGAATGAGAGAAGGGGATGAAAAGATCACTACCGTTGAAGCCTAATAGTTATATGTCACATCGAATAGCAACAGTAGCCTGTCATTTCAAATGTCTATCTTTTTGCAAGCGTAGGCTACATGGTGGAAAAATACAGGCAACATTTATTAAGGATGGGATAAAGTGATCATCATCATGTGTTAATATTCATGCGAGCATTACCGCACATTTATGGTGTATGACACACCCAATTTCAAGTCACTAGTATGGTATGGGAAGCATGGGTAGTGGGATAATACAATTTAGGTAGAATAGTCTGTTGGTGCAACCTTAGGTCAAGGTTGACCTGGTTGACCCGACTCGAGGTGACTTGACTCGAGTTGTATTTTGATGTTTGACTTAGGAAGATTGTCGGTGCAACCTTAGGTCGAGGTTGACCTAGTTGAGTTGCATGTTGATGTTTGACACTCGTGAGAGAGTTCTATTCTTGATGTTTGACAAGAATAGGTGTTTGGGAGATTGTAGGTGCAACCTTAGGTCAAGGTTGACCTGGTTGACCTGATTCGGGAAAAGTCCAAGCAGGGAGCTTGGCACGCGAAAAGTCCAAGCATGGAGACTTGGCACTGGAAAAGTCCAAGTATGGAGACTTGGCACGGGAAAAGTCCAAGTATGGAGACTTGGCACTGGAAAAGTCCAAGTATGGAGACTTGGCACGGAGAAGTCCAAGCAGGGAGCTTGGCACGAGGGAAAGTCCTAACTGGGATGTTAGGCAGCTGGAAAGTCCTGGTGAGTGAAGCCAGGCAGTGGGAAAGTCCTAACTGGGATGTTAGGCAGTGTGGAAAGTCCTGGTGAGTGAATCCAGGCAGTGAGAAAGTCCTAACTGGGATGTTAGGCAGTTGGAAAGTCCTGGTGAGTGAAGCCAGGCAGTGAGAAAGTCCTAACTGGGATGTTAGGCAGTATGGAAAGTCCTGGTGAGTGAAGCCGGGCAAGGGAAAAATCCAGATGGATTAAGGGTGATCGGACATCTGGTGATGGGAAGTCCAAGTAGGTCATAGGAGTGACCGGATACTTGGCACGAAGAGGAAAGTCCAAGTGGGTCAAAGGAATTGACCGGACACTTGGTGGGAATTCTAGCAGGTCAAGGGAGTGACCAGATGCTAGGAATGAAGTACCAACAGGTCGAGGTTGACCAAATGTTGGTTTGGAAGGCTTGGGACTTGGCTTGGGCAAAAACCAAGTCACTAGTTATCTGATCGGTCTGCAGACCGATCAGAAGGTGATCAGTAGCCACGAGAAAGACGCCTGATCGGTCTGTGGACCGATCAGGAGCTTCCCTGATCGGTCGTGGCGACCGATCAGGAGACGATGTCGCGAAAGGGAGCCGAGAGTTGGGATCGGTCTGTGGACCGATCCAGCTGTGGCCTGATCGGTCCACAGACCGATCAGAGTACGCACAGAAGGTTCTGTGCACTGACTGATCGGTCTGGGGACCGATCAGCGCAGGGCCTGATCGGTCCACAGACCGATCAGGGTTCTAGCCGTTGCGACGCAACGGCTAGTTTCTTCAATGTCTTCTTCGCAGGTATAAAGGGGTCGAGGGCTGCTGCTGCACTCCTTCTTCTTCCACTACTTCTCTGCGACAGAGCTGCTGTTCTGGTGCTTGAGCTTTGTTGAGCTCTTCTTCGCAAGCTTCGCGTGAGCTTCATTCCACGACTGGATCAGCTGCTGCTGAGTTGCTTGTTGGCATCCGTCCGTGAAGTTGTTGCTTCATCTGGGACTTCAGTCGACAACGAGAAGGCAAGCTAGTGTTGTTGTATTCATATTGTCTTGTATTTCTTGTTGTATCTCGTGTACTCTTTGCTTGCTGTTGCAAGATTTTGTGGCGAGGTTTCTCCACCCAGAAGGAGTATATTTTAGCCGGGTTTCCGGGGATTCATCCACCGACGGATTGACAGGGCTCGTCCACCTTACGGACACGCCGAGGAGTAGGAGTATCATCTCCGAACCTCGTACATCGCTGTGTTAAGGTTTGATATTCTTCCTTTCGTTTCTAGTTTATTTTTCCGCTGCGCTAACGAAGTGTAGGAAGAAACGCGAGCGATTTGGGGTCGGCTATTCACACCCCCTCTCTAGCCGTACGAAGGATCCTAACAAGTGGTATCAGAGCGAGGCCGCTCTTCGACGGATCAACACCCGGGGGAGCACGGGCTAGAGATGGATCTCTATGGAGAAGATATCACGATTCAACCCTTCTACGAGTCTCACGACAACTTCACGTATTGGAGGGTAAGGATGATGTATTTTCTTAGGACTAATATGTTAAATTAGTTTTGTGTACAAGAAGGGTTTTCCCCTCCGATGGATGAGGAAGGAAAACCTATCAAGAAGAAGGAGTGGACGAAAGAGCAAATCCGACAATCCGAAATCAATGACGAGGTAACAAAAATTATTGAATTTGCGTTACCTAATAATGTTTTGTGCAAGATAGATAGGTACAACAACGCCAAGGAGTTGTGGAACAACTTGGCCAAGTTTCATGAGGAGAGCTCCACTTCAAGCCATGAAGAGGAGCCTAGTGAGCCAAGTAGCTCACATCATGGAGGGAGCGAATTGAGAGTTGAGGGCTACTCAACATCCAAGGAAGAAGAGGAGGAGAGTTCCTCTTGTTCAAGTTCGAAGCAAGAAGAAGAAGTTTCCACCTCCGGAAGGGTTGAAGAAGAAAGCTCATCTCCACCCTCAACCCTAGGTAACTCAAGCAATTTAAGTTCAATTAAATTACACATTATGTGCTTTGAGTGTAGGGAACATGGACATTACAAGAGTAAGTGTCCAAAGAGGGTAAGAAAGACTCCACCGGCGCCAAAGGTCAAGGAAGCCGGAGTCCCGAAACGCAAGGGCAAGGAGCACATCGTGTGCTTCCAATGCAAGCAAAGGGGACACTATAGGAGCCATTGTCCGAGGGGGAGGCAACCTCACAAGGGCAAGAGACCGGGTACAACGATAGGGGGAGCTAAGGCAAACCCTAAGGTAACCTCTAAGGTTCATTATTGCAATTCTAATAAAACTCATGCTAGTAGTTTTGTTGCAATTGTTAATAATGATAAGCATGTTAACTTTAGGAACCAATACATGTGCTTAGAAGCTAAACATGTTAGCCTAGGTAAGGATAACACTAGAAATACCAACCCTAGGATTAACGCTTCTAAAGTTAAGGAAAACCTAGGTAGAAATCCCAAGAAGACTAGACACATGCCTAGGAATATCTCAAGAGAAAATGACAAATTAAAACTTGAGGTATTAGAGAGAGAAAATCAAATCTTGAAGTTAAGACTTGATAATTTAGAAAAGATTTTTAAAAACATGGAGAAGTCATCTCTAGGGTTTAAGAGTCAAAAACTCAAGTCCAAGGACAAGAAAGGTTTGGGTCACAAACCTAAGTCCCAAATGGTCAAGCCCACTTACCACAATGTTCCATTCGATTATGGAACAAAACCTAGGGCTAGGAAGACCATTACCAAGGTTACAAGGGGAGTCACCCCTATAGTTGACCTTGACGAGACCCAAATGACCAAGGCTTCAAAGCCTAAGAGGGCCATTAGGAGGGTTGCTAGGGAAGTCATCCCTAGTGAATATTTAGTGAACCCAATGAGCTCAAATAGGTATTGGGTTCCTAGGAGCATCTTCTCTACCCCATAAATGGGTTAGAGAGTGTCAACTCCAATAAGAAGGGTAGTTAACCCAACTTTGAGGAAATTGACACTCAAGAAGCATTTTCAAGGTTTTGTGAACCTTTGAAAATGAAAAGGAATTATCGTTTACTCCTTGAAGAGTAAATTGTGCCATATTTGAAAAATATCGATTTTAATCTTATTTGGCACAATTTAAGAAAACCTAGAGAAATACCATAATTGGGATTTTGGTTTTCTCTTAGGGATATATGGGCAATCTAGGGTTAGATTTTAAGTTAGCAAAGGCTAAGGATACTTAGATAGGGAATTTAGGTATTTTATTTGTACTAACTTGCCATGATTAGTTGCCATATGCCATGTCATGACATCATATTTATTTTATTATCATTTGAAATGTTATGATAATGCTTAGGTTATCTATATGTCATGTTTATTTAAGTTTTCAAACTTTATGCCATGACATCATGACATTGGCACATGTTTTTACTTATGATATCATTTTATGCCATGTCATCATCTCTTGCATTAATAATCAATGAAATTGATTTAAGGATGAAAAACACATTTTGATATTGAGATCAAATTTGTGTTTAGAAAATGCATGAGACCTTAGTCTAAGATACCTAAACCCATATCTCACATCAACATTGACTTGGATGTGTTTGATACACTTTAGATGTATGTGAGATATTAGGATCATGAGTTAGGATCAAGGTGCAATAGTTTTTGTACCTAGATGAGCCTAATTCAAGAAATGAAGGATCATAGGGAAAGCTTGTGTACAAGTCATGTACATCTAGCCCTAAGATTATGGTCCTAAATTCAAATGGTTTTAAAAGCATTTTAAAATTGATTTGAAAAACCTTGATGAAGCTTTCCTAGTGATAGCATTCATCATTGAACATTGTGATACAAAATTGACTTAACTTTGAACTATTTCAAAGTTTTCGAATTTTGTATCAAAATTTGAAAATGGAAACTATTTTCATAGAAAATTATTTTTCCATGATAGTATATGTTATGAGGAATGTATCCTCAAAATTTTACAATTTTTCAAATTTTCTGGAATTTTCTAGGAGTTTCTGAATTTCGGGAAGGAAATTTCAGAAAACTGACTATCAGAGTCTGGATCGGTCTGGGGACCGATCCAGGTAAGCGGATCGATCCAGTGAGTTCCAGTAGCACGAGTGCGATCTGGTGAAGGGCTGATCGGTCTGGGGACCGATCAGAGCGTGCCAGTTTCTGATTTTCAGCTGTTGGTCTGAAATTTCAGCTGGAAGTTGGGTTTTGTGGATTACTAAAGGTTTGAAACTCTCCAAGACATTGTTGGTGCAATAGTCAAGGGGGAGTTGACCTTTAGGGGGAGTTTTTACCTAATTGTCAAGGGGGAGTTGACTTTTAGGGGGAGTTTTTACTCCTTAAGACTTTTGAGGATTAGTGATATGGGATTATCACTAAGTTGATTGTTGAGTTTAGTATCAAGGGGGAAATTAAGAGTTTCAATGAAAGGTATGGGACTTTCATTAGGAAGAAACTCTTGACCTTGATACCCTCCTTTTTATTCTTTTTGATGTGTGTCAAAAAGGGGGAGAATTATTGGAGAACCCAAGTTAGGTTATCGGGTTAACCTAAGGGGAGAATGTCCAGAGAATGTTCAAGGAAAGAACATTGGACATTGGAAGATGGTTGGAAAACCTAAGTTAGGTTATCGGGTTAACCTAACTTGATTATGGGTTTTGTCAAACATCAAAAAGGGGGAGATTGTTGGTGCAACCTTAGGTCAAGGTTGACCTGGTTGACCCGACTCGAGGTGACTTGACTCGAGTTGTATTTTGATGTTTGACTTAGGAAGATTGTCGGTGCAACCTTAGGTCGAGGTTGACCTAGTTGAGTTGCATGTTGATGTTTGACACTCGTGAGAGAGTTCTATTCTTGATGTTTGACAAGAATAGGTGTTTGGGAGATTGTAGGTGCAACCTTAGGTCAAGGTTGACCTGGTTGACCTGATTCGGGAAAAGTCCAAGCAGGGAGCTTGGCACGCGAAAAGTCCAAGTATGGAGACTTGGCACTGGAAAAGTCCAAGTATGGAGACTTGGCACTGGAAAAGTCCAAGTATGGAGACTTGGCAACTAGAAAAGTCCAAGTATGGAGACTTGGCACAGAGAAGTCCAAGCAGGGAGCTTGGCACGAGGGAAAGTCCTAACTGGGATGTTAGGCAGTTGGAAAGTCCTGGTGAGTGAAGCCAGGCAGTGGGAAAGTCCAAACTGGGATGTTAGGCAGTGTGGAAAGTCCTGGTGAGTGAATCCGGGCAAGGGAAAAATCTAGATGGATCAAGGGTGATCGGACATCTGGTTTGGAAAAGGCAGTGAGAAAGTCCTAACTGGGATGTTAGGCAGTATGGAAAGTCCTGGTGAGTGAAGCCGGGCAAGGGAAAAATCCAGATGGATCAAGGGTGATCGGACATCTGGTGATGGGAAGTCCAAGTAGGTCATAGGAGTGACCGGATACTTGGCACGAAGAGGAAAGTCCAAGTGGGTCAAAGGAATTGACCGGACACTTGGTGGGAATTCTAGCAGGTCAAGGGAGTGACCAGATGCTAGGAATGAAGTACCAACAGGTCGAGGTTGACCGAATGTTGGTTTGGAAGGCTTGGGACTTGGCTTGGGCAAAAACCAAGTCACTAGTTATCTGATCGGTCTGCAGACCGATCAGAAGGTGATCAGTAGCCGCGAGAAAGACGCCTGATCGGTCTGTGGACCGATCAGGAGCTTCCCTGATCGGTCGTGGCGACCGATCAGGAGACGATGTCGCGAAAGGGAGCCGAGAGTTGGGATCGGTCTGTGGACCGATCCAGCTGTGGCCTGATCGGTCCACAGACCGATCAGAGTACGCGATGCACTGACTGATCGGTCTGGGGACCGATCAGCGCAGGGCCTGATCGGTCCACAGACCGATCAGGGTTCTAGCCGTTGCGACGCAACGGCTAGTTTCTTCGCTGTCTTCTTCGCAGGTATAAAGGGGTCGAGGGCTGCTGCTGCACTCCTTCTTCTTCCACTACTTCTCTGCGACAGAGCTGCTGTTCTGGTGCTTGAGCTTTGTTGAGCTCTTCTTCGCAAGCTTCGCGTGAGCTTCATTCCACGACTGGATCAGCTGCTGCTGAGTTGCTTGTTGGCATCCGTCCGTGAAGTTGTTGCTTCATCTGGGACTTCAGTCGACAACGAGAAGGCAAGCTAGTGTTGTTGTATTCATATTGTCTTGTATTTCTTGTTGTATCTCGTGTACTCTTTGCTTGCTGTTGCAAGTTTTTGTGGCGAGGTTTCTCCACCCAGAAGGAGTATATTTTAGCCGGGTTTCCGGGGATTCATCCACCGACGGATTGACAAGGCTCGTCCACCTTACGGACACGCCGAGGAGTAGGAGTATCATCTCCGAACCTCGTACATCGCTGTGTTAAGGTTTGATATTCTTCCTTTCGTTTCTAGTTTATTTTTCCGCTGCGCTAACGAAGTGTAGGAAGAAACGCGAGCGATTTGGGGTCGGCTATTCACACCCCCTCTCTAGCCGTACGAAGGATCCTAACATAGTCGATCGAAGGTTGCGAGAAAGTGTTAGCACACAGCTGTTTAGTCAGTCAGACTTGCAGTCTTCTTCAACTAGATTTGAAGGGAAAACTTATGATACGGTGGGTAGGGTGGGACCCCCAAAGTGGGTACTGAAGTTAAAAGTATTAGCTGATGTGATAGTCAAAGTCCAGAAGGGGTCAACTTAGAGCTTGAGACAGCCCATAAGACTGATCAGAAGGATTAATCTAACTCCTCAAGAAGAGAGAAGAGGTAAGGGGATAATCCCTTGATCCTTGGTTGGACAAAGACTACTCGAATAGCCATGTGTGGTCTCACCCTCGAGGCCTTCCTATGAGCTAAGGAAAGGTTTCCCTGTATAGATTCGAGCAGATGCTTATCAATGGTTGACCTAGGGGTCCGATGGGCTAGATCTCTCTCCTCAGGTCCAACTGAACTCCATGTCCTATCGGATATATGGTCCTCTAGGTTCGACCGAACTTTCTAGCTGAGTAGATGGCAACCACCGGATAGATTGAGTTGTTGAAAGTCATCTAAATCGTGCTAGTATCCAGTCCCTTTTATCTAATCGGACTTGATTAGGAGTGAGGTCCAATCGGATAACATGAAAGGTTAGGGCGCTGTAGGAACATGATCAGAGTCCATCAAGGCCTAAAAGCTCCAAAAGGCCCACCGATACGAGATAATAGCCCATCAACTTGTTCGGCCCATCAACTTGATAGGTCTTTTAACACTACGTATAACGATCATTGTCAAGGAATCACTGGAATATTCTCTGCACAACTAGTACAGTGGACGTTTCCACCAACTGTACGTAGAAACTGGTTGTGTAATTTGGGTAGTATGACAGTATGGTTGGCCTTATTATAGTAATATGCCTTGTTTTATGTGTTAAGAGAAACAACACTATATATAAAGGGGTCCCTTCCTCACACGCAAGTTTTTCCGATTGTTCTTCATTATTCTTTATCAATGTTCTTCGATTACCCTCACTCAGCTTTCTTACTAACTTGAGCGTCAGAATGACTATATTGGAGACTCCTCCCTGGTTCATCTACCGAAGTTTTCTTCTTCATTCATTCTCTGTGATGTGGTAAGCTCTTCACAGTTGGAGACTCCTTCCGTTTAAGGTCTTATTGCAGTTAGCGTGTACATCATCTCATTCAGTGTCCATCTTCACCAACTACCAACTACCAACAAGAACAAAAGACATCGTGGCTTTTTCTTCTAGTGAAAATATGTAGCTATATGGAAGCCTTCTTCATCCTCCACACATCAAAGAATCCAAACAAATTAAAAAATATAAACATAAATAGACATATAAACAAGAATATTCAATGGTTCATAGACTATAACATAGTAGATGTAAATTCCTGAAGGAAAACAAAAAGAAAAAGAAAAGAAAAGAAAAGAAATTGAATGTATGTTGTTCTTTAATCCGAGTACAAAGTTCTCTATAGTGTATTGTTTGATTTCTACCCTAAACTTTGATTGATCTACGCCCATCCACGTTCCTCATATATACCATGACATGCAACTCAACCCGACGAGCACCTCGACGATGGCCGCCTCCGTCTTCTCCACGTCGGCGAAGTGCAGCGTCTGCAGCAGCAGCACTCGCGGTCGGGTGTAGAATCGCCTCTCCCTCTCCATGTTGCGTTCCTCCTGCCAACGCACCGTGTCGTGTGCCACCGGACCCAGCCAGACCAGGATCGCCGCCACCGCCTCCTTCCACCCCTCCGCCATCGACGCGTCCCCCGACGACTTCCGGCCCTCCCTCCGCCAGCACTCCCTCAGCTTGGCCGTCACCGCCGCCCGCATCCCGGACGGCATCATCTGGAACAATTCCTCTCTCGCCGCCGCCGCTGCATTCTTATCCACCTCCTGTTCTTCCACCTCCGGCGACATTTGTTGTCGTTCTTGATACAACCTCTCCGCCGCCAATATTAAGTTGGCGTGCCGCAAGGCCAGCCCTGATCCGCCGACGGTGTTGGGCGGGGCTTCTTTCAGCAATTTGCTCAAACGTTCGAAGGGCGTCAATTTGAGCGCGTCATTGGATGCCACACTCAATATCGGAGCTGAGTTCCTCAGCGATGGCACGTGCTTCGGCACAACCTGCCGATCTAACGGCCCGGAGGTGTGCTTTCCGGGGTGACTGAGGTTGAATTGATGGATTTGGTGGCGGCTGGGAGGCAACCCGAGGACGCAGGGGCCGAAGACGTGGCAAATCCTTGCGAAGACGGTGACGACGGCGCGGACCATGAGCTCCACTGCCTTGTCGTAGGTCTTGTTCCACAAAGATTCTTCCTTGAGCCGACGGATCGCGTGGCGCTGCGCACGGAGCTCCAAATGGATCGGATTTGGTGGCGGAGGCACGCCAGACGGCGGAGGTACGCCAGGCGGCTTTGGCACCGGAATTGGACCACTATGCCGACGCCAATGCTGCTGCTGCAGCTCAATCCGCTTCTTCGACGCCTCCAGCTGACTGAGCACCTCCATCTCCGCGTAGAGAGTCGACGTCGCCGCCACGTACCTCTCCATCTTCTTGACCCGCTTCTCCACCCGCTTCGCGGTCGAGCCGAGGCTGAGGCGATCGATGTCGGCGGCGGAACGGGACTCGCGGAGGAACACCTTAACACTGCCGGATCCGGCCTTGAGGTCGGCGTATATCCGGTCGAAGCAGTGGAGCAAGGGGTCGCAGCACTTGGGGCCAAGGCGGGAAACGGTGGCGGCGGCCATGTCTAGCTCGGAGATCACCTCCCCGCAAGCGAGACGGAGAAGAAAGGTCTGGTCTTTGGAGGTCAGGTAGCCGACGCCGGCAGACCGCATGCCGGCGCGCAGGCGGCGGACCTCGTTGTCGTCGAGAGAGCGATGTAAGGAGACGAGGCGCGACATGGCAGCTGCGGCTTCGAAAGCGAGGATTCCGACCACGGGTCTCATCGGAGGATCGACGCTGGAGGCACGGCGAGGCCGGAGGTCAGCGAGAACCTTGGAAACGCCCATGATTGCTGATCACAAAACCTCTGTTCGTGCTCTGTTCTCATTCAATTTAGTGTGCGCTGCGGGAGAACCGCAGGGGGTGATATAATATAAGAGGAAGGGTGAGTGAGATGGGCATGGCCATTTCAGGGAGCTTCCTCAACGCGGTTGCGAGATTTCCGACGAGTCCAACGGTGGAACAGAGTGATGTCGTTGTCCTTCGACAGGTCGGTGCGATCCAATTGTTTTTGCTATATATCTATTTGACCATAAATAAAAAGGCAAATATATATTAAAAAAAACTTCTAATTATTAAAGACGCTCCTTTTAAAAAATTAATGAGACGATTTTTGTTAAAGTTGAATTAAAAATATTCTTATTTCTAATTAGGGCTAATTAGTAATCCGTAGACTTTGTTAAAAATAAATAGCTTCAACTTATCAAAAATATTATATATTAAATATTTTATATAAAAAACTCTTTGACAATTTATTTAAAATTTATGTAATTATTTTATATATAATTTTTTTGATCCATTTAAATTTAAAAAATAATTTATTTTAATATATAGTATTAATTATGGATGGATTCGCTGTTATGAATAGTGCTAGAATATGGTTATAGTATAAAAACTCGAAATGTATAAAAAAGAGTACCATTAATCAGAAAAAAAATTAATATAAAAATATAGTAAAATATTATTCTCATTTTAAAAAAAATCTCTTAATAATTCCAATAATTCAGGCGTCGTTTTTATTTTACCCTAAATAAAATGCGACCGTATATTCTATATTCCTATTTTCTTATTAATTAAATTCAACGGGAAATAGTCGGCAAGCTTATTTTAATCAAAATGACTCGCTATATAATTGGGCTATTAGATTAATAATTTTTGAATAATTTTTATTAGACGACTCTTAATTATTTGCGAGCTGTTATCCACGTAGATAGTTTGTTCGTAGCGTGTTGTTTCCATGTTAGCCCAGTCCTTGGGTTACGTACTAATGTTAGTACTAGTCAAATCGAGTTTGTACATACCAATGCAGCATTGTTTACGCATTAATGCAGCGCAACTCTGTTGAAGTATCCATATATGTTTGACTATTCAAAATGTAGATTTTATTTCAAATTTAAAGTAAAATTTTTAAATAGAATAATTGATTTGGATATTCTTATGGGCGTTTGATTAAATGATGAAAATAATTATGAATATGAGTTTGATAGTAGAGTGGAATAAGAATAGGAATGGAAATGAAACCCATCAAGTTATATGGGTTTGGTTGATTCCCATAAATCTAGTAATCATTCCCAAAATGTTATTCCCAAACCCACAATCCAAACACTATCTTTTATTATCATTCCATTCTCTCATTTCTAAACCCATCAACGAAACACCCCCTTAATCCTCATTTGAAATGAGATGTATTTGTTGTTCTTATGAGTAATTTAGTTAAATTATTGTTCTAGATCTATCCGAACGAAGGAAGTTGGAAAGTCGAAAATAGGGTGGTCATTGATAGGAAGAAGACTTCGATGATCTTGCAAAATAAAACCAAGACCAAGGAAGGGGTCTCTGGCGTTAGTCCTCCAACGCTCAAGTTAAAACAGGGGAAGAGAACAAGAAAGTAGAGAATCGTAGAACTCAGAAATATTTTTCTTACCTATTCCTCATACTTGTAGACCCTTTTATACCTTTCTGGGTGACCTTTCGTCTTCCTCTATTTAATAATGTGGTTTAATAACAAACAGAAGGTATCTTCGTCTTGTCTTCTACATATTTAATAGTTGTCGTGTTCTCCTTTACTTTCTCTTCCCCTTATTAATTGTTTTTCCCTCCTGTGTAGTGTTACTCTGTGCACCGGACGGGCGGTCCGTTATGAGTATAATGCTAACGTCGTACCCAGAGCCGGTCGGGCGACCCGATCGGCCTGTATTACCAATTCCACATCCAAAGCCGGTTGGACGACCCGATCGGCTCGTATTACTAGCCTGTTAGGCGCGAGCTCCTAGCGGGTCAAATAATTAGAGTCTCATCTGGCCAGATTGTCGGGCCGACCGGACAATGATCCCTCCGATCGGCTGAGGCACCCACACTGATTGTACCTTGCTTACCCTTATGCGTTGACCTCTTTGACTTTCCTTAAACGTAGCAATTGACTTGCGCAAGTAGGCTCTTCTTATTGTCACATCACAAGCCTCCCCTTTAAGTCTAGTTGAAGGAGACTGCAAGTCCGACTGACTGAACAAAATGTGTTTTTAGTGAATTTGAGGTCTGCTCGGCCCGAACGCTCCATTGTCCGATCGGACTATGCCCGATTTGCAATCATGGATCGGACCGATAGCTGGTGTTGCTCGGCTTCACTATGTCGATGCAAGATTTAATCCTGTGGCTCATTCCTTGCATCGATCGGGAAGATGAGTACGAACACTTGAAAAAATTCTTTTCCTCGAGTGAGCGCGGAGTAGGCTGATGTCATCCAAATATCTTGAAGACCATGCAAATCCTTGATGATTATACCTTTTGTAATTAAGCTCATTAAATGCGTCCGATGACCGAATGCCACATGTCGACTACTACCGCCGCATGCTTGATGTGATAGGCGGATATTCGCCTGTCCCGAGACGTGCGCCATTTCAAAATCAACGATCAAATCATCTAGATTTTTGTGAAGTTAGATCGGACGGTTGAGATTGATCAGCCGAAGGGCTTATAAGCGTGCTTGCTTTGCCGTTTTCTGCACTTGGCGTTTTCTTCTTCGTTGTGGTTTCATCTTCGCGAAGGAGCATCAGTGCCACCGCCTCCTGTGTCTTCTCCGACAATCCTAGCAACCTTCCCAGTAAGCCTTCACCTTCCCTCCATCGAATCTGTCCAGTGTTCATGAAATTTTTTGTTTCTTTCAATCAAACTCATTGATTTCCTGCCACTGTTCTGATGGCAAGCTCTTCCTAGCCTACTGCCTCCGTCCCCGGACTTTGGTATACATCCATTGAGTCCAGGTTTGATGCAGACGATACTGAGAGTTTAAGAGATGTTTTTGAAATTCCCTCTGGTTATCAAATTGGCCTTCCTTCAGCTTTTGATCGCCCGAACGGGCCACCTCCGAGCTTCGTTTGTTTCTTCCGAGATCAATTTACCATTGATCTGCGGTTCCCGATCCACCCTTTTTTCTTGGCAGTTTGTAAATATTTTCATATTTTCTTACATCAATTAGTGTCGAAATCCTTTTAGCTGCTGTGCGGGGTCTTTGTTCTATTCCCCCTGCATGACATTCCCCTTACTCCTCAGTTCTTCCATTATTTCTACTATCCCAAGTTATCCGAGCTGGAGACTTTTCTCTTCCAAGCCCGAGTGGGCCTTATTTTCTTTGATAAGATGTCATCCTCTAATAAACATTGAAACGAATATTACTTTTTTGTTTGCTTTCCTGAGCGGTCGGACTTCCCAACCAGATGGCAAATAAGGTGTTGAATTCTCCAGAGCTCAAGAAATACAAGAGCCGCTCAGACTACCTTCACGCATCTTCCTGTTTGACCGGTCAGAAGTATCATATACGCAGGTTCCTGCTGGAGAGTGTCCTATACGTGTTCGATCTGAGCCCAATCCACACAAGGCTCTCGTGCAGCCTAGGTACACTCTTTCTTGGCTTCATTTTTTAATCTAACTGATTTCTTCCTTTCTTTCGCAGCCAAAGTCATGTTGTGTGCTCGTCTAGCCGACAAAGCCAAGCTTGCGGACACTAAGATCAATGTGACGATCGTAACCGAGTTGGAGAGTCGTGGTCTACCACCAATCGGCTCACAAGAAGACCCGCTCGGGGAGAGCGCAGAGGTCGCAGCCCAAGGAAGTGGAGCGGCCAACCATATGATTGGCGATGAGGCAACTATTGTAGTGAGTCCTCCACCTGAGCATCCTCTAGTAATTACAGTAGGCGAGGGCTCAGAATCGGCCTCTTCTCGGGAGCCATTAATAAGTCGAAAGAGACGTCGAGCGGAGATGACAGCCTGCTCTACTGCGTCGGCTTCACAGACTCCATCCAGGACCAGTCTGCGTCCTACATCCGAGCGGGGCGCAACCTCCATGCCAATGCCCGAGCAAGCGATGGCTGCCACACATACTTCACCTTCATCCGATCGCACGCCATCCTTATCCGGGCTACCCTAAGGGCCAATCATTGCGTCGTCCGTGTTCTTTATACCTCCGAAGATTCAGAAATCTTTCATTCGGTCGGCGCAAATGTCCCAGTCAACTGGTAGGGCAACCTCGGCCCCAGTTGTTCCAAGTGGCCAGCGCCACATAACTACAGTCATCCACCTGCCCACGGATGAGTGGTGCGACACTGCAAGCACTAAGTCCCAAGCTCTGGAGCGTTAAATAATCATCCGGGGGCCAGTTGCACAAATTTGGGCTGACGCTCGTGCTCATGCGGCGGTCATGCCCCTTGGGCACTCTCTGATAGTCATACCCAGATGTCTACTGGGTAAGTACTTTGTATTTATTATTGTCGTCGCTCGACTCTTAATAAATGTCTTCGCTTTCTTGCAGTACTGGGTGGAGAGCTTAGTCATGTGCCAACGGCTCGCCTTTTTGGAGGAAGAAGTTAAAAAGTTGCGCACTCCGAGCGGCCAGGTAGCGGCTTCCCAAGCGTAGTTGGAACAACTGAACACCGGACTGGCTCAATTAAGAGTCAATCTGGGTACAAGCTCTAAGCAGCTGAAGGCCGAGAAAAAGAAAAACTCTGAGCAGGCCACCCAACTGGCTCAACTAGAGTAACAGGTTAGCTCTTCTGAGACGAAGCTGAGTTTGGCTAACACCAAGAAGCTCTAGGCCATCAAGGACTTGGAGATTAAAAACAAGGAGTTCAAGGTGTTGGTCGAAAATCTAAAAGACGCTAAGACCACACTGCAGGCTGAGCGGGATGGACGACTAGCTGAGTAGACTGCAGCAAAGGCCCAGCTCGACGTCAAAGATGAGGAGCTGACCAAATTGAAGGAAGAGTTGGTGGCCTCCCAAGCGGCCCTAGAGACTTATCAGGGAGTTGAGTTAGTAGGTTTGAGCTTATGAAACAAGCCTACATTCACTCGGATGCTTTTAATGACAAGGTCGTCGATAGATCTGTTCGACCTGGCGATCGAAGGGGCGTTCGGCTAACTCCGGGAAGGTGGCTATCTCCCTATTGCTCTATCAAGCAAAGTCATCAGTCGAGACCAGTTGAATGTGTCGTTGCCTAACGATGCATTAGAATATCTGGAGTGAGTCAGTTGAGAGTGTTGCCTCTAAATATTTTTGGAGTTTCAATGAATGCTTTGCCCATCTGAATAGCCTTTATTTTCTTGTATTTTAATTCTGTAACTCGCTTTTCGAGCATCGCGTAGACTCATGTGGCCTCGTGTTGGCTTTCGATCAGCAACGGTTTACCTACTTGGCCGATCAATCCGTTTTGTTTGACGGTTTAGCGTAGGTTAGGATTTAAGGTCGCCGCTCGACCACTGTTGGAGACAAGGGTTTAAGGTCGCTGCTCGACCGCTGATGACGATAAGAGTTTAAGGTCTCCGTTCAATCGCTGAAGACGACAAGGGTTTAAGGTCGTCGCTCGACCGCTGATGACGACAAGGGTTTAAGGTCGCCGCTCGACCGCTGATGACGACAAGTGTTTAAGATCACCGTTCGGCCGTTGATGACGACAAGGGTTTAATGTTGCCGCTCGACTGCTGATGACGACAAGAGTTTAATGATGACAAGGGTTTAAGGTCGCCGCTCAACCGCTGATGATAACAAGAGTTTAAGATCATCACTCCACCATTGTGTTGGATTGAAACGAGCTAGAGGAAGGGTGAATAGCGCTCGTGGCTTTCACTTATCGTATTCAGAAATTCGATGAGAGTTAAGCAGCGGAATAAGAAAACAAACACACAAAGACGCCAAATATTTACTTGGTTCGGAGCATAGGGCGACTCCTACTCCAAGGCCCACGCTCGTTGAGCATTTACTTTGGGCAACAACTATAATAGCGCAAACGAGTACAATTGAATATTACAGTAAAATGTACTAGAAATTATACCGACAATAAGAAATCGTAAATTTGAAGCTCCGAGTTGTCGGGATGTTGCTACAGTACTTCTGGAACATCTCTTGAGCAGCACACACAAAAAGGATCGCTTAGTATATGTTATCTCTAAGTGCTGGTCAAGACCTTATAAAACCTATTGAGGGCGCCCTCAATCCCCTTGAGGGCGCCTCCAATCGCCGAGTCAATCGCGCACAGATAAGCCCAGACTCCTTTGTCACTCATCCATTTGAAGGCACCTCCATGCTCCTTGAGGGCACCTTTAAGGGTGTCTGAGGCGCCTCAAGCCTCCATGAGGGTGCCTCCAGCTCCGATGTGCGCACCTCTTATCCTTTGCACCCGAGGCGCCTCCAAAATCCATAAGGGCACCTCGGGTACTGTTCACCCGAGGCAAACTTTGCTCTTTTGACCCTGCAAAATATGTTAATTCACAAAGCAACAATATATCTTGCAAAACAAAGTTAACACATAATAATAGCATAAAAATAAATGTATGACAGTCACCGGACTGTCCGGTTCTGACTTCGGATTTCCTACTGGAAACCCTAGGTCGAACCGACGCCTACTATTCCCTCAGCGGGGAACGCGTCCTCACCTACTCCACTCCGAAAAGCATACCTGTTGTCAGACCGGTCCTCCAGACCGACTAGACTTTTACTCAGCGCCCGAGTCTTCAGGTCTTTCTGCTGGACTTCCGCTCCACGGCTCACCCAGACTTTCACCTGGTTTAAACACCAGGACTTTTCACCTAGGGTTACCGCCCCTAGGATTTTTGCCCAAAGACCTCGATCCGCCAAGGCTTTTCACATAGGGTTACCACCCCCTAGGACCTAGGGTTTTCCCTTTGCCTAACCGCAGCTAAGACTTTTATTTACCTAGGGTTACCATCCCCTAAGGCTTTCTGCCTGCCTAACCACAGTTAGGACTTTTGCGTAAGTACACTTAGGACTTTCCTGCAAACTCATTCACACATGTTAGATAATAAGAAAACTTAACTTTGAACCCTTTGATATAATCAAAACACAGGTTCGATCGTCGGATACTTCCCGCACCAAGACGTTGATGTAGATAGAGGTTTATAGTCGACGCTCAACTTTTATCTTTGCTGATCGGCTAAATCATCTGAAGAACTTTTTTTTTATTTCATGTCTATCCTGCAACCAGCACATATATGCAAAAAATACATTCATGTTTGCTTGCGCACCTCTCATCCAGACCGGCAGGATTGGAGATGAGTCGCACTCCATGGCCGATCGAGCTATTTTCCATCTACGTCCTCCAAGTAGTATGCCCCCGAGCGGAGTTTCTGCACGACCTTATATGGTCTCGCCCATGGTGCTTCAAGCTTAGTGACGTCGCTGACCGGCTTGATTTTTTTCCACACCAGATCATCGACCTGGAAGAACCTCGGGATCACCCTCCTATTGTAATTATGCCTCATCCGCTATCGATAGGCCATTAACCTAATAGCTGGTTTATCCCGCGCCTCATCCACAAAATCGAGTTTCATTAATCTTCACTCGTTGTTTTCCTCGTCATAGAGTCGCACCTGGTCAGATTCCACTCCTACCTCTATAGGAATCACAGCTTCTCCTCCGCACACCAGCTGGAATGGTATTATGCTGGTCGCCTCCTTTGGAGTCGTGCGGAGTGCCCACAAAAGACTTGAGAGATGATCGACCCAGCTACCCCCTGTGTGGTCGAGCCAAGTTCGTAGACGTCTGAGGATCTCCCGGTTTGCAACCTCCGCCTGGCCAATGCTCTGGGGGTAGGCGACTGAGGTGAAGGCTTGCTAGATGTCATAGCCTTCGCACCATTCCCTGAGCTTCTAACCTGTGAATTACCTCCCATTATCCGAGACGAGCCGACAAGGGATGCCAAATCGACAGAGGATATTCTGCCAGATGAATTTGATGATCATTGCTCACTTATCTTGGCCAAGGGCTCAGCCTCCACCCATTTTGAAAAATAGTCTACAGCAACGAGCAACCACCTTCGCTAACCCGTTGTCATGGGAAATGGTCCCACTATATCCATACCCCACTAGTCGAACAGGCAAGCTACCGTGGATGACTTCATCTCTTCGGTCGATCGGTCGATGCGAAAGATTGTGATACTTTTGGCGGGCAGGCAGGTGGTTGTCGCCCGAGCGGCATCCTCTTGGAGAGTTGGCCAGAAGTACCCGGCCAAGAGAATCTTCCGAGTTAGCGATTGACCATCCGGATGGCTTCCGCAGGAGCCTTGGTGAACTTCTTGCAAGATGTACGCTGCGTCCTCTGGTCCCACACACTTGAGCAAGGGCCTAGAGAAGGCTCTTTTATACAATTGATGTCTGACCAAGGTGAACCATCCGACCCTCTTCTTTAATAGATGCGCTGCTTCCTGGTCGGTCGGCGTACTTCCCGATCGAAGAAATTCGATTAACAGGGTTCTCCAGTTGCTCGAAAAGACAACTCCCTTCATCCGGTCAATATGCGCTACTAAGGAAACCTGTTTGATCGACTGACTTATCACGACCGGTGATAATGAACTAGCTAATTTAGCCAGTTCATCTGCTACTTGATTGTCCGATCGGGGGATCTTTTATACAGTGACTTCTTGGAAATTTGTCTTCAATTTCTTGAAGGCTTCTGCATATAACTTGAGTCGTGGATTGCTAATCTCGAACATTCCCGACAGCTACTGGGCGGCCAACTAGGAGTCCAAGTGGATGAGGACTCTTGTGGCTCCGACATGCCACACTTTTTGCAAGCCATCTATCAAGGCTTCATACTCAGGTTCATTGTTGTGGCGCGATAATCTAGCCAAGCAGACACTTGCATCCGGTCTTCTCTTGGAGAAATGAGTAGGATGTCGATCCTGTTGCCTTGCCGGGTGGAAGAGCCATCAACATATATTCTCCAAGTTGCTTCTAGATCGTCGCTCTGGACTTCTGTGACGAAATTAGCCAAGGTCTGAGCTTTTATCGCCTTTCAGGGTTGGTATTGGATGTCGAACTCATTTATCTCAGTGGTCCACTTATCAGTCAGTCGGACGCTTCTTGGTTGAGGAGGATTCTTCCCAAGGTGTTGTTGGTTATCATCACGATTGGATGGGAGAGGAAGTAGGGGCAGAGTCTCCGAACAGCTAATACCAACGCGTAAGCTAATTTTTCCAAACTAGTGTAGCGGAATTCAGCATCTTTTAATATATGAATTAAAAAATACACGGGTTGTTGCTCTTGCCCATTCTTCTTAACTAATGCCGAGCCGACCGTATTTTCGGTGGATGACAGATAAATCCAAAGCGACTCTCCTGCGCTCGGCTTAGCTAGTACAGGTAATGAGTTAAGATAGTCTTAGAGTTCTTCAAACTCCCGGTCACACTCGACATCCCACTGGAATTTTGTTGCCCAACGCAGCACCTTGAAGAACGGCAAGCTTCGATCGGATGATTTGGATATGAATCTTGACAAAGCGGTAATACGCTTGGTCAGCCGTTGGGCTTCCTTCAAGTTGCGTGGTGGTGGCATATCTTGCAGAGCTTTGACCTTCCTTGGATTCACCTCGATCCCCTGTTCAGTGACAATGTATCCAAGAAATCGACCGCCCTTGGCGCAGAACAGGCATTTGTTCGGGTTCAGCCTTATTCCATAATCCCTCAGAGTTTGACAGGTCTCCTTGATGTTTGCACAAAGATCAATAGCCCTTTGGGATTTTATTAATATATCGTCGACATATACCTCTATGTTTCGGCTGATCTGTTGTTGGAACACCTTTTTTATGAGCCTTTAGTAGGTGGCACCGACATTCTTTAGTCCGAACGCCATGACATTGTAGCAGAATGTTCCGTCGGCCATGATAAAGCTGACCTTTTCTTGATCTTCTCGAGTGAGCGACACTTGGTGATAACCTTAATATGCATCGAGTATGCAGATCAGCTCGCAACCGGCCATAGAATCCACCATCTGGTGTATTCTGGGCAGCGGATAGAAATCCTTCGGAAATTATTGTCTGGCTTAGAGACCAGTACAATATTAGAAAGTCAGCTCGAAAATTGTACCTCTCGTATATGGCCAGCTTCCAACAATTTCTTTATCTCCACTTGGATAACCAAGTTCTACTCAGCGCTGAAGCCCCTTTTCTTTTGTTTGACAAGACGAGTGCCCTTTCGGACGTGTAGTTCATGCTGGGCCACACTCGATGAGATACCGGTAAGCTCGTGTGTCGACCAAGCGAACACATCATGGTTCCGTCTTTTTCTCAAGCTCCAAATCGACAGCAATGAAGGTGGTTGCTTCTGGACGGTCAGAGTAGATCTGAACTTCTTCTTTTTCTTCATATACCAGTGTGGGGGGTTTTTCAGCGACGACATTCACCTCCAAGCTTTGGATCTTCCGAGCGGCTCATACTTCCGTTCTAACCATCTCGACGTAACAACGTCAAGCGATCAACTGGTCTCCTTCGACTTCCCCTACCTTACCATCCACCAGGAATTTGATCTTTTGGCAGAAGGTGGACACCACATCTTGGAACTCATTGAGTGTAGGTCGGCCCAAAAAAACGTTGTAGGCCGAGGACGCATCTACCACTATGAAATTTGTAGTCCTTGTCCACTTCAGGGGCTCTTCTCCGAGTGAGATGGCTAACTTGATCTGGCTAATTGGCAACACTTCGTTGCCCATGAAGCCTTAGAGTGGAGT
Organism: Zingiber officinale; assembly: GCF_018446385.1. Classification (NCBI taxonomy): domain Eukaryota; kingdom Viridiplantae; phylum Streptophyta; class Magnoliopsida; order Zingiberales; family Zingiberaceae; genus Zingiber; species Zingiber officinale. The sequence continues at coordinate 142,925,100 of NC_055986.1, forward strand.
CATCATTGGCAGCAGTTCACTCTAGTCAATTTACAATTGATCAAATGTCTTCCGGTATATGATATTTACCAAGCTCCCTATATCAATAAAAGTGTGACGAACTGCATAATTAGAGATTATCGCCCGGATGATTAATGCATCGATGTGGGGGACTTCCACTCCCTCCAAATCCTTAGGGTCGAAGCTAATCTTGGGTCCCTCAGCTTTTTTTCTTACTGCAGCCCCACGGCGTGGATTTCGAGCCGTCGTCCATGCAGCTTCCCTGCTCGGTTAGAATCTCCGTCAGTCGGCCTGCCGGCGATCATTCCTATCTCCTCTCAAGCTGCATTACTTCGATTCTTTTCTTCCCTTGCGGATGGTCTAGCTCGCTCAGAGGAAGTTCAGGCAGGGATTCGGTCCCTTTGTGGTTGGTGATGTCGTGATCCGATCACCCTCCCTGAATTCCTTCGTTTTGCATATCAACTTCGGTGACACCGATCAAGAAGTGGCGATCGTCTGCAGTATCCACGTGGAACCGACCTACCATCTGCCAGGTCGTAGCAGTCCTTGGTGTTATGCGTCGTTGACCAGTGGAAGGTGCAAAACATCGGCGCCCACCTCTTGCCTCCTAGAAGAGCGGTCGCCGCTTGCTATACGGCATGTGGCTTAGGCTCCTGATGTCAAGGGGCTCTCGTCCGGGGCCCTTTTGGTGGTTGATGACTGCTTGATTAACGCCGCTCGGATGCTGCTGTGGGATCGGCGGTCATCTCTTTCTTCTTTGCCACCTGGGCTTCTTCCACATTAATGTACTCATTGACCTTCTTTTAGAGGAGCCCAAAGTCTTTAGGCGGTCACCGAATAAGTGATCGGAAGAACTCTCCCTCGGTGAACCCTTAAGTGAAGGCGTTCACCAGTACATTTGAGGAGACCGCTAGAATATCCATTGCCACCAGATTAAAGAGTTGGATATATGCTCTTAGGGTCTCTCGGGGCCCTTGCTTTAGTGAGAATAGATTTACACTAGTCTTCTGGTGGCGGCGGTTACTAGCAAAGTGGTGTAGAAATGTCGCTCAGAAATCCTTGAAGATGTAGATAGAGCTGTTCGACAACCATTTGAACCACCATTACGCCGATCCAGACAGAGTAGTAAGGAAGACTCTGCATTTCACCCCATCTGTGTACTGATGAAGGGTGACGGCGTTGTCAAACTTGTCCAAGTGATCGTCGGGGTCGGTTGTTCAGTTATATTATCCGATCGTTAACGGGGTATAGTGCTTTAGCAGGGGGTCACTTAGGATTCCCTCCGAAAAATGTTGATTGATCCGCTCGGGCGAGTCATCTTCCCTAGGCGCTTTTCCCCTTCATTCATCCCGTACCGACGCCTCATCCGAGGAGGATCCCCGGTCTCTATCCGCTCGGCCTCTTTCTACTGGGGGAGCCCATGACAGTGCTCGGTTGAAAAGAATTGCCGCATTGCGGACGTACTCATAGGAGTCGATCGGTCTTCTATTCCGCTCCCGAGCGGAAAATTGATCCGCTCGATCTTCTCTTTCTCTTTTAGTTTGTCGACCTGCTGTAGAGCCGGCAGGTTCATGCGTTGGCCGATCGGCCATCACCTGTTGTTGTTGCTCCAATATTTTTATAGCTCAAGCTTGTATTAGTGCATCGAGTTCCTCTTGTGTCAATGTCATTGTTATGAGTCGTCCAACGTCTTCCATCTTTTTATTCGGATACAGGCAACGTTCCCACAGATGACGCTAAATTGATCCTGTCCGAATGAAGGAAGCTGGAAAGCTGGGAATGGGGTGGCCACTGACAAGAAGAAGACTTCGATGATCCTGCAAAACAAAACCAAGACCAGGGAAGGGGTCTCTGGCGTTGGCCCTCCGACACTCAAGTTAGAACAGGAGAAGAGAGTAAGAAAGTAGAGAATCCTAGAACTCAGAAATATTTTTCTTGAGTGTTCCTCATACCTGTAGACCCTTTTATACATTTCTGGGTAACCTTTCGTCTTCCCCTATTTAATGATGTGATTTAATGACAAACAGAAGACATCTTCGTCTTGTCTTCTACATATTTAATAGCTGTCGTATTCTCTTTTGCTTTCTCTTCCGCTTATTAATTGTCTTTCCCTCCTATGTAGTGTTACTCCTTGCGTCGGACGGACGGTTCGTTATGAGTATAATGCCAACGTCGTACCCAGAGCCGGTCGGGCGACCCGATCGACCCGTATTACTAGCCTGTTAGGCATGAGCTCTTGGCTCATCTGGCGGGTCAAATAATTAGAGTATCATCTGGCCAGATAGTCGGGTCGACCAGACAGTGATCCTTTCGATCGATCGAGCCACTCACACTGATTGTACATTGCTTACCTTTATACGGAGTTCGAATCCTCTGTCCCCAAATTTCTCTGTCCCCGTGTCCCCTTGCCGATTGGACGGACCAGATTACATCTCAAGGATGTCTTGCACATCATGAGGATACTGCACACATCTTAAGGATGCCATGATGCCTTGAAATGTAATCTGGTCCATCCGATCGGCAGGAGACACGGGGACAGAGAAATTTGGGGACAGAGGATTCGAACTGTTTTATACATTGACCTCTTTGACTTTCTTTTAACGTGGTAATTGACTTACGTCAGATAGATTCTTTTTATCACCGCATCAGTTCTAATAAGCAAATCTATTTTTGGTTCATTTTAAACATATTATATATAATTTTAAGATATCAAAAAGCAAGAGATAAAATATTACCATCAAAATCTACTATATATTTTTATATTTTTATATATTTTAAACATACTATTTCGATTAAAGGGAATTGGCGCATTACGGACGTACTCATAGGAGCCGATCGATCTTCTATTCCACTCCCGAGCGAAAAATTGATCCGCTCGATCTTCTCTCTCTCTTTCAGTTTGCTGACCTGCTGCAGAGGCGGCAGGCTCATGCCTTGGCCGATCGACCATCACCTATTGTTGTTGCTCCAATATTTTTATAGCTCGAGCTTGTATTAGTGCATCGAGTTCCTCTTGCGTCAGTGTCACTATTGTAAGTCGTCCAACGTCTTCCATCTTCTTATTCAGATATAGGCAACGTTCCTACAGATGATACCAAATTGATCTTGTCCAAATGAAGGAAGCTGGAAAGCCGGGAATGGGTGGCCACTGACAGGAAGAAGACTTCAACGATCCTGCAAAACAAAACCAAGGCCAGGGAAGGGGTCTCTGGCGTTGGCCCTCCGACGCTCAAGTTAGAACAGGGGAAGAGAGTAAGACAGTAGAGAATCCTAGAACTCAGAAATATATTTCTTGCTTGTTCCTCATACCTGTAGATCCTTTTATACCTTTCTAGGTAACCTTTCGTCTTCCCCTATTTAATGATGTGGTTTAATGAAAACATAAGGCATTTTCGTCTTGTCTTCTATATATTTAATAGCTGTCATGTTCTCCTTTACTTTCTCTTCCCCTTATTAATTGTCTTTCCCTCCTGTGTAGCGTTACTCCTTGCGCCGGACGGGCAATCCGTTATGAGTATAATTCCAACGTCGTACCCAGAGCCAAGCAGGCGACCCGATCGGCCCGTATTACCAACTCTGCATCCAGAGTCGGTTGAATGACCCGATCGACTCGTATTATCAGCCTATTAGGCACAAGCTCCTAGCTCATCTGGCGGGTCAAATAATTAGAGTCTCATCTGGTCAGATAGTCGAGTCGATCGGACAATGATCCCTCCGATCGACCAAGGCACCCACACTGATTGTACCTTATTTATCCTTATGTGTTGACCTCTTTAACTTTCTTTCAACGTGATAACTGACTTGCGCCAGGTAAATTTTTATTTCACCGCATCAATTCTAATAAGCAAATCTATTTTTGGTTCATTGTAAATATATTATATATAATTTTAAGATATTAAAAAGCAAGAGATAAAATATTACCATCAAAATCTACTATATATTTTTATATGTTTAATTTTTTTTAAAAAAAAATCTCTTCCAAAATATATAAAAATTAGTATCGAATTGATGTAAAAGGACTGTGGGAATAGATGGGAAAAAGTTATGTGAGTCAACGATACAGAAAGTTCGGTGTCAATTGCCAACGACGACTTCTCTTCCATTAATAAAAGTAGCGTGTCATTGTGGCTTCCGTCGACAAGCTGAACGTGTTGACACGCCCATGTGCCAGGTGAGTGAGTGCTGCCGTTTAATTTATTATTAAAATATATTTTTGATAATTTATCAAAATGTTCATGCATGATAACCTTTCACTTTTCTCTCGAACGACGCGTAAACCGATCGTTGAACTCTTTTGTCAATTGCACTGCGTCATAAACCGCCCCAACCATCGCATCCCTCAAATCGGCCTCGACACTTAAGACTGATCTCGACACGTGTCACTGGGACATGCCATTATAAAAAATGGGACTGACTCTCTGAGATTCAAATCTCAATCGGACATATGAAAACTATATGACGCTAGCCATCGTCAAAATTCATCTGTGTTTTTTAATTTATTCCGGTGGTAAAATTTTCTATGGGACGGAATCGATGATCGGGATGGTAATAACTAGATATATGAATAATGATAATAAAAATAAACTGTGACATGCGATTATTCTTAAACAATACGCTCTGCTTCCTTCTTTGTGGTTTCGCTGTTACTTTTTCCATGCTAACAAAAGCGCGTGTATCAAAGAAAAGACCAGTCAGTTCTACTGTATTTTTCTTCTCGTTTTCTTTCCCTAGGGGTGATTTGTGTCCCCGATGCTTCAAGTTTGTAATTTCAAAGCTCCATCATTTGAGGAAGTACATTAGAACACCTCCAACACGGCATTCACGTCGCGTTATAACGTGACTGTATGTTTAACGTCACGTTGCGGATGTCAACGCGGCGTTAAAACGCTTGAACGCGTTCAAGCGTTCATGGGGTGGGCCAGGGCAGGCCCACCCCATGTGTAAACTTTTTTTTTTTTAACGACGACTAGTGCAACGGTTTTTTTAAATATAAATTTTTAAATAATAACTTTTTTAAATAACAGCTTTACATTTTTAAATTAAAAATTAAATAACGGCTAGTTATTTAATGGTTATTTTTTAACAGCTAGTTAACGGCTAGTTCGAAATTTCATCTATAAATAACCATCAATATACACACATATTTTCATTCCAACTCATTACTCTTTCAATTCTACTCTCTAAATTCTCTCCCCATCTATTTTTTTCAAGTACCTACCATCTTATTTTCTATCCGAATTGGATGAAAATAATAGGGCATTTTTTACAAATTTCTTGAATTCTACAAACAACTCGCAAGAATATTCATCTTCCCAAAATCCATAAATTCCACCAAATTAATAATACCCACATCCATTTCCCAATATGTCGTTTCCTCCACAAAATCTTAAAAATTTTCAAGGTTTTGGAAATTCTATGAATCATCTGAATTATGCCCCTCGAGGTCCATATCAACCACTTCCAGCCGAATATTGGCAAAACATGAGCCATCCGTATTTCACGTCGTCGGTTGTTCATGGATATGGTACCCCGCACACAACTAGTATGTCTTTCACTCCTTCGATGTCGAATGAACCTGCAACTCTGACTTTTGTCCCGGAGACTCAACTTTATGACCATGAATCCCCAATTGAGTTGGTTAATTTAGAAAAGGCGGTTTCAAATGGTGAGGGTACAAGAAAGCGTTCAAGTTGGACAAAGGTTGAAGACGAAGTCTTAGCGAGAAATTTTGTCACTATCAGTGATGATCCAATAATCGGCAATGATCAAAAGGCGGATGCTTTTTGGGGACGGGTTGAAAGCTACTACAATGAGAATCTTCCCCTAGGTTCAAAAACCAGAAGTGCAAATGTTATACGGTCACATTGGCACAATACAATCCAAAAGAAGGTATATTGATTCAACGTAAATTACAATAGTATTTATAGTTCATATCGAAGTGGTCACAGTGATGAAGATATATTGAGGTTTGCGTACGAAAAATATCTATCCGAAAACAATGGTGTTGCATTCAATCTCGAACATGTGTAGAGAATTGTCAAAGACCGTTCAATGTTTACTCCACAGTCCGCTGATCACTTTGTGGCGACAAAGAAGACAAGGACCTCAGAGTCGGGAGCAAGCAACACCTCCTCCAACCAAGATGTGAGTATAGACCTGGATTATGAAGATACTCGTCCAATGGGATAAAAGGCAGCAAAAAGAAAGGGAAAAGACAAAGTAAAATCGACCATGGAAGATCTGACAGTAAACTACAATAATACTATCACAAAGTTCACTGAGTATACAAGCGTGAAGAAGTCCGAAGTCTATTTGAAACAAAAACAACTCGAAGTAGAGGAGATTAAGGCAAAAGCTGCATTGTCCAAATCTGAAGCTAAGAATCGTCGCTTGAAGTTGAAGGAGTACGAAATATTGAACAAAGACACCTCACAGATGACAAAGGAGCAGCTTATCATACATGAATGTCTATGCAAGGATATTAGGTCAAGATGGAATATCTAAATTGTTTACTTAACGTTCATTTTCTAGTATTATTATATTTTCGAGTGATTGTAATTTTTAATTATTGTATTTCTCATTTCGATTAATGTGATTTTTAATTATTACAATTTTATAAAATAGTCGTTGGAAACTAGCTGTTACAACTAGCTGTTACAACTAGCCGTTGAAAACTAGCTGTTACAACTAGCTGTTACAACTAGCCGTTGAAAACTAGCTGTTACAACTAGCCGTTGGAAACTAGCCGTTGCAAACTAGGCGTTACAAACTTACCGTTGCAAATTAGCCGTTGCAACGCGATATTGCATACTAGTCATTGCAAACTAGCCGTTGCATGAGAAAAACAATATATATAGACCATCATACCATTTCTCAAACACATATACTAAAACGTGTTTCCTCCAAAAATGTCTCATTCTACAGGCAGCTCTAGCTCAAGTTCCAGCTCGACAAGCGAAGATGAAGTCCATGTTGAAATCGATGAGCAAGCTTATGATTCGGGTGAATAACTGATGTTATTGGTTCTTCAACAACACCAACAACTTATGGAAGCATATCATAGGAGGGACACGTGCAGAAGAAGGTTCGTCCAAAGAAATCGTGAAGCCGGGCATGAGAGACTCATCAATGATTATTTCTCTATAACCCCGGTGTATCACGATGAAATATTTCGAAGACGATTTCGAATGCGAAGAGAGTTATTCCTCCGCATAGTGAATGCATTAGAGAATCATTCAGCATTTTTTCAACAAAGGGACGATGCTGTACGAAGAAAAGGGTTGTCACCACTACAAAAATGCACTGCTGCGATTCATCAACTGGCTTACGGAGTCCCCACTGATCATCTTGACGAGTACCTACGTTGAATCAACTGCCATCAGGTGTCTTTTCAAGTTCTGCGAATACGTTGTTGAAATATTTGGTGATAGGTACTTGAGAACACTACAACAAAAACTGCAAACGACAACACCCCTACGACAACGGTTTTAAGAGAAAGCGTTGCGTATTTGCTCAAAGACAACGATTTTTGCCAAAACCATTGTCTTTGAACTCCCCATTAAATATAAAAGACAACGGTTTTAGCAAAACTGTTGTCATTGAGCGATTTTTTTTTAAAACGACAACACTTTTTACAACGGTTTTATAAACCGTTGTCTTTATCCACTTTTTTAGCGGCTACGACAACAGTTTTAAAAAAACCGTTGTAATTGAATTTGGTCATTTCCCCCCTTCACTATTTTCCTTTCCCTCGCTGTTTTCTTTTCGGCGTCGTGTTTTCGCGTTCCCAAACCTAAGTCATTTATCTTTCCCTCTCCTCATACGATGTTGTGCTCCTCGTTTCCTCGTGAGCGGCGGTGTTCTCCAATGGGCTGCCGAAGATCCAGACGCACGGGAGGGAGAAACCGGAGAACGGGATCTGCCACGACGACAGCGCGCCGCTGGTGAAGGCGAAGACCATCGACGAACTGCACTCCCTGCAGAAGAAGAGGTCGGCGCCGACCACCCCCATCAAGGACGGCGCGCAACAGGGCAATGCTGCCTTCGCCACCATCTCAGAGGCGGAGCGCCAGAAGCTCCGGCTCCAATCCATCATGTCAATATTTAATCTCCAAACAAACATCTCTTTCTCAATAATAAAAAAGGGGGAAACATCCAGATTTCATTCGGTGTCTTCTCGCCGCCTCCCTCGTCCTTTTAAGGCCGCCTCCTGTCGCCTTGTCATCGGTCTAGGAAGGGCAGCAACCGAAGACGGCAGCGCGGTTTGTGTGGAGTTTCGCAGGGGAGCGGCGGAGGAAGCTTCTTCCAAATTGGTTGGCGCTTCGAAGGTGATCACTTTAGGTTCCGCTTCCCCGATTCCATGTCAAGATTCTGTTTCCGAGAGATTTTTGTATTTACTCTTGTTTTCTGCTAGGAGAAAAAGAACGATTTTGCCGTTGATCTTCTTTGGTGGTTAGATAATGCCATTTCGTATCGTTTCTTCACTGAATATTTTCTTCCTCTGTCCTTTTTTTTTCCTTTTTGTTTGAGGAGCTTCTTCTTTTAGGGGATGACACAGTGATGTCGATGTTTCAGATATTTTTGGCTATATATTATTTTTCTTGTGTTCTTTATTTGTTAAGCACTGATCATAACTAGTGCCGAATCTTTTCTCGCATTATATTGCCTTTAGTTTCTGTTAACCAGTGTTTATGAGTCGAATCCTTGCAATGCATATGAAATCAATCATCCACTGATATGAGAGCTCATCATTTGACATGAGAAATCGTTGGATCAGCTGCCATGCTGATTAGAATTGAACAATATGATGCATATCCAAGACCTGTAGTTTTTCACTTCATCTGAGGGAGGATGCAGGGTCAATCATCGAATTCTATGATTTATCCATAAGAATTATCTGATGGAGCAAAATATATATGTTGAATATACACATGATATGAGCAAAATATCTTGTGTTTTTTATTAGGAAGTATGAGTGATTACTATCACAAATAGGATCAATGTAACCCCCTTGGACAAGAAAATGATCTTCATAAATAGCACACATTCAAGGCCTTAGGTTAAAAATGGTAAAGTGAGATTCAACAATATAGTTGCAAAATTGTAAGCTGCTCAGTGAGTATTCTTTTAAGGAATCTTGAAATTTAACTGGCACCTTGATACCATGTTCAATTTTATGTATGATATGAAGGTATTAGAAATCAGCTGTAGGTAAGTTCCCAACTAACATTGGAATTTTTCTACGGAAGTTAGCTATTGCCTCCTGATTTGCTAAGGATAAGCCTTACGATTATCTATCCTTTTTAATTGATTTAGGAGAAACTTATTCCAACTTGACATAAAATGAAAATAAAATGGAAAATTGAAGTTTGTTCAACAGGGAGATATCCCTTTTTCTCATCTGATACATTTTTCATTATACATGGTGACACTTGTAGGATCGACACTTTTCCTTAATAAGTTTCCGTCATTCACCTGTGTATTTTTTCATTACCTTTTTCATAAATTTCTGTCTAAGGACGTTAAGGTTGTTGTGCCTACCAGAATCGAATGCTGACAGTTGAATGATGCCTTAGTAATTCTGTGGTCTACTAGATGTTCTGACAAGTCAAGAGCATGAAGCAAATTTTGTAATAGCACGAGTAATGTCAACGTATTGTCTTTGTTGTCCATAGTGAGAATATATGCTACATATCTTCATTCCAGAAAGACAGGAAATATATATGGATAAATGGATTATCTGAAGCACTTATAATTTGCATTGATATTGCAAAATTCACTATTCACCGAAGTTGGTAATTGTTTTCTACTGAATTTGATATCAGTCCCACTTTAATAATTTGGAAATCTTTCTTACTTTGGTTAAAAGCCTTTTTTCATTTATCAAAGAAGTGATTTGCTAACACTTATCCTTCATAGTTATTTGAAGTTTGATCTATTAACACCTCAACTCTTTGGATAAGGTACACATGCACATCAAGTGTTTGATGTAATTCCTCATAGATCCTAATATGCCATCTGAATGATACAAGGTATTTGTGAATGACCAATTCCTCAACTGGGATCCCGAGCATCGAATCAAAGTTCAAATTGTCTCTGCAAGGGCCTATCATTCCCTGTTCATGCACAACATGTAAGTGAAAAATACTACTAATAAGAATGCTAAAGATGCTCTTCAATTCTATAGTTCGACAGTTATCCAGATAAGTCATTTTTGCGTTGGTTCTGTTGATCTCTAGTAGTGAATCATAGTTGTGTTAGTAGCAGGCTGGATCATACATATACATATATTAGTGTTAGTGAGCTAACTAGCTCCTCTTTCTCTCCATAATGTCAAGGGAAAACATGTAAACTAGAAGAAGAAAAACTCTCTTTTGCATGAAATAATTGGAAGGATCGCAGGTGCATCCGTCCTACGCCTGAAGAACTGGAGGATTTCAGTACTCCGGACTTCACAATTTACAATGCTGGCCAGTTTCCATGTAATCGATACACAAACTACATGACTTCAGGGCGGCAGTTCGGTCGGGAGGCATGTCGTCTACTCATTCCTCTGTCAGAAGCGTTTCTTTTTTTTTTTAGGCCGTCGCTTCTCTATTTTCCCCTTATTTTGCAATTTGTGAGGTTGAACTATGGAATTTTAATCAATTATGCTTGGATTTTTCTAGGTCGTTACTGCTGTGGCTACTTTGCTTGGGCTGGAGTGGTAGGCATGTAAAATTGTTTGATGAAATTCCCCAATGTGTAGTTATTGTTATTCCCTTCAAGGTCTTGTAATTGAAGAGTACTAACTTAACTGTGTAAGGGATTCTCTTACTCGATCTTTGGCATGTCTGTTGTATTTGCTACTCTAGTTATTGTACGATGCTCAGGTAAACTAGTTTTCTTTTTTGGTTTATGTTCTATAGTCCTTGTGTATGCCATGATGGTAATTTGCAATTAGACTCTATTCATGTGAGTTGACTTTGTATGAATCTAGAAAATATTTTTTCTTGGGAACTGTGTTAGCCATATTTATCATCGAGGAATATAGTTGAATACTGTTGCCTGAGAGTTAGAATTGGTTTGAGTGAAGCAACTGATAATCCTACAAACTTCTAATGGTTTAGTCTATCATTGCCATGGGCAAGAACAATTTAATTAGTTTGTTTGCCATATCCATCTCCTGCACTTCTAGAAGAAAGCTTGTATGATGAACACAATTTATAGCAGAGCTTGTGAAAACAATGAGTTTAAAGTCGTTTCTTTCTCAACCGACTTGTAACACAATCTATTTTATTTTTTTAACTTTAATATCCTAAACGTATTTGTTTGTTATCAATCTCTAGGTGTTTGCGGTTGCCTCAGAAGACATGGATACTTTAACTTTTGGGGCACTGAGGTTTCTCCGTCATTTAATGGATCCTAGTTCCAAAAAAATCTTTGTGATGGAATTATTCTGCTTATTGCTAATTGAATTACTGTATTTATCCTCATCCTTATTTTTTAGGTTCTTGAAGAGCTAAGACTCACTATGGATCAGTTCATTGATTTGTGTATTCTCTCTGATGTGATTATTGTGATAGCATTAAAGGTAAACTTTCTTATGAGATATTGTACATTCAACAAGTTTAACATACAAGGCTAGTACTCTACTGCTTACTGTTTACGAAATTTGATAACTAATGTTCATTCAAATCTCTAGTATGATAATGCTTGTGTAGTTGAATATGGTGTCAGTGCTGCAACTGTTCCATGTCTATGTTACTTAGACTTGATATAGTGTTCAACATGAGTATGATCGCAATCTCTGACATGACTATTTTTACAAAATGTACATGTGTTCAATAGGATTAGTGATTGTTCACTCTTAGTGTCACTATAGACATTTTTCCAGGAACAAAGCATACATCAAATTCCTTGTCTATTTTCAACATTTGTCTAGATAAGTTCTTGTCATTTTGTTAATCCTGCCTATAACTCAGCAAATCCGCATCCTAAATAGACATTTGAATAGCTGATTTGTTTCTTTTATCCTGGAATTGCTTGTATTGCATAAGTTTGTATTGCATAAGTTTGTATTGCATAAGTTAAATTCTAAAACTATAAGTTGGTTATATTGGTTGTATTTTATGTAGATTTATATGAATAAACCTAAATCAGAATTCTGGAATTCTGGAATTGAGTGTCGTCATGGAATTGCTTCATACAAGGCTAGTACTCTACTGCTTACTGTTTACGAAATTTGATAACTAATGTTCATTCAAATCTCTAGTATGATAATGCTTGTGTAGTTGAATATGGTGTCAGTGCTGCAACTGTTCCATGTCTATGTTACTTAGACTTGATATAGTGTTCAACATGAGTATGATCGCAATCTCTGACATGACTATTTTTACAAAATGTACATGTGTTCAATAGGATTAGTGATTGTTCACTCTTAGTGTCACTATAGACATTTTTCCAGGAACAAAGCATACATCAAATTCCTTGTCTATTTTCAACATTTGTCTAGATAAGTTCTTGTCATTTTGTTAATCCTGCCTATAACTCAGCAAATCCGCATCCTAAATAGACATTTGAATAGCTGATTTGTTTCTTTTATCCTGAAATTTCTTGTATTGCATAAGTTTGTATTGCATAAGTTTTATTTCTTAGACTATAAGTTGGTTATATTGCTTGTATTTTATGTAGATTTATATGAATAAATCTAAATCTGGAATTGATAAGTTTTGTTTAATTTTCCTCTTGTAGGTACGTAAATCGGCCAATTCGTGAGGCTTGAGATTTTTTATGCAAGGAGTGAGCTTTGTTAGGATGTAGCTTGCCTTGCTAATTTGTAAATTAAAAGTCATGGAGAACAACAAATGGAAAACATGTGATTTAATGTATATGGAGAACAGTAATGGTAAACATGTGTATTTTGATGAGTAACAACTCATTTTGTATATTTTTGTAATATATGTGGCTACAAGATGAATTATATATGGATGTTTATTTTGGATTTAATCTAGTAAATATTTAATTTTGTATTGGTGGTTTGCTTATATTAAAATAAGATTAGTTGTTTGGTATTAATGAACATTAAAGACAACAGTTAAAAATGTTGTAAAAACTAGGTAAATCACAACGGAATTTTTTTTTTTAAAAAAGTGATAAAAGACAACGGTTTTATCCGTTGTAAAATATATTAAAACTGTTGTAAAAAAATAAAATGAGTCAAATATTATCTACCACAACAGTTTATATCTGTTGTAAAAAAAATCTACCACAACGGTTTATTTCTGTTGAAATTATCTTCCACAACGGTTTTAAAACGTTGTCGTATCCTTCATAGCCAAATTTTGAGCATATAAACAACAACGGATAAAAACCGTTGTCAAATGTCTACAAAGACAACGGTTTCAAAACCGTTGTCGTAGGGCAATACATTCTACAACACCCTCAATTACAACGGTTTTTTGACCCTACGACAACGGATAATATTCGTTGTCGTTTGCAGTTTTTGTTGTAGTGGAAAGCCAAATGTTGATGTTGTTCAACGTTTTCTTCAAATGCATGATGAGAGACATGACTTTCCTGACATGTTAGGTAGCCTTGATTGTATGTACTGGAAATGGAAAAATTATCCAGTTGCTTGGAAAGGTCAATTTACAAGGGGACATGAGTCACCAACAATCATACTTGAAGCAGTCGCGTCTCATGACTTGTGGATATGACATGCATTTTTTTGGGTCGTCGGTTCACGTAACGATATTAACGTGTTATATGAATCTTCCATATTCAATGACGTCTTGCAAGGAAATATGTCGGAGATTAATTTCACGGTGAACGGCACTGCATATATGAAGGGCTATTATCTAACAGATGGAATATATCCCGAGTGAGCTACTTTTGTCAAGGCTTTTCCTTGCCCGGAGGATCCCAAGAGGAAGTTGTTTAAGGAAAGACAGGAGTCTGCAAGAAAAGATGTTGAACGGGCATTTGGGGTGCTCCAATCTCGATGGGCGATTGTCAAAGGTCCAGCTCGGTATTGGTATAGGAAAAAGTTAAAACAAATCATGTTAGCATGCATTATTTTGCATAATATGATTGTTGAGGATGAGGGAGGCCACGTGACAAATTGGTACAACGAAGAAGGTGACGAACCCGCACAACCTATCCATGGCTCAAACCGAGGATTTCAGGATTATCTTTGAACAAATTCTGAGCTACGTGACACTCAAGTTCATCACCAACTTCGCCCCGACTTAGTTGAGCATATCTGGGGGAAATACAACAACAATCCGTGAATTAATATTTAAAATAAATTTTGTTTTCCCAACTTTGTAATTTTAGCCGCTCAGTTGTAATTTCGTTTTCCCAACTTTATAATTTTAGGTGTTCAGCTGTAATTTCGTTTTCCCAACTTTATAATTTTAGGTGTTCAGTTGTAATTTCGTTTTCCCAACTTTATAATTTCGTTTTCCTAACATTGTAATTTCGTTTTCTCACAAACATATATTTTATTTAATAAATATATTTTAAAAATTAATATTATTTTTGAAAAATAATAAAATTATATTTTTAAACGTAAGATTATTATTAAAAAAATAATAATAATTTAAATATTGTAAAGCATATTTAAAACATATTTATTTAATATGATATAATGTTAAAATGAGTGAGTGGAGGGTGGGGCCAGGGCCGGACCTATAGTGTAACAAGTGAGGCAAGTGCCTCAGACCCAAAAAAATTTGGGGCACCAATTTTTTTTAAAAAAACTTATTAGTTTGATATGTTCATGAGCTTATTTTTAAGAAGTTCATAAGTAATAGTTGATAAATAATTCATATCTAAATTTGTATCCTAAAAAATATTCTATCTCAGTTTTAAACGTGATTATGTAGAAAAGAAATTGACCGATTCAAAAAACGTTAAATAAGAGAGAAGAAATCAACAGATTCATCAAACATTCACACGCTGAAGAGAGAGAGAGGAGCTTATTTCTTTTCTCTAAGAGTTCAAAAAAAATCTAGATTTGATCAAAACTTGATTGTAGTTGAATATATTGCAAGTGAAATAGGAATTGAACCTATTTTTTGAGAAGAGTGCATCATTCGAAGAAAAAAATAATTTGATAAGATCAATAGTAAAAAGGTACCTCAATCTTATAAAGAATCTTTTTGAGTTAATTACTTCATATTTATAATTGATCAAGTTCTTTCTTCACTTGAAATTCGGTTTGAGCAATTTCAAAAATACGAAAAAATCTTTGAATTTTTATTTAGTTTGGAGAAGTTGTTGTCTATTGATGATGATGGTCTCTTGAGCTCATGTGTCAATTTTTAAAAGTCATTAACACATGATGGGTGTTTCGATGTTGATGGATCAGATTTATTTCTAGAACTAAAGTTATTAAGACACTCATTATCTGGAGAAGCAACAAGAGCAACTGGTGTGCTGAATTATTTGAAAATAATGGATGGTTATTATCCAAATGACTACATCGCTTATCGAGTTTTGTTGACTATACCAGTTATAGTTGCATCTACCGAAAGGAGTTTTTTCAAGTTGAAGTTGATTAAAATTTATCTTCGATCAACTATGTTACAAGAAAGACTAAATGAGTTAGCTATATTATCTATTGAGAAAAAAATCATTGAGAAAGTTGATTATGCAAATTTAATCAATACTTTTAATTCAAAAAATGCGAGACAAATAATATTCAAGTACTAGTTCGGAACATGAATTTTATATTTTGTTTAGATTTTTTTTTGTTTTTTTAGTATTTGCTTACGACATTATTTTGATGATATATTTTGTCTATATTTTATTCCTAGATTTCATGTTTCAAATATTATTATATTTATATCGATAAAAAATATATGAATATTAAGTTTTGAGGGCATCATATTTTGTGCTCGTCTCAGGTCTCAAAATCCCAGATCTGGCACTGGGTGGGGCCCATGAATAATGAGTATTAACGTTAAAAGGGATGTGGGTGAAAAAAGGATGTTGTTATAATGGCAGTGGACCCCATACTTTTTGATGAGGTGGTGGGTATTATAACATTAGAGCATTGTGGATGCTTTTATAGTAATATATAAGCAAGTGTTATTTTGTTATTATTGTAATACACAGCATTAAAGTCAATACTGTTTAACCTATAACACTTGATGACATATATTTAAAGCTTTTTTTTTATTCTTAGGGTTACATCCATTATACTCACAAAGATGTAACGGTAATTTATCAAACAGCACACTTAAATTTTTAAATTTATTAAAAATTATACATTACTTGATAATTTACCAAAGAGCATATATTTTCAAGTGTCATTCCTGTTTTACCCTCTTGACAATCTAATTTTTTCTATCGTTTTTCTTTTCTCCACTATTTTTCTCTCTCTTCACTTTTTAATCAGTATCCAGAATATATGAATAACATTACATAACATTTAGTTAATTTTTAATAACATTTTAATACATTTGAAGAAGTCAAATCAATAATGGATAGCATATTTGAACTCCTTGCAATCTCAGAAATCCACTGGAACTGAATGAGTGTAATCGGAGCTCTCTAGGTCCATAAGTGGATTTCGATCAAAACCCACTGATGGACCTAGAAAGATCCGATTGTACTCATTTCAGTTTCTATGAATTTATGACATTGCAAGGAGTTTAAATATAGTGTCTATTATTTATTTTGACTTTTCATAAATGTTAACATGTAAAATAAAAAAATCATAAAAAAAGCCCACGTTGGGCTTGATATGGAATCATATCAGGCCCAACGAGAGCCTGATATGATATCATATCAGGCCCAATGTGGGCCTAATATGAAATAATATCAGGCTCATGTTGGGCATGATATGATTCTATATCAGGTCCAACATGAGTTTTTTTTACGATTCTTTCGCTTTACATGTTAACATCTAAGAAAAATCGAAATAAATAATGGACATCATATTTGAACTCCTTGCAATCTTGGAAATTCATAGGAACTGAAATCAATGTAATCGAAGCTCTCTAGGTCCATTAGTGGGTTTTGACCGAAATCCACTAATGAACTTAGAGAGCTTCGATTGCACTCATTTCAGTTCCTATGGATTTTTGATGTTGCAAGGAGATCAAATATGATGTCCATTATTTATTTTGGCTTTTCATAGATGTTAACATATAAAATCAAAGAATCGTCAAAAATACTCACATCGAGCCTGATATGATTTCATATCAGTTCCACTTTGGGTTTGATATGATTCCATATCAGGCCCGATGTGGGCCTTTTTGACAATTCTTTGATTTTATATGTTAACATCTATGAAAAGTCGAAATAAATAATAGGCACCATATTTAAACTCCTTGCAACATCAAAAATCTATAGGAACTGAAATAGGTGTAATCGGAGCTCTCTAGGTCCATTAATGGATTTCGGTTAGAACTCACTGATGGACCTAGAGAGCTCAGATTGCATCTATTTCAGTTCCTATGGATTTCTAAGGTTGCAAGGAGTTCAAATATGGCGTCCATTATTTATTTCAGTTTTTCATAGATGTTAACATGTAAAGTGAAATAATCGTCAAAAAGCTCACGTCGGGCCTGATATGATTTCATATCAGGCCCGCAATATGGACCCAACATCGGCGTTTTTTATGATTCTTTTATTTTATATGTTAACATCTATGAAAAACCAAAATAAATAATGGACACCATATTTGAACTCCTTGCAACCTTAGAAATTCATAGGAACTGAAATGGGTGCAATCAAATCTCTCTAGGTCTATCACTGGATTTTGACCGAAATCCACTAATGGACCTAGAGAGCTCCGATTACACTCATTTCAGTTTCAGTGAATTTCTGAGATTACGAGTTCAAATATGTTATCCATTGTTGATTTTGACTTCTTCAAATGTATTAAAATGTTATTAAAAATTAACTAAATCTTATGTAATGTTATTCATATATTCTGCATACTAATTAAAAAGTGAATAGAGAAAAAAATAATGGAAAAAAAACAATAGAAAAAGTCTTTATCAGAAGGATAAAACAAGAATGACACTTGAAAATGTGCGCTCTTTGATAAATTATAAAGTAACGTATGTCTTTTAGTAAATTTAAAAATTTAAATGCATTGTTTGATAAATTGTTGAAGATGTAATGGTACTCGTATGATATATACATGTAATATGAAGCATCAAGCATATTGAAAGTTATTACACTCTTTGATGTTGTGGAAAATAAGTCTAGTGCTGTTACCAAGGTTTTAGGCGACATTTATGGCATGCCACAATGTGCAAAATAGGGGATGAACAACTTCAACAAATGTTTGACAACCTTAATGAGGAGTCCAAGCGCTGGACGAAGGTAATAATCTTGCAGGTTAATTTCATGTAAGACCCTAGTATGTTTTTTTTTTAAGGAGCAATTTGAATGACCATACCATCTCAGGAAAAAGAGTGCAAATAAGAATCGACGGCAGATAGTTGCAAGATTGATTTCATGTAAAACTTAATTGTCAGATATCGTAATAATTTGCAAGCAGAATCTTGCGGGTTAAATCACCAATAATCTGAACATGAGCACACCCCATCTTTGAAATGATGGAACCTATTCACATCTCGAACTATAATTTCTCTCCTTGTGAATTTTGAAATGAACTTGGTGACGCTGTGGCAGTCCTCACACAATCTAAGATTTTTTGTGATTCTTAGAACCTCACCGTTGCTGCTATTTATGAGCCCAAATGCAACAGCCAATTTCTCACTGTGTCCCAATAAGACCCTCTCTTTTTCATGTTGTTCCAAATCATAGAGAACGATTCTGGTATTAGGAACATAACCTGTGTTCTTCATCTCTGTCACTAACTGACCAAGCAAAGCAAGAAGCTGTTCTATTTGCGGATTCATTTCGTCAACAGATACAAATGAGTATATCTTCTTCTTGACCTCAATCCAGCTGCAACCAGACACTTTCTGTAGCCTCTTGGCTTCCAACAACTTTTTTACTCTGTCTACCTCATCCCACATCTTAGCTTCTGCATATATATCTGCTAATAGCACATAATTCCCTGCGTTCAATGGCTCGAGTTTGAAGAGACGAGCACATGCTCTCTCCGCAAGCTCAACATTACAGTGAATCCGGCATGCTCCCAGGAGAGAGCCCCAGACAGTAGGGCCTGGCTCAATCCGCATTCCTTCTATGATCTTCACAGCTTCATCAAGTTGGCCTGCACGGCCGAGTAGATCAACAATGCAAGCAAAGTGTTCGGAGCGGGGTGACATGCCATGTTCACGGGACATTGACTCAAACAGTCTCTTACCCTCGTCGATGAGTCTTGCATGGCTGCAAGCACCCAACACCGTCACAAATGTAATAATGCTCGGCCTTACTCCAGCATTGATCATCTTATGAAACACTTGAATAGCTTTCTCACCGAATCCATGAATGCCATAAGCTGAAATCATGGAATTCCATGTCACCACATCTTTCCGATTCGTCATCTTGTGGAAGATTCTTCTGCTCCTCTCCAAACTTCCGCATTTTGCATACATCACAATTAGAGCATTGACTACGGATAGAGTTGGGTCAAGTGAATTTCTAAGTATATAAGCATGCAAAACCTTTCCTTGAACCAATGCAGATACACCAGCACAAGCTTGAAGAACACTGACCATGGTAACAGCATTCGGAACGGCTTCAGGGTCGGTTGACATCATGTCATTGAAGAGGTTCAGTGCATCAAACGGTCGTTCATTCTTCGCATAGCAAGCGATCATAGCACTCCAGGAGACCACATTTCTATCTGGCATTTCATCAAACACACGCTCGGCGTGCACAACAGACCCAAGTTTGGCATAGCAATCGATGAGAGTCGTGGCGACATGAACATGGGACTCGAAGCCGAGTCTGATGGCGCGGGCGTGCACTTGACTTAGTCTTATGGGGGCGAGCTCGGAGCTGGACGAGGCGGCGATACAAGCCTTGAGCGAGTGGGAGAAGGTGAAGCTGTCCACCGGCACGCCTAGACGGGTCATGTCGCTGAACAGGGCGAGGGCGTCCTCTCCCTCATCGGCAAGAGCGAGGGCCTTGAGGAGAGCGTTCCAGACGAAGATGGTCTTGTCGGGCGTTTCATCGAACACCTGGCGAGCGGCGTAGAGAAGGTCGAGTTGGCCATACATGTCGATGAGCTTGGTGGCGAGGAAGGAGTCCTGGTCGAAGCCGTGCTGGAGGAGGTGGCGGTGGACAACGGCGGCGTGGCACGCGGCGTTGTGGTGGGCGCAGGCGAGGATGAGGGATTCGTAGGTGCGCTGGGCGGGGCGGGGCTCGTGGGGGAGGAGCTCCATGGCTTGGGCGAGGTTCCCCTTGGCGCATAGCGACTGGATTAGGCGGTTGACGTCGCCTCCGCTGCTCCGATGGCTAATGGCGATAGAGGAAGAGGAAGAGGAAGAGAAGGAGTTGAGGGAGAAGAGAGGTCGGAAAGGAGGGGGGAAATGGATGCGGAAGGAAGACGACATGGAGAAGTTGTGGTTGAGGTCATGCGATTGCGAGGAAGGGAAGGAAAGGATGCGTCGAAGGAGGAGGATGGAGAAGCGACGGGCATCACAAGCGTGGCCATGGAGTGGATGAGCGGTGATTTGTCGTGGGAGGGAGATAGCTGCTTTGGGTCCCAGTGTAGAGGATATTTTTTCTCTTTTGAGATTTTCCCTAATAACCTTATTATAGCATTCGCTGGCAGAGCGACGGGCGACGATGGGGACGAGAGAAATGAGTCGACGGCTTCAATCGGCAGCAGGCGGCGAGGGCCGACGATAAGAGGCGATGAGTTAGGGTTAAGGATGTAGAAAAAGTAAGGAAATTTTTAGGGGGCGTTTTGTTTAGGGGAATAGAAGTGAGGAATGAGAATGAAAACTATTGATTGTCATTTTAATGTTTGGATTATAGGAATAGGAATGCAAATAAGGGAATGAATCCTTGAAATTGGGTAATAACTCATTCTCATGTACCTCCTCTTCAATGAGTCATTACCCTATTTTCATCAATCAAAATATTTTCTTATTCCAAAAATACCCTTGACATAAAACTAAAATTTTCTCCCTTAATACCAAATATCAAAATATATTTATTTATTTTTTCTTTAATATCACTTCTCTCTCCTTGTTCTCTCTCATCATATTTTCTCTCTCATCATTTTATCACACACTTTCTCTCTTCTTAATCTCTCCTATCACACTCTCTTTCCTCTTTTTTTCTCATTACACTTTCTCTCTCATCATACTTTCTCTCTCCTCAATCTCTTCCATCGCACTCTATTTCTTCTTTTTCTTTCTTATCATACTTTCTCTCTCCTCAATCTCTCCCATCACACTATCTTTTTTCTTTTTTTCTTATCACACTTTCGCTCTTATCACAATTTTTCTCTCCTCAATCTCTCTTGTCACACTCCCACTTTTTTTCCTCAACACACTTTCTCTCTCATCATACTTTCTCTCTCCTCAATCTCTCTCATCACACTCTCTCCCCTCATTTTTCTCATTATATTTTCTCTCTCTTCATCCTCTCCCATCATACTTTCTCTCACATCATATTTTCTCTCTCATTTTCTCTCATCATGATCCCTCCTATCACACTCTCTTTTCTCATTTTCTCTCATCACACTTTCTCTCTCTTCATTCTTTCTCATCACACTTTTTCTCTCATCACACTTTCTCTCTCATCAGACTTTCTCCCTCATCATTCTCTTTCATCATATTTTTCTCTCACATTCATCTTTCTCTCACATCTAATTTTTTTTTTTTATTTTCCTTTAAGGGTAAAAAGGAAAATTTTGATTTATTCCGATATAAAAAAATATGCAACTAACCAAACATTGCTTTTAAGAATGATATTTATGCTCATACTCATTCTCATTCCACAATACAATGATTCCCATTTCGATTCCTAGTCCTAGGAAAGAACTATACGCCCCCTTAGCTCCATTGGAAATGAATATGCTATTGTAATCTTCACTTACTTTCTGAATAAAAAATACGATAAGAAATAGCTTAAATATAAAAGAAATTGAGTTTTACCTTTTGAGAAACAATAAATTTAGTTGGTCAGAATTTGATCAGTAAAAATTTCTATCTTTTAATTATAATGCATACATATATATGTATGTAATTAATATATATATATATATATGATATTACTAAAATATCCATATATGTACATGCATGTATATATTCTGGCTGGTCAGATTTTGACCATTTAACACTGTCTAGAGAGAAAAGTCAAATTCTTTTCCCTTCCTATACGTCCAAACATGGATCAACAATGGCTTTTCTAATTGACAGTTACTAATCAATGAAAAGAATTAGTTAGAACATACGGCACTTTTCATGTTCCATGTACATAAATACTATGTGCTTCAGGTAATAGATACCTGAGCCTTGCGCGTATTTGATCCCTGTAACAACGAGGATGGAAGTTTTTTTGCATTCAATATCCTTATTCCAAACGTGTACTCGTTGGATATTAAACTTTATTTTATTAATAGATATAAAAATGAGATGAGATGGTATTTTTTGATAAGATAAGGATAGAATTTGATTAGAATGAGAGTTTGTATAAGAAAATAGTGATAGAATTTAATGAGGTGGTAATCTTGATGATGAGAATAAGAGTTCGTAGAGATAGAATAGATTTTAAAAAAAAAAAATCTAACGCTTATCTAATAAGCCTATAAATGTGTACTTTTTTCAATGAATGAAGCAAGTTAAGAGTTTTTATTTTATTCTCCTCCTCTTTCATGTAAAGATTCTCCTCCTCCATATAAAGTAGATTTTCCTCTCATAACTCTTTTATTTCTTCTCCCATAATTTCTTTTTTCCAACAAAGTGGTATCAGAGTCATGTCTAATGGAGGTATGGTTCCCTTCCAAGTTTCAATACTCAAGGTGAGTAATTATGATAACTCAAGTATCAAGATGAAGGCGGTTCTTAGAGCTCATGATGGTTGGGAGATTATAGAAAAAGGCTACGTTGAGCCGCGTGATGACTCGACGTTATCTCCAACTAAAAAAGATAGTCTAAGAGATTTAAGAAAGAGAGACAAGAAAGCTCTTTTCTGTTGGAACCCCAAGGTGTTTTGATGTGATCAAACAAGCTAAGTTAGGTCCTGCGTTTGTTTAACCCTTATGTCTAAGTGTGCAGGAGCTTAGGAACACAGGAAGTCGAGCGGAAGACGCGGCTAGCGAGAAGGACGGCACGGGAGAGAGTCGACGGTCTCGGTGCGTCTGAGGGACGAGGTGTCCGCGGAAGAGTACACCGGTGGACGAGAAGAGCGTGCGCGGCGCTCGAGGGACGAGAAACCGGGAAGGAAGGCTTCTCGAGGAGAAGGCCGGAACATGGGTTCGGGTGAGCCCTATTCCAGAAGGCCGAGATCACCCAAGCTAGCGGAGCCGGAGCGAACAGACCCGGACCGAGACTGGGACTTAACGGAGAAGTGATCCCGGACAAAAAGTCAACCGCAGTTGACTTTTTGCTCCGGGGCGCCCGGAGCATGATTTTGACCAGAATCGCGATTTTCGCAATCTGACCGTTGGGGGATAAAGTTTATCCCCCCGAGGGCGCCCGGAACCACTTTCAGGCGCCCGGACCAGTACTATAAATAAAGTACTGATCCATACATTAAATGTAACTACTTGTAATCCAGTGCTTTCATTTGTGTTATTTCTTTCTGTGCTTTCAACGCTGTAAGAGGCTACTCCGCCCAGAGGAGAATCAATTAGTGCGCTTTCTTTGCCTTGTATTAGCAATCCTCTGATTGCAAACCAAGTAATTCCTCTGTGTTTATTTTCTGTTTTAATTAGTCTCTGCCTTTTTAATTACAAGTTCTTTTAAGTTAGTTGAATATCCGAGAAGGGTTTTTGGTTTTATTTTGTAGGGCAATTCACCCCTCCCCTCTTGCCGGCCTCCAAAGGGACCAACAAGTGGTATCAGAGCCGAGTGCGCTTCAGGAGGACTAACCGCCGATCGAAGCAACAAAGATGGTCGGACCAAGCATTGTTCCACCAAAATTCGAGGGAAACTTCGCAGACTGGAAGCGTCGTATGGAGGTATTCCTAAAAACAGATTTTGAAATTCGGTTTATCATGAAATATGGTTTTGCAGCTCCAATAGATAAAGATGGAAAAGAAAAAGAAGAGAGCGATTGGACAAAAAAGGAGCAGAATGAGTCAGTAGCAAACAGTCGTGCGGAACATCACCTGCTGAGCGTGTTACCACCTCAAGAGGTCAACCGCATCGGAAACTATTCATCTGCTAAAGAACTTTGGGAGAAGTTCTTGGAACTCCACGAAGGCACGTCCGAAGCAAAGCTCGCTAGAAGGGACATCCTCCGCAACAAACTGATGAACATCCGTCTGGAGAAAGGTGAGAAAGTAGCTGGTTTACACGCAAAGGTAAAAGAACTAGTTACTGGTCTCGAGAACCTCGATGAAACGGTAACAAACCGGGACACTATACGCTACGCGCTCAACGCGTTTCCAAGAACTCCGGAATGGGCATCACTCGTCGACGCCTACTACATCTCAAAAGACCTGGAGGTAAGCACTTTAGAAGAGTTGTTTTCTACTCTTGAATTGCATGAAACCAGGTATGCAGGAACGACAAAGGATACAACCCAGACTATGGCGCTGAACGCAACCCAGAAGGATGAACTCGAGTCAGACTCCGAAGACGATCAAGAAGCATACATGGTAAGAAATTTTAAAAAGTTTTTTAGATCTAATAAATTTAAAATGCAGAATAAAAGGAATCAAAAAGGTGGAAGAAAGGTGCGGTGCTACCAGTGTCAGAAGGAGGGACACCTAAGAGAAGACTGCCCAGAACTCAAAAAGGCCAAAAGGAAGTCTCCCAAGAAACACAACCTAAAAGCAACTTGGGACGACACTTCTTCATCCGAATCAGAAGCTCAAGAATATGCCGGAATAGCACTAATGGCAAGCTACGATAGACAAAGTATATCAGAACCTAGCATCGATGAAGGGGGAGCGACCTCGAATGAAAGCAGTGAAGCAGGGGGAGATTCAGGCTTCAAGTCCGACATGGTAAGTGAGGTATGCCTCTTACCCCCTGATGCTTTACTCTCGTATCAAAGCTATGACTAAATCCATGTATAAATTAGAAAATAAAATGCCAAATTAGAAAATGAAATTTTAGAAACAAAGAGAATTTTGGCAAAATCATGTCTTATAGAGGATTTTGAAAAATTAAAAATTGAAAATGAAAAACTAAAAGAAGAAATAGAAAGATTGAAAAAATCTAATAGTTCAAATATTCCTACTTTTAGAAATTTAAATTGGTATTATAGATTTCATCAAAGTCAAATTAGAAATATATCAAAAATCTATATACCTAGGAAATACTTGGTTAATCCTGTAGGTAGGAACCTTTACTGGATTCCAAAAACCTGTTTAACTTAAAATTAAAGTCAGACTTAGCATTTTCAGCAAGGAAATTAAACAACTAATTTCTTTATGAGGCTTTGTCTAAGGAAGTGGTTGTTGCTCCAATAACCAAGAAGGCCTAGTGCCTCGCCACGACCTTGAAGCCAACTATCGAAATGAAAAGTTTAATTGACTAACTGAAAAAGCATTAATTTAAATTACTTAATGCTTTAAAAGAGTTATTCAATTTGTGTTAGAAAAACTTTCTAACTTAACTTAGAAATTTTTTTATTATCTTAGAAATTTTTCATGAAAATTGACTTAGAATTTTTTTTAAAGGTTAACTTAATTTTAAAAAAAAAAATTGCCTTATCATTTTTTTAAAAAAATTGACTTAGAATTATTTTTTATGAATATTCAATTAGAATTTTTTTAAAAAATTAGAAAAATATTTTTTTCAAACGAAAAATTCTGAAGAGTGTCTTTACTAAATATTGTACACTTAAAAGTTCTTGTTTGAATTTACCTTAGACTTGTTTATGACCCCAATTTTTATGTGATCAAAGGGGGAGAAGTATGTTAAGTCTAGGGGGAGGTACTATAATTTTTCAATTGACAAATATTTGGACTTATTTTAATATAAATTGTTTTTATTGCATATGGTTACCCTAACTTAACTTGGGTTGCTCACATCAAAAAGGGGGAGATTGTTGGAACCCCAAGGTGTTTTGATGTGATCAAACAAGCTAAGTTAGGTCCTGCGTTTGTTTAACCCTTGTGTCTAAGTGTGCAGGAGCTTAGGAACACAGGAAGTCGAGCTGAAGACGCGGCTAGCGAGAAGGACGGCACGGGAGAGAGTCGACGGGCTCGGTGCGTCTGAGGGACGAGGTGTCCGCGGAAGAGTACACCGGTGGACGAGAAGAGCGTGCGCGGCGCTCGAGGGACGAGAAACCGGGAAGGAAGGCTGCTCGAGGAGAAGGCCGGAACATGGGTTCGGGTGAGCCCTATTCCGGAAGGCCGAGATCACCCAAGCTAGCGGAGCCGGAGCGAACAGACCCGGACCGAGACTGGGACTTAACGGAGAAGTGATCCCGGACAAAAAGTCAACCGCAGTTGACTTTTTGCTCCGGGGCGCCCGGAACCATTCCGGGCGCCCGGAGCTGTCCGGGGCGCCCGGAGCATGATTTTGACCAGAATCGCGATTTTCGCAATCTGACCGTTGGGGGATAAAGTTTATCCCCCCGGGGGCGCCCGGAACCACTTTCAGGCGCCTGGACCAGTACTATAAATAAAGTACTGATCCATACATTAAATGCAACTACTTGTAATCCAGTGCTTTCATTTGTGTTATTTCTTTCTGTGCTTTCAACGCTGTAAGAGGCTACTCCGCCCAGAGGAGAATCAATTAGTGCGTTTTCTTTGCCTTGGATTAGCAATCCTCTGATTGCAAACCAAGTAATTCCTCTGTGTTTATTTTCTGTTTTAATTAGTCTCTGCCTTTTTAATTACAAGTTCTTTTAAGTTAGTTGAATATCCGAGAAGGGTTTTTGGTTTTATTTTGTAGGGCAATTCACCCCTCCCCTCTTGCCGGCCTCCAAAGGGACCAACATTTTCCTCATTTATCAAGCTTTGGATGAGGATGGTTTTGAGAAGATCTCGAGTGCTACTTCAGCCAAGCAGGCATGGGAAAAGCTCCAAGTCTCATATCAAGGAGAAGAAAAGGTAAAAAAAGGTATGACTTCAAACATTAAGAAGTCAATTTGATGTTCTTTGTATGCATGGAGGTGAGTTGGTATCAGATTATTTTTCTAGAGTCTCTATCATTTCCAATCAACTAAAAAGAAATGATGAGAAACTAGAAGATGTAACTATCATTGAGAAAATTTTTCAATCATTGAATTCAAAATTTCATAGCATCACAACCATCATTGAAGAGACCATATCTACAGGTCATAACGATAGAGCAACTCTTGGGTTCATTACAAGCTCATGAAGAAAAGAAGAAGATAAATGAAAAAATTACACAACAACTCCTGAAGACGACTCTTCAATAGATAAAGAAAGATGAAAGCTTTAGTAACAATAGAAGTCAACATGGAAGAGGTCGTGGATATGGCCAAGGTCATCCTAATGAGCAAGGATGTGTTTGCAACAACAACAATAAAAGAGGAGAAAATTTAACAAGAGGACGTGGAAGAGGGCACATAAACTCGAGGTATGATAAATCTCAAGTTAAGTGCTACAATTGTGACAAGTTTGGCCATTATACTAAAGAATGTAGATCGCCCAAGAATAAAGTATATGAAAAAGCAAACTATATGGAACAAAGAAAAGAGGAAGATGACACTCTACTGCTAGCATATAAAGATAATGAAAGAGGCAAAGATACAATCTGGTATCTCGACACTGGTGCAAGCAATCATATGTGTGGAAAAAGAAACATGTTCCTAGAGCTTGGTGAATCAATTAGTGGTAATGTATCCTTCGGAGATGAATCAAAGATTGAGGTGAAAGGCAAAGGTAACATACTCATCCGTTTGAAGAATGGAAAACATGAATATATTTTAAATGTTTTCTTTGTGTCAAATATAAAGAGCAACATCTTGAGCTTAGGATAATTTTTGAAAAAAGGATATGGTATTCATCTAAAAGATAATATGCTTCTCTTGAAAGATAGTATTGGTTGCTTGATTGCTAAGGTGTCTATGTCAAGAAATAAAATGTTCTTGCTTAATATTCAAAATGATGTTGTCAACTGTCTCAAAGTTTGTTATAAAAGATATCACTTGGCTATGACATCTTCGATTTGGGCATCTCAATTTTAGAGAACTAGAATTGCTTTCAAAGAAAGAGATTGTGAGAGGACTACCTTGCATCAAACATCCTGATCAATTATGTGAAGCATGTTTATGTGGGAAGCAATTCAAAAGATGTTTTCCAAAGGAATCAAGTTCAAGAGCCCAAAAGCCGCTTGAACTTATACATATGGATGTTTGCAGTCCGATAAAGCCAAGTTCACTTGGTAAGAGTAATTATTTCATTCTTTTTATAGATGACTTTTCTCAGAAAACTTGGGTATACTTCTTGAAGCAAAAAATCATAGGTCTTCAGCATATTCAAGAAATTTAAATCTACTGTAGAAAATGAGAGCGGTCTCAAGATCAAAGCTATGCGTTCTGATCGAGGAGGAGAATTACCTCAAAGGAGTTTCAAGAATTTTGTGAAGCCAACGGAATATGACGACCGTTGACAGTTCCAAGATCCCCTCAACAAAATAGAGTGGCAGAACGAAAGAATCAAACCATCCTTAACATGGCAAGGAGTATTCTCAAAAGCAAGAGGCTACCAAAGGAACTTTGGGCAAAAACGGTTGCATGTACAGTATACTTATTCAACCGATCACCAACAAGGAGTGTGTGGGGCAAGACACCACAAGAAGCATGGTGCGGAAGGAAACCTGGGATTTCTCATCTAAGAGTTTTTGGGATTATAGCCCACGTTCATGTGACTGATGAAGCAAGAAGCAAATTGGATGATAAAAGTAAGAAGTTTATGATACTAACTCAAAAGGGTATAAGCTTTACAATCTAGATACTAGGAAGATAATAATCAGGCGGGATGTCGTATTTAATGAAGAAGAAGAATGAAATTAAGAATCTCAAAATGAAGATTACAACTTCGTCCCATACTTTAAAGAAGAAGATGTGAAGCAACCAATGGTGGAGCAAACAAGAGAGGAGCCTACTACTCTATTGGTAATAACACCAACATCCAGTACTCAAGGAAATTCATCTCCATCAACTTCAAGTGAAAATTCAAGTGGAAGAGTACCACGCTTTAGAAGCTTACGGGAAATTTATGAGGTAACTGAAAATCAAGATAATCTTATTCTATATTGCCTCTTTGCCAATTGCGAACCTATAGATTTTCAAGAAGCTATAAAGAGCAAAAGTGGAAAAATGTGATAGATGAAGAAGTCAAAGTGATCGAAAAAAAAGGTACAAGGGAGTTAACTCCATTTCCTGAAGGGTATAATACAACCAAGATTCGAGTTGATAATAAAGTCTTCCACGATAGAAGAAAGCACATTGATACGCGCTATCACTATATTAGAGAGTGCATTACAAGAAAAGAGACACAAGTGGAATACATAAAGTCTCAAGATCAAGTTGTTGATATTTATACCAAGCCTCTCAAATTTGAAGACTTCATCAAGATGCGATATTTACTTGGAGTCACAAAATCAAGTTTAAGAGGGGGTGTTGGAAATTAAACTTTATTTTATTAATAGAGATAAAAATGAGATGAGGTGGCATTTCTTGATAAGAAGATAGGGATAGAATTTGATGAGAATGAGAGTTTGTGATAAGAAGATAGGGATAGAATTTGATGAGGTGACAATCTTAATAAGGATAAGAGTTAGTAGAGATTGAATAAATAATAAAAAAAATCTAGTGCTTATCTAATAAGTCTATAAATATGTACATTTTTCAATGAATAAAACAAGTTGAGAGTTTCTGTTTTATTCTCCTACTCATCCATATAAAGATTCTCTTCTTCCATATAAAATAGATTTTCCTCACATAACTCTTTTATTTCTTTTTCTATAATTTTATTTTTTTTATAGCTGTAGAAAAGAAAAAAAAAATAGCAAAGAGTTCAGAATAAGTACAGACCTCAGTAAAATGTTTTGATATCTAATGGAAAAGTCAAACCTTCTGTTATATTATTAGCTACGAGATCTTTAATAATGGCAGCTGAAGGTACCAAAGTAAGATCAGCAACTCTATGAAGGAACCCTTTAGGAGTGAAAAACGAGATTTATGTGAGATAATCGAAACTTGGATATTTTCAAGGAGACAGAGAGACTTATTTACTTATTACCATCCACATGGACTCCACGAACCAAGTCCAAGTGTATCTAGGATGTATCGGCACGATAATAACAAGAATGTGCAGTTTAAATATGTACAAATAATAGCAAATACCATTAATCAATGAGTGGCTCCAAAAAAAAAAAAAATCCCCGGGCTAACTGTGGAATTTGATTTGGGGATTTAGAATCAATGGAGTGATCACTTGCATATAAAAAATAAAACTAAAATGGCCCCCGAGTGGGCCTTCGGCTAAAGCTCGTAATATCATGTAAATAAACTGAAAAATTAAGATAATTGATGTACCGTTCTCTTTGAGAAGAATAATTTGGATTTGATTTTTCTAACATGATAGAAAGGTATCGACCAAAGTTTCACGATTCACATCGGTATTTGTTAAATTGGATCTATTGACTTGCCACACCTGGTGGTTATCGATGTCCGTCATTTTCAGAAGTGCAAGGACAATTAGTCAAAAAAAACAATGTGAAACAGAAGTTCCTTAAACAATTTAAGGCACTTTTGGAGGACACATTTGGGAGTGAAAAAGTATATATTAAGACAGATAGGATCCTCTGGTCCAACTATGTTGGTCCTCTCTTGGGTCAGGGATAGTGATTGAAGGGATAATCATTACAGTGGATCAGGATCTATTCCGCTAAATGTGAATCAGAGGATCCCTGCTCATATTAAGATATAAGTCTCTCGCAAGATAATGAAGTGCTTTTAAAAATCAATTAGTGTTTAATGAGATGTGAGCTTATTCTACCTAGTTTAAGTAATAAAGCAACATCCAATATTTCAGAGGAACTTTCCAACAGAAATGCAAACATTCTGTTTTCTTTAAAAGAGGATTTATGACATCTACCAGTTATATTGCTGAGATACTCAATTTTTTCTTCACTGCCAAAAGAAAATTGCCCAATTATGTAATGGATGAAAAAACAATTAGTACTGTCCTTGTTGCAGTGACTAATTCTAGTAAACTAAGCAGAATTCAGAATGGACAAGTCGCAATCACACTCTCTGAAGAAACTTGCTTACTTTGGAATATGAGTGTGGTATGACATTATTATAGGAATGGAGAACATCTTGGCAATAGCAAAGCACCAAATACCTGAAATATTAAACTAAATTTTAGTAAAAAAACATGCAGAGGCATCAAATGTTAGAGTGTATACTAAAAGCCTAGCTTTTGATATAAACATTTATCTAGAGATAAGAATCACATTGGTCAAATGTCTACATTTGTGATAAATGTAGTTGTTCAATTAATTTATATTGTAGATAACATGGTGTGTGGTGTCACACACAGAGGATCATGTTATCAGTACCTTATAAATTATAAACAGTAGCTCACGACCAAAATGGAAAGGAACAAACCATTAGAAGGTCGTAGTGTAATTAGGTATCAGTTTATCTTGACTGTATAATTACACTAGTACACTTAGAGTGTATTGAGTAGGACCATTTGAGGTCGTTTCTTTTATACTGATTTTATAAAGAAACAAAGACCTCGGTTATTATGGAAGTGTGTGCTCTTAATCCTGATATAATAACAAGCACATATATTTGATATTTATTTCTTTAATTTATCAATAGGTGAGATTTAGTTCGATGAATCAATAAACCCGATAAGTTAGGAAATGGTATCACTTATAGTGTGTGTTGTTGATTATAGAAGGAAACTGTGTCCTAGAGATACTAGGTTGATAATGTCCCCAAGAGGAGCTCATAAGGATTGTCATGTTAAACCCTGCAGGTGGACTTAGTCCGACATGACGATAAGGTTGAGTGGTACTACTCTTGGACTTAGATATTAATTAAATGAGTTGTCAGTAACTCACTTAATTAGTGGACATTCGATATCTTAAACACAGGGAGACTAACACACTCATAATAAGAAGGAGCCCAAAAATGTAATTTGGGATTGGTGCGGTAGTTCAATGATAGTTCTCTAGTGGAATGAATTATCATTGATAAAATTAAGTTGTGTGTTCGGGGCGAACACGGGATGCTTAATTTTATCGGGAGACCAAAACCAATTCCTCCTCTCGGTCCCTATCGTAGCCTCTTATTTATAGAGTTCTATACCCACCTATACCCACCTTCTAAACCTACCCAATAGGGGCCGGCCAAGCTAGCTTAGGAACAAGCTAGGGCCGGCCTAGGTATATCATTGGGTGGCCCTAGCTTGAACCCAAGCTAGTAGGGCCGGCCAAAATAAATTAAAAAAGAAATTTAATTTTAATTTTTATTATTATGTGGAAGATATAATTTAAAGAGAATTAAAATTAAAATATCTCTCTTGTAATAGATCTACAAAAGATTAAAGAAAAAGATTAGATCTCTTTCCTTATTTGTAGATTGTAGAGATGTTTTATTTTCTCTTTAAATATTATCCACATGTTGATAAAATTAAAATTATAGAAATTTCCTTTTTATCAACCATGAAGGGATTTTGAAGAGAAATTAAATTTACAAGAACAAATAAGGAAATTTTTGTTGATTGGAAATTTTCTTCTCTTTAAATTGTGGCCGGCCATATGAATTTAATGGGGAGTTTTTATTTTATTAATTCCTCATTAATTCATATTAAGGAAAGCTATTGATATTATTTTTAATAAGTTTCCTTAATTGTCAAGGCCAAGGATTATAAAAGAGGGGGTTAAGGTGCCTTGAAGAGAGACAATATTTTTATTTTTCTCTCCCTCTTTTCTTCTTCTTGTGGCCGGCCCTAGCCTTTCTTCTTTCTTCTCTTTTGGTGGCCGAACCATACATCTCTTGGAGCTCTTGTTGGTGGCCGGACCTAGGAAGGAGAAGAAGAAGAGGAGGAAGCCTCATCTTGAAGATCCTTTGGAGCATTGGTGGTGATCAAGTTCTTCTTCCTTGGAGGTGGTTCTTCTTGTGGCCGAACCTTGCTTGGAGAAGAAGAAGGTGCGTGGTGGTTCTCATCTCGGAAGATCGTCGCCCACACGACGTCCGGGATAAGAAGAGGAATACGGTAGAAGATCAAGAGGTTTTTCTACAAGGTATAACTAGTAATTTCTATTTCCGCATCATGCTAGTTATTTATGGAAATAATACCAAATACAAGAGGCTTACGTTCTAGTGTTTCGAATATGGTTTTTCGAAGTTGTGTTCTCTTGTTTCTTTCTTTTCCTTGTGATTTGATTGTTCTCTTTGGTTAACCTAAAGTTATTTTAGGAAATTAAATATTAGCTTTCTATTAAAGGTTTTGTCTAGTCGGTGGTGGTTGCTCCCATATCCAAGAAGGTCATGTGCCTCGCCACGTCAGTACTGGGAACCTTTTATGGAAATTAATATTTAATGGAATTAATAACTTAAGGAGACTTGGGTCAAACGTGTTAAGTTCCGCAGGAGATCCAAGTCAAAACCTAAAAGAACAAATAGATTAAGTTTTGGATCAAACGTGTAAAGTTCCGCAGGCGATCCAAAATTTAATTTAAAAGAACACATGGTAGCTAGGAAAAGGTTCAGACCTTTGTACAAAAATTTTGTACAGTGGAACCTATAGGTTTTCCGAGTAGCAACCAACAATTGGTATCAGAGCTAGGGTTTTGCCTCTGTGTATTTGGTATTAGTTTAATTATGCACATGTCATACATAATTTAGGCAGGTTAATAGTAGGATGTGCTAACTTTGTGGATGCAGGATCCAACTATTATGGCTTTTAGTTATTATGTGTGATTGGACCCTTGGACATGTCAAGGGCATTTATAGGCATGATTGTATTATAAAATACAGCAGGAGCTGTATTTAGTTTTATTAGGATTTTGTTTTTGATCTAGATACATGTACATTCCTTTTATGGAATATAGGATCAAAAATGTAAAATTCTATTTATGTCGCGGATCGAATCTTGCAAAGCGTGGAACCTTCTAAGGACCAGAGGCGCAGCGGAACTAGGAGCAAGATGGATGCGACAGCTAGACCCGGTGGCGGTGGCCAAATATGGCAGCAGCTTGGGATGACAACACACGGAGGACAACTAGAGATAAAAGCCATAATAGTTGAAAATTAGATTTTCTATTTATTGCTTTTATATTGTGTTGTGTGTGTATGTTAGTTTACAAGTTTAGTAGGCTAGCATAGTTAAAATTCCTCATTCATAAATAACTAAGTGGGAGAGGGATTTTTAAGTAAATCTCATGGTCTCCATTACTGGTTTGTAAGTGATTCAAACAAGCTTGCGCGTTGGCTCTGAGTGCCTTCCTCCATAACGGATGAGCTTGTTTGTGGATCACTAGAACAGACTTCCATTTTTGGATGACTATAGGAAGTTAATAAGAGCGTGTGATCTTCCCCAACGGAAGGGGCATAATCTTATTAATGGACTTAGTGTCAAGTAATGGTATACACTTAGACACATCTAATAGTATCCTCCCCATCGGAGTCACTGCTATTATTTGTGTGACCAAATGAAACCAACTATTTTATTTGTCATAAAGTTACGTTGACAAGATAATTAATGGGTAAAACCTTCCTCTTACAAATGTTGATTTTGTATACGTCCACACTAACGTGGCATGCAAAATTCACGGTGTTTTGAGGTGTTGGTAAATTTAAATAGTATTGTTAGAGGAATCAATATTATTTTAAATTTAGAGTCTTGACCAAATATTTGATTAAAGATAGACCAACTATTAATTTTATTCGTCATAAAGTAAAGTTGACGAGATAATAAAATTAATGAAATCTCCTCTTCAATTTTGTATACGCAAAATTTATGGAGATTTTAAGAAGTTGATCTTGACCAAATATTTTTGTGATTCTTAGGATGTTTGTCAATCCCTAGTAGTCATACTATAGAAAAAGACTTAGTAGTCCCAAATTGTAATGATTGGAAATAGGACTTGGACATTAAGGTAGACTATCTTCTTAGAACTAAGAACAATTTAGGTGTATTTAATTCATTAGTTGAAACATGTCTAGTGGTGTTATCTACCAGAACCTGGAGTGTAGATACAAGATGCCATTAATCATGTCTGCAATTCATTGCAGGGTTCCAGGAAACTCGACAACTAAATGAAAGGTAAATCACCGTCCACATGGGCACTACTGTAAAAGTGATAGCTATTGCAGTGGGAGATGTTTATCCTTTGATAAGAATAAAATATGGATTTTAAGTAATTGTCTTTACGTACCAAGTTTAGAAAGAACCTGACTTCAGTTTCTAAACTATTATAGATATTGTGTCTATTTTGATAACAAAGTTATTATCAAGAAAAAAAAAAGGAAGTTATCTATTCTGGTATGGTGGTTGACAATTTATAATCCAATAACTCCCACGATGCAACAAATGGAAATTAGTAACACATCTTCTAATTTTAAGAGAAAGTAACCTTCGGAAATGAACCAATTATATCTTTGACATCTAAAAGCTAGGTTATACTTGAGTAGGATTCATTGGTAGCTGATGAACTTTTGGGTTCATTAGTAGTGGAAATCTTTCCAACCTGCGAGTCTTACTTGGAAGGAAAATAACCAAGGAGCTTTTAAGTCTAAGGAGTATAGAACCAAAGATATATAGGAATTGGTTCATTCTGATTTGTGTGATCCTATGAGCATCCAGGCAAGAGGTTGTTTCAAATATTTCATCTATTTTATAGATAACTATTTGAGATACGGATATATTTACTTGATGTGCCGCAAGTCTAAGTGCTTTGATTAGTTCAAAGAGTACGAGGCTGATGTGGAAAAATATCAAGACACTACGGTAAGATCGTAGTGGCAAGTACCTCTTGGGAAAATTTAGGAGTCATTTATCAGAAGTAGGGATTCAATCCCAACTAACTACATCTGGTACACTCCAACAGAATGGTGTAGTAGAAAGAAGGTAAAGGACTCTTATGGAATAATTAGATAGATGATGAGTTATTCAGAAAATTACCAAATTTGTTTTAAGGATAAACTCTGAAAACGAAAGTGAACATAGTACCTTCCAAGTTAGAACTCTCTACTCATATAGAATTGCTGAATAGGTGAAAACCTATTTTGAAGCATATTCGGATTCGGGTAATCTAGCACATATGAGAGACAATGATAAGTTGGATAGGAGTTCACTTGTTTGTAAGTTATCCTAGATAAACAAAAGTAGGTTTATAGTCTTAAAATCAGAAAGTCATTGTTAGCATCAATGACTGATTTTTAGAAAAGGACTATATAATGAACCACGTGCTCATAAGTAAATTTGTTCTTAAGGAAATAATAAAGGACATGTCTAACCTAGTACCAACTGTACAAGATGAGATACCACAAGAAAACTGCAACACGTATCTCAAATGATACACAATTGCAGAAAGTGCCTTGTCGTAGTGGGAGGGTTGTTAGGCAACCTAAATAGGTCATGTTTTGAGAGAGTTTTTGGACTCGATCCCTGAAGGACATAAACCTGATCTCCGGACATATAAGCACTCCAAGATAAATATGCAGCATCTTGGCAAAGAGTAATGAATAATAGAATTAGAATATATGTATTCTAATAAAATCTGGAAGCTTGTAGAACCACCAAGCGGTGTAAAAGCCTTTGGGTGTAAAAGGTCTATAATAGGAAAAGAGGGATAGACAGGAAGGTAGAAACCTTCAAAGCAAGGCTAGATGAAAAAGGAAACTTTTTCACTGGTAGCCATGCTTAAGTCTATTCGGATTCTTTTATCTATTTGGCAAGTGGATGTCAAGACAACATTCCTTAATGGAAGTCTTGAAGAAAACATCTATATAAAGCAACCAGAAGGGTTCATTGCAAAGGGCTAAAAGCATCTTGTGTGCAAGCTCAATCAGTCTATGGACTGATACAAAGCTTCAAGGTCTTGGAATATCCGGTTTATCAAAGTAATCCAGACCTTTGGATTTATTGAGTAAACGGATAAGTCTTGTGTATACAAAAGATGTGATGGAAACGTGGTGGTATTTCTTGTACTATACGTAGATAGCATTTTTGGTAGTTGGAAACAATATCAAAATGTTGTCAGAAGTAGGGGTATGGTTGTCCAAATAATTCGATATAAAGGACTTGGGAGAATATATATATTCTTGAGATCAAAGTAATAAGGGATCACAAGAAAAGAATATTTTACTTATCCCAAGCTTCATACATCGAAAAAAATCCTTGCTCGTTTTAAGCATACAAAAGTCCAAGAAAGGTTTCTTACCTTTTCAGGACGGAGTAACTTTATCTAAAGATATGTCTCTGTAGACATCAAAGGATATAAAGGAAATAAAGGCAGTTCTTTATGCTTCGGCTGTCAGAAGCCTAATGTATGCTATGCATGAGATCAGAAATCTGTTTTGCCAAGGGCATAGTTAGCAGATATCAAAGTAACCCTAGACAAGGACATTGGACTGCAATAAAGCATATATTAAAGTACCTTAGAGGCGCTAGAGATTATATGCTAGCTTACAAGGCAGTTAATTTGGTCCCTGTGGGTTACACGGATTTTGGCTTCCAATCGGATAGGGACAATAATAAGTCAACCTCGGGGTTTTGTGTTTACTTTAGGAGGTAAAGTCATAACTATGGAAGAGTGATAAGCATAGGTGTTTTTCTGGACTCCACCATAGAAGCTTAGTATATGGCAAACCTCTGAGGTAGCCATAAAAGCTGAATGACTCAATAACCTCAAGATAGACTTAGATATGATTTCTGGTTTGTCCAAAGATTATTACAATTTATTGTAATAATGTTGGTGCAGTAGCAAACTCGAAGAAACCATAAGTCTATAAGGCAAGTAAACACAATAGAGCGCAAGTACCACCCAATACAAGAAATTGTATAAACGAGGAGAAGTTGTTGCCGCCTAGATTGCATCAGGTGATGACCTATAGATCCTTTCACTAAGGTCCTTAAGGCAAGAGCTTTTGATGGGCATGTTGAAGGGTTGGGAATCAGATGTATGGCAGCTGATATGGCAACTTAGTCTTTTAGTATAAGTGGGAGATTGTTAGAGTGTATACTAAAAGCCTAGCTTTTGATATAAACATTTATCTAGAGATAAGAATCACATTGGTCAAATGTCTACATTTGTGATAAATGTAGTTGTTCAATTAATTTATATTGTAGATAACATGGTGTGTGGTGTCACACACAGAGGATCATGTTATCAGTACCTTATAAATTATAAACAGTAGCTCACGACCAAAATGGAAAGGAACAAACCATTAGAAGGTCGTAGTGTAATTAGGTATCAGTTTATCTTGACTGTATAATTACACTAGTACACTTAGAGTGTATTGAGTAGGACCATTTGAGGTCGTTTCTTTTATACTGATTTTATAAAGAAACAAAGACCTCGGTTATTATGGAAGTGTGTGCTCTTAATCCTGATATAATAACAAGCACATATATTTGATATTTATTTCTTTAATTTATCAATAGGTGAGATTTAGTTCGATGAATCAATAAACCCGATAAGTTGGGAAATGGTATCACTTATAGTGTGTGTTGTTGATTATAGAAGGAAACTGCGTCCTAGAGATACTAGGTTGATAATGTCCCCAAGAGGAGCTCATAAGGATTGTCATGTTAAACCCTGCAGGTGGACTTAGTCCGACATGACGATAAGGTTGAGTGGTACTACTCTTGGACTTAGATATTAATTAAATGAGTTGTCAGTAACTCACTTAATTAGTGGACATTCGATATCTTAAACACAGGGAGACTAACACACTCATAATAAGAAGGAGCCCAAAAATGTAATTTGGGATTGGTGCGGTAGTTCAATGATAGTTCTCTAGTGGAATGAATTATCATT
Organism: Zingiber officinale; assembly: GCF_018446385.1. Classification (NCBI taxonomy): domain Eukaryota; kingdom Viridiplantae; phylum Streptophyta; class Magnoliopsida; order Zingiberales; family Zingiberaceae; genus Zingiber; species Zingiber officinale. The sequence goes on from NC_055986.1 coordinate 142,964,135, forward strand.
GATAAAATTAAGTTGTGTGTTCGGGGCGAACACGGGATGCTTAATTTTATCGGGAGACCAAAACCAATTCCTCCTCTCGGTCCCTATCGTAGCCTCTTATTTATAGAGTTCTATACCCACCTATACCCACCTTCTAAACCTACCCAATAGGGGCCGGCCAAGCTAGCTTGGGAACAAGCTAGGGCCGGCCTAGGTATAAAATTGGGTGGCCGGCCCTAGCTTGAACCCAAGCTAGTAGGGCCGGCCAAAATAAATTAAAAAGGAAATTTAATTTTAATTTTTATTATTATGTGGAAGATATAATTTAAAGAGAATTAAAATTAAAATATCTCTCTTGTAATAGATCTACAAAAGATTAAAGAAAAAGATTAGATCTCTTTCCTTATTTGTAGATTGTAGAGATGTTTTATTTTCTCTTTAAATATTATCCACATGTTGATAAAATTAAAATTATAGAAATTTCCTTTTTATCAACCATGAAGGGATTTTGAAGAGAAATTAAATTTACAAGAACAAATAAGGAAATTTTTGTTGATTGGAAATTTTTTCTTCTCTTTAAATTGTGGCCGGCCATATGAATTTAAGGGGGAGTTTTTATTTTATTAATTCCTCATTAATTCATATTAAGGAAATCTATTGATATTATTTTTAATAAGTTTCCTTAATTGTCAAGGCCAAGGATTATAAAAGAGGGGGTTAAGGTGCCTTGAAGAGAGACAATATTTTTATTTTTCTCTCCCTCTTTTCTTCTTCTTGTGGCCGGCCCTAGCCTTTCTCCTTTCTTCTCTTTTGGTGGCCGAACCATACATCTCTTGGAGCTCTTGTTGGTGGCCGGACCTAGGAAGGAGAAGAAGAAGAGGAGGAAGCCTCATCTTGAAGATCCTTTGGAGCATTGGTGGTGATCAAGTTCTTCTTCCTTGGAGGTGGTTCTTCTTGTGGCCGAACCTTGCTTGGAGAAGAAGAAGGTGCGTGGTGGTTCTCATCTCGGAAGATCGTCGCCCACACGACGTCCGGGATAAGAAGAGGAATACGGTAGAAGATCAAGAGGTTTTTCTACAAGGTATAACTAGTAATTTCTATTTCCGCATCATGCTAGTTATTTATGGAAATAATACCAAATACAAGAGGCTTACGTTCTAGTGTTTCGAATATGGTTTTTCGAAGTTGTGTTCTTTTGTTTCTTTCTTTTCCTTGTGATTTGATTGTTCTCTTTGGTTAACCTAAAGTTATTTTAGGAAATTAAATATTAGCTTTCTATTAAAGGTTTTGTCTAGTCGGTGGTGGTTGCTCCCATATCCAAGAAGGTCATGTGCCTCGCCACGTCAGTACTGGGAACCTTTTATGGAAATTAATATTTAATGGAATTAATAACTTAAGGAGACTTGGGTCAAACGTGTTAAGTTCCGCAGGAGATCCAAGTCAAAACCTAAAAGAACAAATAGATTAAGTTTTGGATCAAACGTGTAAAGTTCTGCAGGCGATCCAAAATTTAATTTAAAAGAACACATGGTAGCTAGGAAAAGGTTCAGACCTTTGTACAAAATTTTTGTACAGTGGAACCTATAGGTTTTCCGAGTAGCAACCAACATCAAAATCTTCGTCCACAGATTTTTGTTATGAGTAAAATTAACCATGATTCCTGGTGAAGATGCGTGGATAATATCAGACTTGAACTTTGCAACTTCTGAAATTATTCTTGGGCTAAGTGCCAAGGAAAGAGGAACATTGTTGTACATTGGACATGGCAAGCTGCCACAAAATTTTAGAACTATAAGAACAAAGCAAAAGAAATAAAATAACACAGAAAAAAAAGCAATCTAAGCGATATAGTGTTAATTCTAGATACAGGAAGGTTGTATCATTCATGTACATAAATTGGAAATTCATTCTTACCACAAGAACCCACCTTAGTTATAGGATACATCTATAACTAAAGATGTAAAAGTAGCATGGACGGCTAGATTCATTTATTGAAAAACTTAAAGATGTAAAAGATACTAACTGAAGGTCATTAGAATTGCAATGATCTATCATACATTACATATAGGTTGCTTCACTTTGGACCAACATTATATGGTTTCCACGTTAACTAAGCAGCACTAAGTTCAAGTAGTTGATCACTGAGTGCTAAATCAATTAAGAACATTTGTTTTTTTGATATAGCAACCATATATCCTTTCAGAACAAAAAGAAATATATTGTAAAGCAATACAGTCTATCATTTTAAAATTCCATTTGGACCCATTGGAATTAGATGGTCTACTAGTGCAATCCAAATTGGTAATCTGGTGCATTGTATCCCTCTTATCAGAAACATACTTCGATGTATGGTAGGCATGTTCTGAGCTAACTGTACTTAACTATGACTCTGGAACTTTGTCTATTGGACTGTTCACCGTGTATCTCAAATTAGAACCTTCATTTCAGCAATAAAATCTAGAAACTGGATAACATTTGGTCAGGACTGTTCACCGTGTATCTCAAATTAGAACCTTCATTTCAGCAATAAAATCTAGAAACTGGATAACATTTGGTCAGGGCTTAGTACTACAGACATGCCATGCATAGTTATTCAATCCAGATTATGATAAACCCAGTTAGCTCGGGGGTGATCGGTTCGGTCCCACGAAATTTTCCCATCGGCTATCAGAATAAATCGGGAAGTGCTCGCGACGGACGACCTAAAAGTCCAACATCCTTTGATTGTGCGTCCTATTTAAATTTTCTTTTTTTATAAATTTATAATATCTGGAGATTGAACCACGGATGCTCAATATATTATTGTGAGCAAAATACGCAAGTCGCCAATCTAAAAAATCCAAGCTTGAATAAGAATAATAAAGTTGTTAAAAGCTTGCATGATTGTAATGGAAAGTACATTCTATAATAGAAAACAGTAAAATATTAAACAACATATTCTAAACAAGATATCAAGAAACAACTGACTTCAACTGAAATAAAACATTAATATTAATGCAACATTCTATAAACATCAAGCACAGGATTCTTAAGTTAGCTTAGCTCCTAGAATCAATAATTTTTGCGTCGAGGTACACCTTCATGGTTTGTTATAACAAAAACCTAAAGCAAACCGGTTGAAGGCAATCATTAATTTCAGTATGATAAGTAAATTTTCTCGTTGTTGCTCATTGAAATAAACCAATTGTTACCATATTTCCACTTTGATTTAAGATGAGATATGCAAGTGTTGTCTATGTAGCATAATAATAACAACAACAACAACAACAACAACAGCTAAACCTTCTCCCACTAGGATGGGGTCGGCTATATGAATTCTTTTACGTCATTGAGCTTTATCTCCTACTATATAATCATTTATACTTAAATAAATTTTATTTTGTTTTATTGTTGCTAACCAAGTTTTTTTTTTATTTTGGTTTTCCTCTTCCTCGTTTGATATGTGTATTTGTCATAGTTTCACATCGCCTAATTAGAGCATTTATTGGTCGTCTAAGTACATATCTGTACTATCTTAAACGTGTCTCTCGGAGTTTTTCCTCAATAGATGTAACTTCGACTTTCTCTCTAATGCTCTCATTTCTTATTTTGTCCATCCTCGTATGTCCACACATCCACCATAACATCCTTATCTCTGCAACTCTCATCTTCTGTTCATGTGCTCGAGTCATAGCCCAACATTCAGCTCCATATAACATAACAGGTCTAACTGCGGTTTTATAGAACTTTCCTTTAAGTTTTAGACATAGACATACTTTATGGTCACATAAAACACTCAACGCTCCCCTCCATTTCAATCATCCTGCTTGTATTCTATGTAAGACATTTCTCTCAAAATTCCTCCATCGTTTTACAAAAATGATCCTAAATATTTAAAGCTCTCGGTTCTAGGCAGCTCGTCCTCGCCTATCTTAACAATTGTCTCATTACTTCTAATATTGCTAAACTAAAATTTCATATATTCTGCTTTTAATCTACTAAGTCTAAAACCTTTCCCTTCTAGTATTTTCCGCCAAGATTCTAGTTTAGCATTTACTCCTTCACGTGTTACATCTACTAAAACAATATCATCTGCAAACAACATGTACCACGGTAGTATGTCTTGAATGTGCGTAGTGAATTCATCCATAATTAGTGTAAAAAGATAGAGACTTAGAGCTGATCTTTGATGTAACTCTATCTTTATTGGAAATGCTTCAGTTACTCTGCTTGAAGTCTTTACTTTGGTTGTTACATCCTCGTATATATCCTTAATTAATTCAATATATGTTACGCTAACACCTCTCTTTTCTATAATTCTCCGTGTAATTTCTCTTGAAACTCTACCATAAGTGTTTTCTAAGTCAACGAATATCATATGTAGATCTTGTTTTATTTTTCAATTAATTGTCTAAGAAGATGTATAACTTCTATTGTCGACCTTCCAAGTATAAACCTAAATTGATTTTCGGTCAATGTGGTCTCCTTCCTTAATCTTTTTTCTATTACTTTTTTTTAAAGTTTCATGGTATGACTCATTAGCTTAATACCCCTATAGTTTGCACAATTTTATATGTCTCCCTTATTTTTATATAAGGGAACTAGAATACTTATCCTTCATTGATCAGACTTTTTTTTTTGTTTTCAATATCATGTTAAATAATTTTGTAAGTCATTCAATATCTTGTTTCCCTAGGCACTTCCATACCTCTATTGGAATATCATCTCGTCCAATGGTTTTTCCATTGTGTATCCCATTTAAAGTTTGTTCTACTTCTGACGTTTGAATTCTATGATAAAAATTGAAATTTCTATACTCATTTAACCTATTTAAATTACCTAAGTTAAGTTTGTCACCTAAATCTTTATTAAAAAGTTGATGAAAATACTTCTTCCATTGTTCTTTTATTTCTCCATTGTTTACTAATACCCTATTACATTCATCTTTAATACATTTTATTTGGATAAGATCTCTTGTTTCCTTTCTCTCACTTTAACTATTTTATAAATGTCTCTTTCCCCTTCTTTTGTATCTAATTTTTTATATAATCATTCAAAAGTTTCATTCTTTGCTTCACTCACTATTGTCTTAACTTCTTTCTTGGCTATTGTATATTTTTTAAAGTTTTCCTCGTTCTTATAAATATATAATTCCTTATAAGCTATTTGTTTTTCCTTCACTTTCTCTTGTACTTTCTCATTCCACCACCAAGATTCCCTACTTAATGGTGCATGTCCCTTTGACTCACCGAGTGTTGGTTGCTATTTCGGAATATCGTACTGGTTCCCTTGTACAAAAATTTTATACAAGTCCTGAACCATTCCTAACAACCTATTGTGTTCTTTAGAAATTAAATTTGGAATCACAAACAGAACTTAACATTATTGATTCCAAATTCAATTTATATGTTCTTAGAGGTTTAGACTTGGATTGCAAACGATGCTTAACATTATTGATCCAAATCCACCTATGTTACAAATTCTATTAAATATTAATTTCATAGATCGACTTCCAGGTTAAACATGGCGAGACACTAGGTCTTCTTGGATATGGGAGCATCCACCACTTCCTAGACAAAGCCTTTCAACGAAATTCAATATTTAATTTCCTTATAGTAACCCTAAGTTTAACCAAAAAGCACAATAGAATCACAAGTTCGAAAAACAAAAGAAACACAAAATCAAAAACATAAATTCGATAACCTAGATTCGTTAACCTCTTGTATTTGGTATTTCAAGATATAAATAAAAAGATGAACTAGTTATGATGCAGAAACTAATAACTAGTTATACCTTTTATAGCTTATAGACCTCACGATCTTCTGTCGTATTCCTCTTCTTATCTTGGGCGTCGTGTGGGCGACGATCTACCGAGACGAGAATCCACCCAAGCTTCCTTCTTCTTCAAGCAAGTTTTGGCCAATCAACAAACTCCTTGAGATGAAGAACTTCGACCACCAACCAAGCTCCAAGGGATACAAGGAAACAATGCCTCCTATCTCTTCTTCTTCTCCAAGCAAAATCCGGCCACCAAGATCTCTCCAAGAAGATGATGCCGCCAGCCACTTAAGAAGAAGAATAGGGGAAGAGGAAGAAGAGAGGGTCGGCCACCACAAGGAAGAGAGGAATAGAAGATAGATTGTTATGAGGTGAGGCACCTCTACCCTCTCTTTTATATTCCTTGGTCTTGGCAAATAAGGAAAGTTTTAATTAAAACTTCCTTAATTTCCTTGCCATTGAAAAGGAAAATTTAATTAAAAATTTCTTTTATTTATTAATGTGGTCGACCCCTACAACTCTTCCAAGCAAGGAAAGTTTTAAACACAAAATTAAAACTTCCTAATTTGTTTCCAGAAATTTTAAAATAAAAATTTCTTTATTAAAAATTCCCTTCATGGTTGGTTATAAAAGAAAACTTTTATAAATTAAAATCTCTATTAAAACATGTGGATGATTTACAAAAAGGCAAGTTTTCTCTAAAATTAAAATCTTCCTTTTAACTACAAATAAGGAAAGATATCAAATCTTTCTCTTAATCTTTTGTAGAAAGCTATAAAAGGAAAGATTTAATTTTAAAACTCTCTTTTAAAATCATGAGGATGGTTATAAAAAAGGAAAGTTTTATCAAAAATTAAAATCTTCCTTGTAACTATAAATAAGGAAAGATATTAAACCTTTCTCTTAATCTTTTGTAGAAAACTATAAAAGGAAAGATTTAAATTTTAAATTCTCTTTTAAAATCATGGCTTCCACATAAGAAAAGATTTTAAAAATAAAATCATTTTAATTTATTGTGGCCGGCCACCTAAGCTTGGGTTCAAGCTAGGGTCGGCCACCAACTCACCTTGGTTTGGCCGGCCCTAGCTTGGGCTCTAAGCTAGGCTTGGCCGGCCGCCTTAAGGTGGGTAAGAAGGTGTGTATGGATGGGTATAAGACTTTATAAATAAGAGGCTACGACAGGGACAGAGAGGAGGAATTGATTTTGGTCTCCCGATGAACTTGAGCTTCCCGTGTTTGCCCCGAACACCCAACTCGAGTTCATTAATAATAACTCATACCACTAAAGAGTTATTATTGAACTACCGCACCAGTCGCATATTACTATATGGACTCCTTCTTATCATGAGTGTGTTAGTCTATGTTTAAGATATAGAATATCCACTAATTAAATGAGTTACTGACAACTCACTTAATTAATATCTAGCTCCAAGAGTAGTACCACTCAACCTTATTGTCATGTCGGACTAAGTACACCTGCAGGGTTTACATGACAATCCTTATGAGCTCTTCTTGGGGACATTATCAACCTAGATTTCTAGGATACAGTTTCCTTCTATAATCAACAACACACACTATAAATAATATTATTTCTCAACTTATTGGGCCTATTGATTTATCGAGTTAAATCGCACCCTCTGATAAATTAAAGAAATAAATACTAAATATATGTGCTTGTTATTATATTAGGATTAAGAGCACACACTTCCATAATAACAAAGGTCTTGTTCTTTTATGCAGTCAGTATAAAAGAACTTACCTTAAATGGTCCTGCTCAATACACTCAGAGTGTACTAGTGTAATTTTATAGTCAAGATAAACTAATACCAAATTACACTACGACTATTCTAATGGTTTGTTCCTATCCATCTTAGTCGTGAGCTATTGTTTATAATTTATAAGGAATTGATAACATGATCTTCTGTGTGTGACATCACACACCATGTTATCTACAACATAAATTAATTGAACAACTACACTTAGCATATAAATGTAGACATTTGACCAATGTGATTCTTTATTTCAAAATAAATGTTTACAAAAAGCTAGGCTTTTAGTATACACTCTAACAATCTCCCATTTATACTAAAAGACTATGCTATCATAAACACTGTCATACATCTGATTCTCATTCCTTCAACATGTCGATCAAAAGCTTTTGCTGGAAGGGCCTTAGTGAAAGGATCTGCCAGGTTATCTGCTGATGCAATCTTGGCGATAACAACTTCTCCTCGCTTTATGATGTCTCGTATCAGGTTGTACTTGCGCTCTATGTGTTTACTCGCCTTATGGACTCGTGGTTCCTTCGAGTTTGCTACTTCACCATTATTATTGTAAAATACTGGAAATAGGCGAATATTAATAAGGGAATTTTTCGAAATTTTTAGAAATTTTTCGGAAATTTTTCGGAGCTCGTATGGACGAGTTAACGGGGATGAAAACGGGGTCCGGAAAAGCCTGTTTAGGCTACCCTGTTTTAATGAGGAAAAGTTTTAATTTTTCCTTTTCCTTTTCTTTTTCTTTTTTCTTCTTTTTCTCCGATTTTCTCCGACGCTGAACCCGCGTGCCGACTTCTTCCTCTTCGCGCGCCCGACGCCTCCGAGCCCTAACCGCTCGAGGCGATTCTTCATCCCCTCTCCTCTCCCGAGCCGATCTTCACTTCTTCCCTCTTCTCATCTTTCTCTCCTTCTCTGCCGAGCCGGTCGAGCCACCACCCAATTCTCCTCCTCTTTCGAGCGCCGGCAGCCGACCTTCCCCGCTGCTCTTGGCCGACACTGTCCAGCAACTCCAGTGTCGATTAGGTTGTGCCCTAGCACCGTGGCCGGCTACCCCTCCGACAAGACACCGCCGACCTCCCTCCTGCCCTAGCCTCTGCCCCGATTTCTTTCTTCTCGCACGAAACAGTCCAGCAACGTCGCCTCTTTGCCCAGCCTCAGCCGTGACACCCATCTCATGGTGCCACCTTTTCTGTGCCCTAGCGACGGTGGCCGGGTTTCATTTGTGCCCTAGTTCCGAGCCTTGGCTTCTCCTCAAAAATCTGTGGTGATCGGTTTTCTTTTTCCCTCCCGCGGCTTAGCTTCCACTGTCGATCTGTTGTTCTTCTTTCTCCGCTCACAGATTCAAGCAGTGACACCAGAACCTGATGAGTCTTGTCCGGCAAGTGTTGATTTGGGGCTCAGATTACAGAGGTATGGATGCTGCCCTAATTGGTTGTGTAGGGTATTTAATTGTTGCTGTGGGTTTTTATTGTAATCCTGTCAGTGTGGAGGATTTTCAGCAGCAATTACTTCGTTTGGCAGCACGTTGTTTTACGGTGGAACAACCGCTGAGGTTTCAGATTAAGGTAAGGATTGGGTGATTGAATATATATGTGATGAAGTATGAGTTGACACATAATTTATTTATAATTATTTGATCACTAGGTTTGTGTAGATTTATTTGGTTATCTAGATTTGGATCTTATAATTGTTTATGGATAATGGATCCCTGATGTAGATTGGTTTGGTTTAAAATGGAACGAGGGTTAAGATAATTAACCCTAGACAATTGTTATATTTAAATTAGGTAGGTTGATGATTATGACTCAGGGTTTTTCCCTAAATTGTGTTGAGAATTTTATTTAGCAATTCATTTGAATTTTAGCTAAATAAAATATCTGTGTATTGGTATTTCAGGACTTTGACGCGAGACGAGTATCTCGGAGTCAGGATTTGGACCATTTTATCGGAGGCGGGTACTTTTGACTTATTGTCTTTGATATGCTTAGTAATGAAAATAATATGTTGCATTAATTGTGTTTCCTATTTGTTTCGGTTAATCACTACCCAATACATGTTACCTGTTTGATTGATTATTTGTTTGCATCTCGTATTGATCTTGTACCGATCTATCATACTTATGGATAGTGATATAACCATGATTCACATGTTCCGGACCTAGGTTTGATACCTTTTTGATCAGTATGTCTTGATTTGATCTATTCACTATGGTGCCATTGTTATATGCCCAGAGGTTGGTTTAGTATATTACCATGCTTAGTGACATGCACCATTTGCATGATCGCATGCTGTGCGATAGATTGCTCCATTATTGTCTAGCACTTTGCCAGTTTTCATCACTGTTCGGTGCTCCGTTGTGACGCTCATGGGTAGCGTGACACAGCGTGGTAGCACGTCAGTTTGACTCTTCCGGTGCTCCGTTGATCCGCTCAGGGGTAGTGTGACGCAGCGTGTAGCACGTTAGAGATTCCTCCCCGTCATAGTGTACCGGGAGATGAAAGCATTGCGCTCCCCCATTTATGATTTGGGGTAGGAGTACGTATGTACAGCATCCGTCCACTCGATCACTCATCAGGAGTAGTGTTGCTGAGTGTGCGGTTGTCACAACCCTACCCACTTGGTCCCACTTTTGTTGTGAGTTGGTTGCGTCCGGGGTGACCATGACATTGGCATCATATGCATGATGCATTTATTGTTGTGATTGTGTTTTTGCTGCATTTATATGCTGCATATTGTTTGATACCTATGTTTGACATGCATCCAGGTTTCTTATACTTTTTGTCCTTATACCGGGTCCTGGTTAGTACAGATTCTCTCCTGTCTTCTTCGGTTTGCATTTACCTTTATCTTTATCAGGAGACTGTACGCATGATTAGTGCTAGGTGTTATTTCTTTACTTTGCATATCAACTGTACCTGCTGAGTGTTGGACTCACCCCGCCTCCATTGTTGTTATTTTCATGTTGATGCTGTCAGGAGGGAGTTCCAGTCGCTAGTCCCCACTGCACGTAGTGCTAGATCCCTTGCAGACCTCGAGGATTGATTGACTTTTGAGTTTTCTTCTCGTTTGTCTATGTTTAGACTTGATTTGTTTGATACTTGGACGTTGTATTTATTATTGTGATGTCGATGGATTTTATTTGGTCTTATTCTACTACATGCCTGCCGGGTCGGCATAAGAGGTGAGTTTCGTCGGATTTGAGTTTTACGAGTGTAGTTGAGTAGGGTAGTTTTCGAGTCAGAGTATTACTGCTTTGTTTGATTATATATAACTGCGTGGATGTTTGTGTGGTTGTGTTATATTTATTGTTATTATTCTAGCCGCATGTGGCTGAGGTATGGAGATATGTAGAAAGTTTCAGATTGTCCGCCGTACAGGGGAGATGCTGCGGAAATTTCTTCGGACGGGGACTCCTCTGGGGCGTGACAATTTAGTGGTATCAGAGCCAAGTTATACGATCTTTTGTTTTCGTATTTTTGATGTTTGGGATAACCTGATACCAATTTATTTACTTGGTATCAGAGCGCCAAGTTTGGCGATACTTGTTGTATTTTTGTATTATGGATTTTCGAGATTTATCTGATACCAATTTATTGGTATCAGAGCGGGTTATGATACCTGCTTTTGGTGTTCTGGAGATTTATCGGATACCTGTTGTTGGTATTCTGGATATTTGGTTAGCCAGGTTTGCGAGTCAAGCTGGGCATTTTCGGATTTTCGATATGGTTATGTTTCGGATTTCCGTTACGGATTTATATGGATTTCCGGTGATTTTCTCGTTCGGAATTTTGAGGTCAGAAGTTGGGGACTTGACAGCGATGGAACATCTCCAGACGGCAAATAAGTATGATGTTTATTTTATGATAGTTATGACATCTATTAGCACTTTATCTTTATTACCTGTCTGGTTGTTGTAGCCATATTACATGTGATGGGTTAGCCACTGATCATGGTCGACCCTAATAGAGATCAAGGATTATAGTCTCTGGTGATTTTTCATATCATACCACCAGTAGTTTTAGTTTCTGTTACTACTAGTAGGAGTTGGAGGCACATACCAGCCTCTACTATTGTTAGCTGGCTAATGGATGATACCTACATATTCCTGTTGACTTAGCCAGTAGAGTTTTTATACTCATATTTTTTTTGGATATTAGGGTATTCGATACGATGAAAATTGGTCATTTGGGGAGTTATCATGTTTGATCATTGTTGAGAATGATTTGAGGTTGAGGAATATTGGGAGATCAGATATTGTGATATGTTGATTTCTAATGATTTATGAGAGTAAATGTTTTGTGGTTGTTTGATGATCTATTAGTGGATAACTATTTTGATGATTTATTATTTGGGTTGTCGTTGATGGTGACATAGTGAGTGTCATGTTTGATGTTCACAGGTTTGATGATTATAGTTGGTGATCAGGTGGAAAGGACTGATTTAGTCATATACCGTTGTCGGCTTGGATAGTTTATAGAGGATCGATGTATCCTATTCCATGAAGACTTTGACCATGGACTGTATATACCCGGTTGGATGACTCAGAAAGTGCATTTGGATATGTGACCCCGCTGATGTAAGGAAGTGTAGAGCTAATTGCTTAACACTTATGGGATACAATCGTTACTAGTGTATACTAGGAGAGTACATTTGGATTTAAGATGATAAAATTTTCCCCATTAGATATAGTCTTGGTAGTGTACGACATTGACTTGCAATGTTATACCATGGTGTGTATATCTTCCTTGTCCGATATTAGTTCCTTTGAACCTAGAGCAGGGTTGTTACTGGATGATTATGCTGCTTTATTTTGGGTTGCTTTTGATTGATGTATTCATGCTTGATACATATGCATGAATTTTGTTTAGATATACCCGTAAACCATGAGTGTTGGTAGCATAAGGTTGGTCTCTTTGATTGAGCTGGTATGCTGATTTTGCATGTCTATGTTGCATGTATATTATGATTGTTATGTGTTATAGGAGTCCTATGGTAGACTGCCCATTTGCGAGTAGTATATGTATCCATGTTCTCATATGGTTGTGGGTTCCTTGTGGTTCATGGTTATGTAGTTCGATGTATGTATCTGAATGTATTATTGAAGATATCTTATCGATTAAATCCGAGTTGTGGTATAAGTACATCTGTGGTGTTTTGATGGAGGTATCTTGACGATCTAATTTATGTTGTGGGATGTGCACATGAGTTTAGATATTTTTCTTGATATATCTTGTCGATTTAATCTGTGTCGTAGTATGTGTGCATGTGTTTGAGTGTCTTAATTGGAAGTATTTTGTCGATTACATCGGTGTTGTGATATGTACATATGGGTTTGATGTGGTATCTGAGGTATTTTTTTATTATGTTTGATTTTGAGTGCACCTGGGTTTAGTATGCTTTGTTGGAAGTATTACGTTGATTATACTCTTGGCATAGGTGTATATATGCCATGTGAGGTTGTTTGAGGTGTATTGTCAATTATACCCATGTTGATATATGCACGCGGGTTCGGTAGGTATTGTTGGAGGTATCACACTGATTTATACCTATGTGTGTGAGTTTGATGTATAATAATTGGAGGATTATGTTGATCATACATATGTTGTGTGAGTAAGTGTGTCAGGTGTATTGTTGGTAGCAGCATGATTCTACTTATGTTGAATGCAGGATGTAGAGTGTCTGCATTATGTCATTTGTTGGATTACCCTGTCAACCTATATTCTTATCAGTGAGTGATTCACTACGATGTTGATAGATTTGTGGATGAGTTTGATTTGTTTATTAGGTTGTTTATACCTTTGGCTGCCCACAGTGATATGTGGTTGAGTGATCTTGTGCAGCCTCTAGTTGGATAGTTAGGTGCCTTGGACACTTATGGATCGTTTGTGGTGGAGCGGAGTTCCCACATATACATATTTCGGATTGCTTGTAGCGGAGCATTGCTCCCATATCTATTGCAGATACATGATATAGATTATTTGTAGTGGAATGTTACTTCTGCATATTGAGGATTTCTTGTGGTAGAGCGTTGCTCCCACATATGTGGTATTTTCTGTGATGGAGCGTTGCTCTCACACTGGAGGATCTATACTTAGATGATTTATATCGTTGGTGATCATATTTCAGATTTATTGTCAAGGATCTTATAGATTGGGAATGTCTGTGATACGGACATTATGTGTATTGGTTTTACCATTAGGGCTTGTGGAGCCTTAGATGTTTTCATGGACTAGATGATTTGGGTATCCCTATGATATTGGATCAGAATTCGTTATCGTTATTGACGACGTGGTGTTTTATTCCTGATCTGAGGTGTATCATGCACATCATCTTTGCATAGTTTTAGAGATGTTTCGATGGAAACGTCTAGATGTGAATATCAATAGTGCGTATTTTGATTGTCTTCTGTGAGATGTTTGAAACACACGGTCACCAGTAGGAGTATACCGTGGTTCCACAGGAGATCGAGGTTGTTACCGTTGGGAGTAGACAGAGTCTATAGAAGAGGCTCGCAATTTCCTTTGTTTGGCTCGATATTTCCGGAGATACGTTGAGGGTTTCTCACGGATTGCTATGCTACTTACACGCCTGACCAGGAAAGGCGTGAAGTTCACTTGGACTGAGGATTATGAGATCAGCTTCTAGGAGCTGAAGCGGAGACTAGTGTCGGCTCCGATTTTGATTTTTACCTTCTAGAGAGGACGGATATGTCCTCTACACCGACGCATCTATTCAGGGTTTGAGCGCTGTTCTGATGCAGCACGATATGGTAGTCTCCTATGCTTCTCGTCGGTTGAAGGAACATGAGAAGAACTACCTTGTACATGATCTGGAGCAAGTCGTCATTATTTTTGCCATGAAGATTTGGCGATATTAGTTATATGGCATTACATTTGAGATTCTCACTGACCATAAGAGTCTCAAATATCTGTTTACTTGGAAGGAACTTAATCTCCGACGGAAGAGATGGATGGAGTTCCTGAAGGATTATGATTGTACCATTAGCTATCACCCGGGGAGAGCTAATGTGGTTGCCGATGCGCTTAGCAGGAAGTCCGGAGGGACTTTAGGTTGTCAATGAGTTGTGGTCACAGACTTGATTTAAGGTTCCTCCGATTTGGTCCTTGAGGGGTAAGGACAGACAGAGTAGGGTACTTTGGTACCATGGGTGCTCAGTCGTTGATCAGGACAGGGATACGAGAGCCATAGGCTGCTGATCAGTATTTGCAGTTTAATTTACAGCTAGATAGCTTCCGGGCAGCAGACCGAGTTCACACGAGACGAGGAGAGTGTTATACACTACCGAGGCAGATTTTACGTGCTTCAGTCTCATCCGGTCTTATAGGAGTTACTTCCGGAGGCTCATCGCTCATGATTTGCTGTCCACCCAGGCGGTACCCGTATGTACCAAGATTTGAGATGTTTCTATTGGTGGAACGACATGAAGGACGACATGAAAGAAGACAACACGGATTTTGTAGCTAGATGTCTTGTCTGTCAGCGAATGAAGGCCGAGCACCAGAGACCTGCCGGCTTACTTCGGCAGATTCCTATTCCTGAGTGGAAATGGGAACATATTACTATGGACTTTGTGGTGGGATTGCCGAGGACACGACGTGGCTATGACGCGATTTAGGTTATCGTTGATCGAGTAACCAAATATGCACACTTCTTAGCGATCCTGAAGACTAATTCCCTGGATCGATTGGCAGATCTGTATTGTCGAGAGATCATCAGATTACATGGTGTTCCTTTGACTATTATTTCAGATAGAGACCCCCAGTTCACGTCTCGTTTTTGACAGAGTCTGCAGCAGGCCTTGGGCACGCAGCTCTGTTTCAGTACAACTTTCCATCCGCAGACAGATGGGCCGTTAGAGCGGACTATTCAGACTCTAGAGGACTTGCTGAGGTCTTGTGTATTGGATTTTGTAGACAGTTGAGAGGACCACTTGTCATTGGTAGAGTTTGCCTACAACAACAGCTTTCATTCGGCTATCCAGATGGCACCGTTTGAGGCGTTGTATGGTAGACCTTGTCGGACACCCGTCCTCTGGGGTGAGGTTGGAGAGGCCCAGTTGTTGGGACCTCATAAAGTTCAGCAGGATGCAGAGTTGGTCCGTACTATCAGACGGAGGATGTCAGAGGCGCAGGATTGCCAGAAGAGTTATGCTGATCGGAGACGCAGACCACTAGAGTTCTCTGTTGGCGACCATGTATTTCTGAGAGTTTCACCCACGAAAGGGGTGAAGAGATTTGGTCTCATGGAGTAAGCTAGCTCCGCAGTATATTGGACCTTTCCAGATCTCGGAAAGGATTGGAGCAGTAGTTTACTGGTTGGCACTATCGCCGTCTTTGGCAGGCGTTCACGATGTATTCCACGTATCTATGCTGAGAAGATACGTACCTGGTCCGACGCATGTGCTGACAGATATCCCAGTTCCCCTTCAGCCTGACATTTCTTATGAGGAGGTTCCGGTACGGATTCTCGACCGGAAAGAGCGTCAGTTGCGGAACAAGACTATCCGGCTGGTTAAAGTCGGATGACAGCATTATTCGGACGAGGAGGCTACTTGGGAGCTCGAGGATACTATCCGAGCTCGATATCCCCATCTTTTCACTTGAGGTATGTGATTTGTTTACCGTTCAGCATTTATACTTTATATCTGTTGTTAGTACTTGCTGATGGTAGAAACGAAATTTGGGGACCAAATTTTTATTAGTGGGGGAGAATGTAAAATACCGGAAATAGGCGAATATTAATAAGGGAATTTTTCGGAATTTTTAAAAAAATTTCGAGAATTTTTCGGAGCTCGTATGGACGAGTTAACGGGGATGAAAACGGGGTCCGGAAAAGCCTGTTTAGGCTACCCTGTTTTAATGAGGAAAAGTTTTAATTTTTCCTTTTCCTTTTCTTTTTCTTTTTTCTTCTTTTTCTTCGGTTTTCTCCGACGCTGAACCCGCGTGCCGACTTCTTCCTCTTCGCACGCCCGACGCCTCCGAGCCCTAACCGCTCGAGGCGATTCTTCATCCCCTCTCCTCTCCCGAGCCGATCTTCACTTCTTCCCTCTTCTCATCTTTCTCTCCTTCTCTGCCGAGCCGGTCGAGCCACCACCCGATTCTCCTCCTCTTTCGAGCGTCGGCAGCCGACCTTCCCCGCTGCTCTCGGCCGACACCGTCCAGCAACGCCAGTGTCGATTGGGTTGTGCCCTAGCACCGTGGCCGGCTACCCCTTCGACAAGACACCACCGACCTCCCTCCTGCCCTAGCCTCTGCCCCGATTTCTTTCTTCCCGCACGAAACAGTCCAGCAACATCGCCTCTTTGCCCAGCCTCAGCCGTGACACCCATCTCACGATGCCACCTTTTCTGTGCCCTAGCGACGGTGGCCGGGTTTCATTTGTGCCCTAGTTCCGAGCCTTGGCTTCTCCTCAAAAATCTGTGGTGATCGGTTTTCTTTTTCCCTCCCGCGGCTTAGCTTCCACTGTCGATCTGTTGTTCTTCTTTCTCCGCTCACAGATTCAAGCATTGACACCAGAACCTGATGAGTCTTGTCCGGCAAGTGTTGATTTGGGGCTCAGATTACAGAGGTATGGATGCTGCCCTAATTGGTTGTGTAGGGTATTTAATTGTTGCTGTGGGTTTTTATTGTAATCCTGTCAGTGTGGAGGATTTTCAGCAGCAATTACTTCGTTTGGCAGCACGTTGTTTTACGGTGGAACAACCGCTGAGGTTTCAGATTAAGGTAAGGATTGGGTGATTGAATATATATGTTATGAAGTATGAGTTGACACATAATTTATTTATAATTATTTGATCACTAGGTTTGTGTAGATTTATTTGGTTATCTAGATTTGGATCTTATAATTGTTTATGCATAATGGATCCCTGATGTAGATTGGTTTGGTTTAAAATGGAACGAGGGTTAAGATAATTAACCCTAGACAATTGTTATATTTAAATTAGGTAGGTTGATGATTATGACTCAGGGTTTTGCCCTAAATTGTGTTGAGAATTTTATTTAGCAATTCATTTGAATTTTAGCTAAATAAAATATCTGTGTATTGGTATTTCAGGACTTTGACGCGAGACGAGTATCTCAGAGTCAGGATTTGGACCATTTTATCGGAGGCGGGTACTTTTGACTTATTATCTTTGATATGCTTAGTAATGAAAATAATATGTTGCATTAATTGTGTTTCCTATTTGTTTCGGTTAATCACTGCCCAATACATGTTACCTGTTTGATTGATTGTTTGTTTGCATCTCGTATTGATCTTGTACCGATCTATCATACTTATGGGTAGTGATATAACCATGATTCACATGTTCAGGACCTAGGTTTGATACCTTTTTGATCAGTATGTCTTGATTTGATCTATTCACTATGGTGCCATTGTTATATGCCCAGAGGTTGGTTTAGTATATTACCATGCTTAGTGACATGCACCATTTGCATGATCGCATGTTGTGCGATAGATTGCTCCATTATTGTCGAGCACTTTGCCAGTTTTCATCACTGTTCGGTGCTCCGTTGTGACGCTCATGGGTAGCGTGACACAGCGTGGTAGCACGTCAGTTTGACTCTTCCGGTGCTCCGTTGATCCGCTCAGGGGTAGTGTGACGCAGCGTGTAGCACGTTAGAGATTCCTCACAGTGTACCGGGAGATGAAAGCATTGCGCTCCCCCATTTATGATTTGGGGTAGGAGTACGTATGTACTCCGACAGCATCCCGTCCACTCGATCACTCATCAGGAGTAGTGTTGCTGAGTGCACGGTTGTCACAACCCTACCCACTTGGTCTCACTTTTGTTGTGAGTTGGCTGACTGGCGTCAGGGGTGACCATGACATTGGCATCATATGCATGATGCATTTATTGTTTGTGATTGTGTTTGCTGCATATTGTTTGGATACCTATCTTTGACATGCATACAGGTCTTCTATTACTTTCGGACTGTTTGTCCTTATACCGGGTCCTGGTTAGTACAGATTCTCTCCTGTCTTCTTCGGTTTGCATTTACCTTTATCTTTATCAAGAGACTGTACGCATGATTAGTGCTAGGTGTTATTTCTTTACTTTGCATATCAATTGTACCTGCTGAGTGTTGGACTCACCCCGCCTCCATTGTTGTTATTTTCAGGTTGATGCTGTCAGGAGGGAGTTCCAGTCGCTAGTCCCCACTGCACGTAGTGCTAGATCCCCTGCAGACCTCGAGGATTGATTGACTTTTGAGTTTTCTTCTCGTTTGTCTATGTTTAGACTTGATTTGTTTGATACTTGGACGTTGTATTTATTATTGTGATGTCGATGGATTTTATTTGGTCTTATTCTACTACATGCTTGCCGGGTCGGCATAAGAGGTGAGTTTCGTCGGATTTGAGTTTTACGAGTGTAGTTGAGTAGGGTAGTTTTCGAGTCAGAGTATTACTGCTTTGTTTGATTATATATAACTGCGTGGATGTTTGTGTGGTTGTGTCATATTTATTGTTATTATTCCAGCCGCATGTGGCTGAGGTATGGAGATATGTAGAAAGTTTCAGATTGTCCGCCGTACAGGGGAGATGCTGCCGAAATTTCTTCGGACGGGGACTCCTCTGGGGCGTGACAATTATCACAATAAATTGTGATGATTTTGGGCAAACCAGGAATCACATCTAAGTTCATTAGAAAGTTCCTAAGCCATACAACTTCTTTGGTTGCCTCAGAGGCTGCCACATACTCAACTTCCATGGTTGAGTCTGAAACACATTTCTGCTTAACGCTCCTCCATGCAATGGCTCCACCTCCTAAAGTAAACACATAGCCTGATGTAGACTTAATATTGTCCCTATCTGATTGGAAGTTAGAATCCGTGTAACCTACAGGGAGCAAATCATCTGCTTGGTAAACTAGCATATAATCTCTAGTCCTTCTCAGGTACTTTAATATATACTTTACAGCAGTCCAATGTCCTTATCCAGGGTTATTTTGATATCTACTAACCATGCCCACGACAAAACAGATATCCGGTCTCGTGCATAACATAGCATACATTAGGCTTCCTACAGCTGAAGCGTAAGGAACTGCCTTTATGTCCTCTATATCCTTTGATGTCTTCGGAGACATCTTTTTAGATAAAGCTACTTCATGTCTAAAAGGTAGAAAACCTTTCTTGGAATCTTTCATGCTAAAATGAGCAAGGATTGTATCGATATATGAAGATTGGGACAAGTACAACATCCTTTTCTTGCGATCCCTTATTACTTTGATCCTAAGAATATGTGTGCATTCTCCTAAGTCCTTCATATCGAATTGCTTGGACAATCATACCCTTACTTCCAACAACACTTTGATATTGTTTCCAACTATCAAAAATGTCATCTACGTATAGTACAAGAAATATCACCATGTTTCCATCACACTTCTTGTATACACAAGACTCATCCGAACACTGAATAAATCCATATGACTGGATTACTTCATTAAACCGGTTATTCCAAGATCTTGAAGCTTTCTTCAGTCCATAAATCGACCGATTGAGCTTATAAACTAGATGCTCTTTGCCCTTTGCTATGAACCCCTCTGGTTGTTTCATATGGATGTTCTCTTCAAGACTTCCGTTAAGGAAAACTGTCTTGACATCTATTTGCCAAACCTCATAATCTATATGAGCGGCAATAGATAAGAGTATCTAGATAGACTTAAGCATGACCACCGGCAAAAAAGTTTCCACATAATCGATTCTCTCTTTCTGAGTGTACCCCTTCGCAACAAGCCTTGCTTTGAAGGTTTCCACCTTCCCATCTGTCTCTCTTTTCCTTTTATAGATCCATTTACATCCAATAACTTTTACACTATTTGATGGTTCTACTAGCTCTCAGACTTTGTTAGAATACATAGATTCTATTTCTGAATTTATTACTCTTTGCCAAGATACTACATCTTTATCTTTGGAGTACTTCATCATATGTTCGGGGATCAGGTTCATGTTCACCAGGGATCAAGTCCGACGACTCTCCCAAAAACATGAATCTTTCAGGTTGCCTAACAATCCTCCTACTATGACGAGGTACTGTCTGTTGTTGTGTACGTGTTGCAGTTTCTTGTGATATTTCATCTTGCACTGTTGGTACTAAAGTAGGCATGTCCTCTCTCATTTCTTCTAGAACAATTTCACTCATGGGCTTATGGTTTATTACATAATCTTCTTCTAAAAATCGAGCATTGGTGCTAACAATGATCTTCTGATTTTTTAGGATTATAAAACAAACTAACTTTCATTCCCTTAGGATATCCTACAAACAGACAAACTTTTGTACGTGATTCTAACTTGCCAGTATCTCCCTTCAGCATATGTGTTGGACTACCCCATATCCGAATATGACTCAGACTAGGCTTACGCCTATTTCATAATTCCATGGGAGTAAAGAGTACTGATTTAGAAGGTACCATATTCAGAATGTATACTATTGTTTCCAGAACATATCCCCAAAATGAATTTAGTAATTCTGAATAACTCATCATCGATCTAACCATTTCCATAAGAGTTTTATTCCTTCTTTCTGTCACACCATTCTATTGGGGTGTACCAGCTGTAGACAATTGTGATTGAATCCCGACCTCTGATAAGTAATTCATAAACTCTCCAAAGAGGTATTCGCCACCACGATTAGACCGTAGTGTCTTGATACTTTTACCATAATGTTTCTCCACATCAGCCTTGTACTTTTTGAATTTATCAAAGCATTCAGACTTGTGGCGCGTCAAGTAAATGTACCCGTATCTCGAATAGTCATATATAAAATAGACGAAATATTCGAAACTACCTCTTGCCTGGATAGTTATAGGACCACACAAATCAGAATGAATCAGTTTCAACACATCTTTACCTCTATACCCCTTGGCCTTAAAAGGTCTCTTGGTCATTTTACCTTCCAAGCAAGATTCGTAAGTTGGAAAGTTTTCCAACACTAATGAACCCAAGAGTCCTTTGAATCCTACTCAAGTTAATATAACCTAGCCTTAGATGCCAAAGATATGATTGGTTATTTCTAAAGGTTACTTTCTCTTATTAGAGTTAGAAGATGTGTTATTAATTTCCATTTGTTGTATCATGAGAGTTATTGGATTTAGAATATACAAATTGTCAATGAACATACCAGAACAGATAACTTCCCTATTTATCTTAATAACACCTTTGCTATCATAAATAGACAGAATATTCATCCTTGTATTGTATAGAAACTTAAATCAAATTCTTTCTAAAACTTTGTACGTAAAGATAATTTCTTAAAACCAATATTTTATTCCTATAAACATCTTCCACTACAACAGTTGCTACTTCTATAGCATTGCCCATGTAAACAGTGATTTCTCCTTCGTGTATTTGTCGAATTTCCTGAACCCCTGCAATGATTTGTAGACATGATCAGTGGTTATCATATCTACACACCAGGTACCGATAGATAGCAACACTAAACATGTTCCAACTACTAGAGAATAAGATATACCTATATTGTTCTCTTCTTACGAGGGCAGTCTGCCTACAAATGTCCAGACTACTTGCAAATGAAGCACTTACCTTTCGGCTTCTTCATGTTGGGGTTGCAAGGTTGCAAACATAGTCCCATATTGGAAACACATGGGAAAGATCATGGGTTTATAAGAGAAAAGATATCTCCATTGGCATGAGGCCTTTTGGGGAGAGCCCAAGAGCAAAGCCATGAGGGTCTAGGCCCAAAGTGGACAATATCATGCTATTGTGGAGATATCTAAATCCTTTTCGATCCTACAATTGGTATCAGAGCCCGGACTGCTAGAAGGTTTAACCACCGACTATGCAAAAGAGCTATGGTCTGATTGAACCATGTGAGTACAATATTGACCTCAAATAAAGAAAGTGGGTGGTCCTATGTTCGGATCAAGAGGACCAGACACCAGGCAGGAAGTCCTAGTTGCGGCTAGGCAAGGAAGTCCTAGTAGGTCGGGTGGACCGAGGGGCAGGAAGTCCTAGTAGGTCAGGTGGACCGAGGGGCAGGAAGTCCTAGTAGGTCGGGTAGACCGAGGGGCAGGAAGACCTGGTGGGTCGAGGATCGGACGTGGGAAGCCTATGGTCCTTTGTTTGAGGGGGGGGGATTGTTGGGGTTGCAAGGTTGCAAACATAGTCCCATATTGGAAACACATGGGAAAGATCATGGGTTTATAAGAGAAAAGATATCTCCATTGGCATGAGGCCTTTTGGGGAGAGCCCAAGAGCAAAGCCATGAGGGTCTAGGCCCAAAGTGGACAATATCATGCTATTGTGGAGATATCTAAATTCTTTTCGATCCTACACTTCATTCCTGCTTTTAGTGCAGTACTTAGAGATTATACAGTCTTGCCTGTCAGCCTGATTCTAGTGTCCGAAGAGTTCCTTGAGATTGTACATCATGTCATGGCCAGTAGGCATGGTCTGATGCTGATGTTGCAGCACATTTGATATAAAAGTCAAATGTAACTTCGCGCCATCTCATATGCCTTGACCCATTTCCTATAATACTCAATCTCCTCTTTACTAGAATCTCTATTAGGCACATTAGGGCAGACCTCTAACAGTACAAACTTATAGCCTTCAGTAGTTAGGACAATGTCCAGGTTTCTTTTTCAATCTATGTAATTGGGACCAGTAAGTTTGTTCTCTTTCAGTATAATAGTCAGTGGGTTGAAAGTCATTCTAAGAATAATAAAATAAACTTTTAGTCAAGACTCTAAATTTAGAATAATATTGATTCCTCAAACAATACTATTTAAATTTACCAACACCTCAAAACATCGTGAATTTTGCATGTCACGTTAGTGTGGACGTATACAAATTCAACATTTGTAAGAGGAGGGTATTACCCATTAATTTTATTATCTTATCATTCTCAATTTATGACAAATAAAATTAATAGTTGGTATTCCTTTGGTCACACAAATAATAGCAGTGACTCCGTTGGGAAGGATACTATTAAATGTGCCTAAGTGTATACCATTACTTGATACTTAGTCCATTAAATAGAATTGTGCCCCTTCAGTTGGAGAAGATCACACGCTCCTAAATAATTTCCTATAACCATCCATAAATGAAGTTTAACCTAGTGATCTGCAAACAAACTCATCCGTTGTGGAGGGAGGCACTCAGAGCACGCAAGTTTGTTGCATCACTTACAAACCAGTAATGGAGACCGTGGAATTTATTTACTAATCCCTCTCCCACTTAGTTATTTAAGGTGAGGAATTTTAACTATGCACACACACATCACATCAAATAAAGCAATAAATATGGAAAACAATTTTCCAACTATTATGGCATTTTCCATCACTGTCCTCCGTGTGCTGCCAACCCTAGCTGCTACCATCTTTAGCCACCGCAATCGGGTCTAGTCGCCGCATCTATTTTGCTTCCTTTTCTGCTGCGCCTCTGGTCCACAAATAGTACCATGCCTTGCAAGGATACGATCCACAACAAAAATAAAATTTTACATTTATCAATCCTATATTCCACGAAGGAATGTACATGTAATCTAGATCAAAACAAAAATGTAAAATCCTAAAACTAATATAGCTCCTGCTGTATTTAATACATACAATCATGCACACAAATAAAATGCCCTTGACATTTCCAAGGGTCCAATCGCACACAATCTCTATAAGCTATAATAGTTGGAGCCTGCAACCACAGAGTTAGCATATCCTACTATTATCTTGTTTAAATTATGTATGACATGTGCATAATTAAACTGAAAACCAAACACACAGAGGCAAACCCTAGCTCTGATACCAATTGTTGGTTGCTATTCCGGAATATCGTACTGGTTCCCCAATATAAAAATTTTGTACAAGTCCTGAACCATTCCTAACAACCTATTGTGTTCTTTAGAAATTAAATTTGGAATTGTAAACAGAACTTAACATTATTGATTCCAAATTCAACTTATCTGTTCTTAGAGGTTTAGACTTGGATTGCAAACGATGCTTAACATTATTGATCCAAATCCACCCATGTTACAAATTCTATTAAATATTAATTTCAGAGATCGGCTTCCAGGTTAAACATGGTGAGGCACTAGACCTTCTTGGGTATGGGAGCATCCACCACTTCCTAGACAAAGCCTTTCAACGAAATTCAATATTTAATTTCCTTATAGTAACCCTAGGTTTAACCAAAAAGAACAATCGAATCACAAGTTTGAAAAACAAAAGAAACACAAATTGAAAACATAAATTCGATAACCTAGATTCATTAGCCTATTGTGTTTGGTATTTCAAGATCTAAATGAAAAGATGAACTAGTTATGATGCAGAAACTAATAACTAGTTATACCTTTTATAGCTTATAGACCTCACGATCTTCTGTCATATTCCTCTTCTTATCTCGGACGTCGTGTGGGCGACGATCTACCGAGATGAGAATTCACCCAAGCTTCCTTCTTCTTCAAGCAAGTTTTGGTCAATCAACAAACTCCTTGAGATGAAGAACTTCGGCCACCAACCAAGCTCCAAGGGATGCAAGGAAACAATGCCTCCAATCTCTTCTTCTTCTCCAAGCAAAATCCGGCCACCAAGATCTCTCCAAGAAGATGATGTCGCCGGCCACTTAAGAATAAGAATAGGGGAAGAGGAAGAAGAGAGGGTCGGCCACCACAAGGAAGAGAGGAATAGAAGATAGATTGTTATGAGGTGAGACACTTCTACTCTCTCTTTTATATTCCTTGGTCTTGGCAAATAAGGAATGTTTTAATTAAAACTTCGTAAATTTTCTTGCCATTGAAAAGGAAAATTTAATTTAAAATCCCTTTTATTTATTAATGTGGTCGACCCCTACAACTCTTCCAAGTAAGGAAATTTTTAAACACAAAATTAAAACTTCCTAATTTGTTTCAGTAAATTCTAAAATAAAAATTTCTCTTTTAAAAATTCCCTTCATGGTTGGTTATAAAAGGAAACTTTTATAAATTAAAATCTCAATTAAAACATGTGAATGATTTACAAAAAAAAAAAAGTTTTCTCTAAAATTAAAATCTTCCTTTTAATTACAAATAAGGAAATATATCAAATCTTTCTCTTAATCTTTTGTAGAAAGCTATAAAAAAAATATTTAATTTTAAAACTCTCTTTTAAAATCATGAGCATTGTTACAAAAGAGGAAAGTTTTATCAAAAATTAAAATCTTCCTTTTAACTACAAATAAGGAAAGATATCAAATCTTTCTCTTAATCTTTTGTAGAAAACTATAAAAGAAAATATTTAAATTTTAAACTCTCTTTTAAAACCATGGCTTCCACATAAGAAAATATTTTTAAAAATAAAATCCGTTTAATTTATTGTGGTCGGCCACCTAAGCTTGGGTTCAAGCTAGGGTCGACCACCTCTTTAAATCAACTCACCTTGGTTTGGCCGGCCCTAGCTTGGGCTCCAAGCTAGGCTTGGTCGGCCACCTTATGGTGGGTAAGAAGGTGGGTATGGGTAGGTATAAGACTTTATAAATAAGAGGCTACGATAGGGACTGAGAGGAGGAATTGGTTTTGGTCTCCCGATGAACTTGAGCTTCCCGTGTTCACCCCGAACACCCAACTCGAGTTCATTAATAATAACTCATACCACTAAAGAGTTATTATTGAACTACCGCACCAATCCCAGATTACTATATGGGCTCCTTTTTATCATGAGTGTGTTAGTCTCCCTGTGTTTAAGATATAAAATGTCCACTAATTAAATGAGTTACTGACAACTCACTTAATTAATATCTAGCTCCAAGAGTAGTACCACTCAACCTTATCGTCATGTCGGACTAAGTACACCTGCAGGGTTTACATGACAATCCTTATGAGCTCCTCTTGGGGACATTATCAACCTAGATTTCTAGGACACAGTTTCCTTCTATAATCAACAACACACACTATAAATAATATTATTTCTCAACTTATTGGGCCTATTGATTTATCGAGTTAAATCGTACCCTCTGATAAATTAAAGAAATAAATACTAAATATATGTGCTTGTTATTATATTAGGATTAAGAGCACACACTTCCATAATAACAAAGGTCTTGTTCTTTTATGCAGTCAGTATAAAAGAACTTACCTTAAATGGTCCTGCTCAATACACTCAGAGTGTACTAGTGTAATTTTATAGTCAAGATAAACTAATACCAAATTACACTACGACTATTCCAATGGTTTGTTCCTATCCATCTTAGTCGTGAGCTACTGTTTATAATTTATAAGGAATTGATAACATGATCTTATGTGTGTGACACCACACACCATGTTATCTACAATAAAATTAATTGAACAACTACACTTAGCATATAAATGTAGATATTTGACCAATGTAATTCTTTATTTCAAAATACATGTTTATAAAAAGCTAAGCTTTTAGTATACACTTTAACATCGAGTACACTCTTAGCTATTATTTTCAACTTTGATATCATCTTATCACATGTTGTATTAGAGTCATCATATATTTCACCTAATGCTTGTACTTCTACCTTCTTAAATATATTTTGCTTCACATCCTTTAACTTCCATGTATGTATTTTCTTTCTATTAATACTATGTTTGAGGCGTACATCCAACACTACTAACCTATGTTGGGTAGTTAAGCTTTCTCCAGGGATGACTTTGCAATCTTTACAAATCTTTATATTCTTATTCCTAACCATAAGAAAGTCAATTTGTGATTTATTATTCCTACTTTTGAACGTGACTAAGTGTTCTTCTCTTTTCTTAAAAAACATATTAGCTATTATAAGGTCATATGCTATCTCAAAAGCTAATATAGTTTTCCCTTCCTCATTTCTCGTTCCAAATCTATAACTCCCATGTACCCTCTCATATTCTTCATTTTTCACTCTAATATGCCCATTTAGATCACCTCCTATTAAAATCATTTCATTTGGTGGAATATTTTATAATATTTCATATAAGTTATCCCAAAACTTTGATTTGGTAGTTTCATCTAATCCTACTTGTGATGCATATACGCTAATTATGTTCATAGTTTCTTTCGTCGCTATTATTGATGGATCGAAAGCGCTAGAGGGGGGTGAATAGCGCTCGTAGCTATTTCGTTTTCCGAAATCCGTAAATCGTACGTGAGACTAATAGAGTAATAAGCAGCGGAATAAAGACAGTCAAACACAGAGACACAGGGAATTACTTCATTCGGAGCCTAAGGCGACTCCTACTCGAAGGCCTGCGATCCTTGATCGCTTCCGGTGGGCAACAACTATAATATCATGAATAAGTACAAGGAATTAAGTACAACTGGAATTGAAATAATACCGACAACAAAATAATAACTGAAGCTTTAGGTCGTCGGCGACTGTAACAGCACTTTAGAGTTGTTTCTTGAGCAGCGCACAGCAGAAGGAAAGCTTGTTGAATCGTTGTTTTTGAAGCTGCACCTCAACCCTCCTTTTATATGAGGTTCAGGGCGCCTGGATCCTTTCCGGGCGCCTGGAGTGTGACGTGGCCAACCAACCAGGATGCTCCACGTGGCGAAGTCGCGCAGGGGATAAAAGTTGGTCCCGGGCGCCCGGACCTCCGGGCGCCCGGATCCATCCCGAGCGCCCGGACCTCCGGGCGCCCGGATCCATCCCGAGCGCCCGAACCACCTTCTTCCAGCAGGTTCCTCACCTACAAACAAAGGTTAGTCCGAGCAAAATACCCTGCAAGACAGTGTTAGAATCTGATAAAACACAGTAAGTAATAACTGACAGTCTTCGGACTGTCCGAGTCTGACTTCGGATTTCCAACTGGAAACCCTAGGTCGACTCGACGCCTACTGTTCCCTCTACGGGGAACGCGTCCTCACCTACTCCCCTCAGGAGAGATTACCTGATACCAGTCCGGTCCTCCAGACCGACTGGACTTTTCACCTAGGGTTACCACCCCCTATGACCTAGGGTTACCGCCCCCTAGGGTTTTTCTCCACCTAGGGTTACCGCCCCCTAGGACCTAAGGTTACCGCCCCTTAGGGTTTTCCTCCACCTAGGGTTACCGCCCCCTAGGACCTAAGGTTACCACCCCTTAGGGTTTTTCACCTGCCTAACCATAGCTAGGACTTTCCTGAAACACTCATTCAAACATGTTAGATCACACACTAACTTAACTTTGAATCCTTTGCCATTATCAAAACTAAGGTTCGATCGTCGGATGCTTCCTGCACCAACAATCTCCCCCTTTTTGATAATGGCAACCGAAATTCAATGTTAAGTAAAAAAAATATGCAGTTATATATAAGCACAAGACACAAGATAAGCGTGATAGCAAGATAAGCATAAACATAGCACCTCCTTAATACAAGCTCTCAAATAATTTCTCTACTCTTTCTTTGAATTTGAATTTCTATTTTTATTTTTTTCTTTGAATTTCTCTACTCTCCCCCTTTGCCATATATCAAAAATAAGCTAGTTTTGAAAAAAAAAAAAACTTAATTTTTCAAGACAGAAATTAGCAGAAAACGTTTTAACTTAGTCAAGGAGCAAGTGAAAGGCAACACCTTAAAATAGCAATAGTTTTCAAAATTTTATCAATTGAGAAATTTTTAACTTCAAAAATTTTCAACCAAAATTTTCAACTTAAGAAATTTTCAACCAAAATTTTCAACTTTAAAAATTTTCAAACAAGATTTTCAACTTAAAATTTTTTTCCAATTTTAGCAATTTTTCAAACAAAATTTTTTAATTTCAGCAAATTTTCAAACAAAATTTTCAATTTCAGCAAATTTTCAAACAACATTTTCAGCTTCAGAAATTTCCTAACAAAATTTTCATCTTCAAAAATATTCAGGTGTTTTAAGGAAAATTTCCAAAAAAAATTTTTAACTTAAAATTTTCAAAGTTTTAATTAATACTGCTTTAAAAGAAATTTTTAACTTAAAAAAAAAATTAAAAGTTTTAAAGAAAATAATACTTAAAAACTTTAAAGTTTTAGAGAACACTTGAAAGTTTTAAACTTGGAGAGAGTTTTTGAGAGAGCTGCTTAAGACATGTTTTTGAAATGTATTTTAAGAATAGTTAAGGCAAAGGAGAAGGGATGACCTTATTTTTAAATAGCTTGCCCTTTGTTTTAGTAAGGTATCAGAGCCCTAAAGTCCAAGCATGAGTCAAGATTTGTTTTGATCAGGTATCAGATCTTTTAAGTACAGACATGCTTAAACTTCTTATTTCCTTCACCAACTGTCTAACCGTTTAGCTACTTGCTGATTGCCTAGAGGGCAACGGTGTTCACTTAGTTAGTCAAGTCAAGTCAATTGATCCAGTTAGATTTGACTAAGGCTGGAAGACTTGATTTGATTACTGTTAATCATGTATTTAACGCCCAGACTCATATTGATGCATAGAAATAAGCATTCTCGAGTCCAGACTGTACCCTATGCATCTCACACCGTTCTATGTTTTACAAACACAATCAAGGTAAACCTAGGTGTTTGTGAGATGCTCTGGCTGAGTCCTGGGAGAACATGATTTCTAGGGGAAATCCTAGGCTAAACCCAATTTTTGAAAGTCTAGTAAAGTAGGGATTTTGAAAAATCATGTTTTGCCTAGAATTTTGAAAATATTATTAAAAGACTGATCTATTAGATTAAGGTATAGTAAACAAGTCTGAAGTAAAACAGTCTATTAGATTAAATAGTCGACATAGATGACAGAGTCATAATAGAGCTGCTACATGCTGTACTAGAGTCATAATAGAGCTACAGTCAGAGCTACTGAGATGATGAGGGAGGTGGTCCGGAACCCAGCGACCGGAGTAGTGTCAGGAGCTCAGTGTGACGAGCCCGATCGTCCTCTCGTAGATCTCGGCGCAGGTCGGAGAGCTCCTGCCGTACGTCTCGTCGTAAGTCGGAGACCTCCTGTCGGACCTCTCGTCGAAGATCGGAGACCTCTCGCCGCATGGACTGATGAAACTCGGAGCTCTCGTGTTGGAGACTCGACATAGCCCTCTCTAGTCCGGAAACTCGATCAGCTAGAGTGCGGGGAGCTGGGTGTGGTGCTCGAGGTGGTGGTGGGGCAGGAGCAGCCTCCTCAGGAAATAGTGCCAACATGAACTCATCTTGCTCTGCCTCCCCTGTCTGCTGGTGCTGTGCCCCCCTACGCCAGGACATGGTACCCTCATTGTCTATATGGATATTTGCTAGGGAAAAGTTCCTAGCTCCTATGATGTCAAACTCGGTCATGTGGCGGATGTCACCTCCGGTGACATCAATGTGCAATGAGGACATGTAAGCTGTCAGAATGTGACAGTAAGGCATATGCACTCGTCTGCTGGTCACGTATCCAGCTACGTAAATAATAGTGGAAAAGATGTGTAGGCTGATGTCTATGTCTAACCTATGACACAGGGCATAGAGAAGAAAGGAGTGAAATGGACGCATCACCGCAATGTCGTGAGTGGTCAGCGGTAGAATACAAAGCACTAGAACCCTATAAAGGGCGTAGTCCTGAATTCTAAGGTTAAGTGACCTAAACTGGGTCTCAGTGGGATCACGCTGGTCCTCAAAGAAATACGAATAGATCGTATCAAGGGTAATATGTGAGTAGGGATCTCCAAAAGGTAGCTCCCTAGGAGGATAGCATAAAAAGGTGCAGGGTGACTCTCGTAACCCTAGAAACTCACGAATTGTAGTGGGAGATAATGTGATATCCGTGCCAGCTGCCCTAGTGGTATAGGAGTAGTCGTCTACTTTCACTAGGTTGTTGTAAAATTCGGCACATAAACTTATGTTTACTGGGCTGGTGCACTCAACAAGGTTTCGCAACCTATAGTGGTTTATGGCCTCGGAGACTGGAATACAAGAGCGTAAAAAGAACGATCTATCTATACATTTGGTTCTAATGGCCATGTAATTGGTTGACATAAACTTAATCCTAAGCTCGTCGGTGGGAAACCTAGGGTCAATGCTAGGTGTAGAGGGTCCAGCACCAGATTTAGTACGCTTCCTAAATTTGAAACTAATATTACACTAAGAAAAGAAAAAAAATTATAAGAAATAAAGTTTAGGAGGGGATAAAAATTTTACCGAGGAGCCATTGTTAGAAATTTTAGAACTGACGACCTCGGTTGAGTTACGACTTCGTATCAACCGCGGAAAAATTTAATTTTGAAAGTCTTCGCAGGGAAGCTAAGAAGAAGCTTAAGGAAGACTTAGGTGCAAGGGTAGGGGGCGCCTCCTGCCCCCTATATATAAGGGAGTCCGGGCGCCCGGACCTGTTCCGAGCGCCCGGGGTATTGTGAGGCGGGGCGCCCGGGTTCTCTGCGGGCGCCCTGAGTCTGAATACCGGGGGCGCCCGCCCCCGATTTTTGACCTTGTTTCGTTCGTTTTTTTTTTAATTTAATTTATTAATAACATTTAATTTGATTAAATTTATCAAAAATGTTTAGAAAAAAATGTTTGATCTAATTTGATTTTAAAAATGTTTAAGTTGAGTAGTTTGGAGATTTTTGAGTTAATTTAATTTTGAAACAATGTTTAACTTAACTTAAGTAAGATTTAAAATTGAGTTTGCTTAGTCATCTCACCCGATCTATGTTTTCAATCAGGGGCTCCTATTATTCTGTGAGATGAATTAGTTCAATTTATAGGATTTTGTTTAACTTTATGTTAGATTCGGGTTTAGCGTTGGGTTCAACAAGTAAGCGTTCTTTGGATAAACTTCTGGGCTATGGTGAGTCACAAGGAGCTCATTAAAGTAACCATGCCTTCGAGGTTTCCCAAATAGTCCTACCCATTGAGCTTTAATACTAAACCTTGGTCTAACTAGTTAGGATCCATTTAAGGGTAGCTTCGGTTAGTTCCACTTGGCCAAATGCACTAGGTCGAAGTCATATCTTCTTAGACATGCGATGCCCAAGTTTTCCTAACGTACTATCATCCAAAAAATTTCACCAGTACTGTGCTTCAAGTTAAAATTTAACCCTTTTTAATCTATCCCTATTTACCCATCCGGGTGATCTACTCTTGTTTACCCATTTCGGGTAGATTAAGTTCGGTTACCCTGTCGGGTAAATAGATTTCGAAGTTGCCAGCTATTCTGGACCCTCCTTCTATTTGATTTTTAAATTTTAAATTTTAATTACGAATTTTGAGTTTTGAATTAATTTTGAATTTTGAATTTTTAATTCCGAACTTGAGTTTTAGATTAATTTCGATTTTTTTTTTAATCTTTAAGTTTTAGATTAATTTCGATTTTTTTTTTAATTTTTAATTTTTAGATTAATTTTGATTTTTTAAATTTGAGTTTTTAGATTAATTTCAAACTTTTAAATTTGAGTTTTTAGATTAATTTTGAATATTTAAATTTGAGTTTTAGATTAATTTCGAATTTTTAAATTTGAGTTTTAGATTAATTTCGAATTTTTAAATTTTAGATTAATTTCAAATTTTTAAATTTGAGTTTTGGATTAATTTCGAACTTTTAAATTTGAGTTTTGGATCAATTTCGAATTTTTAAATTTGAGTTTTTAGATTAATTTTGAATTTTTATTGTTTTAGCTCCCCCTGGATCATAGCCTCGATAAGGTTTATTGAGGTAATGTATTTGATCCTTAGGAACCCAATAATGTCCAAGTCCAACTTGATTGATCAGGTTGGATTTGACAACCCATGCTTGAACCACTTTTCTATTTGGTTTGTTTATTAAGGATAGGTAAGATTTATATTTCTTTTTATATCCTAGTCCAGTTCGATTGTAGATTGGCCTTTGTGTTCCAAGAATCAAGTCAAGATTCTTGGATCCTAAGGAAAATCGTTCTATGGTAGTTTTTAAATCCTTTACCTGACTTTTCAGATTGGAATTCTCTTCCTCAAGTTTTTGAACTTGAGTTGAGGTTCTAGTCTGAACTTGATCAGTTAAGGATTCGTTGTTTGGCGTTTCTTTAAGGAGTGTTACTTCCTTCAGAAGCGCTTTGATTTGAATCTTGGACTTAGCTACTTTATGCATTAAATAATTAATTAAACTGTATAAACAACTTTTACTTACAGAGGGGTTCGGCCCTTCGGAAACGGATGCGGATCCGTGGCTTCTCTCGGACTCGGCTTCCGATTCGTCCTCACTTCCGGATCCGTCGGTGAAGTCCCGGGCTGTCAAGGCAAGAAAGTTCGTCTGTTCTTGTTCTTCGTCGTCGGATTCCTCGGAAGAAGACTCGTCCCATGTTGCCTTCAATGCCTTCTTTCTTTTGAGTTTCTTTGAATCCTTCTGGTTCGGGCAATTTGCCTTGATGTGACCCTTCTGATTGCACCCATAGCAGGTCACTTCGAATTTAACCTTCGAGTTTGGTTGGGCTTCTTTAGACTGGATGACCTTTCTGAGATCCTTTTTGTTGAAGCCCTTCTTTTTGCAGAGCTTCTTAACTAAGTTGACTATCTCGGTTGTAAGTTCATCGTCGTCTTCTGAATCTGGTTCTTCTTCTGATTCAGGTTCGGTTCTCCGCTTGATTCTTGATTCGCGCGATCTCCCTGTTCCTGCAACCAAAGCCAACCCTTTCTCGGTCGGGCGTGCATTAGTCTGTTCGTGAAGTTCGAATTCTGCAAACAGTTCATCTAATTTAATGGTGGATAAGTCCTTGGAGACCTTGTAGGCATCTACCATGGATGCCCACAAGGTGTTCCTTGGAAAGGCGTTTAGAGAATACCTTATTATGTCCCGGTTGTCTACCTTCTGTCCAATCGCATGAAGTCCATTGAGCAGATCTTGAATCCGGGCATGGAGTTGTGCAGCTGTTTCACCTTCCTGCAATTTGATGTTAAATAATTTATTAAAAATTAAGTCTCTTTTACTTACTTTGGTGTCGGATGTCCCTTCGTGAAGTTCAATTAGCTTCTCCCACAATTCTTTGGCGCTGTTGAAGGGGCCGATGCAGTTGAGTTCTTCTTTTGATAGGCCACACTGGAGGGTGCAGGTTACCTTGGCATTAGCTTCCACTTTCTTGATTAAGGATGCATCCCAGTCCTCGTACGGTAGTGGTTTGCCGGTGGTGTCAGTTGGCAGTTTGAATCCGGTTTTGACAATCATCCAGACTTCAAAGTGAGTCTGGAGATATGCCTCCATCCGACCCTTCTAGTACCCGAAGTCGTCTCCGGTGAATAGCGGAGGGCGGGTAGTACTGTAGCCTTCTTGAAGAGCCATTTCAGTTTTACCTAAAGCGAAAAAACAACCACAAAAAAATGTCCCAGGACTTGGTCCTGGCTTAGTAGTGCGGAAGGAAAAAAAAAAAAAAAATCACGAACTCGGGTGGTGTTGCACCAATTCCGAGAAAAACTAATTCGAGGGAAAAAGAATTAGAATATAGCTATGAGGCTAAATTCTAATCGACTCCAAAAATAAAAAAAAATACCACGAAAAAATTATTTTGAATGGTGGTTGCACCGATTCAAAAATGTCCCCGCTCTGATACCAATTGATGGATCGAAAGCGCTAGAGGGGGGTGAATAACGCTCGTGGCTATTTCGTTTTTCGAAATCTGTAAATAGTACGTGAGACTAATAGAGTAATAAGCAGCGGAATAAAGACAGTCAAACACAGAGACACAGGGAATTACTTCGTTCGGAGCCTAAGGCGACTCCTACTCGAAGGCCCGCGATCCTTGATCGCTTCCGGTGGGCAACAACTATAATATGGTGAATAAGTACAAGGAATTAAGTACAACTGGAATTGAAATAATACCGACAATAAAATAATAACTGAAGCTTTAGGTCGTCGGCGACTGTAACAGCACTTTAGAGTCGTTTCTTGAGCAGCGCACAGCAGAAGGAAAGTTTGTTGAATCATTGTTTTTGAAGCTGCACCTCAACCCTCCTTTTATATGAGGTTCAGGGCGCCTGGATCCTTTCCGGGCGCCTGGAGTGTGACGTGGCCAACCAACCAGGATGCTCCACGTGGCGAAGTCGCGCAGGGGATAAAAGTTGGTCCCGGGCGCCCGGACCACCTTCTTCCAGCAGGTTCCTCACCTGCAAACAAAGGTTAGTCCGAGCAAAATACCCTGCAAAACAGTGTTAGAATCTGATAAAACACAGTAAGTAATAACTGACAGTCTTCGGACTGTCCGAGTCTGACTTCGAATTTCTAACCGGAAACCCTAGGTCGACTCGACACCTACTGTTCCCTCTACGGGGAACGCGTCCTCACCTACTCCCCTCAGGAGAGATTACCTTATGCCAGTCCGGTCCTCCAGACCGACTGGACTTTTCACCTAGGGTTACCACCCCCTAGGACCTAGGGTTACCGCCCCCTAGGGTTTTTCTCCACCTAGGGTTACCGCCCCCTAGGACCTAAGGTTACCGCCCCTTAGGGTTTTCCTCCACCTAGGGTTACCGCCCCCTAGGACCTAAGGTTACCACCCCTTAGGGTTTTTCACCTGCCTAACCACAGCTAGGACTTTCCTGAAACACTCATTCAAACATGTTAGATCACACACTAACTTAACTTTGAATCCTTTGCCATTATCAAAACTAAGGTTCGATCGTCGGATGCTTCCTGCACCAACAATTATCTTAAGAGCTATAATTCTATCCCCTTTTCTAACTACTTCTACAACTTCATCTTTTAACAAATTATCTATAATAAAACCCACTTCAATTTTTGCTTTACTTTTTCCAGTGTACCATAACTTAAAACTTGAGTTCTCTATCATCTTTGCCTTCTCGCCTACCCATGTTGTCTCTTGTGCACACAAAATACTAATTTTTCTCCTAATCAACGTATCTACTACCTCCATTGATTTACCAGTGAAGGTTCCTATGTTCCATATTTTAAATATTAGATTATTAGTTTTCCTATCATATTTGTTCTTATCCAACCTATGGTGTGAGAACTCTTGTCTATTTAACACTACACTTAAGTTCTCATGGAGATGTAGCGGTCCTTGCTGATACGTTACAGTCGAATCTTATAACGTAAACTCTTGCATATTTAGCACTACACCCGAGTTATGAAAATGTAGCGGCCCTTGTCGAGACATTACAATCGGACCCTGCAACGCGTTCCTATGGAGAATAACCTAGTATTGGAACAATAGTTTAATGGATCCATTCATTGAATATTTGTCATAGTTTTAACACTGACTGACAGCCTAATGCAACCCTCCTCCTTTATTCGTGTTGGTTAGTCCTAGGAAGATCGTACCGATTCCACTGTACAAAAATTTTGTACAAATGTCGAACCTTTCCTAAATAACCTATTGTATTCTTTACAAGTTAAATTAGGAATCGCAAATGAAACTTAACATTATTGATTCCAAATTTAACTTATCTGTTCTTAATGGTTTAGACTTGGATAGCAAGCGGAACTTAACACTATTGATCCAAATCCGCCTATGTTATAAATTCAATTAAATATTAATTTCTAAAATTGGCTTCTAGGTTAAACATAGCGAGGCACTAGGCCTTCTTGGATATGGGAGCAACCACCACTTCCTAGACAAAGCCTTTTCAGAAAAGTTAATATTTAATTTCCTTATATAACTCTAGGTTTAACCAAAAAGAGCAATCGAATCATAAATTCAAAAAATAAAACAAAAG
This sequence comes from Zingiber officinale, assembly GCF_018446385.1. Taxonomy (NCBI): domain Eukaryota; kingdom Viridiplantae; phylum Streptophyta; class Magnoliopsida; order Zingiberales; family Zingiberaceae; genus Zingiber; species Zingiber officinale. The sequence goes on from NC_055986.1 coordinate 143,001,176, forward strand.
AAACTCAAATTCGAAACAAATCCGGAAACTCTAGAATCATATGCCTCTTGTGTTTGGTATTTCCAAAAATAACTATACAAAGAAAACTAGTATGATGCGGAAAACAATTACTAATTATACCTTTCTTTGTAAGCAAATAACCTCTTGATCTTCTACCGTATTCCTCTTCTTATCTCGGATGTTATGTGGGCAACGATCTACCGAGATGAGAACCACCAAAGCTCCTTCTTCTCCTTGCAAGATTCGGCCACCACAAGTACTTCAAGAATAGATGTGGTTCGACCACCACCACCAAGCTCCAAGGGATGCTTCCTTTCTCTCCTTCTTCTCCAAGCTAGAATCCGGCCACCTTCAAGCTCCATGAGATTATAAGGTCCGGCCAATGAAGAAGAAAGAAAAGGAAGAAGGAAAAACAATAGGGTCGGCCACCACCAAGGAGGAAAAGAGAGGAAGAAAAATAGAATAGAGTCGTTCCTTTGAAGGCACCTCTACCCTCTCTTTTATAATCCTTGGCCTTGGCAAATAAGGAAAGTTTAATAAAACTTTCTTATTATTTTCTTTGCCATGAAAAATAAATAATTAATTGATAAAATCAATTTTCTTTTCTCTTATTAAAGTGGCCGGCCACAAAGAATTCTCCATCAAGGAAAGTTTTTATTCACAAGAATTAAAACTTCCTAATTTTTTTTTGGAAATTTTTAATAAAAATTTCTCTAATAATTTTTCCCTTCAAGGTGGATTATAAAAAGAAATTTTATAAATTAAAATCTTTCTTTTAAACATGCGGATGATTTCCAAAAAAGAAAGTTATCTCAAAAATTAAATTCTCCTTTCAATCTACAAATAAGGAAAGATATTTATTCTTTTCTTAATCTTTTGTAAAAACTTATAAAAGAAAATATTTAATTTTTAAACTCTCTTTTAAATCATGAACATGGTTATAAAAAAGGAAAGTTTTCTTAAAATTAAAATCCACCTTTCAATCTACAAATAAGGAAAGATTTCAAATCTTTTCTTAATCTTTTGTAAAAAGCTATAAAAGGAAAGATTTTAAATTTTAAACTCTCTTTTAAAACCATGTTATCCACATAAGAAAAAATTTAAATAAAATCCCTTTTATATTATATGTGGCCGGCCACACCTAGCTTGGACTCCAAGCTAGGGCCGACCACTAATCTTGGCTCAATCCTTGGGTCTTGGCCGACCCTAGCTTGGGTTCCAAGCTAGCTTGGCCGGCCACCAAAGAGTGGGTAAGAAGATGGATATAGGTGGGTATAATTCTCTACATACAAGAGGCTACGATAGGGACCAAGAGGAGGAATTAGTTTTGGTCTCCCGATGAAAATAAACTTCCCGTGTTCTCCCCGAACACACAACTTAATTTCATCAATAATAATTCATACCACTAAAGAATTATTATTGAACTACCGCATCAATCCCAAATTACATTTTGGACTCCTTCTTATTATGAGTGTGTTAGTCTCCCTGTGTTTAAGATGTCGAATGTCCACTAATTAAATGAGTTACTGACAACTCACTTAATTAATATCTTAGTCCAAGAGTAGTACCACTCAACCTCATCGTCATGTCGAACTAAGTCCACCTGCAGAGTTTAACATGACAATCCTTATGAGCTCCTCTTGGAGTCATTCTCAACCTAAATTATTAGGACACAGTTTCCTTCTATAATCAACAACACACACTATAAGTAATATCATTTCCCAACTTATCAGGCTTATTGATTTATTGAGCTAAATCTCACCCATTGATAAGTCAAAGAAATAAATACTAAATATATTTATTTCTTATTATATTAGGATTAAGAGCACACACTTCCATAATAACTAAGGTCTAGTTCTTTTATCAAGTCAGTATAAAAGAACTTACTTAAAATGATCCTACTCAATACACTTAGAGTGTACTAGTATAATTTATTAGTCAAGATAAACTAATCCCTAATCACACTACGACTTTACCGACGGTTTGTTCCTTTCCATCTTAGTCGTGAGCAACTGTTTATAATTTATAAAGAACTGATAACATGATCTTCTGTGCGTGACACCACACACCATGTTATCTACGATATAAATTAATTGAATAACTACACTTAACATAAATGTAGATATTTTTGACCAATGTGATTCTTTATTATTTCAAAATAAATATTTACAAAAGCTAGACTTTTAATATGCATTCTAATAATTCGAACTTAGGATTGACCATAATCGATCGCCATGGGCGGAATTTCTCTGTAGCATAACAGAAACAAATAATTTCAAAATAGATTTGGACAAGGAAATATTCACCTCATCCCCATTTCATGCAAAGTTTTGATAAAATTCTGAAAGTGGTTCTTATATCCAGAGATATAACTGCCCAACATAAAGAGACGCATTCAGAAGTCAACATAGTACAAATAGCTAGTAAGTTAACCAAGGGAGAACATAAAAGAAAATATATAATTTTGCTATGAAATGAACAAAATAACAAAGCAAGGTTGAATAATATAGCCCAAGATAAATACATAAGTTTTCTAGAAAATTGACAAGATAACAAAGCGAAACTGAATAATATAATCAAGGATAACTGCCACAATGCAAATAGATTATAATAATAGAATTCGCAATATAATTTGCAGAAATCTATCCAAAAGAGATACTGGCTGTGAGATTCTCTAGTGGTTCAAGTCTAGCATGATACTTTGTCTAGTTAAAAACTCCTAATTTTATTTATTTCAGCATAGAGCAGCCTTTGAACACACATTTAAATTGGGAAGAAAAACAGGAAAGACAAATCCCAATTATAGAAATTCAGGTTAAGGCACAACTTTTCTTATGTATATTCTTAAAACAACACGCTAAGATGATTAAGACTCCTCATCCAAAAAATATTGGCCTCCTCTAAACCACCAAGGTAAGCATTAAAAAGTACAATTTCATGGTTTAAATAGGCAAAAACGAAATAGACAAAAATGAGCATAAAGGTAGCTTACTGTTACGTACCGTAAGTATACGATTTCATCGTCAGTAATAAAAAGATATCAAATCCACAGGGACTGTTGATTAAATACTAGTTAACTTTACACGACAAATTATCTAGACAAATGAAAGGTTTGTTGAGAAATAGAGTAAGTAAGAGAAAGGTTAAGGAGAAGGAGAGAGAAGGAGTAAGGGATGATCTTAGAATGGGATGGATGATAAATTTTAGGATTTCAGTTTCGTTATAATGCTAGTTAATATCCCTATACATTGTTCATCTACCTAACTCCATGTTTACACTCGTGTAAAGATTCTAACTAAAGTCTGGCATAATCCCGCGCAAATCGAACCAAAGAATTTACCCAAGTCCTAACGTCATTAAGTAAAGAAGCAATTCTAGAAAGTCCGATTAAAAGGTTACCCTCTGTCACAAGGCTCCCCTGTCATATATTCCTTGAGTTATCTGATTTGCTTCCTAATGGTAGATTAATGCAATTAAGTAGAAGAGGCCCCCCGGTCATACATTACCTTATCTAAAAGGTAATATGCTATGAGCACATGAGCTTCCCCCCACATTTGCTTTGGTAATCCAAAACTTAATAGAAGAGCATTCGTCATCTCTTTCAGAGTATGATTCTTTCACTCTGCAATTCCATTTTGCTGAGGCGAATAGGAAGTCGTAGTTTCATGTATGATCCATGTTCAGTATAAAACTCAACAAATTGTGATATATATTTACTGTCTTGGTCACTTCGAACTACCTTAATTTTCTTATTAAGTTGGTTTTCGGACTCAGTCTTATAGAATAAATTTCTCTATAGCTTCATCCATACTTTTTAGTAGATACATATAATATTTATATTATCATCTATAAAAGTGATGAAGTACTTATTCCCACCATATATCGGTGTACTTTTTATGTCGCATACGTTAGTGTGAGTTAGGTCAAGTGGTTCAATGCTTCTTTCAACATGTTGAAAGGATGACCTTATCATTTTTTGCTTCAACACAAGTCTCACACTTGTGTTTTGAGTCAAGGTGGAATGTAACTATGCTCTGCATGTTACATAGTCTACCTAAGACATCGTACTTAACATGTCCTAATTTATCATGTCACAAAGTGGAAGACTCAAGCATATACACAGAAGAGCTTTCAACTTTATTTATCTTAGGTCAAATGACCATTACATTGAGCTTAAACAACTCATCATGTATATAGTTTCTTCCTACAAACATTTCATTTTTAGATAGTACAACTCTATCCAACTGAAAAATAATGCGGAAAATAGGCTTGCTCAGAAGTGATTCGGATACTAGATTCTTTTGAATCTCCGAAACATACAACACATTATTCATCTTGAGTTCCTTATCCGAGGTCATCTTCAGTACCATTTTACTTTGGTCTTTTATATCTGAGGTTGCTGAATTCCCCATAAACAGTTTGTTTCCATCTTTAACTTCTTCAAAGTTGTAGAATAATTTCATATTACAACTTACATGTCTGGTGGCATCGGTATCGATCCAGCATTTCCGTGAATTGGAACCTATCAGGTTCACTTCAGTGACCACGGCACAGATGTCATATTTTGTTCTTCTGCCAGCTTGACCTCTTATCGTTTTACTTTTGAGTCAACCATCTTGTAGTCCAGGAAACGGCCAATAATAAACTTTTTAGCCCAAGCATCCTCCGATTTTTATTTCTTGTCCAGGGATTTCCATAGTCCTCTTGTCGTTTTCTTCTCACAGTACATAATGTACAGCGAGTCGGCAAGACTGTTGAGGATGTAATTTCGACAGAGGAACTCAAACACGTTCTATTTGTCGACTGTTAAGATAGTTTTCACATCATTTACAAGCTCAACCAACTTGAGAGGTTCCTCGGTCAAGAGACGTGCCAGATTCAGCATGGTCAAGTAGAAGAACATCTTATGCTGCCAACGCTTAAAGTTCAAGCCTATGAACTTCTCTAGTCTTTCCCCATGTGTGATTGGGACAGACCCAATCGGGGCGGAGGAGGTCGGCACCTGTTGAGCTTGTTGCATCTCAACATTTTTTGCCGCCATTGCAACAGAACGAATCTGTTTTAAGTTTTGTTGGGTGTAAACCCGTTACAATCTTTATGATCATCTCAGAAGCTCTATTTCACGCTTTTGAGTTTGTGTCGGATGCAGAGTGACTTACAGGTACGGTGGCTTAAGTAGATGATCTCAAGCTGTCAGCTGTTGCAAGCCGATCACCCGAGCTCTTTCGGGATGCCGCTAGTAGTTGCATGAGCTGAGTCGTTAAGTGCTCTGAAATTCGAGTCTTCGAGTGCTTTGTCGAGAGTCGACGAGGAGCCAAGGGGCTTTCCCGACCCGAATGGATGCAGAGTCGATGCGTTAATGCTTCTGAGTCGCCGACTGGATGCCAAGAACTGTAACATGAACATCAAGTGGATGTAAGTCCTGCAGGATGCAGTCTCCTTAAAATATATTCGTCCCCTCAGTTGTGCTCTAAGATTTAGATGGACGTCAGTCTCCCAGATAAAATGGTACAACCACGATATCAACCTAGCACTTGTTGTTGTGACGATTTGAACAATACCTAAACATTATCACTGTTTCTGCTGAGTAGAAAAAATGCAAGGCAGAATGAAAAGATGAGGGGAACAAATGCTATCTGTTGCTTCTCACATCACAAGCTCTCTTCACAAGCAAGACTGTGCTCTCTTATTCGTCTTCACTGTGCCTTTATGTGATGAGATGAAGCGCTTAGAGACGTGTGCTTAGGCCACAAGCAACGTTTTCTTGCTTCCCAAACAACGTTGGATTCCTTCTGTATCCAGTATGCATGCAAGCTCTTTTGCTTATGACTTGGCATCAAGTGTGAATAACCAATCACGTAGTAAGCTATAAGGACATCTTCAATGTAAAATTTATAAGAGATTTATAAAATTAAAAAAGTTGAATAAAAAATTTTGAATCACTATATATATAGAAGTGAGGTTTGAGGTTTGTGATTTAAGAATAGTAACGAAAATATAAATTTACTTTTTTATCAAATTTGATACAATATGTATGAAGTCATGCAATTCATATTATGATATGGATCATAAAAAAAATTCATTTAGAACTTTAATCATTAAAAATATTTAATAAGTTTTCATATTATTAATGTGGTATATTGGGATCTTAAAAAAAAAATTATTTAGAGTTCTTATATTTGAGATGCTCTAAGTCATGCTTAGGGCTGTAAATGAACCAAACGTTCGTGAACAAGCTTGGTGTTCGGCTTAGTAAGAGCTTGTTTATGTTCATTCAATATACATTAAATTAATTAAACAAACAAGCTTGAACAGCTCGTTAAGTTAAACAAACAAGCTTGAACACATATGTGTTCAGCTCGTTAACGTTCGTGAACAACGTTCGTGAACAATGTTCACGAACAATATTTATTAATAAAATTCTTTTCAATATGCTAAATAAACAATAAAATAAATAAATAAATTTAAATTATCAATCTTAATAACCAATCAAACAATTAAAAGTTTCAAACTATCAAACAAGCTTGGATTGAGAGCTTGATAACATCTAAATGAACCAAGCTCAAGCCAAACTTGAATTGAGAGTTTGATAACATCTAAACGAACCAAGCTCAAACCAAGCTCAAGCCAAGCTCGAACCAAGCTCAAGCCAAGCTTAAATTGAGAGCTTGATAACATCTAAACGAATCAAGTTCAAGCCAAGCTTCAAACAAGCTTAAGCTCATAAAAATAAACCAAGCCAAGCTTGAACACTCATTTCAAAAGCTTGGTTCATTTTAAGCTCGGCTCGGCTCAGCTCAATTATCTTATCAAACAAGCTTGAACATCCCAAAGTTCGGCTCGGCTCGGCTCGGCTCGGCTTGTTTACAATTTTATTCATGCTTGTGGCTTGAGCACCAAGTTCAGCAACAACCAATCACATGCATGGCTTGTTGCATAAGTCATGCATGCGACAAACACGAGTTACGCTACGTGTTTCCAAGTATATCGAAGAGAATGTTGGCAAAGTGTAACTGATTCACATGAGAATATCATGCTTTGACCGGTCCACTACAAGCGTTCACATCTCATTCGAACCTTGAATATATTCATTTTTTACCATAATAGTAAAGCCTCTCTTTCATTGTGGGACCCCACTAAAATCTACACTTCGCGTTTCCATTCACAGTTTTCTAACCCATCCAAATCACAAGTCGTGCAATTTTTTCTGAGGTCGACGCACGCTAATCTTGCCGCAACTCGTGCAAGCAAAAAAACGTATCCAAAATTCGCTACTATGGTTTTAAAAAAAAGCTCCTTATTCTTCTTTCAAAAGGAAAAAAAAAAGAGACAATTTGGCAACAACCATAAGCGAGCTCATTAAAGCAACAAGGAAATCAATCATTTAGGGCTAGTACTTCCTGAGGTGAACTCGTCTTCAACCATTGAAAAGGGAAAAAAAAGGTTAAGACAATCACGACTACAGAAGCAGCGTATATGGATGCTTTACTAACGCAAAGGGAGAGGGCTCAACGAAGAGAGCAATGCGGCGAGGCTTGCAGTTGTTCTCGGGGTCCTCCAGCAGGGGAGGCATCTCCTCGTCCCCCACCAGCGCCTCCTTGATCTCCTCGATGACAGCATATTCTTGTGAGAGGAATGAATCCTGACGCGAGCAGTTGCGTCTTGATATCTTCTGTTGTCACGACTTAACACACGAAAACTTGGTTTATGTGTCATTAGCGACAATGACGTAGGCAGCACCTTCTAAATCAAATAGGACGGTTGAAAGCATGGCGAATATGCTTGACACATAGGAAAATTTTAATAGCTTTTAGCAACAATGCTTTCAATTCATAGCGTGAATTGGCTTTGATAGTCAGAACACATTCTTTCTTTTAATATTAGGCTTCGTTATCAATTCACTTAAATCATATCGTCTTATTATTACTCTTATTTTGGAAAAAAATAGAGCAAATCACAAAACAACGTGAAGAACAGCATTAGGTATGAAGAGGTTTCGATTTATATCTATAATCATGTGCAATTTGAATTTCCAAAAAAAAAAAATCTTACAACAAATAATTTCACTTTTGAAAGTTTATTATTATAATTTTATTAGTTTAATTGGCATGATTAAAAATCATAATAATCCATGCTTTTATAACAGATAACACAAATAATTAACATGATCTATTTAGGAACGATTAGTTTGTGCCATGCATCTTCCCTCTGCCTTTGTTCATCTCACATTCAATTCCCCTCCCACGCTCCCTACAGCAATATTTAATCCCTAATTTTAGTAAATAATCTCGACAAAAACTAACCGTTTTATGATTTCTCTCTACGCTTTCCTCTCCCAACCCCACAAATACGAGGTGACCGTTAATTACTTCTTCACCTCTCTGTTATTGCATGCAACTCCATCGTTTCCCCTGCATAAACAAATTAATCGGCTTCTTCGTTGTGCTTCGGAATCGATGAGATCGGCAGGTAGATAGACTCCTCGATTCATTAATTCATTAATTAATTAGATGGATTCTCAATAATCTTCTTAATTCTTTTATTTTTGAAGCTGACATGAAAACCAAAGCTACAACAGAAGAACCTAATTCATTCGATCACAACAAGCAAGCTGCTGATTCAAGAACCAACTCTTCTGCGACTGGAAATGGCAGCACTTCGAAACCATCACGTAACAAGAGAAATACTGATCAGCCGATCTCCAAGTCCTCCGGCACAGGCAACGTCGCCGACGCGGCCGCCAAAGCGCCATGTTCATCAAGCCCGAAACAACACCAAGCAAATAACGCTTCCAGCAGGTTACCTATGATTTCCGAGAGCGCCTCTACCTCCACCTCCGCAAATTCGGCGACGACGACCTCCACGACGACTACAATGGCCGCGGGCGCCGCCAAGAGCAGCGACGCGAAGCTGAGCGACTCCGTCAGCCATGGCAGCAACAGTAGCAACCGAAGCGACAGCATTGACAGCGTCGCTTCCACCCACATAAGGCGCCACACCGGGGGCGACTGCCGGTGGGAGGCCATTCAGTCGGCCAACGCCAAGGAGTCCCCTATCGGTATCGGCCATTTCAGACTGCTGAAACGCCTGGGCTACGGCGACATCGGCAGCGTGTATCTCGTCGAGCTCAGAGGAACCGGTGCCTACTTCGCCATGAAAGTGATGGACAAGGCGTCGATCATTAGCAGGAACAAGCTCCTCCGAGCTCAAACCGAGAGGGAAATCCTTAGCATGCTCGATCACCCCTTCTTGCCGACTCTGTATTCTCACTTCGAGACGGAAAAGTTCTATTGCTTGGTGATGGAGTACTGCAGCGGCGGCAATCTCCATTCTCTCCGGCAGAAGCAACCTAACAAGCATTTCACGGAACAAGCTGCGAGGTTTCATATCCCAGTTGTTATGGCATTTGTGTGACAGGCATATATCAAACTAGCATTTGTTCTGTTTCTCAAACAGATTCTATGCATCGGAGGTGCTGCTGGCGCTGGAGTACTTGCATATGTTGGGGGTTGTGTACAGAGACTTGAAGCCGGAGAACGTGCTGGTGAGAGAGGAAGGCCACATCATGCTCTCCGATTTCGACCTCTCCCTGCGCTGCTCCGTCGATCCCACGCTCGTCAAATCATCGTCGCGCTCGAGCAGCAGCGAGGCTGGCAACGCCTCGATGATCGAAGGCGACCAGACTGTGCAGAGCTGCATTCAGCCGTCGTCCTTCTTCCCTCGCATCCTCCCCAAGAAGAATCGCAAGTCCAAGTCCGATTTCGGAGTCGGCAGCAGCAATAACAACAACAACGGGAACGCGGACTTGGAGTTCATGGCGGAGCCGACGAACGCGCGGTCGATGTCGTTCGTGGGGACGCACGAGTACCTGGCTCCGGAGATCATCCGCGGCGAGGGGCATGGCAGCGCCGTGGACTGGTGGACCTTCGGCATCTTCCTGTATGAGCTGCTGCATGGGACGACGCCGTTCAAGGGCTCCGGTAACAGGGCCACGCTTAACAACGTGGTCGGGCAGCCGCTGAGGTTCCCGGAGACGCCGCTGGCGAGCTTGGTTGCTCGGGATCTGATACAGGGGCTGCTGGTGAAGGATCCGAAGAGGAGGATCGCGTACCTCAGAGGGGCGACGGAGATCAAGCAGCATCCCTTCTTCGAGGGGATCAATTGGGCTCTGGTGCGGAGCATTACGCCTCCACACGTTCCTGACCCAGTCAACTTTAGTCAGTTTGCGAGCAAAGAGAAGAAGAGCGCCGATGGTGGACTTTCAGGTGGGAACAAAGGCAATCCCAACGACTCGTCGTATCATGATTTTGAGTATTTTTAGGATCACATATTGTGAAATTTATTTTATTTTATTTTATTCTTTTGTGATATACTGACTGAGAATTTTACGTAAACAAAAGCGCGAATATTAAATTTATGAGTCAGATAGCATCACATTCAATTGTTAAGGAACTTTTGGCACTGCCAATGCAAGTAATTTCAATGCATTGTTCTCATGTTCTCGTCGAGATAAAAGGGGATACTTTAACATCCTCCTGGTCAAACTGATCATCACATTTAGCATATTTATGATTTTAACAATTACAAACTGTAACTGAACTTCGATAATATTATTGGTTGCCTTGATGATGATGTGAGCTTCTCCGATGATGCCTGTATTAGGAATTAGCCAGTTCATATGTGCCAGCTGCGGATAATGTACATTGTTTTGGGGTGTTTCTTTTAGCTTCTGATACCCTTCAACTCAAAAGGATCGATCAACCAGTGGGGCCGTGGTTTGCAATATATAGTTTTTTATAACTGAGCATGGTGACAAGTCAGGGAAAAGCCAGGATGAGCAACACAAAAAGAAAGTATAAATCTGAAAGGAAATAATTTTGCACAAGAATGAAGTTTTGAAAAATGATAAATACACACAAAAAAACATCAGAACTACAATGACAAAAATACATATATATCAAAAGAAACCTTAAAAGGACCATCACTGATTCTACATGCTCCACAAACTATTAGCAGTAGGTTTACTTTGCTTTGTTTTTCGCCATACTAAGGAGGTCACCGAATAGTTTATCCTCTGCCTTCGGCATCTTGTTCATTGGTTGCAAGTAAGAGGGCACTGAATTCGTATTAGTCTTATTGACAAGCATGTGATTATCTTGCACAGAAAGTCCATGCATCATCTGCGAAAGTTCATGTGGATTAGAATAGCCGCCATATGCGGCACCTCCCGAAGCAGAGAATTGAGATGCTGGTTGCTTCGAATACCCACCATAACCAGTCAACTGATTGCTGTAGAGAGCTTGCTGACTAATGGTAGGCATATGACTACCATATACCTGCTGTGGATAGATAGCACTCATCTGGCCATTTTGCATTGGTGCATACATGCCAACATATTGATTGTTCTGGACAAGCTGTGGCTGCAGACCTCCAAATTGATGGCCTGCCATAACTTGCTGATGCATTACTTGAGGGCCTACCATAACTTGCTGATGCATTACCCCCATAAAACCACCACTGGGCATTGGTTGGGAAATTTGGGGTGGAAAGCTTCCAGATTGGCCAGTTGGCCCAGGTAATGAGGTGTTACCTGCAAACTGACCATGTTGTAGCAGTTGAGGCTGCAAAACAGGGAAGAGACTGGATGGAGCAGATTGAGCTTCCCAAGGTGCTAGAAGAAGAACTTCGCTTTGGTTATTTACATTATAACCTTGTGCTGGCTGCTGGGATGAAAAGTCTGTAGGGACTTTGTTGGTCAATATAGTATTTGTTTGCTTGAGTTGTGCAGGCTGTTGTATTTGCTGAGGATTCACCTGGAGTGGTGTTGCAGAAGTATAAGCCGGCAGGGCAGACAATGCCAATTGGGAATCAGATGGCCTTGGGGGATTGCTACTGTTCACTTCAGTATTGGCATTTGAAAACATGTCCGCAAGGGCTCGGATGTTTTGGTTTGACGGAGAATTACTCAGTGATTCGCTGATAGGTACCAAGGTTAGATTCTCATTTTTGGGTTTATTGTAATCTTCGCCGCTGAGAAAGTCAATTGTTGGGTCAATTATAGCTAAAGAAGTTGCCGAACCATTGAGGGCTGGAGGAGCAGGTAACGATAATTGCTGAAGTGGAGGTTTGTCACTGGCTATCGTGCTTGTATTTGACCTACATCACATGCATTAAAAACTCATCATGCTAAATATGTAATCATAAGCAGTATTTTCTCAAGCCGCTAGGAAGTGCCAGTTCCTAAGCACAAGTAGGGGTGGGTATCCAAAGTCAAAATCCCAAAAAAAACAGATTTTTGGACAAAAGCCAATTTGCAGAAAATTTAGAAAAATCAATTTATCGGAGTGTCAATTTGATTTTGATTCAAAAAAAAGAAAAAAAATTTCCTTGCAATTTGGCACAGTCATCAACGGATAGAACAAAAATGATACCAATAAAATTATAGAATATATTTATGTATGCTAAATATAATAGATATAATAGACCTAGTCCCTTCCCTAATCATAAAAAAATAAATATATATGATCAATTAGTTGGGCGCAAAGATAATGCATATCTGGTTGTAATCCCCTTTGGAATACAAATTAACAATAGATTTTCTACTCGGTAGTAGAGTCAAACCTATTCTACCTCCACAGTCAGCCACTACCACTTTGTGAAACATGGTAACTTGGTAAACACAATGGATAGGATAAAAATATATATATATATATATATATATATAAGTTGTAATCCTCCTCAAGATACAAATATAATAACGGAAGCCTTATTCTCCACTTGGTATTCAAAACCCTATTCTAACTCCACAGTTGCCACCACCGCTCCCTTTGTTGTTCTCCTCACTCTTTTGAATATTGTTGTGGAACCTTTTATTCTACCTATTGTGTATTACCTAAGACATTTGACTCTCCTGTTAGTCCTCTTATTCACAACCCCTTACTAGTGGCATCAACATCTTGATTATCCATTTGCACTTATAATAAATGAGTTTGTCAGGTTTGCAGCCTCGCTAACTAAGTTCCCATGTGAAATATGTGAGCTTAATAAACATCACCTTTTCCTTTTAACATTCACGGGCAACTTGTGACATTGGTCAAGTTCATTATGTTGTTTAGGGACTAGTCCTATTTACAGTAATAGTGGTTCATGTCATCTTTTTTACCTTTCTTAATGTCTAATCTTGTGAGATATGATTCTATGTATCAAAAACTCAAGATGTCTAATGTTTTCAAAATATTCTAAAACAAAGACAATTTGTTATTTATACCATATGTTACAAACTGAGAATGCTCTTGCATACATTTAAGCAATCTTTACTTGTCTCAAACGAGTAGTGTTATTGCAAGAATGATCATCAACTTAATCCTGCATACATATGATGCTATATAAATTATACCCTAAATAATATTGAGGAATCTCATACAAATAGTATTGTTGAGTTGTGCTTAATAGCTCTTAATCTATTGGTGTTGTTGACCACAAGAATGGCCATCCACTCAATCCTGCATATATATATATATATATGATGTTTCATATACTTCTAACCTAAATAATATTGTGGAGATGCAATTCTCACCTAAAGTTATTAATCTTGTTCCTTTTTAATACTCAGTGGTAGAACACCTTTTGCATGTCTTATCTTCAACAAATTGTCTTTTCTTTACATCTAAGAGTTTTTAAACAAACATAGCCCTGATCCAATTGCTTCATCTTTATCTGGTACTGACACATCAAAAAAGCTACAGGTGCTAATGTACTAATGTATCTTTATTGTCACAGTTTTTTGAGACTAGACTATTTATTAAGTTTTTCATCATTTGCTTTCTGACTTCATATCACTTCATAGCTAACTCATTCTACCTCCCTTGGAAGAAATGCACTGCTCCACTATAAGTGTATTGTTCGCCTAGTGAGATACCTTTATTAGATTTCAACTGCGAAAATAATTCCATCCATTGAAACTCCATCTTTGCTAAGTTTTCATCTGACTTTGCCTTTTGCTCTGAAACAATGGCAAGCACACTTCCATTAAGCATTCTATTACGGTACCAGTTTTCTTGATATAATGATTACACACGAGTATCGTGTTACTCAAAAATATCAGTATCACATTGATTAATTACATACACTTTAAACTACTTAAAGTATGTAAAGCATTTAGACTCCTGGATTTTGTTTTTTCTTTTACTTTTGTCCAAACCATGCATATAAAAATCTACACGAAGAATGATAACAAGAGATTTGATATTTATCGTTAAGTGCATTTTTTAGCTTCTTGGGCCTTTGAGAAGGTATGTGCCATAGTATTTTAGGTAAAATGTCTTCCCCTCAACCATTAAATGCATCTAGAGTACAGATTCTAGGGACAAGGCACACCTTTTAATAACACTTATCACAATTCACAACTAGTAAATCTTACTGGAAACTAACGCAGAGGAAAAGGTTAGAAATAATAGATTTGGCAACTGAAAGTAAACACCATACTTTTGCGATGAATTTGTTAAGAGAAATGGGAAGGGCAGAATCATTTACCGTTGACCTGTCTCTTTGTTTTCTGTTGAATCATCAAGATCTACAAGTGCCTGAAGGGATATGGACTTCGCCACCTGGACAGCTATCCCTGCAGCAATAGAATCATGTTTTGCAAGTACGCGCTCCAAGTCATCATTGAGGGCAAGTGCTTGACCGAGTAACTCCTCGTCTCTATTATAAATAGCAAAACAGGTAAATTAGCCAAAATGCAATGTTCCTAATCTTTTCAAACTGGTATGAGGAAACAAACTGAATAAACTTTATGAGTATATTCTAATATAGAGAAAAGAATCTGGCTCAGAATCTAGACAAATCCTTCGAAGTAGTTGGCATGAACATGAGTGTGCAGAAGACTAGGCATGAACAAAAGTCATCATGGCTGAACAATTATATATGGGCCAAACTTGCAAAGAACCAGATATGCAATCTTCAAGCAGACATTTGAGATCCTATCTTGCTCAGACCCAAATACAAGAGGATCAGACAATAATATGGATCTAGATGGCAGACCTTTTTTCAATAAAAGAATTCTTTACACCTGGTCAGTAGGAGAGTCGGTACCAGAGAAAGAATGGTAGATAAAGTGTCAAAGTAACATACTAAACTCCAACATAATTGTCATTTGAGACCAAGTTCCACTGCTGTCTTCAATCGAAGCCTTCAACTTATACACCTTGCTTCTCCTTATTGCAAACACCTCTTGAGATTCATTGCTGGTCTCCACCTCCAATCAACCCATTATGGTCATTTCCGACAATCATTCAGAATCCCTCTAAGGTATCAAAATTTCTAAGTAAAACTCAGATAATGATTCTGATTTGAATCGGTCTATTTTAATTGATTTCCTAAACTATGGATCAAAAGCCTTAGTTGAGATGCAATAGAAAAATTGAGACATCTAAAGGGCCAAAGAAATCTAAATTCCATCTAGGTACCCTTTCACAAAGAAAATATCAAAGTAGAGGAAATTGCAGGCACAACATACAAGGTTTTGTTAATGAGCTGCACCACTCTCTGCTTGTAAGTATGGCACTGATCAACGAGGTCCACAATTACTTCCTGCTTGAGCCCCTAAATATAAGAATTAGAACACATGCAGTTAATTTTCTGCCAAGAGATCATGTCCAATATCAAGAGAATAAGAAATAAATTTAATCTTTAAGACAGCACTTAATTTAGTACCAAGTTCAACATGACTAGAAAAAATATCACTAAATTATTCAGCATACTAACCAAGCATAACCTAGTTGATACATAATGCTCTATGGTTCAAAATAAAGAAAAGAATGTTCCATATTATTAACAAAACAAAAAGATTTTGTTCTAAATTCCAGTGTCCAATTGCTGATACCTCTCTGTTTCCAGAATCTATAGCATTCAGCATCTCAGAAAGAACATCCATGAGGCCACGAGCATTTTGAATTTCAGCTATGCTGCAAATTTTAAAATGCAATTAGTCTTGCAGCAGTTTTAACACACCAGAAAACAGTATGGAGCAAGAAACTGAAGTAAACATTTATGGGAAAAAATGGTCTTCAATTAAACGTATTTAAATGGTTGATAAGTTTTTAGAAGGGTCACAAAGAACAAAGAGGCGTTTGCGATTTTTTGGAGAGGTTGTGTCACCGACAAGTCACACATTTGTTTACAAGCATATATAATTTCCCATTTACATATCAATTTAAGGTCATTTTACATGCACTGTATGTGTAAGAACTATTGAAAAATCACCATCAAAACATGAGTGGCGCACATTAATCTTCATCTGTGCATGGAGACATGAAATTAAATGTAAACTACGCTTAGGGAATGATAATGGCATAATTTGTTATAAATTGGATGTGAATTCACAGAGTATACTTCATGTGACATAGGTGATTAGTATAATAAACAGTTAAAACAGAGAAAAAGATAGGTGTTCTCCCTCTTTGGCTGAGTTATATTAACATAAAGACTTGTATATTTAACGTTGGAGTTTTTATCTATCGGTAAAAAAAAATGACGCCGAAACTATACAGTTCTTGCAAGCACAATCTTCTATAGAAACACAACAGAGAAAATACAAGGGTTGTGCAAACACCTCAAAGCAGGCAAATCAGCTCCGGCCGAAGGATCAAGAACTTCATGAAAATTGACACTCTGTCCAGATGGAGGATACAAGCCCAAAGGTTCCTTTTGTGGAGTGAATGTAGGGGCAGACCTCCCAGCTCTCTGAGGAAATACAGCTCCAGCTTGCTGAAACACAGATATAAAAAAGAGACTAAGAAAACCAACAACTAAAATATGTTAACAGAGAATTGAGATGAGTGGGATAACTCTAATGACACAAAATTATCAATTTAGCAACTCTTCTGGGAGTCAAATATGCAGTTGAACTTGAAATTGACAGACAAGATAATACTTTTCTGATACACAGTAAAGATCTGATGTGCAATATAGCAGTTGTGAACAAGAACAGATCAGGGAATGACTCATTGAGACTTTAATTGTCTTACTGTATAACAAGAAAAATGTTCTGTCATCCTTTCCCTTTTACATCTAGTACAATTTTTGGCTGTGTTTTCACTTTCTATCCAGTGTAGTTTTTGGTTAAATTCATCATCATTACCAATTCATGTTACTCCAACTAACTATTTAGAGTTAACTACATCGATTGTATCCCTCTACCAAACTCGATCGAAAGCTATATCACTAGTAATTTTCAGATATCTTTACTCATTTTCTTATGTCATTCACAGGAGTTGTCATTGTTCTTCCTACACCCTTTAGGCCTTTACATGTTTAGCTATCAACTCAATTCGTCTAACTATACAACATATTAATTGCCTTTGAACATATCTAACCATGATAACAATTTTATTATACATTTAATTATCTACGCCTAATTGTTGTTGAATAATAGTATATTTCTACTTTAACACTCTCATATATTCATTTCAACATTTTCATCGCTACTTAAATTGACGTTTTGTAGATATTGCTTTCTAATTACCCTACACTTTAATCCACAAAGTATAGATGATACTACAATGTTGCTAAATTTTTCTTGTAGACTTGAAGGTACATGATAATGATACAAGATTCCAATGATTCGTTAAAGTCAATGATATCTTCATCAATATCTCCTTATCAAATAAAAATTCCAAAGCTATCTAAAACCTTAGCAAAAATTTTGTATTCATCCAATTCAATATCTCATTGAGCCATGTCTCACTATCTAGCCAGAAAATGTTGTCACCCTTTCCTCATTTCCATCTAGTACAGTTTGTGGCCATGCTTTCATCCACTGTAGTTTTTAGTTAAATTCAGCATCAGTATCAAGTCGTGTTAGGTTCCAATTATTTAGAGTTGGCTAAATCTATTGTATTCCTCTACCAAACTCTATCAGATGATATACCACTAGTAATTTTCGAATCTCTTTATTCATTTTTTATGTTGTTACCAAGAGTCCTCATTGGTTTTCCTGTAACTTTTTTGTCTTCAACTATAATCAACACAACTTGTCTAACTACACAACACATTAATTGCCTTTGAACATATAACCATGTTAACATTTTTATTACACATTTTATTATCAATTGAGATTACACTTAATTGTTCCTGTAGAATTTTTTTTCATTTTAACATAATCTCACAAATTCATTTCAAAATTCTCATGATATATTGAGGTTTTATACATATTGCTTACTAATAGCCCAACACTATAATTTACAAATATGATAAATTATGGTACAATATTAATAAATTTTCTTTTAGCAGTGGAGGTACACAATGATCATACAAGATTTCAAAAGCTCATTTAAATTTCAATATCAATTATTTATGTATTCAATGATATCTTCGTCAATATCTCCCTGTCGAATAAAGAATCCAAAGTTATCTAAACTAAAACACATGCAATAATTTCATATTCATCCAACAAAGGTTGTTCTCCAATTGTTTTATTAAACTAATTTTTTAACCAGATTTGAAATTAGTGTCATGTTGGAGTTTCAGTCTAGTTTCCTTGCTGTGTTGTGCCAACACATTGCATGTCATCACACTTCCAAGTGTTATGCAAGAGATTCAAATAAGCTTTAATCTCATACTCTTCAAATATAAGTGTATATCAATTAAAAGTAATTTAAATTAAAATTTCAGAGTAATAAGTTATAAAATATTATTGACATCTCAATTATTTATTACACCTAGTTAATATCAAAGTGATGCTATGCATTGGAAGAGCGCAAGAATTAAAGTACCATTCCATGCAAAAGTTACGATCCCTAGCCGAAATAGTATCATTTCATCACCATGTTGTGTCAACACTCAAACCTCTTCAGTTAGTCCTTATATCATTTCACATAGGTCTATTTACTTCTTTAAAAACTATATTTAATTGAACTAAAAATTTATTGTAGAACCATATTTTTTTTAAAAAAAAATAATGTGTTAAAATGAGCCAAGATGAATTCATATGGATTTTACTCATTTAAATCACTTTCACTTGGCTAATCAATTTTTAATATGTGTATATCATTAGATAGTTGAATTAAAATGCAGATAAGTTCTACAAATTTTACTTTTATAATCTTCCTCCACTTAACTTGTTACTCCTGAAAATTAAAAAAAATTAAAAAAAGTATAAAAATTGAATAATCAATAGAATTAGTATTTTAAAACGATTAGTAACAAATTTTTTTGAATAGTCATGATGCATGGCAAAGCGTGCCAAGAGTTGGTACAACAAACATGGGCAACTCAAGAGAAATTAATTGTGTTGACCTGTATAGGATTTGGGTAATTTACTAGAGGTTCTACTGTGTCACCCAACACAATGAAACAAGATTTCAAACCATGGCTTTAGATATTCAATTTGTGTCGCTTAATTTTAAACCTTTAGTTTATAAAATCTCACGATTAAAATTTCGTGATTAATTTCTTAATAATCTCATCAATTAACACAATATCAATTGTAAAGTAAACAAAATTAAATTTCATAAGTTATCAAAAAAATGTTTGAAATCACATGGAAAACATTAGAATATGGAAAGAGTAACTGCTAGCACACATATATTAGGCCAACATTTAACACATTTCGAAAATTGGAAGGGCATTATGTCCTATGAATCCATTTTTTCAGTTTCTGGCGTCCAGAGGGAAAAAAAATGACTAAAGCAACTTAAAAGTCAATAAGTACTTCGGAGTGCTAAAGCTTATTTGCAGCTAGATAAATGAATATATCAAGTTTACCAACAATTCTTGATATGCGGCATTATATTGGGGGCACCGCCCACCAAGAGCCTCTTGCCAAGTGTCAATTAGAACTAATATCTTTTCTTGGACTTGTGGATCTGGCTGTAAATTGGAAAATCTCATGATTTGAAGGAGAAATATTTTGAAACTTAAATCCATACATTACATCAAAGTTTTAACCTTCCTCTTTACAATTTTGACCATCTTGCGTAGAACATCTTTCTCAGCAACATACATGTGGACAATATCACCACAATTTTTTATCACTGTCTCCAGCAGCTGTCAGATCAGGTCAAAATAAAGACTTGCATTACAAAAACAAACATGCAGAAATGTGAAAGCTGCAACAAAATAACAATATGAGATAAATAAATTTATCGATAAAATGGAAATTAGCCTAGATATACAGTGTGCAGCTCATGGAGTTTATCCTTAAACAAACATAAACATAAAAGAGAAACCGTGGACAAAACATTAGCATTTCGATTGATTGATTCTGTTCAAA
Organism: Zingiber officinale; assembly: GCF_018446385.1. Classification (NCBI taxonomy): domain Eukaryota; kingdom Viridiplantae; phylum Streptophyta; class Magnoliopsida; order Zingiberales; family Zingiberaceae; genus Zingiber; species Zingiber officinale. Next base: position 143,021,448 of record NC_055986.1, read on the forward strand.
AATTAACTCTTCTGAAACCTTGAGAGCAGTATGAACTACTTTTCTCCTTTTATTGTAGTATTTCTAGAAGCATTGATCCAAGTCAAAAAGAAAAGGTCAAAAGTCTAGGCCACTCTCTTATGATGAATTTGAATCACACATGTTGAAGAATTAATAAACAACTAGCAGTTGTCCTGATCCTCATTGAACAAACTTTAATATCTGATTCTTAGTATAGATGTGTACTACTAAGATTACAAAAAATTATAATTATAGACCAACAGTCTAATCAATCCAAACCCAGATATTTTAGCATTTGTTATAAGTGAAAACAATTCATTTGTCAAGACAAGAAAGTTTGAACTTTCTGGAAGTTAATTAGACATTAAACTCTCAACTTCAGTTCATACTCCATTGTCCGTTGTTTAAACCTCAAATTAAATTGCCATAATTTAATTCCCACCAATTATCTTAAATAGAATTCCTAGGTGTATCCAAAATCAAGAGACCAAATCAAGGTTAAAAATCTCGAGCCATGCCAAAGTTTTGGTTCGGTCTTTGACTAGAACGATAATGTTTCAATTTCATGTTAATGTTTTGATGCATGGTGTCAACAATGGATAGAAATTGAAGAAGAAGATGAAGCATAGGAAGGAGACATTGTCTATAACAACCATGATTTTAAATCTTATACCATATCGGTAAATTATTGAAACTCGATATCATTCACCATAGATAATGTCACCTCTCTTTGTTTCATCTCCTTCATCCTTGATCCTTCAACCTCCAATCTATCACTAACACCATGCATCGGAATGTCGACACAATACTGGACCAATATCTTTCTGGTCAAATACCAAAATTGCAAGAATGACTCGAGATTTTAAACCTTGGTGTCGAGTGGTATTGAGTTTCGGTGATTTACTGGAACAATACGTTTCACCCAGCATAGTATGATATCTCAAACCATGGACCAAATATGCAATGAAATTTTAGAAAATTATTGACAAGAGTGCAAGTGTTACCATAGATCCAAAAAAACTAAGAAAAGATAAAAATGTCAAGATGTGAATTAAAGTTAAGGGGATAGAATAAAATATGACTCATAGTCTTAAGGATTATCCAATTTAAATGAAATGCATATCAAAGATCCACAATCAACAGATTGAATAAAATCATTATTGATGCATGTCTAAACAAGAAATTGATATGCAAATTTAGGGGAAGCACTAATGCCTGGACAAAATAAATGATTTATTATGTCACAAACAAAAGATTAAATCTAGTATATCTACCAACTAATGATAAACTGATATACTTCTAGTTTTTCTGATAAATGATTTCATGCTCCAACTGATATTTTGCCTGTTTAAAATTCAAATGAATCTACAGTTAAATACGTTTGCAAGAATCAGTCAACTTCAAGATCTTTTTTAAGGGAAAAGGAAAAAAAAAAAGCTAGAAAAGTCAAATCAGATAATCGATGATTTTGCAATCAAGAAACAGTATCAGAGTCTAATTTAATTATATTTACCAAAGTCAACCTGAACCAATACATGCATCCTTAGTGCAATTAAGTGTAGGTCAAATTAGGTAATTCTGCACTTCAACACTCATGTAAGGGGTTGAAGAATCATGCCTTTGCAAACAGATTGAACCAATACAGATCTGGGGGCAGTATATATCAAGTTATGCACCTTCATCTTTATGTCTAGAGACCATTGTCATTCACAAGATCACTTTGCCAATACAAATAAGAGGTACACCCTATAATACAAATAGGAGAAAGAAAAAAGATACCCACATAAGGACAATAAGATAAACAATTGCCATAAATAGAATTCCATTATTAGGATCAAACACAACAACCACATTTAGTTATGAGACAACCAAAAATGGATACTCATTAAAAAGATAGATATTAAATCACCACCTGTGCGGCAACATAAATATCGTCCCTCAAGCGCAATTTCAAAAGTGGAGAAAACATGTGCTAGTTTTATACTTACTGTTAGTGCAAGTAGCTGAACTCTAGGATTTTTATGACCAATGCGCCTCTTGAGTCCTTTGATAACTTCCTTTGCCTGCCTGATAAGATTACAACCAATGTTAAGTTAGTGTTAGAGAGGTTCTAACTATAACAACGAAATCACTCAATAAACAATGTAAAGAAAGTCCAACCAGCCATATAAGCAAAATCGTGCAGCAAAGATTTGAATTATGGTTAAGTATGGCTTTGATAACCATTCTGTCGGCATTATGTTGTTAATCCATACTACTTCATAATCTACTTTAGGTTTTTATTTTAGAAGAACTATCATGCCACAAATGAAAATAATTAAAATAAAAAAGTTCATGTACTAAATCTATTAGGTTGATTGGCATCCACTAATTCACAATGGTTCCTTGTTTCTAAAGTACATGAATTTTGTCCCATTGATAAAATAGTCATTTTTAAGGAATTTGTGGCCATGTAACATGGAAAAGCACCAAAAAGTTGAACAATATATAACCTAGAAACTTGACACTACGAACAAAATTAAGCATGGTTCAAATGTTGGAAAACATGGTTCAAATGTTGGATGATGATTAGCTCAAGGAATAAGTTTATAGATTCAGGTCAGATTTGGTGAATTTTATTAGAGAAATAGGGACCTAGAAGATATAAACCGGGTGTGTTTTATGCTTTTCTAGTCAATAAAGCAGAGATGAGAATGTTAAAATGGATGTGTGAGGTTATGAGAGCAATTGAGTGTTAGCTCCAATAGATGATAAAATGAGAAAGTAAATTAATATGATATGGGCATATTCAAAGGCAACCAATAGAGTTTTTAGTTAGACGGATTATATCAATTAAAGTTGAAAAATCTGAGTAAAGAAAACTGAAGAACACTCTCTTTAATATAACTAAATATTGTATAATAGGACAGAGTATTGCTAGTGATATAGTTTGCAACTTCCATAGAGTATAGTGGCAAGATAAGGTTCATGTAGTCAACTACAAGTAGTTGAGAGTAATGGCTTGTAGTTCTAACACCAATAGTTTGACTGCAAGTTACAATTATTCTCATTATACACTAACGGTTGACATCACTAATGAAATGTACTGAACAAAATAAATTATTTGGTAAAACAAGAAGACTATTGATGCAATTTATCAATGTTTTTTGTAATGAGTTATTGTTGTAGACAAATAAAATTTTGTGGCTTTCACAAGGCTTTAGATGCATAGTATGATATTGTTTAAAATAGATTCAATATAAAAACAAAATCTAAAAAAATGCCAATTAAGCATAAAAAAAATTACAATGGAGCATTCACATGATATGGTATAGTCAAGTCAAATAAGGAAAAATAAATACAGTCAACAAACATTGCCTTGAATGGAGATCAATCAAGCGAATAATATGTAGGTAGCTGATTCCAAATATTTGGATAAACACAGCTTGATGATGAGGATGATGATCAAACAGTCAACAAATATTAAAGCAAAGAAAGGGTACAAGCAAATAAAATGAAAGTATAAACTTGTTTTATACCAAGTTTTATATCAGCATTACTGGTTTTTCTAAGTGCTTTAATTATCTTTGTCATTATCTTTGAAGCTAGCAATAATAACCAGAGTTGTTAATCTAATTAATTGTAGTGCAGATAGTAGAACTAGCAAGCTAACTCAAACAAGACATGGTGCTCCTATTGTAGCAAAAGGTGATTATGCCCAGATTATGTGAAGGGAGGTAGATCACGGAGTCAGCTTATAGCCTACCGCCAAGTTACTAGGGGGTACACGGTGCTCCTATACATTTAGCCATTAGTTAAATCCTGTGCTGAAATCAACATAATATATAAAACAAATTGTTTAAAGTAGATTGGTGGTGGTGTATAACGCTCCACAAGAAAATCATTAAAAAAAGATTCAAGCTAATTTCTGAATGGATGCTTAAATGCATATTCACTCAACCACAAAGGGATATCTAAAGTAATTTAAATATAGTAAGCTGAAAAAAATGGTTTTTCTTTCAAATGAAGACTAAAATTTGAAGATTTCGTAGTTCAATGTTGACAAGTTCATGAAAGAAATAGAAAAAACAAGTATAACAAGACCTTAGAAAAGGAAGTGTCTGACTGTAGAACATGATACGCATTCCATACAATATTCCAAACAAAAGTTGTATCATTCACCCTACTACCTTTTCTGAAACTCTTTCCAGTTATCATACGAATGCACAAGGAAAACATGAACTGCACAAGTAACTATCCTAACAACTAAATATGAATTGCATGAAGCTGAAATTTAAAGTTTAAAAAAAAAATTATCTTGCCACACACTTGAACATGATGAAGCAAGATATTCAAACCTAAGCATATTCTACTTCCAAGGACTCATCTTGTGTGTCAAACTGTAGTTGAATCTGATCCCATAGGAGAACTTCATATTTATCCTATAAAGTGCATATTCATAAACTTGATTGAGTGAACACTTACTGCCAAAGAAGTACTACTTGCTTGCTAGAGTATCTAAGTTGAAGAACAGATAATAGCTGCGCGCACAAGGATTTTAGGCGTCTCTCTTCCACGAACCATAAATAGCTATCTAAGTTTGAGAAATTCTTATTCGAAGTTACACTGGCTAAAACTCATAAGCTCCTAGAAACTCTATCCTTTTCGCCAAGGAAGACGAAGACCAAGAATGCATGAAGAACAACAAAATTGCAAGAAGACCAAGAATGCAAGAAATTAGCAACAAATAAGTTCCTGAAAAGATTCCAGAAAACAAAAACGCCAAACAAATTAACTATCGCATTGATTCAAAAGTGAATACAGTCAGTGCAACAAACACCGACAACATCTAAGAGCCGCGTACCCAGGATCGCGATTGAGAATATCGCAGATCTGTACGTTCATCGCCCAGTCAGGGCCGATAAGCATATCGCTTGTCGCGCGATCCACCAGCGCGGCAGCCATCGCTTCTTTTCCAAAACCTCGGAATGCGACCGACAAATATCGGGGCGACCACCTAGCGAGATCCGAGCAGATTAAGAACCCAAGAGAACCCGCTGACCCTCGCCTGGGATCGACCCCAAAGCAGAGAAGCGAAGGGAGGAACGAGGAATCCCTCCCTCGAGGAGCAGACAGCGTGCTCGAGCAGACAGCGTGCAGTGGATCTAGTCTCCTTTTCCTTTTCCAGCCGTGGGGTTTGGCCGTCGGATTGACCGCCAGCCAAATAATTTAAATGGTTGAAATTTTATCAATCTATGGCGGGTCCAGACGGACCGAATTGCCTGGACCCGTGATATGCACGGATTGGTGCGGTAGGCATCATCAAAATTTTAAAAATTTAAAATTTGAAACTTTTATATATATATATATACTTTTATCGGTATCTTTGCAATGGGGAGACCTCCTGCTTAAAAAAAATAAAAAAGTGTGATTGCAGTCGGATCATATTACGATTCGATCGTAATTAATTACGATCCATAGGCATTGACTATTAAATAAAGAATTATAAATTTAAGACGTTGACTATTAAACAAGGAACTGCTTGTGCTTCCGGATTTATCAAGTGCACCGAGCTTCCAGATTTGTCTAGTACACAGGTGCAATAGACAATGTTTCCAAACCATTTGTGAATTATTATCACTTTTCCCTCCCTCCGGGCCTCCGATGGTTGTAAATTGCCATCAGCTTGGTGGAATCAAAATATCATTAATTGGTCATTCTTACAACTAAAACAGATTTGCAGGTTTCTGTCTATTAGCAACTCTCTCGGGAAAAGAATCACTTCTCATTGAATGATGGCAAAAAGATAGAACAAGAGTTGTACATGACATAAACAAGAAAAACATGACTAGTACCAATCACCACTTAAGTATGACCTACATTACAGGTGAAGCCGAGAGCATAATGAGTCGGTTAATATGGCAGGTAACAATCCTGGTCTAGTTCCATCTAACACTCGCAACCAGATGACTGCTGTTGGGTTGCACGTCCTGCCACATCGATTGTATCCGGTAGATATCTGCATGTTTGATATTGAAAAAATTACATCAATATAATAACAAATTAGTTGAAGCTAACTTCAGTAACAGTTGAACTGCTACAGTTCAAAACCCAGATCAACAATGTAAATGCTATGGAAAATTTCATGTCTTCCCTATGCAGTTATGTAAAACGCTGATTACTTTAGGTGTCAATATTTCACTTGGAGAAGATAGTCTTATAATTATGGTTAATGAAGGACAATGCAGATGATAGCAGTGATACTTACATATCTTCCTCTGGTTCATTCTTTAGGGCATTTTTGGCAATACACTGAAAAGCAGCTTCCACATTGAACCCTTCTTTAGCTGACGTCTCAAAATAGGGAATGTTTCCCTTTGAAGCACACCATGCCTTCACTTTCTTTTCAGAGACCTGAAATCACAGAAATGGAAAGAAGCATTTTAAAACACGTATAGTATCCTAGTGTTAATCAGTCAATTTTATCTTTACCGGACTAGCATTTTCTCAAAAGAATGCAATAGAGTTAAACGTATCTATATTGTTTGCTTGGTGTTTAGATAGACACATCTATGATATTTCACTATTGTGCTGGACTTGGATTCATACATTGAAGGTAAAGGAGAGAATGACTTACCACACGGCTGTTGCCACCATCAATATCAATCTTGTTACCCAAAACTATGAAAGGGAAGTTCTCAGGGTCTGATGGACTAGCCTGAAAATGAGATAACCGCGCAGATATAACATAACAAAACTTTCATTACTCTTTATCTTGTTGCAAATCACACAGTGAAGAGGGTCAACATCATTTACCTGAACCAGAAATTCCTCACGCCAATTATTCAAATTATCAAATGATTTCATAACATTAACATCATAGACAAGGACACAACAATCAGCTCCACGATAGAAAGCCACACCAAGGCTCTGAAACCTTTCCTGTCCTGCTGTGTCCCATATCTAAATAATAAAACATAGCAAATGAACTTATAGAAACTACTACAATATACACAACCAATAATCTAAGGAAAAGATTACGTGAGCTCTATAAAACTTTATTAGAAATAAAAGCATATTAGAATGAAATCGCCCGTCATTGCTTTTGCTGAACACCCATGACCTGACCTCTCCCAGTGCCCAAAAAAAATCAAAAAAGACAAAATTATGAAGAACATATTAGCTCACTATTTCAGCTGTTATCCCTTTTATTTCTAAGACAATGATGAGGCTGTATTAATTTTTACTAGTGTACTTTTCCAGCTTGTCCTTAATTGTAAAGTAAAATATCGAATCATAAAAATGTTCCAAGAGCAAGAACATTTTTCTGTTAACTGATAGAATGATAGAACAATCTCCAGGATCCAAAAGTTATCTAATATAGCCACTATCACCTCCACGCCTGACAATGTATATTACCTAATTCAGAACTGCAATAGGGGACAACAATAATAAAAGTAACAACAATAGATCCAATAAGTTACCATAAAGTCAGAAACAGTTGCTAGCCAAGTTTGATATAATATCTAGTTGAAGCATTTGCACTTTGCTATCCTCTATTGTAACTTTGTAAGAAATGTAATGGCATTCTAGGTACATTGTCTTAACTATTCTCTTGTACATTTCATTGATCAATAAAAATGTTTTGAGCATGGTATAGCCATGGTTGCTCAAAAAGAATACCAATTCAGAACTACATTCATCATAAGTTGGATAAGCATGGGGAAAATAGGATATTCAACATGAGCGCATCATTTACTACAGTACAGAAAAATATGAAGTGAAATTGTTGCATCAAAATCCAACCTAGGAAATATTAATATAGGGAAATTTATCAAATCAGGCCTCTTAAATATCTGATTTCTGAACAAAAAAAAATGTGCATTTGAGTTGTTTCCATCCTATGATGGCTATTAAGGGGTTTCTCATACCTTAGTCTTGCATACAGTTGAGATTTTGACTTTGCAAAGTAGCTTGCATGATGAAAAATGTCCCACAAGATGATTACCAAGACATAGAATCACAATAAAAATTAGATATTCGAGTGTCTTCTAACCTAAGATGGCCATTTTGAAAATCTTTCATGCCTTAATTCTGCATAAACTTGAGATGTTTGACCCCATGAACTGATATTAATTGTTGTCATTTTTCACCATGCAAGTTGGTTCTCAAATCAACTTCTAGGTTTAGAAACCCATGTTCGAGAACAATAAGATCTAGGGAAACCCACAGTGACATCTTAGACTGGAAGGAACTAATATATCTATTTTTTTATTTTAAAAATCATGTCACAGACTGATATGTATATCAGCTTGCATTTGAGTTTTGGAGGGAAGTTTAAAAACCAAAAAATTTAAGACAAGGGGCTTGATTTACTTAACTAAAAACCAACAATGGAGCATGATTTGATCAAAAGCACATAAGAGGGGTGTGATTTGGTAAAAATAAATTAATAAATAGTGTAGAGTTTATCAGTAATCCTCATGATAAGCTTCCCTATAGATTTTAATTCCATAAAATAGCAGAAATTTCAGAAGTCCAAATAGTTAGAACTTATGGCTTGTTAATATAACCACTGTTTGCAATTAGTGGACATCAGTGACGTGGACCATTCTAATTATGAGTAGAATAAAAGGCAATCAGAAATTTTTTTTTGTGTTTGCACATTCAACAAGTTGAGTAAATAATATTATGAATAGAGATGTAAGTTTCAAGACAATAACCATATTAACTTGGAAGATCTAGATGTTAGAATAAACAATAGCATCAACATACGAGAAAACCCACGCAAAAACAACGAAAGGCATATTTTAGGAACTAAATGCTAACTTTCTCTTTTTTACACGGACATGTCTGCAGTAGATTGCCAAAAGAAAGCACAAAACCAATAAATAATAATAATAACACAACAAACATAAATGTTATATCAGTGAACTAGTATCATTCATAGGAAAAAAATTAATCAAAGAGATGTAGGACAAGAAAGCTAACAAAAAACCACATTGTGAAGTTCTTTACCTGCAAGGTGAACAATCTATCATCGATCTGGACTTCCTTAGTCAAAAAATCGGCTCCAATGGTGGCTTTATACTGATTGCTGAACTTCTTGTTTACATATCTAATGATTACCATCCAGTTCCAAATTACGCATCACAAATACGATAATTCCACCAAAAAAAAAAACAAACCTTTTAACCAAAATTAAGATAAAAAGAGGGCGAAAGCAAAAAGGGAAAAAGCAATTTGAGCGTACTGATTCATCAGCGATGTCTTTCCAACCCTAACAACGAAGACAATTTACGCATAAGAAAACATTCTAAGTTATCGCATACAAAAAACATTTTTCCGAGTAAAGGAGATGGAAATCACACCCGCTGTCGCCTAGTATGATGACTTTGAGAAGCATACGCCGCCGGGACGCCATGGATTCGCAGATAGGCAGCGTCGAGAACGAGGAGAAATCCTCAAGGACCCGCGATCAGGATTTCTTCGGGAGTCTTGCGATCAAGCCGGCGAGCCCTATAATTCAGCCGGGGGAAAGCTTTTAGGCCCCTGATTTTTACAAAACTACCATTACAGGCTTCATTTTCCAAAAACTCCTAGACAAAGATCTCATTCTCCCTAAAATACCCCCATTAAATCCAATTCCCCTCCCCGCTTAATCATCCCACTCGTCCAATACAAACTTGCCTTGAGAGTGCAAGAAATTTTAAAAAGTGCATCCTTTCTGCAGGGTAAAATTATCAATTTCAATGGAACCTGTTGGTTGATTTGAGAGGATCAAAAACTTCCTAAGTAGCATCGAAACCTCGGCTGGTTTCTCCGGAGGAGGAGGCCGGCCCAATAGTCACGCTGATGTTAAACCCACCAATTGCAAGAGTTAAAGCTTTGGATAATACTTCGTGAAAAAGACGTCCTTTAGACCGTAGGTCTTAATCAATTATTTAGCCAATTGGGAGACCAGAAGGTAGGCCAGCTGTGACACATGTCTTCTTCCTCCTCCTATTATCCCATACTTGGAACGGTGATGGACAGGCAGCAGAAGATGATGAAGCCATGAACAGCCAGAATCAACATGCTCGCTCACTCACTAACTTCGCAGCGAGTTATGCCACCAGCAACCTATGCCAACACATGGCATTGATTGCAAATCCTTATCGACATCGGGATTCCTCCAACAAAAAACGACAAGATAATAGGAAAATGATTATAGTTTTCTCTTGTCTGCTTTATATATAGGTGTAGTTGGAGGACAGCGGAGTGTTTCAAAGCTAGCTCAGCCCTTAGATATTTAATTGTTGTATTTTATGGTCTACGTATTCATCGATTATTAACGTGTTAACCCATCTATAACTCAAATTTGTTTATTTAATCGTAAAAATTAATATGAAGAATTGAATGGAGAACTCTCAGAGATCCAAGGAATTGAGTTTTTGTCATAGTCTATTTGGTAACCTCCATATGTATTGAGCCTTGAGCGCCGATCTAGCTCCGGAGGTTAGTCCTTTAGCCTAGAGAGTGATATGCCGACTTAGAATTTTCTAAAGGGGATTAAATGCCAATCTGTCTTTAAGAGATCTGACCTTTAGTCAGAGAACTTCGATCGCATGTGTGGCATGCTAGCTTGGTGTGAAACCAAGTATGTATATGACCACTTAGGTACGGCCCCGATCATGATATTATCTAATAGGTCACACAAACTGTCCAACTTGTTGAAGGATTAAGCACGGTTCGCAGGAGTAAGATGACACATCCTCATACATGATATGTCATGTGAAGAATTATTTATTTATTTTCTTTCGCAAGGCATCCAAATTTTAGAGCGGTAGGTGGACGTCCCGATTCCACATAACAGCCCTCTAATAAATTCGGAAAGTATGAATGCATCCTGATATGGCGCCTGTTGCTTCAAGTGACAAAAGATTATTTGTTTGTGTTCAGTATCTCTGTCAATTCTTTCATAAATTAATACAAATAAGGTAAATTATGAATAATTACTATAAATTATGAATAATTACTATAAATTAGTGTAGATGATCAAAATATGAAAGAAAACATATTCAGATATATCGAATTTCAACTCAAGATCTTATATAGTAACATTTTATATCTCAGTCATCATATCATCCGAAGAGATATGCGGTAAAAGATGATTCGTTCGTCTCCAGCACTCCCGCCAATTTGTTCCTATGCCAACAAGTAAGAGGTAAATCACGGATGGTTACTAGTCATTAGCATATATAACAATATATAAAATAAGACATGTTCAAACACGCCAAATTTTAATTCTAAAACATCATAAAATAATAATTCATATCTTAATGATCGCATTACCTCCCAAAAAAAAAAAACAAAAAAAAACAAAAAAAAAAAATCCCAAGAGACATGCTTCAAACTCTGCGGCCGTTTGTCATGTGATGATTTAGCAATCCATATCGAAGCATCAATTTTAGAAACATCATTTTCTTATTTACTGAACGTGGCATGGATGGGACGCCATCCAACATGTGGCAATGACTCGGTGAGCTCAGTTAAAAATCCTTTAAAAAAAAAAAACTTTAACTGATATATTGGATAATGTTGCTTAATCCTAAATGAAAGATGTAGTTGATTGATGATAGATTTAACAAGAATTAGATGAAAAAATAATAGCTTACAAAATTCTCACTCGGTTAAACACATGGAATAGTTTTAATTATAAGCTAACCGTTTAAATATATTTATTAAAATATATTTACCTAGTGTATTAATTTAATAATTGCAAGATCGAAAGATTTTTTTTTTTCTGGAAAATTACGGAATCACGTTGATGAAGTTTAGGAATAATAGCGTATCCAAGTTTTTAAATAATTAAATCATGTATCTTACACTCATTTTATGCCTCCGTGTTTACCTCACTCGATTGCTAGAGTTTGGTGATCAATTTATGAATTTACTATGCTGATGAACAATATTTTAAATCTATTAAAATTTGGTTTCATGTCATTCTGAATTATATATCTAAATTCATCAGCCGATTTTAGTTAATTTCAATCAAAATCGATTGATACATCTAAAGAGCTCGAAATGATATGAAATTAGATCTTATATGTTTGTCCAATTATCTTGACTATATTCATACTCTTAAACATTAATTTGACACATTATATTGAGTGCATTGATTTTTTAAACATAAATTAGAGTTTTTGAACACATTTATGTTAAAAAAATGTTGCTCTCAATATGGTGTATGGAAATGACATTTGAAGGTGTGGATATAATAAATAAAACTATACGAACACAAAAGAGGGTTTAATGTCATTATGAATTTTTTAGGTCCATCCATTGATTTTGATTATTTTTAACCAAAACCTGCCAATGGATCTAGAAAGCTCATAATGACATTGAACCAGATTCTATCTATTCATTTACTTCTTCTGATTATATATATGCCCTTAAATATTGATTTAATCCACTCTTTAAAGCAATGATTTTTTAAATATGAATTAGATTTTTCAAACATATTCATGTTCAAAAAATCATTGTTCTCAATATAGTATGTCAAATTGATATTTGAGGACATGAATATAATCTCGAGAACTAGACAAACACATAGGATCAGATTTTATATCATTCTGAGTTTTCTAGGTTTATCAATCGATTTTGACCAATTTCGGCCAAAATTGGCTGATAAATCTAGATAGCTCGGAATAATATGAAATCAAGTCTTATGTGTTTGTCTAATTCTTTTATTATATTCACGCTCTCGAACATCAATTTGACACACTATATTAAGAACAACATTTTTTTAAAATGACATTTGAGGAAGTGAATATAATTAGGAGAATTAGACGAACACATAAGACTTAGTTTTATGTCAACATGTTCTATATGTTCCTTTAGTTCTCCTGATTATATCTGTGCACTCAAATATCAATTTGACCCACTATATTGAGAGCAGTGATTTTTCAAACATGAATTAGATTTTTCAAACATATTTGTGTTTTAACAATCACTGCTCTCAATATAATGTGTCAAATTGATATTCGTGGGCATGTATATAATCAGAAGAACTAGATGGCATACATAAAACTTGGTTTCGTATCATTCTGAATTATCTAGATCCATCAGTCAATTTGGACAAGTTTCGGCCAAAATCGATTATAGATCTAGAGAACTCTAAATGATATAGAACCAAGTACTATGTGTTCGTTTAGTTTACTAATTATATCTGTAAGTACCCCGAGTATTTTGATGTGGTCAACAAAGTTCAATTAGATCCTATTGTATTTATTCCTTGTGTCTAAGTGTGCAGGAGCTTAGGAACACAAGAAGTCGAGTGGAAGATGCAACTAGCGAGAAGAATGGTAAAAGAAGGGAGTCGACGGACTTGGTACATCCGAATGATGAGATGCTACGGAAGAGTACGCCAACCTACGAGAATGACACGCGTGATGGTCCGAGGGACGAGAAGACAGGAAGGAAGGTTGCTCGAGGAGAAAGTCAGAAAATGGGTTCGGGTGAGCAATTGAGAAGTGTGGGTGACCCAAATCACCCAAGCAAGTAAAGCAGTGGAAGAACCAATGGAGAAGTGTGGAGCTCGATTGCAGCCGTTGAAGGCGCCTTCAATGGTATTGAAGGTGCCCTCGTGCCTTTCTGGTGGAAGTCGCCTTCAACCCTTGAAAGCGCCTTAGACTAGGCAAACAATAGCTGTTAGCCGAAGATAAGACTTTATTTTTGGTGATAAGCTTTGCCACACTGGAGGCACCTTCCACCTTACTGAAGGCGTCTTCCAGCCTCAGATAAGATTTTTCAAAGACTATAAAAAGATCCTTAGATCTAGGAAAAGAACAATAACTAGAACAACAACTTCTGTATTAATTTTTCTAGTCATTTCTAAGCTATTAACGTGTCTAAAAGGCTTCTCCGCCTTCAACGAAAAGTTTCTTAGTGAGCTTTTCAACGCATTGGATTAAGAAACACCTAGGTTGTAACCAAGTAAAACTCCAACCTTTTACCTTATCCTTTAAGTTATTTTCGTTAATGTTTATTGTTTATATATTTACTTAATTTAATTGTGCATCTTTGCTAAGCAAAAAAAAGAGATTCATTTTAACTTTGATTGTAGGCAATTCACCCCCTCTTGTCGACCCTGCTGCACCAACAATTGATATCAGAGCCCAACCGCTTCAGAAAAACTAACCACAGGCTAAAGTACAAAGACGATGGCCGAAATTAGCATCCACCCACCAATGTTTGAGGGGAGTTCGCGTTTTGGAAGTGACGAATAGAGGTATTCTTTAAGATAGATTTTAATATTTTATTAATAATGAAATATGATTTTGAAGCACTAAAGAACAAGAACGAAGAAGAACTTGAAGAACATCTCTGGACCAAAAAAGCAGTGCGATGAGTTTATGGTAAATAGTAAGGCTGATAAAATTGGCAACTACAAGAGTACAAAAGAACTTTGGGAAAAGTTCTTAAAACTCTATGAAGAAACAAAATAAGTCAAATCTAACTCCTCGATAGACACCGAGTCGTTGTTCGAAGAACCTGACACCGAGGAAATTGCTGGAACAACATTTTATAGTTGAATACCTACCTGAAGACAAAGGAAGATCATCCGAGATAAGAATCGATGAAGGGAATGCGTCTTCGAATGGAAGAAAGCAGCGATGAAGGGGAGTATCAGACAACAAAATCGTAACGATAAGTAAGGTATGTTCCCGACCTCCTGAGGAATTATTTAAATTTATTAAAATACTTTCTAAAAATACGGTGGATTTAGAAAAAAAAGAATGTAAAGTTAAAATTGACTTTAACAAATATATGTGGTCCGGAAGACTTTGATAAATTGAAATTTGAAAATGATAAATTAAAAGATAAAATAGAATGGCTAGAAAAGGACAATTTATGATCAAATTATTTGCATGCTCTAAAAAAAATTACAAATATCATCGAAAGCTTAATTGATATTTTAGATACCATAAGAGCTAAATTATAAAAGTGGAAAGACAATTAATTCCCAAAAATATTTGGTTAACAGACAATTTATTTTGGGTTAATCTTATTTAGATAATTAAATAAATTTTTGTTTGTATGCCTAAAGTATCTCTATCTTATTAGACAAAGTAATAATTTAATTTACATTTATTATTGTCAATAAAATCAATCAATTTTGTTAACTTTCTAGTCAAATTTTTTACTCAAAATTTTATCTGTATAAAATGGAAATATTATCTACAACCATAAAAAATTCTTTAATTTTTTTTTTTATATTGAGTTTGTTTTTTTTTTTAAACGATACTTTAAAAATATTTTGCAAACTTATTTTTAGAAACTTTTATTTTTCTCTAATAAAAAATGGTATTTTATATAATAAAATTCTTTGATATTTTTTGAATTTTATTTTAATTATTTTTTTTTTAAAATATTTTTTTAATATAAAAAATTTAGAAAAATAGAAACTCTAGAACTTTAAAATTTTCTAGTATTTAACAATGTGTTTTTTATATCCAAAAAATTTTCAGAGTTGAAAAATATTTTTAAGATTGATTTTTACAAGATTGATTGTTCTAATGAAATAAATCAATTATGTTCGTTAAACTAATATTTTTCTATGAAAACCTTTCTACTGATAAAACTTATTCTATTTAAGTTTGACAAAAAAAAAATAGGATTTTTTGAAAAAGATAACGGATTTCTAAATTATTTTTGTTGAAACAGAAGATTAATTAGTAAAGATAGAATATTTTTAAAAATTATATCTAAAACATATTAACTTATTGATAATTCTTGTTAAGTACCCCTAGAATTTTTTTCAAAGTTTTTTAACTGTTTATTGTATTTTTTTCTATTTTTTTATGTGACCAAATGGAGAAAAATAGATACAAATTAAGGAGAATTTTTTGGATTTAGAATTTTTTTACTTATTTACGAGCAATTTGTTATCTACTTTAGTTATGTTATTGCATTTTTAACTTAGGTTGATGCACATCAAAAGGGGAAGATTGTAAATATTCTGGGGTAGTTTTGATGTGGTCAACAAATTTCAGTTAGGTCTTGTTGTGTTTAATTCTTGTGTCTAAGTGCAGGAGCTTAGGAACATAAGAAGTCGAACGGAAGATGTAGCTAGCGAGAAGTATGGCACAGGAAGAGAGTCGACGGGCTCGGTGCATCTGAAGGACGAGATGCTGCGGAAGAGTACACCGGTGGACGAGAAGGATGCGCGCGGTGGCCCGAGAGATGAGAAGTCGAGGAGGAAGGCTGATGAAGGAGAAGGTCAGAAAATGAGTTCGGATGAGCCCTATTCCGGATGACTGAAATCACCCAAGCGAGCGGATAAGTGAAAGAGCTAATAGAGAAGTGTGGAGCTCGGTAGCATCTACTGAAGGCGCTCTCGCGCCTTTCTAGTGGAAGGCACCTTCGCGCCTTTATGGAAGACGCTTTCAACCCCTTGAAGGCGCTTTATACTGGATAAATAGTAGTCGTTAGCCGTGTTGGGACCGAAAGTAGCTAGAGGGGGGTGAATAGCTCGTCGCGTGCCCGGTGTTCGGCGTTGCTTGTTTCTTCGAAGATGTGCAACGGAAAATACAGAAACAAATCACACAACGCTAACACGGTTGGTTTACTTGGTATCCACCTCACAAGAGGTGACTAGTCCAAGGATCCACACCAACACACACACCCTCCACTAATGAAACTCTCCTTTATGGTAACTACCAAGGGCGGAGAAGCCCTACAAGACTCAATACAAGAAGAAGGAAGGGTAGTAAAGAAATACAAGCTTACAAGCTTACAATGAGTGCACAAACCCTAACCCTAGTTTCTTCTTCTTGCTTTGATCCGCCTCTTGACTTGGAAGAGCCTCCAAGAACCTTCAAGAACTGGCGATCTCGAGCTTAAGAAGAGTTGTGGAGGAGCTGGTGAAAATCTGAAATGAATCTGTGAAGAGATGCCGAAGACAACGCTCGCCTGCGGCCCAAATACGACTCAACGGTCGGATCCCAATCGATTCGATTATTCCCAATCGATCGGGGAGGCTTTGGATCGATCCACAGATCGATCCAGAGCGCCTCTGTGCTCTGGAAAAACGCCTGGATCGATCCACGGATCGATCCAGCGCTTATCGTGCGAAGCAGCAGCGTCCCAATCGATCCACTGATCGATTGAGACCTCTGGATCGATCCACTGATCGATCCAGAGGCTTTCTGTTCGCTGGGAAAGGTCTGGATCGATCCAGAGCCTGGATCAATCCACTGATCGATCCAGCACTTGGTTTTTGCCCAAAACCAAGTCCCAAACCTCCCAAACCAACATCCGGTCAACCTTAACCTGTTGGTACGTCATGCCTAGCATCTAGTCACTCCCTTGACCTGCTAGAACTCCCTCACCAAGTGTCCGGTCAATCCCTTTGACCCACTTGGGCTTTTCTTTCATGCCAAGTATCCGGTCACTCTCTTGACCTACTTGGACTTTCACCTAGCTTCACTCACTAGGGTTTTCAATCTGCCTAGCTTCACTCACTAGGTCTTTCACACTGCCTAGCTTCACTTACTAGGTCTTTCACCTGGCTTCACTCACCAGGATTTTCATCTGCCTATCTTCACTCACTAGGACTTTCACCTGGCTTCACTCACCAGGATTTCCATCTGCCTAGCTTCACTCACTAGGACTTTCACCTGGCTTCACTCACCAGGGTTTCCTTCCAGTCAGGTATACCTACTTGACTCTTCTTCATTCACACTGATCAGTCCCTGATCAGAATTTCCCCATATGAACAACTGCACCTGCATTGTCCATGTGTCTACATGTATTGTCAAACATCGAAACTATGACCAAGACTCAAACTTGGTCAAACCAGTCAACCTTGACCTAAGGGATATTGCACCAACAATCTCCCCCTTTTTGATGTTTGACAATACCTTTAAGTTTGGACCATTCTGAGTTAAGCTAATCTCATAGCCTTAACTCCATTCATGCCAAAGTATGAATGTTAGTTCCCTTCATTCTCCCCCTATGACCTCCCCCATAGGTAATGAAGGCCTAACTTAAACCACACATTCTCCCCCTATTGGCACACATCAACCCATCTTTGAGCACACATCAACCCGTGCCTCAATTTTGGGCACACTTCAACAAATGCCCCATTGTTGAAAAACTCTCCCCCTGAAGAGTTGCTCATCGTTGTTCACAACTTCACTCGTTGTGACCAACACGATAATGAATGACTCATTCCCTTCATTTTCAAATAATGCTCGCTCTGGAGCATTAACATGGTCTAATGACTCAAATGAAGGTCTCATACCCTTCATTTATCCTTAACCCTACATTTTTCCTCAATGTAGGCAAATGCCCATCCTTGAGCATTATCCACTTAACGGAAGGTTAACCACTTTCCAAGGTTCATGAAAAATAATTTTCATGCCTTTAAAGAGTCCCTCCCCCTAAAAACATGGTGGTAACTTCTGTCATTGCACCAACAATGACTTGGAATCCCTACTCCTTTAGGAAACCCAAATTTAGAAGCTTTGAGGTTCAAATATTCAAAATTTGAAACAAACCTCACCCTAGAACTTCAATATAGTCTTCCTTAACCAATATATCCTTGTTTTCAACACGAAAACACCCTTTTTATGTATACAAATGTATTTTGAGGGGTTAGAAATGGTTACCTAGACTAAAATAGGTTAAAAATGCTGAAAATAAGCTTTCCCAGCCAAAATCAGCATCTTCAATCGATTGGAGTTGGGTTTCAATCGATTGAACCCTGCTGAATCGATCCACTGATCGATTCAGTCTTCTTGGATCGATTGGCTGATCGATCCAGCGAGCTTCTGCTCGTGAGAAATGCCTTCTCAATCGATCGGCTGATCGATTGAGGCACTCCAATCGATCCACTGATCGATTGGAGGTCTGAAATTGCTGAAATTCAATTTCAGCCAATTTCAGAAACCCCTAGAAAATTCTACAAAATTCCAAAAATCGTAAAAATTTGTGTAGACATTATTTAAGGTATAATTTATCATGGAAAAATAGTTTTCTATGAAAATACATCATATTTTCAAAGATTTACACAAACTTGAGAACTTGCAAAAACTTTAGTGTTTTCTTCAAGTTTGTGTCTAACTATTCAATGGTTATTACTATCAAAAGATAGCCTTCACCAAGGTTTTCCAAAATTATTTTAAAACATTTTCAAAACCAATATCCCACCATGTTCCTTGGGCTTAATGCACATGACTTGTACATTAGCTTTCCCAATGATGGGAAAACACATAACTATGTGTTTTGATGAACCTAAAACTCAAAAAAATGCACTAAATCAACATCTGGAGTTTTGTTCATCTTCCTAACATCTCACTTGTACCTAATGTGCACTAAAACACATACAAGTCACCTTATAGTCCTTGTGAGATGTGAGATTTTGGTTTTGCCCTATTCTAAGGATCATGCATATATATCTATGCATTTTAGAGATATTAGACATCCACCTAGGATGTCACTTGTTAATAAGTATTGTTAAATGCCATTTGTCCCTAATTACAAGGAATTAAGCTTAATGCATGAATATGTTATGGCATACATCAAAAGGAAATAATTTTTCAAACGAAAATATCCTATAACTACATGATGTATGAATGTCATGACATGGTATTTTTGGATTTTTTATAATAAAACATGAATGCAAAAATAGACATGATGTCATGACATATGATGGGCAAACAATCATGGCAAGGTTTAGCATAAATAAAATATACCTAGATTGCCTATCTAAGTATCCTTAATCACTTAGCTATCTCCACTTGTTTTTAACTTAAAACGTTAAACCTAGATTGCCCTAAATGCCTAAACCTAAATTGTCATTTCTATTTCTCTTGATTTGTTTATGCCACTTAAAAATTAAGCATATCCTCAAATGTTGGCATATTCCATTTTTCCTCGAGAGTAAGCACATAAATCAAGGCCCGGAGTGCCTTAAATTCTTAAGAGAATACCAAAATCCCAACTTGGTATTTCTCTAGATTTTCCCAATTTATGCCATTAAAGATAAAATCAATTTTTCCACCTTTAGGCATATTTTACTCTTTCAAAGAGTAAATAATAATTCCATTTCATTTTCAAAGGTTAACAATGTTGGTTGCTACTCGGAAAACCTAGAGGTTCCACTGTACAAAAATTTTGTACAAAGGTCTGAACCTTTTCCTAGCTACCATGTGTTCTTTTAAATTAAATTTTGGATCGCCTGCGGAACTTAACACGTTTGATCCAAAACTTAATCTATTTGTTCTTTAAGGTTTAGACTTGGATCTCCTGCGGAACTTAACACGTTTGATCCAAATCACCTAAGTTATTAATTCCATTAAATATTAATTTCCATAATTGGTTCCCAGCACTGACGTGGCGAGGCACATGACCTTCTTGGATATGGGAACAACCACCACCGACTAGACAAAACCTTTTATGGAAAGCTAATATTTAATTTCCTAAAATAACTTTAGGTCAACCAAAAAGAACAATCAAATCACAAAGAAAAGAAAAATAAAAGAACACAACTTCGAAAAACATATTCGAAATACTAGAATCGTAAGCCTCTTGTATTTGGTATTATTTCCATAAATAACTAGCATGATGCGGAAAGGAAAAATTACTAGTTATACCTTCTAAAAAGACCTCTTGATCTTCTACCGTATTCCTCTTCTAACCTCGGACGTTGTGTGTGTTGATACAGTCTGACCTGGCTGTTGTTTTGATGTTGACACTGATTTAAGTTTGTATCAGATAGTGTTTAAACTCAGAATGACTACTGATCGAGGTTGATCAGTTGGGAGGGAAAGTCCTGGTGAGTGAAGCCAGGCAAGGGGAATCCAGATGGGTCAAGACATCTGGTGAAAAGTCCAAGCAGGGAGCTTGGCACGGGAAAAGTCCAAGTATGGTGACTTGGCACGGAATGGTCAGAGAGGGCTCGGTAGCTCGTTCTCTGGACCGGACGAAGTCGGAGAGGGCTCGGTAGCTCGTTCTCCGGACTAGGTCAGAGAGGGCTCGGTAGCTCGTTCTCTGGACCGGACGAAGTCGGAGAGGGCTCGGTAGCTCGTTCTCCGGATTAAGTCGAAAGAGGACTTTCATGGCACATTGGATCGGTCGTTAGACCGATCCGAAGAAATCGATGGATCGGTCGACGATCGATCCGGAAACAAGTTCCACGGATCGGTCGATGACCGATCGATGACACTCGAGAGCACCGAGTGAAATCGATCGGTCCGCATCGATCGAGCACATCGAGGTGCAATCGATCGGCCGAGAGACCGATCGGAGAAGAGCAGAAGAAGAAGAGGTGGATCGGTGCGTGGACCGATCCACTCATCTGATCGGTCTACCGACCGATCGAGAACACCGATCAGAGAGTGCACCTGATTGGTCGTGAGACCGATCAGGGAGAGACGCAAAGAAAGAAAGAGGTGGATCGGTCCGTGGACCGATCCACACTCAATCTGATCGGTCACTCGACCGATCGATGAATCTCGCATCGATCGTTTCTGATCGGTTCAGCGATGATCGGTCCGTGACCGATCCACACACTCGATTTGTTCGTTGTATCAACGATTCCTTCACCGCTTTTGATATATCTCATTCATTTATGTGATGTAATCCTCTGTGCTGTTAGCTTTTGAGTTTGCAGGTTAACAGGTATCATTCCAAGCCTAATTTCAAATTAAGTTCGTAAGAGGAATGCGACAAATGGTCTTTCTGTTGGTTTCAGCGGCGCATGGTGCATTTCAGGCATCAACGGATACTGCTGTGATCTGGCTGCGATCTGCTTGACTCCTGGGGATTGGTTCGAGCTCAGAAGACGCCAGTGTTGACTGTGATATCATTGGTGTGAGTTCAGAGAATCAGAGAAGGAGGAAAAGGGATTGGCTGCAGCGCTGATTTGCGCAGTTTGGACCAGATTTGCAGCGCTGATTTGCGCAGTTTGGACCAGATTTGTGACAGCAGAGATCAGGTTTTGAGAAGCAGTAAAAACAGCGAGAGGGGAACAAGAACAGAACACGAAAGAAAGCTTGAAAGAAAAGTGTGTGCTGTTGTGCGAAGTTCTTGAGCTCTCGGGTGAACTGCGATCTCGGTTTTCTGCTACTAATTCTCGCGTGGTTGTAAGCATTTCCATTCTCCTTTGCCACCGAGTTTCTGTAAGTCTCGTGCTTTAAATTAGATATTTCTTGAGACTTTGTGGGAAGGTTACTCCACCTAGAAGGAGGATCTTTAGCCGGAATTCTTCCGGGGTGCGATCTACCGAAGATCAAGGAGTCGTCCACCTTACGGACACGCCGAGGAGTAGGGGCAAGTTATCCCCGAACCTCGTAAATCTGTGTATCAGTGTTTGTGTGTTTGTTCTTGTTTCGTTTTAGTTTGTTTATTCCGCTGCGCTAACTAGTGTCTGTGTAGAACTCTTTGCTTAAGTTTTTAAAGAGGCTATTCACCCCCCTCTAGCCATCTAAGATCCCAACAAGTGGTATCAGAGCCTGGTGCTCTTCATTTCGGCTTAACAACCCAAAGAGCAAACAAGGATGGCTATGAAAGAAGGCTTCAGCACAAATTGACCACCCTACTTCGAAGGAGCAGATTTTCAATATTGGAAGGGCCGCATGGAGTATTACCTCAAGACCGACATTGCCATGTGGTTTTCCGTCAAGGAGGGTTTTACACCACCAAAAGATGAAGAAGGTAAGGAACTTGATTCGTCTAGGTGGTCTACCGAACAACTACGCAAAGCACAAGCCGATGCCAAGGCCATGGTCACCTTGCAATGTGGAATCGCCAAGGACCAACTCGTCAAGGTAGGTCCATTCTCGAGTGCAAGAGACCTATGGAACAAACTCATCGAGCTCCAAGAGGGAACTCGAGATTCTCGGATTGCCAAGAGGGACCTATTCTTGAATCAACTCCAAAATCTAACTATGAAGGACAATGAAACGGTAAGTGAGCTTCACGGGAGATTCAAGGAGATCATCAACGGTCTACACTCGGTGGACGAACGAGTGGAGAATCGCGATCTCGTAAGGTATGCTCTAAAAGCTTTTCCTAGGAATGCCTTGTGGTCATCTATGGTAGATGCCTACAAGGTATCCAAGGATCTTTCCATTGTAAAATTAGATGAATTTTTCTGTGAGATGGAACTTCATGAGCTTGCTAACAAAGGTCAAAAAGAGAAGGGTATTGCTTTGTTTGCAGGACCAAAGAGCAAGGATGGAAGAAGGAAGAAGGAAAAGAAGAAAGAAAAGGAGATTTCCTCATCCACCTCTTCCTCAGAATCCGATGATGAAAGTGGATCATCATCAAGTGAGATGGCGAATTTCGTAAGAAGAATCATGAGAAGGAGCAGGAGATACAAAGGAAAAGGTAAACCTAGTGAACAAAATATTGACAAAACTAATGTTACGTGTTATGAGTGCAGCAAAAAGGGACACTATCGAAGTGAGTGTCCAAAACTTAAGAAGAAGGAGGAACGAGCCAAAAAGAAGGAGGAAAGAGCCAAGAAGAAGAAGGCTCTCAAGGCCACTTGGGATGAGTCCTCATCAAGCTCATCGGAGGAAGAAGAGAAGATGGAAAAGAGCACACGACAATTAGCACTTATGGCAAGGGAAGTTTCGGACTCCAGAAGTGAGGGAGATTCGAGCGACGCTTCAACCGCGGCTTCATCATCGTCGGATGATGAAGAGGTAACCTCTTCTCATATAGAAAAGTGTTATAAGACTATCACTCATTTATCTACATTGCTTAAAAAGTCAAAAACAGAAAATAAATTGTTAAAAGAAGAAGTAAAAACCTTAAGGACCCTTAGGGAAGATGAGGTCGATGACCTACATCTAGAAGTCCTTGAGGATGAGAACAAGGCGTTAAAGGGTGAGGTTGAGAAACTCAAGAAAATGCTTGAGAAATTCTCAACTAGCTCTAAGACTCTAGACATGATTCTAAATGCCCAAAGGGCAGTCTACAACAAGGTCGGGCTAGGGTATCAACCCAAGGAGTCGAGTTTCATTTCTCTAATGTCTAGAACTCAACATAGTAGATCACATGTTTCTAGGGCTCATGGAACTAGGAAAGGTATGACCAAGGCATGGGTTCCTAGGTCTTTCATTGTAGAAGCATTAGGTCCCAAGATTTGGGTACCTAAAACCTCTATCTTCCGTGTCTTGTAGGCATTGGTCGAGGGGGAGCATCTATCAACTTGGTTTGTTGATAGTGGATGCTCCAAGCACATGACCGGGAACAAATCACTGTTTACAACCATTCAAAACAAAAGTAGAGGTAATGTGTCTTTTGGTAATAATGGTAGTCTTAAGGTTGTAGGAGTTGGAGACATTCATATATCCGAATGTCTCCATATCAAGAATATCCTTCTAGTCAAGGGGATGACTTTTAATCTCCTAAGTGTCAGTCAATTGTGTGATACGGGTTACACAATTGAATTTCATTCAAGTCAATGTTTGGTTAAACACATTGACACACTTGACACGGTACTAGTAGGCACAAGGGTTGATAATATTCATCAAGTATCGTTTAAAAGTGCTACTAATGCTTTGATTAAGTGTTTCATGTCAAAAGAAGAAGAGTCTTGGCTTTGGCATAGAAGGTTGGCACATGTAAACATGAAGAACATTCGGAAGTTGGCCAACAAAGGACTTGTACGAGGCTTACCAAGCATCAAGTACCAAAAGACCAAACTATGTGATGCATGTCAAAAGGGTAAGCAAACAAAAGGTGTTCATAAAGGTAAAAGCACTGTAAGTACATCTACTGCTTTAGATTTATTGCACATGGACCTATTTGATTGCAGTAGTGTAATATCATTGAATGGAAGTAGATATTGCTTGGTAATCGTTGATGATTTTACTAGATACACATGGACCTTCTTTTTGAAACAAAAGGACCAAACTATAGATATTTTTATTTCCTTTTGTAGAAGAACTGAAAATGAAAAATCTACAACAATTAAAACCATTAGAAGTGATCATGGTGGGGAATTTCAAAATCATAGGTTTCTAGAGTTTTGTCAAGAAAAGGGATATAGGCATGAGTTCTCTACTCCAAGGACCCCACAGCAAAATGGGGTTGTGGAGAGAAAGAACCGAGTACTACAAGAGGCTGCACGAAGCATGCTCAATGAGTACTCACTACCGAGCTACTTATGGGCTGAAGCTGTGAATATAGCTTGCTATGTGCAAAATCGAGTTTTAATACATAGGTTTTTAGGAAAGACTCCCCATGAACTTTGGTTTGGGAAACCGCCTACAATTAAACATCTTAGGGTGTTTGGTTGTAAGGTGTTTATCTTGAACACCAAGGATCATCTTGGGAAGTTCACGGCTAAGGCTGATCAAGGGATACTGGTCGGGTACTCTCTTACCAGCAAAGCCTATCGAGTCTACAACAATAGGACTAAATTGATTGAAGAGTCCTCTGATGTAGCTTTTGAAGAGATCCCTAACTTAAATGATCAACCAAGGGATATAGGAGAAATTCAATTTGAACTTAGAAATCTAAGTTTGAATGATCAAAATGAAGAACGAGTCGAAGTTGACTCTGATGTTGATGAGCAAAGGCAACAAAGAACTCAATCTGATCCTTTGCCTGATATTGAGTCCTTGCCTGTGCCGAGTGAGACCACTCATGAGGCACCGCCAACACCAAGGCAGTCTAGGTTAGCCACTAGTCATCCCCAAGATCAAATTGTGGGAGACATCCAACAAGGGGTTAGGACTAGGTCATTCTTTAGAAATGAATCTAATGAAGTCGCATTGATTTCAGAGATTGAACCAAAAATAGTTGATGAGGCATTACACGATCCTGATTGGATCTTAGCTATGCAAGATGAGTTAGGTCAATTTGAAAGGAGCCAAGTGTGGGACTTAGTTCCTAGACCTAAGAAGACCACCATTATTGGAACTAAATGGGTCTTCAAAAACAAGTTAAATCAGAAGGGAGAAGTTGTAAGAAACAAGGCAAGACTTGTAGCCAAGGGCTATAGTCAAGTCGAAGGTCTCGATTATGATGAGACTTATGCTCCCGTGGCCCTATTAGAGTCCATTCGTTTGATGCTAGCTTTTGCTGCACATAGAGGTTTCAAACTCTATCAAATGGATGTTAAATCTGCCTTCTTAAATGGTTTTATTAAAGAAGAAGTCTATGTTGAACAACCACCGGGGTTTGTGAATACCGAAGCTCCAAACCACGTGTACAAGCTCAAGAAAGCACTTTATGGGCTTAAACAAGCACCACGAGCTTGGTACGAAAGGTTGTCAACTTACCTATTAGAAAAGGGATTTGTAAGAGGCCAAATAGACCCAACACTATTTCTACGAAGAGATGGTGAAAATATTTTTGTAGCCCAAGTATATGTCGATGACATAATTTGTGGCTCAAATAACAAGGGCTATTTGAATGAATTTATTTCTCACATGGAAAGTGAGTTTGAGATGAGTCTAGTAGGAGAGTTGACATTTTTCCTCGGACTTGAAATCAAACAAACTCGAGATGGAATTTATGTCCATCAGACAAAATACACTCAAGAGATGCTTAGAAAATTTAATATGAGTGACTCTAAGGAAGTGTCCACTCCAATGGCGACAAACACTCGCCTTGACAATGATGAGAGTGGAAAACCAATTGATCTAACGCAATATAGAAGCATGATTGGTAGTCTTCTATATCTCACAGCTAGTCGACCGGACATACTCTTTGCTGTGGGCATGTGCGCTAGATATCAAGTCTATGCCAAGGAATCTCACTTAATTGCAGTTAAGAGAATTCTGAGATATCTCAAAGGCACAATGAGAGTAGGACTGTGGTACCCTCGTACGGAGTCTTTTGATTTGATAGGCTATACCGATTTCGATTATGCTAGATGCAAATTGGATCGGAAAAGTACTAGTGGGGGCTGCCAATTTTTAGGTTCATCTTTAGTTAGTTGGTCGAGTCGGAAGCAACATTGTGTTGCTCTCTCCACGACCGAGGCCGAATATATTACCATGGGAGAGAGTGTATCACAGTTGTTGTGGATGATACACACCCTAGAGGATTATGGACTTTCTTATAAGGGTGTACAAGTGTTATGTGACAACATTAGCACGATCAACCTAACTAAAAATCCAGTCCATCATTCGAGGACCAAACACATTGAAGTGCGTCATCACTTCATAAGAGATCACGTAGCTAGGGGAGACATTGCACTCACATATGTTGAGTCAAAGTCAAATATAGCTGATATTTTCACCAAACCCCTTCCGGAGAATGAATTTAGTCATTTAAGGAGGGAGTTGGGAATGTGTTTGGCTCCTTAGGTCCTTAGGACCTCATCATGATCAATAAGGAAAAATTAAAAATGACAAGAGAAATTGGGAATGATTTTGGGCAACTTGGGAACATCTCACACAAACTATAAGGTTTAACAAAATATTTTTGTTTGCTAGAAATGGGGTGAGATGATAGGAACAACCAAATTATTCAAAATGTATCATGCATCCCTTGAATAATTAGGTTGAAGAGACATTAATTGAGTATGAGGAACACCATTACATAATTCATGTGTAATTGGTTCCTTGATCTTACTCATATATTCCAATCAAGGAATCTTGGTTGGACTTTTGCCTAGAAATTATCCAATTATAGTTGATGGTTGATTTGTTGATTGATATTTTTGATTGATACTTAACATGCCTTGATTGAAAATTAGGACAAGTTGTTTATATTTTGACAAACTTGAAACTGATCATAGCAATCCTAGGTCTTAACTAATACCTTGGTTCACTATAGGTAATAGTTTTATAAGGTTCTCTAAGATTGGAACTCTAAGATTCCAAATGTCTGAGTTTGTGGGTTTTGAAGTCTGAAACTTTCGGGCTCTAAACAAGCTCAGGCATAAGAGTTCATTTTTTGAACACAATTGTGGGTGTTGATCCTTAGGTTCTAGGTTATGAATTTGGGAGGTTCTGAATTCTTGGTTGTTGAACTTCTCAGAATTCTCGATCAACAACGGCTCAAAAATTTCAGTTACTGAAATCAGAATTTCAGGATTATCAGACACTGATCGGTCCAGAGACCGATCAGGCCGATATCTGATCGGTCTCTACGACCGATCAGTAGAGTTCATTCGATATCTGATCGGTCTGCAGACCGATCAGGGGTTCTGAAACGTATCGCTAGCTACTGATCGACCTCTGATCGGTCCGGGGACCGATCAGGAGGTTCCTGTTGGAGTGTATACTGAAAGCCTAAGCTTTGTAAACATTCATTATGAATAAAGAATCACATTTGGTCTAATTGTCTACATTTGTTTGTAGTTGTTCATTAATTTATATTGTAGATAACATAGTATGTGGTGTCACATACAGAAGATGATGTTATCAGTACCTTATAAATTATAAACAGTAGCTCACGACTAAAATGGAAAGGAACAAACCATTAGAAGATCGTAGTGTAATTAGGTATTAGTTTATCTTGACTATACAATTACACTAGTACACTCAGAGTGTATTGAGTAGGACCATTAGAGGTCGTTTCTTTTATACTGACTTTATAAAGGAACAAAGACCTCAGTTATTATGGAAGTGTGTGCTCTTAATCCTAATATAATAACAAGCACATATGTTTGATATTTATTTCTTTAATTTATCAATGGGTGAGATTTAGTTCGATGAATCAATAAACTCGATAAGTTGGGAAATGGTATCACTTATAGTGTGTGTTGTTGATTATAGAAGGAAACTGTGTCCTAGAGATACTAGGTTGATAATGTCCTCAAGAGGAGCTCATAAAGATTATCATGTTAAACCCTGCAGGTGGACTTAGTCCGACATGATAATAAGGTTGAGTGGTACTACTCTTGGACTTAGATATTAATTAAATGAGTTGTCAGTAACTCACTTAATTAGTGGACATTCGATATCTTAAACACAGGGAGACTAACACACTCATAATAAGAAGGAGCCAAAAATGTAATTTGGGATTGGTGCGGTAGTTCAATGATAGTTCTCTAGTGGAATGAATTATCATTGATAAAATTAAGTTGTGTGTCAGGCGAACACGGATGCTTAATTTTATCGGAGACCAAAACCAATTTCTCCTCTCGGTCCCTATCGTAGCCTCTTATTTATAGAGTTCTATACCCATCTATACCCACCTTCTATACCCACCCAATAGGGGCCGGCCAAGCTAGCTTGGGATCAGCCGGCCTAGGTATATAATTGGGTGGCCCTAGCTTGAACCCAAGCTAGTAGGGCCGGCCAAAATAAATTAAAAAAGAAATTTAATTTTAATTTTATTATGTGGTAGATATAATTTAAAGAGAATTAAAATTAAAATATCTCTCTTGTAAAAGATTTACAAAGATTAAAGAAAGAGATTAGATCTCTTTCCTTATTTATAGATTGAGAGATTTTATTTTCTCTTTAAAATTATTCACATGTTAATAAAATTAAAATTATAGATATTTCCTTTTATTAACCATGAAGAGATTTTAAAGAGAAATTTTATTTTTTTAAATTTCCGGAAACAAATAAGGAAAGTTTTAATTGTTGATTGAAACTTGTCCAATTTGCTTCCTCTTGATGTGGCCGGCCATTAGAGTTTATTTGGGAAATTTTATTTTATTTTTCTCAAATAAATCATGTCAAGGAAATTAAGGAAATTTTATTGTAAATAAATTTCCTAATTTGCCTAGGCCAAGGAATATAAAAGAAGGGGTAGGGTGCCTTCATGAGATACAACCTCTATTGTTTTCTCTCCCCTTTTTTCCTTGGTGTGGTGGCCATTTACCCTCTCCCTCTTTTCCTTTTGTGGTGGCCGAATACTTCATCTTTCTTGGTGTTCTTGTGGTGGCCGGATGCTACTTGGAGAAGAAGAAGAAGGAGAGAAAGCTAGTATCTCTTGGAGCTTGGTTAGTATTTTGATTTTCTTCTTTGGTATGTTCTTCCTTTGTTTCTGAACCTTGCTTTGAGGAGAAGAATGTGGTTGGTGGTTTCTCGTCTCGGAAGATCGTTGCCCACACAACGTCTGAGGTTAGAAGAGGAATACGGTAGAAGATCAAGAGGTTTTTCTACAAGGTATAACTAGTAATTTCTATTTCCGCATCATGCTAGTTATTTATGGAAATAATACCAAATACAAGAGGCTTACGTTCTAGAATTTCGAATATGTTTTTCGAAGTTGTGTTCTTTTGTTTCTTTCTTTTCCTTGTGATTTGATTGCTCTCTTTGGTTAACCTAAAGTTATTTTAGGAAATTAAATATTAGCTTTCTATTAAAGGTTTTGTCTAGTCGGTGGTGGTTGCTCCCATATCCAAGAAGGCCATGTGCCTCGCCACGTCAGTACTGGGAACCTTTTATGGAAATTAATATTTAATGGAATTAATAACTTAAGGAGACTTGGGTCGAACGTGTTAAGTTCCGCAGGAGATCCAAGTCAAAACCTAAAAGAACAAATAGATTAAGTTTTGGATCAAACGTGTTAAGTTCCGCAGGCGATCCAAAATTTAATTTAAAAGAACACATGGTAGCTAGGAAAAGGTTCAGACCTTTGTACAAAATTTTTGTACAGTGGAACCTATAGGTTTTCCGAGTAGCAACCAACAGTTCCCTGATCGGTCTCCACGACCGATCAGGAGGCTCTGGCACGCATCCACCTCTGATCGGTCCGGGGACCGATCAGGAGATACTGGGTCGGTCTGTCGACCGATCCAGAACGAATCCATAACTCTCTGTTCACTAACTGATCGGTCCAAGGACCGATCAGCTCTCTATGTTCGCAGGAAGGCTACCTGATCGGTCTCCACGACCGATCAGAGGGGTTCCTGATCGGTCCCCCGGACCGATCAGACCTCTTTGGGCGTTAACATCGATACTGATCGGACAACCGTCCGATCAGATCCCACTGTGCTCTATCCCCTCATTAACACCTCCCGACCCACTCTCTTCCCGATCTTCTTCCTTTTCAAAACCCTAGCCGACCGACTCATAACCTAGCCGACGCCCCTCTTTTCCTCCCGTCTTCTCGACCCATCATCTTCTAAAAGCCGAAGGTTACAATGGCGCCCAGGTAACTCTTCTTCCTCCCGAGATTTGTTCATTCTTAGCGTTTTAGCTTCTTTTCACATTTTCTCTATGTGTGTTGTCTCGGTTCTCTCTGTGTGGCTCCCGTGGACTCCCATTTGCCCCGACCGTGTCCAAATCTTTATCTATTTAGGAAGAAAGCAGCCGGTGAGAGTTCTTCTAAGTCCCCAGCTGAGAAAACCAAGTCTCCTGCTCCCTCTCGACCCCAACCAGCTGGTTCTAGTAGATTCCCAAACCGCCATTTTGAGCAAGCATTTCAACAGAGGACATTCAAGCTGCTTCCATGTCGATCTGTGGATCGCAAGTATATGGATGAATTTTGTCCTTCTGTGTCCGAAACCCTAGCCTATTTTAAACTTGACTCGGTAGTCTACTTAGAGAGGGACATCAACCTTGACCTAGTTTCTGAGTTCTATAACAATCTTCATCAGAACAGTGATGGTGTTTATAAAACCCGAGTCGCTAAAAGATCTATCGATTTCTCCATCAGAGAATTTTTTGGGTATCTAGGCTGGCGGATGTGTACGGGGGATCTTTTCTCAATTTATCCTGATTTACCAGAATCATTACGTCCTCCACTTGATGTCTCACCTGACTCCATCTATGAGTACTTCTTCGGTCATCCTAGACTAGATGACCTAGATGAGTTGGATGTTGACTTTCCTACTTTTGCTGCCCTACGACTATCTGCCCCTGACTATATTCTTTTTAAGATAGTTACAAACTGTATTCTTCCAATTACATCCAAACCTCTTGCTGAGATCCGACCCTATCATTGTTTGATGCTTTATGGGTTACGTCGGCGTCTCGACTTTGACATTATGTCCAGCATCTACTCTTCGATCATTTCATATTCTCGGCCCAGCGGCTCCACTGTTTATATGCCTTATGGGCATATAATTACTAATTGGCTCGAGACCCTTCAGGTTGATGTGTCTAAGGGTAGGGTAGTCAAAATGGTCAGGCAGGATTGCTGACTTGGGAAACGGGCATTTTCCAAGTCTGGCATCATTGGACAAAATGGGGGTGTTCAGTGGAAGGATGGGAGAGTTTTGGATGAGTTACCACGGGGACCTCCACGACAGGTTGCTCCTGTTGCTGCTCCTCCTGCTGCTGCTGACGATGGAGAGGACGATCCTGATCTGCGCTGGCAGATCGCCGAGCTGGAGAGCCGTTTTGATCGGCATGATGAGATGATATCCGCTGAGCTGGATGGCTTGCGTATTCGGATAGACCAGCGCTATGATGACCTGCGCGGGCATATTGACCAGCGTTTCGATGATGTGCGCAGTCATCAGGTGGTGACACAGCAGTTGCTACTCGGATGGATGGCACGCTACCCGCCTCCGCAGTCTTACCCAGGCTATCCATCCTCCAGCGTGCCGCCTCAAGATTTCACCCCTCCTGCCGATGATGGTGATGTTCCTCAGTGTGAGGATGTTGATTGATACAGTTTGTTTGTTGACTGTCTGTATTTTGGATGTTATTTGTTAGTCTTTATGACTGACCTGGATGTTTGCACTTCTGATGCTACTCATGTATTTATGGTACTCAGTTTTATATTTACTTGCTTTTTATTATATTTCATTTTCTATCCGTTATTAATATGCTGTTCACTTGCATGTCTTGTTTGTCTTTTATTTCCTTATTACTGTCTTATAATACACTTAGAGGGAATTCTCAGTGAGTTAAGAACCAGACAGTAAGGGTTAAGGGGGAGTTCTTTAAGTTATCTTACCTTATTCGCACCTTTTCGGTGTTTGACAAAGGGGGAGAAGATAACTAAGTTTAGATGAATGCAAATGTGAAGACCCTCACATAGTGTTGTATCCGTCTTAGGGGAGGATCTTGATTCCCTAAAATTATGAAAATTTGAACACTGATCTAAACTTAAATCGTGTTGTCAAACAACAAAAGGGGAGATTGTTGATACCGTCTGTTGTTTTGATGTTGACACCGATTTAAGTTTGTATCGATAGTGTTTAAACTCAGAATGACTACTGATCGAGGTTGATCGGTTGAAAGGAGTGATAGAAGCTGTGCAAGGAAATCCAGATGGGTCAAGACATCTAGTGAAAAGTCCAAGCGAGGAGCTTGGCACGGAAAAGTCCAAGTATGGTGACTTGGCACGGAATGGTCAGAGAGGGCTCGGCTTGTCACGACGGAGTCGGAGAGGGCTCGTAGCTCGTTCTCGGACTAGGTCAGAGAGGGCGGTAGCTCGCTCTCTGGACCGGACGAAGTCGGAGAGGGCTCGGTAGCTCGCTCTCCGGACTAGGTCGGAGAGGGCGGTAGCTCGTTCTCCGGACCGGATGAAGTCGGAGAGGGCTCGTAGCTCGTTCTCCGGATTAAGTCGAAAGAGGACTTTCATGGCACATTGGATCGGTCGTTAGACCAACTCTCAATTCGCGCATGGATCGGTCAGACCGATCCGTGAAAAGTTCCACCGATCGGTCCGATGACCGATCGATGACACCGAGCACATCGGTGAAATCTGATCGGTCCGCATCGATCGAAAACACTCGAGCACATCGAGGTAATCGATCGGTCGAGAGACCGATCGTGAGAAGAGCCGCAGAAGAAAGAGGTGGATCGGTCTGACCGACCCTCAATCTGATCGGTCTACCGACCGATCGAGAACACCGAGCACATCGAGGTGCAATCTGATCGGCCGTGAGACCGATCGGGAGAAGAGACCGCAAAGAAAGAGGTGGATCGGTGCGGACCGATCCACACTCAACTGATCGGTCACTACGACCGATCGATGAGTCTCGAGCCGTCGGTGTTGCTCGATCGGTCCAAGGCAAGGTGATCGGTCCGGTGACCAATCCACACTCGATTTGTTCGTTGTATCAACGATTCCTTCACCGCTTTTGATATATCTCATTCATTTATGTGATGTAATCCTCTGTGCTGTTAGCTTTTGAGTTTGCAGGTTAACAGGTATCATTCCAAGCCTAATTTCAAATTAAGTTCGTAAGAGGAATGTGACAAATGGTCTTTCTGTTGGTTTCAGCGGTGCATGGTGCATTTCGGGCATCAACGGATACTGCTGTGATCCGGCTGCGATCCGCTTGACTCCGGGATTGGTTCGAGCTCAAGACGCCAGTGTTGACTGTGATATCATTGGTGTGAGTTCAGAGAACCAGGTATGGAGATTTGTGACAGCAGAGATCAGGTTTTGAGAAGCAGTAAAAACAGCGAGAGGGGAACAAGAACAGAACACGAAAGAAAGCTTGAAAGAAAAGTGTGTGCTGTTGTGCGAAGTTCTTGAGCTCTCGGGTGAACTGCGATCTCGGTTTTCTGCTACTAATTCTTGCGTGGTTGTAAGCATTTCCATTCTCTTTTGCCACCAAGTTTCTGTAAGTCTCGTGCTTTAAATTAGATATTTCTTGAGACTTTGTGGGAAGGTTACTCCACCTAGAAGGAGGATCTTTAGCCGGAATTCTTCCGGGGTGCGATCTACCGAAGATCAAGGAGTCGTCCACCTTACGGACACGCCGAGGAGTAGGGGCAAGTTATCCCCGAACCTCGTAAATCTGTGTATCAGTGTTTGTGTGTTTGTTCTTGTTTCGTTTTAGTTTGTTTATTCCGCTGCGCTAACTAGTGTCTGTGTAGAACTCTTTGCTTAAGTTTTTAAAGAGGCTATTCACCCCCCTCTAGCCATCTAAGATCCCAACAGTGTGGGCAACGATCTTCCTAGATGAGAACCACCAAGCACCTTCTTCTTCCTTGCAAGTTTCGGCCACCACAATTCTCCAAGAGAAGTAGAGGTCCGGCCACCACCACCAAGCTCCAAGGGATGCAAGAAACAAAACCACCTTTCTCTCCTTCTTCTCCTAGCTAGAACCGGCCACCATCAAGAGCTCCAAGAGAGGTTGCCGCCGGCCATAAGAAGAAGAGAAGAGGAAGAAGCTAGGGCCGGCCACCAAGGAGGAAAAGAGAGGAGAAGAATAATAGAGTTGATCACCCGTGAAGGCACCTCTACCCCCTCTTTTATAATCATTGGTCTTGACAAATAAGGAAATTTTAATAAAAAATTCCTTAATTCTTTTGTCATAAAAAAGAAAAATTATTTTAATTAAAAAATAATTTTCTTCTTTTAATAATAATGGCCGGCCACTTCTAATTCCCCAAAACAAGGAAAATTTAATTCACACAAGAATTAAAACTTCCTAATTTGTTTCTAGAAATTTATAAAATTTCTCCAATAATTTTTATCCCTTCATGATTGGTTAATAAAAGGAAATTTTATAAATTAAAATTCTTCTTCTAAACATGTGGATAATTTCCAAAAGGAAAGTTATCTCTAAAAATTAAAATCTCTTTTCAATCTACAAATAAGGAAAGATATCAAATCTTTTCTTAATCTTTTGTAGAAACTAATAAAAGAGAATATTTAATTTTTAAACTTCTCTTTTAAATTATTATCATGGTCAAAAAGGAAAGTTTTTCTTAAAAATAAAATCTCCTTTCAATCTACAAATAAGGAAAGATTTCAAATCTTTTCTTAATCTTTTGTAGAAAGCTTTAAAAGAAAAGATTTAATTTTTAAACTCTCTTTTAAAACTATGAAATCCACATAAGAAATAATTTTAATAAAAAATCCTTTTTAATATGATGTGGCCGGCCACCTAAACTTGGGCTCCAAGCTATTGGCCGGCCACCTTAAGGCCAACCTTTAGGCTTGGCCGGCCCTAAGCTTGAGCTTCAAGCTTAGCTTGGCCGACCCTTATTGGTTGGGTAAGAAGGTGGGTATGTGGTGGGTATAAATCTCTATATACAAGAGGCTACGATAGGGACCGAGAGGAGGAATTGGTTTTGGTCTCCCGATGAAATTAAGTTTCCCGTGTTCGCCCCGAACACACAACTTAATTCCATCAATAATAATTCATTCTACTAAAGAACTATTATTGAACTACCGCACCAATCCCAAATTACATTTTTGGGCTCCTTCTTATTATGAGTGTGTTAGTCTCCCTGTGTTTAAGATGTCAAATGTCCACTAATTAAGCGAGTTACTGACGACTCATTTAATTAATATCTTAGTCCAAGAGTAGTACCACTCAACCTTATCGTCATGTCGGACTAAGTCCACCTGCAGGGTTTAACATGACAATCCTTATGAGCTCCTCTTGAGGACATTCTCAACCTAGATCACTAGGACACAGTTTCCTTCTATAATCAACAATACACACTATAAGTGATATCATTTCCCAACTTATCGGGCTTATTGATTCATCGAACTAAATCTCACCCATTGATAAATTAAAGAAATAAATATCAAATATATGTGCTTGTTATTATATTAGGATTAAGAGCACACACTTCCATAATAACTGAGGTCTTTGTTTCTTTATAAAATCAGTATAAAAGAAACGACCTCTAATGGTCCTACTCAATACACTCTAAGTGTACTAGTGTAATTATATAGTTAAGATAAACTAATACCTAATTACACTACGACCTTCCAATGGTTTGTTCCTTTCCATTATGGTCGTGAGTTACTGTTTATAATTTATAAGGTACTGATAACATGATCCTCTGTGTGTGACACCACACACCATGTTATCTACAACATAAATTAATTGAACAACTACATTTATCATAAATGTAGACATTTGACCAATGTGATTCTTATTTCTAGATAAATGTTTATACCAAAAGCTAGGCTTTTAGTATACACTCTAACAAACAAAAACCTTGAAAATGCTCCTTGAGTGTCAATTTCCTTAAAGTTGGATTAACTACCCTTCTAATCGGAGTTGACACTCTCTAACCCATTTATGGGGTAGAGAAGATGCTCCTAGGAACCCAACACCTATTGGTGCTCCTTGGATGCTCTAGGTACTCACTAGGGATAACTTCCCTAGATACCTTCCTAGTGACCTTGTTTGGCTTCTTGGAAGCCTTGGTCACATTTTCTAGGTCAACTCTAGGGATAGCCTCCCTTGTGACCTTCTTTGTGACTTTCTTAGACTTCTTAGAAGTCTTAGTCACATTTGTTGCAAAAATACTCTTAGGGATAACTTCCCTTGTATTTTTGGCTTGACCACTAGACCTAGGGTTGGTTCCATAACTATATGGAACCCTATGGTAAGAGATTACATCCTTCTTAGCCTTTGGTTTGTATCCCAAACCCCTATGGCCATTAGATGACCTTTGTGCTCCTAGACCTAGCCTATGCTCATTTTGCCCTTTTAGGATATTTTCCATCCTTTTTAGGGTCTTTTCCATTTTATCAAGCCTTGACCTCAAGACTTGATTTTCTATCACTAAGTCCTTAGTTTTTGGTTTTCCATTAAATTTATGAGCATTTTTATTTCTAGGCTTATAGCTAAGGTCCTTAGTGTGATTGCCTAGATTTTTATCTACCTTCCTAATCCTAGGTGTGGTAGTTTTAGCATGGTAAGCTACATTATTTTCCTTAATTTTACCATGCTCTCTATTCTTATGGTAAATAGCATTAAAATGATATAAGTTAGAACTAGCATGCTTTTTACCATAATGTAAAGGGGTAGGCTCAATAAAAGTTACCTTCCTTTTTACCTTAGAGGCTCCCCATTGACTTGAGCTTCCTCCTTAAGCCTTGACCATCTTCTTCCCCTTAGGGCATTGACTTTGGTAATGCCCCTTTTGATTGCAAGAGAAGCATATAATATGCTCCTTGCTCTTCTTTGTGTTGGGAATGGTCTCCTTAGGCTTCACCTTGCCCTTTTGTGCCACTTGGCCCTTCTTCTTGGCCAATTTAGGACACTTGCTCTTGTAGTGCCCATGTTCCCTATATTCAAAGCATATAATATGATTTTTATTATTAATTGAAATATTTATACCTTTGCTTGTAGGGGTGGCATCTTTTCCTTTGGATCCGGAGGTGGAAGCTTCCTTTTGATCGGACCTTGATTCCCCTCCATTTGATTTTTCTTGACTTGTGGAGGTAGAATCTTCTTCCTCCTCTTCGTCTCTTGACCCGGATGTAGAGGCTTCTCCTTCTTCTTGATCCGGCGTCACCAAAGATCGCTCCCCCTCAATCCTAGAGGTGGAGGCTTCATCATCTTGAATATGAAACAAGGAGTATGCTCCCTCCTTGTTCCCTTCGATGCATTCCCTTGAGGATGAAGCTTCTTCTTGGACTTCTTATTCGGAGGTTGAGCATCTCTCAACCTCGGAGTCCTCCTCTTGGTCTTGCTCCAAAGAGTCACCCTCTCTGGATACTTCTTGCTCTTGTACAGTGGAGGGGATCTCTTCATGAAGCTTGGCCAATTTGCTCCATAAATCCTTTGCATCTTCAAATTCTCCAATTTTGCAAAGGATGGTGCTTGGCAATAAATTAACCAAAAGCTTGGTCACTTTGTCATTGGCCTCGCACCTTTGGACTTGCTCCGAGCTCCATTTGCTTTTCTTGAGAAGCTTGCCCTTGGAGTTTGTTGGAGCCTTGAAGCCTTCCATAAGAGCAAACCATTGCTCTATCTCCATCATAAGAAAATTTTCGATTCTTGATTTCCAAGAATCGAAGCTCGTGGAAGTGTATGGTGGAGCCACCCTTGTATCAAATCCAACTCCATCTTGGAATTGCATCTTGAAGTTGATCTTCTTGAATTCTTTGACTTTGATGAATTTGCTCCAACTTCTTCACCCTCTAGCTTTGCTTGTTATGTTTGCCCCTTCCGGCGGTGATTCCGGTGAAGAGCAACTTTACTCTGATACCACTTGTTGGGACCGAAAGTAGCTAGAGGGGGGTGAATAGCTCGTCGCGTGCCCGGTGTTCGGCGTTGCTTGTTTCTTCGAAGATGTGCAGCGAAAAATACAGAAACAAATCACACAACGCTAACACGGTTGGTTTACTTGGTATCCACCTCACAAGAGGTGACTAATCCAAGGATCCACACCAACACACACACCCTCCACTAATGAAACTCTCCTTTATGGTAACTACCAAGGGCGGAGAAGCCCTACAAGACTCAATACAAGAAGAAGGAAGGGTAGTAAAGAAATACAAGCTTACAAGCTTACAATGAGTGCACAAACCCTAACCCTAGTTTCTTCTTCTTACTTTGATCCGCCTCTTGACTTGGAAGAGCCTCCAAGAACCTTCAAGAACTGACGATCTCGAGCTTGAGAAGAGCTGTGGAGGAGCTGGTGAAGATCTGAAATGAATCGGTGAAGAAGTGTCGAAGACAACGCTCGCCTGCGGCTCAAATACGACTCAACGGTCGGATCCCAATCGATTCGATTATTCCCAATCGATCGGGGAGGCTTTGGATCGATCCATGGATCGATCCAGAGCTCCTCTGTGCTCTGGAAAAACGCCTGGATCGATCCACGGATCGATCCAGCGCTTATCGTGCGAAGTAGCAGCGTCCCAATCGATCCACTGATCAATTGAGACCTCTGGATCGATCCACTGATCGATCCAGAGGCTTTCTGTTCGCTGGGAAAGGTCTGGATCGATCCAGAGCCTTGATCGATCCACTGATCGATCCAGCACTTGGTTTTTGCCCAAAACCAAGTCCCAAACCTCCCAAATCAATATCCGGTCAACCTTAACCTGTTGGTACGTCATGTCTAGCATCTAGTCACTCCCTTGACCTGCTAGAACTCCCTCACCAAGTGTTCGGTCAATCCCTTTGACCCACTTGGGCTTTTCTTTCATGCCAAGTATCCGGTCACTCTCTTGACCTACTTGGACTTTCACCTAGCTTCACTCACTAGGGTTTTCAATCTGCCTATCTTCACTCACTAGGTCTTTCACACTGCCTAGCTTCACTCACTAGGTCTTTCACCTGGCTTCACTCACCAGGATTTTCATCTGCCTAGCTTCACTCACTAGGACTTTCACCTGGCTTCACTCACCAAGATTTCCTCACTAGGACTTTCACCTGGCTTCACTCACCAGGATTTCCATCTGCCTAGCTTCACTCACTAGGACTTTCATCTAGCTTCACTCACCAGGGTTTCCTTCCAGTCAGGTATACCTACTTGACTCTTCTTCATTCACACTGATCAGTCCCTGATCAGAATCTCCCCATATGAACAACTGCACCTGCATTGTCCATGTGTCTACATGTATTGTCAAACATCGAAACTATGACCAAGACTCAAACTTGGTCAAACCAGTCAACCTTGACCTAAGGGATATTGCACCAACAAGCCGAAGATAAGACTTTATCTTCGGTGATAAGTTTTGTCACGCTGAAAGCCCCTTCCACCCTATTAAAGGCACCTTCCAGCCTTTGATAAAATTTTTCAAGGGATATAAAATGATCCCTAAACCTAGGAAAGTAACAATAACTTGAACAACAACTTTTGTATTAACTTTCCTATTCATTTCTGAGCTATCAATGTATGCAAAAAGGCTTCTCTGCCTTCAACGAAGAAGTTTCTTAGTGAGATTTTCAACGACTTGGATTAACAACCACTTATGTTGTAACTAAGTAAAACTCTAGCCTTTTACCTTATCCTTTAAGTTGTTTTCATTAATGTTTATTGTATATATATTTGCTTAATTTAATTGTGCATCCTTTCTAAGCAAAGCAAGAGATTCATTTTAATTTTGATTGTAGGCAATTCACCCTCCTATTATCGGCCCCGCTGTATCAACAATATCCACACTCTCAAAGATCAATTTGACATACTATATTAAAAGTAGTATTTTTTTTTACACGAATCAAATTTTTTTAACACATTCGTGTTAAAAAAAAACTCTCAATATGACATAGAAAATGATGTTTGAGGATGTGGATATAAATTAAGGGAACTGGATGAACACATAACATATTTGAGAGTGTTCATCAGTCGATTTCAACTAAAATCTACTGATAAATATATAGAGCTTGGAATGACATGGAATAAGATAATATATATTTTAATTATTATAATTATATTAATACTCTCAAATATTAATTTGACATGCTATATTTAAAATATTGATTTAGGATATCTATTAATCAATTCAGAATAGTAAAAGACAAAATGGATGTGTGGTTTGGAATTTGTTAACTTTTAAAACTTGGATATGTGATTCGAGTATTATGAACTTAACCTATGCAGGTTCGGAAATTTACTATTTTTTTTTAATTTTGAGTTCAATATAGTATAGTATTTAACGTTAATTTTAAAAAATGAAAAAAATAAAGACATTTAGGGGGCGTTTGGTTTAGGAGAATAGGAGTGGGGAATGGGAATGAGAACCATTGATTGCCATTGTTAATGTTTGGATTATTGGAATAGGGATACAAATAAGGGAATAAATCTTTGAAATTGAGTAATAACTCATTCCCATGTACCTCCCCTTCAATGAGTCATTACCTTATTTTCATCAATCAAAATATTCCCTTATTCCAAAAATACCCTTAACCTAAAACTAAAATTTTCTCCCTTAATATCAAATATCAAAATATATTTATTTATTTATTTTTTCTTTCATATCACTTTTTTCTCCTTGTTTTCTCTCATCATATTTTCTCTCTCATCATATTTTCACACACTTTCTCTATCCTTAATCTCTCCTATCACACTCTCTTTCCTTTTTTTTCTCATTATACTTTCTCTCTCCTCAATCTCTTCCATCGCACTCTCTTCCTTTTTTTCTCATCATACTTTCTCTCTCATCATACTTTCTCTCTCATCATACTTTCTCTCTCCTCAATCTCTCCCATCACACTCTCATTTCTCTTTTTTCTCATCACACTTTCGTTCTCATCACACTTTCTCTCTCCTCAATCTCTCTTGTCACACTCCCTTTTTTTTTCCTCAACACACTTTCTCTCTTATCATACTTTCTCCCTCATCATACTCTCTCTCCTCAATCTCTCCCATCACACTCACTATTCTTTTTTTTCTCATCATACTTTCTCTCACCATACTTTCTCTCTCCTCAATCTCTCTCATCACACACTCTCTCCTCATTTTTTCTCATTACATTTTCTCTCTCTTCATCCTCTCCAATCATACTTGTTCTCATATCATATTTTCTCTCTCATCTTCTCTCATCCATGCTCTCTCCTATCACACTCTCTTTTCTCATTTTCTCTCATCATACTTTCTCTCTCTTCTTTCTCATCACACATTCTCTCTCATCATACTTTCTCTCTCATCATTTTTTTTCATCATATTTTTCTCTCACATTCATCTTTCTCTCGCATCTAATTTTTTCTCTTATTTTCCTTTAAGGGTAAAAAAAGAAATTTTGATTTATTCCGATAGAAAATATGTAACTAACCAAACATTACTTTTTAGAGTGATATTCATGCTCATACTTATTTCCATTCTACAATATAATGATTTCCATTCCGATTCCTATTCCTAGGAAAGAACCAAACGTCCTCTTAGTATGCACCGGGGCTACCCAATTATTTATCTACTTGATTTAATACTTGGATGAGTTGGGTCTCATCATGAGATCCAACTAAAATCTATTGATAAATATACAGTGCTAATATATATTTTAATTATTATGATTAGATTAATTTTCTTAAATATTAATTAAATTTGACTTACTATATTTAAAGTGGTGATTTAGTAAATCTATTAATTGATTGAGAATAGTAAGAGGCAAAATGGATGTGTGGTTTGGAATTTGTTAACTTTTAAAATTTGGATATGTGATTTGAGTATTAAGAACTTAACCTATGTGGGTTCGGAAATTTACTCTTTTTTTTTTTTTATTTCGAGTTCAATATAGTATAGTATTTATCGTTAATTTAAAAAAAATGGGAAAAAGAGAGGCATTTAGTATGCAGGTGCTACCCAATTATTTATCTACTTGATTTGACACTTGGATGAGCTGGGTCCCATTCTGGGCACCAACACAAATGACTGCCAATGATAAAGAGAGAGTGAATTGGGTATCGAATAAATGGGTGAAAAATGTCGTTTAATCAAAATTCATGAACTCAAGCAGCTGTTTCCTTTTTAAACCGCTACGTTTTAATATAGAGAACATTTTACTTCCACACTCAACGTTTATTAATTTTCCAATAATCATCTCATAGCTTAAAATATTAATTTTCGGTCTAAAGTTCCAAATATATTATTTGGAAATTCTAAAACGACGAGAGGCGAAGTGCAATTTTTGAAAGATTTAGAAGGAAAAGTTTAGTAAATCTTTATAATCTGGAACGAAGCGTTTGATCCGTCACCAATGGCGTCCCTGGCTCTCCTGCCCACTTCCCACCCTCTCCAGTCTCCTCGAGCTCATTAATGGCGGATCAATAGAGAAAACTTCCCGAGGTTTGCTTCTCTCATTTATGATCAATATTCTACTTCTTCGTCTTCCGCGACTCGCTCCGATCTCACATGGCGACTGCTTTGGACTTATTTTATTCTATTGCCATGCTGCGTTCTAAACGCCTCCTCCTCTCTCTCTCAGTTGCTTCGTTGGCGATAGCATTTCTTTGAGTTAATGAGCGCATTGATTGCCGCCAACGCTGGCCGACCGCTTCGGACGCATTACTACTGAGTTTTGAGCCAAAACCCTGGCAGGGTATTTGCCTCTTTCGACGCCGCCGCATCGTCGCTTCGTTTCTCGCTTTCTCTCAACGACTACGTTGCCTCTTGCCGATTCCTGTCGCATTCCCAGATCTCCCACGCGAGTCTCTAGCTTAGTTTGCCTGCGTGCTGTCGTTGTGAGGCAAGCCAAGGGGGGAGATTTGAGGTTTTGCGTCTTGGTTAGGTGAAGCACTTTGTGGTACGCTGTTAAAGCTTGATTCTTCTTGCATTCTATTTCTGGTTTTGCATAAGAAAATGCAGAAAATCGAGATCTCAAACTAGGGCAAGAAATGATTAGGAAGTCAGTACTCTTGGTGGTTTTTGCCCTTTGGTTGTCGGCTTTCGCCACTGGAAGTCTGGTCGACGACAGGCAAGCGTTGCTCGATTTCATCATTGCCATCCCTCACAGCCGCGGCCTCAATTGGAGCCTGTCCACATCTGCCTGCAGCGGCTGGTTCGGTGTCACCTGCAGCCCTGACGGCTCCCGCGTCGTCTCTGTTCGCCTTCCGGGGATCGGGTTCAGTGGCCCAGTCCCTCCAAACACTCTCAGCCGCCTCTCCGCCCTCCAGATCCTGAGCCTCCGATCCAACAACCTCACCGGCTCCTTTCCTGAAGACTTCGCCAATCTTACTTCCCTTACTGGCCTCCACCTCCAGCTGAACAGCTTATCTGGTCCTCTGCCAACGGATTTCTCTCCGTGGAAGAATCTGACGGCGCTCGATCTCTCCTTCAATGAATTCAACGGGAGCATCCCAGGTACCGTTTCCAATCTAACTAAGCTTGCCACTCTGAACCTCTCCAACAACTCATTATCCGGTGAAATTCCAGATCTTCAGCTCCCAAACCTCCTCTTTCTTAATTTATCCAATAACCATCTTAATGGCTCAATTCCCAAATCCCTTCAAAGGTTTCCAAACTCTTCCTTCTATCACAATACTTTGGCATCTACATACTCTTTAACGTCGGCATCACCACTGCCTCCTGCTCTTTCTCCTTTCCCAAGCTCAACAACCCTGAGGAAGTTGAATGCGTCCCTAATTCTCTGGACCATAGTTGGAGGATGCTGTTTAGCGTTTCTAATACTCGCGCTACTACTCTATTTTTGCTGCTCAAAGAGGAGAGACCAGAAATTGGTGTCAGGAAAATGGTCCAAGGAGGATTATTCACCAGAGAAGGCTGTGTCTGGAAGTCATGAAGCGAACAACCATCTTGTCTTCTTTGAGGGCTGCACATTTATTTTTGACTTAGAAGATCTGCTGAGGTCTTCTGCTGAGGCTCTGGGGAAAGGGACATATGGGACTACATATAAAGCTGTGCTTGAAGATGCAACTATCGTGGTGGTGAAGCGGCTGAAGGAGGTTGGTGTCGGAAAGAA
The DNA here is from genome assembly GCF_018446385.1 of Zingiber officinale. NCBI lineage: Eukaryota > Viridiplantae > Streptophyta > Magnoliopsida > Zingiberales > Zingiberaceae > Zingiber > Zingiber officinale. The sequence goes on from NC_055986.1 coordinate 143,066,373, forward strand.
AGAGTTTGAGCAGCAGATGGAGATGGTAGGGAGGATAAAACATGAAAATGTAGTAGGGTTACAAGCATATTACTACTCAAAAGATGAGAAGCTCATGGTCTATGACTACTTCAGCCAAGGCAGCGTTTCTTCCTTGTTACATGGTAAAGTGCTCTGCTCTTTGTATATTTGTTTCTTTTAGGTGTAGCAATGAAGTGAGATTGCCACTTCGAGATTTTACTTTGTTATGTTATGGCTGATACTTGCTAGTTCACGTTGGTAGCCTTCAATTGCTTATCTTTCTCCTACTATAAAGGTTCTCTATTTATATGGGTTGACATAGAACATTTAGAGACTAGTCAACTTCTTAAAAATGGTCAATCAATTTATCAAGTAGCGATTATAGTCTTTCTTTTAACTCCTGGATTTAGGAACAACGTAGTGTTGACCATATTGCATTACTTTATATGCCATCAACATCTTTGAATTTTTTTTCTTGGTATAGTAATAAGCATTATTCATGGTATTAGAAGCACTAGTTTTATAACAATCATACAGATTAACCATGTTAATACCTGACTCATGTAACTTTTCTTTAGGCACGACTGTTTTATTGAACTCGTATCACTGATTACTTCAGTTTGTAGTTCTTTATTCTATGGCTTAATCCCTTGCTTCTTGAGTATTTTCTCAAGCTATTTGCTTTCAGTTTAGGGAGTGCTTTAGCTTTATTTTAGGTAAATTCATAATTTCTCTTGTATTTTTCATCAAAACAATTATCTATATTCTACTTCCATTGACCTAAAGTCTAGATTATTTTTTTTTAATGTAAATAATGCCAGATGCAATAGGATGATTTTTAATATTTTGCAGCAAACAGAGGAGGGCAGGACAGAATTCCTTTAACTTGGGAAACCAGGCTTAAGATATCACTTGGAGCAGCAAGAGGAATCGCACATATTCACAACAAAAACAATGGGAAACTTGTCCATGGGAACATCAAGTCATCCAATGTTTTCTTGAACAGCCAGCAGTACGGTTGCATCTCTGATCTGGGCTTGTCATCCCTCGTTAATTCTATAGTTCGAACTGCACCAAGAATGGCTGGCTACCGTGCACCGGAGTTGGTTGATACTAGGAAGGCCACCCAAGCCTCTGATGTCTACAGCTTTGGTGTCCTCTTGCTCGAGTTGCTCACAGGGAAATCTCCCATTCATGTAAGGGGTGTAGGTGATGAGGTGGTTCATCTTGTTCGTTGGGTTCAGTCTGTTGTTCGTGAGGAATGGACTGCTGAGGTGTTTGATGTGGAGCTATTGCGGTGTCCTAATATCGAAGAGGAGATGGTGGAGATGCTTCAGATTGCAATGAACTGTGTTACTAGGAACCCAGAGCTTAGGCCCAAGATGGCCGAACTGGTCAGAATGGTTGAAGGAGTTAGAAGGTTCGACAATGAAAACCGACCTTCAACTGAATCTGGATCAACAGCCTCAACACCAGGACAACAAATTGAAGCATAAACAACTCCAGAACGATTATGTTTTCTCATACATTATAATATTGAAGGATCCCTGGAATGCCTCTTGCTAGAATAAATCTTTATTTAGCACTAGTCCGGTCAGATTCTTTGGCTCTAGTAGTAATATTTCACCAGTTCTGGGTCCAAATTATCTGAATAAAAACGATTATTTATCGAGCTATTGGGTTATAAGAAGTAGAAACAATAACTTGTCTCTTTAAAATCATCGAGAAATTTGAACTGGTGTACATTTCTTTAAGTCTAAACGTGATTTGAATGTTGATCGAAGAGTCTGATCACTTAACACACTAGTACCATTCGATTTCCTTCTCAATTCTTGCAAAAAAACATATTTATTTTGTTGCAAGAACTCCGATACTGCTTAAAGAGATCAAATAATCATGAAGATAAAGCAGGAAGAACACAATATCCTTCTAAAAACCCAAGAAAGCAGCAATCCAGAAAACTTCCAAAATTACATTAAAACTACCATTACCACTACATGAGCACAAATAAATAAAGAAGATGAAAAAAGAAAACAGAAGCATTTCAAACTTCTCTACAGATTCGTATCAGAAATCCAAGGGGTGGATGAGATAGGTGAGCACCAGGGCAAGCAGCATCAGCACGTAAGCTATTCCTTGATCAATTGATACCCCTGCGCAAGTTTGTTGCTTCCTTCATTGATGCATTATTCTATTGGAAACAGTTCTTTTTTATAATATTTTTAGCTTCTCAAAGTCAATCTTGATTTCGTAGTAGGATAAAAAAAGTTGGGTTTGCACCAAATTAAACTAAAAGATCATTGCTTTCACTTAGAAAATTACTACTTGTCGAGTAAACTTCGATGTTTAAGACAAATTGTCCTATTCTTTCAAAAAGTAGATTTTTGAGTGAACAGACAATGTTTTCCACGAAATGAAAAACCATCAGCAGCAGCAGAGTGATTAAAAACGTGAAGTTTATAGACATTTTCCCGTTAAATCCTTTATATCTCAAAAAAAAAAAATTTGCATAAGGCGTCGCAATGATCATTAAATCATACAGGAAAAAATATTTAGAACCGGGTGCATAAAACGGTGAAGTGCAACGATTCAAGAACAAAAAACTTAAATAAAAAAATTTGTTTCATTCGATCTAGATCGAATCGAATCAAGAAGATAAGATAGCCATTGAGATGAAAAGAAGGGTGTATGGAATAAAGCCTCACGATCGCTGGCGGGAGAGGGCGCCTGAGCCTGGGCCCGGACGGCGGGCATCAGCACAATGCCGAAGAGGAAGGTCACTGCGGCTGCTGACAGACCAAGCGGAACCCGTGCCATCTCCTTCCTAATAATCTCTCCGATTCAGCACCTCCACCACTAGCACGAACCAAAACCCTAACGCTGTGGGAGGCGGCCGATCGCACACCGACGAATCGGAGAGAACGGAGTGAGAGAGGGGCTTGAGTAGCTGCCGCTGGAAAAGTCGGGTCCACCGCGTGTGAATCGGCATCTGAAAAGCGCCCGCGCGCCAGGATGCAATCCGAGGGCAAGTGGGACCGCGTATCCTTCGTGGCAGAATCTCATTGGCTGCGCCGGCAGGTCCACTTTATTCAAGTGTCGGAGTTCCGAATTCATTTGTTTATTTTTATATATATATTTTTTTCTAAATGAAAAGAAGACGTACGTGTCTTCGCATCCATATATGGCTAACCGATTAGTCTTCAAAAATGGCGGTAACTTTCGTGTTCCTGGTATTTAGAGCCAATCAGGCAATGCTCCAGAAATCTCATCGTTGGGCAAAGTTTGGCGATTCGCTTGAGTTTGGTGCTGTAAACTGAGGTCAACTTGAAAAGAGGGAATCCAGTTGTTATCCAAAGTCATGCCGTGTGATTCAATTCAAGAGGGAATCCAGTTGTTATCCAAAGTCATGCCGTGTGATTCAACGAATAAGACCGGTTTGCTCCTCATGAGTTGGGTGTAGTGATAAAGTACTCCGAGGAGTAATAAAAAGATTAGGGTTTCACTTCCAAATAAGATGAATATCTTGAAAATTAATTTATGAGCGTGTATAATTTACGTTTTGTATTTATCCGATGAGTAAACGAAGGGAAAAGATAGTCTACCTTGAGGATTAATTGAACAAAATTTGAACACCTGAATTATTAAAAAAAAAAGGGCTGGTCTTCTTATGCTACTATTCTTAGAGAACCTAGTGTGATATTATGAAAGCTCTTATCAATTACCATGGAATGAGAATTGAGAAAGAAACACATAGAAAGTGCATGGTTTGAAATTTCATTCCATGCCAACCAAGATGCATCATTTAGGTCAGCATTGGCGGAGCCAGCCCGAGTGATCTACCCGAGTTATGGGCCACTAATATGGACACCGTCCCTAGCATCACCCGGGCTAGTCTCCATTTTTTTCTATTTTTTTTTTCTTTTCTTCGCAAGGAAATCAGCTTTCCACCGTTGTTGGCTCCCAGGCTATAGCCTAGATCGCTAAAAACGTGGCTCCGGCCTTGGAGGTCAATCATTGAGATTGGCGGGATGTAAATCCTGCACCCGGCATAACTCACCTCTTCATCCTCTTGCATTCTCAGTTATCGTAATTTATCTTCTCCGTGTTAATCCTAGTGTGAGCTGGCAAGGGCACTGAGGGCGAGCGCCCTTGCCACTTGGTGCGACCCTTGAGCACTGCTACGTTCTTTCTTCTTCTTGATTCTTGCCGACTAGCTCCAACTTGTACCGATACACAGTGTAGTGCTGTTGGTGCCAAAACGTTATTGTTTCAGTTACATACCGATACAATGTACTGGTATACAGTATACGTTGGTGCAACTTGGAGATGAGAGAAGAAAAGCCCGAAGAGCAAGGAAATTAATAAGCTAATTTAGTTCAAAAATATATTGAACTCTCTTGTCCAACAGATTGATTGATATACTTGTTCTGTGCCACCGTACTTTAGGAAGAGTTAGTTGTACATCAAGGAATAGCAAGATTGGTTTAGGTGGTGCTTTCCCCTTTTATTTTTCAGCTCAGTTTGTGTTTGGAAAACATAAAGAATGCATCATGCATCATTGCAACTGAGCTCTCTGTAAATCATAAGAATGTGTTCATGTTGCAGAGCATTTCTCTTGTCCTTTTTTCTTTTAGCCTGTTGACTGATATTTTTTTATCATGAATGATTTGATGTAAATATTTCCGCGTGATCAATGCTAAAATATTGGATGATTTTATATATGATTCCGAATATACAATCTCAAAATTTTATGATTGAAAAAAAAACTCAGACAAACTAAAAGATCATCCGTGATTAATGAACTATGTATTTCTATAATAAGTCGATCAATAAGTAATATAAAATGCCTGCATGAATTTCAAAGAGACGAGCTGATCATGCCAAGAGGTCCCACACTTCATCAGCCAGCCAGAGATGGACGAGTAGGCCACTAGAACATTTACCCTCCACATTGATATACGCACAAGAAGAAGTAATTAAAACTATCAATTAAGACTGAAGTAGGTCATGATAATGTTTATTTGCTGGTAATTTTACTTAATTAGCATGGAGTTTTCTCGAGGAGAATATGTAAGAAAGGTGGTTGACAATCATGATCGCGCAGTAGCTAATTAAAAAACCCCAACCCATTCGGCATTTTTGGGATTGGAAAGTTGGGTTGGCAGTTGCATTTCTCTTTCTGCATTCCAACAAGCAAAATAACTTTAACTTATATTCGGCATGCAGCTGCATCCGTATTCTATATAGGAGCTAGAATTAGAATCGAGTAGCATAGCGTTCCGTGGCTTAAGAATATTAATATATATATCAACGCAATGCAGAAGTCTCTTCTCATGCTTCTTCCTTAGCACGCCCTTCTCACTCACAGTGACCAACAAGCTAGCACTAGCAGGGAAATTAAGGATCCATCTCCAGTAAGCGTTTGGATCTTACAGGTGAGCCATGTACATAATGTCTAACATTCACTTAGTTATAATTAATGATCTCGTCTAAAATTGCATCTCTTTTCTTCTTTTAGTTCTGGCCTCATCGACACTTTAACCAACTGCATCTCTAGAGCTGATGAAATGTCTTCTTTGGTTTTATGTTATATTTTTCAACATTTATAATTTGGAGTCATAGAGTAACTCATTTACGATCTGAGATCAAATTATCCATAATGTGTTTCGTCGAAGAGAAAACAACGTGATATATATGTTAGGTAGAACAACGACAAATCATACATTTCAAACATCAAAATCAGTTTAATTAATTTGCCATTCAATCAAGTTTTACATATCTAAATCATAATTTACTTTCTTTGAATTGAAGACCTAGAATACTGAGACCAACTACCTTTCTTGTTGGAGCTTATGCAATAGGTCGAGGAATAGTGCATATGCAATTACTGGTAGGTGAGAAGAATATATAAAGTGCATGTATATACATAATTCGATCTTTCTTTTGTACCTTCGTATCCCTTGACAATAATTTCACTTCTGGATTGTGTATATCTCTGTCTGTAACCGAGCCAACCTCCAGTCACACTTAAACAGACAGTCTTCTAATACAAGTTTTTCATTTTTCATTTTTTTTATCCTTTGGGCAACAAATTTCAATTTTGAACGTTGAAGTTTATAAAATCTAAATTTTGTCCCTGACAAATAATTATTACAAGTGACAATTTGTCTTTTGAACTAATTACCTATCAGTGATATATAGGGAATTTAACTGCATTTAAGCTACACAGGTTGTGCCCCATTGCGATTATTATACAAGAAAGAATTCCATATTATATTGTTTATATTAATGTTATTGTGATACATTATATTGCAATATGGCAACAATAATAATAATAATAATAATTTTATGTATATTGAAGACTTCCAAAGCACTTAGTTTGAATTCCTGTAAAACATATGTTCTTAGTATAAAAAATTGATCAAAATGCATGGTTTTGGTAGATATATGAATGCCCATATAAACAAGGATTCTTTTTTCTTCTTTTTTACCCAAGTAGTTTACAAGTTATATTATTCAATAGTAATACACTCATTATTTTATATGGCCTTATGGTTCATCATTGTCATCATTGGGCATAAATCAAAATATTAGTTTTAAAATCAATAGTAATTAATTACTTTTTCATATTATTTTCTAAAATATATTAAATCCGATTACTAATCATCTACCAAATTTAAGTAGTTTCATTTCATTCTAAATGCATGCGCGCGTTCACAGAAATTATTTAGAGAATTTATATGAACTATATTTCTTTCATCCATATTTTCCTCTGGAAAATGGATAGTAAAAAGATGAAACATTCCTAATTAAAGATAAAGATTAAAGAAAAGGAGAAAGCAAAAAATCAATATAATTTGCTTATCTTAAGAATGAAAAACAAGGAAAAAATATGCATGACCTAACTATCTCTATAATATAGTTGTAATTAACACGTATATATTCATGTCGAATTAACATGTTTAAGCATGTTGATCTACATAATATGCATTTATCATGATATTAGTTTGGCTTTTATTATTATTATTATTATTAATTTTTTGTGTTCATGTGATTTTTTTAATGCTAATACCCAAGTCATTTAATTAAATTGATATTTATTTGATGATTAACCCAAATCTTGTTGTTAATAATTGTGATGACATACATTCCAAATAAGTAGTAGGATGAATAATATTAGCAAAAAAAAAAAAAACGCTGCAGTACTGCACAAGGCAAAATATCTTTATAATTTATCTATCTATATTTTACCGTGGTGCCGGTGATACTAGATAGCTTGGGATGAGTGATACAATCTTTTTTACTCAAATGGGATGAATAATTAGTAAAGAGAAGGAAAAGTTATAAAAAATTATATGAATAATGTGCATCTGTGTGTATTTACGACCACATATCAATTGGAAAGTTGTTCTAAGGATCATATAAATTCGATTAGTCAAACTATATAAATTCTAGTCTTTATCTAAAGATCTAGGCTATCATTTAATATATAAAAACCCATTCAAGTTAGAAAAGTAGCATTATTAGTATCTAATATGTTTAGGTCAATTACTGAAGTACTAAAGTGTCTAAGTTAATATTAATTCACGCATTTGACTCTTATATAAACCTAAAGTCAATTTTAATTCTCATCAAGAAATTAGAATCCAAGTTATAATTCAAATCATCCTAAATCAAGAACATTTAGGATTTAACAATGGCTTTATTATAATATGATTAAAAGATTTTGAAATAATCAAACTGTATTAATTAGATGAGGTACTAAAATAAATATTCGTCATCACAATGCACAAAATAATAGTAATATTTTGTGGGCAATGAAATTACCATATTTGTCATCACAATGCAAATATGAATCATGAGTTGATTCGATCATAGATATATAAACCAACTTGAGAGTATCCAATAAATATAGGAATAAACATTCACCCAAAATTTAGTTGCGCGTTGCAGGAAGAATTATTGTAAATGCAATGTAGTTAATTTTTTATACTTCAAAATTGTCATGCATTTTAAGATCGATTAATTTTCGCATCATAATAATTCCATTAGTTGATGAAATCATATACAACCTAATTAAGGAAATGAATGGACGCGAAATGCATAAAATTAATGTGCCGTAAAATGCATGTATTACGTGCCGATGATTAATCATACATTGGCAAAATTAAATGGATAGAAAACTGCCTATTGATACGTCTAATTTATCATCATGATAAAATTTTCTTAAGATATGCAAATAGTCGTCAAACTAATTAAGAGTTACACCTTCATAACAGGTTCCCTTGATACAAGACATTGATACACTTGCAATTAGTCAATTGCGCACACACATAAATACTTCTATAATTTTTTGAAAGAAAAAAATGTGGTTCCAATATTGGATAATATAACTTACCAATTAATTCCACGCAACATTGCTCATCCAAATTAACCAAAGTAATATTGGAAGGTATGCTCCCATAAGCCTCCATCAAGCCCAAAACTCGGATCATTCATCATCTCACCATGCCTATTGTTGCCCAAGATTTGATCACTTCCACTGTGATGGACAGCGGCGTTGTTATCGTGCTGCACGAACATCTCCGGGGTGATGAATGAATCAAAGATCGGATCGTTGCAGAAGAAGTCGTCGGCGCCGCCGACCTGCCCCGACCATCCGAGGGCATTACCAGCGTTGAAATGATTGGTGCCGGATGACAGAACTTGAGGGGGCTGCTGTAAGGGAGTGCAATTAGGGTTTTCTGTGGGAGATGATTGCGTCGTTGTGGATGGTGCAGTGAGGAAGGGCTTGTGGGTGCGAGGATCGATTCCTTGCTTGATGAGCTTCTTGCTGAGGTGCGTGTTCCAGTAGTTTTTGATCTCGTTGTCCGTGCGGCCGGGGATGCGCCCGGCGATCAGCGACCACCTATTTTATATATTTATCAAAAAAAAATAAAAATAATAATAACAACAACAACAATAACCAAACCCTAATTAGTTAAAAGGGAATATTTTATATTGAGAGCAGGAAGATGGATATTGTGCATGCCTGTTGCCGAGGAGGCGGTGGAGGCGAAGGATGAGGTCCTCCTCGTCGGGAGCGATGGGGCCGCGCTTGATGGAGGGGCGGAGGTAGTTCATCCACCGGAGGCGGCAGCTCTTGCCGCACCGGAGCAGCCCTGCGCGCTTCGGCAGCGTGCGCCACCGGCCCTCCCCCTCCTGCCGCACGAAGCTGGCCAGCACCTCGTCCTCCTCCGCAGTCCACGGCCCGCGCTTCATCCCGATCTTGCTGCAGCAGGGGGTCGGCGTGCCCGTCCCTGCACTAGTCGATCCACCTCCCGGATGCCTCATCTCTGATCTCTCTTTCTCTCTCTAGCTAGCTGCTGGTTACGATGGAAGGGGTTGTTATAGAAGGTAGAAGGAATTAGAGAGATGAGGTTGTTTTTCTTTTAATTCCTTGTCTTGTTAGTCCTTTTGGTGGAAGCTAGCTGAGGGAGATTTCTTTGCGGCAACGCATTCTCGATCACTGAATTAATTGCAGGATTTCTGCACACTTTTCTTTAGCTTTTAACATCGGCACGAGCCGACCATTGTAGGGACCATTAACCGCTGGATCTTATCTTCCTAGTTAGCTACCTCCATGCTGCATGTGCAATTAGGTTTGGAAGAATAACATTCTACTTTGGGAGGTCAAATTCTGTCAGGGATAACACTCTCTTGATCACGGGAGAAAAATAAATAAATAAATAAATTGAATTCAAAATTGAAGTGGATAGATTCTGTCATAGCCAATCACATTGCTTAATTTGACACATCCAGGTTGGACTTCAAAAGCCAGCCGCTTTGGGTCCACGTGGGTCAAAATTTCGAAGTGTGTATTACGGCTAGTTACGTGAAAGATTAAGAGTTGAGAAAATTGCATGCCCAGTATTTTTTATTTAAAAATATAGATAAAAATGCTCGAGTAATTATATTTATTTATTTTAAAAACATTTGGTTACTCCTCGTGTGAGTAGAACAAACTCTAGTAGGAAGCAACTTAGATTTGTGCAGAGAGCTAGCAGCCTACCAACCAGTCCAAGTAGGTCCTTTTTGGCACAAACCAAATGGCTGGATTCTCAAATACAAATCTAGCTAGTTGCGTTAAATCGCGACTGATTGAGCCGGACTAACTAAATCAATTTAATCGATGGAACAATAAAAAAAGGATCCATCTAACTTGACATGACTTTTGTAATTTAAAAATAACAAGTTGCAAAATTCCTTAAACATAAAGAGAAAATATTTTTACAATAAAATTCATTTATACATGTAATGTACTTCAGCGATACTAATTCCACCATATACAACTTTGTTTTTTTTTTTGACTTTTCGAACTCTTTAGGCAGAAAATTGAGACTCAATTCCTTCAGAAAGCTACCCAGCAGTATTCAACATTTATGACTTTTTTTTTTTTTGGCTTTTCCAACTCTTTAGACTGAATAATTAAAACTCAACTCCTCTAGAAAGCTACCCAATATTCGACATTTATGACTTTGTTCTTTTTTTTGGCTTTTCCAACTCTATAGACTGAAGAATTGAAACTCACATTTATGACTTTGTCGTTCGACATTTACATAAATATGAAAATGCAGATAATGCCCTTTGAAGAGTGTTAATGAAGTTTTGAGTGGGAGAAGGCTGAAAAAAATAAACTTGTTAATTTAATTGATTCTTATCTAAGATACTAAATAGGCTTCATAAGGTTTTGAGTGTGATTGAAGCTGATCAACAAATTTGATAAGCATTGAGTTTACAAACAGGATTGATAGTGTATCAGTATTTTGGGTTAATGCAGTTTTGAGTGTGATTGAAGTTGATCTAAGATACTGAACAAATTTCATAAGAATTGAGTTTTTGAATAGGATAGATATAGTGTATCGATATTTTGGATTAATACAATTTTGAGTGTGATTGAAGCTGATTTAAGATAGGAGTGTTTGGGAGAGCTTTTGCTTATTTAAAAGTAAGTTTTATAGAGATTATTTTAAAGTTTTATAGAGATCATTAGTTCAGAACTATCTGTAGAGCTTAACTGATCAAACAGAAAAAAGATCTAAAAAGCCACCTCTTACCAGTCACATGCCATATATGTTAGCATTTCGAAGTTGGATTAGATATGCTGCAAAGTTAAAAATTATTCAGACTGCACTGTGCATAGAGGCTACATGTCCTTTTAATCTTCAATTGGTTCACATTTAGAACAAGCCAAATTAACATTTACCAAAATCAACTAAAATGGCAATATCAAGGACTCAACCATGCATAAGCCTTTTAAAACCTTCAAACCACTCATTGGATTGTCAGCCTAGGACAATCAACTTCCCTAACATCAAAGAAAGATTATTTTCCATACAACGGTCTAGTCTAACCAAAGAATCATGCTGACCTCTATAATATTTCATAAAACTAAGAATTTGTAACATAAAATTTATTTTTACACGTAATTCAATTGATGTTGTGTCTAAATTACTGAACAAGTTCCATCTGGATTGGTTTTCTGAATAGGATTGGTAGTAGATCAGTATTTTAGATGTTAAGCTATTTCATCAATATCTGAACTTATTCAACTCTGTTTGATGGATAAATACAAAGAGAAGTAATTAAAGAACTTAACATTTCAAATCATAGAATCAAATTCTATTTTGCAACAGAATTCTAATAGTTCTAAAACACAGTAACACATTAAAGCATAACATATATGATCCATACTTAGATTTTCAGTTTGACGTTATGAATTTTAAGTCTGTATGCTATTAACAATTAACACAAGGTTTGTAATTTTTGATTACTAAAAGAGAAATAATTCAATTTGTTATTTCGATTGATTCGGTTTTGAATTTTGAATAAAGGAAAGAATTTTAATTGGAGCCCGCTTATTAGTATTGTTGGGAAAATTTTCATTGTCTAGATACGCTTCCGAATATATAGTCTCGTTTGGATTGCCAAAAACTAAAAAACATGGTAATAATAACACAAGCATGTATAAATACAAACAACACAATTGAAGCCTTTTTATTATTGGTAATGTTGAAACATATATAATAATTTAATAATGAGAACACAAACATATATTATTGGTAATTTTGAGTTTTAAATAAGGAAATATTTTTTTAAGCCTTTTTATTATTGGTAATGTTGAAGCATATATAATAATTTAATAATGAGAACACTAACAAGTAATTAGCTAGGAATATAATTAAACAACACCATTTAATTTGATCGACAAACAAATGATAAGAATTCAATTTTATACAAAAATGCTGATTACATACTTTTCAACAGAGTTCTAAAAGCAAAACAAACAACAGAATCCTAACAACAACCCAAACAAAAACAATCCCAATAGTTTTAGTCAGTGTTTCTCAGTAGTAATAGTAAACTGCAAACTAAGATAACTAAAAGATGATCGAGGACACAGCAACATCATGACGAGGGTAACCAATTGGAGCCGGTTACCATTTGATCATGTAAGGTGTCGCCAGCGGATGAACAGAGACACCACCACGCTGAGACCGGAAAGGACAAGGTGAGCGCATCATCGGCAGTGGTACCATAACACCACTACCAGTTGAAGCCGGTGAGCGGAGGAGAGGATTGAAAGATGATGGAGCCTTAATCTCCTGGCAAGCACTCTCCAAGCCATAAAGAATCATAGAGACCTGCTCGTCGTCGATCTCCCACCTTTTATGCAGCTCATGGAAAATTAATCCAGTTACCAGACTATCGAATCCTGCTTGGTGAGCGACACCGTCGGCCTCCACCTTCAACAGATTTGCAAGTTTCTCTAACCCAAGCTCGCCGCCGAGGAGTCCATGGCAGAACCGAGCCATGTACTTGATATCGAAGAGTCGTCCGCCGAAAATGCTCCACGCCTCCGTCATAAATTCTCGCAGTGTGTCCGGCAGCGGCTTTCCGCCGGTTAAAATCTTCAACAGGTACGCAACATCGTACATGCCATGGAACGTGACAAACTTACCGCCCTGGCAGAATAATTTCTCCCGGAGCAGAGCGGCGCAGCGTTCTGATGAAGAAACCCCCTCGCGTCGATTTCTCTGGAGATCGATGCCGCTTTTCCGAATGGGCGTCGGCAAGGAAGGATCGTCGTCTGGGTCATAATCGGAGAAGTTAATTTGCCATGATACACCGGGGCCGGGCATAGGCTGGTTGCCGTGGTCGTCAAAAAGGGTAAAACCAAGCTGGATGACTTGGAGATTGTCAACGTTATGCTTCACGTCGCGGTATCTTTCTTCTTCGGTGAAGCGGCGAGGGGTGCAATGGATAAAACCAGAAAACTCAGTATCGAGGGCTACGATTGGGAAGCAAGGACGAATGGCAGCGATCAACTCCAATTGCTCCTCGAAATTATGCTCCCACACGTCTATGCTTCCCATTGCAGCAGCTGTCTCCGTCTTTAATTTTAGAACCGGCGAAGGCGAGTGACAATGAAAGCGAAGGCGAGTGGAGAATGAATCGAAGGCGAGGGATTAGGGGTTTATTTATGGACGCGGATTTGTTGCCTAACGGTAAATCCTATTTCTGCTCTGTTTGATTTTGTGGGCCCTTTATTTCCATATTTGAATACCATCACTAATAATATCTGTTAAGTTCTGTTTGTTTTGAATTGTTTCCATTTTTGTTAGTCCAACTTTCCTTATTTGACAGATGATATTAGAATCGTATCTAGTCAATTATTAGTAATCAAATATATTTTATCAAAATTTTTAAACAATTTTAGAGACCTGAAATTCATATCAAATGATTATTATTGCACTCATGCACTCCTGTGTCAATCCTATTTATTTATGTTTAATTTAAAATGAGAATTATTAGTCAATTATAATGGCATTAATTCATTTAGTTGAATATTGATTGGACAATAATGAATTATGCAAAGCTAATTGGCTGGATGCACATTTTAACAAATAGATGTCCTTTGCGTAATTAGTAAAATTAAATAATAAATTATCATAATAATAAATATAAATAGATTTTAAATATATATTTTTAAATTGTAATAATATTAAAAATATAAAATATTCATTTTATTAATCACACTTCATATTTCATAAAGAAAATTTAAATAATAATATCCATTTTTTATTTTTTTTTATATTCAACTTTATAATACAAAATTTGATTAATAATTACTTATCTAATTTAGTCCGAAAGATTTTATATTTTTGGGTAGTACTATAAGTGGATGTAGCGTAGTTATTACGGTATAACTTTTTTTTTTTATAATTTTTTAAGCCTCCGTTAGGAATTTATTTTGTTATTCATATCGATAAATAGATTCCTTATATAATATTATAATATAAAAAAATTGAGGGAAAATGTAATGACTCTCGGAATTAGGGATGATAATTTCACCCGAACTCGATGGAGGATCCGACATCCGACCCAAATGGAGGAGGGTATGGAGGGACTATCAATACCCGATATCCGACATCCAGCATGCATATCAGCTCGCATCCAGCAGTAGAGTCTACCAGTTGGTCGATCCGGGGTAGAGGGTAAAATTCCTTCGGGCATGCTTTATTTAGATCCCGGAAATCGATGCAGACTCTCCATTTGTTTCCTGGCTTGGAGACCAACACAACATTGACGAGCCAGCTCGGGAATTGCACCTCCCGTATGTGGCCGGCCTCCAGAAGTTTCTCAACTTCAGCTCGGATGATGACATTCTGTTCGGCGCTGAAGTCCCTCTTCCTCTGCTTCACCGGCCGAATGTCCAGCCGGACGTGGAGTTCATGCTGCGCTACGCTCGGTGAGACCCTTGGCAGCTCGTGGGTCGACCATGCGAAGACGTCACAGTTTTGCTGGACACATCTGATCAGCTTCTCCTTCTAGCTTGGCTTCAGGTTGGATGCGACGAACGTAGTGGCATCCGGTCGGACAGGGTGGATCTTTACCTCCTTTTCTTCGTAAACTAAAGAAGGTGGTTTTTCGATTATAGCATTTACCTCGACGCGTGGTGCCTTCCGGGCGGCCTTGGCTTCAGATCGGACCATCTATACATAACAGCGCCGGGCTACTAGCTGATCACCTTGGACTTCTCCCACCTGATCTTCCACGGGGAATTTTTGTTGGTTGCTACTCGGAAAACCTAACGGTTTCACTGTACAAAAATTTTGTACAAAGGTATGAACCTTTTCCTAGCTACCATGTGTTCTTTTAAATTAAACTTGGATCGCCTGCGGAACTTTACACGTTTGATCCTAAGTTTAATTTATTTGTTCTTTTAGGTTTAGACTTGGATCTCCTGCGGAACTTAACACGTTCGATCCAAATCACCTAGGATATTAATTCCATTAAATATTAATTTCCAAAATTGGCTTCCAGGACTGCATGGCGAGGCACATGGCCTTCTTGGATATGGGAACAACCACCACCGCCTAGACAAAGCCTTTTAAGGAAAACTAATATTTAATTTCCTTAAATAACTTTAGGTCAACCAAAAAGAATAATCAAATCACAAGGAAAATAAAAATAAAAGAACACAACATCGAAAACTAATTCGAAATACTAGAATCACATGCCTCTTATATTTGGTATTTTTACAAAGAAATAAAACTAGTATGATGCGGAAATTAAATACTAGTATACCTTTTCTTTTGCAAACAAAAACCTCTAGGTCTTCTACCGTATTCCTCTTCTAATCCCGGACGTTGTGTGGGCAACAATCTTCCGAGACGAGAACCACCAAGGCACCTTCTTCTTCCTTCCTTCAAGTTTCGGCCAAGCATATCTTCTAAAAGATGAAGAACTTTTTTTCACCAACCAAGCTCCAAGGGATGCAAGCTTTCTCTCCTTCTTCCTCAAGCTAGATCCGGCCACCTCCTCCAAGCTCCAAGAGATAAAGGATTTCGGCCACACAAGAGGAAGAGAGAAAAGGAGAAGGGCCGGCCACACCAAGGAAGAAAAGAGGGAGAAAATAGAATAGAGTCATTCACCCATGAAGGCACCTCTACCCTCTCTTTTATAATCCTTGGTCTTAGCAAATAAGGAAATTTTAATAAAAACTTCCTTAATTCTTTTGCCATGAAAAGGAAAATTTAATCAATTTTATTTTCTCAATTCATATGGCCGGCCATATTAAAGCTACAAACAAGGAGAGTTTTAATTAATTAAAACTTCCTAATTTGTCTCCAAAAATTTATAAAAAATTTCTCCAATAATTTTCATCCCTTCATGATTGGTAAAAAGGAAATTTTATAAATTAAAATATTTCTTTTAAACATGTGGATAAAAAGAAAGTTATCTCTAAAAATTAAAATCTCTTTTAATCTACAAATAAGGAAAGATATCAAATATTTTCTTAATCTCTTGTAGAAAATTATAAAAGAGAATATTTAATTTTTAAACTCTCTTTTAAATCATGAATATGGTTAAAAAGGAAAGTTTTCTTAAAATTTAAAATCCACCTTTTAATCAACAAATAAGGAAAGATTTCAAATTTTAAACTCTCTTTTAAACATGTAGATGATTTACAAATAAGGAAAGTTTTTACCAAAAATTAAAACCATCCTTTTAATCTACAAATAAGGAAAGAGATTAATCTCTTCTCTTAATCTTTTGTAGAAAGCTATAAAAGGAAATTTTTAATTTTTAAACTCTCTTTTAAAAACATGATATCCACATAAGAAATAATTTTAATAAAAATCCTTTTTAATATTCTAGTGGCCGACCACCTAAGCTTGGGACCCAAGCTTTGGCCGGCCACCAACTTGGCTCATCCACTTAGTCTTGGCCGGCCCTAGCTTGGGTTCCAAGCTAGCTTGGCCGGCCCCATTGGATGGGTAAGAAGATGGGTATGTGGTGGGTATAAATCTCTATATACAAGAGGCTACGATAGGGACCGAGAGGAGGAATTGATTTTGGTCTCCCGATGAAATTAAGCTTCCCGTGTTCGCCTCGAACACACAACTTAATTTCATCAATAATAATTCATTCCACTAAAGAACTATTATTGAACTACCGCACCAATCCCAAATTACATTTTGGGCTCCTTCTTATTATGAGTGTGTTAGTCTCCCTGTGTTTAAGATGTCGAATGCCCACTAATTAAATGAGTTACTGACAACTCACTTAATTAATATCTTAGTCCAAGAGTAGTACCACTCAACCTTATCGTCATGTCGGACTAAGTCCACCTGCAGGGTTTAACATGACAATCCTTATAAGCTCCTCTTGGGGACATTATCAACCTAGATTACTAGGACACAGTTTCCTTCTATAATTAACAACACACACTATAAGTGATATCATTTCCCAACTTATCGGGCTTATTGATTTATCGAACTAAATCTCACCCATTGATAAATTAAAGAAATAAATATCAAATATATGTGCTTGTTATTATATTAGGATTAAGAGCACACATTTCCATAATAACTGAGGTCTTTGTCCCTTTATAAAGTCAGTATAAAAGAGACGACCTCTAATGGTCCTACTCAATACACTCTACGTGTACTAGTGTAATTATATAGTTAAGACAAACTAATACCTAATTACACTACGATCTTCCAATGGTTTGTTCCTTTCCATCTTGATCGTGAGCTACTATTTATAATTTATAAGGTACTGATAACATGATCCTCTGTGTGTGACACCACACACCATGTTATCTACAATATAAATTAATTGAACAACTACATTTATCATAAATGTAGACATTTGACCAATGTGATTCTTATTTCTAGATAAATGTTTATACCAAAAGCTAGACTTTTAGTATACATCCTAACAATTTTACCTTTTGACAAAAGGAGGAGACGACCGCTCGGAACACGTTGAGAGCCGGTCGCCCCAAGATCACATTGTACGTGGAGGGAGCGTCGACTACAATGAAGTTAGCAGTCCGCGTTCTTCTGAGCGGCTCCTCTCCCAGCGAGATAGCCAGCCGGACCTGTCCGACCGGCAAAACTTCATTACCGGTAAACCCGTAGAGGGGGGTTGTCATCGGCAGCAACTCGGCTCGGTCGATTTGCAATTGGTCGAATGCCTTCCGGAAGATTATGTTGACCGAGTTGCCTGTATCAATAAAGATGCGGTGAATAGTGTAGTTAGCTATTACCGCTCGGATGATGAGAGCGTCATCATGCGGGACTTCGACTCCCTCGAGGTCCCTAGGCCCAAAGCTGATCTCGGGCCCGTTCGCCCGCTCCTGACTGCAGCCCACCGTATGGATCGTAAGCTGCCTTGCATGCGCCTTCCTTGCCCTGTTGGAGTCGCCTCCGGTTGGCCCCACTACAAGAAAAAAGCTAATAGACAACGCTTTTAAAACGTTGTCTTTGTGCCTGAAAAAGCGTTGTTAAAGGCACTGTTGTTAAAAGTATGTTCAACTACAACGCTTTTAAAGCGTTGTCGTTTGTACAAAAGACAACGCTTTTGCAACGCTTTAAAAGCGTTGTCGTTTTATGCAAAGGCAACGTTTTGCAACGCTTTTAAAGCGTTGTTTTTGGTAGAAAAGACAACGTTTTTGCAACGCTTTAAAAGCGTAGTCATATTTTGCAAAGACAACACTATTACAAGGCTTTAAAAGCGTTGTTGTTTTTTTACAAAGACAACACTTTTTGCAACGCTTTAAAAGCGTTGTCGTTTTAAAGAAAAAAAATATAAAAAATTATTTAAAAATCATTATTTTTATATTTACGAAACTATTATTTTTCTTTTACCATGTCTAGATTCAAATTTTACATATAATCAACTCAGTTAATGATTTCAAACTCATCAAAATAATAGAAATCTGACGTTGTAGTAATATTAGTATTTAATTACATGAGAAGCTAGTAAATATCAAAATTAACACTAATTCTGTTTCAAAGTATATAGTGATATTCACATATAAAACAAAAGAGCACAAAAAATCTATTTTGAACAACTACAATCTGTTTAGCCAACAATCTGTTTACTTCTAAGAAGTAACTACTGAATACTGAATACTGAAGAAGTAGCTAACAATCTCTTTACTCAAAACAGTACAGTAGTTACTGAATCCAGACGCTTAGTGTACTGATCAATTACTGAATCCAGACGCTCCTTAGTGTACTGATCTCGACTGTCCTGTATCCACCTACAAAAGTAGCAATAATATGTTTCAAGTCCATACATGAGCATTACTGATGGCTCTCAAAAGAAACAAAACAATCATCATGACTTTCTACCTACCAAACACACGCAATATCTTAATGAAGATTTTCTATAGCTATTTTGTGCAGTTAGTGTTTCCCATTTAATTATTCAAGTATAATATGGTTTCATGAAAATTCTATTCCATCAAAAGAATCCCCTCTAAGAGGTTCTGATTCTAATGAAAATCCCTCTCTTCCTAATGTTTCTGTTAGTCTAAATGCCCATAGAACCATCGAAGAAAATATGCAAAGCAACATTAGGAAACAATAGACACGTAAAGTACATAGAAAGAGTGCTAAAATAAACATGTAGATTGTTAAAAAGATAAAACAAAAATGCTACTATTCAGAATAAACTAATAAATGATATAATAAGAGAAACTATGTTCAGTAGAATAGCAGTGCTAATAGATAACAAACACATTTTGTCATTAGACAAGTTGAAATATCATAGTTGAAGGGGTGAGGGATAGCACGAGATAAAAGAAACTCCAGTTAACATAGTAAAAAATGAATTACGATATTCAAATACGACGAATGGTATAACCTTGTGAGTAATGGTTGAATAAGATCCATGACGCCAAGTTCAAATAGTTGTAATAAACACATCTTGTTACTATTTCTCTATGGACAATGAAAGCAAAACTACAGAACAGGAGAATAATTATAGCAAACACTGGGTTGCTTGCATCTTTCCATTATTCCGAAGTTTGCAAGAAACAAAAGAACTAGTCGTTTGTGGATTCTGAATCATAACTCATAATATAACCGGATAGTTCAAAAAAAATTAACTGTTATTTTCAACAAGATGGTCTTTTTTTTCATAAAAATAGGGGGGAATTACCATGTGGTGCTGCACAATAAATCGGATGGTCTCCCTAATTCCAGATGATACAAGGTTCGAAGTGAATCCTAGAAAAATTTTGCAACCCACCGATTCCCTGTATGCAGTATTCCGCTCTTCTTCACCACAATCTTCCGTGGGCGCTTCATGGGAGAGCCTCCAATCTATCTTCCTTAACGCCCCCAATACAGGGGTTAAAATAATCCGTAAAAATTAACGACGTCAAAAAAATTATCTTTTTAAAAATAATATGGTGGGCTTTGGGGCTAACACAAACTCCACAGATCGAAAAGATAGGCAGATCCACGAGCTCACCATCTCATTGACGACCTCGATGGCATCTCCGAGGTTGGAAGCTGTGGTTTGTAGTACTCAGTATAACATCCATTTCTCACTTTTTGTCTTATGTTGCATCTGTGTTTTTTATTTCATATTTACATGAAGTATATATTTTGTAATACAAGCAAATATCCTGAAGTTCAATAATACAAATCTATAGTAAGCTTCTACGCCTACAACCAATGAAGTTCTATAAGAACTTCTTATGAGACATCAGTTGAGGTTTGTGTTGTTTACATTCCTTTCTAATTTATTTGTATGGAGTCATTAGAAAAGCCAAAATGAAGGGTAGAAACTCAATATAGCCCGAAATTCATATTTTTGGTACTTATGCAAACAAACATATATAGAGTAGACTTTTTATTTCCCAAATTGTGTGCACAAATGATTTCATTTGTAACAATCAAACCATCAATCAGTCCACTTAAAAGATTCTCCATAATTTAACAGAATAAAATGTTTACATTTTTAATACTGCCACGATAGAGAGTAGACATATATATCGTAGCTAAGAACATATGCATTATATCCCTTCATGTATACCATATTATTATTGTTGACGTGACAATATGATTCATCTAAACTCTCCAGGTTATTGAAATAACAGAAGAATTGAGCAAGTGGACTATCATATGGCTACAACTTATATAAAAAATTAAGCAAACAATTGTCAAAATTAGAAGCTCAGGGAGCACATCTCAGTATTTCTCCATTCTAAAATGCATTCAGTTTATATAATTCAGTTAATGACCAAGAAGACTCTTTATCACAGATTAAATTGAGAATAACAAACAAGGGAGCACATCTCATGGAGCACATCTCAGTATTTTTTATTATAAATGCTTAATAAAAAAGAAATATGAACTCACATTTCCACTATATATTTCCAATCCTCATCATGAATGTGGTGCCTTAGAGAATCCAACAAATAAATAACTTCATTGTAAGGGTCAATAACAGTGAGAATCCAATGGAAACTATGCAACAAACACATAATTAGTGCATATAATTCAATAAATTATCAAAAGACAACAATTGAAAGTGATGTTTTAATTCTTACTTACCCGATATTACATGGCACCAATACAAGTTGATCTACAGATGCACCACTTAGCCTGCCTGCCAAATGACTTGCCCTTTGGTTTAGCCTTTCAAGCTTACCTTTTTTGTCATGTGCACTGGTTGCCATATATGGGATTTTATGTGGATTCACAAATATGAATTTCTCTTTCTTGTTATCTTTCAGCAGTTTTTTTATAAAGATGCCTGCCATTGCAAACATAATAAAACGAAGAGGTAGATTGAAAAATGAAAGTTATTCACAAAATGGATGATTATCATAGATTACAGTAAGCCTGTTAAAATTATATTTAAATTGCTAAATCTAAACACTTACCATATGTAGCCAACTACACAATTGCTTGAAAGGGGCTCCAAATGATACAAAGGAATGATGTCCTCAAGGTGTAGAACAAGCTCATAATCATCATCAAACACGTCATAATCAAAACTCACTGATATATATCTGCCATCATCTAAAGCACACTTACTATAACAATATAACATATGTAATGCTCTTGGGGCACTTGTTGACAAAGTATGTTTCTTTTTTGGTTGTTCAAGCTTCTTCCTTCGAGGCTTCTAATAATTTCAAATCATGACAGTTAGATAGGATGATTAATAAAACAAGTGACAATTTAATTTGAAATAAAATCTAACAAATACCTCATCTTGGTTCACGAAGATAAAATATCAAAATTTTAATTTTAAAATATCAAAATCAACTCAATTTAACTTGGATAAATTAAAATGACAAAAAATTAACAAAATCTAAATTTAATTTTTCAGATGAATTAATAGAAGAGAGAAATCTATCATTGAATTGTTCAACAACAATGCACAAATGATTAAAAAAATAAGAGGCCACAACAAAAGTTAACGAGTTTATTCCAGGCAACAAGGATCAGGGCAGGTCAAGCAAACTCATATTTAAAAATATCAGAATTTTTTTCTAATACACGTAATTATGAAATAACTTGCAGAAATGATTTCATATTTGTCTATCATGCTTAAATCTGATATCTATTTTCTGCCTTCAATGACATTTTCAACCGATTTAAGTGAGCTCTCCACAATCAAACCAGAAGACAAATATCAGTTTGCATTTTCCCCCCTTTTTTACAAACTAGTGCAACAGTAAAGTATGTTATGATCTATAAATGTATATCTAAGGTAAAGATATTGCTTTGTGTTCTTTGGACAGGAGACGTAATGTAAAGACGAATATAAAATATAGTTAACGTGCAAGAAAAAAGGAATACAGTTCATGAATAAAACTCTATAAAATATCAATTCAGTTTTCTATTTGTTCATGATTAAATGTATTACTACATTACTAGAAACAATAGAAAATTTTACAGCCGTAGATGCAACTGAAATTGAATGTTTGGCCCTAATCATTATAATCAGCAGCTGATAATTGTTTTATAGGCCGTGAATCCTGTTCCTAGCAAAAACTTGTCATTAAATCGTGGCACTTCACCTGTTTCTTGAAACCAAAAAAAAAAAAACCCAGCAATTTCTACCTTTGTGTAACATAAAAAGAGGCTCCAAACATAATGAGAGTGGAATCGGAACGAAATCACCATTCCAAATTTTGAAAACCAAACTAATACTAGGGCAAGGAAAAGGATCTAAGAAACCAAGAAAGCAAAAAATCCAGCGCCGGAAACTACTGAATCCAATAAATAAACCAAGAAAGAGAGCACTCAAACAAGAAAAAACGATAGGAAAATACAGAGAGACGAGACGAACTCGATTTGCCGATTGTTTCTCTCCTTCCCGTATCGTCCCGGCCTGCCGCACAAACCCTCCCTCAACCCGCGAAAGCTGCGGCCTCATCCTGTTCGTCATTCTCGGAATAAAGCGGCAGCCTCTCAGCTTAGCCGTCCTGCCTCTCCGTTTCCATTTGCCTTGACGAAAGTGTGGTCTTGACGGAGAGGAGTTCGGAGGAGTGGTTCGCGGAGAGGGGTTTGCCGGAGAGGAGTTGGATGGAGAAGGCCGCGTGAGATGAGGAGTTGGGAGAAGGGTTCGGGATCAAAAACGATCGGAAGATAGAAGTTGGGAGAAGGGTTCGGGTTTTCTACTCTTTACCTAGATCCAATGGTTTGTATTAATCAAGATTTAGATCCAACAGTTTGTATTAATCAAGATTTAGATGAGATTTTAAACATAGACAACACTTTTTATAAAATGTTGTCGTAGACACTAAAAATCAGTTTAATAGACAATGCTTTTTACGAAGCGTTGTCTTTGACCCGTAAAAATCACTAATAGACAACGGTTTTTAGAAAAGCGATGTCTATTAATAAGAAAATAATGAAATAGACAATGCTTTTCACTAAAAGCGTTGTTAAAAAAAATAGACAACGTTTTTTATAAAAAGCGTTGTCGTTTAAGTGTTGTAGAATCCTAATTTTCTTGTAGTGCCCTCTGGCGATGATGTTGATTTCACCCCTCGACGCATTGCCTCTATTCTCCTCCTCCTGAGCGGATGGTCGGGGTCGTTCATGCGATGCCCGAGGAATGGCCTTGTGCTGCTGGTTATGTTGCCGCTCGGGAGATCTCCTTTCTGTACGCCGGGCAGGACTTTGGTGTTGATGTCGTCGATTCGGCGAAGGTGATCGACGGCGATAGCTCCTTGGTGTAGGATGAGTGATTGGGGGAGGCTCCGACAGTCGCGGGTGTTGTGAGTTGCTGACTGATGGAGCGAACAAAATATGGGAGTCTATAACTTCCCTTTCGGTTTAGGCCGATCGGCCGCTACTTGTTGGACGGCGTGAGGCCTCTGATGAGGACGGGCTACCTCTGCGCGGGGTCCTCTCGGTGGTTGATAATTGGAAGGCGGCTTCCGCTCGGCGTGAGCTGGTGGCTCGGATGGTACTTCCTTTTTCCTCGCCATCTGAGCTTCCTCCACGTTGATGTACTCGTTGGCCTTGTTCAACATGTGGTCGTAGCTGCGAGGCAGTTTTCTGATGAGCGAACGGAAGAAATCACCGTCCACAAGCCCCTGTGTGAACGCGTTCATCATAGTTTCTGAAGTGACCGTCGGGATATCCATGGCCACCTGGTTGAAACGCTGGATGTAGGCTCGGAACGACTCATTCGAGCCTTGTTTGATGGCGAACAGACTGATGCTGGTCTTCTGGTAGCGCCTGCTGCTCGCGAAGTGATGGAGGAAGGCCGTGTGGAACTCTTTGAAGCTCATGATGGATCCGTTCGGTAGCCTCTGGAACCATCGTTGCGCCGATCGAGAAAGGGTGGTGAGGAACACCCGGCTCTTCACACCATCTGTATATTGATGCAAAGTGGCTGTGTTGTCGAACTTACCTAGATGGTCGTCCGGGTCAGTGGTCCCGTTCTATTCTCCGATCGTCGGGGGCGCGTAATGCCTTGGTAGTGGGTCGCCCAGGATGGTCTCGGAGAACTGCCTATTGATCCGCTCAGGGGACGAGTCTGTTCGTGGTGTCTTGCCCTTCCTTGCGTCGCGGAGGGGCGCCTCATCGGACGAAGAGCCCCGGTCGAGGTTGGCTTGCCCGACCTCCGAGGGCGTTTGGAACAAAGCCCTATGGAAAGGTATCGGGGCGGGCGGGGCTTCCACCTGAGTGTCGGTCGGACCTTTGTTCTGGCCCCATATTGAGAGCTGCTCCGGCTGGTCATCTGGTGTCACCCGACTGCCTGACGCCGACGTTGCCTGTTGCGCTATCCGATCGGCTTGAGTCTTCTGCTGTTGCTCGACTATCTTGGCCGCCCGCGCTTGGATGAGCGCGTCTAGTTCTTCGGGAGAGAGTGTTACCATGAGTTGGCGTCCAGCTTTTTCCATCGTCTCTGCTCGGATTCAGAAACGTTCCCACAGACGGCGCCAATTTGATCCTGCCCAAGCGCTGAGTCGATGGACGCTGGGGACGTGGCGCTCTTCGCTATCCTCTGATGATGGTGTAGACCTCCTGTGAACCTGCAAAGAAGCCGAGCCGGGAGGGGTTTCCCGGCGACGACCCTCCGACGCTCAAGTCAGACAGTGAAGAAGAAGAGGAACAAAATAACGCTATTGTGGCTACAGTGATGAGAATCGCATACCTCCGTCGAAGTCCGAGGGTCCTTATATAGGACCCCGGGGAGGCGCGGGGACCCTTCTCGATGCGTGCACGCTTCCCCAAACATACCTCAGTAGGGTTGTGTCAGAAAAGCATGTCTTACGTCATTCCGCAATCGTCCGAGCATATCCCTGACGTGACGGTGGAAACTTCCACCGTACAATACTCTGTCCACTCCGGCCGCTGACCATGCTGTTTGTCGGCGACAGGTGTCTCGAGGACGATGTTACCAGCTGTCCCTTTTGTCCCTTTGCACCTCTTGCCTGTTCCTGGGCCAAGTGGACCGGTCGCTCGGCGCTCATGGCCTCTAGGAATGCGCATACCTCGGACCGGGCGGGGAAGCCCTGCTCATGTGCTCGGATGGGAGTGTGCCTTATTGTCCTGTGGCTTGGCTGAGCGGCCTGTCCGCTCGGCCCAGAGACTTTTTCACATTGAGCATCGGAAACTCGACCCCTGGTCGGGCTGTCTTTCGTCCGGCCTAGGAGACTCCTGGCTGGATGTTCGTGTTGGTGCAACATCCCTCAGGTCAAGGTTGACCTAGTTGACCAAGCTGAGTCTTGGTTTGAGTTTAGATGTTTGACAATAAGAAATTGATTGAAGATGAGTCAAGTAGGTCAAGGTTGACCGGATACTTGACTGGGAAGTCCTAACTGGGATGTTAGGTAGAATGGAAGTCCTGGTGAGTGAAGCCAGGCAGAAGGAAAGCCCTAGTGAGTGAAGCTAGGCAGATGGAAAACCCTAGTGAGTGAAGCTAGGTGAAAGTCCTGGTGAGTGAAGCCAGGTGAAAGCCCTAGTGAGTGAAGCTAGGCAGATGAAAAACCCTAGTGAGTGAAGCTAGGTGAAAGTCCTGGTGAGTGAAGCTAGGCAAGGGAAAATCCAGATGGATCAAGGATGATCGGACATCTGGTGTTGGGAAGTCCAAGTAGGTCAAAGGATTGACTGGATACTTGACACGAGGAAATACAGATAGGTCAAAGGGATTGACCAGACATCTGATGGAAGTCCAAGTAGGTCAAGGGAGTGACCAGATACTTGGCATGAATAGAAAAGTTCAAGTAGGTCAAGGGAGTGACCAGATACTTGGCATGAGTAGAAAAATCCAAGTGGGTCAAAGGGATTGACCAGACACTTGGTGGGAAGTCCTAGTAAGTCAAAGGAGTGACCAGATACTAGGCATGATGTACCAACAGGTCAAGGTTGACCGGATGTTGGTTTGAGAGGCTTGGAACTTGGTTTTGGGCAAAAACCAAGTGTTGGATCGATCAGTGGATCGATCCAGGATCTGGATCGATCAGTGGATCGATCCAGGCCTTTTCTAGCGAACAGAGAGCCTCTGGATCGATCCGTGGATCGATCCAGATGTCTCAATCGATCAGTGAATCGATCGGGATGATGCTGCTTCGCGCGATAAGCGCTGGATCGATCCGTGGATCGATCCAGGTGTTTTTCCCAGAGCACAGAGGCGCTCTGGATCGATCCGTGGATCGATCCAAAGCCTCCCCGATCGATTGGGAACATTCGAATCGATCGGGATCCGACCGTTGCGTCGGGTTTATAGCCGCAGGCGAACGTTGTCTTCGGCAACTCTTCGCAGATTCACTCCAGATCTCTCGCCAACTCCTCCACAGCGCTCTCAAAGATCAGATCGCCAGTTCTTGAAGGATCTTGGAAGCTTTCCAAGTCAAGAGGCAGATCAAAGGCAAGAAGAGAAGCTAGGGTTTTCTGTACTCATTGTAAGCTTTGCGCTTGTATTTTGTTTCCCTTTCCTTTCTTCTTGTACTGAGAGTCTTGTAGGGCTTCTCCGCCCTCGGTAGTTACCGAAAAGGAGTGTTTTAATAGTGGAGGGTGCGTGCGTGGTGTGGATCCTTGGACTAGTCACCTCTTGTGAGGTGGATACCAAGTAAACAAACCGTGTTAGCGTTGTGTGATTGTTTCTTTGTATTTCCGCTACACATCCTTGAAGAAACAAGCACCGCCGAGCACCGAGCGAACGCGACGAGCTATTCACCCCCCCCTCTAGCTACTTTTGGTCCTAACAGTTCGGTCTGCCGGATGCTCGGTCGGCTTGCCAGTTCGCTCGACACGACCTTGGGGTTGACCCTCTTGACCATTGACCTCTACGTGTCGTTGACCTTCCGTCAACGAGGGTCCCCCATTCTTATCACCGGATCAACAATGATTCTCATTCCGATTCCTATTCCTAGGAAAAAACTAAACGCACTCTAAGATAACTAAAAATCATGAAAGGCACAATTTGTTGCTTCGAATTGATTGAGTTTTAAGTTATTCAGATATATAATGATTTTGAGTTTTAAATAAGGAAATATTTTTTTAAGCCTTTTTATTATTGGCAATGTTGAAACATATAACGCGAACAAGTAATTAGCTAGGAATTAAACAACACCATTTAATTTGATCGACAAACAAATTATAAGAATTTAATTTTATACAAAAATGCTGATTACATACTTTTCAACAGAGTTCTAAAAGCAAAACAAACAACAGAATCCTAACAACAACCCAAACAAAAACAATCCCAATAGTTTTAGTCAGTGTTTCTCAGTAGTAATAGTAAACTGCAAACTAAGATATAACTAAAAGATGATCGAGGACACAGCAACATCATGAAGAGGGTAACCAATTGGAGCCGGTTACCATTTGATCATGTAAGGTGTCGCCAGCGGATGAACACAGACACCACCACGCTGAGACCGGAAAGGACAAGGTGAGCGCATCATCGGCAGTGGTACCATAACACCACTACCAGTTGAAGCCGGTGAGCGCAGGAGAGGATTGAAAGAAGATGGAGCCTTAATCTCCTGGCAAGCACTCTCCAAGCCATAAAGAATCATAGAGACCTGCTCGTCGTCGATCTCCCACCTTTTATGCAGCTCATGGAAAATTAATCCAGTTACCAGACTATCGAATCCTGCTTGGTGAGCGACACCGTCGGCCTCCACCTTCAACAGATTTGCAAGTTTCTCTAACCCAAGCTCGCCGCCAAGGAGTCCAGGGCAGAACCGAGCCATGTACTTGATATCGAAGAGTCGTCCGCCGAAAATGCTCCACGCCTCCGTCATAAATTCTCGCAGTGTGTCCGGCAGCGGCTTTCCGCCGGTTAAAATCTTCAACAGGTACGCAACATCGTACATGCCATGGAACGTGACAAACTTACCGCCCTGGCAGAATAATTTCTCCCGGAGCAGAGCGGCGCAGAGTTCTGATGAAGAAACCCCCTCGCGTCGATTTCTTTGGAGATCGATGCCGCTTTTCCTAATGGGCGTCGGCAAGGAAGGATCGTCGTCTGGGTCATAATCGGAGAAGTTAATTTGCCATGATACACCGGGGCCGGGCATAGGCTGGTTGCCGTGGTCGTCAAAAAGGGTAAAACCAAGCTGGATGACATGGAGATTGTCAACGTTATGCTTCACGTGTAAAATATCGGAAATAGGCGAATATTAATAAAGGAATTTTCTGGAATTTTTGAAAATTTTCTGGGAATTTTTCGGAGCTCGTATGGACGAGTTAACGGGGATAAAAACGGGGCCGGGAAAAAAACCTGTTTAGGCTACCCATTTAAGCGAGGAAAAGATTATATTTATATATCCTTTTATTTTTTTTATTTCTTTTCATTTCTTTTGTCGTCGTTTCTTCCTTGCCGAGCCACCCCGCGCGCCCCTCTTCTCACCCCGTCGCAACCTAAGCCCTAACCGCCGGCCACTCGGCGGTTCCCTTCCCTCCTCTCCTCTCCCACGCGTGCATAAACCCTCGGACCAAGGGAGAAGCCGACACTTTCTCCTCTTTGTGCCTGTGCCCGCGCGAAAGCTTCAGCCGAACCATCTCCGGCCTGTGCCCTAGCCGCCGGCGACACACGGAGCAGCGCCGCAAACCCCCGGTGCCCTAGAGCTGATCACCGTGCATCACCCTTTCTTCCTCTGCCCTGGTGTGAGTTCACTGCCGATTTTCTGTGCCGACACCCGAGCCTAGCGCCGATGCCGCCACCCGGTTCCTCTTCTTCCTGTGCCCGAACCCTAGCACTGACATTTGCCGACCAGCTAGCCACAAGAACTCGCCGGCAGGAAGAACCAGCACCCCCATTTCTGTCTCTGCCCTAGATTGCCGGAATTCAGAGGATTAGGTACGTCTTCGGTTGGCAGCAGCAACTCAAGTTTTGGGGTTCCTTTCTGTGCCCTAATTCAACTGCATGATTTTTCTTTCAGCCGACCACAGTGCTCTAGTTGGGTGTACTGCCGCCGCTGTTTCTCTGCACAGTGCCGCCGTCGTTCGCCCTATTGCCGTCAGCCGAACCCTAGATCGTTGCTTGCTCACCTGGTCCTAGTTCCCTACTGCAGAAGCCTTTAACCCGTGCCCTAGCAGTGAGGTCACTTGTTCTAATTCCAGTAGCAACCATCTTTTGTAGTTGGATCCAATTTAGAATTTCTTAAATTGGGTTAGAATTTAGTTTGGCAAATTGTGGTATGATAGAATTAGCTAAACTAGACCTTATGTTTGATATACAGGACCTTGACGCGAGACGAACATCTCGGAGTCGAAATTGGACCTTTCTATTTTCGGAGGCGGGTACTTTGACTTATGTCTTTTGATATGCATGATAATATGTTTAACATATAACAATAATTGTGTTATCTGTTTGTTTCAGTTGGTCGCTACATGATTAGTTACATGTTTGTTTGTTTATTTATGCTGCACTGCATGATATCTACCTGAACACATATGTTTTAGGTAGTGAACCAACCACATGCTATGATATGTTCTGGATCTAGGGTTTATTTGATACCCTATTTTATTGGTGTACCTTCTATTTGATACTTCTTCCAGTGGTACACACTTGTATCTAGTTATATGGACTATGCCATGTTTTTAGTGTCATGCATCATGATTGCATGCTGTGCGATTGTCGGCTCCACTTTGGTTGAGCCCTTCGCCAGTTACTGCACACACCACCCATGGATTAGTTGTATATCTGGCTGGAGTGTGGCGCTGTTTGGCTCCGTTGGTCGGTGACTCAGCGTGGTAGCCGTCAGAGTCCGCTCTGCTTGGCTCCGTTGGCATTTAGGGTAGCGAGTGGTAGCCGGCGGATGGTGGACTCTGCTTGGCTCCGTTGGTCGGGAGACTCGGTAGCCGGCAGAGATTTTTCCTCTCCGTCATTGTGTGGGAGATGAGAGCATTGAGCTCCCCCATTTATGATTTGGGGACAGAGGACAGGAGTACTCCGACAGCATCCCGTCCACTCAGTCACTGTCAAGAGCGGTGATGTCCGAGTGCACGGTCACCATATGCATTTATTGCATTTTATTGTTGTGATTGCTGCACTTATATGCTGCATTTGTATGGATGCATTTGATTGACATGCATACAGGATTATGATTTCTTCGGTCTGACGACCTGTTACCTTTGTACCTTGATTCCGGTTAGTACAGTTATCTCCTGATTTCGTTTCAGTTGCATTTATTCCTTCTCGTATTCAGGAGACTGTACGCATGATTAGTGTTGTCTGTTATTTGTTTTATTATGCATATCAGTTGTACCTGCTGAGTGTTGGACGCACCCCTCCTGCATTGTTGATATTGTCCGGAGCAGTTCCAGTCGCTGACCCCCCCATCTGCACGTAGAGCTAGTTCTCTATTAGTTCGTTATTTGTTTTATTTTGGTTTTTTTTTCTATATCAGACTTTGTTTTAGTATTGTCTTTGGATTTTTCCTATGGATATTGTATTGAGTGATACCTTTTGATGGATTTTTGATATGATATTGGATTCCATTCTACTACGTGCCTGCCTGGACGGCAGAAGAGGTGAGTTCGTTGGATTTGAGCTTTACGAGTGTAGTGGAGTAGGGTGGATTTCGAGTCAGAGTCCTATTGTTATTGATTACTATTATTAACTGCGTGGTGTTTGAGGTGAATATCTTTATAAACTGCGTGGTGTTTGTTTTTATTTTTGTTATCATTCCAGCCGCCTGTGGCTGATGTATATGTGAGATGTAGAAAGTTTCATATTGTCCGCCGTACAGGGGAGATGCTGCCGAAATTTCTTCGGACAGAGACTCCTCTGGGGCGTGACAATTTAGTGGTATCAGAGCAGGTATACGATGCTTGCTGTGTGTTCTGGATTTATACGATCTTTGTTTTCGTATTATGGATACTTTGAATAATCTGATATCAGTTTATTGGGTATCAGCGCGCCAAAGTTTGGCGATATTTATTTGATTTCCGTGTGTTGGATTTTCGGCATTTATCTGATACCAATTCATTGGTATCAGAGCAGGGTGTGATACCTGCGTTTGGTATTTTGGACATTTTTATACTAGCTCTAGTTGCGAGACAAATTAGTCTGGGCAGTTATTTTGGGTTGTACAGATTTTTCCGTTTCGATTTTGTTATGGACTTCCGTTACGGATTTATATGGATTTCCGGTGTTGTTTTTCTCGTACGGAATTCCGAGGTCAATTTGGGGGTTGGACAGCGACGGAACATCTCCAGACAGCAATTAGGTATGGTGTCATTTTTGGTAATTATTTATACCTGTAGTAATATCTGTAATATAATTTAACAGATATGAGGCGATCTACGCATATTGCCGCGAGACGTGGTGCTGGACGAGCACGTGCGAGGACTGCAGGATCTCTGGATATACCAGAGATGCCTACCGAGGCTGAGCCTGTCGGTCAGGGACAGACTCAGCATACTGCGAGTGCGGCGGGCCTTCAGACTCCGATGGCTCCCTTAGAGGTGCCTACCTCAGCTGCACCGACAGTATCCATTGCTCCTGTATTTCCGGTACCACCAGGGATACCATTAGCATATCCGACACCAGCTCCAGCTCAGTCTATTGCGTACTCGGCACCACCGCCACCTGGGCCTACAGTGTACCCGGCATCAGCGGCGCCTGTGCCCCCAGTACCTACCGTGTACCCAGCAGCTCCGGCATTGGGGATACCGGTTGCTTCACATCCGGTACCAGTGCCTACTGTATCTCCAGCCGCGACCACCTATGTTCACCCTACAGTGCCACCGACAGCATATGCTCCTGTTTACCCAGCAGCCCCGGGAGTACCTCCTCCGGTTTATGCACCAGTACCACCTGTAGCACCAGCTCCAGTGTTTCCGCCAGTCCTGACAGCCGTTCCGACACACCTCACTGATATTGCCACGGCACGAGCCAGGATTCCAGTATTGGCAGAATCGATGAAGAGTCGATTCACACTTTTCCGAGGAGACAGAGATCCGAGTGTGGCCTTGTCTTGGATTGAGACTATGGAGCGGACTTTCTTTTATATTGCTTGCTCCGAGTGGGAGAAAGCAGAGCTGGCTGCTTTTCACTTACGGGATGCGGCCGATACTTGGTGGCTTACCCAGCGTTCTATCATTGGTGAGCAGAACATCACTTGGGCTAGATTCAGAGAGGCTTTTGAGAGCCGTTTCTTTCCACGAGCTTATCAGATGGCTCGCCGGCAGGATTTCCTGAGTTTGCGACAGAATAATCGGACAGTGACTGAGTATAATGCAGAGTTTGACAGATTGGCCAGATTTTGTCCAGAGCTAGTTGCTGAGGACAGTTCACGTATGCAGCAGTTCATTCAGGGGCTGGATGGACATCTGCAACTAAGACTTGTCGGTCTTTGTATCACATCTTATGCGGAGATGTTGGACAGAGCCCTCATTATTGAGTCAGCTCAGCAGAGAGTTTTTCTGGATAGGAAAAGGAAGCAGCCGAGTCAGACATCTGGTCAGATTCAGCAGCCTCAGGCTACATCACAGCAGAGCAGGCGTAGTCGATCAGATCAGGGTACATCTGGGGTATCACGTAAACCTCAGAAATCAGGGCAGTCTTCTTCAGGACGTTTCCGGTCTTCTCAGCAGAACCGGAAACAACCCGCCAGCGACATTCGCTGTTTTAGATGTGGATCCAGAGATCATGCCACTTCAGCCTGTTCTCTGGGACAGTCAGTTTGCTTTCATTGCAAACTGCCTGGGCACCAGAGCCGAGATTGTCCGCAGAGGACTTAGCATATGACTTCTGGAGGGTCTGATCGTGGAGGACAGTCCAGTCAGTCCGGTACTTATCGAGGAGGGCGTAGAGCCCAACCTTTGCCTGGCCAGCAGCCGAGTGCTTCACCTGCAGCAGCGGCATTTGGTATGCTTGGACAGGAGTACTCTAGTGCTTCCATAGCACCTTAGAGTTCTATTCCGGGACTTTATTATCCGACGCAGGGGCAGTATCAGATGCAGCCTCAGCCTATAGGCCAGTACCAGCCTCAGTCCCAGCCAGCTGCCCAGTATCAGTCACCATCCTCCCAGTCTTCTATAGCGCAGTATCCTGCACCGCCTCAGTGGCAGACCTCTGCTCAGCCGCAGCAGCCGCTGGCAGTGTTACCTCCTCCTCCTCCGCCAGAGATTGGACGTGTTCATGCGATGACCAGAGAGGATGCGCAGCGAGCCGACGGATCCGTTTTCCGCGGTATGATTTCTATTTATGCCTTATCTGCAGATATACTGATAGATACTGGTAGCTCGCATTCATTTATATCTCGCACTTTTATGCGGGAGGTTGGTAGATTACCCACTTGCAGATCCCAGCGATTGACCGTCTCCCTACCGTCCGGTGATTCATTGGATGTCACCCAGGAGGTCCGAGGTTGCCCGTTAGATTTTGACAACCTAATACTTACAGTGGATCTTTTAGTATTAGAAATGGTCGATTTTGATATTATTCTTGGCATGGACTGTTTGTCAGCATATCATGCCACAGTTGATTGCCAGACGAGGGTGGTCACTTTTCGGCATCCGAACCAACCCTCGTGGGATTTCACTGGCATTAGAGACGACGGCTTATCGATCATTTCGGCGTTACAGGCTCAAAAGTTGCTGTCACATGGCTGTCAGGGTTTTCTGTTATCTTTGATCATTACTGAGGACAGCAGCAGTTCGCAGCTCTCCGACGTTCCTGTAGTCCGGGAGTACCCAGATGTATTTTCAGAGGAGCTGCCAGGTTTGCCTCTCAGAAGGCCAGTGGAGTTCGCTATTGAGTTAATTCCGGGAACCGCACCGACATCTAAAGCTCCATATCGTATGGCACCAAAAGAGTTGAACGAGCTGAAGGTTCAACTCCAGGAGCTTTTAGACAGGGGATTCATTCGCCCTAGTGTTTCCCCATGGGGTTCTCCGGTATTATTTGTCAAGAAAAAGGACGGCACTATGAGGTTATGTATTGACTACAGACAACTGAATGCAGTGACCGTTAGAAATAAATATCCCTTACCACGGATCGAGGATTTGTTTGATCAGCTCAGAGGTACATCAGTGTATTCTAAGATTGATCTGTGATCCGGATATCAGAAGACAGCTTTCCGTACTCGATACGGTCATTATGAGTTTTTGGTAATGCCATTTGGGCTTACCAATGCTCCAGCGGTGTTTATGGACTTGATGAACCGCATATTTCTGGAGTATCTGGATCAGTTTGTTATCGTTTTTATTGATGACATATTGGTCTACTCTCATTCCGAGGAGGAGCACGCACAGCATCTTCGCATAGTCTTGGAGATTCTTCGACGACATCAGCTGTACGCGAAGTTCAGCAAGTGTGCGTTCTGGCTATCCTCAGTCGGTTTTCTGGGACACGTGGTTTCTAGTAGAGGTATTTCAGTGGATCCTCAGAAGATCGAGGCTGTCACCAGTTGGGAGCAGCCGAAGTCAGTTCAGGAGATCCGCAGTTTTCTGGGATTGGCCGGATATTACCGACGTTTTGTCGAGGGTTTCTCGCGTATTGCTATGCCGCTGACACGCCTTACCAGGAAAGGCGTGAAGTTTACGTGGACCGAGGATTGCGAGACCAGCTTTCAGGAGCTGAAGTGGAGATTAGTGTCGGCTCTAGTTTTGGTTTTACCTTCTGGAGAGGATGGGTTTGTACTTTACACCGACGCATCTCTTCAGGGTTTGGGCGCCGTTCTGATGCAGCACGGCAGAGTAGTCTCTTATGCTTCTCGTCAGTTGAAGGAGCATGAGAAGAACTACCCAGTTCATGACTTGGAGTTAGCTGCCATCACTTTTGCTCTGAAGCTTTGGCGACACCATTTATATGGTATCACATTTGAGATTCTTACTGATCATAAGAGTCTCAAATACATTTTCACTCAGAAGGAGCTTAATCTCCTTACTGATCATAAGAGTCTCAAATACATTTTCACTCAGAAGGAGCTTAATCTCCGACAGAGGAGATGGATGGAGTTCCTGAAGGACTACGATTGTACCATTAGTTATCACCCTGGGAAAGCTAATGTGGTTGCCGATGCACTCAGCAGGAAGTCCAGAGGGACTTTGGCTTGCCACCGAACTTCAGTCACAGACTTGATTCAGAGTTTTTCCGAGTTAGACCCTGAGGAGCAGGGATCTACAGAGCAGGGTATTTTGGTTACCATGATTGCTCAGTCGTCGATCAGGACGAAGATTCGAGAGGCTCAGGTTGGTGATCAGCATTGTCAGTTCATTAGTAGTCAGATAGCTTCCGGGCAGCAGACCGAGTTTACACGAGACGAGGAGGGTGTTATATATTTCCGAGACAGATTATGCGTATCTCAGTCTCATCCGGTCTTACAGGAGCTACTTCAGGAGGCTCACCGATCTCGATTTGCGATCCATCCAGGCGGGACCCGTATGTATCGAGACTTGAGACGTTCCTACTGGTGGAACGGCATGAAGAAAGACATCGCGGATTTCGTAGCTAGATGTCTTGTCTGTCAGCAGGTGAAGGCTGAGCATCAAAGACCTGCAGGATTACTTCAGCGGATTCCTATTCCTGAGTGGAAGTGGGATCACATTACCATGGACTTTGTGGTAGGATTGCCGAGGACACGACGAGGCCATGACGCGATTTGGGTAATCGTTGATCGATTAACCAAATCCGCGCATTTCTTAGCGATCCGGAGGACTGATCCCCTGGATCGATTGGCAGATCTGTATTGTCGGGAGATCATCAGACTACATGGTGTTCCGTTGAGTATCATTTCGGATAGAGATCCACGGTTTACGTCTCGTTTCTGGCAGAGTCTGCAGCAGGCCTTGGGCACACAGCTCTTTCCATCCACAGACAGATGGACAGTCAGAGCGGACTATTCAGACTCTTGAGGACTTGCTGAGATCATGTGTTATGGATTTTGGAGGCAGTTGGGAGGACCATCTGCCGTTAGTAGAGTTTGCTTACAACAACAGCTTTCATTCGGCTATCCAGATGGCACCGTTTGAGGCGTTGTATGGTAGACCTTGTCGGACACCTGTCCTCTGGGATGAGGTTGGAGAGGCCTAGTTGTTGGGACCTCATAGAGTTCAGTAGGATGCAGAGTTGGTCCGTACTATCAGACGGAGGATGTCAGAGGCGCAGGACTGCCAGAAGAGTTATGCAGATCGGAGACGCAGACCCTTGGAGTTCTCTGTTGGCGACCATGTATTTCTGCGAGTTTCACCCACGAAAGGGGTGAAGAGATTTGGCCTTAGAGGTAAGCTGGCTCCGCGGTATATTGGCCCTTTCGAGATCTTGGAGAGGATCGGGGCAGTAGCTTACCGACTGGCACTACCACCGTCCCTGTCAGGCGTCCACGATGTATTTCACGTATCTATGCTGAGAAGATACGTACCTGACCCGACGCATGTACTGGCTGATATTCCAGTTCCAGTTCAGCCTGATATTACATATGAGGAGATTTCGGTACGGATTCTCGACCGGAAAGAGTGTCAGTTGCGGAACAAAACCATCCGGCTGGTTAAAGTCGGATGACAGCATCATTCAGACGAGGAGGCTACTTGGGAGCTTGAGGATACGATCCGAGCTCGATATCCCCATCTTTTCACTTGAGGTATGTGATTTATTTACCGTTCAGCATTTATACTATATATCTGTTGTTGGTACTTGCTGATGGTAGATAACGAAATTTGAGGACCAAATTTTTATTAGTGGGGGAGAATGTAAAATACCGGAAATAGGCGAATATTAATAAAGGAATTTTCCGGAATTTTTGGAAATTTTCTGAGAATTTTTCGGAGCTCGTATGGACGAGTTAACGGGGATGAAAACGGGGCCGAGAAAAAAACCTGTTTAGGCTACCCATTTAAGCGAGGAAAAGATTATATTTATATATCCTTTTATTTTCTTTATTTCTTTTCATTTCTTTTGTCGTCGTTTCTTCCTTGCCGAGCCACCCCGCGCGCCCCTCTTCTCACCCCGTCGCAACCTAAGCCCTAACCGCCGGCCACTCGGCGGTTCCCTTCCCTCCTCTCCTCTCCCACGCGTGCATAAACCCTCGGACCAAGGGAGAAGCCGACACTTTCTCCTCTTTGTGCCTGTGCCCGCGCGAAAGCTTCAGCCGAACCATCTCCGGCCTGTGCCCTAGCCGCCGGCGACGCACGGAGCAGCGCCGCAAACCCCCAGTGCCCTAGAGCTGATCACCGTGCATCACCCTTTCTTCCTCTGCCCTGGTGTGAGTTCACTGCCGATTTTCTGTGCCGACACCCGAGCCTAGCGCCGATGCCGCCACCCGGTTCCTCTTCTTCCTGTGCCCGAACCCTAGCACTGACATTTGCCGACCAGCTAGCCACAAGAACTCGCCGGCAGGAAGAACCAGCACCCCCATTTCTGTCTCTGCCCTAGATTGCCGGAATTCAGAGGATTAGGTACGTCTTCGGTTGGCAGCAGCAACTCAAGTTTTGGGGTTCCTTTCTGTGCCCTAATTCAACTGCATGATTTTTCTTTCAGCCGACCACAGTGCTCTAGTTGGGTGTACTGCCGCCGCTGTTTCTCTGCACAGTGCCGCCGTCGTTCGCCCTATTGCCGTCAGTCGAACCCTAGATCGTTGCTTGCT
The DNA here is from genome assembly GCF_018446385.1 of Zingiber officinale. Taxonomy (NCBI): domain Eukaryota; kingdom Viridiplantae; phylum Streptophyta; class Magnoliopsida; order Zingiberales; family Zingiberaceae; genus Zingiber; species Zingiber officinale. Next base: position 143,104,738 of record NC_055986.1, read on the forward strand.
CACCTGGGCCTAGTTCCCTACTGCAGAAGCCTTTAACCCGTGCCCTAGCAGTGAGGTCACTTGTTCTAATTCCAGTAGCAACCATCTTTTGTAGTTGGATCCAATTTAGAATTTCTTAAATTGGGTTAGAATTTAGTTTGGCAAATTGTGGTATGATAGAATTAGCTAAACTAGACCTTATGTTTGATATACAGGACCTTGACGCGAGACGAGCATCTCGGAGTTGAAATTGGACCTTTCTATTTTCGGAGGCGGGTACTTTGACTTATGTCTTTTGATATGCATGATAATATGTTTAACATATAACAATAATTGTGTTATCTGTTTGTTTCGGTTGGTCGCTACATGATTAGTTACATGTTTGTTTGTTTATTTATGCTGCACTGCATGATATCTACCTGAACACATATGTTTTAGGTAGTGAACCAACCACATGCTATGATATGTTCTGGATCTAGGGTTTATTTGATACCCTATTTTATTGGTGTACCTTCTATTTGATACTTCTTCCAGTGGTACACACTTGTATCTAGTTATATGGACTATGCCATGTTTTTAGTGTCATGCATCATGATTGCATGCTGTGCGATTGTCGGCTCCACTTTGGTTGAGCCCTTCGCCAGTTACATGTACTGCACACACCACCCATGGATTAGTTGTATATCTGGCTGGAGTGTGGCGGTTCTGCTGTTTGGCTCCGTTGGTCAGGTGACTCAGCGTGGTAGCCGGCAGTCAGTTCCGCTCTGTTTGGCTCCGTTGGCATTTAGGGTAGCAGAGTGGTAGCCGGCAGATGGTGGACTCTGTTTGGCTCCGTTGGTCAGGAGACTCAGCGTGGTAGCCGGCAGAGATTTTTCCTCTCCGTCATTGTGTACCGGGAGATGAGAGCATTGAGCTCCCCCATTTATGATTTGGGGCCAGAGGACAGGAGTACTCCGACAGCATTCCGTCCACTCAGTCACTGCAGGAGCAGTGATGTCCGAGTGCACGGTCACCATATGCATTTATTGCATTTTATTGTTGTGATTGCTGCACTTATATGCTGCATTTGTATGGATGCATTTGATTGACATGCATACAGGATTATGATTTCTTCGGTCTGACGACCTGTTACCTTTGTACCTTGATCCCGGTTAGTACAGTTATCTCCTGATTTCGTTTCAGTTGCATTTATTCCTTCTCGTATTCAGGAGACTGTACGCATGATTAGTGTTGTCTGTTATTTATTTTATTATGCATATCAGTTGTACCTGCTGAGTGTTGGACTCACCCCGCCTCCATTGTTGATATTTTCAGGTTGAGGCTGCTAGTCCCCATCTGCACGTAGAGCTAGTTCTCTATTAGTTCGTTATTTGTTTTATTTTGGTTTTTTTTTCTATATTAGACTTTGTTTTAGTATTGTCTTTGGATTTTTCCTATGGATATTGTATGGAGTGATACCTTTTGATGGATTTTTGATATGATATTGGATTCCATTCTACTACGTGCCTGCCTGGACGGCAGAAGAGGTGAGTTCGTTGGATTTGAGCTTTACGAGTGTAGTGGAGTAGGGTGGATTTCGAGTCAGAGTCCTATTGTTATTGATTACTATTATTAATTACGTGGTTGTGACAGCCAGAGGCTGAATATCTTTATAAACTGCGTGGTGTTTGTTTTTTTTTATTTTTGTTATCATTCCAGCCGCCTGTGGCTGATGTATATGTGAGATGTAGAAAGTTTCATATTGTCCGCCGTACAGGGGAGATGCTGCCGAAATTTCTTCGGACAGAGACTCCTTTGGGGCGTGACATCACGTCGCGGTACCTTTCTTCTTTGGTGAAGCGGCGAGGGGTGCAATGGATAAAACCAGAAAACTCAGTATCGAGGGCTACGATTGGGAAGCAAGGACGAATGGCAGCGATCAGCTCCAATTGCTCCTCGAAATTATGCTCCCACACGTCTATGCTTCTTCCCATTGCAGCAGCTGTCTCCGTCTTTAATTTTAGAACCGGCGAAGGCGAGTGAAAATGAAAGCGAAGGCGAGTGGAGAATGAATCGAAGGCGAGGGATTAGGGGTTTATTTATGGACGCGGATTTGTTGCCTAACGGTAAATCCTATTTCTGCTCTGTTTGATTTTGTGGGCTCTTTATTTCCATATTTGAATAGCATCACTAATAATATCTGTTAAGTTCTGTTTGTTTTGAATTGTTTCCATTTTTGTTAGTCCAACTTTCCTTATTTGCTAGATGATATTAGAATCGCATCTTGTCAATTATTAGTAATCAAATATATTTTATCAAAATTTTTAAACAATTTTAGAGACCTGAAATTCATATCAAATGATTATTATTGCACTCATGCACTCCTGTGTCAATCCTATTTATTTATGTTTAATTTAAAATGAGAATTATTAGTCAATTATAATGGCATTCATTTAGTTGAATATTGATTGGACAATAATGAATTATGCAAAGCTAATTGGTTGGATGCACATTTTAACAAATAGATGTCCTTTGCGTAATTAGTAAAATTAAATAATAAAGTATCATAATAATAAATATAAATAGATTTTAAATATCTATTTTTAAATTGTAATAATATTAAAAATATAAAATATCCATTTTATTAATCACACTTCATATTTCATAAAGAAAATTTAAATAATAATATCCATTTTTTATTTTTTTTTATATTCAACTTTATAATACAAAATTTGATTAATAATTACTTATCTAATTTAGTCCGGAAGATTTTATATTTTTGGGTAGTACTATAAGTGGATGTAGCGTAGTTATTACGGTATAACTTTTTTTTTTTATAATTTTTTAAGCCTCCGTTAGGAATTTATTTTGTTATTCATATCGATAAATAGATTCCTTATATAATATTATAATATAAAAAAATTGAGGGAAAATGTAATAACTCTCGGAATTAGGGATGATAATTTCATTCGAACTCGATGGAGGATTCGACATCCGACCCGAATGGAGGAGGGTATGGAGGGACTATCAATACCCGATATCCGACATCCAGCATGTATATCAGCTCACATCCAGCAGTAGAGTCTACCAGTTGGTCGATCCGGGGTAGAGGGTAAAATTCCTTCGGGCATGCCTTATTTAGATCCCGAAAATCGATGCAGACTCTCCATTGTTGCCTGGATTGGAGACCAACACCACATTGGCGAGCCAGCTCGGGAATTGCACCTCCCGTATGTGGCCGGCCTCCAGAAGTTTCTCAACTTCAGCTCGGATGATGACATTCTGTTCGACGCTGAAGTCCCTCTTCCTCTGCTTCACCGGCCGAGCATCCGGCCAGACGTGGAGTTCATGCTGCGCTACGCTCGGTGAGACCCTTGGCAGCTCGTGGGTCGACCAGGCGAAGACGTCGCAGTTTTGCTGGAGACATCTGATCAGCTTCTCCTTCTGGCTTGGCTCCAGGTCGGATGCGACGAACGAAGTGGCATCCGGTCGGACAGGGTGGATCTTTAATTTACCTCCTTTTCTTCGTAAACTAAAGAAGGTGGCTTTTCGATTATAGCATTTACCTCGACGCATGGTGCCTTCCGGGCGGCCTTGGCTTTGGATCGGACCATCTCTACATAACAGCGCCGGGCTGCTAGCTGATCACCTCGGACTTCTTCCACCTGATCTTCCACGGGGAATTTTACCTTTTGGCAAAAGGTGGAGACGACCGCTCGGAACACGTTGAGAGCCGGTCGCCCCAAGATCACATTGTACGCGGAGGGAGCATCGACTACAATGAAGTTAGCAGTCCGGGTTTTTCTGAGCGGCTCCTCTCCCAGCGAGATAGCCAGTCGGACCTGTCCGACCGACAAAACTTCATTACCGGTGAATCCGTAGAGGGGGGTTGTCATGATGTCATCGGCAGCAACTCGGCTCGGTCGATTTGCAATTGGTCGAATGTCTTCCGGAAGATTATGTTGACCGATCTGCCTGTATCAATAAAGATGCGGTGAATAGTGTAGTTAGCTATTACCGCTTGGATGATGAGAGCGTCATCATGCGAGACTTCGACTCCCTCGAGGTCCCTAGGCCCAAAGCTGATCTCGGGCCCGTTCGCCCGCTCCTGACTGCAGCCCACCGTATGGATCGTAAGCTGCCTTGCATGCGCCTTCCTTGCCCTGTTGGAGTCGCCTCCGGATTGCCCTCCGGCGATGATGTTGATTTCATCCCTCGACGCATTGCCTCTATTCTCCTCCTCCCGAGCGGATGGTCGAGGTCGTTCATGCGATGCCCGAGGAATGACACTGTGCTGCTGGTTATGTTGCCGCTCAGGAGATCTCCTCTCTGTACGCCGGGCAGGACTTTGGTGTTGATGTCGTCGATTCGGCGAAGGTGATCGACGGCGATAGCTCCTTGGTGTAGGATGAGTGATTGGGGGGAGGCTCCGACAGTCGCGGGTGTTGTGAGTTGCTGACTGATGGAGCGAACAAAACATGAGAGTCCATAACTTCCCTTTCGGTTTAGGCCGATCGGCCACTACTTGTTGGACGGCGTGAGGCCTCTGATGAGGACGGGCTACCTCTGCGCGGAGTCCTCTCGGTTGTTGATAATTGGAAGGCGGCTTCCGCTCGGCGTGAGCTGGTGGCTCGGATGGTACTTCCTTTTTCCTCGCCATCTGAGCTTTCTCCACGTTGATGTACTCGTTGGCCTTGTTCAACATGTGGTCGTAGCTGTGAGGCGGCTTTCTGATGAGCGAACGGAAGAAATCACCGTCCACTAGAGAGAAGCAAAAGTTGTAACACCCACGAATTCTTAAGCTAAGTAGGTGAAGATTTCTTTTAGAATAAAAGAAGATAAGATAGAAAATATATATATATATATATATATATATATATATATATATATATATATATATATATATATATAAAGAATTGATCAAGGATTGAACCTTGAACCTTCTTAAGCTAAGAATTATAGAATTACCACTAGACCATCATGAGTTATTATTAAATAGAGAATGAATATTGTAGATAAAGATAAAACCATGATTAAGAGAAGAAAGCAAGAAAACATCAAGTAGCTTCTTCCTCCTTCTCTTGATCAAGAAGCAAGACGAGTTGTCTTTTTCTTCCTCACTCTTTTTTTTTTTATTTTCGTGGATGACAAGAGAGAAGGAGAGGAGAGGAAGTAGGGGGATGAATGAAGACATTTCTTCATCATTAAGAGAATAAAAGATGAGTTAAGAAGAGGGGAAAGCAAAGCCTCTTTTTGCTTCTTACTTCCACCTAGCATAAGAGGGAAAATCAAGAAGGGACTTAATTTTTTTCTTCCCTTCCCTTCCCTCATCTTGCCGTGACCTAGAGCCTCCTCTCTTCTTTCCCAAAAATCCAATTAAGGTTTTCTCCCTAAGAAAACCAAACCACAAGAAGGAACCCTCAAGATCTACCTCTCACAAGCAAGAAGAACACAAGGAGCACTAGGAGGAGGAGCTCTCTTCTTTCTTTTCACCAAAGGGTACCTTCTCTTAGGAAAAGACCAAGCAAGAGGATGTGAGTATCCCCTCACCTGTGGTACAAGTGGTTATATGATTTTTGTTGAGTTTATATGAATTTATAACCTAGAGTTTTCCCATAGTAATTTCGGTTATGATACTTGTAAAGTTTATGGAAGCTTAAAAACCAAAACTAATATGTTTAAGTTTTCCTCATGATATGTTAGGAATATGATTTTGATATTTCATTCTTGCATAAGGCTTAGAGTTAGGTAATACTCTACCTTAGGGTTCGGCCATGAAGAGGCTTAAAAACCTAGGGAAGCTCAATTTAAAAACTAACATGTCTATGATCTCTTCTATGATGTTATGTGAATATTTTCCTTGATGTTTATACTTTTATGTTGCTTAGAACTAGTAGGAACCTATCACAAGGTTTCGGCCATGAAGGGATTTAATACCTTAAGGAGGCTAAACCTCAAATCTAGCTTGCTTATGTTTTACCTTATGAAAAGATATGAAAAATAACATAAAGCACTTGAGATTCATGTTGCTTACAGGTTAGGTTTTTACATGGTAAACATTCGGCCACCATGAAATGTAGGGCTTAGGCAAGCCTAAATTCAACCCTAACATGTTTATGTTCCTCCCCATGATATGCTATGAAATTCATAAGGTATTCACATGCTTGTAAATTCTAGAAGAGGTATCAAGTATGAAGTTCTCCACTATATGTTGTGAATGTTCTCTTGATGTTTCATACTTGTATGTTGCTTAGAACTAGTAGAACCCTATCACAAGGTTTCGGCCATTAAGGGATTTAATACCTTAATAAGGCTCAACCTCAAATCTAGCTCGCTTATGTTTTACCTTAAGAAAAGATATGAAGATAACATTATGCACTTGAGATTTCATGTTGCTTAGGGTTATGTTTTTTTTCACATGTTGAACATTCGGCCACCATGAAATGTAGGACTTAGGTAAGCCTAAATTTAACCCTAACATGTTTATGTTCCTCTCCATGATATGCTAGGAAATTTATAGGGTACTCATATGTTTAGAATCCATGCTTTGTAGCATTCGGCCACTTACACTTGGTGAAATTAGGAAGCTTGAACTTTAACCTAATATGCTCATGTGAATGCCTAGGATAAATGCATGGAAAAATTTATTTAGATTCACATGCTTACATGCTATTGTAACCAAGTTTGGACCTTGTATGTTTCGGCCAAGGTGAGTTTAAAACCCTAGGAAGCATAGAACCTAAATCACATATGCTTATGATGTTCCTTATGTTAAATGTATGGAAATGAATATGGGTTCATATGCTTGTATGATTTCATGAAACCTAAATGAGCCTATGCATGTTTCGGCCACTCTTAGTGGGTTGAGAATTTAGACTAAGTTATGACTCAACATGTACTTCCCTTGCTATGACTTGAATTGAAAGAAGTTAACTTGTGATCCATGCTTGATTATGTTTTCTTTTTGTGTTATATTGCTCATTTGAATATGTTTATGAACCATGCATGAGAATGATATCTAAATGGCTATGTGCCAAAATATGATGACTTTGTGCCCAAGACAAGTATGATGGCTATGTGCCCAAGACAAGTATGATGGCTATGTGCCCAAGTATGCATGGCTATGTGCCCATTTATGCATACCTTATGAATGACATGAATGATATGAACATGATATGCCATGAATGACATGAATGAAATATGCTATGCTATGAATGACATGAATATGAATTTCCATGAATGACATGAACATGATATGCTGTGAATGACATGAACATGATATGCTATGATTGACATGAATAAGATATGCTATGAACGACATGAATACGTTATGAAATGATAGAGATATGATATGACATGTATTTTACTTTGAATGACTTGTACCAAAAGGGTGGGCTCCTCATGCGCCCCTAGGTCGAATTACGGGCCTAGTAAAGGGTGGGCTCCTTACGTGCCCCTAGGCCGAGCTACGGGCCTAGTTTCCTAGTAGGTTCAAGACTTGCTATCTTGGGTCTACTTAGGATGCGCGCATTATGTATGTATGTGGTACTAAGCTGGGCCCCTTTCATGTTGAGATTATTTTCAAGTACTATATGATATTGTTTTAAGACATCTCACACATGACATAAATCATGTTTTGAAAGGCATATTGCACATGACATTTACATTTCCCATGTTTTAAAGGACATCTTGCATCCATGCTCATGATATGATGAAAAGTAATGCTTACAAGATATGCTATGATATGATGCCTTGATGCTATGAAAAGAAATGTCATGATGTTTTCACTTATGCTATCATGTACACTTATGTTATGATATGATCTATACCATGATATGATGATTTTCTTATGTTATGATAGTACCTCCATGCTATGATAGGATCTATGCCATGATATGATGATTTTCTTATGTCATGATAGTACCTCCATGTTATGATATGATTTATACCATGATATAATGATTTCTTATGTTATGATGTGATTTATGCTATGATAGGATGTTACTTGTACCATGATAAGAATTAGGCTATAATATGTTGTTTACTTTACCTTATGTCATTACTGAGATTCATGCCATGATTTGATATGTTTTAATTACATGATGATATGAGTATCAATTACTCTATAATGTATGATATGATGATGTTGCATGATACGTTGGTTTTTGTGAGTAGGAAATGATCTCACTAAGCCTTGAGTGCTTACAGATACTTTTCCTTGTACCACAGATAAAGGTAAAGAATGGAGAAACTAGAGGCGTAGCAGGAAGGGGCAAGAGATGTGTGATGGTGACTTGGCTAAAGAAACAAAATAACCTGCTTAAGTAAACTTAGAATAATATGTTATGTTATGTGATGTCTTTTATGATTCTCTATGCATGAGTTAGAAATGAATACTATGACTATTTAAGTTGAATTATGTTATTTCTTATACATATGCTTACTATGTTACTCTATGCTTAGAAACATAGATATGCTTCCGTTGTATGTATGTATGAATGTTTAAGTTACTAAGTCTAAGGATAAGGAAAGTAACCCCGCCCTCACTAGGCAGGAGTGGTAGTAAAGGGGCGGGCGTTACAAAAGTAATGTCAAATTTGGAATTCGGCATTTTCTTATGGAATTAAGGGAAATGTAAACCTTAATCCAAATTGTCACTCTTGGAAAGAGTAACATGTGCCAAATCTTAAGGAATTATGTTTGAATTAAATTGGCACAATGTGGAAAAACATAAGAAATACCAAATTGGGGTTTTGGTATCTTCTTAGGATAATTAAAGGAAAATCTAGGTCCTAATGTAAGATGTTTACTCTTTGGAAGAGTAAAATGTGTCAAACTTTGAGGTTTTGAACTTAATTTAAATTGACACATTTAGAAAAGGATAAGAAATGCCAAGTTGGGGTTTTGACATTTTCTTAGAAGGTTAAAGGCAAATCTAAGTCTTAATTTGATTTCATTTACTCTTGGAAAGAGTAAAATGTGTCATACTTTGAGGAATTTGTTTAATTTAAGATGACACAAATTTAGAAAGAAATTAAAGAAATGTCAAGTTGGGGTTTGACATTTTCTTGATGAAATTGGGCAATTTAAGGTTAAATTTTGAGTTAGCTAGGGTTAAGAATACTTAGATAGGTAATCTAGGTAAATTTTATTTATGCTAACTTGCCATGATTGTTTGCCCATCATATGCCATGACATCATATTTAGCATTCACATTTTATTATAAAAAATACAAAAATACCATGTCATGTCATACATACATCATGTAGCTATAGCATGCTTTGCTTTTGAAAATTACTTATTTTGATGTATATCATTAATCATCATGCAGTATGTCAATTTCCTTGTAATTAAGGACAAAAAGCATTTATTATGTATGGAAGTATCCCAACAAGAGGGATCATATCAAGTGACATCCTAGATGGATGACCATGATTTTTACAATGTCTAGATAGAGATGCATGATCCCTTAGTTTAGGGGCAAGACCAAATATACATCTCACAAAGAACTATAAGGTGACTTGTATGTGTTTTAATACACGTTAGATACAAGTGAGATGTTAAGATGGTGAACAAAACTCAAGATGTTGATCTAGTGCATCTTGTTGAGTTTTAGGTTTATCAAAACACATAGTTATGTGCCTTCCAATCATTGGGAAAGCTAATGTACAAGTCATGTGCATTGAGCCCAAAGAACGTGGTTGGATATTGATTTTGAAAATGATTTCAAAATTCTTTTGAAAAACCTTGGTGAAGACTATCTTTTGATAGTAATCATCATTGAAAAGTTAGACACAAATTAGGAGAAAACATTGAAGTTTTTAAAAGTTTTCAAATTTGTATCAATCTTTGAAAATAGGAAGTATTTTCATAGAAAACTATTTTTCCCTAATAAATTATACCCTAAATAATGTCTACATGAGTTTTCATGATGAAAACAAGTATGGATTGGTTAAGAAAAACCAAAGTGAAGTTTCGGTTGAGGTTTAGTTTCATTATTGAATTTTAAACCTCAAAATTTCGAGTTTTGATTTTCCTAATTATTTAGGAACCCCAAGTCATTGTTGGTGCAATGATAGAAGTTTGACCATATTTTTAGGAGGAGTTACTCTTTGAAAACATAAAAATCTTTTCCAAGATCAAAAGGAGGTCAAATGTTAAGGTAGCACATGACATTGGTATGGGAGGTGTTACCAAGGACAAAGGAGAGTCATCCAAGGCCAATAAGAAGGAATATGCTAGGGTAACATATAATTATAGCAAGGATAAGGTGTCCAAGATTAAGGACAAGAAGAAATTAATCAAAGACAAGGTGTCTAAGGTTAAGAAGGTGAGTTTAGTAGGCCAAGTGTCACCCGAGGTGCACCGAAGTGGCCTAGCCATAGTGAATGAGTCACCAAGGGAGGTGACTAAGGTTAAGATTCCTACGGTTAGGAAGAGCCTTTGGGACCCATGATAGATGAGTTATCAGATGTGCCAAGTGGTTAGGAGACGGACTTAAGTCTCTAACCTAGTGGGTTAGCACAATTGGGATGTGTTTCATGCATGAAAATATGACATTGGGGGTCATATTGCATAAAAATTAGTTTTTGATATATAGATGTCATATAAACCCATGCTAGGGAAGTATTGTGGTTTAGTATGGGCAGATACATCAAGAAGAAGCCAAAACTAGGACTTTAGGTCAATGTTCAATTGAACTATTTAGCTAGTTTTAAATTTTGTGTCAATCTTAGGATCTGTGATAAATATATTTTTATATATATTTTTCCCAAGTAGACATGGATAAAATAGACCTCTCCACAAAATTTGGGATTTTTTGGAGATCTGTGGAATTTTTGGCGCATTTCTGAAAGTAAGTAAAAAAGGCTGGTTTTTGCCCAAAAAGAGTACCAGTCGACTGGTACAGTTACCAGTCAACTGGTACAGTTACCAGTCGACTGGTAACAATGTTTTTGAGCACAGAATGTCTCTGTAAGCTCATTTTCATGAGGCCAGTCGACTGGTTACGATACCAGTCGACTGGTAACAGTGTATTTCGAACACAGAAGGTTCTGTGAGTGGAAATCGAAGGAGGCAGTCGACTGGTACCTAGTTCAGTCGACTGATACCAGTCTAAAAGTGTTTTTCAACATTGTTCTTGACCGTGTCAACTTGTTTAAATGTATGAAATCAATGAGGGATAAATACATGAGTTTAGGGTCAATTTGGATGACATGTTTTCAACAATTGAGATATTGTTGGAGCTCTTTTTGATGTATGGCAAAGGGGGAGAAGTTTAGGTTTAAGTGGGAAATCTATACAACTTTGCAAGAAATCCTAGCTCGAGGGGGAGCATAGGTGAAGGGGGAGCGATTGTTTAGGCAAAGGGGGAGAAGTTTACCTTTGCGGGAAATCCTAGCTCAAGGGAGAGCTTAGGTGAAGGGGGAACCTAGGGATTTAGGTTCCATTATTTATGCATGAGTTGATTTGCATATTTATTTGCATATGTATTGCATTTATGTTTCCCTAACTTAAACATGTTGTCAAACATCAAAAAGGGGGAGATTGTTGGAGCAATCTAGGTACTATAGGTTTTGATGTTTGGGCAAATGTTTAAGTTAGGTTTATTGTTGTATTTGATATGCATTGTGAGTGTGCAGGATACAGATACAACAAGGAAAGTCCAAGTGTGATCTTGGCAAATGAGGAAAGTCCAAGAATGAGTCTTGGCGGTGTAAGTCCAAGCATGTAGTCTTGCCAACGTAAGTCCAAGTATGACTTGGCAATGGATGAAGTCCCGGAGGTGAGGAGCCTCTTGACAATGGAAAACCCGACAATATGGACAAGGCCGAAGGAAGCTCCAGAAGGCAAGACGTGAAGGATGGGGAGACATCCGAGGGACGCGAGGCTGATGAAGGAGGCTAGAAGGCTAGGTCTAGGTTGGTCAGGCGAGGACGAGTGCTGAGTGATTGCACTCAAGGCAAAATTCTATGTGTTTTAGGATTTACTGTAGCGGTAATGTAGAGACACTGTAGCAGTACTGTTGTGACACTGTAGCAGTACTGCAGCAGCCGACTGGTACACTGTAGCAGTCGACTGGTAGTCGAACGTTGGGTAACGGTCGGCTTCACTTAAAGGACCAGTCGACTATTGTATGCAATAGTCGACTGGTAGCGGGAAAATAGCTTAGTGTTTTTCTCTCGAGCTCTATTTAATATAGCTCGAGGTACTTGGGCATGGTTGACGAAATAGACTTGGTTAAAGCCTATTAGAGTCTCCCAAGCCTTCGTGTGATCGGTGTGCTTGTATTCAAGTGTTTGTGGCGAGGTTTCTCCACCGACAAGGAGCGTGAGCTAGCCGGAGGTCTTCCGGAGAATCATCCACCGACGGATCGAGATCGTCCACCTTACGGACAGCCGTGGAGTATGAGCTTTATCTCCGAACCACGTTAAATCAACGTGTTAGATTTGCTTTCTCTTGTTAGTATTTGTTTTTGTATTTCCGCTGCGAACTAACATTATAGGAAGCGATCGATTTGGGTGAGACGCTATTCACCCCACTCTAGCGGACGTCAAGGTCCCAACAGTTACCAGCTGTCCCTTTTGTCCCTTTGCGCCTCTTGCTTGTTCCCGGGCCGAGCGGACCGGTCACTAGGCGCTCATGGCCTCCGGGAATGCGCATACCTCGAACCGGGCGGGGAAGCCCTGCTCATGTGCTCGAATGAGTGTGCGCCTTATTGTCCTGTGGCTCGGCCGAGCGACCTGTCCGCTCGGCCCAGAAACTCTTTCACCTTGAGCATCGGAAACCCGACCCCTGGTCAGGCTGTCTTTCGTCCGTCCTAGGAGACTCCTGGCCGGATGTTCGGTCGGCCCGCCAGTCCGCTCGGCACGACCTTGGGGTTGCCCCTCTTGACCATTGACCTTCACGTGTCGTTGACCTTCCGCCAACGAGGGTCCCCCATCCTTACCGTCGGATCAACAATGATTCTGATTCTGATTTCTATTCCCAGGAAAGAACCAAACATCTCCTAACATAACTAAAAGATCATGAAAGACACAATTTGTTGTTTCGAATTGATTGAGTTTTAAGTTATTCAGATATATAACGATTTTGAGTTTTAAATAAGGAAATATTTTTTTATGCCTTTTATTATTGGTAATGTTGAAACATATATAATAATTTAATAATGAGAACACGAACAAGTAATTAGCTAGTAATTAAACAACACTATTTAATTTGATCGACAAACAAATTATAAGAATTCGATTTTATACAAAAAATGCTGATTACATACTTTTCAACAGAGTTCTAAAAGCAAAACAAACAACAGAATCCTAACAACAACCCAAACAAAAACAATCCCAATAGTTTTAGTCAGTGTTTCTCAGTAGTAATAGTAAACTGCAAACTAAGATAACTAAAAGATGATCGAGGACGCAGCAACATCATGAAGAGGGTAACCAATTGGAGCCGGTTACCATTTGATCATGTAAGGTGTCGCCAGCGGATGAACAGAGACACCACCACGCTGAGACCGGAAAGGACAAGGTGAGCGCATCATCGGCAGTGGTACCATAACACCACTACCAGTTGAAGCCGGTGAGCGCAGGAGAGGATTGAAAGAAGATGGAGCTTTAATCTCCTGGCAAGCACTCTCCAAGCCATAAAGAATCATAGAGACCTGCTCGTCGTCGATCTCCCACCTTTTATGCAGCTCATGGAAAATTAATCCAGTTACCAGACTATCGAATCCTGCTTGGTGAGCGACACCGTCGGCCTCCACCTTCAACAGATTTGCAAGTTTCTCTAACCCAAGCTCGCCGCCGAGGAGTCCATGGCAGAACCGAGCCATGTACTTGATATCGAAGAGTCGTCCGCCGAAAATGCTCCACGCCTCCGTCATAAATTCTCGCAGTGTGTCCGGCAGCGGCTTTCCGCCGGTTAAAATCTTCAACAGGTACGCAACATCGTACAGGCCATGGAACGTGACAAAATTACCGCCCTGGCAGAATAATTTCTCCCGGAGCAGAGCGGCGCAGCGTTCTGAAGAAGAAACCCCCTCGCGTCGATTTCTTTGGAGATCGATGCCGCTTTTCCGAATGGGCGTCGGCAAGGAAGGATCGTCGTCTGGGTCATAATCGGAGAAGTTAATTTGCCATGATACACCGGGGCCGGGCATAGGCTGGTTGCCGTGGTCGTCAAAAAGTGTAAAACCAAGCTGGATGACATGGAGATTGTCAACGTTATGCTTCACGTCGCGGTACCTTTCTTCTTCGGTGAAGCGGCGAGGGGTGCAATGGATAAAACCAGAAAACTCAGTATCGAGGGCTACGATTGGGAAGCAAGGACGAATGGCAGCGATCAACTCCAATTGCTCCACGAAATTATGCTCCCATACGTCTATGCTTCCCATTGCAGCAGCTGTCTCCGTCTTTAATTTTAGAACCGGCGAAGGCGAGTGAAAATGAAAGCGAAGGCGAGTGGAGAATGAATCGAAGGCGAGGGATTAGGGGTTTATTTATGGACGCGGATTTGTTGCCTAACGGTAAATCCTATTTCTGCTCTGTTTGATTTTGTGGGCCCTTTATTTCCATATTTGAATAGCATCACTAATAATATCTGTTAAGTTCTGTTTGTTTTGAATTGTTTCCATTTTTGTTAGTCCAACTTTCCTTATTTGATAGATGATATTAGAATCGTATCTAGTCAATTATTAGTAATCAAATATATTTTATCAAAAGTTTTAAACAATTTTAGAGACCTGAAATTCATATCAAATGATTATTATTGCACTCATGCACTCCTGTGTCAATCCTATTTATTTATGTTTAATTTAAAATGAGAATTATTAGTCAATTATAATGGCATTCATTTAGTTGAATATTGATTGGACAATAATGAATTATGCAAAGCTAATTGGTTGGATGCACATTTTAACAAATAGATGCCCTTTGCGTAATTAGTAAAATTAAATAATAAATTATCATAATAATAAATATAAATAGATTTTAAATATATATTTGTAAAATGTAATAATATTAAAAATATAAAATATCCATTTTATTAATCACACTTCATATTTCATAAAGAAAATTTAAATAATAATATCCATTTTTTTAATATTCAACTTTATAATACAAAATTTGATTAATAATTCTTATCTAATTTAGTCCGAAAGATTTTATATTTTTGGGTAGTACTATAAGTGGATGTAGCGTAATTATTACGGTATAACTTTTTTTATATATATAATTTTTTAAGCCTCCGTTAGGAATTTATTTTGTTATTCATATGGGTAAATAGATTCCTTACATAATATTATAATAAAAAAAATTTGAGGGAAAATGTAAAGACTCTCGGAATTAGGGATAACAATTTCACCCGAATTCGATAGAGGATCTGACATCCGATCCGAATGGAGGAGGATATAGAGGAACTATCAATATCCGATATCCGACCCGAATACTCGATTAAATAATATATATAATATATTAAAGAAAATTTTCTTTTTTCCAAAATTAACTTACTATTATTTTTATTGATATTAGGAGGAGACTATATAGATGTTTAATCTATATTTTTAATTAGATATATATATATATATATATATTTAATAGGTGGTTAATTTTAATATAATTTTGTTAAATGATAATAGTTGGATAGAAAGAAGAAAAATTATAATTATAGAAGATATCTGATCATTTAATGAGTATAAATATACTCATCAGAGATCCTATACCCGATAAATATGAGGACGAAGGATATAGAATCCGACCCATTATCATCCCTACTCAGAATCTAGTGAAAAATCAGTTAATTCATTTAGTCTTTACCTGGGTCAGTCGCACATATTATCCGTTACAATCGTACTGGATCCAAACGTTCAATCTATCCAGGTCTGATTTTTATAACCGGTGTATGTGATGCAAAGAGCAGCAGCTTGGACTTATTGAATCATTGGCATTATTGAATCAGAAACAGTGGAATCAACACGAGAATTTAAAACTAAATTTCAATAGGATTACAATATGTAAAACCATTTGATACAATTTAGACAGATTCAATTGAAAAAACACACACGCACACAAACCATTGGTCGACTAATTTGACCCCTAAGCCAGATTTTCCAAACACAAGCAAGATTTTGATATGGCAAAATTACACAAAAAACTTTCGAATATCATCAATGCACACGATAAGACCATTTCGAAACCAGAAGGATCATTCATCAATGAGATTGCTCACAAAACTCTATAGGAACAAAATCCAAAGGCTTAGAAATTAGTAGGGCGATCATGCACCACATGGATGCCTAAGAACATTGCAAAACAAAAAGGATCATTCAGCAATACAACCATTCGCACAACATCCTATAGCAACAAAATTGTAAGATTAAGAAATTAGTGAGCAGCCTATTAATGAACCATATTGACGCCTATTATAACCTCGATGCAAAACAAAAATGATCATTCCACAATACAACTATTCACACAATTCTATAGCAGCAAAATCATAAAAGTAAGAAATTAGTAGGGCGATCTATGAATCACATCAATTTCTATTATAACACCTTTGAAAAACAAAAAGGATCATTATGCAATACAACTACTCACATAAAACTCTATAGCAACAAAAATTGAAAGACTAAGAAATTAGTGGGGCGGTCTAATCTTGCTCATGGAACATTAGTTGGGGTATCAACATTTATTCTCTCAAGCTCTTTCTCAATCGATGTTGTAGTGACAACAAGTCTAGTTTCCATTTATTCAGCTAGTTTATAGGTAATTAAGATGACCAATGAACTCCACAAGGAGTAAGATACTGCCGCAAATAAGAAAGCTCAAGAATTCAAGTAGAAAGAGCCTCATGTTTAATAATACAATTGTTTTAGTTAAATAAGTTCTGAGATGCTGCTTGGACCATGCTTCTAAGAACATAACGCTGTATTCGCACTGCAACATGAAAATATACCAAGAATAATCAGTGACAATAAAAGAAGAAAAAAAAATACAACAATAGAATTTATATATCAGTTTAAATGACCCTAAAATTGAAGAGGGAACAATTGGAAATGGACAAGACAATTCTTGCACAAGTTTTGCTAAATTGCAAAGGCTAGTCCCTTTTGCATGGTCTCTCAAAGTGATGCCTCAAACTGAGGAGCTGGAAAACATTATAGAGTCAATCTACAAAAATGGGATACTAATCCAAGGAAAATGGACGAGGGAGGTGCACAGTAGGGATAGATGAGAAATTTTAAAGGAAAATCAAATAAAAAGGCATAGGAGCTTCAAGTTTCTGAACACTCTCCAAAATCTTTAAGACAGATCAAATTTTTCCATGGTGACGAGTGAACTGCTGAACACTGATCATACTGTCAGCATTAAACACCATTTTTAATTTTCAAATTTCTCTAAAAAATGAATCTTGGCAAATCCATGGCACAAGTGCAAGTGTTGAACACAAAGTTTAAAGAGTTCTTGGTATTGGAAAAATCGAGATATTCAATGACACCACAGTCCAAAGGCTAATATGATTGAGGAACAATGGCTGGTTCTCATTAACAACACCCTCAGCTCAGAACAGTTGCACCGGAATTACTTGAAGAATTAAAGTTAAAACAGACATGAGAATAATTAAAGGGCACAATTATCAACTGATTACATCAAGAGCAACAAATTCATCTAAAGCTTGGGATATTAAGACTACATTTTTTCATATTGTTAGCATCAAATTCACACGATACAAGGTAAAACCATTTGGATTCTCCATTCACAATTCTCTCCCTTTCCCTGCTTTAGTGACCTACTGCAGTAAATACCAATAATACATGGTTATTGGTTTTATTTTGTTTTTTGTAGCTTTTCTTTTTCTTTCATAACTTTTGACAAACAGAAAAATTTATTTCTATGCGGCAAAAGAGTTCTGGGAGCCCCAGTGACATTAATGCATTGGGATAGTTAGTTAAGTTGTGATTCATGCATGTTTGGTTTCTCGCTATTTTTATAGCAGGATATCATTAGTTCAGAACTAGCTGTAGAGGTTAACTGGAAAAAATATGTAGGGCAAACAACTGTCTTCAAGAAAAGATCTATAAAGCCACATTCAACAATGCAGAGCATCACTGCATCACCTCATACCAATCACATGCCATATATGTTGGCATTCCAAATTGGATTAGATATGCTGCAAAGTTAGAAATTATGCAAACTGCACTGTGCATAGAGGCTACATGTTCTTTTAATCTTCAATTGGCTCACATCTAGAACAAGCCAAATTAACACCTACCAAAATCAACTAAAATAACACTATCAAGGACTCAACCATAAGCTTTTTAAAACCTTCAAACCACTCATTGGGTTGTCAGCCTAGGACAATCAACTTCCCTAGCATCAAAGAAAGATTATTTCCCATAGAAAGGGCTAGTCTAACCAAAGAATCATGCTCACTTCTATAATATTTTGTAAAACTAAGAATTTGTAACATATTTATTTGGCACTTTCAAGAAGATTTAAATGAGAAAAGCAACAATTAACATCTTCTTCAAGAAACCTCTTGGATTCATGGATAGTTAGTATCATATTTATCTGAAACTATAAAGATTGAAATGAGAAAAGCAACAATTAGCATCTTCTTCCAACAAAACCTACCCGAGTTATTAAAGGAGTGTTATTTGCACCTTAGCACATATGTTACAAACTATTTTCCATGAATCCAACCTTAACTCATTTCTTATGGCTAATTTGCAATATCCCAATTATTATGTTGCTTAAAGCCAAATCAGAACAATGCTCAACATTTCAGATAAAAAACATGTAACTACAAGGATAACCATCAGTTATATCCAAGATAAAGCAGCATAGAAAGACATAAATTATACCTGACTCATGAAGCTATACTGCTTGCCCATGCCTATAAACTCCAAATGCCATTGGAAAAGGAGCTCCTCCGACACTAATAACCTTTAGTTAATGTGTAGAAAACTACAATAACACAACTGAAACAATTGATGCACCTAACCTAACTGTAATCTTCTCTTCATTATCATAATACTTATAGTCAGCCATGTCAATTATGGTGGGATATGGAGAAAAATTTGGAAAGTTCCTTTAATCAAGGAAAAGACTCTTTTTCATTGTTTCATAAACTAGATAAGTAATGCTAGCAGATGGCACTACTTTGAGTAGGTTCGGGAATAGCCCTTTATAGAACCCCCCAAATCCTTCATTTCTAAAGGTTTTCCAGAACACATCAGACATCCCACTATAAGAAGTAGAGGAGTTGGCACGCTGGGCCTGCATTCTGAAAATAAAATCAAGGAGTTAGATGCAGAAGACGGCACCAAAATGTAGAACATACAATCTAAATCAATGTAATAATTAACTACCTCGTTCTAATAACCTGCAAAGGGTAAACACACGTTGCACCTAGAGCACCTGAGATAGTTCCACAACCCAGTTGCACAAGAGGGCCTGGTTCTACACGTTAGTTGAAACTATTAAACAGACTAATTACAAAATCAATTGTACAACAATGTGAATATTAAAGTCTAAAAGTTACCAGTGTTGTTAAGAATATATGTTCTAGACATCTCCTTTAGGGTCTCATATGCAGTAAGATCTATGCCTGCATATGGAATAATTCCAAGAAGAGATGGTACAACCCCTCTGTAGAAAGCTCGAGGCCCTTCATGAACCCAAATGTCTTTTGTTAAAGTGGCTAGACTGGGAACTCTACTGCCTTCACATGCATGAGTCTGTAGTCGAGTTTTCACAAGATCCAAGGGATAGATAGCAGTTTGTGCCACTGCACCGGCTAAACCACCAGCAATCAAACGGCCAGAAGCACCAATATCACTCTTATCAGTACCTTTGGCTTTAACTATATAATCTTTCAGTAGTTCAAATGCAAAAAATCTTAATGCACTTTCCGGTGCAACCTTCATCACATTCAAACCATTACCCCTAAAAAACCCCAAGAAACCGCTCTCTCTCCATATCTTTTTTGTTGCTGGCAAAATGCATGCTTGTGTTGTCTGTACTTGCAAAATCACTTTAAGCCTGTCAAGAGGAGCAGTGGTGGTACGAGAAGTTGCTCCAGCAACACCACCTGCAATGAGGTATTTGGCTGCATTCGAATGTTTACTTATCCCTTCTGGGATAACAGCCTGTTCGCCAATATCAATGTGACAAACTTTTTCCCAATACTGGTAGATGTTCTCCATAGTTATTTCATGAGGGTAAAGTAGAAGAAAATCTCTCCATTCCTCAAAAGTTATAATCCCATTGTTATCCTTATCAACATGGTCCACGAAACTAGCAAGCTCTTCATCATCAATTTCAATCCCTGAAGACAGACACTATCAGATCTTATGATGCAAGCTTTAGCAAAAGATGGTGAATACATTAGTGAAAAGTTGAATCAAACTACAACTTCTTTTGGAGGATGCTCCAGTGAAAACACGCTTAGAGATCCTATACAATTGTAATATTCAACTGCTAAATCATACAGGTCTTCTATATCTCTAACCTGTAATTACAGTAACACTGACCCATTGATGAAGAACCAGTAGGCAGTGTTGCATGAACCCAGCTTAATTTAGATATTAATTATGCAAAGTCTTCAACACTTCTTGTAATTATGAATGTGTTTGTTAACAGTATTCTCAAAGCTTAGACATTAGCAGAAAAGTTTAGACATGAAGTAGAGAACATCTAGTTGCCAATTCAACCAACAGGCAGCCAGGGTTATGTGAATATTCTTAATGAACAAAAGGATTTGGCACATAAACTTTCCATATTATCCTGGATCTTCTACATATTTTTACTAGACAACTAAACTAGTAGGCTTGTTAACTAGATACAATTTCTTTGTATATGGCCAGCTCATGGCTAGTGAAGGTAGTGAAGGTAACAGGTTTTATGAAAATGTCTCTTCTACAAATGAATAAGTTTCTTTAAATCTTTCCACATTATTTGCAGACATTTTTGGCATGAAGGAAAGCATTCTGAAATTTAGAAGATTAAAACCAATTCCAATATAGAAACCTAAACTTAATCAGAACCAATCATGACAACCAATATTTTTGTAGAAAAGATTTGGATGATAGTCACTTAAGAATCAGGGGTTTTGATGTCTAAAAGCCATAAGGAAAGATGATGATAACCAAATCTAGGATCTTCAGTATATACAATTAGATATCTATGCAGACAGGTAAGTTGTTCTTGCATCTTTGGATGTGCGGCTATGCAATTCATGGCTCATCATATAAAGCCAATGTTTTTACCTTTGCCCTGTAGTAGTGTTACCCATTGTCAATAGTTTCTAAACTGAATTTATTGGGCAACATGTATAAAATAACAAAAGCGAGGGGAAAATATGGAAGGAATTGAACTTTGGTTGCTTCTTTAATTTGAAATTTAATGCCTAAAATAAGCATACAAAATGCAACTCGGTAGTAAGAATAATGATCATCAAAGATAATTTTGAAACACTAGGATAACTATCAGTTGTAGGTGTAGGATCCCGGTACTCACTGTATGCCGCATAGATGTGAGGAATGAATTTAGTACACTTCCATAATATTAGTGGAATACTAGACCAGCGTTATGATTATGCAATGAACTCAGAAATAATCAAACCCTCTGTCAACGGTTCCTATCTACAATGTTACTTCGTTACTTGAGATGCAGTTCAGAGTGTTCCTTCTTAATCAATTTTACCTGCCTCGATGAGGGCATCCCAGAGTTCCTCGGGCAAAATACAGCCATTATGCTCAACATCGATGGCCTGGAAGATTCGATAGAGCTCGAGCTCCTTGCCGTCCATGTACCTACGGAACTCCTGGTATTCGACGCGCCCGTCGCGGTCGGAGTCGCAAACCTTAAGGAGATCCCTAGCGTACTTGTACTCAGCAGGGATGTTGAGACCGGACAGGCCAGTCTCGATCTGGTCATAATCGAGGTAGCCAAGCCCTGCCTTGTCGAAGAAGCCAAAGAGGCTCCGGATCCGGGCCTCCCGCTCTTCCTTGGTCTCGCGCAGCGCGAGCAGGACGTGGTCCATGGACACGGGTCCTGGCTTCTTCACCGGGTTGCAACCGCCCTGCTTCCGATGCTGCTTCTGATCCGCCTCCGTCGGCGGTGTCTCCATCTTGGCGGGGAAGTCGATCCGCTGCTCCACCGCCTTGACCGCGCCGGACATCTTCCGCCGCGGCTATGCCTCTCTATATCGATCAATTGCGGAGAAATTGCATCCAAGAATTCAATCCGATCCGATCAAGTCACATAGAATTCGAACGGGAGACGAAGAACGGAATGCCGATGGATCGAATCGGAAGGGATTATGGAGGAGGGATTGGTGATATCTTTCTCTCTCTCTCTACCACTTCAAAATTACTGCTACTATTTATATTTAATTGCGATGTGTATTATACGTATAAAACAATAATCACGCTCCGATTTTTTAAAATTAATAAATAAATAAAGAAAGACGTGTTCACGGGGGCAAAATCAAATTTCGAAATTTTTATTTTTTGGATTAAAAAATTATTCCATATATAACACGAATTGTCAATTTAAAATTAGAGAATCGCGTGATTGTCATAACAAAGAGATCGATAATCAAATATCCTTAAACACTTGCTGTTAAAAATTAATTAATTGGTAAATTTTAGTTCTCGGGTTGGTTTGAATTTTGATCCAAATTTGGAAAAGTCTTTTTCATTTATTTATTTGAATTATGATTTATTGGAGATCTTCCAACGCAAATACGCAATGTGTCTGTCTGTATATGCTCCTCTTTCAACAAAGCGAGCACCGCGCTAGCGAATGTTCCAAGCACATTCCTTTTCTTCCTTCAATTATTAATAATTATATATTTAGAAAGAAAGCGTAAACATGTAATTTGATAATTTAAAGTAGACTCGGGAATTTTGAAACTCGGTTTAGGGGTTGGACCGGTAAAGCAAGTCGTTTTGTATGCCGGATAGACCGGTAAAATATTAGAGGTATATATATATATATAATCTTATTTTATTATTAATTAAGTTTATTTATTTATTTTTTTTGTTTAATACGTATGTTTATCATCATTTTGTATCGTCTAATTAGAGTATTTATTGGTCGTCTAAATACATGTCCGTATCATTTTAAATGTATCTTTCGAAGTTTTCTTTTAATAGATGTAACTCCGACTTTCTCTCTAATATTTTTATTTCTTATTCTGTTCATCCTTCACACATCTATCTTAACATTCTCATCTCTACAATTTATTGTTGGATATTGGGGCCTTAAATGGACCAAAATAATTTTGAGGAAGGAAACCATCAATTGTTGAAAGTCGTAATTGACTTCAAAATTGAAATCTACGATTCACGTAGATAGATTTAGACTATTAATTTGCTCAAAATCGATTAAGGGTGAATGAGAAATTAATGTTTAAAGTCGGGCCAAAATAACATTTATTATTCATTAATAAAGTGCATGGGAGAATAGTCCCACATCGGAAATTCTCGATGTGTATTCTCTACTTATTAATGAAGATGTGTTAATGGAGTTAACACAAAAATAAAAGGACAGATGCTCCCTTAGCCCAGGGCGAGCAGGTGCTCGCACCTGTGAGCCCGCCACGTGCGCACGTGCGCACGTGCGCAATGGGCACTTTGCACGTACGCATCGTCACGAGGAGTAAACACTCAATTCACTCAATCCTCTCCTCTTCCTCAAGCATTCATCTCATCTTGTGTCGATTCTGAGGAACTGACGACCTGGGGTTTACCCCGCCATGCGTCTATGGCCTATGTACCTGCATGAACCTCCCTCCATATCCGTGGGGCCGACACTAGGGGGGCCGCTAAACCCCGCCATGCGCCTATGACCTGTGTACCTGCATGAACCTCCCTCCATATCCGTGGGGCCGACACTAGGGGAGCCGCTAAGGTAGCGGATCTACCTTTGTACATTCAAGAGTCCAAAAAATCTACTAGAAGGTTCGCTGGTCTCGGAAGTCGGAGTGCTACAATTCCGAGACGTTCGTCTTGTGCTATGATGGAATAGACGATCAGTTTGCATACTCCAGAAGCTACCCGGGAATAACATTTATAAAATTTCTCTTTAAGTTTTAGAAATATTTACGGTCACATAAAACACACGACACTTTCCTCTATTTTAATCATTCTATTTATATTATATGTAAAATATCTCTCTTAATCTCTCAATCATTTTATAAAATAATTCTAAATATTTAATCCTCAAAAACTAGAATAACATATAATTAAAAAAAATCAACTAGAATCGTAGTTAAATATTACACGTTTAGTACAGGAACATTACTATTGTTAAACTTACAAACGTGGTTCTATTAACAAATCAGTCTGACACACGAGTTAAAAAGAGTTTTAAAAAATAATACAAATTAATCACTCAAATTCGGAAAATCTTAATCGAATTGGGCTTAATCATAAGAATAATTGGTGAAAGAAACTCTTGCATTGTTAATTGATAAACACAATAATCCAATTATATTTAAAACATAATTAACATAGACACCACCCTTCAAAGTTTCAATGGATGATAACAGTTAAAAGTCAGACTAATTTTAAATAATTTTTAGTAATTTAGACCCGAATTACTACTTAAATATGTAGCGTGGGCAAATTGACTTTTTGCCGTGCTTTTAAAGAAGCGAATCTAGATCGTTTTAAAAGCTATGGAAAAAAAACAGATATGGGCAGATTTTAAATGTGTAGAATTCCATGTGTCTCCCAATTATTCTAAGTAGGTACGTCAAATCCATGTGAATGCGGAGACTCCCAAATGGCGTTATTGACTTGGACATCATGTCAAAGTCGTTAATTGACAGATCAACGGTGGCATACTTATGCGACACCTACCATTTGATTTGATTAAATTAATACGGCGGTACGATTTAATTACTTGCTTCCGTTGTTTCAGTCCGAATCCGGTCAAGTTCTCACATTTTTTTATTGTGTTTTTTTTGCCATATCATTTTGACGAGTGACGACTCTTGAAATATTACGGAATCTCATTCCGAGCCATTAGATTTGATTTCAAAGTTTCTCCAGAATCCTACTGGAAGTTAAATGAAAAAATTAATTTAGACCGTATTTTTCAGATAGAAAGAACTGACCTGCAAAGTAATTTTGGCAAATCAGACAACGTAGGCACAAATATACTTTCAAATTTGGGTGGAATTTCTTTCACTTAGGAATGATTCATTCATATCGCAAGATAAATTATATTATAGAATGATAAATATTGAATGAGTTGGAAGTATGTGCTTCTGGAATTGATGTTACTCTATCAGAGAGAAGCATCTTTTTGTCTTGTTTCTACTTGTAATTATTAATTGATCCAACCCTACTTTTGATGGATTCTCTGATCATTAGTACAACACTAGATTAGAGAATAGACTTAAACATATTGAACGGTAAATCTACTAGAGAATCTTATTCGGAATATCGAGTTGGTCGAGTCTGTTGATTTGATCATTATATTAAAATGATATAACATTGCTATTCAATTCTTGAAAAAAAGAGAGTATGTTTATTAAAATAATTATTAGTTAACTGTTAGAGCAAGCTGGTATCTCTTGTTCTTGCTTGTCATGAATTGGGCTACTCTAGTTAGATCGCCTTTAAAAGTGGATATATGGTCTGGAACTGTTGCATAACAGAGAATATCTAAACACTCAGTCCAGGAGTTGATCACAGGCAAAGGAATGATTTTATTGAGAACATAGTAAAATCATGAAAGGCTCTGCAAAGGTTACATGATGAAGTTGTAAAATACGAGTTTATACAAGTACGATACGTTTTCTATGAGCAATGAAGCATGAAAACTTGTGGGCAAGCATATCAATCTCCTATATCTCACATGATTCTGTTTCTGTGCGGCCAAAAAGTGCATAGCGGTTGTTGGCAACTATGTCATAAGAAAAATCCCTCACAAACCTATGAAATTTTAGCACAAACATTTCAGTGAGACCGAGACATAATGGTTGAGCCCGCCATCCACATATAACAAATGTTCAAGAAGACCAAAGAAGGATTATTGAGACTTACAGTGGGGCAATCTTCAAGAAGAAAGCAAGTTGAGGAAACGGGAGGCCAAGAAACTCCATAATCCTGAGGACAGCTTCTGACTTTATAGAACACCTAGAATAACACAATAGAAAGTAGAAACTTGGTTACTGAAAGTTCTATGTTCTTATTGTGCCCCTCTATTTGGCCCCCTACGACAAAGACATGTATACAAACAACCAAGCTCACATAATGTCCTGATCCATAGGAGTATTTAAATATAGTACTCTTACAAATTAGAAAGCGTAGGATGGTAACTTTCTGCTGGGTTGGCTCGAACATTGTGCTATTAAGATTCACCAATCATAACTGCAAGGGAGGACTTCATGCAAAGCATTTTTCTACTGGAAATTAGGTTGGTTGACAAGTTGACATCGTTGAAGGAGACAGTGCCTTCGAATCTTTTTTGATGTGAATCTCTCAGGAGGGAAGAGTGTCTTTGGACCTTGGTTCCTAGCACTTGCTAAAGCAATGCCTACTGATCTATATTGCTGACAAGCATTCTTCAATGGAGTGAGAACTTCATTGTGGTGGTCATACAAAGTGGTTAGACAAGAATAGTTTCCTATTAACACAACCATGTAAGTTTTTGGTCCTACTTAAAAGAGCACAACTTAACCGTTCATAATCAGACTGGAAACAAAATCCTGTGATATCACAGCCAAGTAATGTGACGCACATATATATATGCAACCCATGCTTCATTGATGCAAGTGTGCCAAGATCAATTGTGATCCAATGTCTCACGATAGTAATAGGCACAACACGGCTACAACCTGGTGTGTCCTTTTACCAAAATAACAGCCCTATGTTTATGCAAATTTTCACCGAGTTTTTTGATTGAGAGCGGAGGCTATGTAGTTTTCAAGTTGTTTTTTTTTGTGCGCGCCAAAATTGTGATGATGCCTTGAGAAAGATGCAACAATTGTTCAAAACGCATGCAACGACTATTGGAAACCATAGATAAGGATTGTCTCCTCAAACATTAGGTGAAGTTTTGCTTTTATTCCCCAAACGCTGTTGAGAGAGGAGTCACGTATAGATAAGAGCTTCATTACAATAGAATGAAAGCAAGGCATGCCTAGGTAACTATGATTGGCTTGGATACTCTATGGATTGATGTAAGTTCTGGACAAATCATTTTATATTACTCTTGTGATTATTTATGGCTGTTTATGCTTGTCAAGGAAGTCGTCGTCAATGTTACACAAGATGTTTGGTGTATTGCCTTCCCTGTGGGAGACATTGTTTCACAGTGTGGCTTTTTGGTGGGTGATTAGCATCAGCAGATTACAACACTCTTATTGGGTGGAAACTATTTATTATGATAATGTTAATCTCAATAACCCAACAAATTCAAGTCGACGATATCAGCTTATTTTAACTGACAAAGGCCATCAAAGAACAACATAAATAACACATAGAAACTGAGACGGTGTACCTGTCTTTTTCGACAAGTACTACACTGGAAATATCGTCGGATGATCTCCCGCATCTTTGCAGAAGTTTCCTGCCGGATTCACTCTGAAGCGCCTCGTACCTAATCATTCTGCATAGAAGAAATAGTTCAATGGAAAAAAAAATTTGCTCTTGACGACAAAATTACCATCTGAGAAAAGGGGGAAAACGAAGAAGAAAACGGAGAGGACCATGAGACCTATTGCGATCGTTGTCCCGAACAAATCTGACTCCACCGTTGCACAAATTGCACACGCCTGCAGCCACCGGCACCACCACAGAGGTTGATTAAGGCAGGAATTCAATCGGAGAAGAAGGAAAAAGGAAGAGGACGCGGCAGGCGTTACCGTCGAAGAGCATGATCGGCCTGGAGTCGGTTTGGAAGAACTCGCCGTCGGTGACCTTC
The DNA here is from genome assembly GCF_018446385.1 of Zingiber officinale. Lineage (NCBI taxonomy): Eukaryota > Viridiplantae > Streptophyta > Magnoliopsida > Zingiberales > Zingiberaceae > Zingiber > Zingiber officinale. Next base: position 143,132,640 of record NC_055986.1, read on the forward strand.
ACCCAGTCGACGGAGCCGGAAAAGGAGGAAGGCGGAGACTGGATCCCAAGTGCAGCTACCGGCGCTTGGGTTTGTTTGAACCTTACTCGGGTTGCGCCGATGGGTAGAGAGCCGAGCGAGACTGGAAGGACGAGCGTCATGGCGCTGTGCGAACTGGAGAAGGCAAGATCTTGGCTTACCGTGCCAATAGAGAAGGATTGGTGATTTGATCTTACCCTTTGGCTCCTTTGAGCATTTGCCAAATGCCGGGGTAGAAAATCGTGTACGTTGGCGTCGGCTGAACCACAATTTAGGTGCATTATTTCTGGCCTGCTGACGCGGATGTGATAATGTTAGGGTTTTATGTTTCAACCACAAGCACCTCGCCTCGTTGGCGACTCCCTGGCCTGCAACCGACTGGAGTCTCTCCTCTGCATCCTCGCCACCCGGAAGAAGCCGAGCTCGTCGGCCGCGACGGTGAGGACGAGTTCCGGCAGTGGGTGTTCCGCCGCCGAAACGCCACCGTCTCCATCTTTTGGTCACGCTTCCTCGTGAAGGGCACGTAGAAGAAGGCGCCTGCAGGATGAATCACAACACTCTGTTCATGGAGACCGCAGACGACCAGTGGGCGGGGGAGCTGACGGAGATTGATATACTGGTTTCGGTGACGATCTACCGCGAGAACGGCGTAGGCGTTTAAGCCTGCAGGTGCCCAAGCCAGGCTTAAGCTCTTGTGAGATCGTTCCGTCAAGCCATGCACTAGGGGAAAACCCATCAGGATTACCACGACCCAAAAGCTGCTTGTCGATCATGTTGAGTACCAGTTCATCTCTGCCAAACTTCCTTGCAAAAGGCCGCATTGTTATTTACCATTCTTGCAAAGTCACCGAGGGTTAAAAAGTGAGGGTGCTGCTTTGGAGGGTTATCCCAAGAAATGAAATGGAGGCCATGATTGACGGTGGTGCTCTGAAACTCTGGAGCATTGAAGATGACGGTGTCGAAATAACCCCATATGCAGTTTCATCATCCAAGCAGAGCCTAGAACTCGAAATTTATCTAATATATAAAACAATACATTCATCATAAACACAAACTTTTAGCAATATGAACAAAAATAGCATGGTGAGCAATACTCTCATTTGGGACAACTTTGATGCTATCAATAAAGCCAGTTTTGGTGGTCATCTGTATACCAATTAATAATTCATATATATATTTTTTAATTGGTATATACGTACTGCCAATGAATGAGTTCAAACACTTTCCTCAATGGAACTTACCCTTATTTTGGGGCAAAGGGATGCATTCATTCGCCGTTGAACAACTAAACAAGACTCTCATGCACTACAGTTCGGTAGTCATGGAGTGTGCTCATAGATGTGTCATTCTTATTCTACTGGCTTATAAATGGTTCTATCTAAAATTATTAGAACTAATAAACACCATTAAAGCAAGATAGAATATATACAGGGGTGTCAAAAATGCATGGATAAGTCAACTCGAAAAATATCATATTAGGATTAGGAGTTCAGGTATTGGTTCGGATTGATCCGAATTGACCTAAATTTGAAGTTTAAGATTTTTTTTAAGATTAAATTAAATTTTATTTTAAAAATTAAGATGTTTTATTAATATAATAATAGGGAGTTAGTTTGATAATAGTGAAATATTAAAATAAAAATAAAAAATTATAGAAAAAATAGTAATTTTTTTTTTTTAATCTGTTGGTTAAGTTATCTTGATTCGAGTTTAGTTTATGACTTTTTTGATTGTGTTCGAGTTCAAATCGAGTTAGAATTTTTTATAATATTTTTATTTCGATCAGACTTAAATCATCCGAATTGACACTTCTAATATACTAGTCTCATTTAATGGAATGTTGGTGGACTATCTTGAGCTTTCCTTGTTAAAAATGAAAATTGATGTACGATGAGCTTTTAGAGGCCATAATTTTTTTGATTCGGATTGAATCAATGGATCTTTAATATACCAAATTTAAGCTCATTTATTTATAATTGGTTGTCGGGTCACGGGTGTAACCCATAATGATCTAGTCTTAGATCCAAAGAATATTATTTTTATAATTATTTTAGAGTTATTTCCATCTTTTACATCATCATTAGGATTTTAAGACTATTTAAATCTTTGTTAAGTTGATATTTGAAAATTATCTTTTATTTTGAATCAATTTTATTCGGTTAAACATAGAGACACCATCTCTATGTTTGACAGTTTCTTGTGTTCTCCCTAAAATTCTTCTGAAAAAATCAATCGCTAGAATAATAGTTATTGTCAGATATAAAAAATTCAATAAAATATTATTATCTTTTAGTCCAATAGTTATGATAATGGGTAGTTGATCCTGTCCGAATCGTTGAACCAAAGGACGCTGGGCACGTGGCACGCTCCCAGTCGATGGAGTGAATCTCCGGCTGGTCGAACGAAGCTCCGGCGATCCTGCACAAGAGTCTAGCCGGGAAGGGGTTCCCGGCGACGACCCTCCGACGCTCAAGTCAGGTAAGTGGTGGAAAAAGTGGCTGCCAAGCTTGTATCATACGTACCTTTGGCGAAGCAATAGCCTCTTTATATAGGACGGAGAAGGAACTAATGCACGCCCACCGAGGTGCATACGTGTCAGCAACCCATACCCCGGTATGCACTTGTCAGAGAGCTTACCTGACACCATACTGCTACAGTCCGAGCATGTTCTTTGATGGGACAGCAGGACCCCCCGTTGTCAGACTAGAAGTATGGCATAGCCATACGACTTGACGGCTGTCAGAAGATGTCCCCGTCTTTTACCCACCGCCTGACCGGGATGCCCGGCCTGCCGGGCGGGCGAAGAACGTCGTCCGGACGGCCTTAATTCTTTGCGCCGGCCGGGCGGCACATCCTTCCGCTCGGTCATTATGCACTGCTTCATTTGAGCGTCGGAACCCTGGTCCCTACTAGGGTGCCTTTTATTATCAGATTTCCCTTTCTTCCGAGTCCGGTCGGCTCGTCCTTTTCCGGCGAGCCACTGGACCCTTTGACCTCCCCTCAGTGTTGACTCCTTCTTATGGGGTTCCGGATTTTTATCGCCGGATCACTTGCCTTCCTCTCGAGTCTAGTCGAAGGAGGCAAAGTCCGATTGACTGGACTGCCGATCTGCCCGAACAATGATCATTGCATTAGGCCGCTCAGCCAGGCATAAGGATGCTTACCCGTGCGGCGATATCTGTCCATTCGGCGATACTTTGTCCATGCCTTGTATTTTCTTGGAATCGACGTCCGTTGTTCTCCCACACTACCCGTCACGTGCTCTGCGCACGGTAAGGGGAGCTCATTAAATGTGGCTAGTAACCGGCTGACACGTGGCGATCGTGTATTTGTCAGAGTATGGCGGTTGCGTCACTTCCGATGGGACAGCCGCCGTTTGAAACGGACGATCAGATGACAACCTCGATAGCGACGACCTGGATCGGACGGTGGAGATCGCTCCCGGGCGGCGATATAAGGCCCTTGACTCCGTTTCCGCCGCATTTCGTCTTCTTCGTTTCCAGACTCCTGTCGTTCCTCCTTTCGCCGGCGACCTTGTGCTCAGGCTTTCCGACGATCACACGGCTTCTTCCGATCATCTCCCTCGCTTGTAAGACTCCTTTTCTCGCTCCAGACACATTCTTCTTTCTGTTAATCATCCTTTTCAGTCGGGTTTCCTCCATTGCTTGAACCCTCCTCTTCTATCCCGCATTCTGGCCTTTCGATCATGACCAGTACCTCGCAGTCAACCGGCGATACTCCGGGTCTTTGGTACTCGAACATGGAAAGTCGGTTCGACGAGGAAGACGCCTTGCGCCTCACTCGAGCATATGACCTACCGATCGACCACCAAATAGTGTTAGCCACACCTTCCGATCGGCCTCACGATCCTCCGCCCGGCACTGTTGTTTTCTTCCGGGACCAATTCCTGGCCGGACTACGTTTTCCACCTCACAAGTTTTTCTTAGAAGTTTGCAACTATTTCCGCATTCCGCTCGGCCAGGTAGTTCCCAACTCTATTAGGTTGCTGAGCGGAGTGGTAGTTTTGTTCAAACTGAACGGCATTCCCTTAACCCCAAAAATCTTCCACTACTTCTACTATCCCAAGCAAGCCGAGTGGGGCACCTTTGTTTTCCAGTCTAGGATAGGCTTCGTCCTTTTCGATAATATGCCGAGCTCCAACAAACATTGGAAGGAGCATTTTTTCTACATACGCTTTCCCGAGCGGCCCACTTTCCGCACCAAGTGGCAGACGGCTATGCCCGCGCAACCGGAGCTCGGCAAGTTTAGAGGCGACGCGGACTATCTCCATGCAGCCGAACAGCTAGTCGGTCAGCGCTATCATATTGACAAGATGCTCCTCCCGGGAGTAATGCATATATTCGGCTTGTCTTCTACTCCAGCCGATCTGCCTTGTAGCATGAGTAAGCTCCCTTATCTTCCCCTTTATTTTGTTCTAACTGATTTATTTTCTGCTTCTGCAGCTAAGGTCATGTGGCGCGCCAGAGCTACCGAGAAAGTCAAATTGAAGGCCGCTCGGATTGAGGCGGTGACGAGCAAGGAGGCAGCCGAACGGGGCCTTGCTTCGGCTGATCCGGCCGGCGAAGAAGGTGAGGGGACGCCAACGGTCCCTGAAGCCTCGGACGCCCCTGCCCCTCATGATGAGGCCGCGGGCAATATAGAACCTACGACTGAAGCTGAAGTGGAGGGCCGTTCAGCCGATGATGTGCCGCTACGCACTCGGAAACGGAGGCGACCGGAATCTGCACCTGCCTCTACACTTGATGAGCCACAACCTGAGCGGGGTGCAGATGCGCCGGCGCTGTCCGGAACAGTTTCCCTCGAGAGTACCCCGACCCCTCAGGATTCTCCGAGGGCCAGCTTGGAGGTGCCGCCGTCCAGCCCTTCAAGGACTCGACGACGTATCAGGCGTTTAGGCGAGCTACCCTCCTCTTCTGCTGGTGGGTCGTCTCAGAGCGGGCCGAGCGGCCAGAATTTACTTAAAACCGTTTTGCGCCTCCCTTCGGAGGCGTACATGGCTGCTGCTGATCGGCCGGTGTTTCCTGAGCAGATGATCACCTTGACGGGCCCTCTCACACAAGCTTGGATAGATGCTCGGAGTCGGATAGCCAAGTTGACTCCCGGGCAGCTCGGCGACAGCAACCTTCAATCAGCCACCGGGGTATACCTCCTCCCCCCCTCTTCTCTCTCCTATTTGAAGTTTTTTAACCTGTCTACGTTTGCTAGCAGAACTGGGTGGAGCAGATCGCCATTAGCGATCGGTTGGCCGAACTGGAGGAGGAACTGAAGCAACAAAAAGCAGCGGGGGACACCAGGCAGTCAACGACCGCTCTAGAGAAAGCCAAAAAATCGTTGGAAGCCGAACGGAAACGAGCTAATGATTTGGCGAGCAAGGTCGTTCGGCTTGAAACGATGATTAAACAACGAGACAAGGAGATCAAGACGGCGACCACTCGGAAGCAACAGGCCATCAACGATATGGACCACATGAAGGTGGAGATCCGGGGGCTGGAGCAACGCATCAAGGACCTGGATGCTCTGCTGGCCACCGAGAAGGAGAGCCGCTCGGCTGATCTCCAAAGATTCGATGGAGACTTGAAGGATCTCCAAGCTGCTAGCGACGCTGCCCATGCCGCGCTCAAAGAATATCAAGAGGGGGAGTCGGCCCGCTCGGACGAAGTGAGGAAGGCGTTCCTCCGTTCGGAAGACTTCGGAGAGAAGTTTACCGACAAGATATCCCTCACGTTCGAGGAGGCAATCAAGGCGGCGGTGGGTTATCTGAAGACCAAAGGTCACCTGCCTGCCGATCTGTCCATCCCCCCCGAGGATCTAGCGGGTGTGATGGACACCATCCCCGACGCTCTTTTTGATTTTGACGTGTGAGGAGAGCTTTTATAAACTTCTTTGTATTCCCGCCGTTCGGCCCTACTTATCGCTGTAGTGACCTTTTTTGGCTTGCATAATAGATAATTTTCTGTTCCTCTCATCTTTTATGTTGGCCAGGCATTTTTTCCCCCATCGCGACTAAGTGTTCTTTAAAACTCTCCCGCTCGGTACCTTGCTATACCAGGCAAGCGAATTATCTTCAATGTATTTCATAATGCAACTGAGTAGCCGTTCGGCGCACGGACATCGCTCGTTCAGTTGCTCGCATTTTTAATTCCGATTAACCATCTTTTGCTTCGCGCCTCACCTCAGGGTTTTTTGCTGGATTTTCGCAAGGCCTTCCGCTCAGGCATTTATAGACGCCGGCTCGTCTCTCAATATTTAACGTCGGAGCTCGACGGAGCGGATATTTATAGCTGGTCGGCGCGGCTCTCGATCTTTAACGACGGGGCTCGTCGATTCGTCCGCTCGGATTATTTATAGACGCCGGCTCGTCTCTCGATATTTAACGTCGGAGCTCGACGGCGCGGATATTTATAGCCGGTCGGCGCGGCTCTCGATCTTTAACGACGGGGCTCGTCGATTCGTCCGCTCGGATTATTTATAGACGTCGGCTCTCGATATTTAACGCCGGAGCTCGGCGCGGATATTTATAGCCGGTCGCGGCTCTCGATCTTTAACGACGGGCTCGTCGATTCCGCTCGGATTATTTATAGACGCCGGCTCGTCTCTCGATATTTATTGTCGGAGCTCGACGGCGCGGATATTTATAGCCGGTCGGTGCGGCTCTCGATCTTTAACGACGGGGCTCGTCGATTCGTCCGCTCGGATTATTTATAGACGCCGGCTCGTCTCTCGATATTTAACGTCGGAGCTCGACGGCGCGGATATTTATAGCCGGTCGGCGCGGCTCTCGATCTTTAACGACGGGGCTCGTCGATTCGTCCGCTCGGATTATTTATAGACGCCGGCTCGTCTCTCGATATTTAACGTCGGAGCTCGACGGCGCGGATATTTATAGCCGGTCGGCGCGGCTCTACGGTTTAACGTCTGGGCTAGACGGGCTTCCAGCCTAACTCCTTACCAGGTCGAGCGACCTTGGCCTTCACAACTTATCTCGTGCTTGAACAGGTTTTATGCCCGGCTGAACGGCACGGGTCATTTTGCTTGCGCATCTAAATGCATGCCCCTCCCGGCCGATCGGTTCAAGGGGCCTTCGCTATTCGGGCGCATGGCTCGGATAATCCATATGCCCCTTTCACCCAGCGTGGAGAACGTACTCCTGGCCGAACGGCTCAGGGTCTGCTTCGTCGAGCATTTTGGCTCGGATAATTTACCTCCGTCCGAACGGGACGGGGCCTTCGATTCTTGTTGACAATGCCTTATATCTGTTCTCTTGATTCTTCATTTCCGCATTTCCAGTATTCAGTCGAAAAAAAAGTACACAGGGTGATTTACAGTGATACACCTTTCACCCCGCCCGGTAAGGCTGGAGATGGTTCGCGCTCCACGGTCTATCTAGCTGCCGACCGTCCTCGTCTTCCAAATAATACGCGCCCGAGCGGAGCTTTTCGATGATTTTGAAGGGACCTGCCCACGGAGCTTCAAGCTTGCCGACGTCGCCGACCGGCTTGACTTTCTTCCAGACAAGATCGCCGACCTGGAATGATCTGGGAATGACGCGCCGGTTGTAGTTTTGCTTCATCCGCTGACGGTATGCCATCAGCCGAACGGACGCCTTTGCCCTCTCCTCTTCTACCAAATCCAGCTCCATGTTCCTCCTTTCGGCGTTGTCATCATCGTAGCTCTGGATCCGGGCGGACTCGACGCCGACTTCAACCGGAATGACGGCCTCACCTCCGTATACCAAATGGAACGGTGTGACTCCTGTCCCTTCTTTTGGCGTCGTTCGGATGGCCCACAAGACGCTTGGCACTTCATCCGGCCAACTCCCTCCCAAATGGTCGAGCCGAGCGCGCAGAATACGAAGAATTTCCCGGTTGGCGACTTCAGCTTGACCGTTGCTCTGAGGATAGGCCACGGACGTGAAATGTTGCTCAATGCCGTAGCTTTTGCATCAATCCTCTAACATCTTCCCTGTGAACTGCCGCCCGTTGTCGGACACTAGTCGGCGAGGGATGCCGAACCGACAAATGATGTGTCCATTTGTTCAGTGATCTTTGCCAGCGGCTCGGCCTCCACCCACTTGGAGAAATAGTCTACCGCCACTAGTAAGAATTTCCTCTGCCCGGCCGCCATCGGAAATGGACCCACAATATCCATTCCCCATTGATCGAACGGACATGAGACGATTGATGCCTTCATCTCCTCTGCCGGTCGATGGGAGAAGTTGTGATACTTCTGGCACGAAAGGCAGGTAGCTACTGTCCGAGCGGCATCTGTTTGTAAAGTTGGCCAAAAGTATCCGGCCAAGAGGATCTTCTTGGCCAACGAGCGCCCGCCCGGATGACCCCCGCATGATCCTTGATGTACTTCCTGGAGGATGTAAGCTGAGTCCTCCGAGCTTACACATTTCAGCAAAGGGCGCGAGAAAGCTTTCTTGTAAAGCTGATCTCCGATGAGTGTAAACCGACCGGCTCTTCTTCTGAGGAGCCGGGCTGCATATTCATCGGATGGTGTGGTGCCCGAACGGAGGAATTCTATAATAGGCGTCCTCCAGTCACTTGGAAACGTGAGGCCTTGCATCCGGTCGACATGCGCCACCAGCAGTATTTTTTCAATTGGTTGCTGAATGGCGACCGACGTTATTGAGCTTGCGAGTTTGGCTAACTCATCGGCCGCCTGGTTCTCCGTTCGGGGAATCTTCTGAATAAGCACCTCTCGGAAAGTAGCTTTGAGTTTTTCAAAGGCCTCAGCGTAGAGTTTAAGCCGAACGCAGTTGATTTCAAAGGTGCCGGAAAGTTGCTGAGCGGCCAACTGTGAATCCGAATAAAGTGTCACCCGACCGGCTCCCACATGCCGTGCTGCCTGCAATCCGGCTATAAGGGCCTCATACTCTGCTTCATTGTTAGTAGCTTTGTAATCTAGCCGGACGGATAGGTGCATCTTTTCTTCCTGAGGTGAGAGTAGTAATATTCCGATCCCACTTCCGAGCCGAGTGGAGGATCCATCCACATATATTCTCCACATAGCTTCCGGCTCTGGCCTTTGCACTTCGGTCACAAAATCAGCCAAGGATTGGGCTTTGATCGCCGAGCGGGGCTGATATTGGATGTCAAATTCACTTAATTCTGTCGTCCACTTGATAAGCCGTCCGGACGCTTCTGGATTCAACAGTACTCTTCCGAGTGGACTGTTCGTCCGGACAATGATGGTGTGAGCCAAGAAATACGGTCGAAGGCGCCGAGCGGCTAGAACCAAAGCAAAGGCCAACTTCTCGAGCCCGGTGTAACGAGATTCAGCATCTTTTAAAATGTGGCTTAGAAAATACACCGGCTGCTCTTCGCCGCTTGCCCTCACAAGTGCTGAGCCTACAGCATGCTCAGTTGACGACAAATAAATATAAAGTGACTCACCCCGATCGGCTTGGCCAGCACTGGCAGAGAATTAAGATATGTCTTCAATTCTCCGAACGCTCGGTCACATTCTTCATCCCACTGGAACTTGGTAGCCTTGCGCAGGATCTTGAAGAATGGTAGGCTCCGGTCGGCGGTTTTGGAAATGAATATGGACAAAGCAGTTATCCGACCGGTCAACCTCTGCACTTCTCTTGTATTTCTCGGGGGCGGCATGTCTTGCAGAGCTTTCACCTTGCTAGAGTTTGCTTCGATTCCCCGCTCGGTCACTATATACCCCAAGAAGCGCCCTCCTTTTGCTCCGAACAGGCACTTCTGGGGATTTAGCGTGACTCCATATTTGCGCAGCGTTCGGAAGGTTTCTTCCATGTCCTTGAAAAGATCGGCCGCTCGGACGGATTTGATAAGAATGTCGTCCACATAAACTTCCAGATTACGCCCAATCTGCTCCTTGAACACTTTGTTCATCAAGCGTTGATAGGTGGCCCCGACATTCTTCAATCCGAACGACATCACATTATAGCAATATGTGCCGTCGGCCGTTACGAAGCTTACTTTTTCTTGATCTTCCCGGGCGAGCGGCACTTGATGATATCCTTGATAGGCGTCAAGCATGCAAATTAATTCGCAGCCGGCCGTAGAGTCCACCAACTGATCTATCCTGGGCAGGGGATAAAAATCTTTGGGGCATGCTTTGTTTAAGTCCCGAAAGTCGATGCAGACTCTCCACTTGCCGCCCGGCTTGGAAACCAATACTACGTTGGCCAGCCAGCTTGGGAACTGCACCTCGTGTATGTGGCCGGCCTCCAGAAGTTTCTCTACTTCCGCCCGGATGACGGCATTCTGCTCGGCACTGAAATCCCTTTTTCTCTGCTTCACTGGCCGAGCATCCGCCCGGACATGCAACTCATGCTGCGCTAGGTTCGGCGAAATTCCGAGCAACTCATGTGTCGACCAGACGAAGACATCATGATTTCGTTGGAGGCATTGGATCAGTTCCTCCTTCTGCTCCTCCTCCAGATCAGAGGCGATAAAAGTCATTGCCTCCGATCGGGTCAGATGGATCTGAACCTCCTCCTTTTCATTATAAATTAAAGCAGGAGGTTCCTCAGTTATGGCATGTACCTCGATTCGGGGCGCCTTCCGAGCGGAATTAGCTTCTGCTCTGACCATTTCGATGTAACATCGCCGAGCTGCTAGCTGGTCTCCTCGTACTTCTCCCACTTTGTCCTCCACGGGGAACTTGATCTTCTGATGGAAGGTTGAGACGACCGCTCGGAATTCGCTGAGCGCCGATCGTCCCAAAATGACGTTGTAGGATGAGGGGGAGTCGACCACCACGAAATTTATGGTCCTGGTCCTCCTGAGCGGCTCCTCTCCCAGTGAAGTAGCCAGCCGGATCTGTCCAACCGGCTGGACCTCGTTGCCCGTAAACCCATAGAGCGGGGTTGTCATGGGCAGCAGCTCGGCTCGATCAATTTGCAGCTGATCGAACGCCTTCTTGAATATGATGTTGACCGAGCTCCCTGTGTCAACGAATATGTGGTGAATAATGTAATTTGCTATTACCGCTTTAATGAGCAGAGTGTCGTCGTGGGGCACGTCAACTCCTTCTAAGTCCCCGGGTCCAAAAGTGATTTCCGGTCCACTCGCCCGCTCCTGGCTGCAACCGACCGCGTGGATCTGGAGCTGCCGGACGCCCGCCTTTCTGGCTTCTCCTCCGGTCGGCCCACCAGCAATAACGTTGATCTCGCCCCGGGAAGTATTGCTCCTGTTTTCCTCCTCCCGAGTGGACGGTCGGGACCGTTCTCTAGACGCCCGGCGATTCTCCTGTCTTGGGGATCGGTGCCGATCGGACGTCTGGTGATGTTGCCTCTCGGTGCGGGTCCGGTCAGCTTCATGGGTCCTTTGTCTCCTGTCGATGGGAGGAGACCGTCGTTCGGCTTTCCTGGGAACGGGATTAGCCACGAAGGGAAGACTTCGACAATCCCTCGTGTTGTGCGTATCCGTCTGGTGGAAGGAGCAGAACATAGGGGTCCACCTCTTCTTTGGTTTGGGCCGAGCGGCAGCCACTTCTTGTACGTGCGATCTGGCGTGGAGGGATCGAATTGCTTCGGCCCTCGGTCCTTTGGGCGGCTGCTGAGCGGCGTGCTGTTTCCGCTCGGCATGAATAAGTGCCCGCTCGGTAGGAGTTTTTCCAGGCGGCTTGCGCTTCTTCCACGTTTATGTATTCGTTGGCCCGATGTAACATATGATCATAATCTCGGGGCGGCTTTCGGATCAGCGACCGGAAGAAGTCCCCATCCACAAGGCCCTGAGTGAAGGCATTCATCATCGTCTCTGATGTGGCCGTTGGGATATCCATCGCCACTTGGTTGAATCGCTGGATGTAAGCTCGAAGCGATTCTCTCGACTCTTGCTTGATGGCAAATAAGCTGACACTTGTCTTCTGATAACGCCGACTGCTAGCGAAGTGGTGGAGGAAGGCCGTTCGGAAGTCCTTAAAGCTAGCGATGGATCCGTCCGGCAGCCTCCGAAACCACCGTTGAGCCGATCCCGAGAGAGTTGTAAGGAAGACGCGGCACTTTACTCCATCTGTATATTGATGGAGTGTAGCTGTGTTATCAAACTTACCCAGATGATCATCCGGGTCCGTTGTTCCGTTGTACTCGCCGATCGTCGGAGGCACGTAGTGCTTGGGTAGAGGGTCTCGTAGAATAGCCTCCGAGAATTGGCGATTGATCCGCTCGGGAGATGAGTCCGCCCGGGGAGCTTTCCCTTTTCTGTCATCCCGCCTTGGCATTTCGTCTGAAGAAGAGCCTCTATCTCTCCGAGCTGGTGCGGCTTCAGGGGTGCGAAATAAGGCCCGGTGGAATGCGACGGTGGCTGGAGGTGCTTCCGCTCGGCCGCCCGACGCAGATGTTGCTTGTTGCTTCGGCCGTTCGGCTGCTGCTTTCTGCTTTTGTTCCACAAGTTTGGCGGCCCTTATCTCGACTAGAGCTTCGAGTTCTTCCGTCGAAAGCGCCACCGTGTGTTGTCGTCCAGCCTCGTCCATCGTTCTTGTTTGGATGCAGGTGCGTTCCCACAGACGACGCCAATTTGATCCTGTCCGAATCGTTGAACCAAAGGACGCTGGGCACGTGACACGCTCCTAGTCGATGGAGTGAATCTCCGGCTGGTCGAACGAAGCTCCGGCGATCCTGCACAAGAGTCTAGCCGGGAAGGGGTTCCCGGCGACGACCCTCCGACGCTCAAGTTAGGTAAGTGGTGGAAAAAGTGGCTGCCAAGCTTGTATCATACGTACCTTTGGCGAAGCAATAGCCTCTTTATATAGGACGGAGAAGGAACTAATGCACGCCCACCGAGGTGCATACGTGTCAGCAACTCATACCCCGATATGCACTTGTCAGAGAGCTTACCTGACACCATACTGCTACAGTCCGAGCATGTTCTTCGATGGGACAGCAGGACCCCCCGTTGTCAGACTAGAAGTATGGCATAGCCATACGACTTGACGGCTGTCAGAAGATGTCCCCGTCTTTTACCCACCGCCTGACCGGGAGGCCCGGCCTGCCGGGCGGGCGAAGAACGTCGTCCGGGCGGCACATCCTTCCGCTCGGTCATTATGCACTGCTTCATTTGAGCGTCGGAACCCTGGTCCCTACCAGGGTGCCTTTTACTATCAGATTTCCCTTTCTTCCGAGTCCGGTCGGCTCGTCCTTTTCCGGCGAGCCACTGGACCCTTTGACCTCCCCTCAGCGTTGACTCCTTCTTATGGGGTTCCGGATTTTACCGCCGGATCAATAGTAAAAGAGTAAGTCTATGTGATGATGGAGCATTGGGTCTCTCATGATGACAATAAGGCTATGGGTTAAATGAGATTGTAAGACTCCAATTGAATCTCACATAGTCAGTCAGTTATGGGTCAATACAAAAAATTTATAAGCTTAGATAAATTAATTACCTTGAACTATTTTAGCCTCATGGTTTGGCCTAATAAGTTAGTGGGTTAATTTTTTTGATATACCTTCACGTTGGAGAGAAATGCATCAAGACGAACATGAATATCCATACAATTATTATTATTATTTTAGCATCACATGAAACAAGTTTCTGCAGCAAACAGAACTGTTTGAAACCCATGCTCAAACACCAAATGGTAATGCAACAATGTTTACTTATCTTTTATAAAAAAAAAGCTGAAAGAAAAAAGTAATACAATGATTGACATAACTCAATCAATTTACCTTCCCATAATTCCCAAATTCTCCTTGTGCCCAGAGAAGATTCATTAAGTAATCGCTTTTCTTCATTATCAGCTACATATCCAACTCTTTGAGCAATCAAACCTGTGCTAGATCCAACCCTTCCCACAGACCAAAAAAAATATGGCTGGACAGGAAATCTGAAGGCAATCGCTACAACAGTGAATTATCAATCAAATTACGAACTAACAAACTGTAATCTAAAACCAAGAAGACATGTACACTGTTTAGAAACACACGATGCATGTGATCTTGTCATTTAAGCTTCTAAAAGTTGTTCAGCTATGGAAGTTTGAGACACTTTTTTTGCCCAAGTATGAGCGAAAGTCATGATCTATTCCAAGCATCTACCAATCCTTTGAAAATGCAGGCTAGATATAATCCTTTGAGCTATTTTCTGGGAGTACCCTAAAAAAGGAACATTTTCTCAACCATTTCGAGTGAAGAAGATATAAAAGTTCTTTCTATCTATAAAAAATAGAAAAGTGCGTTTCAAAAGTACCAAATTGATCTGAGATCGTTTGGAATCGTCGTGTAGTAGAATCAGCCATTTATTTTCAGTACTGAATTGCTGTGTGCTAAAAGTTAGTCATGCTACATTTTATTTATTTATTGATTCATATTGGATAGATTTTTCTGCGTTTATTTATACTTATCTGAGATACAGCAAAGACAACCAAACTGATGTAGCCAATAGTGTTCTAATATTATTTGCTGTCCAGCAGCAGACTAGCACCAACACAACAGTGGTTCAGCATGAAATGGAATGATGCTAGTCACAAACACATTGTACAGTGTCCTTGTTCATATACATAAAACTTTGCCATCTACACAAAAAAAAAAAGAAAAGAAATAAGAGTAGCAGTGGAACCTTAAAGATTACTGCAGCATGAGCCTTCAACAATACAGTGATCAAGCAATCTATACTGAGAATAAATAGACATAAATAACTGAACTTCTAGAGCTGGCAATCTCCCAATACGTAGATCCTTACTCCCTAAATGAGAAGAAACAATACTTGAACTTGAGAGGAAAGGAAGATCATCAGCAATTAACACCACACTGTCCCATTTGAACAGCCTTCTGTGTGGGAGAAGTGAATGGATCGATATGAACCCACAGCAACGAGAAGATGGAAGCAAGCAGAATGGACCAGACAATAACAATGGTTGGGGTTCTGTTCTGCCGCCCCATGAGACCCTTGAGGAAAGGATACAGATGTGCAATCACCCAGAATGCAAAGAAAAGCCTTCCAAACAAGGGGCCCCAGGATTGGTAGCCGCTGTTGACAGCATAGGATACGCCTGCAACAATGCCTACCATGTTGATGACCAAGACAGTGGTTGGGGGGACGAGAAGACTTGTCCACTTGAAGACGTAGAGTTCAGCGAAATCTCCATCATCATCAGAGGCCTTTGATGTGACAGTAAAGCTTGTGTCTATGCCTGCCAACACCTTGAGCAAACCCTGGAAGACAGCAAATAAATGGGCAGATGTGCCACCAATGACCCAGAACTGCTCATTTCTCCACCAGTCCTCAATCCCGACGCCACTCCACCTGAGCTCAAGAATACCCGTAGCAAAAATAGAAATGAAGAGCAGAATGAACCACATTCCTGCATAATTGCTTATCTGTGGAAGCCAAGAAGGATCAAAACAAAAAGAGCTCAGCAATACAAAAAAGAATAATTAAAATTAAGAAACTATAACTGGAAAATTTTTGCAAGAGATTCAGGAAAATCTACTAATTTTAATCTGAGACTCAACTATTGAGAGGTTGATGTTTGTTAAGTATCAACGTAAAATGCCAAAAAGGCACAACTGCTAACTCTGCTAAAGTTGTATAAACAAAATAAGGCACAAGGTTTCAAACAAGAAATACTTCTACATCAACCATAATATAGAATTTGCTAAGACAATATACATAACAGAGGAAATACTTGCTGGCAATAATTTACTTTTTCATAGTTCTAAATGAAAATTCCTAAAAAAATAACAATGCTTGTGCGTGGAATCAAAAGAGAGATCATATAAGGCTTTACGCAAAAGAGCTGACCTCAGGAATAATAAATTTTCCAGTCAGAAGGCAAATGGCAGGAAGAACACAGTAGGCGATCAGTGGGATAGAAGTGATTGGATAAACTATGGTATTGATGTATGCCAGCCTTTCCAAAAGCTTCAATCTTCCACTGTAACCGTACCATATAGGACAATGCCTACTGAACAGAATCTCCACTGATCCCAAGGCCCACCGCAGCACTTGGTTAAGACGATCAGAAAGATTGATTGGAGCAGAACCCTTAAATGCAGGACGAGGCGGCATACAGTATATGGAAATCCACCCACGAGCATGCATCTTAAATCCAGTAAGAATATCCTCAGTAACTGAGCCATATATCCAGCCAATCTGAATGCATGTGCACTAGAGCAATTCAGCAATTCTTTTTAACAAAACTAAACAGAGCCAGGCGATGGAGTGTCATAAACTGACCTCTTTTCCCCATTCGGTTTTGTCTTCATAGCCACAGCTAATAACATGTATGGCTTCCTTCAGAAGAGATGCCGGATCAGTGGATGGTGGTATGCCTCCTTGCTCCATAAAGGTGGAAGCAATGAAAATTGGTGACTGACCAAATCGCTTTTCCAAATTCCTCTGGGACATAAGCAGTGACCTCTCATCTTCGTAACCTTAAAGATGCAAACAAAGAAGAGAGCTCAAGTTTCATAACGTAACCTTAAAGATGCAAACAAGGAAGATAGCTCAAGTTTCATAACGTAGAAAATGGAGACAATGAAGAAAGTCTCTAACAAGCCAGGATTAGACCATAGAACAGGATATCTTGGATTAACTGAATCTCATACAAATTAAAGTAGGTATATTGTGTCCCTCCGGCATACAATAATCATGCTTGTGTCTGGTAAACAACCTATGCATACTAGATACAAATGGAAAATACCATATAAAGAAAGAGAAACCAAATTGACAAAAAACACAACACTCAATTTGCATGAACTTTTAAACAGAACAAAGCAATAATATTTGCCTTAAGTCTAATCAAAATGAGTTATTTTTTGAGTAAAACGGAATACATAGAAGGATGTGTTCAGTAGCGATGTGCAAATACACAAATATCAGGACCTCCAACATGGAGATATTGTTATCATAGAATAATATGCTCCTAATGAATTTAAAAGAAACAAAATATATAATTACATAAGAAAAACTACTGCTATAGAAAACAAGGTAAAGTGGGTTGACCGACAAAAAGGAGAGAAGAGGGGAGCATAAAAGTAAGCTAAATGTCTGATGCACTATAGGAAAAAGTTTTAAGGAAAGAGGTAATAAATCCAAAAAAGCTGTGAAAGTAAACCTTGAATAGAAATGTATATGTCCTAATCCTATTCCAAGATCAAGTACAATCTTGCTATGCAACAGATGTTCTTGTCCTCGTCCTATATTCTATGCTTGCATGTCTCTCAATCTAATTCTGAAAATTTGATTACACATGCTAGGTTGTTTACTAGTTCTTTAATTATGAACCAAAACACAGAAAAAAGGATAAATCATTTACTACCTTCTATGCCTTCTTCCACATCTTCCATATTGAAGATGGGAACTGAAGATTCAGTTCTCTTCATAGCTCTTTTCTTGCTATCAATATAGCTCTTATCCCCACCCTTTCGTTTCTTTCTTGAACCACAACAACTCTTGAACACAATGTTTGGCTCTAGATCAGCCTCAGTCAACACAGGATCATAGCCATACAAAGCCTGCCTGTTGAAACAACATCCTGTTCCCACATAGACAGGACCTTGGATGCCATCTAAACCTTTCAAGTTGATCTGCGAAATAACATAATAAATAAGGGAAAACTTTTTTGCTACATAAGTGCATTTGTATTATTGTTATATGTCTCACATCAAAAAACACAATATTGCGATTGGCGTATCGATCGTGTAAGTCAATGCCATCGAATCGTTGAGGAAATTGTACATAGCACGTCTTCCTTCCAAGAGCAGGATCCATCATAAAGCACATGGCTTCCCGAAGAGCTTTGCTATTGTTGAAGTAGTGATCACAATCCACGTTCAGAAGGTAGGCACCATTGGTTAAGACAGCAGATACCCGGATCTAAACAGAAAAACAAAAATAGAGGTTGAACCAAGAATCAACATCCATGTAGGTGATAAACACAGAACATATAATAAGCATACAAGTATAAGATAAAATACAAACCAAGGCATTCATTGCACCGGCTTTTTTATGATGCTGGAATCCTGGTCTCTTCTCACGGGAAACATATACAAGCCGAGGTAGTTCGTTGCCATCAGTATCAAGCCCTCCGCTGTGTCCTAGAAAGACCTATATTTGACCAACAAGTCATATAAAGAAGCAGTTGTAGAACAACAGAACCTACAGTGAAAAAAATGAACCTGTATCATGCCAGGATGATCCCTTGGATTATTTCCAGGCCAAGAAGTTCCGTCTTGCATTGTCCAACCTTCCTCTGGAGTTTTCTGTGCTTTGGCAACAAGAGCATTTATGCGAACCTTATACTCCTCATATTCTCTCTGAAATGAAATGGCCCATGTATCAATACATCTAATAGCCATTAGCCCAGAGGATATAAGCAACTATTTCACATTCTTACCTTCATTGCTCTCCGTTCTTTCACAAAAGAAGGTTGGATTTTGTCCTTCAGGTAATCTATCTTTTGGGCAAAATAAAACTCTGGGGCTCTGGGTTCAATATTATGCTTCTTGCAAAACGGTACCCACTTCCTTGCAAATTCAGCGGTCTCTGATAGGGCTTCAAAAGTAAGCATTGCTGAACCATCATCAGAAACATAGCATGAAACTTTGTCGACAGGGTAATCCACAGCAAGAATAGACAAAACTGTGTTGGCTGTTATAAGAGGAGGTTCTTTCAGAGGATCGACTGTACTGACAAACACATCGATTGGGGCTAGCTGTGACAGTTCACCTTCTCTATCATACCTACAAGTGTGTGTTTAAGAAAGAAGAAAGTAAGTTATAAAACAAATGAATAGAATATCATGTAAGTTATTGAACTAAAAACTGACCTCAATGCGAGCCTCTCAAGGTAAGTCTCACGATTGATCGGATACCATTTTGGAAATTGATCGAGAAGCCATGACAAAGCAAACCAAATCTCACAAATGACTGAGGTCAGCCATAGAGGATAAGCATCAGGTACTGGATGAGTTACACGATATTGGAAGAAGAAACATAAAATGATAAGTCGAAGTATGATGACCACGCGATAGAGGTTTAGTTGGTTAGAAGGTATTGGCACTATGCGGCTCATAGGTAGACGAGCATCATCAGTCCTACAAAAAAGCAACACTCGGTGTATTAGTTATATAAGAATTTCAACTTTTAGACTATGCTTCCTACAAAGGAAGGAACCAGCTAGGGAATGAAAGAGAGCAGGAAAAAACTTTAAAAGATTGTGAAATATTTTTCATCCAAAAATAACTCAAAAAGATTTTTAAAAAGATTTTTTTTTAAAAAAAATAATTAAGCTCGGAGTTGATTTCTATTGCACGTGAAAGTGAATTTACTACCAAATTCGGATGGAAGCAAACAAAGGAAACTACGCAAAGATTTCCCCAACCTTTTCTTTCACTTCAGTTTTTTTTGCCTAAGGAAACAGAGGGAAAGTGTAGCTGGGAAAATTCTATCCATCAATTTATTTCCTTCCAGTTTCCTCCATAGGAAACACACCCCCGAGAAATTGGAAAATGAAAAAAAAAACTGAGCCATAATAGGAAAATGCAAATCCAATGAATTCTGGTCCATTGGAAGGAAAAGAATACAACACTATAATTATAGCTTACATAAATATATCACATTTAGGAGCTGAAAATAAAAGAATGAGGCACAAGGGGATAAATGCAAGTCCTTACATTTGTAGATCTTCACCATTTGAACCAGTTCCTTCCATGTCTCCTTTTCCATCATTGTATTTGTTAGTTATTTGCATCATGTTTTTGTCCTGCTTGAGCTTCCAACCTTCAACTCTTTCTTTCCAATCAACACTGCCAAGTCCATAAGAGTTCAAGTCTTTTGAAGGGTCCACAATCCTTACAGGAACTGCAAAGTAAAAACACCAAACAACAATCAAGCCAAAGAAGAGCTAAACTAAACATGTCATTTTAGTTAACTTTAGCATTGCATACGATTATAGGATTATATATTACCTGGCATGCTGGGATCCACATATCCCGATGATGGACTTCGAATAGAATGACGATCAGGTGTTGCATCAGGTAATTCACCAGAAATCTGGAAATTGGTAATGATGGTAAGGTTGACTGACAATGGATCATTATGTTATTATCAATATTTGGAGATAGGTTTGCAATTGTGAAGAATAAGTAGAGGAGAATAGTATTTATAAATATATCATTGTTAAACAAGACAAGTGAAACATATTTTGGATGTGACAAAAATCAATGTGCACTGATTATCTGAATTTGTAGTTCAGAAAGGTCACAAAATGATACTCTAAAGCCATGAATATCAGTGCACAATGAATGAGACACAAGAAGAGACAAAGGTTTCAAGTTATTGACCATTGATGGAATATATAATCAATCTCCAAAGAAAACAAATATATCAAAGATCATGTTTCCTTGAGATGAGGTGTGCCTTTATTCAAAGGGAAAAAAAATAGGCAATCCAGACAAACATCTTTGCAAGTTGCCATGCTGGATTCTTCATCTTATGTAGCTCAAAAGAGACTCCAAAGAGTACTAATGGTGTTTGTAAATACAAAATAATACTTAACATGGCTACAGAGGGGGGAAAAGATTGACATGGAAAATAGTAGATGTCATCTTTTAACATAGATCTCACTTTCACTCTCTTTCATGGCTCTCATTTTGCTTACCATGAAAACATTCTTTGTGATCTGTTTGTCAAATTTATCTGAATAGCCTATTTGTTGTTACAACAACAATGATTTGCAATTGCTATATTTATCCATCAACTCTGTCAATCTAAAACATTGAAGAAATGCCAAAGGGATAATTTATACAAGATTGTTTCTTTCGATCTACCTGCTGCCCACTGGTCAAACGCGGAATACGGTGTTGAGGTTCATGTCTAGATGATGAAGATAAATCAACATCTTCTCCCTGCCATTTGCTTCCTGCCTTGAGATTGCCATGCCTGTAATTGAATTCATTATCCAGATCATCAACATCTTCCTCTTCTTCATCTCCCTCAACCCGAGGACTACCTGAAATGAATGATCATCAGCACTGAGGTAGATTAGATCTGTAATCCAGTGCCAGCAACAAATTTTACATAGAAAACAAAAAAGCAGATTGCTAATATTTCATTAGCAAAAAAGACTCATGAGACTTTTATGTTAAGCATGCCTATGTACCAAACATCTCGAAATAAACAAGATCAGAACTATCAAGGTTACCTTTGTGTCTCTTGTACCGAGTCTTGCATTGGGGACAAGACTTGTTTCCTTCCTTCCTCTCGTACTCATAACAAGCTCGGCAAACTGGGAAGGCACACTCATTACAAGCAACAAACAGATCCCCTGTAGCTGAGAGCCCAACTGTATCACCACAAATCTGACATTCTTGACCATTGAAGTTCTTCGCCATCTTTGGCTGCATTGTTGGCAAAGACAAGGAGTAAAGAACAAGGCACTGAAAATATGAAAAAGTTGATGCAGTTGAAGAAGCAATTGTTAGTAGGAAGTAATCACAATGTATAAGGATTCAACGTTGTGAACTAGAAGAGAGATACAAAAAAGAGCAGAATTAGAAGCTACCTCAAAATATTGGTGGGTTTTTTCTCCTTTCACTAAAAAAAGGGGAAAGCTATTTCAAGAATGCTCACGGTTCAAAGTTCAACCAGCTAATATTTCAGTTCAGTAAAATGATGAAAAAAATGAAACACCTAAATGTAGCTCACAAAAAAGAATATGCAGTCCAAGCTCACATATTAGAACTTCCAAATAAAGGATTAAATAGAATATTGCTCACAAGCATATAGGGCAAGCAGATGACACTACAACTAGCATACAGATCTAGGTAAGAGAAGGAGAGAGAAACAGTTTTTGAAATTTCAAGATATTGACATCTCTGGGAAAAAAAAAGCAACGGAGACTATGAGACCTAAACTATTAGAAGATAAAAAAGGCTGCAACGAGATCTAATTTGTTAAGAAAATAAGGAGGAAGAACCAGTGCAAAGTGAAATATACTGGATTTGTTCAAGGTCTGTCTTGATCCAGCTTTCCTCAATCATGCACCTTGAATAACATAATAAAACTTAGATTATTTAAAGTAACTATTAAAAGAATCAACTGGAATATAAGCCAATAGAACAGATATATGACTTGAGTTTGTTACTGACAGACATTCACCGTTCGTAGCGAGAAACTAAAGCACAATTTTCCCAACCCCTACATTTTGTGACAAGGATCTTACAGGATGAATTCTTCCAATAACTATAGTGAAACACTTAGGCTAATCAACATCAGTCTAAGTTTCATAGTGAAATTTGACAGCGTAAATCCCAAACTAGACATTGACAGCAAAATAGGTTCAAAGATCTAAATTTTTTCCTAAAATTAGCCACCAAAAGTTAGCGCAACCAGTCCGATTTCACCAACACCAGGTGGATTCCTTTTGTCCCTCCATGAATTGAAAGAGTCGACCATGAACCCGAAGTCAACCCACTTACGACTTCAGTCCGCCGCTAGATCCGGCACACCGAACGGCTAAAATGTCACTTATTCCCTAAAAACCTCGAAGAAAACAAGTAAAATATCGGATCTTCGAGACCCGGAATCAGAATCAAGAGCGACAGAAAAGAAACACCCACTCCGGAATCGCCTTCGTGGCGTATCATCACGAACTCGTTCCTCTTGTGCGACCCCGCAACCATTCCAGCATTGGCTTCCATTGCTCCTGCAATCTCTCCAAAGATCCAACTTTTCACCCGCCTTCCTTGCTCAAATCTCTACAAAAACATCAGGGACAAACAGGGAGACAGAGGGGGGAGATCGGTGCAGATTCCACTACCGATCGGAGCTGAAGAAGCACCACCGACGACGGCTGAGGGCTCAATAACCACCTGATGTTATTCCTCCCACGCAATGAACCCAACGTTGCCCCTCGCCTTTCCTGTCTCTATTAATATCAGCACAAGGAAGCTCTGTGGTTAATTACTAATATGGATTCCTACAACTCGCCAGCTTAAATTAGAACTTTTCATTTTACCCCTAATAATTTATTTTTAAATATACCCTCTAAATTTATAAATTTAACACATACTTTAAAGGTTTTAAACCCTTAGGATTTTACTCATTGTTTATTAATTTTATTTTGGGCTGAATTTTATTTGAGTATGATAAGAAAAGAATTCCCTAGCTTACCTCGTCGATGCAAGTAAAATAATAAAAATAGAAAAATAGATATGAATATATCTAAAAATCATACATTATAAATGATATTTAAATTGGCGAAGGAGACAAATATCGGTATAAAAAGGTCCATGATAAGGAGATAAGAGTTTTAATAGAGTGTTATTTAAATTTTTATAAAAAAAAAATTGGAGTAAATGATCATTTGATGCTATTTAAAATGTCAAGAAGAAACATGTTAATATTAAAATATTTTAATACTTTCAAACTTATGATGGTATTTTTATAAATTGGCTAGAATATAGGTGTTAATTGAAAATTACCACCAAATAAGATTTAATATTTTAATTAATTTAGTCATTGAATAACAGCGACGAGCTACCGGTCGTCCAACAGCGACTTCTCAATTACGCCGTAAAGAAAAATATCAAAGTCGAAGCGAAAGCCGTCCGATCGATGGTGAGGTGGAATGTGGAACGTCAGATGCATGGAAGCTGCTGAGTGGTCTACGTCGTGGGGGCTGGACACAGGCTGTCAGTGTCGTGGTGAGCTCGGGTGACCGGTTACTGCCAGTGGAGGGGCGAAGCGCTAGTTGGGTTGGGGTGTGTTCTGCTGCGTCGGTGACGCGTTACCGTAGGATGAGCTGTCGTTGTTCGGAAGCACCAGCTTATAATTCTTTGTCTATTTGTTTCTTCGTTAATTACGAGAATTATTTTTAAATAATAATAATAATTTGAATCTATGGGAATTTGCATTTTTCTTTCTGTGCCACTGTTTATTTAAAAGGGAAATTTAGGGTCATATGAGTTAAAATCGAACTAAAGTTTGTTTTACGTTGTTAACATTTATTTGATAAAGTAAATGAGTTAAATTAAATTTAAAATGAATTAAGTTGGGGGCCTAACTAGAAAATCTATTGAACTGACTAATAAATTAAATATTTAATAATTAAATTATAATAATAGACTAATTTATAATCAAGAAATAATATATTAACTATAAAATAAAATTATAATAATAGACTAATTTATAATCAAGAAATAATATATTAACTATAAAATAAAATTATAATAATTGACTAATTTATAATTAGACAAAGTAACATGAAACAAGATAAAAGTATTGAAAATGTGCCTTGCGATTTTTCATAGAATAAAATTCATCAATTATTGAATCAATGTCGATTTTTACGGTAAATTTTATTTCAACATAGGTAATCATAATAAAATCTATAACGAAGAATTTCTTTAAGAAGTTTCATAACTAAGAATGATCGTTCATATAGTAGAAACAAGAAATATTAAAACAAAATAAATCATCATGTCAATTAAGTAATAGTACTTTGCTTTTTTCAATCTCTACGAATTGTCGACGTAATTCAGAAATAGTATATATTCTGAAACCTTTTATGATAAATTATATCCAACTTATAAAGTTCCAACGGACTTCTCAAATAATATAGTTCTTATCCATTGAAATCACCAGTATAAAATTTCTATGTAAGATTGTAAATATCATTAACATTAAATAACTTAAAGGTTGTTTTGAGGTCCCAAAGCAACACTAAGTCTAAAAAGTTCCACAACCCATCATCGAATATGCTATTTAGCTCTTCCACTTGAAAAATCTATTATAGCATTAAATACATGAAAACGGTAATAGTACTCAAATGTAATAGAATCTCTTTGCAAGCATGAATGTCCTGTAGCATATTTATAACAAGCATTCATATTCAGCATCTCAATACCATTATTTTCACAAATTGACTGCACAATTATTAGAAGAATATCATAATTTTCTATTCTCAAAGTATGAAGTAAAGCTTTTGTAGTTGAAATAAGATCCATTGCATTTAATATATCTAAAGACTTCTCTTGCAAAGCTTGACAAAGTAAATTTGTTATCCTCGTAATCTTGTGCATCAAATATAAAATAAATATGAAATCAAATAATCTAGCACAATCAAAGAACCCGTAGCTTCCCCGCATATATAATTCGAAGATACTTTCTCCACCATGTGCTCAAGCACAACAATTACTGATTTGTACATATCTATCATATTGCAAATCGACTCAAATGAGAACTCCAATGTGTCTTACTAGCTCACTGCAAAGTACCAAACTGATTAAGATCACTACCCGTGTCGAAAAAAAATAAGAAATGGATGATTAATGAGATATCAAATGACAACTTAATTTGATTAGTTAGTAATAAATTATATGATTAAATTTAGTACTTGTCTCACGAATACTAGTGGCTACCATATTTGTAATTTCAATAGCTTGGGCAGATTGTAACTTAGTGTGACGTTTTGGTGATGCCTTAATAAGATTACAAATAGAAGTCAATTTTGAAAAAAAAATAGCCAAATATAACTCTCCTTTTCAGCAGCAACTATGAACGCCAGTTGAAGTCTATGTGCAAAACAATATACATAATATGCTTGAGGAGAATCTCTAAAAAAGAGCTTGTAGCTTGTTCCAGGAGTCACACATATTGCTAGCTCCATCGTATCCTTGACCCCGAATATCTTTAATATGCAACTGATATCGCCCAAGCATATTACATATTTCTTTTTTAAGTGTTACCGCAGCGGTATCAACAACATGCACAATATCACAAAAATGCTCCATTAAGAAGCCCTCACGATCAACGGATCTCAATATAATAGTCATTTGTTCTTTGTCTGATATGTTTTTAGCCTCATCCATTAAAATACAGAATTTTGCACTCCCAACCTTCTCACGTATTTTTTCTCACTGTCTCAGCAAGAATATACAAAATGCCTTTATGAATATTTGGTGATGTATATTTTACATTTCTTGATGCTTTTCTAAAACAACATTATTAATATTTGTTGGTGCAGCGAGGCCGGCAAGAGGGGGGGGGGGTGAATTGCCTGAAAATATAAAGTATACCTTCCTCAACGATTTCAACTCAAATAGTGCAATAGTAATAAAATGATAAAACAAAAAAGACTTAGAAAGAAAAGACCAGGAATTGACTTGGTTACAACCAAGAAGGTTGTTAATCCAATGCGATGAAAAGTGCACTAAGAAAGTCTCCTTCTCTGAAGGCGGAGAAGTCTTTTACACACTAACAACTCAGAACTATTGTTAGGAATGAATACAGAGTTGGATGCTTCAATGAATGAATATTTCAAAGCTCCAGGGGCCTTTATATAGCTCCTAGAAAGTCTTTCCCAAGGGTCCAAGGCGCCTCCAACAAGGTGTTAAGATGTATACTAAAAGCCTAGCTTTTGGTATAAACATTTATCTAGAAATAAGAATCACATTGGTCAAATGTCTACATTTATGATAAATGTAGTTGTTCAATTAATTTATATTGTAGATAACATGGTGTGTGGTGTCACACACAGAAGATCATGTTATCGGTTATTTATAAATGATAAACAGTTGCTCACGACTAAGATGGAAAGGAACAAACCATTAGAATAGTCGTAGTGTAATTAAGTATTAATTTACCTTGACTAATAAATTACACTAGTACACTCTAAGTGTATTGAGTAGGACCATTTTAGGTAAGTTCTTTTTATACTGACTTGATAAAAGAACTAGACCTTAGTTATTATGGAAGTGTGTGCTCTTAATCCTAATATAATAACAAGCACATATATTTGATATTTATTTCTTTAATTTATCAATGGGTGAGATTTAGTTCGATAAATCAATAAGCCCGATAAGTTGGGAAATGATATCACTTATAGTGTGTGTTGTTGATTATAGAAGGAAACTGTGTCCTAGTGATCTAGGTTGATAATGTCCCCAAGAGGAGCTCATAAGGATTGTCATGTTAAACCCTACAGGTGGACTTAGTCCGACATGACGATAAGGTTGAGTGGTACTACTCTTGGACTAAGATATTAATTAAGTGAGTTGTCAGTAACTCATTTAATTAGTGGGCATTCGACATCTTAAACACAGGGAGACTAACACACTCATAATAAGAAGGAGCCCAAAATGTAATTTGGGATTGGTGCGGTAGTTCAATAATAGTTCTTTAGTGGAATGAATTATTATTGATGGAATTAAGTTGTGTGGTCAGGGCGAACACGGGAAACTTAATTTCATCGGGAGACCAAAACCAATTCCTCCTCTCGGTCGCTATCGTAGCCTCTTGTATATATAGATTTATACCCACCACATACCCACCTTCTTACCCAACCTATAGGGGCCGGCCAAGCCAAGCTTGAAGCTCAAGCTTAGGGCCGACCAAGCCTAAAGGTTGAGCCTTAAGGTGGCCGGCCAATATCTTGGAGCCCAAGATTAGGTGGCCGACCACATCATATTAAAAAGGGATTTTTATTAAAATTATTTCTTATGTGGATATCATGGTTTTAAAAGAGAGTTTGAAATTTAAATCTTTCCTTTTATAGCTTTCTACAAAAGATTAAGAAAAGATTTGAAATCTTTCCTTATTTGTAGATTAAAAGGTAGATTTTTATTTTAAAGAAAACTTTCCTTTTTAACCATGTTCATGATTTAAAAGAGACTTTAAAAATTAAATATTTATTTTATAAAGCTTCTACAAAAAAATTAAGAAAAGATTTGATATCTTTCCTTATTTGTAGATTAAAAGAGATTTTAATTTTTTAGAGATAACTTTCTTTTTATCCACATGTTTAAAAGAAAGATTTTAATTTATAAAATTTTCTTTTTACAAACCATCATGAAGGGAAAATTATTGGAGAAATTTTCGGAGACAAATTAGGAAGTTTTAATTAATTAAAACTCTCCTTGTTTATAGCTTGATGGTGGCCGGCCATGTAAATTGAGAAGAGAAAATTATTTTTAATTAAATAAATTTTCCTTTTCATGGCAAAAGAATTAAGGAAGTTTTTTTATTTAAATTTCCTTATTTGCCAAGACCAAGGAATATAAAAGAGGGGGTATAAGTGCCTTCATGGAGAACGACTCTATTATATTCTTCCTCTCTTTTCCTCCTTGGTGGCCATCCCTAGCTTCTCCCTCTTCTCTTCTTCTTGTGGCCGGCGGCAACCCCTTTTGGAGCTCTTGATGGTGGCCGGTTCTAGCTAGGAGAAGAAGGAGAGAAAGGAGGTTTTGTTTCATGCATCCCTTGGAGCTTGGTGGTGGTGGTCGGACCTCTACTTCTCTTGGAGAATTGTGGTGGCCGAAACCTAGAAGGAAGAAGAAGGTGCTTGGTGGTTCTCATCTCGGAAGATCGTTGCCCACACAACGTCTGAGGTTAGAAGAGGAATACGGTAGAAGATCAAGAGGTTATTTGCTTACAAAGAAAGGTATAACTAGTAATTATTTTCCGCATCATACTAGTTTTCTTTGTATAGTTATTTTTGGAAATACCAAACACAAGTGGCATATGATTCTAGAGTTTTCGGATTTGTTTCGAATTTGTGTTTTTTTTGTTTTATTTTTTGAATTTGTGATTCGATTGTTCTTTTTGGTTAACCTAGAGTTATTTAAGGAAATAAATATTAGCTTTCCTTAAAAGGTTTTGCCTAGGCGGTGGTGGTTGCTCCCATATCCAAGAAGGCCATGTGCCTCGCCATGTAGTCCTGGAAGCCGATTTTGAAAATTAATATTTATGGAATTAATAACTTAGGTAGATTTGAATCAATAGTGTTAAGTTCCACTTGCGATTCAAATCTAAACCATTAAGAACAGATAAGTTAAATTTGGAATCAATGATGTTAAGTTTCGTCTGCGATTCCTAATTTAACTTCTAAAGAAAACGATAGGTTATTTAAGGAAAGGTTCGACACTTGTACAAAAATTTTTGTACAGTGGAACCGATACGTTTTCCTAGGACTAACCAACAATTGGTATCAGAGCTAGGGTTTGCCTCTGTGTGTTTGGTTTTCAAATAGGTTATGCACATGTCATTGATAATTTAGGCAGGATAATAGTAGGATGTGCTAACTTTGTGGTTGCAGACTCCAACTATTATGACTTATAGATGTTGTGTGTGATTGGACCCTTGGATATGTCAAGGGCATTATTTTTGTGTGTGCATGATTGTATGTAACTAATATAGCAGGAGCTATATTAGCCCTAGGTTTTAGAATTTTATTTTCCATCTAGATTTCATGTACATTCCCTCGAGAAATATAGGATCGACACATGTAAAATTCTATTTTTGTCGCGGATCGGATGCTTGCGAGGCGTGGTACTTTTGGAGCACCAGAGGCGCAGCGGAATAAGAAACAAGATGGATGCGACGATTCGACCCAATGACGGTGGCTAAAGATGACAGCAGCTAGGGTTGAAGCACACGGATGACAGTGATGGAAAAATGCCATAATAGTTGGATAATAATTTCCAAATTTATTGCTTTTTATTTACTGTATATGTGTGCATGTGTGTGATAGCTAGGTTAAAATTCCTCACCATAAATAACTAAGTGGGAGAGGGATTAGTAAATGAATCCCATGGTCTCCATTACTGGTTTGTAAGTGATGCAACAAGCTTGCGCGTTGGCTCTGAGTGCCTTCCTCCATATCGGATGAGCTTGTTTGTGGATCACTAGATCAAACTTCCATTTAGGATGACTATAGGAAATTAATTAAGAGCGTGTGATCTTCTCCATCGGAAGGGGCACAATCTTATTAATAGACTTAGTGTCAAGTAATGGTATACACTTAGGTACGTCTAATAGTATCCTCCCCATCGGAGTCACTGCTATTATTTGTGTGACCAAAGGAAAACCAACTATTAATTTGTCAAAAAGGATAAGTTGACAAGATAATAAAATTAAAACCCCCTCTTACAAATGTCGAATTTTTGTATACGTCCACACTATCGTGGCATACAAAATTCACGATTTATGAGGTAATTTTATTTGTCAGGATGACAAGGAAATAAAATTAATGGGAAAACCCCCTCTTATAAATGTTTGGTTTTGTATACGTCTACACTATCGTGGTATACAAAATTCATGGTGTTTGAGATAATTTTATTTGTCATAAAGATTTATTGACAAGATAATTAATGGGTAAAACCCTCCTCTTACAAATGTTCAATTTTGTATACGTCCACACTATCGTGGCATGCAAAATTCTCGGTGTTTGAGGTGTTGGTGAATTTAAATAATATTGTTTGAGGAATCAATGTTATTTTAAATTCAAAGTTTTAACCAAAATATTTGATCAAAGATAGACCAACTATTAATTTTATTTGTCATGAAGTTAGAATGACGAGATAATAAAATTAATAGACAAAATCTCTTTTTGTATACGTCCACACTATCATGGCATACAAAATTCACGAGGATTTTAAAGTGTTGGTCTTGACCATATATTTTTTATGATTCTTAGGATTTCAAATGTTAGTCAATCCCCTAGTTGTTATACTATAGAATAGACTTAGTAGTCCCAATTGTAATGATTGGAAAACTTGGACATTAGGGTAGACTGTCCTCACAGAACTGAGAACAATAACGGTGTTTTTTTATTAGTTGTTGAAACATATTTAGTGGTGTTATCTACCAGTACCTGGTGTGTAGATACATGAACCACTGATTATGTCTGCAATTCATTGCAGGGGTTCCAGGAAATTCGACAACTATATAATCATCGTCCACATGGGCACTGCTGTAAAAGTAGCAGCTATTGTAGTGGGAGATATTTATCCTTTGATAGGAATAAAATATGGATTATTAGAAATTGTCTTTACGTACTAAGTTTAGAAAGAACCTGAATTCAGTTTCTAAACTATTAAAGAATAGATATTCTGTCTATTTTGATAAACTTGTTATCAAGAAAAATAGGGAAGTTATCTATTCTGGTACGTTGGTTGACAATTTATAATCCAATAACTCCCACGATGCAATAAATGGAAATTAATAACAGATTTTCTAACTTTAAGAGAAAGTAACCTTCGGAAATGAACCAATCATATTTTTGGCATCCAAGGCTAGGTTATATTAACTTGAGTAGGATTCAAAGGATAATAACTAATGAACTCTTGGGGTTCATTGGTAGTGGAAATCTTTCCAACCTGCAAGTCTTACTTGGAAGGAAAAATAACCAAGAAGCTTTTAAAGGGGTATAGAGCCAAAGATATGTTGGAATTGGTTCATTCTGATTTGTGTAGACCTTTGACTATCCAGGCAAGAGGTTGTTTCGAATATTTCGTCTCTTTTATAGACAACTATTCGAGAGAAGGATACATTTACTTGACACACCGCAAGTCTAAGTGCTTTAATTAGTTCAAGAGTACTAGGCTGATGAGGAGTAACGTCAAGGTAAAAGTATCAAGACACTACGGTTAAATCATAGTGGCAAGAACCTCTTAGGAGAGCTTAGGAGTCACTTATCAGAAGACGGGACTCAATCCCAATTAACTACACCTGGTACACTCCCAACAGAATGGTGTAGAAAAAGAAGGTATAAGACTCTTATGGAAATGAGTAGATTGATGATAAGTTATTCAAAAAATTACCAAATTCGTTTTAAGGATATACTCTGAAAACGAAAGTGAACATAGTCAGAACTCTCTACTTATATAGAATTGCTGAATAGGTGTAACCTATTTTTGAAACATATTCGGATTCGGGTAGTCCAACACATATGTTGAAGAGAGACAATGATAAGTTGGACAGGAGTTCACTTGTTTGTGAGTTATCCTAGATAAACGAAAGGAGATTTATAGTCCTTAAAATCGGAAGGTCATTATTGGCACTAATGCCCGATTTTAGAAAAAGACTATGCTATGAACCACAAGGCCATGAGTAAAAAAAATTGTTCTTAAGGAAATTAAAGGGCACGTCTAATCTAGTACCAACTGTACAAGATGAAATATCACAAGAAACTATAACACGTATCACAAATGATACACAATTGCAGAAAGTGTCTCATCGTAGTGGGAGAGTTGTTAGGCAACCTAAAAGATTCATGTTTTGGGAGGGTCTTTGGACTTGATCCCTGGTGGACATGAATCTGATCCCCGGACATATGACGAAGCACTCCAAGATAAAGATGCAACATCTTTGCAAAGAGCAATAAATACAGAATTGGAATATATGTATTCTAATAGAGTTTGGGAGCTTATAAAATCACCAAATTGTGTAAAAGTCATTGGGTGAAAATAAGTCTACAATAGGAAAAGAGGGATAGACAAGAAGGTGGAAACTTTCAAAGCAAGGCTTGTTGAAAAAGGAAATTTTTTTCACCGGTAGCCATGCTTAAGTCTATCCGGATTCTTTTATCTATTACTTCTCATATAGACTATGAGATTTAGCAAGTGGATGTCAAGACAACTTTCCTTAATGGAAGTCTTGAAGAAAACATCCATATACAGCAACCAGAAGGGTTCATTGCAAAGAGCAAAGAGCATCTTGTGTGTAAGCTCAATCAGTCTATGGACTGAAGTAAAGCTTCAAGGTCTTGGAACATTCGGTTTAATAAGGTAATCCAAACCTATGGATTTATTTAATAACCGAATGAGTCTTGTGTATACAAGAAGTGTGATAGAAACGTGGTGATATTTCCTGTACTATACGCAGATAACATTTTTGGTAGTTGAAAATAATATCAAAGTGTTGTCAGAAGTAAGGATATGGTTGTCCAAACAATTCGATATGAAGGACTTGGGAGAATGCATATATTCTTGGGATCAAAGTAATAAGGGATCGCAAGAAAAGAATATATTATGCTTATCTCAAGCTTCATATATTGAAACAATCCTTACTTATTTTAAGCATGAAAAACTCCAAGAAAGGTTTCTTACCTTTTAGGCATGGAGTATCTTTATCTAAAGAGATGTCTCCGAAGACATCAAAGGAGATAAAGGACATGAAGGCAGTTCCTTATGCTTCGGCTGTGGGAAGCCTTATGTATGCAATGCTGTGTATGAGACTGGATATCTATTTTGCCATGGGCATGATTAGCAGATATCAAAGTAACCCTAGACAAGGACATTGGTCTGCGGTAAAGCATATATTGAAGTACCTTAGAGACACTAGAGATTATATGCTAGCTTACAAGGCAGATGATTTGATCCCTGTGGATAACAAGGATTTTGACTTCTAATCAGATAGGGACAGTAGTAAGTCAACCTCGGGGTTTTTGTGTTTACTTAAGGAGGTAAAGTCATAACTATGGAAGAGTGATAAGCATAGGTGCTTTTTCGGACTCTACCATAGAAGCTGAGTATATGACAGCCTCTGAGGTAGCCATAAAAACTGAATGACTCAATTACCTCAAGATGGACTTAGATATGATTTCTGGTTTGTCCAAAGATTATTACAATTTATTGTAATAATAGTGGTGCAGTAGCAAACTCGAAGAAACCATGAGTCTATAAGGCAAGTAAACACAATAGAGCGCAAGTACCACCCAATACGAGAAATCGTATAAATGAGGAGAAGTTGTTGCCACCTAGATTGCATCAGATGATGACCTATAGATCCTTTCACTAAGGCCCTTAAGGCAAGAGCTTTTAATGGGCATGTTGAAGGGTTGGAAATCAGATGTATGGCAGCAGATATGGCAGCTTAGTCTTTTAGTATAAGTGAGAGATTGTTTGGATGTATACTAAAAGCCTACCTTTTGGTATAAACATTTATCTAGAAATAAGAATCACATTGGTCAAATGTCTACATTTATGATAAATGTAGTTGTTCAATTAATTTATATTGTAGATAACATAGTGTGTGGTGTCACACACAGAAGATCATATTATCGGTTCTTTATAAATGATAAACAGTTGCTCACGACTAAGATGGAAAGGAACAAACCATTAGAATAGTCGTAGTGTAATTAATTATTAGTTTACCTTGACTAATAAATTACACTAGTACACTCTAAGTGTATTGAGTAGGACCATTTTAGGTAAGTTCTTTTTATACTGACTTGATAAAAGAACTAGACCTTAGTTATTATGGAAGTGCGTGCTCTTAATCCTAATATAATAACAAGCACATATATTTGATATTTATTTCTTTAATTTATCAATGGGTGAGATTTAGTTCGATAAATCAATAAGCCCGATAAGTTGGGAAATGATATCACTTATAGTGTGTGTTATTGATTATAGAAGGAAATTGTGTCCTAGTGATCTAGGTTGATAATGTCCCCAAGAGGAGCTCATAAGGATTGTCATGTTAAACCCTACAGGTGGACTTAGTCCGACATGACGATAAGGTTGAGTGGTACTACTCTTGGACTAAGATATTAATTAAGTGAGTTGTCAGTAACTCATTTAATTAGTGGACATTCGACATCTTAAACATAGGGAGACTAACACACTCATAATAAAAAGGAGCCCAAAATATAATTTGGGATTGGTGCGGTAATTCAATAATAGTTCTTTAGTGGAATGAATTATTATTGATGGAATTAAGTTGTGTGTTCGGGGCGAACACGAGAAGCTTAATTTCATCGGGAGACCAAAACCAATTCCTCCTC
The DNA here is from genome assembly GCF_018446385.1 of Zingiber officinale. Taxonomy (NCBI): domain Eukaryota; kingdom Viridiplantae; phylum Streptophyta; class Magnoliopsida; order Zingiberales; family Zingiberaceae; genus Zingiber; species Zingiber officinale. The sequence continues at coordinate 143,167,166 of NC_055986.1, forward strand.
TCGGTTGCTATCATAGCCTCTTGTATATATAGATTTATACCCACCACATACCACCTTCTTACCCAACCTATAGTGGCCGGCCAAGCTAAGCTAAGCCTAAAGGTTGAGCCTTAAGGTGGCCGGCCAATAGCTTGGAGCCCAAGCTTAGGTGGCCGGCCACATCATATTAAAAAGGGATTTTTATTAAAATTATTTCTTATGTGGATATCATGGTTTTAAAAGAGAGTTTGAAATTTAAATCTTTCCTTTTATAGCTTACTACAAAAGATTAAGAAAAGATTTAAAATCTTTCCTTATTTGTAGATTAAAAGGTAGATTTTTATTTTTAAGAAAACTTTCCTTTTTAACCATGTTCATGATTTAAAAGAGAGTTTAAAAATTAAAAATTTATTTTATAAAGCTTCTACAAAAGATTAAGAAAAGATTTGATATCTTTCCTTATTTGTAGATTAAAAGAGATTTTAATTTTTTAGAGATAACTTTCTTTTTATCCACATGTTTAAAAGAAAGATTTTAATTTATAAAATTTCCTTTTTACAAACCATCATGAAGGGAAAACTATTGGAGAAATTTCCGGAGACAAATTAGGAAGTTTTAATTAATTAAAACTCTCTTTGTTTATAGCTTGATGGTGGCCGGCCATGTAAATTGAGAAGAGAAAATTATTTTTAATTAAATAAATTTTCCTTTTCATGGCAAAAGAATTAAGGAAGTTTTTTATTTAAATTTCCTTATTTGCCAAGACCAAGGAATATAAAAGAGGGGGTATAGGTGCCTTCATGGAGAACGACTCTATTATATTCTTCCTCTCTTTTCCTCCTTGGTGGCCGACCCTAGCTTCTCCCTCTTCTCTTCTTATTGTGGCTGGCGGCAACCCCTCTTGGAGCTCTTGATGGTGGTCGGTTCTAGCTAGGAGAAGAAGGAGAGAAAGGAGGTTTTGTTTCATGCATCCCTTGGAGCTTGTTGGTGGTGGCCGGACCTCTACTTCTCTTGGAGAATTGTGGTGGCCGAAACCTAGAAGGAAGAAGAAGGTGCTTGGTGGTTCTCATCTCGGAAGATTGTTGTCCACACAACGTCTGAGGTTAGAAGAGGAATACGGTAGAAGATCAAGAGGTTATTTGCTTACAAAGAAAGGTATAACTAGTAATTGTTTTCCGCATCATACTAGTTTTCTTTGTATAGTTATTTTTGGAAATACCAAACACAAGTGGCATATGATTCTAGAGTTTTCGGATTTGTTTCGAATTTGTGTTTCTTTTGTTTTATTTTTTGAATTTGTGATTCGATTGTTCTTTTTGGTTAACCTAGAGTTATTTAAGGAAATAAATATTAGCTTTCCTTAAAAGGCTTTGCCTAGGCGGTGGTGGTTGCTCCCATATCCAAGAAGGCCATGTGCCTCACCATGCAGTCCTGGAAGCCAATTTTGGAAATTAATATTTATGGAATTAATAACTTAGGTAGATTTGAATCAATAGTGTTAAGTTCCGCTTGCGATTCAAATCTAAACCATTAAGAATAGATAAGTTAAATTTGGAATCAATGATGTTAAGTTCCGTCTGCGATTCCTAATTTAACTTCTAAAGAACACAATAGGTTATTTAATGAAAGGTTCGACACTTGTACAAAAATTTTTGTACAGTGGAACCGGTACGTTTTCCTACGACTAACCAACACAAGGTTCAAGGCGCCTCTAACCAAGTCAGCGGATAAAACTTTATCCGCGCTCAAACGATCACTTTTGACCAGATGAAGGCACCTTCATCAAGTCTTGAAGGCGCCTTCAAGGTGAAGGCATCTTCAAGCTATGATGAAGGCGCCTTGAGCAGTATTTCCAGCACATTTGCTTCTTTGCTTCAACTTCCGAAGTTCCATTCTTTTGGGTGATTCCGGCCAACCGAAATAGGGCTCACCCGAACCTAATTTTCGGGCTTCTCCTCGGGCAGGCTTCCGTCTCGACTTTATGTCCCTCGAACGTCGCACACGTTCTTCTCGCCCACCAGTGTACTCTTCCGCAGCTCTCTCATTCTTTGGACGCATCGAGCTCGTCGGCTCCCTTCCCGTGCTGTCCTTCTCACTAGCTACGTCTTCCGCTTGGCTTCCTGCGCTCCTAAGCTCCTGCACACTTAGATACAGAGATCAAATAACAAGCAGGACCTAACTAACTTGGTTGATCACATTAAAACAACCACGGGGTCCAACAATATTAACATCCATTTTTGCCATAAGCTTTATCATTTCTATAAGATTACCTTGATTTTTAGAAGATGAAGATTCATCGTGTCCTCTCAATGCACATCCTTGTAAACCAAGCCAACGAATGCTTTCACTTGTAGCTGTAAGCCTCAATCTTTTCTTCTTCACTTCTTCTGATGTTTGTGCATTCATCAATTTATCGATGTGACCACTTACATTCATCAAAACACTCATAGATTGACAGACATTATTATATGGTGAAGTGGGACATCCCCGTATGCATCATTAAAGCACATCTCTTCCCATGCATCATTATCTCTTTTCCAACCTCTCAAACTATCAACTATAAATGCAGAATAACGAGCCCTTTTTCTTGGAAAAGGAAACATGGGAAGCAAAAGACCGCATCTTTATTAGGAGAGTATTGCAACCAAGGAAATAGCTCAAATCAATATTTTGAAATCATTGATATTGTTCTCCTAATTTGGTTCATCGGTACTCCATAACAGGTTGATGCTATTAGGAAATAATTATTATTAGTAAATACTTATTTGTTTCCTAGTTATTAGAGAATAATTATTATTAGGAAATACTTATTTATTTTATAGTATTTTATATGTTTTCCTATTTTTCACTTTGTAATGGTATTTATATACCATATATTATCATTAACGACAATTTACCAAAGGGCGTATGTAGAGATCTAAATTTACTAAAAGGCATACACAATTTTGGTACTTACCAAAGAACACACCTTTTTAAGTGCATTTCCTATTTTATCCTTCTGACAAATCTGACTTTTTTCTTTTCACTGTCGTTCCTCACTCTCTCTTCTATTTACTTTCTCCTGTGCATGCAACAAATCTAATTTTTCCTCTAAACTCTTCTCTTGCCTCTCTTTTTTTTTTCCATGCGTGCATGCATAACATAAGCCTGATATATAAATCATATCAGGCCCACAATGTTTAGGGTTTAGTTGATTTTTTAATAACATTAGAATATATTTGGAGAAGTTGAAATAATCAATAGATGATATATTTGGATTCTTTGCAATCCCATAAATCAACAGAGACTGATCCATTATTTATTTCAGCTTCTACGGAGGTGTAAAATTATAATAATGATGAATTGGCAAAAATCCTCATACGTGGGCCTGATATGATTCATATTAGGCCCAACGTATGGGGATTATTTTGTTGATTCTTTTTTATTATATTTTAACATCTTTTAGAAGTTGAAATAAATAATAGATAGCATATTTGAACTCTTTACAACATCAGAAATCCATAAGGAAATGAGTGTAATCGGAGCTCTCTAGGTCCATCAATGGGTTTTGATCGAAACCCACTGATTGACCTAGAGACCTCAGATTGCAGTCATTTAAGGTCCTGTGGAAAATTGCAAGGAGTCCAAATATGCTCTCTATTGTTATTTTTGGCATTCCTAGTGGTGGACCATAGGTTTTGAAAACTTAAATATCTCTTTCTTTTTTTCTTTTTTTTTTTCCTATTATTAGGGCTGATATGGGGAGATATTAGGCCCAATTGGGCCTGATATGAAGATATATCAGGCTCACGTTGGGCCTGATATCTCTTCATATCAAGCCTAATAACAAAAAAAAAAGAAAAAAGGAAAAAAGGAGAGATTTAGGGTTTTCAAAACCTCTGGTCCACCACTAGGAATGTCAAAAATAACAATGTAGAACATATTTGAACTCCTTCCAATTTTATAAATCCACAGGACCTGAAATGACTGCAATCTGAGATCTCTAGGTCGATCAGTGGGGTTTGGTCAAAACCCACTTATGGACCTAGAGAGCTCTGATTGCACTCATTTCAGTTTTTATAGATTTTTGATGTTGCAAAGTGTTGGTGCGAGAAGCATCCGATGATCGAACCTAAGTTTTGATAATGGCAAAGGGATTCAAAGTTAAGGTTCCTTGTTATCTAATGTGCTTAAATGAGATTACAGGAAAGTCCTAACTGCGGTTAGGCAGGTGAAAAACCCTAGGGGATGGTAACCCTAGGTCCTAGGGGGTGGTAACCTTAGGTGGTAGAAAACCCTAAGGGGCGGTAACCCTAGGTGAAGGAAAATCCTAAGGGGCGGTAACCTTAGGTCCTAGGGGGCGGTAACCCTAGGTGGAGGAAAATCCTAAGGGGGGGGGGGTAACCTTAGGTCTTAGGGAGTGGTAACCCTAGGTGGAGAAAAACTCTAGGGGGTGGTAACCCTAGGTCCTAAGGGGTGGTAATCCTAGGCAGAAAGTCCAGCTAGTCTGGAGGACCGGACTGACATCAGGTAACTCTCATGAGTGGAGTAGGTGAGGATGCATTCCCCGCAGAGGGAACAGTAGGCGTCGGGTCGACCTAGGGTTTCTGGTTGGAAATCCGAAGTCAGACCCGGACAGTCTGTTGACTGTCGATATTTCATCTAGTATACCTATTATGTGCTAACTTTGTTTTGCAGGGTATGTGTTTGGGACTAACACATTTTGCAGGAACAAAGAAGCAACTTATACCTCGGATGAACAGTGTCCGAGGCGCCTCCATGGAGCTTGGAGGCACCTCGGGTGCAAGCCGAAGCCAGCTGTCTAGAGGAGCTGGAGGCGCCTTCAACGGGACTGAAGGCACCTTCAACGGGACTGAAGGCACCTTAGACCAGGGATTGAAGGCGCCTTGGATGGCCATGGAGGCGCCTTCAAGCTGATAAGGTGCAACGAGTTCAGTAGTGATCAACGCGGTTGACTCGGAGCATATTTGGTTTTGGGCTTCGTCCCTCTCCTTGGGAAAGGTTCTCCCCTTCGGGGAAAACCCTAGAGCTTCATCCACCGCCATCCCTTGACGTTCCGTCCATCTCCAGAGCAAGGAAGCATCCCCAAGACATCGGAAACCTGGACAAGCATCTCTTCTTCCCCTTCTTCTTACATCAAGGGTTGTAAGTATACTTTACTTTATGTTTTGGGGTTGTTCTTCCCTCACAATGGAGTAGATCTCCTTTTCTATGGATGTAGAGAGTAGTTTTGATGTATTGATTGCTGTATGAACTAGTGTACGCTAATTTCCTTGTTCAATGAAGGTTTTATGCCATGCTCTACTTATGTTGTACCTCTTATGTGTTTGATAAAGCGTGTGAATGATATAAGAATGTAGACATGAGGGATTTATCTCCTTGTTAAGGTTGCTACTAGATTGGATAACAGGGGGGAGGGTCCTTAGTGATAGAGGATACTCATTCAACCGGACATATTATGCCCTTAGTGATCGAGGACATCGATACTTACCCAATTTCTAGATTCAAAAGGTCTTAACATAGGGATTAATCCTTAAACATGGAGGGTAAGGAAGTGACTATGCATTAGGGACATAATCCTACATCATAATGAAATCGAAATCCTAGAACCCATCTCCCAAAGTTCAATTCCCTCCAAGATCGATTCTCTCATCCTTCTCTTTCTCTCTTCAATCACTCTCGTTAGTTTGCAAGCGTCATAGCCAACTTTCGACCGTCTAGATAACTTACTTATCTTTAGTGCTTAATCAATAGTCCATGTGGATTCGACAAATCTTATATATCACTGACGACGAAACCGTGCACTTACGGAATCGTAACAGGTGGATAGCAAAACGAGAGCGATGAGCCTCCTGCAGTAACTCCTCCATAATCGGGTGAGCTTGAGGTACGCATAACCTGCCTTGGAAATAACTAATACCCTCATCATCTCGGGTGAACTCCGTCTGCTGCCCGGAAGCTAACTGGCTGCCAATGGACTGTAAGCGCTGATCACCGGCCTAAGCCTCTCGAATCCTCATCCTGATCGACGACTGAGCAACCATGGCAACCAGAATACCCTACTCTGTCTATCCCTGCTCCTCAAGGTCCAACTTGGAGAAACCCTGAATCAAGTCCGTGACCAAAACTTAGTGACATGCTAAAGTCCCTCTGGACTTTTGGCTAAGTGCATCGGCAACCACATTAGCTTTCCCTGGGTGGTAGCTAATAGTACAGTCATAATCCTTCAGGAACTCCATCCATCTCCTCTATCAGAGATTGAGTTCCTTCTGAGTGAAAAGATATTTGAGACTCTTATGATCAGTGAGAATCTAAAATGTAATACCATACATATGATGCCGTCAAATTTTCAAAGCAAAGAATCATGTACTGGGTAGTTCTTCTCATGCTCCTTTAATTGACGAGAAGCATAGGAGACTACCCTGCCATGCTGCATCAAAATAGCGCCCAAACCCTGTAGAGAAGCGTTGGTGTAGAGTACGAATCTGTCCTCTCGAGAGGGCAAAACCAAAACTAGTGTCGACACTAATCTCCGCTTTAGCTCCTGGAAGCTGGTCTCGCAGGATTATGACCACGTGAACTTCACGCCTTTCCTGGTCAGGCGTGTCAACGACATAGCAATGCGAGAGAAACCCTCAATGAATCGTCTGTAATATCCGACCAATCCCAAGAAACTGCGGATCTCCTAAACTGATTTCGGCCGCTTCCAGCTGATGACAATCTCGATCTTCTGAGGGTCTACGGAAATACCTTTGCTAGAAATCGCGTGTCCCAGAAAACCGACTGAGGATAGCCAGAAAGCACATTTGCTGAACTTCGCATATAGACGATGTTGTCGAAGAGTCTCCAAGACTATGCAAAGATGCTGTGCATGTTCCTCCTCGAAACGCGAGTAGATCAAAATGTCGTCAATGAAAATGATAACGAACTGATCTAGAAACTCTAGAAAGACACGGTTCATCAAATCCATAAATACCGCTGGAGCATTGGTAAGCCTAAATGACATTATCAAAAACTCATAATGTCCGTATCTGGTGTGGAATGCTATCTTCTAAACATCAGAATCTTTAACTCTCAACTGATGATATCCAGATCGCAGATCAATCCTAGAATACACTGATATACCTCTGAGCTGATCAAACAAATCCTCGATCCGTGGTAAGGGATACTTATTTCTGACAGTCACTGCATTTAACTGTCTATAATCGATGCACAACCTCAGAGTACCATCCTTTTTCTTGACGAACAATACCGGAGAACCCCACGAAGATACACTAGGGCGAATAAATCCCCTGTCTAATAACTCCTGGAGTTGGACCTTTACCTCGAACTCTTTCGGTACCATACGATAAGGAGCTTTTGATGCCGGCACGGTCCCCAGAACCAGCTCAATTGCAAACTCCACTTGCCTTCGGGGAGGCAAGCCTGGTAGTGTTAGTTGCTACTCGGAATATCATACTGGTTCCCCTGTACAAAAATTTATACAAGTCCCGAACCTTTCCTAACAACCTATTATGTTCTTTAGAAATTAAATTTGGAATCACAAATGGAACTTAACATTATTGATTCCAAATTTAACTTATCTGTTCTTAGTGGTTTAGACTTGGATTGCAAACGATGCTTAACATTATTGATCCAAATCCACCTATGTTACAAATTCGATTAAATATTTATTTCAGAGATCGGCTTCCAGGTTAAACATGGCGAGACACTAGACCTTCTTAGGTATGGGATCATCCACCACTTCCTAGACAAAGTCTTTCAATGAAATTCAATATTTAATCTCTTTATAGTAACCCTAGGTTTAACCACTAAGAACAATCGAATCACAAGATCGAAAAAACAAAAGAAACACAAAATCGAATCATAAATTCGAAACCTAGAATCGTTAGCCTCTTGTGTTTGGTATTTCAAGATCTAAACAAAAGGATGAACTAATTATGATGCGGAAACTAATAACTAGTTATACCTTTTGTAGCTTATAGACCTTACGATCTTCTGCCGTATTCCTCTTCTTATCTCGGACGTCGTATGGGTGACGATCTACCGAGACGAGAATTCACCCAAGCCTCCACTACAAGAAATTTTAGATTTAACCACACCTAATAGACAACAGTTTTTCGAGAAACTGTTGTCTTTTTGCCATTTAACAACGGTTTTATTGAAAACCGTTGTTGTTCACCATAATTTTTTTTAAATGACAACAGTTTTTAAAAAACCGTTGTCTAATGTATGTCAAAGACAACAATTTTTAAAAAACTGTTGTCTAATGTATGTCAAAGACAACGATTTTAAAAAACTGTTGTCTTTTAGTATTGCTTATGTGATAATATACAACAGTTTTATTAAACTGTTGTCTATTGAATGTTGTTGAATCATAAAAACAAAACAATTATTTTAACTTCATGAAAAAAACCTAAAACCCACTCCGACTCCTCCTTCGCGACTCCTCTGCGAATTTTTAAAACCAAGGTTTCTTATTTTTCCCTTACTTTCCCTTCTCCACCGAATTCCTTAATCCCGAGCCCTCACTCCCGCGACACCGCCGAACCCCTTTCTTCATCGCCGACTTCTTCCCCTAAGCCTCACTTCGCACTGGTCCATAAGACTCCACGTTCCCTCATCCTTCTTCCCCTAAGAAAGATCAAGAAGGAACAGAGACGACGATCCCTCATCCTTCTCGCCGGGTCCCTTAGTCTCCGCTCATCTTCCGACGGACACCGTAACCCTCGCTTCTTCCTCGTCGCTCTCTATCTCATATGGGTACTGGCAAGGATAGCAGCGAGGCCACCGACGATCTCGACGACATGCCGCTCGCAGAGCGGCGCAGCTTGATTCGCCTCCGGAAGGCGGCTTCGCCTTTGTCTCGTGTTCCTGAGCCTCCAAAGTGCTTTCACTCTGCTTTTTCCGCCTATGCTTCGTTCTACTATTTTCTCGGGAGGGTAACAACATTTTTTAGTTATGACCTGCAGGTGTTCGATTGACGAGCCTGGAGCGCGCGTATCTTCTGAAACTTCCAAGGTGAGTTCTGATACGAGGTTTTATTTAGCCTTTAACAGCATGCACAATGGGAGCTTGAGACTAGACTTAGCTGAAGATTGTGTTAATCTTTAGACCTAGATGACCTAATGGTGACCTGTTTTCTTTTTGAAATGGTATTCTCTGAAAAAAAAAATGTTCAGTGCAAAATCTACAAGAAGCTGGATATCTAGTATTAAGACGTTTTATTGTAATCTTGCAGCTTAACATGTACTACTGCGTGCCTCCTTATTTTGGGAAAAAAAGGGCATAAGAAAGAAATAAGAAATTTTATTACCATCTCAGTTTATAATTTTTTTACCATTGCACTGCAATTTAAGAGCTTAATTGATTTCGCCACCTTTTTATCTTTTTATGCTTAATTTCTTTCTCATCGAATTGAGCTTCTTTATGCAAAAGCCAAAAAATAGTTTTTTAAGCTAAAATAAGATAATCTAGCTGCAACATTGATGACATGGTTGAAATCATCAGGAAAGTAAATCTAAGCATGACTTTGTTTGCTACTGATAAATATGGAACTAACAAATTTTGTACTTTGGACCAGTGCAAGTATCCAAAGTGGACCTAAGGAAGTATGCAAATATGGACCATAAGACTCCATGTTCTTTTTAGTATAACATTGCTTTTCCTATCAGCCATAATGCTATCTTTGTGTGATGGCTAACAAAACAAATTGCAATCTCACACCATGGTATTAAAAAGCTCATGCTTGGGCAACGTTGAGCCGCCTAGATGGTTTTTGAAGAGGACTAAATAGTGACATATGAGATATGTGATCTGTATGTGCAGTTAAAACCTTATTCAGTTCATCTAAACTAAATACATATTTTTTTGTTTGTCGATTTGTCAAAGTTGGTATGGTGTAGTCAATATTAACTTGAGCGTGGCATGGATTTCAACAAGCCTAGGATTTTTTTAGTGTGTATGATCCTTATGTGGCCATAAGGTTTATGCTGTTGCATAAGCAACCTAGGAAATGGCTTTCTAAATCTGTGGTTACCTGTTAACTTATATTAATTGGATTGAATATTAGTTTAGAAAATGAAAGAACCTTGTTTGAAGTTCTGGCGATTCATTTTTTAAATTCTAATTTTTTTTATACTAATATCTGAGCGTGTCATATGTCGGATTGGATAGTTATGCAGATAATTGGCATCCTATGGTATATTGTTGGAAAGCTGAAGCTAAAGCAAATTTTTCAGCCTCCCATTATTGCCTCAGTGAGTATTTGATTTGAAAATTATCTTTTTGAAGTTCTAATTTCCAATTCCTTGTCCTTGTCACTTGTTATTAAATACTTTATACTTAAAACACTCTCTGGGGCTTCTTGTCTCATGGACATTGGGATCTTAATTTATTTATGCTTTTAGAGTGAAGAGCAATGATGTTGGCATGACAAGTATAATGAACATTTTTTGTGTTGAGATAAAAATGTGAACTTCATATTTATTTGATTTTCTGTAATGAATGTATTAGTTTAATCGGTCAAGATCAAGTATCATCTCATTGACTCTTCCTAATTTCCTTCCTCTGTTATTTTTATGAATTCTTTGATTATGAAGAAATACAAACTTGCCCATTTCTTATATTGAAATTTTAATTTTTTCTAGATTTTACTCTCTTGTGAAATGAATCAGAGTTTCATTTTGTCAATACCGCGATGACTACTTTTTCATTGGCAACATCCCTCTAAACCAAAATTTTAGTTTAGCAAAGCAAACTCCCAACCTTTACAAACTCTAATAAGTTAAAACCCCTGCCTTCACTAGAGTTTTATAATGAAACTTTGAGTAACATTTGGCAAAAGGGCAAACTTTTGGGGGGTAACATGAAATTCTCTGAATTTTTTGTGGTGGTTATTTGAATTATTGTATTGTTACCTTCTGTTAATGATTGTCTTTAACATGTTATGGAGAAGCAATATTTTGCATGATTACTTTAATGATGTTTTATATGGGATTAGGTATTACTAATGTTTTATATGGAATTACTCTTTGGCTATCATCATTGGCGCTATACCATTTTTGAAGAACTTCATCTTGACTGATGATGCCTCGCTATTCTTCTTCACTGACAGCTGCCTTATTCTTGGGTATTGATCTGTTTCTTTCTTTGTCTTTGCCAATTTTCTCATGCTACTGAAATTTAGAACCTTTTCATTTAGTAACACGCAAATAGTCTTAAAACAGAAAATAATTACCTTGTTAAGGTTGAAAAAGTATGAAGATTTCTATGAATGATGCTAAGTATGAACTGTTTAAGAAATAATTACCTTGCTTTAGGTTTGTGAAGGGCATAAAGATACTGTTGCTTTACATTTGATTTCATCATGCCAGAAGTTTTTATTGTATGAACATGGAACATTAAAGTCCTTGAATGGCTAAGCACACCAATGAATATTAAATTCTACAACAATTTTTGCAGTGTGATTGGTCCAATTGTTTTTGGACACAACAAAAACAACTAATGCTCTTCACTCTTCAGTCCTTACTAAAATGATTAAGATATTCTAAAGTTAGATTTCAGCCTGATGAAGAATATTCTTTGTGACTGTACAATAGTGCAAGCAGAGCAATTAAATGTGCTAGTTGTTGTAAGATTTTTACTGAAAATGTGTGATAATACATATAGTTTGTCAGGAGTAGGTTTATTTGCTAAAATCACTCATTTTACAATTTAACAACATTTAGGAAGTGCATTTCTCAGTGCTCTAGCATTATGTTTAGGCAAACTTATGGAATTAATTTCTATTTTTTTATCTAACAGAAGTGTTAAGTAATTATCTTTACAACCTTTTATTCTTGGACTTTCGTTTACAAAGCCGGTTAGCAATAAAGCTTATCAAGTGTTTAATTCTTTTAGTATTTATTTCTTGATTGACCATAAGTTATGATGTAGGTTATTGAGGATATGTCTATACAAGTCAATGTACCTGCTCTAGTAATGGAAGAGGTAAAAATATCTTTTGGAGTTGTCTTTTAGTTTATGGTAAAAACAGTTTCGAGTCACTGAAATACAATGGTTTTGCAGGTTGCTCCATTGGCCGTCTCAGATGCGGCTATGCTTGCCCCTGAGGAGATTTTTCATGGAAAAGGAAACATCAAAGAAGAGGCAGAGTTAACAAAAGAAGAGAGGAAAAGGAGACGGGTCAACCAGAAAAGAAGATTTCGAAGATTGAAAGGTATCCTTTATTCGCTTATATTTATGGTTCTGCTTATTTTCATGCTTGTCTACAATCTGTGCATAATGGTCAAAAAAATTAGTGGCGAACTTGTGACAGACATGATCCACCACTTAGAATTACATAGTTCTTGTGCACAGAATTGTATAATTTCATTCTGCTCTTTTTAGGTGTCCTCAAGAGTATTGGGAAGAATGCCGACAAGCTAAAAAAATGAAGAGACTTTAACAAATTAAGGAGCACTAGGAGCTGTAATTCCTCCTCTTCACCGACATCTAAGTAGAAAATCTTGTGTTATATTGTTCTACCTTTGTTTTAATAGTGTTATCATTTTATTGGTTGCTTATGAAATTTTGTTGGTTGCTTATGAAATTTCTTCAGAATGTTATAAATATTATTTTTGAATGTTAGAAAATTGTATATTAAATTTTATTTTAAAATTTAGTATTTTGAATGATTTATAATATTGGAAAATTGTGTATTAATTTTTTTTTATTTTTTATTCTAAAAAAGACAACGGTTTTTCACCGTTGTCGTAGATAGTTTAAAACTGTTGTTGAAGACCCTGTTATTAAAGGTAGACGCTCAAAGACAACGGTGAAAAACTGTTGTCTTTGAAGGAAAAGACAACAGTTTTTTACCGTTGTAAAAAATGTTGTCTTTGCCTTCAAAGACAACGGTTAAAAACTGTTGTCTTTTGCCACCCCTTTTAACAACACGGCCTTTAACAACAATTCAAAATGGCCTACGACAACGGTGAAAAACCGTTGTTGTTTGACTTTTTTCTTGTAGTGCTCCTTCTTCTCCTTACAAGTTTCAGCCACCAACAATCTCCTAGAGATGAAGAACCTCGACCATCAACCAAGCTCCAAGGGATGCTAAGAAACAAGGCCTCCTTTCTCTACTTCTTCTCCAAGCTAAATTCGGCCACCAAAATCTCCCCAAGGGTTGATGCCGCTGATCACCAAAGAAGAAGAAAAGGAGAAGAGGAAGAAGATGAGGGCCGACCACCACCAAGGAATAGAGAAGAGGAATAATAGATGTATTGTTATTAGGTGAGGCACCTCTACCATCTCTTTTATATTCCTTGGTCTTGGCAAATAAGGAAAATTTTAAACATAATTAAAACTTCCTTATTTTCCCTTGCCAATGAACAAAAGGAAAATTTAATTAAAAATTTCCTTTTAAACTTTTAATGGCCGGCCACATCAAATCCTCCAAACAAGGAAAGTTTTAAACATAATATTAAAACTTTCTTATTTGTTTCCGGAAATTTTTAAAATAAAAATTTCTCTTTTAAAATTCCCTTCATGGTTGGTTATAAAAGAAAACTTTTATAAATTAAAATTTCTCTATTAAAACATGTGGATGATTAAGAAAAAGGAAAGTTTTCTCCAAAATTAAAATCTTCCTTTTAACTACAAATAAGGAAAGATATCAAATCTTTCTCTTAATTCTTTGTAGAAACTATAAAAGGAAAGATTTAATTTTAAAACTCTCTTTTAAATCATGGCTTCCACATAAGGAAAGATTTTACAATTAAAATCCCTTTTATTTTAATTATGGATGATTAAGGAAAGTTTTCTCCAAAAATTAAAATCTTCCTTTTAACTACAAATAAGGAAAGATATCAAACCTTTCTCTTAATCCTTTTGTAGAAAATATAAAAGGAAAGATTTAATTTTTAAAACTCTCTTTTAAAATCATGGCTTCCACATAAGGAAAGATTTTAAACAATCTCACTTTTATTTTTATTGTGGCCGGCCACCCTTGCTTGGGCTCCAAGCTAGAATCGGCCATAACTTGAACCCATCTAACCTTGGTTTGGTCGGCCCTAGCTTGGGCTCCAAGCTTGGCTTGGCCGACCACCTTAAGGTGGGTAAGAAGTTGGGTTTAGGTGGATATAAGACTTTATAAATAAGAGTCTATGACAGGGACCAAGAGGAGGAATTGATTTTGGTCTCCCGATGAACTTGAGCTTACCGTGTTTGCCCCGAACACCCAACTCGAGTTCATCAATAATAACTCATACCACTAAAGAGTTATTATTGAACTATCGCACCAATCCCATATTACTATATGAGCTCCTTCTTATCATGAGTGTGTTAATCTCCCTGTATTTAAGATATCGAATGTCCACTAATTAAATGAGTTATTGACAACTCACTTAATTAATATCTAGCTCCAAGAGTAGTACCACTCAACCTTATTGTCATGTCGGACTAAGTCCACCTGCAGGGTTTACATGACAATGCTTATGAGCTCCTCAAGGGGACATCATCAACCTAGATTACTAGGACACAGTTTCATTCTATAATCAACAACACACCATATAAATAATATCATTTCCTAACTTATCGGGCCTATTGATTTAACGAGCTAAATCACACCTTTTGATAAATTAAAGAAATAAATATTAAGTATATGTGTTTGTTATTATATCATGATTAAGATTACACACTTCCATAATAACAGAGGTATTGTTCTTTTATATAGTCAGTATAAAAAGAAACTACCTTAAATGGTCCTGCTCAATACACTCATATTGTACTAGTGCAATTTATTAGTCAAGATAAACTAATACCTAATTACACTACAACCACTTCAATGGTTTGTCCCATTCTATCTTGGTCACGAGCAATTGTTTATAATTTATAAGGAACTGATAACATGAACTTCTATGTGTCTCCTCACACCATGTTATCTACAATATAAATTAAATGGACAACTACGCTTATCATAAATGTAAACATTTGACCAATGTGATTCTTATTTCTAAATAAATATTTATACAAAAAGCTAGGCTTTTAGTATACACTATAACAATCTCCCACTTATACTAAAAGACTATGATGCCATATACCCTGTCATACATCTGATTCCCAACCCTTCAACATGCCCATTAAAAGCTCTTGCCTTAAGGGCCTTAGTGAAAGGATCTCCCAGGTTATCATCTGATGTAATCTAGGCAGCAACAACTTCTCCTCGTTATACGATGTCTCATATTGGGTGGTACTTCCACTCTATGTGTTTACTTGCCTTATGGGGTCGTGGTTCCTTCGAGTTTGCTACTGCACCACTTATTATCACAATTCACTGTAAGAATTTTTGGGCAAACCAGGAATCACATCTAAGTCTATCATGAAGTTTCTGAGCCATACAACTTTTATGGCTACCTCAGAGGCTGCCACATACTCAGCTTCTATGGTGGAGTCCGAAAAGCATCTATGCTTATCACTCCTCTATTGTTATGGCTTTAGCTCCTAAAGTAAATACAAAAATCCCGAGGTTGACTTACTATTGTCCCTATCAGATTGGAAGTCCGAATCCTTGTAACCCACAGGGAGCAAATCATCTGTCTTTGTAAACTAGCATATAATCTCTAGTCCTTCTCAGGTACTTTAATATAAGTTTTACGGCAGTCCAATGCCCCTTTTCTAGATTACTTTGATATCTGCTAACCATGCCCTCGGTAAAATAGATATCCGGTCTCATGTATAACATAACATACATTAGACTTCCTACAGCATAAGGAACTACCTTCATTTCTTCTATCTCTTTTGATGTCTTCAGAGACATCTCTTTAGATAAAGATACTCCATGTCTAAAAGGTAGAAAACCTTTTTTGGTGTCTTGCATGCTAAAACGAGCTAGAATAGTATCGATATATGAAGCTTGGGATAAGCACAACATTTTTTTTCTTGTGATCCCTTATCGCTTTGATCCTGAAAATATGTGCGCAATCTCCCAAGTCCTTCATATCGAATTGCTTGGACAACCATACCCTTACTTCCGACAACACTTTGATATTGTTTCTAACTATCAAAAATGTCATCTACGTATAGTACAAGAAATACCACCACGTTTCCATGACACTTCTTGTATACACAAGACTCATCCGGGCACTGAATAAATCCATAAGACTGGATTATAACCGGATGTTCCAAGACCTTGAAGCTTGCTTCAGTCCATAGACTGATTGAGATTACATACAAGATGCTCTTTGCCCTTTGCAATGAATCCCTCTGGTTTCTTCATATGGATATTTTCTTCAAGACCTTCATTAAGGAAAGCTGTCTTGACATTCATTTGCTAAATCTCATAATCCATATGAGCAGCAATAGATAAAAGAATTTGGATAGACTTAAGCATGACTACTGGTGAAAAGGTTTCCTAATAATCGATACCCTTTTTCAATAAGTCTTGCTTTGAAGGTTTCCACCTTCCCGTCTGTCCCTCTTTTTCTTTTATAGACATATTTACACCCAATGACTTTTACACCATTTGGTGGTTCTACAAGCTCCCAGACTTACATAGATTCTATTTCTATATTCATTGCTTTTTGCCAAGATGTTGTATCTTTATCTTGGAGTGCTTCGTCATATGTCCGGGGATCAGATTCATGTTCATCAGGGATCAAGTCCAAAGACTCTCCCAAGACATGAATCTTTTAGGTTGCCTAACAACCCTCCCACTACGACGATGCATCGTCTGTAATTATGCATCATTTGTGACACGTGTTGCAGTTTCTTGTGGTATCTCATCTTGTACTGTTGGTACTAGATTAGACGTGTCCTTTATTATTTCCTTAAGAACAATTTTACTCATGGGCTCGTGGTTTATAACATAGTTCTCTTCTAAAAATCATGCATTGGTTCCAATAATGACCTTCTGATCTTTAGGATTATAAAATAAACCACCTTTCGTTTATCTAGGATAACCCACAACCAAGTGAACTTCTGTACGTGATCAGTGTCTCCCTTCAGCACATGTGATGGACTACCCCAAATCCAAATATGCTTCAGACTAGGCTTACACCTATTCCACAATTCTATGAGAGTAGAGGGTACTGACTTAGAAGGTACTATGTTCATTATCGTTTCCAGAGTATATCCTTTCAACGAATTTGGTAATTCTTAATAACTCATCATTAATCTAACCATTTCTATAAGAGTTCTATACCTTCATTTTTCCACACCATTATGTTGGGGTGTACCAGGTGCAGTCAGTTGAGATTGAATCCCGACTTCCGATAAGTGACTCCTAAACTCTCCTAAGAGGTACTCGTCACTACAATGTAGTGTCTTGATACTTTTACCATGACATTTCTCCACATCAGCTTTATACTCTTTGAACTTATCAAAGCACTCAGACTTGCGGCGTGTCAAGTAAATGTACCCGTATCTCGAATAGTCGTCTATAAAAGAGACGAAATATTCGAAACCACATCTTGCCTGGATAGTCACAGGTCCACACAAATCAGAATGAACCAATTCCAACACATCTTTGGCTCTATACTCCTTAGTCTTAAAAAGTCTCTTGGTCATTTTCCCTTCCAAGCAAGACTCGCAGGTTGGAAAGTTTTCCACCACCAATGAACCCAAAAGTTCATCGACTATTATCCTTTGAATCCTACTCAAGTTAATATGACCTAGCCTTAGATGCCAAAGATATGATTGGTTCATTTCTGAAGGTTGCTTTCTCTTATTAGAGTTAGAAGATATGTTATTAATTTTCATTTGTTACATCATGGGAGTTATTAGATTTATAAATTGCCAACCAACGTACCAGAATAGACAACTTCCCTATTTTCTTGATAACAACTTTATTATCAAAAGAGATAGAATATCAAGTTCTTTGAATAGTTTAGAAACTGAAATCAAGTTCTTTCTAAAACTTGGTACGTAAAGATAATTTCTCAAAATCCATATTTTATTCCTATCAGAGGATAAACATCTCCCACTGCAACATCTGCTACTTTTGCAGCAGTGCCCATATAGACGATGATTTCTCATTCATATAGTTGTCGAGTTTCCTAAAACCCCTGCAATGAATTACAGACATGATCAGTGGCTCCCGTATCTACACACCAGGTACCGATAGATAACACCACTAAACATATTTTAACAACTAATGAAATACACCTTTATTGTTCTCAATTCTAAGAGAACAGCCCACCTTAGTGTCCAAGTTTTGTTTTCAATCATTATAATTGGGACTACTAAGTCTATTCTATAGTATAACAGCTAGGGGATTGAAAAACATTTGAAATCCTAAGAATCACAAAAATATTTGGTCAAGACCAACACTTCAAAAATCCCCGTGAATTTTGAATGCCACGTTAGTATGGACGTATACAAATTCAAACATTTGTAAGAGGAGATTTTATTATCTTGTCAACCTATCTTTATGACAAATAAAATTAATAGTTGGTCTTCCTTTCGATCAAATATTTAGTCAAAACTTTAGAATTTAAAATAATATTGATTCCTCAAAATAATATCATTTAAATTCATCAACACCTCAAACATTGTGAATTTTGTATGCCACGTTAGTGTGGACATATACAAATTCAAATATTTGTAAGAGGAGGGTTTTACCCATTAATTTTATTATCTTGTCATCATAACTTTATGACAAAGAAAATTAATAGTTGGTTTTCCTTTGGTCACGCAAAAAATAGCAGTGACTCTGTTGGGGAGGATACTATTGAATGCATCTAAGTGTATACCATTACTTGATACTTTGTCCATTAAATAGGATTGTGCCCCTTCAGTTGGAGAAGATCACACACTCCTAAATAATTTCCTATAACCATCCATAAAGGAAGTTTGATCTAGTGATCTGCAAACAAACTCATCCGTTGTGGAGGGAGGCACTCAGAGCCAACACGCAAGTTTGTTGCATCACTTACAAACCAGTAATGGAGATCGTAGAATTTATTTACTAATCTCTCTCCCACTTAGTTATTTAAGGTGAGGAATTTTATCATGCAAGCACACATACACACATCAAAGCAAATAAAAGCAATAAATATGGAAAAATAAATTTCCAACTATTATGGCCTCTTCCATCACTTTCCTTCGTGTGCCGCCAGCCCTAGCAGTCATCAACTCTAGCCGCCTATCCTAGGGCTCATGTTGTCGTGTCCATCGAGCTTCCTTTTCCGCTGCGCCTCTAGTCCTCCAATAGTACCACACCTCGCAAGGATATGATCCGCGACAGAAATATAATTTTACATTTATTGATCCTATATTCTACGAAGGAATATACATGTAATCTAGATCGGAACAAAAATGTAAAATCCTAAAACTAATACAGCTCCTGCTGTATTTAATACATACAATCACGCACACACATAAAATGCCCTCAACATGTCTGAGGGTCAAATTACACACAATCACAATAAGTCATAATAGTTAGAGTCTGCAACCACAGAGTTAGCATATCCTACTATTATCCTGCCTAAATTATGTATGATATGTGCATAATTAAACTAAAAATCAAACACACAGAGGCAAACCTTAGCTCTGATACCAATTGTTACAAATTAAACAAAAAAATGAAAGAAATTATGTTTATCAACAAAAATACACAAAAGAATTACTTAAAAAATTTAGAATAAAAAATACTAGAGAAATAAAAACACCAATGACAAGTAACATAACTTTAGATAATAATCCAAATGGAAAACTAGTAGATTTAAAATATTATAGGAGTGTTATAAACAACTTTTTATACTTAACTGTAAGTCGACCTGATATTTTATTTGTACTTATTATGTGTGCTAGATACCAAACCTGTGCTAGGGAATCTCACCTAACTAATGTAAAAAGAATCTTTAGGTACTTGAAAGGCACACAAAATATAGGAATTTAGTATCCTAGAAGATCTAATTTTGAACTTCTAGGTTACTTTGACTCAAATTATGCTGGTTGTAAACTAGATCAAAAAAGACAAGTGGTGGATATCAACTACTTAGATCATCATCTGGTTTAGTAGAAAATAACACTGTGTTGCTTTATCTACTACTGAAGTAGAGTGCATAGCAATGGGCAAGTGTGTGACACAATTGTTATAGATGATGCACACATTAAAAGACTTTAACTTAGAGCATAAAATGTAAAAATCTTGATTGATAATATAAGTTCAATTAACTTAACTAAGAATTCAATGTATCATTCAAAAACTAAATAAATTAAAATCAAACATCACTTTATTATACTTATATCAGTACATTGATATAAGTATGAGCAAAAAATATAAAAGTACATTGATCAAGTTAAACATTCCCTTTTTAGTAAATTTCCCACTGGACATTATTTCTTAACTTGACTAACCAAGTGAGCACTGCTATCTTCTTATAGTTAGTTAGTAATTGAAAGTTAGACATTTAAGGATAATTTTTAGATGAATATTATTTAAAAAAAAATAATATCAGGTTAAGGGGAAGGTTATTTGAAAACTGCTTTCAAAGTGTCTTATTTCAAGCATTTTCCTTTTTTTGATACTTTTTACAAACTGGTGGTTTTTTTAAAAAATAAATTGAAACTTACCTAATTTTTTTTGAAAAATATTTTGAAAAGTAATAAATACTTCAAAATTGCTTTGAAAAATTCATTGGCAAATACTTTGAAAGATAAAACTTACTTTATAACTTTGAAAATTACCTTACAAAATTTAGTTTGAAAATTCACTTTAAAAACTACTTTGCAAAATTTGCTTTGCAACTTATTTTGAAAAAGGGTTTGCAAAATTTTTTTTGCAAAGTTTATTTTTAATATTTCTTTAAGAAATGCTTTGCAATTTTTTTTTAAAAAGGTTTCTAAAATTATTTAGATTTAATTTCTTTAAGAAAAAAGGTTGAAAATACTTACCAAAATTTATGCTTACAAAATGTTTAACAAAAAAAAACTTGGAAAGACATTCAAAATCACTTTGAAAATATTTGAAAAATACCTTAGAAATTACTTTATACTTTTTAAATATCTATTTTGGAAAATGGTCTTTTAAAACAATTGTCTTTAAATATTTGGCTACGTTTGACTTACATTGAAAAAAAATCCTCCCTAATATAGACTTTACATTTCTTTGAAATATTTGAGTTGCTCACTTGCTCTATTTCCTTGTTTTAAACTTTCTCTTACTTAGTTATATATTTTTTGATGAATGTCAAAAGGGGAAGGTAAGAATTTAAGTAAGAAAAATTAAGATAAATCTAGAAACATCTAAAAAACTTAACCCTGATATGATCAGGAGAATAAAATAGAAATTCAAAATCAATTTATTTCTCTTAAATCATTTTCATATTATTATTTTTTGTTGCATTATTTTTCTAATTTTAACTCAGATTGTCATTACATCAAAAAGGAGGAGATTGTTGGTGCAGTTGGCACCAATGTCAAACCTGAGTTTTGATGAATGACAAATAGGTTAAAGTTAGATATGTTATGTGAGCAATAACTGTCGATCACTCTTGCATAAGAGCAGGGACAGAGTCAAAGGCTTATGTGCTAGTTACTATTCCAAAGGCTAGTAGCCGTCCGTGATTTACTTCCTCTGTGTTGGTCCTGGAACGGGTTGACGGAGGTGCTGGGGACGAGCGTATTCGCCTTTTGCCACCAGGGACAGAGTCAAAGGGGTTTAAGTATTAACAAGTGTATGAAATATAGGAATAGGGATAAAAGAGAGGCGAATGGGAGGTAATTACATGGTCACCTCCTCTAAACATAAACACATATATTTCGCCTCCTCAATATGAAATTCTTAACTCCGTCCCTACACAAGAGCAACTGGATTTAGAGCATGTGCGGATGCATCCATGTTCACAACATTACATGTTGTAATTCAATATAAATCAGTTTTTGTGTCATAAAACTCTTAATTCGGGACTAAACTCCCAGATAGATTGGAGTCTATTTTCCATACTTCTCTTATTCACTTTTCCAATGGAACAAATATAAATAAAATTTAACGAAATTAATGATCAAATTTTATCACAAATATTTGGTTTACTTAAGGTCTTAGAAAAATTAAGAAGGTTTCCAACGATTAAAATGTTTTTTCTGTCAAAGTTGCAGTTGTTAGGTGGCTTTACTGTGTGACAATGTTTTCTATTACAATTATACCATCATTCGTCCAAAATTATTGAGATTATTACTGATAATAATTAAATCTAGTAATTTAATCACCAAATTTTCCTGAGATATTTTGCCCCATATATAATTACAATCCACACATATATAATTACAAACAGCCAAAGGTGTCATAATATTTCGTTCAATTAATATAATTAAGCTTGAAATTCATCAGTTAATTGATCACTTAATAAGTAATGATTATTATTATTCTGTCGAGCCGTCAGGATTAACGCTACTGGCACTAGCTGCCCCCCTCCTGCTGCCAGTAGTATTCTTCAGTATCTGACAAAAAAATCTTTTAGTTCGATATGATTTCATTCATTGGATTATCAACCAAATAAAATAAAATAAATATATGTATCAAACAAATTTGTATTATTTTTATACATGTTTATTTTCGGTAGAAGTTTTTGGTCCTTCGGGTAATTTGTAACTTGTAGTGGACTTCAGACTACCTACTGCTTGTGTGAGGACATTGTAATATGTAAGAAGACTATGATATATATATAGTAGTCGATCTAGATTAAGATTCTCTCCAAATTTTGATCTGATCGAATCGAATCGAACAACTGAACAAAAATGAGTATCTATTGGATCTTGATCTTGTGTAATTTAATTTTCAAGTTAGCTTGTGATCCTGCGTGTCTAGAAGCGATGAGCTACGAATTGTCGGTGAGCTAGCTAGGAGTTTGACGAGAAGAAGACTTCGACAGGGGAGCACCGGGGATGCCTGTAGACACCAATAGGAGGGCGAAGGAGAAAATCGTCAGTAAGCATATCAAGGGAGGGTCTCAGGTGCAGCTATTCCGACAATCAAGTAAGAATCGAAGAAGAAAGAAGCTGATCAAGAGAAGGTGGGGAGCAGAGCCTCGTAGATGTTTGGCATAGTCAGAGAGCTGGGCCCCTAAGGGTCTATCTGATCAGCCTTAATCAATCAAGAGAAAGTGGGGAGTAGAGCCCTATAGGTATTCGATAGAACCGGGAACTGGGTCCCTGAGGGCCTGTCCGATTGACCTTAGCTAATTAGGAGATGGTGGGGGGCAGGGCCTTGTAGGTATCCGACATAGCCGGGGAGTTGGGTCCCTCAGGGCATGTCTGATCTGCCTTAACAATCAGGAGAAGGTGGGGAGCAGAGCCCCCGTAGGTGTTCGGTAAAGTCGGGGAACTGGGCCTCTAAGGGCTTGTCCGATCGGCCTTAGTCGATGGGATGTGTGGGAGGGGGTAGGGCTATGTAGGTGTCCTTCATAGTCGGAGAGCTAGGCCCCTGAGGACATGTCCAATCGGCCTTAGCCGATCGAGAAAATGTGGGGAGAAAAACTCTGTAGGTGTCCAGAGAGCCGAAGAACTGGGCCTCTAAGGGCATGTCCGATTGGCCTTAGCCGATCAGGAGAAGCTGGGAGCAAAGTCGCGTAGGTGTCTAGTAGAGTTGGAGAACTGGGTGTTGGTGCAGAAAACATCCGACGATCGAACCTGTGTATTGATTATGTCAAAAGGTTCAAAGTTAGGTTGTCTCTTGATCTAACATGTTTGAATGAAGTTACAGGAAAGTCCTAAGTGTACTTAGGTCAAAGTCCTAGTTGCAGTTAGGCGAGTGGAAAACCCTAGGAGGTGGTAACCCTAGGTCCTAGGGAGTGGTAACCCTAGGTAAGGAAAAGTCTTAGTTGCTGTTAAGTAAAGGAAAAAACCCTAGGGGGTGGTAACCCTAGGCGGAAAGTTTTGGCGGGTCGAGAGCTTCGGGCAAAATCCTAAGGGGGGGTAACCCTAGGTTGAAATCCTAGTGTCGCGAACCGGGTAGAAGTCTGTGCGGGTAGGAACCACACTTATAACTCACAACAGGTGAGAGTCTAGGAATTTTTATGGTGCTAGGGAGCGTAAGAAGTACATATTACAGTACACACCTCTCTTAGTAGCGCAGGAATACCTTTAAGTTTTGTAAGGCAACAGGTAATTGATGCTTCATGGTTGATCCAGTCTTCAACCACTAAAATCTTGAAGGTAGTATGTCTTGAAAATAAGCTTTTGAACAATTTTGTAGGGTCAACCCCATTGGGGTGCTAGATTGCTAACGTCTCCCGCCGACTTGACTCTTTTCCAACTAAATTGCCTTTTAAGAAAAATCAGGGGACCACACACCGATCATAATTTTGTTCCATCCTCTGTTGGTAGGATGTCATCTAGGCAACTATCCTTTCATGGGTTTCACTGATGAAATCCAGCTCTAGGAAGCGGCAATTGGCATTGTCTTGATTATATAACAACCTCTGAGTGGACTCCTCACCCACCTCTACAGGGGCTGCTACTTCTCCCCCATAGACCAAATGGAAAGACGTCATCCCAGTGCTATCTTGTGGAGTGGTACGACACGCCCATAGGATTCTTGGTAATTCTTCCACCCAATTGTCGCTCACATTATCAATTTTGGTTTTAAGTCCTCGGATAACCTCTTAGTTTGTAACTTTTATTTGGCCATTGCTATTAAGATACACTATGGAAGTGAAAGCTTGAAGAATGCCAAAACCTTCACATCATTCTTGAATTATATGCTCTTGGAATTATCTTCCATTATCTGAGACGAGTTTGTAGGGGATTATAAATCGACATAGGATGTTAACCCACAAGAACTTGATAATGGCATGCTTAGTGATTCTAGCCAAAGCTTCTACATCCATCCATTTAGAAAAAATAATCTACCGCTATGAGTATAAACTTCTTTTGAGCAGGCCCAGTCTGGGAGGAGCCAATGATGTCCATTCCCCATTGATCAAAAGGACAAGAGACTAAAGATGTCTTCAAGAGCTCGGTCAATCAGGAATGTTTTAATGCTTCTAACAGGAAGTGTAGGTGGATACCAGCTCGCGATATCAGCATGCAGAGTGGGCCAAAAGTATCCTGCTAATAATATTTCCGCGCTAGCGTTTAGTCTCCTACATGACTACTGTAGTAGCCTCAATGAACTTCTTGTAGAATATAGCCGGTGTCGTTCAGTCCAATACACTTGAGAAATGGTCGAGAGAAAGCTTGCTTGTATAAATGATCCCCTATTAGAGTGAAGCGGTTGACCCTTCTTTTGACATCTCGAGTCACCTCAGCGTTAGTCGACAAGATTCCTTGCTAAAGATAAGAAATCATAGGAGCTCACCAATCGATCGACTTTTTTACCTCTGCTTATAGATCAATTTATGATATCAGCAGGGTTTACAACATGGATTCATCCAAAATCTAGGTGGACAACGAACTAACCATTTTTGCTAGTTGATCTACTTTCTAATTACCTGTTTGGGTTATCTTGTGTAAAGTGACCTACACAAAACCAGCCTTCAGCTTCTCATATGTTTCTATGTACATCATAAGCCACTCATTGTTTACTTTAAAATTCTCGGCCAACTGTTGAGCCGCTAGTTGAGAATCTGAGTGAATGACCACTCGAGTTGTTCCCATATGTTTTGTTGCTTACAGCTTGGCGATCATGGCTTTATATTCAGCTTAATTATTGGATGCTCTAAAATTCAGCTGAACAGATAATTGTATCACATTTTCTTAGGGGATATTAATAAAATTCCTACACGACTATCTTGCCAAGTAGAGGATCTATCAAAATATATTCTCCATGTGCCTTCTGGCTCAAGATTATGAATTTTTGTCAAGAAATCGGCCAAGACCTGGTCTTGATGGTCTTCGAGACTGATACTGTATGTCATATTCACTCAACTTTGTAGTCCACTTGATTAATCTCCTTGAGGCCTCTTGATTTATTAACATGCTGTCCAATGTGCTATTAGTGAGGACTATGAGAGGATGTGCGAAAAAATAAGGTCACATCAGTCAAAACTAGCCCGTAAGCTAGTTTTCAAGTGTAGAGTACCGACACTCAGCACCCTTTAATAGATAACTCATAAAATACATAGACTGCAATACATTATTGTCTTGCCTAAATAGCATCGATCCCACATCTTCTTCGATAGCTGACAAATATAGTTATAATTGTTCTCCAGCCATTGACTTGGAAAGGGATGGCAGTGTTTCCAAGTATTTTTTGAGTTTGGTGAAGACTTTGTCACAATCTCCACCCCACTAGAAGTTGGTGGCCTAGTGAAGTATTTTGAAGAAGGGGAGGGTCCAGTCAATTGACCAGGAGATAAACTGAGAGAGTACAATGATCCAGCCTACTAGTTACTAGGCTTCCTTGATATTTTGTGAAGCTTTTATATTTCTGAATACTTGGGCTTTTTCTAGGTTAGACTCAATTCCTTGCTCAATGACAATATACCTACAGAACCGACCTCCCCTGACTTCAGATAAGAACTTGCTTGGATTCATTTTGAATCGATATTTCCGTAGAGTGATGTAAGTTTCTTCTATGTCGAGAATTAAGTCTGCTACTCGGGCAGACTTGATTAGAATATCATCCACATATACTTCAATATTTCTTCCGATATGCTTCTAGAAGATTTTTTTCATAAGTCTTTGATATATTGCTCATGCATTCTTTAGTCCAAACTGCATAACATTATAGTAGAAAGTACAGTCGGAGGTAATGAAACTAACTTTTTCTTGGTCTTCCTGGGTGAGAGGGATTTGATGGTATCTTTGATAAACATCTAACATGTAGATCAACTCACTCTCAAAAGTAGAATCGACTATCTGATCGATGTGGGGGTGTTGGTAACAGTCCTTAAGACTTGATTTGTTGAGATCCTTGAAGTGAATATAGACTTGTCATTTGTTGTTAGGTTTGGCCATAGGACTATATTGGCAAGCTAGGTTAGAAATTTCACTTCTATGATATACTTAGCTTCCATCAGTGTGCTGACCTCCTCTTGGATGATCTTGTTTTGATCCATTCCAAAGTCCCTCTTCTTTTGCTTGACCGATTGGGCATCAGGGAAAATATGAAGTTTGAGCTTCATCACAGACAGAGTGATACCTTTAATTTCCTTTAGTGACCAAGCAAAAATATCCCTGTTAAGGGCTAAGCATGCCGCTAGGCTCTCTTTCATCTCCGGGGAAGGTCGACTGCAATCTGAGTGACTCCTTCCAGCTGATTAGGGAGGATTTGTACTTCCTTCACTTCTTTGTCGGTTGAGAAAGGGGTTCTTCTTGTATCGTTGCTTAGGTTTTGTGAACCTTATGTTCCTTTATTTTGACCATATCTGTTGGTGTAATTGTATCTGGGTCAAACTTAACCAGTTTGACTCAAGGTTGAGTTTTGATGTTTGACAATATATGGAGATTGTAGGTGCAATTATTCATTTGGGAGATTGTTGGTGTAATTATCCGTTGGTCAAAGGTTGACTAATTTGATATGAGATAGTAGTCAAGTAGGTTAATATTGATTGGATACTTGACTGGGAAAGTTATAGCTAGATGTTAGATAAGAGCAAGACCAATAGGATGGTTTGCAAAAGAAGAAAAATAAAGTGTGTCAATGTTAACCAGACACTTGGTGTGAAAAGTCCTACTTAATGAACCTAGGTAGATGGAAAGTCTTGGTGAGTGAAGTCAAACAGATGGAAAGTCCTGGTGAGTGAAGTCAGACAGATGGAATGTCCTAGTGAGTGATGTCAGACAGTTGGAAAGTCCTGGTGAGTGAATCCAGGTAGTTAGAAAGTCCTAGTAAGTGAAACCATGCAGTTGGAAAGTCCTAGTCAGTGAAGCTAGGCAGTGAGAAAATCTTAATGAGTGAAGCTAGGTGGTGAAAAGTCCTGGTGAGTAAAACCAGGTATTAAAAAATCTAAGTAGTTAAAAGAGGACCGGACACCTGGTACTTGTAAGTTCAAGTGGGTCATGGAGGACCAGCCACTTGGTACGAGGAAAGAAGTTCAAGTAAGTCATGGAGGACTGGACACACGAGGAAAGAATTCCAAGTGAGTTATGGAGGACCGGACACTTGGTACGTGAAAAGAAGTCTCAGTGGGTCATGGAAGACTGGACGCTTGGTACGTGGAAAGAAGTCCAAGTGGGTCAAAGGATTGACCGGACACTTGGTGGAGAAGTCCCAGCAGGTCACGGTTGACCAAAGATTGGGCAAGAAAACCTTATACTTGGATTAAGCATGTTAGGGTTGGGTAATCAATTGGGTCAATCGATTGACCCTAAACTAAATGATTAGGTAATCGAATAGGAGGTTCTTGGGAGAACACAGAAAGGACCTGAATCGATAAGGCCGAGCCTAATCAATTCGTCAATCGATTAGGCTTAACCTAATCAATTGGACCAATCGATTAGGGCTAGGAGATTCACGAAGAGAAATTCACGAAACTAAGGCTAAATCGATTAACCCAATCTATTCAACCACTTCTAATTGATTAGGTAATACTTTATCGCGAGAAGAGGGAATCAATTGGAGCAATCGATTAAGAAGGCTTAATCGATTGGGCTAATCTATTAAGACATTTTTACCAGTGAACAGAGAGTTGTGGAATCAATTGGGTAATCAATTAAGGCTCTCTAAATTGATTGGGATAAGTCACCAATCAATTAAGGTTCAAAAAAGAGTCGTTATACAAGTGCGCGAACGGTCGGATGATGTGACAATCGATTAGGGAAAAGTTGAATCGATTGGGGGCTTTAAAGAACACTAGAAAAGGGTTTTTGTGGACATTTCGAAGACTAACTCTCACTCATAGTATCTAAACCACACATGGCAAGTTTTTGAAGACTTAGAGTGAAGTGCTGATGCATTTCTAAGTTGATCAAGAGGTGATTTCAAGCAAGAAGAGAGCAAGCTAGAGTTTCATTATTGTAATCTTGTAAGATTTTATTTATATTAGCTTCTCATCCTCTTTTTCTTGTATTTCTTCGTGTGTGAGCTTGTACAAGACTTTTCCATCTCTAGATTGTTTCTAAGAAGGAGCTCTTTCATAGTGTATATGTGAGAAAGGGTCGGATCCTTGGACTATTCACCTCAAGGAGGTGGATACCAAGAAAATCCCCGTGTTAGCATTGGAGAGTTCTTCGCTTCAAGTATTTCGCTATAAGTTATCTTCGTCGACGTGAAAGTAGCTATTCACCGCCTCTGGCTCTCCTTTGTCCCAATAATATTCACATAGCACTTTCATGATACTATCTGATGTCCTTTCACTTCCCCCACTTGATCTTCTACAAGGAATTATACCTTTTGGTAGAAGGTGGAGATTGCTGCTCAGAATTCATGCAAGGCGGGTCTTTCCTAGAATGACATTGTATGGAGATAGAGCATCAACTACTATAAAAGTGCTTCTTCGAGTCCTTATTAGGGGATCGACTTCCAAAGAGATGATCAATCAAATTTGGCCAAGTGGCTGCACCTTATTTTATGTAAAGTCATATAAGACAATTGTAATAAGCTGGAGCTCATCTTGGTCGATCTGCATCTTGTCAAAGGTTGTCTTGAAAAGGGCATTAACTGAACTTCCCGTATCCACAAAAACTCTGGCTACCTTGGAATTAGTAATGATGGCCTTGATGATAAAGGCATCATCATGAGAGAGCTCTATTCCTTCAAGATTTTGAGATCCAAAACTGATCTGAGGACCTATCGCTTGCTCTTAGCTACAACCTACTACATGAATCTTGGGTCAGTGACCATGGGATTTTCACACCCAATTGGAATCTCTATCAGTAGGCCCCCAGAAATCATGTCCACCCTTCTAACAACATCATTGCTTCAATTCTCCTCCTGCTAAGTTAGAGCAAGATCTCTATCATCAATCGGGGGAGCTTGGTTGTTCTGTGATCATCGTGCATCAGTTGGCCGACTGACTATATTGGGGAGCGAATTTGGAGGTCTGAGCAACTGAGTAGCAATCTAGAAATGTGGGTGTCCTTGCTTAGTTGTTCGATGACTATCTTGGATGTACTATTGGCAGTCTTGGGTGTTATAAGTTCTGATCTGATGGTAGGTACAAAAGTGGGTATCCAATGGTGGGGCTCAACAAACGAGGTTCGCGCTACTTCCACGTGCTATACGATCCTTCCCTCCAGAGCCATAGGGAGAGGATTTGACTGGGGCTCTATGTCGCATGGGAAGTAGAGGGGTCTTCCACTCAGCTTGGAAAGAGGGGGTCAGAGTAGGTACTTTCTTCTTCCGAGTGACTTGAGCTTCTTCCACATTGATGTATTTGATAGTTCATCCCAACAGACTATCAAAGTTGTTAGGGGTGGTTCTTACTAGAGAACGAAAAAAATCCCCATCGTCGAGTTCTTGCGAAAAGACACTTACTAGTATTTCAGAAGTGGCGGAGCAAACATCCATGGCCACTTGGTTGAAACGTTTTATGTATGTCTTCATAGATTGCTTTGTTCTCTACTTAAGGGCGAAGAGGCTTAGGTTGATTTTATGGTACCTTCGGCTACTAGTGAAGTGGTGTAAGAAGACCCAATTGAAATCTTTGAAGCATGTAATGGAACTAGTAGAGAGTCGGTCGAACCACCTTTCCATCGAGCCAAATAGGATTGTTTGTTCTCAAATTTATGGAGATGATCTTCAGGATCTGTGGAGCTTCCATATTCTCTGACCGACAAAGGTCGAAAATGCTTAGGCAACTTATCTTCAAGGATTTCCCAACTAAAGGGCGCACTTAGCCATTCAGATGAATTATCAGTGACAATGGCCTTTCCGTGCTTATGGTCATAGGGAGGTGAATCTCCCGTCAAAGATGCTTGGGACCGTTCGGCTTTAGCTGAGTCCTCTGCAGGTGCTTGGAATAAGGTCTTGGAGAACTCAACCTGCTGCCTTAGCTTGGATCTTCTACCAGTGGCTTGTGGTCCTTCAGATGATGCTGCAGGTGCTTTGGAGAGGGATGACTCTACTGCTTGTTGCTTTTGCGTTAGTACTTGCGCTTTGGCCATTATCAATAAATCTAAATCTTCTTGTGATAAGGTAACTGTTGTAAACTTTTCGATGTTGTACATCTTCACGTTCTAAATCAAGTGGAGAGGTTCCCATAGACGAAGCCATATTTGATCATGTCTGAAAGTAATAAGCTGTGGATTGTTGGTAAGCTGGTTGGGAATTTGACGAGAAGAAGATTTCGATAGGGGAGCATTGGGGGATGCCTACAAACACCACTAGGAGGGGGAAAGAGAAAATCATCAGTAAGCAGACCAGGGGAGGGGTCCTTGTTGTAGATACTCCAATTATCAAGTTAGGATCGAAGAAGAAAGAAGAATAGTGATGTAATGAGAGGAGGGCTCTGGACTTGTCTACCTACGCCAACGGAGAAGGATCCCTTTATAATGCCTCTTATAATCTCCGCATTTAATGAGTCATCATATCACTTTTTAATAACTTGTCCAATCGTCATACTTTCACTATATCTTGCAGTCACATCATAGGTATGGGAGAGTATTGCATATCTATATGAGGATATAATCTTTTTACTTTTTGACAAATCCATGTGCTGCATTAATGGAGAGATGGACTCATGGGCCAAGAGACCCGTTGGGTAGCTAGTCAGAAGATGGGTTGGGCACAGGGAGCTCAGTTTCCCCTGAGGAGTGAATGAACTATGATAATATCTTAAGGGGAAGTTGAGCCTTATAATTATATACAACTATCAAATCGAAGTGCTGGGTCCCTAAGGTCTTGTCTGATCAATCTTAGCCGATCGAGAGATGGTGGGGGTGGGGCCCTGTAGGTGTCTTGTATAGTCGAGGAGCTAGACACTTCGGGGTTTGTTCGATCAACCTTAGGCGATCGGGAGAAGGTGGGGAGTAGAGCCCCGTAGGTGTCTAGCAAAGTCTGGGAATTGGGCCACTAAGGGTCTGTCCGATGATCTTAATCAATTGAGAGATGGTGGAGGACAGGGTCTCGTAGGTGTCTGACATAGCTGGGGAGCTGGGTCCCTGAGCGTATGTCCGATCAGCCTTAGCCGATAGAGAGATGGTTGGGGGGGAGGGGGGGCAAGTCCCTTTAGGTGTCTGCCATAGTCAGGGAGCTGGCCTCCCGAGGGCCTGCTCGATCGACCTTAGTGGATCGATAGAAAATAAGGAGCACATCCCCGTAGGTATCCATCATAGTCGTGGAGTTGGGCCCCTGAGGGCTTGCTTGATTAGCTTTAGCCGATTGGGGGAAGGTGGGGAGCATATCCCCGTAGGTGTTTAGTAGAGCCTGGGAACTGGCCCCCTGAGGGCTTATTTGATCGATCTTAGCCTATTGGGAGATGGTGGGGGCAGGGCCCCGTAGATGTCCGGCACAACCAGGGAGTTAGGCCCTTGAGAGTCTGTTTGATTGTCCTTAGCCGATCGGGAGAAAGTGGAGATTAAAGCCTTGTAGGTGTCTGGTAGAGACGAGGAACTGAGCCTCGAGGGCCTATACCTTAGCCGATCAGGAGATGGTGAGAGGGGGGCCATGGACCCTACTTAGGGGCCTTTCCTATTCACCATATCAGCTTGAAATGTGATATAGCAAATGTTGGAATGACAATTGAGACACTTCTTCGTGAGTTATTTTGAAGCTATTTTCTAGACCCCAAAAGTTCTTAGACATCAAATTTAGTTCTCATCGTGGTAAAATGTGCTTCGTTAGTTTTTAGTGTCTCCGTTAGTATATCCCCAAACTAACAAATATGAGGTAATCATGGATGATTACTAATCTTAGATAGTAGAATAATATAAAAAAGAGGATAGACATTCAGCTATTAGTCAGAATTTAATTTTTTAGACCTCGTGATGGTAATATTATTATGTACTAGCCAACTTGTTCTTTAAATTCTTGAGATTATTGTAGGTTGTAATTGGCTTTTAGAGGGCTGCACATGCATGGATTAGAGCTTAATTAGAAGAACCAGGATCCAACTAAATCATGACAACTTAATTAGAACATATTAAACATCAATAATTATGATAAATATATATTAGTAAAATAATACATGATTAAACAAAAATTAATGATATTTTTTACGTACTTGTCGTAGCATGTTATTCTCATTCTGCAGCGTGGACAGCCTCTCCTCCAGCTCCGAGTTCCTGTTCTCCAAATCCTTCACCTTCGCCTCCAACTCGCTCACGTACGCCTTCTTCCTCTCTCTCGCTTGCTGAGCCGACACTCGGTTCCTCAACAACCTTTCATCGAGCAAATAATTAAATAAAACTGTTTAAACATCAATAAACTATTTTCTAATTCTTATTTTTTATTACTGGTTTAATTGATTATATAATTAATTAATATACTTAACCTTTTGAGGCGTTTGTGCTCCTTTTCAGCGGCGCTCCTTCCCTTCCGCGTCATCAGCTGCTGTCCGGAGTGGCCGGCCGATGATGACTGAGCTCGGCCCGCAATGACGTCTGCCGAACTGAATCCTTGACGAGAGCTCGATGGGCCGGCTGCTTCGGCAGACCCCAACTCCGGCACCCGCCTTATGTCCTCGTCGCTCTCCATTCCTTTTCAGTTTGTTGAGAGAAAAATAAAAATTAAAACATAAATCAAAGATAATCTCCATAGATCGAATCACCTTCTTTGATGTCCATCTGAGGAGCAGAGCTGGAGGATCTGTCACTGCTAGAAGGGAGGGAACTCGTGGCTTGTTCTTGAAGCATTTTGACTAATTTCTCCAAATCTTAGTTAGCGGAGAAGAAGCAGAGCGAGATCAGCGTCTGCTGCTGCTGCTGCTGCTGCTGCGTCATTCGTAAAGGCATGAGGGAAGTTTAGGTTCTGGAGGCGTGGCGATGGATGGCCGTTGGATGGGGGAGGGATCGGTTGGCGATCGGCCGTCGAGCGTGGACGTGGGCGGAGCCATGCAGAGGGCCGGGGATCCAAAGGCGAAGGGGACGAGAACGCGTCGAGTTTTGGAGCGTCGGATCGGGGGAGGTGTGTGGTGCAGGACGGACAGGAGCGGGGGAGAGGATTTGGACGGGCGTGGATTCGGCTGGGAATGGGTTCATCACGACGGCGTGGACCTTTCGACGCGGACAAAATTAAATGCTCGTAGATTGTTTTATTTATGGCAAAGACTGCTAAACAGGATGTCTAGCACGTTACTTGAACGAGATCGATAATTTTGAACTTGATTAAATTCTGCGTTGATTGCGAAATAAAAAAAAAACTTTTGGACAAGAAGACAGACATAAATTCCTTAGACCGTGTTTAAAATACTTCTACCGACACAATTTGCATGTTTTTGGGAAAAGAAAAGATTAGCCTTGTAATCGCAGTCTTCTCGCACTACTTAATTTATCGTGTTTTGTCTGCCATTGCAAGTCATTGCACGTGACGAGGTGTATTTTTTTAGCATTAGATTTGGATTTGAGGCGGCTAGCGTTTTTAAGACAGGAGAAGATCTGAAAGAACGAAAGAAGTTCAAGACAATCTAATTAAATTGATATGCAAATTAACTGACTAAGACAACCGACGGGTCTGACAAACTAATTTGACTCATATCAAGTTGGTGCATAAAGTTGGAGGAGAAGCTCAATAGACTTAAAAACTAGAAGTTTGGATTGAATTCTTGGTGATATATGGTGATGAAGACTGCCCCCCAAAGTAGGTTAAAGTAGTGAAAATCAGTTGATATGGAGGTCAAAATTAAATGATCAAAGTTGTAGGGCCATAGGGATTACGAGATTGCGGAGTTGTAGGGCCACAGGGACTACGAGACTATGGAATGCAAATCGGATAAAGTTAGCCGAGCGAGCCATAAGAGTCGGTCGGACGTGAAAGGTCGACCAGACCGTCTGAGCGGCTGTCCACAACTTACAACCGAGATCCAGAACCAAATACTAAGTTGCCTAGTCCACCGCCCTAGCCAATCGGACCTTAGATCCAATCGGGAATAATACGCCTCTCCGACTACAGTAAGGTCGAGTGAAGAGCAAGTCGTTAACCTCGTTCAGTGCAACCAAGTTGGTGACGCCCCTGCTGAGTGGCTCCCAGTCAGCCTATAGCGGAACCCATATACGTACCTCACCGTACTCCATTGGAAGTTTGTGACACTGACAACAGAAAATGTTCAGCAAACAAATAATATTTTAGAAGCTTCTAGTCAGAGATTTGTGTGCTCGTTTAAGAAAAAACGTCAGAGATAAATTTTGATTTGTCTTTTTCCAAGGACGTTTTGAAAAATGTGCATATATTTTGGATGCGTGTATTGATGCTACGGTGACTATAAAAGTCTTTATCCACAAGCGAAGATATGTGATACTTTACTATTTAACACGCTCACTGTTACAATTTTTCTACTATTCTTCTTCACTGAACCGAGAACTGACTTGAGCGTTGAAGGACTAATGCTATTCATAAATATTGTTCATAAATATTAATGAGTTGAATATAATTTTTTAATGAGTTGTTAAGCTTGTGTATTTAATTATTTTTCTGTATTGAATAAACATTAATAAATTCTTATTAAGTCGAAACTTAGGCATTTGCGGAGTAAATTAGTTGTGTCATTTATTATCATTATCACGTCGATTTATAACTTTTTTTTACCCTGTATAATTCATAGACGCGAATTGTTTCACCTGTCAAATTTTGTTTAATTAAACAGGGTTGGGTTGAATCAACCCATTTAAAATTATGGTACATTTGGATTAAAAAATTTGATACTTTTTTAAAAGGATCATATCAGGATTAGAGTAATGAATCGTGAAATCAAGATGACATAATCCGTTGACCCATTGACCTGTATTAACAACAAAAATAATGAAAAAGATGAGGAAAGGTAAGAGAAAAAACAAAGGAGAGAAAAAAAAGGGAGACAAAAGAAAATTACTAGTAATAAAAGATCACTGAGCTCATAAAGGCTGGCTATAAATTCGCAACCAGGCTAGAGCTCATGGCCTTGATTCACAATTAGGCTAGCTCGTGGCCTGGCCATAAGCCTGTGGTTAGGCCACCGTGAGCTCACAGCCGTGCCATGAACTTGACAATCACGTCTACAAGCTTAGCCAAGCCATGAGCTTATAGTTATGCAATCGCGAACTTGTCATTAGGCACAGCAGCCATGATTTCACGACCATGGCTGCTATAATTCTCATGTAGTGCCATCAAACTGTGAGAAGACTCGGGGATTTTAATGTTTGCCGTATGAAGGGTAAGAACTAATTATCCACAATTTTGGGCGGATGAAAACAGATCCACCAAAGGATTAGATAAATAAGAAAAGATGTGTAGACTCTTGCGCAATACAATTCTTTCCTTTGTCTACATTTGGGAATAACAAGGCCTTAAGAACCAACATAATATTACAAACTGGCCATTACATGCATCGTCATCCTAATAGTGATCAAAATTAGCTGCATTTACAAGTAATCATCTCACGACAACCTTGCTTAAACAAAGACAAACAAACAAGCAAGCAAACAAACAAACAAACAATTGGACTGATGCGTATCTACTGGCATAACAAATAAATAATAATTTGTGAAGTAACTATATATGCTACTATTTATCTCGAGATATCAAATTTTACTACGAACAAGAATATGCACACACAATAATCTAATCACCGAGTAACATGAAGGAGC
The DNA here is from genome assembly GCF_018446385.1 of Zingiber officinale. Taxonomy (NCBI): domain Eukaryota; kingdom Viridiplantae; phylum Streptophyta; class Magnoliopsida; order Zingiberales; family Zingiberaceae; genus Zingiber; species Zingiber officinale. The sequence continues at coordinate 143,203,727 of NC_055986.1, forward strand.
ATCACAAGTGGCCTTCCAATATCAAACTCTAGCATCCCATAATTTTCTTCCACGCAAAAATCAATCTTCTGGTGCTAGTCCACTGCAAAGCCTCATCTTCTTAAACCTGGACAATTATAAAGTTTTTTTAGGGGCATTTAGTAGTTGATAAAAGGCTCCACTGTTGAAACTACTGATATTTTTTACTGCACATGAAGGAGATTTCTTGAGTCACGACTTAAAAATTGGGTCTATGGCTTCATAATCCAAGGTACAAAATGGGTAAAATAATAACCTAGACTTCATTGTACCAAGGCACAAGCGTAATCACCTTTCAAAAGGCGCAAGCTAATCGTTACAAATACAATCCACTAACTCTTCCCAGTCATTTGTGCAAGGTGAAGTGTTATAAGTAATGGACAGGTCTTAGCTCATCTGAGTGAAGACAAACATTTTTTGGATCAAGACCTCAAACATCACATGTGAAGGATTGCTTCCATGGCCAATTCCCTTAGATGAGGTATCATCCAAGAGGCGCATTTGCCTTTTTAAGCAATTGCCCATATAAATGAGTTTCCCACCTAAAGGCTTATGCTTGCACACTCTTCACATTCCAAGACTCACTCCTTATGAGTGATTAAATTTGTCATCCAGCAAGGGTAAATCCAACCAATAACCTTGCTCCTCAATGACTCCTAAGTATCCCTACTATGCCTCCTATGATGACCAATCAATATCCTATTCACAACATCATGTCACCACCAAGTCTGACAACTATCTACCTATCTATCCATCCATAATAATACTATTATAAAAAATGTCCACATATGCTGTTTATGTAGCCGTGTAACAATGTGCAGCAGAGAGACTGCATATTGCATTTACAGTTTGGTTCATCAAGCAATCACATTATACTAAAATAAGCAGCCTAATGAGGGTGCCAAAAGCTGGTCACCCTCTGTCAGTTAAGATCCAAGTTACTACTAATTTGATTAAACTAACTTCAAAAGATATCCAAAAACCTAAACCCTAAGTTCTAAAAAAAAATTAACACTAGCTGCTCACATATATATATATATATATATATATATATATATTGAGAGAGAGAGAGAGAGATGATATGATGTCAGATGCCTCCTGCGCGATTGTGGGCAAAATCCGACGTGGGCAATCTGACACAGCCAAAATCCAATTTTTTTAATCTCTCTCTCATCTTCATGCAACAACTTTTCTCTCTTTCCTTTTAAATTAAAATAAAATTCTCTTCTCTCTCCTATTATTGTAGGCAACAATCACTGTGGTAATGATGCTATAACGTTGTAGCAGCTATAGCTGCTAGCCTGCTACAACTGTGTAGCAATTATTGTGTAGTAACTGCTACAACGTTGTAACCGCTATTGTGTAGTAGCTGCTATATGCTGTAGTAGCTACACCATCTTTAAAAATCAACACCACAGTGATTGTTGCATGCAATCATAGGAGAGAGAAGCGAAAATTTTATTTTAATTTAAGAAGAGAGATTGTTTATTTTAATTTAAGAGGAAAGAGAAAAAAAATTGTTGCATGCAAATGAGAGAGGGATTAAAAAAATTAGATTTTGGCCTCGTCAAATCACCCACGTCGAATGTCGCTCACGATCACACAAGAAGCATCAGGCAATATATATATATATATATATAATGAAATTATGGTTGCTTAGGGTGATTAAATTGTTAAATCACAAATGCATTTTTTATATGAATTAGATTGACTAGTTTGATATGTTATATAGCACACATCTGTTACATTTGTTATCATGATTTGTATTACTGTCAATAGAAATCATGTTAAACCATATATGTAACCATATAATGCGGTGGCTCCACTGTATACATAACACATGCTTAAGTTGTTTAAAACTTGCATAACCTATCCATCCTAAACTTTTGACAAACTAAGTACTTGAAAACATAGTCGAGATCATGCACGAGTTCTTATCAAAGGGCCCTTTAGCCATGATCAAAGAATTGGCAACAGATTTTATCTAATCAAGATGCAAAGTTTCCAGAAAAGTAGTAAATCTGAAACCAGTCTGAAATAGTAAGTTGCAACATGTTCCAACAGCAAACTTTGTCAGATTTACCTATGATTTAGGTCGTTTTTCATTTTTCCCCAACTTCACACAGAAATAATACAATCAGGAAGAGGGAAAAATATGATAGATTGGGTGATCAATATATATTTGGAGCAAGAAAATTGGACATTTGATGGAATAACAGTGTCAAATAGATTACTTCATACTTTTTAGTATTACAAGAATGAAAGCTACAGGGGATGCTGCAGTAGTGTGGCTGAATTCCAAAGCAATACTTTTATGATTAAAATGCAATTACAATCTCATGGTATTGTCTTACAGTGGCTCCTAGTATGCAATCTAATGTAACATGCTGACAGAATAATGATTTGAGAGAATAATTTAGCTGGCTTACCAATTTTTGTTTGATAGATTCACGGGAAGAAATAGTAAAAGGATTCATTGCACAGCATACTTCAGAATTTAAGGATGAGCCAGGATACTGCAAAATGTAACTAGGTTGCAGTGCTTAGCTGATTGAAAATAGTTTCATTTGGGGGAAAAAAATAGATTTCACTATTTGAAATGAATGTGTTTCCCACTTTCAATATCTTGTAAAATTTTCTTTGAAATGGATCTAAGATATCTGAGGATGTATCGGGCAATCAGAAGAAAAAGACTATATTTTATCTTTAAATGCCACTAATTTTATGAGAACATGCACAATTTAGAGCAAAAGTGCCACAATGTAAAAAGAGGCGTGTTATTAATCAAACTGCTGATTAGAACTTCTATGTTAGATTTACAACTCAATTTGGTGCTTCTCACAAGAGCTTGTTCAAAAGTAATCGCCAAAACAACAAATTTACTGTGAGTACCTAGATCAATCGCTGGACTACATCTTAATCTGTGAGAAAAAAAAATATCAGATAGCTCCTAGTAATTTTAATTGAGCAAAGTTCACTTGTCATTCCTAATAAATTTTCTTAGGCGTCTTCTAGCAATTTTACAGCCTTAGTCATGTTCTCAATCTCAGCAGGACAAAGTCCAGCTAAGCTTGACAACTAAAGAGATCTGATACTTATCCACCTAAAAGTCTGAATTTGAGAGGTACAAGATGAAAATAAGGTCTATCTAAACAAGAAAAAATTAACACATGGAATTGAACCTGAAGTCTGGTCTGACAGTTGAAATTTAGTTTTTGATAATAGAAAAAAAAAATGATTTTAATCAAGACTACAAGTATCACATGTGGGTCCTAGGCGAAATCATGTTTCTCAATACCAACTCCTATGCTATTGATTTAGAATGATGGTAAAGGGAAAAGAGTATATAAATTCTACTCTTTGGAAGGATGGAGACGTGGAAGAGAGCTTAGTGAGGAAAGCAATCATCAGGAATCCTTCAAATTTTCCTCCTATTTTCCCATCAAGTAAACTACAATTTTTTTTATAACTTGTAAACGTGTCAACATTTAGCATGAACTTCAATTAACCACAATATTTTAGCAACGCAATATAAATAAAATCTCATATTTCTGAAAAACATAGATATCATATGTACCTAATATTTTATCACACATTTCTAATATAAGTGATTATAGAAATAACATTAATGCACCATCTTTAACCTAGAATTGAAGGTTAATTCAACAAGAAAAAATTCCATGTTTTAAGCGATTGAGGAACCTGAAAATATATCCCTATATTTCACCAAAGGCACTTAAATTGTTTATTGATTTGTCAAGCAAAGATACGTAGAGAGCCATGGCGCACATTTTCTAAACAGTTAAGAAATTTTCAGGTAGACGAGAATCTAATCGCAAAGAGAAACAGAGCAATACTATTGCAAAGGCAAATTGATACTTCGAACCCAACAAAGATACAACGGCGAAGATCACAGAATAAAGGGTGGAATGGGAGTTTGGGTACCTGAGTGGCTGAGGCCGATCAAGACCCAACTTTTGCGGAGGGCATCCTACGAAGTGCCTCATCGGCAACGATCAGTGAATCGTCAATCCCAATCGCAGTCTCGTAAACCGTTCTCGCCTCATCCAGCAAACCCTTTTCCTCGTAGCACTCGCCTAGAACGCAGAACGCTTTGGCATTTTCGGGGTTCAGCCGAACCGCCTCGAGGAGGTCGGCGATGGCCTGATCGAGGCGGCGGCGGCGATTGAGGGCAAGGTGGAATTCTGCGCGCTTGAAGTGGGCGTCGCCGCGCTCACGGGGTTCGAGGGATTTGCAAGCCGGAGGCGCAAGGGCAGTGTCGAGAGACCGGAGGGCAGGATGGCGGCGGCCGAGGAGGTCTAGGGCAAGGGCCTTGAGGATGTGAGGGGCGGCGTCGCGGGGATCGAGGGCGATGGCACGGTCGGCCTCATCGCAGGCGGAGCGCGCGAGGGCAGGGGTGGATCGGCTTCCGTAGCTTTTGTTATTGGAGGCGCGGGCGCAGCCGAGTAGCTGGGTGCCGTTGACGAAATGGCGGCGGGACTGGTGGGAGAAAGAGGGGCGGCGGAGGCGGGAGCTGGTGTGCTTAGGGAAGAATCGGAGACCGAAGAAACCGGCCAAGGCGAGGAGGAGGACCAAAGCGTGCACCCATATCGACGAATCCGCCACCATCGTCGACTTGCTTCCCTCGAGCTCACGTCCGCGGGCTGCGAGACCGCGACAGGTACTGAACTGAATAGATAAGTTTAATTTAGGATAGGTCCGTGTAATTTGATTTACGCCACATTCGTAACTTGCTTCGGACCCAAAAGCACTAAACGGGTCGGATCACATAATTATACATTCAATTAAATAAATTTAAATTGAAAACTCAATAACATCTATATAACAGTTATATAGGTGAATCAAATTTGAATCAAGTTCAAATTTAACTTAAATTAAGTTCAAGTTAAATTTAAATTGAGAGTTCAATAATATATAATCGAATCAAATGACAAATTTCAAAGAATCTTAAATTCATACAAAAAATAGATCAAGTTAAATTTGAATAATTATTTTAAAAATTTGATTCATTTTAAATTCAGCTTCACTCGATTTGATTATTTTATTAAATAAATTTAAATATCTCAAAATTAATTCGATTCAGCAGAACTAAATTATAACCCTATACGATGTTGAAATTGAAACTCACATAGGTGTCTTATATGTCTAGGATGTCCGAATCACGGTGATGCTAAACCGTTTATTACACCTGAATGGAACGTGACTTTAAGTGCCTTTGGTCATCACAGTTATTTGACTATGAAAATTTTGATCGAGAAGCACAAATGGAACGTGACTTTGGACATCACAGTTTAGCATCAATTTGTGCTTCTCGATCAAAATTTTCATAGTCGATCACTCACGGTTGGTTCATACACCTGAATTTAAAAATGAAACCGATAAATGAACACCAAAAAAGTTTATTTTTGTGAAAAAAAATATTTCTCTTCTAAAACTGAAAGGGCATTGTTTTAAGAATTAGGCATATATGAATTCTGCACATTGGAGTTCAGGCCGTCATCTAAGATATAACGAAAGATCAATTGTCGCAAAAAGATAAAATTTATTATCCAGCGGTCTACACGGTTGACTTCATGACCATTTATAAAGAGATAAATTAAAGCGTTGTACTTGGTCACTGTGGATGAGGATTATTTGTTTGGCTTTTATACCGTGATCCTGTCTGAAAGTTAAGAAATTGGCTAGTTAGGAACGTAACTTTGGTGTTGACTAGAAGAAGACTCCGTTCAATCCTGTAAAACCAAGACCATTAGTACCGAGCTAAGAAGGGGGCCTCCGATGTTGATTTTCCAATGCTCAAGTCAGTATCCGATTCGGTAGAGAAAAATAGTAGCAATGAACAGTAATGAAGGGTGTGTCGAATAGTGAAGTGTCGCATATCTTCGTTGGTAGACGGAGACCCCCTTTTATATTGTCACTATAGCGTCTGCGCATGCATCTCAAAGCATGTGCACGTTTTCTAAAGCATCTTAAGAAAAGACAAGTCAAAAAGTGTCTCTGGCACCTTTCCTTAAACGAGTACGCAAATCTCTGATGTGACAGGCTAGAAACTTCTAAAGTATGATTTACTTGCGGGATGTTTCCTACCCTTTTCGGCACAAACTTTCAATAAAGTACAATAAGACATGTATGTGGGTCACGCTATAGACTGATCGGAAGCCATTCGGCCTGGACGTCGCTAGCTCGGCTGTACCGAATGAAGAGACCGATATGTTCTCCACTCGATTCTATTATTGCCGGGGGGGGGGGGGGGGATCATTATGCCCGATCGAACATAAGGCCCAGTCGTGCAGGGTGGCGGGCTAGATAACTTACTATTGGGCTATGAACCCTGGTTGCAAGTTGCAGAGAGCGACCAATTAGATGGTCCGGTCGGCTTTTGACATCTGGTCGGCTTTCTACGTCCGCTCGGCTCCGATGGCCTGCTTGGCCTTGCGATTTAGATCGTTTGACTTTGAACTCTACGTTAGTTGGTTTTCACTGCTTTGACCCGCTTTTGAAGGGTCCATCTTTATCACCGTATCACAAGCCTTCCCTCAAGTTTAGTTGAAGGAGGTTGCAAGTCCCAGTGACTGGATGATAAATATATTTTGCAACTTTTCTTCCCGGTCGGGTGTTTTGTTATCCTAGCCACTGCTTGGCTAACACAATCACGGCTCGCATAGCTTTTCAAGAAATTATTTTTTTCCCCAATCGGGAGACTCCAGGGTTAACCTTGCTTAGATAAAACGTATGCGACACTTAACTATTTGTTAACTCTTTTCTAGCCTTTTCTTTGAGTGGCCACTCATGCTCAGTGTCTTTTAATTGTTGTTGATGCCACCATGATTTCTTGAAAATCGCTCAAATCCTTCGCCATTAATGCAAAGTGTGCCAAACATACTTTGTAATCATTTACTGATAGATAATTTCCATTCCTCATTAATGCCACCTGTGATTGGATGTCACGTGGCGTGATCTTTTGTTGCCGAATGTGTGATGTGACAGGCAACTGTTGGATTTGATGTGACAACTGTCTTTTCAAATTTAACAGCTCAGATTAAGTTTGGCTTGTCTCAAACCCTTGATAGGATGGCTCAGAGTCACCGTTGATAGGGTTTTTTAAACCTTGTATTTCTTCTTTCGACACACTGCATTCACCTTTGTCTTTGACTTCCTTGCTCTTTGCTTTCTGCTCATCGCATTTGATTTTCTTTCAGTAAGTGCCCCTCTTTTTTCTCTTTCCAATCTTCGATTTTAATCTTCTTCCTTATGGCGCGCTCTCCTTCTCCACCGCCGGCTATCCCCGAGCTGTGTTATATCTCCATCGAGTTAGACTTTAGCCATGACAAGGTGGATCAGATGAGAATGACTTATCACATTCCCAATGACCACTAAATCTCCATTCCTTCTGCCTACGATTGTCCCCACATTCCTCCCGATAATTTTCTTCCTTTCTTTAAGGACCAATGATATGTCGGTCTGCATTTTCCTATCCATCATTTCTTTTTGAAGTCTGTAGGTTGTGATACTGTTCCATTTAAACGAAATTCTTCTCCTGTATCATATTTTTCATTACTTTTATTTTGTCCGAGTCAGACACCTTCCTCTTTCAAGCTCGAATGGGTGACGTGTATTTTGAGAAGATGCCCATGTCCAATAAGGGTTGGAAGTCACACTACTTCTATGTCCTTCTCCTTGACCGGCCTTCTTTTCTGACCAGCTGGCAGATGGATCTACCGAGTGCCCATGCTTTGGGAAAATACTGGTGGGAGCCGACCTACCTCCAAGTCGCTGCACAGTTGGCCGATCTGAAGTACGATATACACATGATGCTACTAGAGGGCATTTCATATATGTTCGGGCTGAGTCTGATTTGAGCTTGGCTACTCGACACTCTTGGTAAGTCATTTCTCTTTCTATCGCTCTTTTTTGATAGTCCAAGTCATGTTTAGAGCGTTACTCAGTGTCTCCAACAAGCTAAGTGATGTGGAAGTTAATGTCCGGGGGGTGGCCGAGCTGGAGAGCCACGGACGCCTGCCAGTCGGGCCCTTGATAAGCTATGAATTGACACATTAATTTTGGGTTAATATTTGGTGTTCTTTATATATTTGCACATGTTTAATTCCAATTTTGATCATATTTCCCCAAACAAGGTTTTTATGAGCTTTATGATGTTTTTTCCATCTTATGCGTGTGATTTATTTCTCATTAGGGAATTTGGTCTTGTAGGGTACTAATGAGTTCATGATTCAAGTGGATGCATGGTTCACTCAACCAAATGGAGTCCAAAACCCTAACTGACCCCAATTGAGCTTGGACTCGAGTCAAACCCCAGTTGGACAAAACCCTAGGTATAAAAGCTGGAATTTGGCACGGTGAACAGGGAGCTCGCGCTACTGTTCATCGTGCCAGATTCCTGACGGTGCGAATGCAGCTCCCTCCCTTCGTCCAGATCTTCGACCCAGCTTGTCTTCGTCGGCGTGAAGTTCCTCAGCCACCGGCGATCAAATTCCGACCATTGTGCTTTGCCAGCAAGAAGATTTCGCGCGTGGACTACTGTTTCTGCGAGTCGCTAGTTTCCTCTCGGGTTGGAGGTGTTCTTCCGATTCGAGCTTCCATTCCTTCACGGGATTATCGGCGGTGGTCCTCCGGTGATTCTGAACCATTTCCGACAGCACTTCAACGTTCCTAGCTCCCTTCATCAACTCGCGTTTCCAGTTCCAGAGAACCCATCAGCGTGTGACAGAGAACCCTTTTAGAAACCTAATTTCGCTGACGATTTGTGAGCAGATACAAGTGAATCTGAGTTTGTTTGGAGCTCGAAGACACCATCTGACCTCTGCTAGAGTGTTCTCTGCAGATCCTTGTGCGACGGCAAGGAGAAGACAAGTTTGGTCTGAGATTTGAGTTGTAGGGATGTTTGGTTTTCCTGCAGTTTATTTCTTAGCTTAGGTTTTCTTGTTCCTGCAAATTTTGTTTCTAAATCTGGTAGTTCACAGTTTGAATTTATTTGTAGTTTCATTTTCTGTATGAATCTGATATGCTTAGTTCTGTTTTTGTGTTATGTCTAGTTCTGTTCGTGCAGCAGAACTACTGCAATTCTGTTTTCTTCATTTGAGATCAGCGTTTCTGTTTTAGTTTTTTTTTAGCAGCTGGTAAGTTAGTTAGAATTATACAATAGAGAATTTTTAGTGTGATTAAGTAGATGTAGTGTTAAGTTCTTATTAAGTTCTATTTTGCAGTGAATTAAGCTGGAATTTTGCATTCTGTTTGTCTGTAGGTGAATTAAATTAGTTAAGTAGAGTTGGTTTTACATTTATTGCTAGTAGTTAAAAATTGGAACTCTAGTCTGCTAGCTCCATTTAGAATTCATACAGTTTGATTGCCATAAATTAGTTGAACACTTTTATTTGCAAGCATGGTCTGAGTTTTTAGATTTCGTGCTAAATAAGATTCAATTCTGTAGTGGGTAGTTGTAGAGTTGCAGATTAGTTTCTATTTCAATTTGCATTTTAAAGCCAAACCCCATTTCATAACTTGAAAACCCAAAATGAATTTCCAAATCCGAAACAAACACGATGCTAGCATGATCCTCGAAAAATTCGACTCGGGCCTTATACTAAAACATTTTCTTGTGTAGTTGTGGGTTTTCAATCATAATATTAATTTGGGAGTTCATTTGTGACATCAATTTTGATAGCTACCAGCCCTCTAAAGAGTAGACCGGTGAAGGCAAAGCAAGTTGAGTGACAGGAATCGACGCGACAGCTAACGCTGTTGAGCTTCCTCCCGAGCGACCTTCCATGGCGCCAATAGCGATTCCGCCAGAATTCGCCAACTCTGGTGAACCACTAATTCATCACCGCAAAAGGCTCCGGCCGGAGGCTTCTTCCCACTCAACAACTTTCGTTCCGTAAACCTTTGCTATTGCATCATCTCCAAGACCTCCATCCAAGCGGGGTGAAAGTTCCTCTTCTGATCTCCCAAGGAGGGCGACCAATCTACCGACTCCTCCTTCTTTCAATTGAACACTTTCCCTGTTCGCGCTTCTAGTGAGTGTAGGATCGTAAAGTGCTAGAGGAGGGGGGGGGGGGTGAATAGCGCTCATGGCTAATTCGTTCGTTTTGAGTAAATACACAGCGGAAAATAAAGATAAACAACACAAACACCAAGAATTTACTTGGTTCGGAGCCTGTGGCGACTCCTACTCCAAGGCCCGCACGTGAGAGTGCTTTCGATGGGCAATTACTAATCAGTCGGAAAGAGTACAAATACAGTTTTATAAGTAATTTAAAAATTAAAGAATACTAACAACTTTGTATAAGGAGATCTTCAGTAGAATCGTCGTCGGCGCTTTCGAGTATCGTAGAAGCATTTTCTGAGCAGCTTGAAGAAGCGAAAGTTGTTCGTGATCTTATTGTGAAGCTCCTGGTCGAAGCCTACTTTTATAGGCTGTTCCAAGCGCCTAGAACCCCTCCGGGCGCTTAGAACACATGGTTCGGCCAATCAACGTGCCACATCAACTTGTAGATAACTTTTGATTTTCAGGCACTAGGACCGACTTCGGGCGCCCGGACCAGCTTTTTCCAGTGCCTTATTTTCTGCAAAATAAAGTTAGTCCAGACATAAAACAATATATATAATATGAGATTTGACACCTTCTGACTGCCCGGTTCTGACTTTGAGTTTCGTCGAAACTCTAGGTCGAACTGACGCCTACTGTTCCCTTTTCGGGGAACACGTCCTCACCTACTCCTCTCAGAAGAAGTTATCTGTTGCCAGACCGGTTCTTCAGACCGACTAAACTTTTGTTCAGCGCCCGAGGCTTCTGACCTTCATGCTGGACATCCACTCCATGACCCGTCCAGACTTCCACTCGGTCTGCGACCACCATGATTTCAACCTAGAGTCCCCCACTCTAGGATTTTGCTCGAAGCGCTCGACTCGCAAAGACTTTCCACCAAGGGTTACCACCCCTTAGGACCTAGGGTAGGGGTGGAAAAATCCCCTAGGGTTTTCCACGTGCCTAACCGTAGCTAGGACTTTTCATCACCTAGGGTTACTACCCGTAGGACCTAAGGTTACCACCCCCTAGGATTTTTCACCTACCTAAAATCCACTAGGACTTTTGCCTAAGAACACTTAGGACTTTTCTTGCAAGCTCAATCAACCTTGTTAGATCACAAGAGAACTTAACTTTTGACCCTTTGACATAATTAAAACACAGGTTTGATCGTCTAGTGCTTCTCGCACCAACAATCTCCTCCTTTTTTATTATGACAACCTGGTTCGAAGTTAAGTAAAATATAACGATAATTAAAGGAATTTTATTATAAGCATAAATACAATAATTTTTTTAAAAAAACTTCCTTATGCTCCCCTTTCACAAAAATTATGTTTAACTCTTAACTTTTAACTTCTCTACCCCTTTGACATAAATTAAAAATAAAATAAGTAGAGAGAAAATTTGTTTAATATATAAAGATAGTAAAAAATTTACTCTATTTAACTTTAAACTCCCTTTGAAAGGTAGCAAAAAGAAACTTAGCTAATTTTTAAGAGTTGAAAATGACTTAGCTTTTGAAAAAACACTTAGCTAAACTTAGCTTTAGAAAAATAATTACTTTGAAAAACACCTAGCTAAATTAGAAATGCTTTGGAGATACTTAGCTTTTTCAATAAAAACTTAGCTAAACTTTAGCTTTGAAAATAATTGCTTTTGAAAAAGAGTTAGAGAAAAACTTAGCTCTAACAAGATTTTGATAAACAATTAGGTTTGAAAAAGATTTTGATAAAACATTTAACTTTAAAAAGAATTCCTTGTAAAAATACTTAGCTAAGGAGATGAATTCTTTTAAAAAGAAACTTTATCAAATACTTAACTTTATCAAAACTTAGTTAAGTACTTAGCTTTTAAAAAAAAATTTGATAAAAAACTTAGTTAATTACTTAGCTTAAAAAAGATTTTGATAAAAGCTTAGTTAAGTATTTAGTTTGAAAAATACTTATCTTTAAAAAAAAAAATAGTTTGATTAAAATGAGCCTTTTTAAAAAAAATATTTTTAGATAAAAAGCACAGTTAAGTACTTTTCCACAAACTTAAAACTTTTTCAAAAGTATTTGAACTTGCTTTTTCAAATAAGGTTGACTTAACTTCCTTTTTCAAAAATATTTTGAACTCTTTTTTTTTTAAAAAAAATTAACTTTGAAATTTTGAGAAAGAATACTTAACTCCTTTATTTTTAAAAAAACTTTGAAATCTTGAAAACCAATGTTTTAACAAAAAAAAACTTAATGTCTTAACCTTCCTTTTACTCCCCCTTAATTAATGCCATTTTTTTTTTTTAAGGTTTAGGATCATGGAGTCCAAACATGTAAAATAAACATAAAAGTCATTATTTATTTTCCTGATTTTCTATCTCACCATTTCTAGGCTATTAAGTATGTTCAACTTATGAGTTTGTATGAGATGGAGTTAAGTTGATTTTATTTTTAACTTTAAAAAATACTTATGATATTGAAGTATATTTCAAAAATAATTTAAGTTAAATTTGAATTTCAAAAATATTAAAATTTGAATTTTAAAATATAAGTTTAATTAAATTTAAACATTTGACAATATTAAAATTTTGGAGATTAGTTATAATTTAAAAATGATTAATATTTTAGAAATTAATTATGATTTGAAAATATTTAATATTTAAAAATGATTAAGATTTTAAAAATTAATTAAACTTTTGTAATTAATTTGAAATTGATTAATCTTTTGTAATTAATTAGATTTTAAAAATAATTAAACTTTTGTAATTAATTATGAATTTTAATTGAGTTAGCTTTAATTTAATTAATTTAAGTTTGGTTAACTATTTTAAACCTAGGTCCATGTCACCCTTTTTTAGATTTTCAATCAGAGAACCTTAATCGTTTTATGAGATGGTTAATTTAATCTTCAATTTGAATTTCAATCTAAGGATTGATCAACATTTGAGTTAGACTAAGGTTTGACAGTCAATTAATTAAATATGTATTTCAATAATTGACTTCCAGGTTGTGGCGAGGCACTAGGTCTTCTTGGGTATAAGATCATCCACCACTTCTAGACAAAGTCTTTTAAAGAAATTAAATATTTAATTTCCTTTCTGAAAATCCTAAGTCTAACTAGTCAAGTGTGGATTAAGCCTAAGTCCTTATCTATCATAATCTAAGCATATATAATGAAAAATAGTAAGACAAACATTAGGCAAATCTATCTATCGATAAAAATGGTCTTTCTATCGGCTTCCCCTGGATCATAGCCTCGATAGGGTCTATCAAGGTAGTGAGTTTGATCCTTGGGGACCCAATATTGACCAAGTCTAACTTGATTAATCAAGTTTGACTTGGGGACCCATTCTTGGACTAATTTTCTATTTGTTCTATTTATAAGTGATAAGTAAGATCTATATTTTTGTTTAGCCTTAAATCCAAGTTTGGATCGGTTGTAAACGACTCTTTGTTTTCCAAGAATCAGATCAAGATTCTTAGAACCCAAGGTGAACTGTTCCAACGTGTCCTTAAGTCCTTTAAGTTGAGTTTTCAAATTAGAATTTTCTTCCTCAAATTGTTGGGCTTGGGTTGAACTTTCATTTAAAACCGGCTCAGTCAAAGGACTTAGGTTAGTCTCCTCCTTAAGGATTGTTATCTCCTTTTGGAGTGACTTGACTCGGAGGTTGGATTTGGCTAACTTACGCATGCGATAGTTAACTAAGTTATGCAATTTATCTATCTGAGAAGTTTTTATAGTGGGGTTAGGCCATTCGAAAACAGATACGGATCCGTGACTTCTCTCGGATTCTGTTTTTGACTCACTCTTGGTTTTAGATTCATCAACTTGTTGCCGGACCGTAATCGCGAGGAAGTTCGTCTATTCGAGCTCTTCGTCAGAGTCTTCTGAAGAAGACTCATCCCATGTCACCTGCAGTGCTTTCTTCTTCCTTTGCTTCTTCGTTTCCTTTTGGTTTGGGCAATTGGCTTTGATGTGCCCCTTTTTGTTGCAGCCGTAGCAGGTTACTTCGGACTTCACTGTTGGACTTGATTGTACTGTCTTAGACTGAATCACTTTCTTGATGTCTTTCTTGGTGAATCCTTTCTTCTTTTTGTAGGGTTTTCGTACAAGGTTGATGAGTTCAGCTGTAATCTTGTCGTTGTCGTCATCTTCTGAGTCCGGTTCATCTTCAGACTCGGGTTCAGTTCTACACTTTGCTTTTGATTCTCGCATTCTGCTTGTTCTTGCAATCAAAGTAATACCTTTCTCGGTCCGAGTAGTATTAGTTTGTTCATGAAGTTCAAATTTAAGAAAAAGCTCGTCTAGTCTAATTAAAGAAAGATTCTTGGATACTTTGTTTGGATGCTTTGTAAGCATCTATCATAGATGCCCACAAAGTGTTCCTCGAAAATGCATTGAGTGCATACCTGATTATATCACAGTTTTCCACCTTCTGACTGATTGCATGAAGGTCGTTCAACAGGTCCTGAATTTGCGTGTGAAGTTGGCTTACTGACTCACCTTCTTGCATTTTTATGTTATACAGTTTATTTAAAATTAAATCATGTTTGCTTACCTTCGTGTCCGAAGTTCCCTCATGCAGCTCGATCAACTTCTCCCATAGTTCTTTTGAGCTTGAAAATGGACCGACTCGGTTTAGCTCTTCTTTTTGACAGGCCACATTGTAGAGTCTGGGTAGCCTTTGCGTCAGCCTCGATCCTTTTTCTTGTTGGAGCATCCCATTTGTCGCACAGGACGAGGACTCCATCTTCGGTGGGATATGTGAATCCTGTCTGGATAATTATCCACATCTCGACTTACGTTTTGAGGTGGTATTCCATTCGGCTCTTCTAGTAGCCGAAGACTTCGCCAGGACGAGGACTCCAATGCAGCCTAACTAAAGAAGAATTGAATCGGGTTGGCTCCTTTAAAAGCGCGAACGAACTATGGGAGAAGCTGATCAAGCTGCATGAGGGAACCTGAGTGTAACGCCCGAAAATTCTCAAAACTATTTTAGAATTATTCTATGATTTTTCTGGAATTTTTAGATATTTTTCCGGAAAAATCGGAGTATCGGAAGTAGCAAAAATAATTAGAACCGTAAAATAGCTTAGGCGGGAATCGAACCCGAGACCTATGGTTTACGGATAAGATTAGTAACCGGTGAACCCAGCAGGGCCGTGCTGAAAGAAAGGAGAACCAAATATATTTATATTAGAGTTGGGTTCATTAAACCACTTAATATAAATAATAAACTTAAGTTGGAGTTGAGTTATTTTTATTTTTGGTTCGGCACCTTCTCCTCTCAAACCCTCACGCCGGCGCCCCTCTTCTTCTCCTCTTCCTCACGCACGGCACACCAAGCCCAAGGTCCATCGGTTCACCTTCCGACGACGACTCCAACACGAAAGAGGTTCTTCTCCGGGAGAGGAACGCGAAGACGTGATCGGATCGTCGAGAGGATCACCTCCACCGGA
Organism: Zingiber officinale; assembly: GCF_018446385.1. NCBI lineage: Eukaryota > Viridiplantae > Streptophyta > Magnoliopsida > Zingiberales > Zingiberaceae > Zingiber > Zingiber officinale. The sequence goes on from NC_055986.1 coordinate 143,219,249, forward strand.
ACTCTAGCGAATAGAATCGTAAGAAATTACGATCAAGAGGTAAGAAACCCCTCACCTGCGGTATAATAGCTCCGTTTGGTTTCCTACGCATTAGTTTTAGCTATATGCAGGTTTTTCGGCACATAGGGTGTGTTTAAACCCCCCCTCGAGGATTAGGGATGTAGTTGAGCACCTCTAGACGGGCCGGACACGTTGTTCTCCTTTAGTTGGAGATTCTAGACGCTGTCGGGTGCCTAGAGGTGATCTCCCTATTAGAGGAGAGAGTTGGAGCACACCAAGTGTTCGGTAAAATGTTAGGATAGCTAAATACCACCTCAGTTATGTTTAAAAGCTCAGTTAAATGCATTAGGGGCATTTAAACCTGCACATTAGTTTAGTGCAGTTTTATGGGACTACGTGTTGGTGCAAAATCCCTCAGGTCAAGGTTGACCTGGTTAACCAAGCTGAGTCTTGGTTTGGGTTTAGATGTTTGACAATAAGATATTGATTGAAGAAGAGTCAAGTAGGTCAAGGTTGACTGGATACTTGACTGGGAAGTCCTAACTGGCAAGTTAGGCAGATGGAAGTCCTAGTGAGTGAAGCTAGGCAGAAGGAAATCCTGGTGAGTGAAGCCAGGTGAAAGTCCTAGTGAGTGAAGCTAGGCAGAAGGAAATCCTGGTGAGTGAAGCCAGGTGAAAGTCCTGGTGAGTGAAGCCAGGTGAAAGTCCTGGTGAGTGAAGCCAGGTGAAAGTCCTAGTGAGTGAAGCTAGGCAGAAGGAAATCCTGGTGAGTGAAGCCAGGTGAAAGTCCTGGTGAGTGAAGCCAGGTGAAAGTCCTAGTGAGTGAAGCTAGGTGAAAGTCCTGGTGAGTGAAGCCAGGCAAGGAAGGAAATCCAGATGGATCAAGGATGATCGGACATCTGGTGTTGGGAAGTCCAAGTAGGTCAAAGGGATTGACTGGATACTTGGCAAGGAAGGAAATCCAGATGGATCAAGGATGATCGGACATCTGGTGTTGGGAAGTCCAAGTAGGTCAAAGGGATTGACTGGATACTTGGCAAGGAAGGAAATCCAGATGGATCAAGGATGATCGGACATCTGGTGTTGGGAAGTCCAAGTAGGTCAAAGGGATTGACTGGATACTTGGCAAGGAAAGAAGTCCAGATGGGTCAAGGTTGACCAGACATCTAGTGGAAGTCCAAGTAGGTCAATGGAGTGACCGGATACTTGGCACGACGATAAAAGTCCAAGTGGGTCAAAGGTTGACCGGACACTTGGTGGGGAGTCCTAGCAGGTCAAGGGTGACCGGATGCGAGGCATGATGTACCAACAGTCGAGGTTGACCGGATGTTGGTGAGGAGGTTTGGGACTTGGTTTTGGGCAAAATAGTCGGATCGATCCGTGGATCGATCCAGATGTGGATCGATCGGTGGATCGATCCATTCTTCCGTGACGAACCTCGGATCGATCCGTGGATCGATCGGAGGTCCGATCGATCACCGATCGGGACGCGGCTGCTTCGCGCGATAGCGCCGGATCGATCCGTGGATCGATCGAGCGCTGCGATAGGCGCTGGATCGATCCGTGGATCGATCAAAGCCTCCGTCGATTCGAACATTCGAATCGATCGGGATCCGACCGTTGCGTCGGGTTTAAAGCCGCAGGCGAGCGTGGTCTTCGGCAGAACTTTAACGACAACTTCTCAGATTCTCGCCAGCTCCTTCACAGCACTCACAAAGCTCAGATCGCCAGTTCTTGAAGGATCTTGGAAGCTCTCCAAGTCAAGAGGCGGATCAAAGCCAAGAAGAGAAGCTAGGGTTAGGGTTTGTACTCATTGTAAAGCTTGTAAGCTTCTATTTCTTGTACTCCTTCCCTTTCTTCTTGTATTGAGTCTTGTAGGGCTTCTCCGCCCTTGGTAGTTACCACAAAGGAGGTTTTATTTAGTGGAGGGTGTGTGCGTTGGTGTGGATCCTTGGATTAGTCACCTCTTGTGAGGTGGATACCAAGTAAAATCCTAGTGTTAGCGTTTTATGTTTGTTTCTGTATTTTCCGCTGCACATCCAAGAAGAAACAAGCAACGCCAAGCAACGAAGCGCACCGAGTGAACGCGACGAGCTATTCACCCCCCCTCTAGCTACTTTTGGTCCTAACACTACGGTCCAATGGGTGGGCTCCCACAGTCGCCTCTAGGTTCAGATAACCTAGAAATAGCATGTTATATCAGTTAGCTATAGATATCAGTATTTTATTTTCAGTGGCACTGTACTGGATTAGATATCCATTGGGTTGGACTCCCACAGTCGTCCCTAGGTTCAGATAGCCTAGACAACCCTGCTAAATTCGGGACTTGCAACCCCGGGTCTAGTAGGGATGCGCGCACAGCAAGTACAGTTGCCGGGCCCAACAGCATGTTTAGTATTTTCACCTATTATGTATTAGATTTCGAAACTCAAAATCAATTGTGCTAGTTGAGTTTGTTCCCAGTTACAGATTTAGTTGCAGTTAGTTTAGCCTATACTCAGTTCAGTGTTTATTTGGTTGCTTTGCCATGATTCAGTGCTTATGCCATGCCTATGTGTTATGCTTTATGATTTCAGTATACCATGACTTAGCAAGTTCAGTGCATGTTTTCAAATAGCATGCTTTAAAAACCATATTGCACCGAATGCATGTTTTTGTGAGGTAGATGGTTTCTTACTAAGCTTTAAGCTTACAGATTCTACTTTCCTTATACTGCAGATAAAGGTAAAGGAAAGATGGACTAACAGAGGAAGCTGGAGGGCAATGCAAAGATGGTGTGTGTGGCAGGAACTGGAATCAAAGGTCCTTAGGGGACGTAGCAAATTGAGCATTAGACTCTTTAGCATTTACTTTAGCATTTTATTTATTGGTTTTGGTTTCCATGTTCTAGGCACTTTTAGTTATGTGTTGCCATGAATTCCTAAACTATGCCTATATTAAGTCAGATTACTAGTTTATGTCGTTGGAATGTTATTATATGTTGTTAGAATAGTTGTGATGCATTAGTTAGGTGTTAAGTGGGGGTTTGGCACGCCAAAGTGCTGAAATCCGAGTCCCCGGGTGAAATCAGGCTCTGATCGGTCTCCCGACCGATCAGGGCCTGGCCGTGTCACTGGATCGGTCAGCCGACCGATCCAGACAGATACAGTAGGCTACTGTATCCTCCTGGATCGGTCAGCCGACCGATCCAGCGCGATACAGTAGCGATCCCAGCGTCTCCAGGTGCCTGGATCGGTCTGCAGACCGATCCAGACCCACCTGGATCCGTCTTGCCGACCGATCCAGCCTCTGCTGGATCGGTCAGCCGACCGATCCAGTTGGGAGCAGGAGCTTCCCCAGCTTTGATCGATCCGTAGATCGATCAACAGGCCGGCAGGTAGTTGGGAAGTTAGTTTCTAGCCCCTAGCTCAGTTGGGGCATTCAGGTTCCCCTCCGTAGCATATGTGCACCAGCAGAGAAGGTCTTTGGACCTTTCTTATCAGTTGTATCGGTCGTTAGTAGAGTAAAATTTTAATTAACCCAGCTTTCCGCACAGTATAGTTTAGCATTATTGTGACGATTCGCCTTACAGCCTAGTAGTAGAAGGTGGGTCGTTACAGAGTGGTATCAGAGCCGTGTTCCATACTTCCTACACACACATCAGCATTGTACCTGCAGCTTCCAAGTAAGAACATCTCTACTTTATTTATGCTTCTTGTTTATTATTACAGTTCATGTTTATATACCTACTGCTTGTTAGTATGTGATAGTTTAAACATGATATCAGTAGTTAGATAACTGTGATAGTGTTAGTTATACCTATGTTCTCTATGTCTTTAGAAATGGCACGAGGACGCCCAGCTAGGAGGGCACTAGCTACTGAGCCCCAGCAAGAGGCAGGCAGCTCAGTGCCTCCTCCAGACCTTACAGCACTAGTGGCTCAGTTACAGCAGCAGCTCGCTGAACAGCAACAGGAGATAGCCACCTTAAAGGCTAATCAGCAGAATACCCCCACAGTCACCCCGGAACCGAATTTGACGACTCCAGAAGTCTTAGAGGTTCCCCCAGCTCAGCCTACAGCACCAGCACCAGCAGCCCCAGCAGCTGAGCCAAGAAAGGAAGCCTATCGATCCAGTGGCGGTCAAGCCGGAGAACTTCTCGGGCACTAGTGAACCATGGGATGCCCAAGCATGGTTCAAAACCCTGAGAGCACGATGGAGCTTAGACTGGCCCGAACACGAGAAGGTGAAGTGTGCCTCCTTCTGCGGACGCATGTGGTGGGAAAGAATCGAACGAAGCGCCCAGAGCAGATGACATGGGCTGACTTGAGAAGGAATTCTTTGAGGAGTTCTTTCATATGCGGGTTACAAACCGCCACTATGACGAGTTCACCGAGTTTCGTCAGGCAACCTCTCGATTGAGGAAGCCGTGAAGAAATTCAACAGTTGGCTCGTCATGCCCGAGCTAGTCGATGCGGAAAAGGCGGATCGGTTGATGCTCAAGATCCTGAGGCCGAGATAGCGGTGAGCGTGGCGGGTGGCATACATAGGCCACAAACCACGGAGGAGTTAGTGAGCAGTGCCTTGACCAGAGCATTACCAGAACAGCATGAGGCAGAAGCAAGTCTCCTCGAGTCCAAGGCCAAGGAAACTCTCACACTCAAAAGCAAGAAGGCCACGGCTCTAACTCGAAAGGGAACTCCAAGCGCAAATCGGGGAGTGACTCAAAGGAGGGCCATCTAGCAAGCGACCCAGTTATCCAAAGTGTGCCACTTGTGGGAGATTCCACCCAGGGGTTTGTCGCAAGGGCACACGAGGATGCTTTGAATGTGGACAAGAAGGGCACATGGCCAAGCAGTGCCCGAACAAGACCGGTCTTCCTCAGCCACAGCAGATTCAGTATGCAGGCCAGCCAGCTCAGTTACATCAGATGCAGGCCGCTCTAGAAGGTCCACTCATCAGCCAGGGCCGATTAGAAGCCCCTCCAGCTATGGCGAATGCGAGGATCTACTCACTCACCAGAGAGGACGTAGCAAATGCCTCGACAGTCGTCACAGGTCAGATTAGCATTTTTCAGTATAGTGCTACTGTTCTATTTGATACTGGGGCAACCCATTCATATATAGCCAGGATGTTCTCCGAGAAATTAGGAATACCCCCAGAAGTACTCAGTGGTCAGTTTCTGACGGCACTACCTTCAGGAGAGGTCATGGCATCGACGCACTGGCTCAGAGTAGTGCCAGTCATTATAGCAGACCGGGAACTCTTTTGTGATCTGATCCTGCTGGAAATGACTGACTACGACGTCATCCTTGGAATGGACTTCCTGATCAGATACGGTGCTTCCATAGAGTGCCGTAAACAGAAAGTCGTATTCCAACCCGAAGCAGAAGCACAGTTCGAGTACATCGGAGAACCAAAGAGAAAAGCCAGAAAATTTCTCTCAGCTATGAAGGCACAGAAGTTGATGGATTCGGGATGTACGGGGTACCTAGCACATGTAGTCACTACCAGCCAGGACGAGGACCAACAGCTAACAGAGGTCCGAGTTGTATGTGACTACCCAGCAGTCTTCCCTGAAGAGTTACCAGGCCTAGCACCAGCCAGGGAGATTGAATTTGAGATAGAGCTCTTCCCCGGCACCAATCCTATTTCCAAAGCGCCCTACCGCATGGAACTTCATGAGCAGCTACAGGAGCTACTTGACAAGGGCTTCATACGCCCTAGTCACTCACCATGGGGAGCGCCTGTGCTATTCGTGAAGAAGAAGGATGGAAGCATGCGGCTATGTATAGACTACAGAGCACTGAATCAGGTCACGATCAAGAACAGGTATCCTCTTCCCAGAATAGATGACCTGTTCGACCAGTTAAAGGGAGCAGCAGTGTTCTCAAAAATTGACCTCAGATCAGGATATCACCAAGTCAGAGTCAAGGAGGGTGATATACCGAAGACAGCATTCAGGACCAGATACGGACATTACGAGTTCGTAGTCATGCCTTTTGGCGTGACAAATGCTCCAGCTACATTCATGGACCTTATGAACAGGGTATTCAGGGAGTATTTAGATAAGTTTGTGATCGTGTTTATCGATGACATTCTTATCTACTCAGGAACTCAGGAAGAACACTCAGAGCACCTGAAACTAGTATTGCAGACCCTTCAGCAGAACCAGCTATACGCCAAGTTCACGAAATGTGAGTTTTGGCTAAATCAGGTGTCCTTCCTGGGTCACGTCATCTCAAAGGATGGTATTATGGTAGATCCCAGCAAGATAGAAGCAGTAAGTAACTGGAGGAGACCTAAGAACGCCAGCGAGATCAGGAGCTTTCTGGGATTAGCAGGATATTACAGAAAGTTTGTAGAGGACTTCTCCAGGATAGCCTCCCCACTGACAGCTCTCACCAGGAAGAACAAGAAATTTCAGTGGACAGAGGACTGCGAGAACAGCTTCAGCGAACTCAAGAGGAGATTGACTAGTGCACCTATTCTGACACTGCCAGAAAATACAGACAGCTTCGATATATATAGTGACGCCTCTAAATTGGGATTAGGAGCAGTGCTGATGCAAGATGGCAAGGTAATCGCCTATGCCTCCAGACAACTCAAGGATTATGAGAAGAACTACCCTACTCATGATCTTGAGCTTGCAGCAGTAGTGTTCGCTCTCAAAATTTGGAGACATTACTTGTATGGAGCTCAGTGCAGAGTGTATACAGATCATCAGAGTCTGAAGTACTTCTTCACTCAGAAGGATCTGAATATGCGACAGCGCAGGTGGCTAGAGCTGGTCAAAGATTATGACATAGACATCCTCTACCACCCAGGGAAAGCCAATAGGGTAGCAGATGCACTTAACAGAAAATCCAGCGCTACCTTACTATCTCTAGCAGCCATGTCACCACTCCTACAGAAGGAGATCGCGGATTTTGGTCTCGAACTCATTGTCGGACAGCTCTCTACTATGACCTTAGAGTCTACCTTGCTTGGTGATATTCAGTCAGCTCAGGATCAGGACCCTGAAATTCAGAAAATCAAGCAAGGGCTAACAGAATCAGAAAGTAGAGAATTCAGAGTGTCCGATAGCGGGGTGTTGTATTTTGGTGATAGACTCTGTATTCCAGATCAGGAGGAGCTACGGAGACAGATTTTAGATGAGGCTCACAGGACTCCCTATGCGATGCATCCAGGCTCCACCAAAATGTATCAAGACCTGAAGAAACGTTTTTGGTGGCCCGGGATGAAGAGAGACATCGCCAGATATGTTAGCATCTGCCTCACCTGTCAGAGGGTCAAGGCAGAACATCAGCGACCAGGAGGAGTTCTGCAGCCTATACAGATTCCAGAATGGAAGTGGGAGGATATCTCGATGGACTTCATAGTGGGGCTACCCAGAACCACGAATGGTTTTGATGCCATCTGGGTAATAGTCGACAGGTTGACTAAATCAGCCCACTTTTTAGCTATCAAGATATCCTACTCCATGGAGAAGCTAGCTCAGTTGTATCTCCAGGAGATCGTCAGACTACATGGAGTCCCACGAACCATCATTTCAGACAGAGACAGCAGATTCACATCACACTTCTGGGAGTGTGTACAGTCAGCATTGGGCACGAAGTTAAAGTTCAGCACAGCATTCCATCCTCAGACAGATGGTTAGACGGAGCGAGTAAATCAGGTACTCGAAGATATGCTCCGAGCGTGTGCCCTAGACTTCAAGGGAAGTTGGTGCAAATATCTGAGCCTAGCAGAATTTGCATACAACAACAGTTATCAGGCCACTATCGGCATGGCACCTTATGAGGCACTCTATGGGCGGAGGTGCAGATCACCAATCTGTTGGTATGAGAGTGGTGAACAGAAGGAACTAGAGCTTCAGACAGATCTAGTGGCAGATACCACAGCAGCCATACAGCAGATTCGCCAGAGGATAGAGACAGCACAGAGCCGCCAGAAAAGCTATGCTGATACACGACGCAGACCCCTAGAGTTTTCAGTTGGGGATACAGTTTTCCTCAGAGTAGCTCCCATGAAGGGAGTCATGCGTTTTGGGAAGAAGGGCAAGCTAGCTCCCAGATATGTGGGACCATACCTTATCACGAAGAGAGTGGGCAAGGTAGCATATGAGCTAGAGCTACCTCGGGAGATGTCAGCCGTCCACAACATGTCTCCATGCTGAAGAAGCATATTCCAGACGCCACCCAGGTGATTGAGCCCCAGTTGGTACAGGTCCGTGATGATCTCAGCTATGACAGTCGGCCTATTCAGATAATAGACCGAGCAGTAAAGAAATTACGGAACAAGGAAGTACCATTAGTCAAAGTCAGCTGGCAAAATCACACAGCAGCAGAGGCGACTTGGGAGACAGAGGCCAGCATGAGACAGAAGTACCCAGAATTGTTCTAAGTTCGAGGACGAACTTTTTATAAGGTATGGGGGATTGTAACGCCCGAAAATTCTCAAAACTATTTTAGAATTATTCTATGATTTTTCTGGAATTTTTAGATATTTTTCCGGAATTTTCCGAGTATCGGAAGTAGCAAAAATAATTAGAACCGTAAAATAGCTTAGGCGGGAATCGAACCCGAGACCTATGGTTTACGGATAAGATTAGTAACCGGTGAACCCAGCAGGGCCGTGCTGAAAGAAAGGAGAACCAAATATATTTATATTAGAGTTGGGTTCATTAAACCACTTAATATAAATAATAAACTTAAGTTGGAGTTGGGTTATTTTTATTTTGGTTCGGCACCTTCTCCTCTCAAACCCTCACGCCGGCGCCCCTCTTCTTCTCCTCTTCCTCACGCACGGCACACCAAGCCCAAGGTCCATCGGTTCACCTTCCGGCGACGACTCCAACACGAAAGAGGTTCTTCTCCGGGAGAGGAACGCGAAGACGTGATCGGATCGTCGAGAGGATCACCTCCACCGGAACTCTAGCGAATAGAATCGTAAGAAATTACGATCAAGAGGTAAGAAACCCCTCACCTGCGGTATAATAGCTCCGTTTGGTTTCCTACGCATTAGTTTTAGCTATATGCAGGTTTTTCGGCACATAGGGTGTGTTTAAACCCCCCTCGAGGATTAGGGATGTAGTTGAGCACCTCTAGATGGGCCGGACACGTTGTTCTCCTTTAGTTGGAGATTCTAGACGCTGTCGGGTGCCTAGAGGTGATCTCCCTATTAGAGGAGAGAGTTGGAGCACACCAAGTGTTCGGTAAAATGTTAGGATAGCTAAATACCACCTCAGTTATGTTTAAAAGCTCAGTTAAATGCATTAGGGGTATTTAAACCAGCACATTAGTTTAGTGCAGTTTTATGGGACTACGGTCCAATGGGTGGGCTCCCACAGTCGCCTCTAGGTTCAGATAACCTAGCTCTAGGTTCAGATAACCTAGAAATAGCATGTTATATCAGTTAGCTATAGATATCAGTATTTTATTTTCAGTGGCACTGTACTGGATTAGATATCCATTGGGTTGGACTCCCACAGTCGTCCCTAGGTTCAGATAGCCTAGACAACCCTGCTAAATTCGGGACTTGCAACCCCGGGTCTAGTAGGGATGCGCGCACAGCAAGTACAGTTGCCGGGCCCAACAACATGTTTAGTATTTTCACCTATTATGTATTAGATTTCGAAACTCAAAATCAATTGTGCTAGTTGAGTTTGTTCCCAGTTACAGATTTAGTTTCAGTTAGTTTAGCCTATACTCAGTTCAGTGTTTATTTGGTTGCTTTGCCATGATTCAGTGCTTATGCCATGCCTATGTGTTATGCTTTATGATTTCAGTATACCATGACTTAGCAAGTTCAGTGCATGTTTTCAAATAGCATGCTTTAAAAACCATATTGCACCGAATGCATGTTTTTGTGAGGTAGATGGTTTCTTACTAAGCTTTAAGCTTACTTTTCCTTATACTGCAGATAAAGGTAAAGGAAAGATGGACTAACAGAGGAAGCTGGAGGGCAATGCAAAGATGGTGTGTGTGGCAGGAACTGGAATCAAAGGTCCTTAGGGGACGTAGCAAATTGAGCATTAGACTCTTTAGCATTTACTTTAGCATTTTATTTATTGGTTTTGGTTTCCATGTTCTAGGCACTTTTAGTTATGTATTGCCATGAATTCCTAAACTATACCTATATTAAGTCAGATTACTAGTTTATGTCGTTGGAATGTTATTATATGTTGTTAGAATAGTTGTGATGCATTAGTTAGATGTTAAGTTGGGTTTTGGCACGTCAAAGTGCTGAAATCCGAGTCCCCGGGTGAAATCAGGCTCTGATCGGTCTCCCGACCGATCAGGGCCTGGCCGTGTCACTGGATCGGTCAGCCGACCGATCCAGACAGATACAGTAGGCTACTGTATCCTCCTGGATCGGTCAGCCGACCGATCCAGTGCGATACAGTAGCGATCCCAGCGTCTCCAGGTGCCTGGATCGGTCTGCAGACCGATCCAGACCCACCTGGATCGGTCTTGCCGACCGATCCAGCCTCTTCTGGATCGGTCCGCAGACCGATCCAGCCTCTGCTGGATCGGTCAGCCGACCGATCCAGTTGGGAGCAGGAGCTTCCCCAGCTTTGATCGATCCGTAGATCGATCAGCAGGCCGGCAGGTAGTTGGGAAGTTAGTTTCTAGCCCCTAGCTCAGTTGGGGCATTCAGGTTCCCCTCCGTAGCATATGTGCACCAGCAGAGAAGGTCTTTGGACCTTTCTTATCAGTTGTATCGGTCATTAGTAGAGTAAAATTTTAATTAGCCCAGCTTTCCGCACAGTATAGTTTAGCATTATTGTGACGATTCGCCTTACAGCCTAATAGTAGAAGGTGGGTCGTTACACTGAGACACCAAGGTGAGCATACACTAAGGTGAGCATACACTAAGGTGAGCAAACATGATTTAATATTAAATAAACTTTACAATATAAAAATGTAGGAGGATGAATCGGCAAGCCAACTTCATGCGCGGATTCAAGACCTCCTCAATAGCCTTCATGCAATTGGACAGAAGATAGAGAATCGCGACATCATCAGCTATACGCTCAATGCATTTCCGAGGAATACTTTGTGGCCATCAATTGTAGATGCTTACAAAGTATCCAAGGACCTTTCTTTAATTAGACTAGACGAGCTTTTTTTTCTGAATTTGAACTTCATAAACAAACTAATACTACTCGGACCGAGAAAGGTATTGCTTTGATTACAGGAACAAGCAGAATGTAGGAATCAAAAGCAGAGCACAAAACCAAACCCGAGTCTGAAGATGAATCGAACTCAGAAGACGACGACGACGATGAAATTACAGCCGAGCTCATAAAACTAGTACGAAAAATGTGCAAAAAAAAGAAGGTGACTCAATTGAACACGAAGGCTAAGTCTGGAGTTACCTGCTATGGTTGCAACTAGAAGGGACACTACAAGCCGAATTGTCCGAACCAGAAGCAAAGAAGAAGGAAGACCTTGAAAGCAACGTGGTCTGAGTCCTCTGAAGATTCCGACGAAGAACACGAGCAAGCAAGATTCCTTGCTCTACCAGTATAAGCATACATTGCTGAAATAGAGTCCAAATCAGAAATCGGAGCTGAATTGGAAACTAAGTCTGAAAGAAGCCACGGATTCGTATCCGTTTTTGAAGGGCCAAACAATATTGTAAGTTCCATAATTTTTGGTACTAAAATTGATGAATTACAAAATTTAGTTCCATATTTGTTAAGAAAGTTGGCAAAATCCAACCTCCGAGTCAAGTCACTCCAGAAGGAGGTAACAATCCTTAAGGAAGAGACCAACCTAAGTCCTTTGACTGACCCAGTTCAAAATGGAAGTTTAACCCAAGTCTAACAACTTAAGAAAGAAAATTCTAATTTGAAAACTCAAGTTAAAGGACTTAAGGACATGTTGGAATGATTCACCGTGGGTTCCAAGAATCTTGAACTGATTCTTGGAAAACAAAGGGTCGTATACAACCGAACTGGACTTGGATATAAGACCAAACAAAGATTTAGATCATACTTATCATTAGTAATTCGACCAAATAGAAACTTAGTCCAAGCATGGGTCCCCAAGTCCAATCTGATTAATCAAGTTGGACTCAATCAATATTGGATCCCTAAGGATCAAATACATTATCTTGATAGACCTTATCGAGACTATGATCCAGGGGGAGCAAATAAAAAGATCATTTTTATCATTAAATAGATTTGTTTGATACTTGATTTACTACTCTTATTAGACTAGGGTAGATAAGGACTTAGGATTGATCTACACTTGACTAATTAAACTTAGGATTTTCAGGAAGAAAATTAAAAATTAAATTTCTTTAAAAGACTTTGTTTAGAAGTGGTTGATGCTCCAATACCCAAGAAGGCCTAGTGTCTTGCCACAGTCTGGAAGCCAATTATTGAAATAAATATTTAATTGACTAACTGTTAAACCTTGATCTAACTCAAATGTTGATCAATCCTTAGATTTGAATTTAAGATTAAATTAACCATTTCACAAAACTATCAAGGTTCCCTTATTGAAAAATCTAGAAAAAGGTGAAATTGATCTAGGTTTAAAATATAAAGTAATTAACCACACACAAATTAATTAAAATTAATTCAATCAAGTTAACTTAATTAATTTCAAAATCTTGATTTCAAATTCTAATTAATTTCAAAATCTTATTTAACCTTAATTTCAAAATATTATTTATAAAATCATAATTAATTTTAAAATCATAATTATTTATAAAATCATAATTAATATCAAAATCACAATTATTTAAAAAATCATAATTATTTACAAAATTATAATCATAATTAATTTCAAAATCATAATTATTTACAAAATCATAATTAATTTTAAAATCATAATTAATTTCAAAATCTTACTAATTTCATAATTAATTCCAAAATCATAATTAATCTCAAAATCTAATTAATTTTAAAATCATAATGAACTTCAAAACTCTTAATTATTTGATTATTAATTTTCAAATCATAATTAAATTTCAAATTATTAATTCTTAAATTTTCAAAATCTTAATTATTTTTAAATGATAATTAATTTTCAAATCATAATTAATATGTAAGTTTATAATTTCAAACTTAATTAATTTTTAATATATTTCCAAAATCTTTAAAATTTTAATTATTGTCAAATGTTTAAATCTAATTAAACTTATATTTTAAAATTTAAAATTTAAACTTAAATATTCTGAAATTCAAAATTCAATTGAAATCCAAATTTAACTTAAATTATTTTTTAAAAATATTCTTCAATATTATCATAGATAAACTCAACTTCAAGATTAACATAACTCCATCTCGCACAAACTCATAAAGTTGAACATGCTTGATAATCTAGAATGGGTGAGATAGAAAATCAGAAAAATAAATAATAACTTTTATGTTTTTGATTTACATGCTTGGACTCTAGGATTCCCAAACTAAAATCACTTAATTAAATTTTTAGCATTAATTAAGGGGGAGTGAAATGAAGGTTAAGACATTAATTTTTGTTTTATTAAAGTATTGTTTTTCAAGACTTCAAAGTTTTTTTTTTTAAAAAAGGAAGTTCAGTTTTCTTGTTTAACTATTTTTGAAAATAAACCTTATTTGAAAAAGTAAGTTCAAATATTTTTGAAAAAAGTACATTTAACCAAGTTCTTATCAAAACCTTTATAAAGCTAAAGTACTTAACTAAAACTTTTATCAAAATCTTTTTTGAACTAAGTACTTAACTAAGCTTTTATCAAAATCCTTTTTAAGCTGAGTACTTAACTAATTTTTTTATCAAAATTTTTTTAAAGCTAAGTACTTAACCAAGTTTTTTTTAAAAGCCAAGCTTTTGTCAAAATTTCTTTTTAGAAAGGTAAGTATTTAATAAAGTGTTTTTACTTTAACTAAGTGTTTTTCAAAGTAATTATTTTCAAAGCTAAAATTTAGCTAAGTTTTTTTTTTTTTGAAAAAAGCTAAGACAGTTTCAAAACTTAAGATTAGCTAAGTTTTTTTTCACTTAAGTCACTTTTAACGCTTAAAAATTAGCTAAGTTTTTTAAGTGCTACCCTTTAGGGGGAGCTTAAAGTTAAACAGAGTAATTTTTTTACTATCTTTATATATTAAACAAACTTTCTCTCTTCTTATTTTATTTTTGATTTGTGTCAAAGGGGGAGAGAGAAATTAAAAGTTAAGAGTTAAATATAATTTTTATGAAAAGGGGAGCATAAGGAATTTTTTTTTACAAATTATTGTATTTATGCTCATGCTAAAATTTCTTTAGTTATCATTATGTTTTACTTAACTTTGAACCAGGTTGCCATAATAAAAAGGGAGGATTGTTGGTGCGGGAAGCACCAGACAATCGAACCTGCGTTTTGATTATCTTAAAGGGTCCAAAGTTAAGTTATCTTGTGATCTAACAAGGTTGATTAAGCTTGCAGGAAAAGTCCTATGTGTTCTTAGGTAAAGTCCTAGTGGATTCTAGGCAGATGGAAAACCCTAGGGAGTGGTAACCCTAGGTCCTAGGGGATGGTAACCGTAGGTGATGAAAAGTCCTAGCTGTGGTTAGGTAGGTGGAAAAATGCTAGGGGGTGTTAACCCTAGGTCCTATAGGGTAGTAATCCTAGGTGGAAAGTCTTGGCGGGTCGAGTGCTTTGGGCAAAATCCTAGAGTCAAGGACTCTAGGTTAAAATCCTGATGGTCGCGGACCGAGTGGAAGTCTGGGCGGGTCATGGAGCGGACATCCAGCATGAAGACCCGAAGACTCGAACGCTGAGCAAAAGTCCAGTCAGTCTGGAGGACCGGTCTTGCAAAAGATAAACTCTCCTGAGAGGAGTAGGTGAGGATGTGTTCCCTGAAGAGGGAACAGTAGGCGTCGGTTCGACCTAGAGTTTCGACGAAACTCAAAGTCAGAACTGGGCAGTCAGAAGTTGTCAAATCTCATATTATATATATTGTTTTATGCCTAGACTAACTTTATTTTGCAGAAAATAAGAGGTTGGAAAAAGCTGGTCCGGGCGCCCGTAACCCAAAAATTATCTACAAGATGATGTGGCGTACGTCGATTGGCCGAACCACGTGGTCTAGGTGCCCAGAGTGGTTCCAGGTGTCCGAAATAGCCTATAAACGTAGCCTTCGACCAGGAGCTTCACAACAACATTTCGAACGACTTTCGCTTTTTCTAGCTACTCAGAAAACGCCTCTACGGCACCCGAATGTTCCAACGATGATTCTACTGAAGATTTCATCATACAAAGTTGTCAGTGTTCTTTAGTTTTCAAATCACTTGTAATCATTTAAAACTATATTTGTACTCTTTACGATTGATTAGTTTTTTCCCATCGAAAGTACTCTCACGTGCGAGCCTTGGAGTAGGAGTCGTTACAGACTCCGCACCAAGTAAAAGAAGCATTTTAGTGATTGCTTGGTTTTCTTTCTGTCTTTCTGCTACTTTTACTCTGATTGATTTTAAATAAATAAATTATCCACGAGTGCTATTCACCCCCCTCTAGTGCAACGATCATACACTAACCTTGTTATGCAATAAATCATGTGGCTGAAAAAGGGGCTCTAGGCGCCCTGACATAGTCCAGGCGCTAGGAGGTCTGGGCGCTCAAAGTTGATCTAGGGCGACTAGCCAAGTTGAGGTGGGTCACGCTGATTGGCCAGCCTACATCACAGTTCGAGCACCTGAAAAAGGATGAACTTTCAGAGATAGAGTTTTGCTGAGGAGTCGCTACGTCAGTAATCTAGGTGCTTAAGGGCAGATAAGTTAGCGAAGTCCCAGGCCTCATTGGAGGAGCTTGAGGGTGGTCCAAGCGCTCGTAAAGGGACTACAAAAGAACTTTGACCAGAAGCCTCAAAACATCACTCGCTCCGACTTTCATACTTGCCCGCTGCTTCGAGAAGACTCCTACAACACCAAAAGACTACTCCGACAATCAGCACTCAAGCAATTACTTCTTCTATTGTCAATATTTTTATTTAACAGTTCTTGTACTTAAATTTTGTAAAAAATTTCGAACTAATAGCGATTTCCCAACAAAATCATTTCACAAGTATGGGCCTTGGAGTAGGAGTTGTTGAAGGCTCCGAACCAAGTAAAAAAAGACTTGCATTAGCAATTTTCTTTGTGTTCTTGTTTCTTTCTTTTCTGCTGCGTCGTTTTAACTCATTATTCTGGAAAAAGCAACAAATGCTATTCAACCACCCTTTAGCATCTTGTCGATCCTACGGTCCTTTGGGTCGGTCGTTCCTTTGTATTCTCCCATCGTCAAGGGTTAAAAATGACTCAATAATTTATCCTTCAATATTTCTTGGGAGAACGACATACTTATCTGTTCGAGAGAACCACTGGGGACCTGAGCCTTTCCCTTTCGTGGATCCTAAACCGGGGTGTCTCCAGAAGATGATGCTTGAGGCTTTTTCACTTGGCCCATATCCTCGAATGCATGTGGAGCAGTACTCGATGATATGCGACTAGGGAGGGGGCATAGGTGGAAAGCTAACCATCTATGTAGGTGCTCGCATGAAGCCAACAATTAGAGGTGGAACCGGTTGGAAACCAGTTGTGCCTTCTACTCGGGTCCCTCACTCGGTGTGAGGGCCCATCACCAATACAGCTGGGTCGTTTGGTAAAGGACTTCCGGTTGCTACTTGTTGTCGTTGTTGCTTCACTAACTTTTGTGCTCGGGCAATTATTAGTAACTCTAAATCTTCTTGAGGCAAAGTAATCGTAGTGAAACATCCAGTCTTATCCATCCTTGTGTTTTAGATTCAAGAAGTTCCCACAAATGGTGGTAAATTTGATCCTGTCTAGAGGAGGTGGGGATGATGCACTGGGCAGATGGGGTGGGGATGATGCGCTGGGTAGATGGCTCTGTCGTTAACTAGGAGAAGACTTCAAGCTAGAAAAAGCATGAAACCTGTGACTCCTTTCTATGCACACTAGATAGAGTAAACAGAACGTTAGAGCGAGAACCAAAGAGGGGGTCCTTGGCGCATACACTCCGATGCTCAAGTCAGTATGGTAGCCAAGCGAAAAGTGGAGAAGATGAATAGTAGGATGGATGCGTGCGTATTTTTCAACGTGTGAGAGTGTACAACAATATTAATGAGGCGGTTGAGAATGTTTGATGTCAGACTATGTGAAGTAATGCCAGGCAATGGAAACTGTATGACGACCCCTTGGAGAAAGGTTATGTTTCATGTATATGCCCTAGTGATGGAATATTCCTTGACGAGTAACTATTATTCTCTGATAGATTGCTGTAATTCCCTGATAATGTTGTCTCTTGGAAGCAATCCGAACAACCTAGTAGATGACTACGTATATGATGGGAGACTGAAGAGAAGTGGTGAACTAAGTCCTTTAAGTCTGACTGGCCTTTGGCCAACCAACCATATGCTGAGACTTGCGTTAGCGTTGAGAGATGGGGAACTATGCCCTGTAAGTCCTTTGCTGACTAGTCATATGTTGAAAGTTGTATTGTAGAAGTAGGGAGCTGGGCCCCATAGATCCGATCGACGCTAGGGCCGGGCGGACTTATGCAGGGAATTCAGCATCCGCTCGGAAATAATGTTCAGTCGGACCCTATGTCGAATATACCCGATTAGACTAGGAGGACTCTATTATGCTTCCTTGGGGACTCTATTCTAAATGGAACCAAGAAGGTTTCCATGTGTTAGGGGGAACTTGGGATCTGATCAGATGAAGGTCCAATTGGCTAAGTTATTCAGCCAAGCTACGTGCTCATACTAGCTCCGAGTATTGACTTTTGACTTTGATTGCCACATCAGCTAGCTTTGGAGGCCCACCTCATTAGCTATATCAATAATAGACAAGACTAGATGAGTCAGTGCTTATATGAATTAACAAATGTGTTTGATTGGACTATTCAATCTCAGCTATTGTTAATTATTCCGTTGATCTAATCTAGTTTCGGTCGAAGTAGAGATCACAACAGTCATGAAGTTGAGGATTGTCACTTTTGCCGTGATCACCTTCCAACACTTTCTTCTCCTTCTCCTTTGGTGCATCCTTCACTGCTCCTTCACCTTTTTCTTCACTGGAAGCATCGACGTCGTTGTTCTCTTTGAAACCTTCACCTGGTCATTCGTTTGCCCCCTCTTCCTCAGCCATCGAGTCATAGGCATTGCTAAAGTGACCCTCATTGTTGTCTCCGCCGTGGCACTCCTGGCCATTATTGCACACTCATGCTTGCGTCGTTGTTCAGTAGTCTTCTATATGACCTCGTCGTTGCCTCCTAGGTGATCAAGTGAAAACGCTAGGAGAATTCTACTTGAGGAGCGAACTCTATTGGTTATTATCTCTAATTGGTAGATTTAATTGTAAGTTGTACATATGTGTACAAACCAAACTCATTAATGTGATCTAACTTAGGTTTTTTGGATTTCGATTGTTGGATGTAGACCTAGTATGTGTAGAACCTATATTCTCGCATCAATTATCATTTATGGGATGATAATATATGTCCACTATATATAGGGTTGACCCCCAAGAGTTTAGAGTATCATTTTGACACAACTCATAGTTCCCAATTAAACCTAGAGTTTTTTGGTGTCATCAACCCTAAATCCCTTGGAAGACCTTCCTTTTGCTTCCGCTATGCTTCTTCTTCTTCCTCAGGGTTTATTTCTAGACGATGCAAAAGACAAGGATGCCTCTTCAATTAGGTTTCTTTATCTTTGGTTATTCTTTATGTTGTTGTACCATGATTAATTGTTGAAACTAGATCCATACTCATATGTTCTTATATATATTTCTATATGTGAATTATTATATGATTTTTATAATTCATGCGGCTTAGGTTTTACAAGTTCTTTCAATTGGTATCAGAGCCACGACTCTGTTTCTTCAAATTTCATAGATTAAAGTTAGGATTTTTTTTTTGTAGATATTTTGTTTGAGAAATTTGATCATTGATTTATTGTAATAAAAAAACCTAGGAAAGGCTTGTTATGAGTTTTTTGAATTTTCATGAAGAACATGAAGAACAACGAGTGAACCGCCACTTCTTCTGCAAAAACTGCCTCATTTGATCTAATTTTAGGTTAAATCGTGATGACTTAATCGATTGGCTTGGTCGATCAATCGATTACCAAGCCTAAAATTGTGAACAGAATCATCTTTAATCGATTGACTCAATCGATCAGTTGGTCATAATCGATTCCGTTGGTTTGGTAATTGATTGGGATGACAAATCGAATGTAGGATCGATTTTAATTAATTAGGACAATCGATTCAATATTATTGATCGATTGTGTCAATCGATTAACAATTAAAATCATGATAAATCAATTGGAATCGATCAACTTAATTAATTAATAAAATTAATTAATTAAGACAATCGATTAACAACCTTAAATTAGCGACTACGTCAATTTTAAATCGATTCAGAATAATTTTAATTGATTAAAAAAGATTCAATCAATTAAACACATTTCTTAATCGATTAAAATGATTTATTCATCATTTTAATCGGTTAAAGATATTTCTTAATCGATTAAACATTGCTTTAATATAATCAATTAGTGAAATACTAATCGATTAAAGCAATTTTACGTAAACATACATGAGAATGTATTAAATAATAATAATAAATGTATTAAATAAATTTTTTAATATAAATGATTAAATTATAGAACTTACCAGTAAACTTTAGCTTAGTAAGGGTAAGTCCTATATATAATCATGTAGTCGTATAGTAGACTTTTAAATTAATTATGGTAATCGATTGAATAATATCAATCGATTACCATAACATATCAATTAATTAATAAATCTAATTTTATATTGTTAAGACTGATTAAATAATTTCTTTTTGAATAAAGTTCTTAGGGTTTTCTTGATCTATCTACACAGTGCAACTAACTTGAACTAATGTGTCGGCCCAAAGGAAAACACCTTAGGTAGGTTTAGTACATTTTGTGTTGGTAGACGTATATCTATACTAAGAATAATCGACCAAAACGAAGATTACTTTTATGCCAGATATATGCACAAAATAGCTTACAACTATGAAATAAAATTATTATTTTGTTCAGATCATGTACAAAATATGTCGGCCCAAAGGAAGACATATTATGTGGCTGATTAAGGTTGTTGTGAGCTATGAACCAAAATATAACTCATATAAAGTATCATATTATGCGTACAATGGGTCGGCTCAAAGGAAAGAACATTATGTGAGCAATTAAAGTTTGAGTTATATCTGAGAGTACCTCTAACAAATTATATTTTAGTCCATAGAGTAAAATGTAATATTGTATTTGGTATCCCATAAAGATCCCAAATATATGCATTTAAAATTTTATTTGTATTATTTTATATTATACATATTCTTGACTTTAGTTAAATCGGGAGCTTAAATAAATTTCTCTCTTTAATTTTAGTGCAATTTGTAACTACTAGTATTAATAACATCTCAACATTAACTGATTCAAATTTTGTTGAATGGACAGAGTACGTGATTGTAGTCTTAGGTTGCATGAACTTAGACTATACATTAAGGAATAATCGCCTTGCACCTCTGACCAGTGCTAGCACTATAGAGTAGAGGGTTGAATTTCAACTGTGGGAGAAATAAAATCGCATGTGTCTGAGTATCATGATACTTTCCATACTGACAGTAATAAAGGACTCAATAATAAAGAGAGGAGATGCTAGGAATTTCCTGGACCAATTGACATGCCGATTCACCTCAAATAAAAATGTCGAGATTACCACACTTCTTCGAAGTTGGTAACCATGTGGTACAGTGGTAAAGAAAACATAAGGCAGTACATTATGGAGATATCCAATATAGTGACAAGTCTGAAAGCACTAAAACTCAATATGTCTAAGGGTATGTTACTGCATTTCATCTTGATGTCTTTGCCTGCGCGGTTCACTCTTTGATGGTGAAAGATACATCTATACATGAAATAGAAAGAAGGCTAAAGTGGAGTTGATTGGTGTTTTAGGCTTTATTTAGGAACCAATATTTTTCTGGATTTAGAAAATACATTTATTGTACCATCTTTTCGATGAAATTTAATTTTAATTTCTTGTTTAGACAAATAGGTTATTCTTGTTTATTTAGAAATGTCATTTTTAGTATTTTCTTTAATTTAGTATTATTTGGCAATGATTTCTTGGTTGATAAACTTTATAAATTTAACACCTTTACTGCTACGGTTAATAACGTAATAATGCATAGTATACATACAAAACATAAATTAATCAACGATAATTCTTCCATGTTGCGGCATGGACGTTTAGGACATATATCAAAATAATGCCTAGAAAGGTTAATGTCACATGAAATTCTCGATTCCCTTGATATGTTAAATTTTGATATTTGCATAGAGTGCGTTAAGGGGAAGACCACTGGCAAAAGGAACAAGGGGGCTAACCCTTGTAGTGTCATTTTGGAGCTAATATATATAGACATTTGTGGACCATTCTCTAAGGCATCTTAGAATGGACACACATATTTTATTAGTTTCATAGGCGACTATTCTAGATTTGGCTATCTGTACTTTATTCATGAAAAGTCGCAATCTTTGAACATGTTTAAAATTTTTAAAACCAAAGTTGAACTTCAACTAGGCACGAAAAATAAAGTCATCTGATCTGACCGTGGAGGTGAATATTACAGTTGATATGATGGATCAGATGAACACCATTTAAGACTTTTTGTGAATTACCTTACTGAGTGTGAGATTGTGCCTCAGTATACTATGCCTGGTACTCCTAGTCAGAATAGTGTAGTTGAATGTTGCAATCGTACCCTAAAAGGCATGGTATAAAGTATGATGACTTTCACTTCTCTACCAGAGTTTTTGTGAGGTCAAGCACTCAAGACTGTAGTTTACCTATTCAATAGAGTACCTAGTAAGGCAGTAACTAAAATCCCATTGGAGATGTGGATGGGTAGGAAGCCTAGCATTAGGTATTTACATGCCTGGGTTGTCCAGCTGAAGCTAGGACTTATAAGCCTAATGAAAGGAAACTGGACTCAAAAATAGTTAGATGTAATTTTGTAAGTTACTCTGAAAAGTCAAGAGGGTATAAATTTTATGATCCCTCTAATATATCCTTCTTCGAAACAAGAAATGCCAAGTTCATTAAAGACAGTGGGAGTGATAAGGTCAGTGAAGTATCTTTTGAGGAATGTGTTGGTGACCCTCTTTTTTTTTTATCCGCTACCTTAGCAACCCCCTAGTGCCGGCCCCATGGATATGGAGGGAGGTACATGCAGGTACACAGGCCATAGGCGCATGATGGGGTAAATCAACCCCTGACCATTATGCTAGAGATGTCATGCATCCACCGTCTGAGCTACGCCCTGGGGGCATGTTGGCGATCCTCTTGTGGTTACTACTAGTGCAATCAGTAGCAGTGTGATTACCATACTGCACATTATGGGTATCACACATCCAGTGAGTGTGGTGAACCATGATATTCTCATGACATTTGCATTGGAGGGGTCTACCACTGAAATTGAAGTATTGCTTCATATTGATGAGCAAGTATCTCAATCACCTCAAACACAAGTGCCTTTAAGGCGATCCATAAAGGAATAGAGAACCACAAATTCTTGTGATTGTGTTTATCTCCAAGAGCATGATTTTGACATAGGGTTGGAAAGTGATCCGCCATCTTTCCAAGAAGTTAAACAATGCTCTAACCCTAAAAGGTGGATTAATGTCATACAAGAAGAGTTGAAGTCTATGACAGACAATGACATACCTCAAACACAAGTGCCTTTAAGGCGATCCATAAAGGAATAGAGAACCACAAATTCTTGTGATTGTGTTTATCTCCAAGAGCATGATTTTGACATAGGGTTGGAAAGTGATCCGCCATCTTTCCAAGAAGTTAAACAATGCTCTAACCCTAAAAGGTGGATTAATGTCATACAAGAAGAGTTGAAGTCTATGGCAGACAATGACATTTGGAAACTTATAGAATTAGCTCAAGGTAAGAAGCCCATTAGTTGTAAATGGATATTTAAAATGAAGCGAGATTTAAAGAGTAATGTCAAAAAGTATAAGGCTCATCTTGTTGCCAAGGGATTCACTAAGAAAGTAGACATTGATTACAAGGAGACTTTCTCACCTGTGTCTATGAAAGACTCCCTTAGGGTAATCATGGTACTTGTATCTCATTATGATTTGGAGCTACATCAAATGGAAGTAAAAATTGCATCCTTCAATGGAGACATAGAGGAGTCTATATATATAGTGCAACCAGAGAACTTTGAGTCTAACAACTCAAAGTACCTAGTATGTAGATTAAAGAAGTCTATTTATGATTTGAAACAAGTGTCCCGTCACTGGTACTGAAAATTTGATCAAGTGGTTACCTCATTTGGATTCCAAGAAAACCCGTTAAACAATGCATATATATCAAGTTCAGTGGGAGCAAGTTTGTTATACTTGTTTTGTACGTGAATAACATATTGCTTACGAGCAATAATAAGGATATGCTCTACTATGATCTAACAACAGTGGGAAGTCTCATGTATGCATAAGTTTGTACTCGATTAGATATAAGATTTATAGTGGGGGATGTTAAACAGATATATTAGTAACTTAGGACCGCCACATTGAAAAGCAGTTAAGAGAGTGATGCCGTATTTGCAAAGAACTAAAGGACATATACTCACGTATCGGAGATCAGATCATCTGGAGGTGATTGGATATTCATACTCCAATTTTACTAGATGCTTGGATAGTAGGAGGTCCACTTCAGGCTATGTTTTCATACTAGCTAGAGGAGTTATATCTTGGAAGAGCGTCAAGTAGACGTTAATAACTACTTCTACTATGGAGGAAGAGTTTATAGCATGCTATGAAGCATCCAATCATGGGATTTGGCTGCGGAACTTCATCATAGCGTTACAGATTATTGATGGTATTGATAGGACACTTAGGATCTACTGTGATAATAAAATTGGAGAACTTCATGCCAAGAACAACCATAGTTCATCGAAGTCCAAGCATATCGACATCAATTTTCTAGGGATCAAAGAAAGAGTTTAGAGTTGTCAGATCATAGTAAAGCATATCAGCATAGATTCCATATTAGCCGATCCACTCGCCAAAGGCTTGGTGTTAAGATATTTCATGCGCATGTTGTTGATATGAGAGTCCTTCTTATAGAAGAAGAACTCATCTAGTGGGAGTCTGTATTTATTTTATTTCTCTATATTTGTTAATAAAGATAAATATTTTATTTTGATTATTGTACGTACTTAAAGTTCAAATATTAATAGGAATTTATATGTTTGTTTGACACTCTAATTATGATATCGTCATTTACTACTGCTGTTTAGTATTTAGTGTTTATAAATATGATGCATATTCCTTTTGGAATCATAAATTTAATCATTATTTGTTATTATAGTTTAGCATAGGGTTGTAAACCAGCTGAGCCAAGCCGAGTTTTGGGGTGTCCAAGCTTGTTTGATAAGGTAACTAAGCCAAGCCGAGCCAAGCTTAAAATGAATCAAGCCTTTGAAATAATTATTCAAGCTTGGCTTGATTTATTGTTTATGAGCTTGAGCTTGTTTGAATCTTGGCTTGAGCTTGGTTTATTTAGATGTTATCGAATTCTCAATTTAAGCTTGGCTTGAGCTTGACTCATTTAGATGTTATTGAGCTCACAACTCAAGTTTTTTCTAATTGTTTGAAATTTTTAGTTGTTTGATTTGCTATTAAGTTTGATAATTCAAACTTATTTATTATTTTATTTTATTTTATTATTTATTTAGCATATTTATAAGAGTTTTATTAATTAATATGGTTCGTGAACATTGTTTACGAACATTATTCACGAACACTAACGAGCTAAACACATATGTGTTCAAGCTTGTTTGTTTAGTTTAACGAGCTGTTCAAGTTTGTTTGTTTAATTGATTTTGTGTATATTGAATGAACATAAACAAGCTCTTACCAAGCCGAACACCAAGCTTGTTTATGAACACTTGGTTCATTTACAACCCTAATTTAGCATAAAGTATTTCACAAATATAATCTAACATCTTTTTAGGTCATCTTAGGATCAGTTGAAAATTGACATGTACTGATAACATTTCTTATAATTTTCACTCTACATAGCTACATCTTGATCTATGCCATTAATGACATTGGTATTGTGATTATTGTTGGGGCTTGTTGCAATCATATATAGTAGTTATGACCTATTTAGTCCTATATCAATGAAGTTAATAGACCAGATTATTTACAGGGGTATTCTGTACCCATAAAGTTTGATATCAACTAAAGTTTTACTTGTATTTTATATACAACTCACAAGTAGTCCAAGTGGAAGATTGTTGGTTATTATCTCTAATTGGTGGGTTTAATTGTAAGTTGTGCATATGAGTACAAATCGAACCCATTAATGTGATCTAACTTAGCTTTTTAGGGTTTCGATTGTTGGATGTAGATCTTGTATGTGTAGAATCTATAGTCCATCATCTATTATTATCTATAGACTGATAATAGATGTCCACTATATATAGGGTTGGCCCCCAAGGGTTTAGGGTATCATCTTGACACAACTCATGGTTCCCCATTAGACCTAGAGTTTTTCGGCACCATCAACACTATGCCCCTTAGAAAACTTTCCTTTTGCTTCCGCTCTGCTTCTTCTTCTTCCTCAGGATTTATTTTTGGACGACACAAAAGATAAGGATGTCTTTCAATCAGGTTCTTTTGTCTTTGATTATTCTTTATATTGTTCTGCCATGATTAATTGTTGAAACTAGTTCTATGCTCATATATTCTTGTATTTCCTATATGCAAATTCTTATACGATTCTTAGAATCCATGCGGCTTAGGTTTTACAAGTTCTTTCAAGCTCTGCTATCTTCCGATGACGAGGGGGAAGAAGCTCAACTCAAGCTGATCACCTTCTACAAAGAAGTCATTGGTCTACCGCGACGATTCCAATACCGAGAGCTCAAGGCGGCGACACAGCATTTTCGAACAGTCATTGGCCAAGCCGACTCCAGCTCGGTCTACAAGGGACTCCTTGACGATTACATGAGTTTTAGTTGTTTGTCAATTTTTCTTTACTTTCAGTTTATACCGGTCTTCCAATTTTTCAGCTGGGGCTAATAACAGTGAAAGAAACATTTCCACATGACCGACCAAAATCAGCATACTAGACCTTGCTATCTTATAAATATGAAGAAATGATTTCATTAATCTTTTTCTATAAGATCTCTTTATCACCAACAGTAATTAAAAACAAATTCAGTTGGTTTAGACCTGCATGTTTCAGTTCATGCCTGATTATGTATTAAGGATATTTATAGCAAAAAAAAAAAAAAAGGTGAATTAGTGTGCTCCTCTCTTTCTTTGTAAAATGAATCAAATGGTTCTGACATATAAGACTTCAAATCAACCTCTAATCTTATATTTTCTGAGTAAAGAATCTTGCATTTCTTCAATTCATCCATTACAGTCTCCTTTTGACTTCCTGGTTCTTCATACACCACTATGGGTAATCGTCTCAGGATGAATCTACAACCAAATAGGTGACAATCATCAAACCACAATATTATAAAAAATAACAGCTCTGAGTAAAAGGTGAGAATTTTTACAAATTGACAATTTTGGACAGATAAACAAACAGGTTCAGAAGTTACATAAGATATTTCCACTTGATTTTATCCACCGAATCTTCCTAAATGATATGTATTTTAAACAAATACCAAGTTCTCAAATTATCCAATAGATTCCAACTTTTGGTGCATTAGCAATCATCAATCCTTCCTGAGTGTGCATGCTTTATGTTGTTAGATTTGAGATAAAACTCCTTTTCAAGCAAAATTTAAAAGTTAATTAAGGAGCTCAAACATGAGGAACCATGATTTCTTTGTTTGATAGAAAATGCATTCCTTTTGAGTATTGTTACCTGAGACCTCTCTTCTTTGAAACTCCTGGCTCTATGCTTGAGCTCCCCTCTATGTGTGGTGAGCTCGTCCAGTATCTCAGCATCACAAACATCTATTTGGTTATCATCGCTTTCTGTTGGAGAACCTTCCCCTTCCTGCAGACAAGTTGACAAATAATGTGAGTTAAGCTTGTGCACTCGGAGAAAACTATACCAACAATGCAATACAACTTGAAAGTGCATACTGCGAATGGAAGGCTGCAACCGTGGCGAGGTGTTCTGACAATCTCATCATATTCCGCTGCATCCAACTCCTGAAGGTGGTGTGGATGGAAGAACTTGGGCAGGACATGCTGCCTAATGGTAATGAGGAGGAAAAATGGTAACGGGAACAGTATTCCTGCTATTGGTATCCATGTCACGCCAAAGCACACCAGCAGATACACAATCTGGAAGATGGTGAATACAGCAATTTGCTTGAAGGGAACCAATTCCACGAAGGAAGCATGAATGCCTTCGAGAACCCTATCATGTTTTTAAAAATATAAAACAAAAGATAAGAGAAATCACGTCATTGTAGAAAATTATCGATAAAGATTTGAATAACCTTTACTCCCAAAAAGTGACATGTTAGAGATAACACTGGACTTGTATATGTCATGTAAGAATCCAAAAGTTAACATTATGATCTAACAAGTACCATGCATCAAAGTAGGCTGTAGGCTAAAGAACTAAAGTTTTTAGGTTGTGATGGTGTTCTAAACTTAAACTTAAGCAGGCTGTGGAGTAATGATAACTCAAGCTTACTCAACTTACTTGAATCGGCGGCCAGAAGAGATGAACAGGAGCAATGTCCTCTCCCAGAACTGGTTTCCAGGCAGGCTGTCCACTGCCATGTAAGCAAAATATCCCCACAGAGCTGATGTGGGTATTTGCTTTATCACAGGCATTGCTCCAACGCAGGCACCGACCAGCAAAGATTGCAAAAGATTGGTTACTCTTTGCTCATTGACACGGACTGGCAAGTGGGGATCAATGTGCTTCTCTGGATCAAATTGTACTTTAGAATCCTGTTCGCAAGCTCCTTTCATGACAGCGTCCTTCAAGTTCTTCAGTTCTTTATCAATTGAGATTGTCTGCCGATGGTGTGGTCTCAAGCAAATCAAATTGCATCCAAGATAATTATTCTGGCATGCAAAAACTTACTGTGTGGCCCTTGTCCATCTTCTCAAACACCTCTTGCATTTTCCCATAGATTTCCGAGCTGCTAGCTTGTTGCCTTATGCCCTCTTTAGCACTTTCAACCATCTTCTTGCGGATTATCTGATAAAGATTAGATTTAAGTAACTTATTCTTCAAAAAATCGGGAGAAATTAACACATTGATCTTGTATTAGATTTGAGTAACTTATTCTTCAAAAAAGCGGGAGAAATTAACACGTTGATCTTGTAGTTGATGTTTGTACCAACCTGCCTCTTGAGAACAGCAAGGCTTTTAGTGTGCATCGGAGACTGAGGCAGAACACCATTTGCCGGGGGTATTCCAATCAACCCGCATACCAGAACCTGAGATAGAAACGTAAAAAAAAAACTATTCGATGAAATCGTGTTTGCGCTAATTAGACTATTGAACATAGGAAGCTTTAATCTGATTGGCTTACCATAAAACCAAGGACCAAGATGTCATAGTGATAAGCTGAGGGATTCTTCAGATTGAACTCCTTTTGCTGTGCCAACTGAGAAGCGACACTGTGATCAAAGAAGTAGAGTCCTGCAACCATCGAAGCAGGTATGATGGCAGCAAAGATGTAGAGTGGAGGAACAGAAAATAAATCCTGCACGTCATTCAGCTCACAAGTTAAAGATTCCATAAGCCTCAAATTCATGAAATAATTTTAACCAACTTTAGATCATGACGTAGGTTACACCTTGATAAAGAAGCAATTACCTTAGCTACACTCCAGTGTTCCAATGACTTGGGTTCCCATGGAAGAGGACTGAAAAGCCTCCTTGGGACTCCCGATGGAACCTGGCTTGGAAGAGCATAAGACATGGCTGTCCACACCACAACCATCACCGGCACCCCATAATCTGCAATAAAACCTCGAATCCCGCCTGAGTGCATGAGCAGAGTAAATCTGCGTCAGAATGCTAGCCATCCTTTACATGTTGTCATCAGCAATTGAAATTTGATATACCTGTGCCGTATCTCCACGCTCTTGCCCCCCTACTCTTCAGTGCAGTAAAAAGAAGTCCAGTAGTAAATATGATCCCCAGCAGGCCATTTGTGTACAACCACTGAAATTGGTAGATTGGGCCAGTATGATCTTCACCTTCGGGTACTTCAAATTCACTTATTATTCCCTGTATTCACACGCTTAATCAAATGAGGCTTTTACATTCTTGAATATAGATTAAAACATGAAGCTAAATTGAAACACACCCTAATAGCTTCTTGGAAGAACAGAACTGTAATCAACATCCCAAACAGTTCTCCTGCAACTCTTGTGAATCTGCTAATAATAGCAGCGGCATTGAAAATTGCAAGAAGAAATAGCATGATTGCAGTCCAGATACAGACCCTAATAAGTAAACCAGTTAATGAAAATTCAACACAGATAAAGCATAAGCACATGGTAAAACAAATTAGTTTCTGTGTGCAGCATTACCATCCTGCCCAAGCCAAGTACAAACGCTCTCCTAAACCTTCTCGTTCTTTTGCAAAATTGTAGAGATATGTGTACATTATCACAGTGGGCTCTGCTACTCCTACAATCAACATTGGTTGCCCGCCAAGTACCGAGTGCAGGATGCCACAGATTGCTGTTGAAGCTAACGTTTCAACCGTGCTCAGAGCACCATCTGCCTCGGGTCACTTCAAAAGCTCAAAACAAGTAACGCAGAAACAAGGAATCCAAGTATAAGGAGGATATGCTTACCAGTGTTTCTACTTAGTTGTTCTCCAAAAGCAATGACTGGAAGCGCAGAAGCAAAAAAGATGTACATGGTCGGAGCAAGTATGCTGAAAATGAAGAGGGTGAATTCTCACTCTAGATTAACCAGTGGAAAGATGTAGTCATACCTGATGCCGGTACGGAGTCCAACCTCCCAATCTTGTCTGTAGCATAAGGCTCTTCCTTTAACATCATTGATGATCCCTCTCAAGGGAGTGTTGCTGTGGTCCATCCCTGGACATAAAAAATGACAAGATCAGCAAAGGCTCGAACATCTGCCTACATGATATGTGAAGAAAGAAGCACAAAAAAAAAAAAAGTAAAGAAGCAAAACAAAAGATCAGGAAAGAGAGCTTTACGTGATTTCCAAAATTGCCCGTCAAAACGCGTAAACGGTTTGATTAGCGAAAAAAAAAACAGTGAAATCATTATAATAATTCCTTTCATAGACAACAACAGCTAAATGATGGTGAAATGCGCCAGATTTGAGGTAAATTCATCCGCAGAAACAATATCTTTGAAAAAAAAAGGGGTGGTGAGAAATGGGAGAAAATTATAAGTTCGGGAAATCGAATATAGAAAAAAAAAGAAGAAAATTTCATCGTTGTTTATTGCCGATATCTTGTATTTATAAAAAGCTAGACGCCTCCAAGTACTTCGAAAAGGAAAAGCAAAACCTGTAGAATCTACCGATACTACAAAATGTTGATACCAACAAATAAATACGATTCTTGAATCACGTTACGCGATTCTTAATCTTCCTGAGCAAACGAAAAAAAAACTGAAAACGACAATGGAGAGAGAAAAAAAAGAGAGGAACAAATTAATCAAAAAGGAAGAGAAGGATTAAACACCCAAAAAAGAAAAATCGAAAACGACAATGGAAACAGAAAAGAAAAAACAAATCGAAACTACAGCTTACTTAGCACACAGAATAGCCCCTCTGCTCCCTCTTTCCTCTTTCCTCTTTCCTCTTTCCTCTTTCCAGCGGAAAACTTAATAACAACCCAACGCCTCCGCAAGGAAACGAGGGGATCGTGCAGAGACGGAGAAACCCAAAGTCCCGGAATGAATGCGTAGATCTGTGGATCCGATCCGCTCCCTTGTTTGATTTCTCCGCTCCAATGAGGAGGAGGATGGCCGTACGAAGGACGAGACGAGTGAACGTCTCGCCGTCTCCGTACGACCGAGAGGATGAGAGGAGGATCGAAGGAGAAAGACCGGTGGTAATGGTGGCGCGGCGATGGGAGAGGAAGGGGAAGCGCTCGCTCTATTTAAGATTTTATAGGTTTTAGTACTTAAAAAGCGGGAGGGAGACAGCCAGAGTGTTGATGACGTGGGCTGGCGAGCAGGATCGACGCTTCAGGCGGTGACAGCTGTTGGTCCGTTGCATCACTTCCCCACCACCGTCGCCCAATGTGAACCAAGAATTCCCAGGAAATATGAATTTTTAGTAACTTTTAATACTTTTAAAAGAAATACATTTTTGGGGAAAAATTATATTTTGCCTGTTGCAAGTACCACTCGGTCTTTTATTGCCGTCGTTCTTTTTTTTTCAACAAAATTAAATGGATTTTTTAAAGGAAAAAACTCTATAATTAAACAATGAATGAGATTTAAATAACATACATTAAATGTTGTGTGATTATTGTTTGATTATTTTGGCTCGAGTGGATTCGAGTTTAAATTTTAATATTTAGATAATGCGTGAGTAGAAGTTAAATATGTCAAAATTAATGAGATATTTGATGATATATGAGAGAAAAGTTAAGTAGATCATGAATGACCGAATATTTACTGAAAAAGTTCTAACTAGAGGATTATGTAGGAAAAAAGTCCTAACTACGGTTAAATAAAGAAAAGTCTAAGTTAATTAAGGAGAACCGCACGTTAGTAAGTTGAAAGACCTAACTACGGTTAGACAAAAGAAAATCCAAGTGGGTCAAAAAGGACCACACATTGACAAGAGGAAAGCTATCACTATAGTTAGGCAAGAGGAGAATCCAAGTGGATTAAGGAGGACTACACTTGGTGATCGGAAGTCTAATAAAAAGTTGGCACTAGAGGAAGTCCTAACATGTCACCATTGGCGTGATGTTAGGTAAGGGAATCGTAGATTTGGATTAAGTTATGGTTGAGCAATCAATTGGGGCAATTGATTAACCCCTAGTCTAATCAATTAGGACAATCAATTAGTCGATTGGTTCAATCAATTAGGTAGTTTTTATCTCGAGAAAGGAGAAGGGCTTAATCGATTGGC
This sequence comes from Zingiber officinale, assembly GCF_018446385.1. Classification (NCBI taxonomy): domain Eukaryota; kingdom Viridiplantae; phylum Streptophyta; class Magnoliopsida; order Zingiberales; family Zingiberaceae; genus Zingiber; species Zingiber officinale. Next base: position 143,251,330 of record NC_055986.1, read on the forward strand.
GCAATCGATTAAGCCTTCCCTAATTGATTAGGCAATAGATTGGGGCAATTGTCACGAGAGTACAGAGAGGTGTTGAATCGATTGGTCAATCGATTCAGCCCTCTCCAATTGATTAGTCAATCGATTGGAGTAGAGTTTCACGAAGCACAGTGTTGTGCTGAATCGATTGAGAAAGTGCCCAATCGATTGGGAGAAAATCGCAAGCGAATAGTGAGTTACTGAATCGATCAGTTAATCGATTGAAGCTGCGTAATCGATTAGGAGAAGCAGAAAAGAGTCATTGCGAGATTCGAACGGATGAATCCGACATGACAATTGATTGGAAGTAAGACCAATCTATTGAGAACCCTAGATCACGAGATAAGAGGAGTTTTCACAGGGGATTCGGCATCTCTTCTTCCCCACTTTTCACCGTTGGTTCTTGGACAATTCAAAGCGAAGTGTTGCTGCGCTTCCGAGTCTACAAGAGACGTTTCCAAGCAAGAAGAAAGCAAGCAAGGTTCTCATTGTATTTGTGTATTCATTTTCTTATTCTTGTTGTATTTTTCTTGCTGTGGGCTTGTACGAGGTTTCTCCATCTTTGGATTATTTTCGAGGAGGAGTGATTTTCATAGTAGAGTGTGTGCACTGTGTGGATCTTTAGATTCATCACCTCAAAGAGGTAAATACTAAGTAAATCCAGATGTTAGCATTACTTCGAGTTTTTCTATTGCAACAAACCAACAAGACGAAGCAATTGGAGCTAATCACCCCCTCTCTAGTTCCTGGAGTGTCCTAATAATTGGTATCAGAGCGAGGTCGCTCTACATTGAACTAATTGCCCAGAGAGCAACGAGCTAGAGGAAGAAGAAAAAGTTTTAAAGTTTGAAGCCCTAAATTTCAACAAGTCAAAGGACTTATCTTCAAAGGAGCTTAACTTCAAAAATGAATTTCCAAGATGGACTTGGATTTAACATTCAGGCACCTCCATTATTCCAAATGGGAAGCTTCGACATATGGGAATCAAGAATGGAGAGCTTCTTGATGATGGACATAGAATAATTGTTTGCTCTAATGGAGGATTTTAAAGCTCCAAGAGGTTCAAAGAAGAAATGGACCGAGGAGCTAGTCAAGAGGTGTGAAACAAACAATAAGGTAACTAAATTATTGGTTAATTTATTACTAAGCACCCTATTGTGCAAAATTAGGGAGTATCGAGATGCCAAGAAGCTATAGAGCAAATTGGCAAAGCTTCATGAAAACCCATCCTCAATCGAAGGCAACGACAAATGCAAAGAAGGAAACTCTTTATTTCATATGCATGAGGATTCGGAGGTTAAGTGATGCTCAACATCTGAAGATAAAGTTGAAGAGGCATCCACATCAAGGATTGAGAGGGAGCATCAATCATTGACACCTAAGCAAAAAGAAGTTTATGCTTTCGAGTCAAATGAAGGAGAGTCTTGTGTCACCCCTACAAGTAAAGAAGGTATAAAAATTTTAATTTATAAAAATAAAAATCATATCATTTACTTTGAGTGTAAGAAAATTGTGTAAGTACCCCGGGTAAGTTTTGATGTGATCAACCAGGTTAAGTTAGGTCTTGTTGTGTTTGATGCCTTATATCTAAGTGTGTGAGAAGGACGTGTTCGACGTCCGAGGGATGAGAAGCTGGAATGGAATACTGCTCGAGGAGAAGGCCAGAGTTGGGTTCGGGTGAGCTCAACTCTGGAAGGCCGAAGGATCACCCAAGCGACCGGAGATGAAGTAAGCAACCAGAGAAGGCGTTGGACGAGTCAGCGTTGGGCTGACTGGTCCGAGAGCTCGGACTGTCTGGGCACCTGGACAAGATGGTCCAGACTCTCGGACCACCTAGGTGCCTAGCAGGCGCCTCATTGTAGTGGATCAATCTTCTGGTCCACGTCAGTAACCGTCCGAGCGCCCGGAGAAGGTCTAGGTGCTTGGACATGGAAAACTTCATCTTCCAGCTGTTGTGGAAAGTCGTTGTATGTAGGGGTGTAATCGAGCCGAGCCGAGCCAAGCCAAACTCTTGAATGTTTGAGTTTGGCTCATTTATAATCAAGCTGAGCTTGAACTTTATTTAATGAATATATTCATGGCTCATGAGCTTATTCGAGATTTTATCGAACCTAAACGAGCTTAATAAATCTAAATTATAAATTTAAATATTTATTAAAAACTAAATTATATATTTAGAGAAAATTATAATATTTTTATTAAAATTTATAATTTTATTTTAATAAATAAATTTAATATATTTGTTTATATTTTTCATATGTAGAGTGTAAAATCTATAAATTCAATAGCAAAACTATTATTTTTTGATTTAAAAGTTGATTCATGAGCTTACTAACGCGTATCTTCACGAGCTAACGAGCCGAGTATTGTGAAGCTTGAGCTTAGTTTGTTTATCTTAATGAGCCTCATTAAACGAGCTTTTATCAAATCGAGTTTCGAATAGCTCATGAGTGGCTTGGTTCATTTACACCCCTAGTTGCATGGAGATAAAATTTACCACCCTAGGGAGCCCGGACCATGCCACGTCAACAACGGATAACATTCACCAAAGCACTATAAATAGAGCCCTGGTTCAGTCAATTTATAATAACATGCACACTCTGTATTACTTTCCAACTCTTATCTTAAGTGTTCGTGCTTTTAATGATTGTAAGATGTTACTTCGCCTACTTGAAAGGAGAATATTAGTGGAGCTTATCATTGCCTTGGATTAACAACTACCTAGGTTGTAACCAAGTAAAATTCTGTTTGTCTTTTATTTCCGTATGTTGTTATTTTTATCTAACTAATGAGAGTGTCTTTGTTAAATTCGGAAAGCAAAAGAAAGTTTTAAATTTACTTTGTAGGGTAATTCACTTCCTTCTTGCTGGCCTCCACGAGACCTACAAAATGGACACTATAAGAGCAAGTGTCCAAAGTTGACCAAGAAGAAGAGTCAAGTGGCACCTAAGGTCAAAGAAAAATCAAAATAAGTTGGCCCCATGATACGAAAGGGCAATGAGTACATCGTATGCTTCTTGTGCAAACAAAAGGAATATTATTGGAACCAATGTCTAAAGGGGAGAAATTTGACTAAGAAGAAAGGAGGAAACTCAAGTTAGGGGGAGCTTCCAAGGGCAAGCCTAAGGTACTATTAGTTAATAGTACTTATTTAAATCATGATAAAAAAACATGTTAGAAATAATTTTTATCATTTTAATGTGATTTATTATGAAAATTTGAAGCATGAAAAATCTAGGAAAAATTATAAATCTTTTCATGCTAGGACTACCTTACCTAAGCATAGGAAGATAGATAACAATTTAGGCAAGAGCTTAAAGATTTTAGATATATGCCTAGAAATAAAAATGTTCAAGGCAATAATAGAAAATCAAAATTTAAGGATTTAAGGATAAAAAATCAAGTTTTGAGATCAAAATTTGAGAAATTAGAAAAATCCCTTAAAAGAATAGAAAATTTGCTTAAAGGGTCAAAAGAACAAAACCTAAGCTTAGGAAAGCTAGAGTCATTCAAGGGTAAGAAGGGTTTGAGGTACAAGCCTAAGTCCAAAGAAAAGGTGGTCTCTAATCATAGAGTTCCCTATAGTTATGGAACTAACCCTAGGCTTAGGAGTTAAGTCAAAGTTACAAAGGAAGTTATCTCTAGAGTTGACCTTGAGGAGATTAGTATAACCAATGCTTCTAAGAAGTCTAGGAAGGTCATTAGGAAAGTATCAAGAGAAGTTATCCCAGTGAATACCTAGAACACCCAAGGAGTATCAATAGGTTTTGGGTTTCTAATAGTGTGTTCTCTATACTCTAGGTGGGTTTAGAGTGTGTTAACTCGAAATGGAAGGATAGTTAACCCAACCATGGTGAAGTTGGCACCTTGGGGTATTTTCAAGGAAATGCTACACCTTAAAAATGATGGTTTAAATTTTTACACTTGAAGAGTAAAAGTGCGCCAATCAAAATTATTAAGAATTGAGTTTGATCAAATTGGCACAATTAGGATAGAAGTCAAAGAAATGTCAAGTTAAGTTTTGTATTTTCTTGGGAGAAAAGGATAAACTTAGGTTATTTTTAAACTTAGCAATTAGTTAGTGATACTTAGATAGATAATCTAGGTATTTTTTTACGCTAAAATTGCCATGTATTGTATGCTCTATCACTTGCCATGACATCATTGTCATTGCATTCATATTGTTATAAAAAATATTACATGTCATGTCACGCATGCATCATTTAAATATGATAGTTTTTCTTTTGAAAAATACTCATTTGATGTATACCATAATTATTATCATGTATTATTTTAATTTCTTAAAAATTGAGGGCAATGATATCAATTGGCATCCTATGTTGGATGATCAAAGTTAAATTGCCTAGTTAGATATGTACGATCCCTTAGTTTAGGGAAAACCTAATTTACATCTCACAAAAACCATAGGTTTGACTTATGTGTGCTTTTGAGATACATTAGATACAAGTGAGATGTTAGAAATATGAACAAAACTCAAGATGTTAATTTAGTGTATCTTTTTAGAGTTTTAGTATTATCAAAACATAGATTATGTGAAGTCCAATTATGGAGAAAGCTAATGTATAAGTCATGTGTATCTAGCCCAAAGATCGTGGTTAGAAATTTAGTTTTGAAATCCATTTCAAAATCATTTTGGAAAATTTTGGTGAAGTCTATCTTTTGATAGGAATCACCATTGATTAGTTGGATATAAAGTAGAATGAAACATTGAAGTTTCCAATTTTGTATCAATATTTAAAAATGGATGTTATTTTCATATAAAACTATTTTTTTCATAATAGTACATGATATAAGTAATATCTATGTGAAATTTTATGATTATTTGAATATTATATAATTATGTAGACATTTCTAAATTTCGACCTAAAAATTGAAATTCAAAATTTTAAAAATATCAATCGATCAAGTAATTGATTCACCCAAGAGTGAATCGATTAGCTCAATCGATTAAAGTGTATTTCTGTGAGCACAGAGGCTTGCGGAATCGATCAAATCCTTATAATCGATTGGATCAATCAAATAGGGCGACGATAATCGATTGAATCCTAATTTCAATTGATTTAGAGAGGCTTAATCAATTGGTAGCTAAAATCAATCGATTAGAAAGACTGATTTTGATTTAAGTGGTCTAATTTTAGTTCATTAAGACATGTTTAGTCGAGTTAATCATCCCTAACCCTCGAAAGTGCTTTGATAAGTATTTAAGGGTAATTTTCTTGATGAAAATAAGAAAAAAAAAAGGTTAAATGGGACTAATTTAGAGTTTAAGAGGAGGTTTGGATTCGAAGTTGAATTTTCAACCTCAGAACTTCAATTTTGGGTTTCCTAATGGTCTACGAACTCCAAATCATTGTTGGTGCAATAATAGAAATTTGGAACATATTTTAAGGGGGAGTTTCTTCCTAAAGACATGAGTTTTTTTATTGAGAGGAAAATGGAAGATTAAAAATCTTCATTGTAATGGATGATTACTTAAGGTTGAGCATAATATATAATGAAAGGTATGAGAATTTCATTATCTTCCTTTGAATATAGTGACTCTCGGGGATAGTTTTTGAAGTGTGTCAAAGGGGAAGAAAATATAAGGTTTAAGTTAGAGATCCTCATTTAACTTAAACATATTGTCAAACTTCAAAAAGAGAGAGATTATTGTGCAATTATCCTCAGGTCAAGGTTGACCAGTTTAACTAAGCTCAAGTGGATTCGAGCTTGACTTTCGATGTTCGAACAATATGTGAGCAGAAGTCATATAAGTCAAGTTGACTGGATATTTGACGATATGTGAGAGAGAAATCAAGTAGGTTATGGAGGAGCAGATACTTGATTGGGAAAGTCCTAACTAGAGGGTTAGGCAAGGGAAAAGTCTTAACTGCGATTAAACAAAGGAAAGTCTAAATGGGTCAAGGAGGACCGCACATTGGCAAGTAGAAAGACCTAACTGCAGTTAGGCAAAAGAAAATCCAAGTGGGTCAAGGAGAACCGCACGTTGGCAAGAGGAAAGCCCTAATTGTGGTTAGATAAGAGGAAAATCTAAGTAGGTCAAGGAGGACCACACTTGGTGATCAAGAGTCCAATGGGAAGTTAGCACGAGAGGAAGTCCTAACCGGTCATGATTGACTAGATATTGGGCAAGGAAACCCTATCTTGGATCAATTAAGTTAGGGTTTGACAATTGATTGGGGCAATTGATTAGCCCTAGCCTAATCAATTAAGGTAATTGATTAAACCAAGCCTAATCGATTGGTTCAATCGATTAGGTGGTTTTTATCGAGAGAAAGGAGAATGTTTGAATCGATTGAGTCAATCAATTAAGCCTTTCCCAATTGATTAGGCAATCGATTAGGCCAATCGTCGTGAGAGCACAGAGAGGTGTTGAATTGATTGGCCAATCGATTCAGCTCTCTCCAATCAATTGGTCAATCAATTGGAGTAGAGTTTTGTAAAGCATAGTGTTGTGCTGAATCGATTGGGAAAGTGCTTAATTAAATGAGAGAAAATCACGAGCGAACAGTGAACTTCTGAATCGATTAGGTAATCGATTGAAGCTGCTCAATCGATTAGGTACTTGAATGAGAGAAGCAGAAAAGAACCGTTGTGAGATTTGAACGAATGAACCCGACGTGGCAATTGATTGGGAGTAAGCCCAATCGATTGGAAACTCTAGATCGCAAGATAAAAGACGTTTTCATAGGGGATTCGGCAGCTCTTCTTCCCCACTCTTCACCGCCAGTTCTTGGATGATTCAGGGCGAAGTGTTGCTACACTTTCGAGTCTACAAGAGGTGTTTCCAAACAAGAAGAAAATAAGCAAGATTCTGATTGTATTTGTGTATTCATTTCTTTATTCTTGTTATATTTTTTTTTTGCTATGATCTTGTACAAGGTTTCTCTATATCTGGATTATTTTCGAGAATGAGTGATTTTTCATAGTGGAGTGTGTACACTATATGAATCTTTGGATTAGTTACTTAGCACGAAAAAAACAATTCCGAGACTGCTGCTTTAAAACCCTTGGTGAACAAAATACTCGACATAATGAATTTGACTCTTTGTTCGATGTCCTAATTTTGTTATATAAATGATTCCGGGACCGCCACACTAAAACCCTCGGCGAACATCAAGAGGCAGTGTAGAGTAGTTCGGATCCTCTGTCCCAAAATAATATGTCCCCGTGTCCCCTTACCGATCAGACGGTCATGACATCTTTGAGATGTGTGTAACATCTTTAAAATGTAATTTGGTCCGTCTGATCAGTGAGCGGGACAGAGGGGATGCATGATTTCGGGATAGACGATCTGAACTTGGCGTAGAGAAGCAAATCCTCCACGCGAAGATGCCGAAATCTAAACGCAACCGGCCCGGTGAGGCGAATCTTGTAGTTGATCAAGCTCACTGTCAAGCAATCTACTTTTTTAGCGAAAAGGTAGGCGTGTTTCGACTTGTGATTCTTGTTTTGTTTGATGAGGGCAGTGACACTGTCGAAGATGAAGAAGAAGGGGAGGGAGAACAAAGAGGCCATCGTGAACGCTATCAAGGAGGCGGTTGAGTGTTACCCCTTTGCTTACGTATTTACTTTCGAGAATATGAGGAATCAGAAATTCAAGGAGTTCAGAGACCAGCTCAAGTCCAATAGCAGGTATTCTGTTGAGATTATTGTGTTGAGATTATTCTTCACTAATGATGGCTAGACGATGAAATCCCTTGGCGCAGATTTTTTCTTGGATCAAACAACGTGATGCAGTTTTAGGGTGGTCCGTAGCTGATGAAGTTAAGCCTGGCATTTATAAATTTTCTAAAGTGAGACTGTTTGTTTTGCTTTATTAATTAATTATTCCATTGTTCATGCCGTGATATATTCTTTGTCAGTTTATTCGTCATGATGCTGGGCTTCTCTTCACTAATCTCTCTAAAGAAGTTGAGAGGTAAGGATCTAATTGCCGGCTGAAAGAGCCATGTTTTGTCATGTTTGCAAGATACATTTACTGGCATTTTGTGAAAATTCGAAAGTTAATTATCAACGGTTGATTCTAGTGTTTATAGCATTAGGTGCTAGATTGAAAATCAAAGGAAATTATTTTGGGTAATCAATGCCACCTAAGTTTAGCCATTCATTTTCTTCATTACAACTATGGTCTAGCAATTGTTGCATATATGCTATTTGGAGCTTATAGTCAAGTGAAATACCTCATATTTTCTATTTGTTAACAATATAGAAACAATCATTGTAATTGTGTTAACCTATCATCTTTGTAATCCGTTAATATAAGGCTCAACTTAGCATCTAACCTTAGCTATTTGTTAATTCGCTAACCTTAGCATCTAATTGAAGAATGATAAGGCTCAACTTGCTTCTATCCAATTTTGCAGCAAAACAAACCTTTGTTAAATTTGAGTATCTTTTAGTTTTTGATGCTTCAAATTCAATCCTGTTAGAATCAACCTATTCTCATCAACAATAAGCAATTGCAATCTCTCCTTAATGACAATCTGTTGTTTATAAGGAGAGTACTAACACGATAGTAAATCGCACCAAAATAGTAAGCATACAATAAACTTGTAAATAAAAGAGTAAGGTCGAGAAATTATTATCTCCGGTTGAAGCGTCGGCGTGCCGACTGTCTTTAGAGAATTTATTGCCGCCCACGGTGCAGAGGCTCTCCGGTAAAATTCTCCCAAGATCCGACAACCACTCGCGTCGTCCGTAGGTGCACTCCAAGACGAACGTCGCACTCGGACTCAACCTCAGATCGCTATACACCAAGCCTTAGGACAAGGAAAACTAGAGCACGCAGAGAGGGAAGGAGAAGAGAGCAGATTGCTGGAGAGAGAATGAAAAAGACTGCTTGAGTGCGCAGGTATTTATTCACCCTGAAGCAGTAGCACTGCTTCGCGAGTGAACCAAAGCGTCGGGACAGAACCAACGCTTTACGAGCGAACCAAAGCGTCGGGACAGAACCAATGCTTCGCGAGCGAACCAAAGTGTTGGTTCCCTCCTTCACTCGCGGGACAGAACGCGTTGGTTCCCTAAACCCTCATACGCGGGACAAAACCAAACTGGAAAAAACAAACCAGGTCACCTGCAAGCGTGAGACCCACGAGCTGGGGATTTGCCCCCCCCCCCCCCCCTTGCGCGCGATGATCGCGTGTGTCACGCCTGGTTTATGGATTTTCGGCTCGAACGCCCCGAAACCACCTGATTTGGGCTCGGCCCGCGCATGCGTGTATGTCCCCTTAACATTGCTAAGCAAGAATGGAAGGGCATATATGAGGTCTTCCAACCTTCTTAGCTTAGCAATGTGGGACTAAATGCATACACATATGCATTACCATAAGAACAAAAACCAAGGAAAATAGTTCGAATTAAACACAAAACTCAATAATCCCCCACTAATTCAAATTATTTTGGTCGAAAAATAGAGACTTGTCCTGAGGCTTGGTTGCAATGAGCTTTTAGTGAAAATACCTTCCAGTTTAAATTTTCACCTAAGTACACCAATCTTATTCACATAGGTTTGAAGTGAACTCAGTCTTGAACTTAAACCTTTTATATGTGAAAATCAATTGGTAACAACTCATCACGGGTGGCGGTTGAATCCTTCTGAGTTGGTGCATTACGGTCATGCCACCGAATCTTGTTTCATAAGTGCTAAGGAGAGTTGCCTAGACCCCCCACACTGCGGCCACACAGTTACACTTACATAGGTGAGTTCTCCAAGGATGTACTGCGAGCATCCTTTCATTAAGACCTTGAACTCATTAAGAGCTCCTAAGCTCATCCTTACTAACAGTCAAGCATCTATCCAGGGAAGAGACTATGAGATTACATCTCAATCAATTTGATGCTTACGGTTCATCCTTATAACTTGTTTATACCACATTGAACCTACTTCTTGGGATCTCCAATCAGATAGGTTGTGTTGCCGCTATAGGTGAAACCAGGATAGGCCTCAGTCTCATTCCCTTACTGGATCTCTTGATTTTCTCATAATCAAGTCCTTTAGTGAGTGGATCAGCAATATTGTCTTTTGAACTTATAAAGTCCAATGACACCACTCCAAGAGACACTAACTCATGAATAGACTTTAATCTTATTTGTACATGTCTCTTCTGTTTCTGGTTATACTTGGAGCTTCTAATCTGAGCTATTGTTGTTTGATTATCACAGTGTACTAAAATAGAAGGTATTGACTTTATCATCAAGGGAATTTCAGAAAGAAGACCCTTAAGCCAATCAGCTTCAGTTATTGTGGTATCCAAAGCACACAATTCTACCTCAGATGTAGAACGGGTTATAATCGTCTATTTAACAGACCTCCAAGCAACTACACCGCCTCCAAGTGTAAAGACATAACCAGTAACGCCTTTACACTCAACAATGTCAGCTATCCAACTAACATCATTATATCCCTCCAGGACTACAGGGAATCTCCAATACCATAAGCCCAAGGATATAGTGCTTTTTAGATATCTGAGTACTCTGTCTAATGCATCCCAATGTGTTCTGTCCGGACAACTGGTAAACCTGCTCAATTTCGTTATAGCAAAAGAAATATCAGGTCTAGAATAATTTACTAAATACATTAGACTACCTATTATTTGTGAGTATCTTAATTGAGACACTGCCACACCACTCTTATTCTTGTGGAGAGTTTTTGAATGATCATAGGGTGTGACGACAGATTTAACTTGCCTATAGCCATATTTCTCTAACACTCTCTCAACATAGAGTGACTGAGAAATTGTTATTCCATCAGTTGAACGAGTCAACTTCAGCCCTAAAATCATGTCAGCACAACCCATATTCTTCATATCAAACTTACCACTTAAGAGGGCCTTAATCTCATTAATAATAGAAAGGTTAGAACCAAAAAGTAGAATATCATCTACATATAAACATAAGATAATACAATTATCACCTTTCATTTTAGCATACACACATTTATCAGAGTCATTCATTTCAAAGTCAAACGATAGCATAACTCTATCAAATTTTTTGTGTCACTACTTTGGGGCTTGCTTCAAACCAAAAAGAGATTTGACTAGCCTACAGACTTTATTCTCATTTCCAGAAACTACATGTCCCTCAGGCTGATCCATATATATCTCTTCTTCAAGATCTCCATTAAGGAATATCGTTTTGACATCCATTTGATGGACCTCAAGATGATATATGGATGTCAATGCTATTAACACTTGGATTGTAGTATTTCTGGTAACAGGAGAATAAGTGTCAAAATAGTCAATCTCTTCTTTCTGTTTGAATCCCTTAACAACTAGGCGGGCTTTGAATTTATCTACTGACCCATTAGGTTTTAGTTTTCTTTTAAACACTCATTTACATCCTATAGTGGTACACCCAGGAGGTAAATCTACCAACTCCCAAGTGGCATTAGAGATAATAGAGTCCATTTCACTTTTAATGGCCTCTTTCTAGTGCTTAGCTTCAGGAGAAGTCATAACATCTCTATATGTCACAGGGTCACCTTCTATATTATAGGTGATAAAATCTTGGCCTAAATCCCTAGACACACGTTGCCTCTTGCTCCTTCTCAGTTCTGTATACTCACTAGATTCATCTAGTCTAGAGTGACTTGAGGAAGGTGTACCTACTACGGATAATGGAACCTCTACAGCAGCAGGATTATCTCTAGTAGGAATACTAGATATAAACTGAGGTGTTCTCATCTTCATAGGAAATATATCCTCAAAAAATGTAGCATCGCGAAGTTCAACAATAGTATTTGCATCTATTCCAGAAATTTCAGATTTAATAATTAGAAACCTATATGCAATACTATTTTGAGCATAACCTAAGAAAATACCATCTACGGTCTTTGGACCAAGTTTTTTCCTTCTGTGTTCAGGTACTAGTACTTTTACAAGGCACCCCCACACTTTAAGGTATTTCAAACTTATCCTCCGGCCTTTCCAAAGCTCATATGGGCTTTTATCCCTAGACCTCATGGGGACTCTATTTAACACATGGCATGCAGTGTATAGAGTTTCCCCCCACATGAAGTTGAGTAACCCAGAACTACCTAACATGGAATTAATCATATCTTCAAGGGTTTGATTTTTTCATTCTGCTATACCGTTGGATTGAGGACTATATGGAGCAGTTACCTCGTGAATTATACCTGCATCTTGACAAAATTTTTGAAACAGGTTCGAGGTAAACTCTCCACCCCTATCAGACCTTAACCTCTTAATAGTTTTATTTGGTTGATTCTCAGCTTCAGATTTAAAAACCATAAATTTATCTAAAGCTTCATCCTTAGTTTTCAGCAAATAAACATAACAATAATAAGAGTGATCATCAATGAAGGTAATGAAATACCATTTATGGTCTCTCGTTATTACACCGTTAAACTCACAACAATCAGTATGAATCAATTCTAAAATATCAGAATTTCTATCAACCGATTTGAAGGGTTTACGGGGTTGTTTATATTGCACACAAACTTCACATTTTTTTCTTATCATTTATAGCATTCTTAGGAATCATGTCTAGATTCATCATCCTTTTTACGATATTAAAATTGACATGTCCTAATCTGTCATGCCATATATCATAAGACTCAATGTTGTAAGAACAACCAATATCAGTAGATTTATTTAAAGTAGCATTTGTTGGTCCCTTTGGAGGCCGGCAAGAGGGGAGGGGTGAATTGCCCTACAAAAATAAACCACAAATCTTTTTCGGATATTCAACTAATTAACAGACACTTGTAATAATAAAAGGAAGAGACTAAATGAAAAGAGCAGACATAAGAGATTTACTTGGTTTGCAATCAGGGGATTGCTAATCCAAGGAAAGTAAGCGCACTATCTGATGATCTCCTTCGGGCGGAGTAGCCTATTTACAGCGTTGACAGTACAAATAAAAAGAAAAGAAATGAAAGCACAGAGAAAACTGATTACAAGTGAGTTGATTTAACTGTGCAGATCAGTGCTATATTTATAGCACTGGTCAGGGGCGCCCTGGGGGATAAAATTTTATCCCCCAACGATCAGATCACGTTTGACGCGATCCTGGTCAAAATCTGGGTCCGGGCGCCCGGAATGGTTCCGTGCGCCCCGGACTGGTTCGGGCGCTCGGACCAGGAAAGTCAATAGAGTTGACTTTTCTCGGTCCGGGACCTCTGCTCCGGTTCAGCTCGTCTTGGTCCGGGTCTTTCGCTCCAGTTCCGCTAGCTTGGGTGATCTCGGCCATCCGAAATAGGGCTCACCCGAACCCAAGTTCCGGCCTTCTCCTCGAGCAGCCTTCCTTCCCGGTTTCTCGTCCCTCGAACGCCGCGCACGTTCTTCTCGTCTATCAGTGTACTCTTCCGCGGTCACCTCGTCCCTCGGACGCACCGAACCCGTCGGCTCTCTCCCGTGCCGTCCTTGTCGCTAGCCGTGTCTTTCGCTCGACTTCTTGTGTTCCTAAGCTCCTGCACACTTAGACACAAGGGTTAGACAACACAGGACCTAACTTAGCTTATTTGATCACATCAAAACACCTTGGGGTTCCAACAGCATTTTCTACATTGAGTTTAAATAAACCTTCATTAAGGTAACCTTTTCCAATAAATGTTCCTAAATGTAATATTACAACTTTATTATATTTAAAGTTCAGCTCATAACTAGCGCAGACTAACTTTGACCCGCTAATCAAATTCCGATGGACCACTGGAACATGATGCACCTCATGCACTGACAGGACTTTTCCAGAGGAGAACCTCAGGTCAACTTGTCCTATCCCAAACACTATGGCTGAATAATGGTTCCCCATGGTCACGGAAGTGCCTTCAATTACCTGATAAGTAAGGAAGGCAGAGCGATTAGCACAACAGTGCACATTAGCACCTGTATCAACTAACCATTCATTGGGTTGATAGATCAAGTTTAGTTCGGGTTTGAAGGTAACAAACCTATGGCTGGTGCCGTCACTAGCAGTCACAACATTTGCTTGTGCCTTAGTGTTGGACATATTGCTCTGATTTTTCTTCTTGTCCTTTTGCTTAGGGCATAATTTGGCATAATGTCCAACTTGTCCACATGCCCAGCACGGCTTGGTTCCATTTTTCTTTTGAATCTTTGGTTTGGGTTTCATCTTGTTCTTCTTTTTTTTTATTTTTGAATTTTTTTCTTATCAGATGAGACTACTACGCTTGCCTTTGGAATAAAATCCATAGGCATTCTTTTATCATCATCTTTATGTTGCTTCCGATGTTCTTCTTTGATATTTAAGGCAATCATCATATCTTCTAGAGAGATTTTACCTCTCATATGTTTAAGAGTCATGCCAAAATCTTCCCAAATCAGAGGCAATTTTTCGATGATAGACAAGACCTGAAACTTTTCGGGTAATGGCATATCTCCTTCAGCAAGACCATGAATTTGAACTTGGAATTCATGTGTCTGCTCACCCACAGATTTACCTTCAACCATTTTGAAGTTTAGGAATTTTGCCACAGTGTACTTTTCTAAACCAGAATCTTCAGAGTTGTATTTTTTATCCAAAGATTTCCACAACTCTTTAGCCGAAGCCGTTGAGCAGTACACATCAAATAGTACGTCTGAAAGGGCAGACATGATCCTCCCATGACAGAGACAATCCCTTTGCTTAAACCTCTGTAAGGCAGCACTATAGGCAGATTCCTCTTCATCAGGTGAAGGAGGATCTGTTTCTATAACGGAAAATAGCCCTAGCGTAGTAAGCTAAAATTTCATCCGTTGTTGCCAACGTCTGAAGTTTTGCCCGAAAAATCAACGGGCGCTAGCCTCATCAGACCCCGTTACCCTATCATTCATCATGTCTATTAATGCTTACAATAAATTCTCTAAAATTGTTATTTATAAGGAGAGTACTAACATGGTAGTAAATTGCACCAAAATAGCAAGCATGCAATAAACTTGTAAATAAAAGAGTAAGGTCGAGAAATTGTTATCTCCGGTTGAAGCATTGGCGTGCCGACTGTCTTTAGAGAATTTTTTGCCGCCCACGGTGCAAAGGCTCTCCGGAAAAATTCTCCCAAGATCCAACTGTTAGGATCGATGGACGCGGCTAGAGAGGGGGGGTGTGAATAGCCGCCCCCAAATTGCTCGTTTCTTGCTACGATTAGGGTTAGCGCAGCGGAAATAAAAATAATAGAAACGAAAGCGGAGAAATCAAACCTCAACACGCGTCGATGTAACGAGGTTCGGAGATATACTCCTACTCCTCGGCGTGTCCGTAAGGTGGACGAAGCCTATCAAGCCGTCGGTGGATGAGTCCCCGGAAAACCGGCTAATATAAACTCCTTATGGGTGGAGAAACCTCGCCACAAAAACTTACAACAGCAAGAAGGAGTACAAGTACAGCAAGAAGCAAAATACAATACAACTGTAAAACCTTCGCTTACTTGCCTTCTCTTCGACTGGATGAAGCAGCAGCTTCAAGCGACCCCTACAACAGCAGGAACCCAGCCGAAAGGAAGCTCACGCGAAGCTTAGACGAGAGCTCAGCAAAGATGAAGAGTAAGAGAGAGTATGCACTGTAGAAGCCCTCAGCCCTTTTATAGCCTGCATCCACCTGCGAGAAGAACAGAGGCCAAAGACAGCAGAAGAATCTAGCCGTTGTCTCTCAACGGCTAGGGCCAGACCGATCAGGCATCACCCTGATCGGTCTGGGGCTGATCTGATCGGTCGTGGGGACCGATCAGGCTCTATGCTGATCGGTCCCCAGACCGATCAGGATACAACTTTCTGTGCGTACCCTGATCGGTCCCGGGGACCGATCAGGCTTCCTGCTGATCGGTCCCCAGACCGATCAGTAAGCTCACAGAGGCACACTGATCGCTTTCTGATCGGTCTCCAGACCGATCCAGGTCTTGGTTTTTGCCCAAACCAAGTCCAAACCAATATCCGGTCAACCTTGACCTCTTGGTACATCATGCTTAGCATCTGGTCACTCCCTTGACCTGCTAAGACTCCCCACCAAGTGTCCGGTCAATCCCTTTGACCCACTTGGACTTTTCTCTTCGTGTCAAGTATCCGGTCACTCCCTTGACCTACTTGACCTTCTCAACACCAGATGTCCGATCACCCTTGATCCATCTGGATTTTTCCTTGCCCGGCTTCACTCACCAGGACTTTCACCTAGCTTCACTCACTAGGGTTTTCACCTGGCTTCACTCACCAGGATTTTCAACCGCCCGGCTTCACTCACCGGGACTTTCACCTGCTTGGTTTCACTCACCAGGACTTTCCCACTGCCTAGCTTCACTCACTAGGACTTTCACCTAGCTTCACTCACCAGGACTTTCCAACTGCCTGGCTTCACTCACCGGGACTTTCCCAGTCAAGTATCTGGTCCTGCTTCACTCACGTGACTTTCCACACCAGAACTGATCGAGCCCTCTCTGACTGCAGTTCGCAGAACGAGCTACCGAGCCCTCTCCGACTTCCATCCGGTCCAGAGAATGAGCTCCCGAGCCCTCTCTGACCACAATCCGGAGAACGAGCTACCGAGCTCTCTCCGACTTCCCATGTGCCAAGCTTCCATACTTGGACTTCTCCGTGCCAAGTCTCCATACTTGGACTTTTCCCATGCCAAGCTCCCTGCTTGGACTTTTCCCGTGCCAAACTCCCTGCTTGGACTTTTCCGAGTCAGGTCAACTCACCTCGGGTCAATCAGGTCAACCTTGACCACGGGTGGCACCCACAATCTCCCAAGCTTGTATCCTTGTCAATCATCAAGATATAACTTTTCTGTTCACGTCAAACATTGTCAAACATAACTCGTCAAACATCAAAACACAACTCGAGTCAAGTCAACTCGAGTCTGGTCAACCAGGTCAACCTTGACCTAAGGTTGCACTAACACCAACAACCACTCGTGTCATCCGTAGGTGCACTCCAAGACGAACGTCGCACACGGACTCAACCTCAGATCGCTCGAGAGAGAATGAAAAAGACTGCTTGAGTGCGCAGGTATTTATTCACCCTGAAGCAGTAGTACTGCTTCGCGAGTGAACCAAAGCGTTGGGACATAACCAATGCTTCGCGAGTGAACCAAAGTCATACGTGGGACAAAATCAAACTGGCAGAAACAAACCAGGTCGCCTGTAAGCGTGAGACCCACGAGTTGGGGATTTGCACCCCCCTGCGTGCGATGATCGTGTGTGTCGCGCCCGGTATATAGATTTCCGGCTCGAACCCCCCGAAACAACCTGATTTGGGCTCGGCCCGCGCATGCGTGTAGGTCCCCATAACATTGCTAAGCAAGGATGGAAGAGCTCCATATATAAGGTCTTCCAACCTTCTTAGCTTAGCAATGTGGGACTAAATGCATACACATATGCATTACCATAAGAACAAAAATCAAGGAAAATAGTTTGAATTAAACACAAAACTCAACACAATCATTCTACTATATATGTTGGTCCAACTTATTTTCATTCAAAGATGAATCATATACAATACATAAGATTGTTTCTTATTGATATTTTAATGTATTTTGCTTGAGATAAAAATACTTTGCGTTGAGATAAAAATCTTTCTAGTTGTTAGTGTGTGTTGATTTTATCATAATATTTTTAGTGAATTATAGTTAGATTGAATCTAGCTAATGTATTTTATATTTTTTACATTTCAGTTTACAGGAAAAATCAAGAACAAATATTACTATCAATCTCAATTTGATGAAGTTAGAAGTGAGCAGAGCGAATTTGTCTACTCGTATGTATAAGGTGGATGCCTAAGTCGTGTATGTTGGAATAAATATTTGGGATTATTATGGATTTTAGTGTTGCTCTTATGATAAACAGTGGATATAGTTTTGGATATAGTTGTAGATATAATTGTAGATAAACTTGTTTGTAAGATAGATATTCATCAATACTAAAGCTATATGATTTAAATCAATTACTTCAGCAATCAATTACTCAATAAGTAAAAGATGTTTTTTACTTCAATAATCAATATAAACAATAAAGTTATATATTATCGATTACTTCAGTACACTATAAAACTCATGAAGTAAAAGACATGTTTTTTACATCGGCATCGGTTCACCTTTGAATCAATTTTGTCTCCTTCAATCGGTCAAAGACTTCGCTATATTTTTTATATATACAACTTCTATGATAAAATGAAGTAAAATAGTACCCTTTTATAGGATCGTTGGGCTGGGGGGGGGGAGGGGTTTGAATAGCGCATATGGGTTTTCATGTAGTTTAAAACTTGGAGTAAAATGCAGCTAAATAAATAAAAATAAAGGAAAGAAAATCCAAGCTAACACGTGTTGGTTTTACTTGGTTCAGTGTCTGTTACGACTCTTACTCCAAGGTCCGCGATCGACAATTGTTTTCGTTGGGTAATTTACTAATAATTTCGAATAAGTACAAGTACGATAATTGAATGCTATAATCAAAATTTTACCAACAACTAAAGAATCAAAATTGCAAGCATTCAGTCATCAGAGCAGCTTTCAACATTGTAGAAGTGTTTTTTGAGCGGTGCGTAGAAGAGAAACTTCTTTGAATTGATGTATTTGAGTTGCTAATCGAACCCTCCTTTTATAGCCCCATCCGGATGCCTAGATCCCTTCCCGAATGCCTGGAGTGTGTCGACATAATGAGCTTTCATTGAAACTTCATTCTAGAAGTTTATCAATGTCCATGCGCCTGAACCCATGACATAGGTCGACCAATCGAAGTACTCAAAATGATTTTTAAGAGGATTTTTAAATGATTTTTAAAAGGGTTTTTAAAATAATTTTCAAGAGGATTTTTAAAATGATTTTTAAAAAGATTTTTAAAAGGACTTTTAAAATGATTTTTAAGTAATTAATTTAATGATTAAGTTCTTTTAATTACTTACATTAATAATTGATTTGACTAAATCCATCTCAGCCGATTCTAAGTTATCAATTAGGAAATCTTATAGTAGTTTTGTGAGATGGTTAAACTTCAATTTATATTATTTCTAAGGATTAATTTACATTTGAGTTAAACTTAGGTTTTCCATTTAGTCAATTAAATATGTATTTCAAACATTAGCTCCCAGGCAGTGGCGAGACACTAGGCCTTCTTGGGTATGAGATCATCCACCACTTTCTAGACAGAGCCGCTCAAAGAAATTATATATTTAATTTTCTTTTTTAAACTCCTAGGTTTAACTAACAAGTGTAAATTACGCCTAAGCCCTTAAAACTATCCTAATCTAAATATGCATATTACTGATAAAATAAATAAACAAACATCACACAATCAATTTATTAAGATAGTTTTTCTACTGGCTCCCCCTGGATAATAGCATCAATATGGTCTATCAAGGTAATAGACTTGATCCTTGGGGACCCAATATTGACTAAGTTGGACTTAGGTACCCATGCTTGGATTATCTTTCTATTCGGTCTGTTAATAAGCTATAAATAAGACCGATATTTCTTATTAGCTTTAAATCCTAGTCCGGATCGATTATATACAACTTTCTATTTTCCAAGAATCAAGTCCAGATTCTTGGAACCCAGTGTAAACCGTTCCAACGTGGCCTTAAGTTCTTTAACTTGAGTTTTCAAATTGGAATTTTCTTCCTCAAGTTGTTGGATTTGGGTTGAATTTCCAATTTGAACTGGCTCGGTTAAAGGACTCGGGTTAGTCACTTCCTTGAGGGTTGTTACCTCCTTTTGGAGTGACTTGATCCGGACGTTGGATTTAGCTAATTTCTTTAACAAATAAGAAATTAAATCTTCTGAATTATCTACTTTAGAAATTAATGAGCTTACAGTGAATTTGGGCCCTTCGGAAACGGATACGGATCCGTGGCTTCGCTTGAACTCGGTTCCAGATTCACTCTCGGTTTCAGTCTCGACCTTGGACTCGGTTTCGGCAACATGTGCTAATACCGGTAAAGCGAGTAGGCTTGATTGTTCTTCTTCGTCAGATTCGGATTCGTCTGACGACTCAGACCATGTAGCCTTTAGTGCTTTCTTCGTCTTGCTTGTTCTTGCAAATAACGCAACACCTTTCTCGGCCGTAGTAGTATTAGTCTGCTCAAATAATTCGTCTATTAAATATACTTACTTACTTTCATGTCTGATCTATTCTCGTGTAGCTCGATCAGCTTCTCCCATAACTCCTTTACACTTGAGAAGGGGCCGACGCGGTTCAGCTCTTCATTGGTTATGCCGCACTGAAGAGTGTAGGTTGCTCTAGCATTGGCCTCGACCTTCTTGATTATGTTTGAGTCCCAGTTCTCGCAAGGTACCGCTTTTCCTGAGCCGTCGAGTGGAAGAGTGATCCCAGTTTTGATGATAATCCATATTTCAAACTGGGTTTATAGATATGACTCCATTCGACCCTTCTAGTAGCCAAAATCTTCGCCATTGAAGAGCGGAGGTCGGACTGTGCTGTAGCCTTCTTGGAGAGCCATTAAGAAAGAATCTCGCACAATAAAAACAATAAAACGTGTTCCAAGACTTGGTCTTGGATTAGTAGTGTGGGAAAAAGGTAGAAATAGGAATTCACGAATTTCAAGAAAAAATAATAAAAAAATAAAAAAATATTATTTAAAATATTAAAAAAATATTATTTCAAATTTTGCTAAATGCGCTATTTTATCAATACTAATAAGTGGTGAAGAGATGAAAGTGAGT
This sequence comes from Zingiber officinale, assembly GCF_018446385.1. Taxonomy (NCBI): domain Eukaryota; kingdom Viridiplantae; phylum Streptophyta; class Magnoliopsida; order Zingiberales; family Zingiberaceae; genus Zingiber; species Zingiber officinale. Next base: position 143,271,991 of record NC_055986.1, read on the forward strand.
TTTTAGAAAATAGTTTTGGAGGGAAAAAACGAAAGGCGTAAGGTTTTATTTTTACCCTAAACAAACGAGAAAGCGACGAAAAAAATACTCGAATGATAGTTGTACCAATTCAGAGCAACCCCGCTCTGATACCAATTATTGGATCGAGAAGCGCTAGAGCGGGGGTGAATAGCGCTCGTGGCTTTCACGTGTTTCGTATTCGAAAGTTCAAGTAACGCAGCGGAAAATTAAAACACACACAAGAAGACCAAGATTTACTTGGTTCGGAGCCTAAGACGACTCCTACTCCAAGGCCCGCGATCGTAGATCGCTTTCGGTGGGCAATCACTATCAATTCGTAAGTCTTTTACAATGTTGAAATACAAGTGCTAAATAATGACTTTATACCGACAATATGGAAGATGAAGAAGCTAGTCGTCGTCCGTCAGAGTGTCGAGGTGCTTCGGAGCAATGCACAAATTTTAGAAGATTGCTTGAGTTATGTTTTCGTTGTCCTTTGAAGCTGCAGCCCGAGGCCCCTTTTATAGCTTTTATGGATCTGATCCAGATCCTCAAAGTTCGGGATCAACTTTGACCCGAGGCGAATCGGTTGACCGATCCCCGCGTTCGGTCGACCGATCAGGCGATCTCCTCCTATCCAATCCGCCCAACCCGCTCGCTCCGCTTCGATCTGGTCAAGTATTATCCTCTGTTCGGTTGACTGAAAACCCGGTTCGGTCGACTGATCCCCTGGTCGAGCCCGGTCCATTTGCTGGAAATCTGATATGCTGCTTTGGGGGTTCGGTCGACCGATAACCAGGTTCAGTTGACCGATCCCGATTAATTCTGACCCTGCACAAAAACTGTTAGAAATGTTCTCTTACAAAACAGAGCTAGGATATAGCAGAGAATATATAGGTAAGTAAATTGACAGTCTTCGGACTGCCCGATTCTGACTTCGGATTTCCGACCGAAAACCCTAGGTCGAACCGATGTCTATTATTCCCTCTTCCGGGGAGCGTGCCCTCACCTACTCCCCTCAGGAGAGATTACCTGATGCCAGTTCGGTCCTCCAGACTGACTGGACTTTTCGCCTAGGGTTACCACCCCATAGGACCTAGGGTTACCTCCCCCTAGGACCTAAGGTTACCCCCCCTTAGGATTTTCACCATCTAGGGTTACCACCCCCTAGGACCTAAGGTTGCCGCCCCTTAGGATTTTCCTCCACCTAGGGTTAGCACCCCCTAGGACCTAGGATTACCACCCCCTAAGGTTTTCCTTCACCTAGGGTTATCACCCCCTAGGACCTAGGGTTACCACCCCCTAGGGTTTTCACCTGCCTAACCGCAGTTAGGACTTTCCTGAAACCTCATTTAAGCACGTTAGATAACAAGAAATTTTAACTTTGAATCCCTTTGCCATTATCAAAACGAAGGTTCGATCGTCGGATGCTTCTCGCACCAACACAATGGTCGACAACATGCAATGAATGATATAATCATGATACAGATACCATCATCATCAATGTAACCTCCAAATCCACATAAGTACCCCACAACATGAGTATAATCATCATGATACCTCCACATATCCCACCAAACACATGTACGCAACTGCACATGTATAATCAACCAAAAATCTTCAATAATCCCACTAGACACATGTACACAGAACATAGGTACAATCAACATATACCCTCCAGTAAAAACACATCAGACATGTGTATATACAACAAATATACAATACACAACTCCTCCAATCATCACACCGGACAAATGTACACACGACATACAAATGGGCAATCATCCAAGAGACTTCTATAACACATATCAATTATGTATACACACATCATCAAATGCATACTCAGCATATAAACATAGCCAACGAAATATCCCCTATTATACATACTCTACATGTAAATACACAACAGAGTATAGATAACCAAAGTGTAGACTGTATAAGAATTAAATAGATCATCACAAGGGTCGAGCATAAGTGTCAAGCTGGAAAGCAACAAACGAAGACGATATAAGATAAAAGAAGCATAATCCATCACATAAAAACCATGCACCAAGTTCAAGAGAAAGTACATAGAGGTCAAGGAAGAAATACCCGCCTTTATCTGTCAATCGTGCTAAAATAAATCCCACATTGTGATGACCGCCCCATATCAAAGTCTATATATATATATATATATAATTTAGCTAAATTCATATGAATTAAATAGCTAAATAAAATCCCTAACCCAATTAGGATCACTCCAATCAAATCTTATCTCTGATTAATCCCCAGATGATCCTTAATCATACGACCTTATTAGAATAGGTTTATATATGAATCATCTCTTAATTACCAATCCACCACATAATAATATCAACCCACAATAACCTATCATAAAATCAAATCTCCATCATAAATCCACATCAACCTAACATCATCATCAACAACTAACCAAACCACCACATAATAACACATTCTAAAACTTATATCAATATATTTATTGATTGGATCTGTGCTTATCATGAAAACTAACCTTAATAACCCCCTTCTTTCAATCCTCAGTTGAAGAAAGACTGCCACAGCAAATCAAGAGCCCCAAATCCGAATTGGATGATTTCTCCATCAACTCTTAGTTGAAGAGGTTCACTACCGAAACCATTTGGTCACTGCCATCCAAACAATCACCCTAAATCAGTACTAAGTAAGGAATCAAATGCCCAAATCTAATGCTGGGTTTAATCACTAACCTCCAAGATCACCATAGAGCAACAAAATGCTCTCGACGCCAAACAGAAAAGAAGATCAAAAATGGGGTAGAGGAGGACAGTGACTACCACTTCTCCAACATAGCCGACAACGATCCAAATTTGACTCCAAAGGCTGGGATTGTGAGTGAAAGTCATCAGGTGGGGAAAAGAATGGTCGTCGGCAACAAATCTGAGCTAGGGCACAACTTCAAGAAAGGCTCCGGCAGAGGGAGACGAGGCGCTGTAGTACCCCCCCCCCCCCTCCCCCCGGGTCAGTCCAAGATTCGGTGAGGAGAGGCGATCGGAGACCGTGCGACGATGACATCAGAAGAGGAGGCGGCTGGGCTCCAGCGTCTTGTGGGTCGACGGATTGCAGTGATACGAGAGGGAGAGAGACGAAGAGATCGACGGCGGCTTCCAGGCGATGGCGGCTAGAGGACCCGCGACGATCGGGAAAGTCGACCTCGTTGTCGGCTCGATGTCGTGTGAAGGGCAGTAGGCGCCTATCGGCCGAGAGGGGCGACGATGGTGCTGCGAGAGGCGGAGGAGGAGAGGATCAATGGAGGGAGGAGAGAATCAGGTTTAAGAAGAAGGAATCGGGGAAAAATAATTAAGTGCTTAGGGTTAGTTTAATTAACACAAAGTTCACTCCTTAATTAACTCCCACTTAGGTATTCTAAATAGGTCTCCACTAGACCCACGATTCATCCTTTCAAAACGAGTCATATGACCTCCGTTTAAATCCCGAAAAATTTCTAAAAATTTTGAAAAAAATCCAATTAGGCTATTTCTCCAATAAACTTATTATATAATTATTAATTTGAGTGTCGTATTTTACAACTGGGCTATAAATTGTGGAAAAGATGGTAGTTAATTTGAAGATACAAGTTCTCTTTATAAAATAGTTAGTTGTCCTAATACGCAGTACAACTAATAAAATTTGAATCACATTTTTTAGGATATTGAATATCAATATGTCAAATTCTAAGATAAATTTGACATCTTTTTTTATTATAAGATTAATTAAATTTTCTAGAATAATGAATATCAATACGACAAACGATGTGATAATTTGACATCGATCTGAACTTTATTTTTGACCACCTTGATATCATTAAATATCGGACATTGAAAATAAATAACTCGTCCTGTATAGTAATAAATCTTATTAAAAAACAAAAAAAAAAAAAAAAAAAAAAAAGTTAGAGACTACTACGGTTCACTAACAGAAAAAGAGTAAGGCTTACTGGAAGAATTTTCAACTGCTGGTAACTATTTTCGACGTTGAAGAAGGGGCGGCGATAAATTCCCTTTTTGTTGGGTGTCGGCGGCAGAGGAAAGAAAGAGGCGAAGCAGAGAAAGGTGCAAATTCCCTGGCATCGGCGACAGAGAAATAAAAATGAAAAACAAAGAATTAGAAAAAAGAAATGTGGAAGAGAGATTTTTTTTTAACAAAAATCAGAAAAAAAAATAGAGAACTAACGAAAAACCAGAGAAACATTAGGGAATAATAATAATAATAATAATAAAAGAAATAGATACGAAGGATTATAGTTTTAATATTATAATAGAAATAAAGAAAATATAGAATAATTATTTGATGATTCTATTGAGTCTTATTTATATAAATTATTTAATTAATAATAAAAATATTAAATAATAATAATAATGAATATAATAAATTTAGAAATACTATTTTTTGTTATGACGTTGATAATTCTAAATTGATTGAAACCGAATTTATTTTACATAACTAATGTCATTGCTATCTTCCAATGACGAGAATGAGGAGAAAAGCCCAACTCGAGCTCACCTTCTACAAAGAAGTCATCGATCGATCTACCACAACGATTCCAGTACGGGCAGTCTCGAGCTCAAGGCGGCAACGCAGCGCTCCCAGATGCCCATCGGCCGAGGCAGCTCCGGCTCGGTCTTCAAGGCGGATCCGACACCGCACATGCCGTTGCCATGAAGCGCATTGAGGGAGGAAGAGCCACGGGAACAAGGAACTTTGCAGCGAGATAGACGACATCTTGAGCGCGCGGCACGTCAACTTGGTCCTCATCGTCGGTTGCTGTTGGAAAAAAATTATCGGAGAAGAAAATAAAAAAATTAGGAGAAAAAAATTACTCTAGTGGAAGATGAGGTAAAAAAAATAATAATTTAACTTGTTTCATTTATTAGGAAAAATTTATATTTATAAATTTATTAGATAAGTACTCATTTCAAATACATTGAATCTAGACTTTATTTTCCTTTATTCTATCTTCACTAACTCTTATCTTTATCAAGATTATCACCTCATCAAATTTTTTATTCATCCACTAACTCTATATTAATTTATTATTTTTTTATCCAAAATCAAATTTAATTCCAACACTCCCTCTTAAACTTGATTTTGCAACTCCAAGTAAATTTCACATCATGAAGTTTTCAAATTTGAGAGGCTTGGTAAAAATATCAGCAACTTAATCTTGAGACTGTATATATTCTACTTGTACAATTTTTTTTTGTAATGCACTGTTTAATATAGTGATAGCGTGTATCAATGTGTTTTTTTCTATCATGGAAGACTTTATTATTAACTCAAATCTTGGTTGTCTTATGCCCTTCAGGAAGTGGAGTTAACTCTCATGTACCTTTTTTTCGATCACCTTGATTTCTTCATCCATCACATCTTTCCATTTTTTTTTGCTCTTTATAGCTTCTTGGAAATCTATAGGTTCGCAATTGGCAAAAATGCAACATTGAGTAGTATTTTCTTAATTTTCAATTATCTTATAAATGTCCCGTAAGCTTCTAAAGCATGGTACTCTTTCACTTGAAGTTGATGTAGATGAATTCTCTTGAATACTTGATGTTGGTGTTACTAGTGGAGTAGTAGGCTCCTCTCTTGTTTACTCCACCCTTGGTTGCTCTACATCTTCTTCTTCAAAGTATGGGAAGAGGTTATAATCTTCATTTTAAAATTCCCAATTCCATTCTTCTTCTTCATTAAATACAACATCTCAGCTGATGATTGTCTTCCAAGTATCTAGATCGTATAGCTTATACCCTTTTGAATTAGTATCATAGCCAATAAAAATAAACTTCTTACTTTTATCATCCAGTTTACTTCTTGCTTCATCAAACATATGAACGTGGGCTATACTCCTAAAAACTCTTAGATGTGAAATCCCCTTCCGTCCACTCCATGCTTCTTGTAGTGTCTTGCCCTACACACTTCTTGTTGGTTATCGGTTGGATAAGTATATCGCACATGCAACCGCTTCTGTCCAAAGTTCCTTTGGTAGCCTTTTGTTTTTGAGAATGCTTCTTGCCATGTCAAGGATTGTTCGATTCAATTTCTTTCCGTCACTCCATTTTGTTGAAGGGATCTTAGAACCGTCAAGAGTTATCATATTCCGTTGGCTTCACAAAATTCTTGAAACTCCTTTGAGATAAATTTTCCTCCTTGATCAGAACGCATAGCTTGATCTCAAGACCACTCTCCTTTTCTACGGTCACTTTAAATTTCTTGAATATTCCGAAGACCTCCGATGTTTGCTTCAAGAAGTATACCCAAGTTTTTCAAGAAAAGTCATTTATAAAAAGAATAAAATAATTAGTCTTACCAAGTGAACTTGGCTTTATTGGACCGCAAACATCCGTATGTATAAGTTCAAGTGATTTTTGGGCTCTTGAACTTGACTCCTTTGGAAAACCTCTTCTGAATTGCTTTCCACGTAGATATGCTTTACATAATTGATTAGGATGTTTGATGCAAGATAGTCCTCACACCATCTCTTTCTTTAAAAACAATTCTAGCCATCCAAAATTGAGATGCCTAAATCGAAGATCTCATAGCCAAGTGATGTATTTATAACAAGCTTTGAGACAGTTGATAACATCATTTTGAATATTAAGCAAGAACATTCTATTTCTTGACATAGACACCTTAGCAATCAAGCAACCAATACCATCTTTCAAAATAAGCATATTATCTTTTAGATGAATATCATATCCTTTTTCCCAAAGTTGTCCTAAGCTCAAAATGTTATTCTTTATATTTGGCACAAAGAAAACATTTGAAATATATTCACGTTTTTCATTCTTCAAATGCATGAAAATGTTACCTTTGCCTTTCACCTCGATCTTTAATTCATTTTCGAAGAATATATTACTATCAACTGATTCATTAAGCTCTGCAAACATGTTTTTTTTCCACACATATGATTGCTTGCACCAGTGTCGAGATACCAGATTGTATCTTCGCCTCTTTCATTATTTTGATATGCTAGCAGTAGGGTGTCATCTTCCTCTTTCCTTTCTTTCATATAGTTTGCTCTTTCATATACTTTATTCTCGGGCGATCTACGCATAATCCCCAAATTTATCACAATTGTAGCACTTAACTTGAGACTTATCGTACCTCGAGTTTGTATACCCTCTTTCACGTCCTCTTGTTGAATGTTCTCCTCTTTCAGTGTTGTTGTTGGAAACCCATCCTTTCTCATTAGGACGACCTCGGTCATATCTACGACCTCTTCCACCTTGACTTCTATTGTTATTGAAATTTTCATCTTTCTTTATCGGTTGAAGATTCGTCTTCAAGAGTTGTTCAGTAATTTCTTCATTTATCTTCTTCTTTTCTTCATGGGCTTGTAATGAACCTAGGAGTTGCTCTATCATCATGGCTTGTAGGTTCTTGGTCTCTTCGATGATGGTTGTGATGCTATCAAATTTTGAATCCAATGATCGAATAATTTTCTCAATGATAGTTACTTCTTCTAGTTTCTCACCATTTCTCTTTAGTTGATTGGAAATGGTTGAGACTCTAGAAAAATAATCAAATACCAACTCACTTTCTTTCATACGAAGAGCATCAAATTGACTTTTTAATGTCTGAAGTCATACCTTTTTTACCTTTACTTCTCCATGATATGAGACTTGGAGCTTTTCCCATGGTTGCTTGGATGAAGTAGCACTTGAGATCTTCTGAAAATCATCCTCATCAAAAGCTTGATAAATGAAGAAGAGAGCCTTCTTGTCTCTCTTTCTTAAATCTCGCAGACTATCATTTTCAAGCAGAGATAGTGTCGAGTCATCACGCGGCTCAACGTAATATTTTTCTATAATTGCCTAATGTGGATATATCTTAAGGACCTAGGAGGAATTAGGAAAAAAGAAAGGGGCACTTTGGTCATTTGACTATAGCAACTCTTTTTAGGTAACTGTTTATGGAAGGACAAGGGGGGGGGGGGCTTTTGCTTGGGTTTTCTCCTCCGCCGCCAAGGGAACCAGGAAGAAAGCTTCTTCTTTAACGTCGACACTGTCGCCGTAGACAAAGGGGTGCACCTCCTCTTCTCTATCGTTATGGCCTCTCACGCGACCCCCGTTGCGACCGCCTTTGAGCCGTATCCTTCCTTCCCCATAGCCACTGTGACGACTTCTCCTCGACGCCACCTCCTCTCCACATCGACGACCACGCTATCACCTCCACTTCTTCTCACGCACACCACCAAGGTCACAGGTAAGGAGGGGGTCTCTTTCTCCATGCTAATCGCTGACGTTGATGTCGATGTCGCCGCTTCTGCTCTCCTCCAAAGCCAGCCACCTCCGAGGTCAGCTGCCCCTTTCCTCCAGCACCTCCGCTGCCTCATGTACGCCATGCGACCCCCGTCGCGGATGCCACCACTACTCCCTCTTGCGACGCAGAAGTCACCTCCCTTACTCGCACGTCGTCTCCCTCTCCCTTCCAACATCCGCAGCTACCCGCCGGTAGCCTTCTCTCCTCCGCCTGCAGTTGGCCATCGTCGGCACAATGTTGCCACAGCAGACTCGTCCATCTCATAGCCCTCTCTACTGGTTAGCCCTTTGCTAGTTGGCCACGCAGTATAGCATCTCTCCCTCCTCGGCGATATCCTCTTATCCCTCACGAGGGAACATATCCCTCCTCGACGATATCCTCTTATCCCTCCGTTCATCAGCAATGTTCCATAACTCCCGGCAAGCACTCCTCAACCGTCAGCCCCGGTGTCGGCACCTCAAATCTGTAGGTCTGGTTCTCTAGCTCTCGATCCGCATTGTCGTACACCTCCAATGTCGATCGGGCCCTCGAGCTCTTACTGTCATTATGTTCTGACCTGACTTGTGTGATGTTTTTATGTTCCAACCTTCGTGTCGCCATTGTATCCCAGCCTACGCACTGATATCTTATCTCAGCCTACGTGCCGATGTCTTATCCCAACCTACGTGTCGATCTCATATCTCGGCCTGTGTGCCGATGTCATATCTCGGTCGGCGTGGCATGGTGAGGTCCCGACCTGCATGTCGTCTTTCAGATCCAGACCGCATCAGGATCTGCATCGTCAAATCAAGCTCTCCAGCCTCGGAGTCATCTACTTTTCCGGGTCACGACAACTCGAGCAACGTCCTGACCAGCTCACCAATCCACCCAAGGGTGCCTCCCTAGGGCAGGGTATGTTTCCGTACTCACTCTCCATTCATTTTATTATTCTAGCATTAGTCTATTACTTATATACTCATTAGATCTGCCTTGAGCATCGGGGTACCAAAGACTGAGGTGACCCGGTCGCTAGCTGCAGGTAGCATTGACCAGAGGACTTCTGACGACTTGGTCAATATAGAAGTTGTCTTAGCATAACCCCCCCTCCGGGACATCGCGATTCGGTCAACATTACATCCACCTCACCCGGCAGTCCGTCTGACTCGGATTCCAGACAGGATCAATTTGGTGTCGTCTGTGGGAATCTTCTTCACCTGTTCTGGAACGTGAAGATTGATGACGTTGGAAGGTTCTCTACCATTATCACAGTCCCGGAGGATCCTGATGAACATATTATCTTCTCCCCTCTCTCCATGGGTATTTGGGAGTCGAGGGATTGACTTGGAGCTTCAGTTGGCTTACAAGTTAATTTTTCCATTATATTTTTTCCCCGACTCCACGGGTATTCGGGAGTCTAAGGACCGAGACAGATTCTCAGTTGGTTGGCACAACTCCTCCATCAAGTACGTTATGGGCTCTGCTCCCTTTTTACGGTTACAATATCTGTTATAGCTCCCTGATAAGAGAGTAAGATCCTAGTTCCTTGATCAAAGACTAAGGCCTTAGATATTTGAGCGGACACTAGGTGCACAGCTACTCGATCAGACATTACGGGCACAACTCCCCGATCAGACACTAGGGACACAACTCCCCGATCAGAGATTCGCAGTACAGCTTCCCGATCAGGGTGTTGGTGCGGGAAGCATCCGATGATCGAATCCAAGTTTTGATAATGGTAAAGGAATTCAAAGTTAAGATTACATGTGATCTAACACTTTGGATAAGCTTGTAGAAAAGTCCAATCTTAGGCAAAAGTCCTAGATGGGGTTAGACAAGTAGAAAATCCTAGAGGGTGGTAACCCTAGGTCATAGGGGGTGGTAACCCTATGCGGAAAGTCTTGGCAGGTCGACGGCTTTAGGCAAAAGACCTAGGGGGTGGTAACCCTAGGTGAAAATCCTGGTGTCGCGAACCAGGTGGAAGATTGGACGGTTTAGAGAGCGGACGTCCAGCAGAAAGTCCGGAAGCATCGAGTGCCGAGCAAAAGTCTAGTCGATCTGGAGGATCACACTGGCAATAGGTAATTCTCCTGAGAGGAGTAGGTGAGGACGCGTTCCCCGCAGAGGGAACAATAGGCGTCGGGTCAACCTAGGATTTCCAGTTGGAAATCCGAAGTCAAACCCAAGATAGTCCGGAGACTATCAATATTTTATTCACTATGATTATTATGTGTTAACTTTGTTTTGCAGGGTATGTGTTTGGGACTAACACACTTTGCAGGAACAAAGGAGCATTTTTTCACCTCGGATGAACAGTACCCGAGGCGCCTCCATGGAGCTTAGAGGCACCTCAGGTACAAGGTGGAGGCTATCTACGAGAAGGAGCTGGAGGCGCCTTCATGGGGACTGAAGGCGCCTTGAACCGCGGCTTGGAGGTGCCCTAGAGTGGCGTTGAAGGGGCCTTCTGGTGGATAACGAGCAGCGGTCAAAGCCTGATCGACAGCGGCTGAATCGGGATAAAATCTTGGGTTGGAGGCGCCTTGGAGCTTAATGCAAGCGCCTTCAACACCCTTTATAAGGATGTCTTGAGGCAACAGTAAAGACATAACCTTCTAAGCCAGCCTTGTGCAATGAGCTGCTAACGAGACGTTCCGACGAAGCCACAACTTGACACCGACGACCCGGAGCTCAGAATCTTCAGTTTTCTATTATCGTTGGTATAATTTAGTTATTTTTTTTTTAATTATTGTACTTCATCTTGTAAATGTTGGTACAACTAGGACCGGCAAGAAGGGGTGAATTGTCTGCAAGTAAAAATAACCCTCCTCAAAGCGTTTCAACTCTTAAAATAAAGCAACACTTAATAACAAAATAAAACGACAGAAAAGAAATAAAACTCAGAGTTTTAACCTGGTTACAACCAAGAGGGTTGTTAATCCAAGGCGATGAAAGGTGCAGTAAGAAACTCCTTCTTTGAAGGCGGAGAAGCTTTTTACACTTTGAGAGCACAGAGGTTGCTTAAACAGAGATTACAAGAGTTGCTTTTTCGTATGATTTCGTTGTTCTTTGAAGTTGCCTGAGACCCTCTTTATATAGGGGTTCTCGAGCTTATCAGATCACCTGATCCTTCGGGATCAGGTTTGACTCGAGAGGGATCGGTCGACCGATCCCCAGGTTCGGTCGACCGAACCTGCTGTACCTGCCCAGTTTTTCGTCCATGTGCAGTCTCTGTGGATCGAGCTCAGGTTCGATCGACCGATCCTTTTGTTCGGTCGACCGATCGGCCAACGGTCTCCAGTTGAGTTGGCCCGATCAAACTGCTCGACGTGTCTCTAGATAAACTTGGGTTCGGTCGACCGATCAGAAGGTTTGGTCGACCGATCAGCTTCACCAACGGTCAGCTTCTGACGTGGAATTCGACGTGTCTGCTGCGGTTGGCTTCGGTTGAATAAGGGTTCGGTCGACCGATCAATAGGTTCGGTCGACCGAACCGTTGACAAGTAAACTCCCATTTGACTTGCTCCGGTTCGGCTCCTTGGGTGATTGCGACCATCCGGAATAGGGCTCACTCGAACCTAGTTCCCGGCCTTCTCCTCGAGCAGGCTTTCGTCATGCTTCTCGTCCCTCGAACGTCGCGCACGTTCTTCTCGCTCCACCGGAGTACTCCTCCGCAGCTCTCTCGTCCTTCGGACGCACCGAGCCCATTGGCTCCCTTCCCGTGCCGTCCTTCTCGCTAGCTGCGTCTTCCGCTTGACTTCTTGTGCTCCTAAGTTCCTGTACACTCAGACACAGGGATCACACAAAATGCAGGACCTAACCAACTTGGTTGATCACATCAAAACTACCACGGGGTCCAACAATCTCCCCCTTTTTGATGTGCATCAATCCAAGTTCAAGTTAGGGTTAAAAATAGACAAACGTAATTTTAAGAAAATTACTAAACTAACAAGTATAGCATAAATTTGCAATAAGTAAAATTGCAACACAGTTTAGAGAAAAATAATAAAATTTCAATTTCCTAACTCCCCCTAAACTTGTACTGTACTTTTCTCTCCCCCTTTGATCACAGCAAAAACGGGGTGAGAACTCAAAAATATTTTAGAAAAAATTTTAACTTTAGAGAAAGAAAAAAAAAATTCTATTAAAAATGATTTTGTAGAAATTTGAATTTTAAAAAAAATTTAAGTAAGAATGAGGTTTGAAAAAAAATTTCCAAGTTAAACTCAATTTTAAAAAAAATTCTAAGTCAATTAAAAAAAAGAAAAATTCTAATTTCTAATAAAAAAAAAAATTAAGTTAGAATTAAAAAAAAATGTTTGATAAACTTTCAAAGCATTATATAATTTTTATTTTTAATGTTTTTTCAGAAAGTTAATTAAACATTTTCTTTCAATATTTTAGCTTCCAGGTCGTGGCGAGACACTAGGCCTTCTTGGTTATTTGAGCAACAACCACTTCCTTAGACAAAGCGTCCATAAAGAATTTCAATGTTTAATTTTCTCACTGTAAGCTTTTAATTTTAAGAGATTAGTTTAGCACAGATTTTGGAACCCAATAAAGATTCCTTCCTACAGGATTAGTCAAAAACTTAGGGGGTATATAATTCTTAGGAATTTTCCTAAGTTGACCCTGATGCTTCCTTATATACCAGTTTAATTTTTCATAAATTTTAAGTTTTGATTTTGGAAACACATTTATCTTTAAGCATGCATCAGATTTCAATTTTTCAATTTCCAGTTTTAAATTTTCATTTTCTGATTTCAAATCATCATTTTCTTTTTCTAATTTATCTAATTCTTTAGAAAGAGCTTTAATAAATTTAAAAGATTGGGTCGGGGTTAGATTGCGTACCTTACTTACCTGATCTGGTGACGCTCCCCCTTCACTGCTGTTTTCTTCTTCTGATGTTCCTCCCCCTTCATCGATGCTCATCTCTGAGCTTGACTCTTCTTCTGGTTGATAGTTAGCTAGTAGGGCTAATCCTGCGAATTCTTCGACTTCTGACTTGGAGGATGAAGAGTCGTCCCATGTCGCCTTCAGATTTTTGTGCTTTGGTCGAGCTGGTTTCTTGCTTCTTTCCCTATCTTTCTGTTTTCTCTTCAATTTTGGGCAATCATCCTTGATGTGCCCTTCTTCGTTGCAATTGTAGCACCGGACTGTCCTTCCTTTTTGATGACGTTTACTTGACTGCGATCTAAACTTGTTAGATTTAAAAAACTTATTAAAACATCTTACCATTAACGCAGCTTCATTTTCGTCGATTGACGCTTCGGAGTCGGGATCGTCCTTTTCAGCTCGTAGGGCAATGTTGAGGTTTGACTTCTCTACTGGTTTTTCTGCAAGTCGAGACTCGTGAAGTTCGAAAGTTGAAAACAAGTTTTCTAAGCTACTTACCTCAAAGTCCTTAGAGATGTAGTAAGGATCTACTAAGGACGCCCATTCTGAATTCCACGAGAAGGCATTAAGCGCGTATCTGATGGAATCCCGGTTGGTTACTTCTTCTCCAAGGTTCGTTAGTTGCGTTATCAGCTCCTTGATTCTTGCTTGGAGTTGCGCTACCTTCTCACCGTTGTTCATCCGGAGGTTTGTTAGTTGTGTTCGGAGGATGCCGCGCCGTGCCAGCTTCGCTTCAGAGGTACCTTCGTGAAGCTCCAGGAATTTCTCCCAGAGATCTTTCGCTGAGACGTAGCTTACGATCCTACTTACCTCCTGAGGTGGCAGAACGTTGAGGAGGTGGAATTCAGCTTTTCCATTGGCGACGAAATCAGCTTGCTCCTTCTTGCTCCACGTGTTTTCTTCTTTGTCTTTAGGAGCTGCAAAATCATATTTCATAGTAATTAAAATATCAAAGTCTGTTTTAAAGAATACCTCTATTTTTCGCTTCCATGTAGCGAAATCTCCGTCGAACTTTGGGGGATGAATGTTCGCGCCGGCCATTGTCTTGATCGTAGTGCTTCAGTTGGCGGTTAGTCCTTCTGAGGCGATCAGGCTCTGATACCACTTGTTGGTACAGCGGGGACAGGCAAGAGGGGGGTGAATTGCCTGCAAGTAAAAATAACCCTCCTCAAAGCGTTTCAACTCTTAAAATAAAGCAACACTTAATAACAAAATAAAACGACAGAAAAGAAATAGAACTCAGAGTTTTAACCTGGTTACAACCAAGAGGGTTGTTAATCCAGGGCAATGAAAGGCGCAGTAAGAAACTCCTTCTTTGAAGGTGGAGAAGCCTTTTACACTTTGAGAGCACAGAGGTTGCTTAAACAGAGATTACAAGTGTTGCTTTTTTGTATGATTTCGTTGTTCTTTGAAGCTGCCCGAGACCCTCTTTATATAGGGGTTCTCGAGCTTATCAGATCACCTGATCCTTCGGGATCAGGTTTGACTCGAGAGGGATCGGTCGACCGATCCCCAGGTTCGGTCGACCGAACCTGCTGTACCTGCCCTATTTTTTGTCCAGGTGCAGTTTCTGTGGATCGAGCTCAGGTTCGGTCGACCGATCCTTTTGTTCGGTCGACCGATCGACCAACGGTCTCCAGCTGAGTTGGCTCGATCAAACTGCTCGACGTGTCTCTGGATAAACTTGGGTTCGGTCGACCGATCAGAAGGTTTGGTCGACCGATCAGCTTCACCAACGGTCAGCTTCTGACGTGGAATTCGACGTGTCTGCTGCGGTTGGCTTCGGTTGAATAAGGGTTCGGTCGACCGATCAATAGGTTTGGTCGACCGAACCGTTGACAAGTCAACTCCCAGTTGACTTGCTCCGGTTCGGCTCCTTGGGTGATTGCGACCATCCGGAATAGGGCTCACCCGAACCCAGTTCCCGGCCTTCTCCTCGAGCAGGCTTCCATCTGACTTCTCGTCCCTCGAACGTCGCACACTTTCTTCTCGCTCCACCGGAGTACTCTTCCGCAGCTCTCTCGTCCTTCGGACGCACCGAGCCCGTCGGCTCCCTTCCCGTACCATCCTTCTCGCTAGCTGCGTCTTCTACTTGACTTCCTGTGCTCCTAAGTTCCTGCACACTCAGACACAGGGATCAGACAAAACGCAGGACCTAACCAACTTGGTTAATCACATCAAAACTACCACGAGGTCCAACAGTAACACTTTAACGAAATTATAGTTGTTGTCCAACGTAAACGCTCAACGAGCGTGGACCTTGGAGTAGGAGTTGCCACAGGCTCCGAACCAAGTAAACGACCTGTGTTAGCGTGTTGTGTTTTCTTTTATTCATTTCCGCTGCGTTATCTCGATCAAGTTTTAAATCGAACGAAATAGCCACGAGCGCTATTCACCCCCCCATCTCTTCTCGATCTAACAATTAGTATCAGAGCGGAGTCGCTTCGATTTGGTGCAACCACCAATCAAGCATTTTTTTGTTGTTATTTTCAGTTTTACGGAGTCAATTAGAATTAGCTTAATAGCTACATTCTAATTCTTTTTCCGAATCGGTTTTTGCTCGAAATTGATGCAACACCACTCGAGCTTGTTACTTTAACTTTTTCCCGCACTACTAATCCAAGACCTAGTCTTGGGACACATTTTTT
The DNA here is from genome assembly GCF_018446385.1 of Zingiber officinale. Lineage (NCBI taxonomy): Eukaryota > Viridiplantae > Streptophyta > Magnoliopsida > Zingiberales > Zingiberaceae > Zingiber > Zingiber officinale. The sequence goes on from NC_055986.1 coordinate 143,287,806, forward strand.
TTCTTTCCTTTCTTGCATATTAATTAAATGGCCCAGCAAGAAGGTTACATCACCGTTTGTCCCCCGCTCTTCACCGGAGAAGATCTCAGGTACTGGAAAGGACGAATGGAGACTTTTCTAAAAATCCAGTTGGAGATGTGGATGATCGTCAAGACTGGGTTTCAACTGCCAACCGACGAAGACGGCAAGCCTACACCCTGCGAGAACTGGGAACCATCTCTAATCAAGAAGGTGGAAGCCAATGCCAGAGCGACCTATACTCTTCAGTGTGGATTGACCAAGGAGGAGCTCAACAGAGTTGGTCTGTTTTCAATCGCAAAAGAGATATGGGATAAGCTGATCGAACTGCACGAGGGCACCTCCGACACCAAGGTAAGCAAAAGAGATTTGTTGTTTAATAAACTATACAATCTCAAAATACAGGAAGGAGAGACAGCAAGTCAACTCCACGCACGTATTCAAGACATTCTCAACTCCCTCCACGCGATCGGGCAAATGGTCAAGAACAGGGATATAATAAGGTACGCTCTCAACGTGTTTCTGAGGAGTACCTTGTGGGCATCAATGGTAGATGCCTACAAAGTCTCCAAGGACTTATCTTCTATAAAATTAGATGAATTATTCTCTAAGTTTGAATTACATGAGCAGACTAATGCACAACCAACCGAGAAGGGCATTGCTTTGGTTGCAGGTATAAGCAGAACACGCGAACCAAGACCAAGGCGTAGAACCGAACCAGAATCAGATGAAGAACCTGACTCAGATGATGAAGATGACGAACTAACGGCTGAACTCATCAATCTTGTAAAAAGGCTCTACAAGAAGAAGAAGGGGTTCAACAAAAGGGACCTCAAGAAGGCAGTTCAGTCCAAGGAAGCCCAATCAAGCTCAAAGGTAAAATTTGAAGTGACGTGCTATGACTGCAACCAGAATGGACACATCAAAGCCAACTGCCCCAACGAAAAGGAGATAAAGAAACAAAGAAGGAAAAAGGTCTTGAAGGCAACATTCGAAGAATCTTCCTCAAAAGACGACGACGATGAACTCGATCAGACGAGTCTCCTTGCACCGATGGCCTGGGACCAGACCAATATGTCCAAGAGCGAGAGCGAATCAGAAGCTGAATCGGAAAGAAGCCACAGATCCGTATCCATTTCCGAAGGGTCTGACCCCCACGCTTAAATAATTTAGTTAATTATTTGTTACGTAAATTAGAAAATCCAATATTCGGATCAAGTCACTTCTGAAAAAGGTGACAACCCTTAAAGAAGTGACCAACTCCAAATCCTTGTCTAAATCCGTTCGGACTGGAACCTCAACTCAAGTCCAAAAGCTTGAGGAAGAGAATTCCAACCTGAAAATTCAAGTCAAGGATTTGAAGATCGCGTTGGAACGGTTCACTTTGGGTTCCAAGAATCTTGACCTGATTCTTGGAAAACAAAAGGCTGTATACAACAGATCCGGAATTGGATTCAAGCCTAAAAAGAAGTATAGATCATATTTATCATTAGTCAACAGAACAAATAGAAAAGTGGTCCAAGCATGGGTACCCAAGTCCTACTTGGTCAATCAAGTTGGACTTGGTCAATATTAGGTTCCCAAGGATCAAGTACATTAACTTGATAGACCATATTGAGGCTATAATCCAGGGGGGCCAAAAGAAAAACCATATTAATAAATAGATAAATAATTAAAAGAAAATAATTAAAATATAATTAAATTAAGAAACTTAAACCCAATCTATAAATTAATAATGTAGGGAGGCTCCAGAATAGCTGGCACCTCCAAAACTAACCTACCCGGTAGGGTAATCTAAACCAAGCTACCCAGCAGGGTAATTAGGGTTAGAACTAAGAGGGCTAGGTTTAACTTGACCTACGGTACTGGTGAAGTTTTGAATGATAGTACGTTAGGGAAGCTTAGTCTATGCATGTCTAGGAAGATATGGCTTCGACCTGGTGCATTTGGCTAAGTGGAACTGACCGAATCTACCCTCTACGGATCCTAACTAGTTAAACCAAGGTTTTGTACTAAGTTCAGTGGATAGGACTATTTGGAAAACTTCGAAGGCATGGTTACTTTAATGATGTCCAAGTGACTCACCATAGCTCAAAGGTTTATCCAAAAAATACCTATTTGCTGAGCCCAAAGCCAAACCTGAATCAAACACAAAGTTAAACCTAACCCTATAACTGAACCAAATTCATCTCACAAAAATTATAAGATCCCCTGATTGAAAAATTTAGATTGGGTGAGATGACTAAGAATTAAATTTAAAATTAAAATATTTAAAAAAACTTATTTAAAAATTTGTTAAATACTTATTTAAAAATCTTTTAATTTAAAAAACTTATTTAAAAATCTTTTAAAAACTTATTTAAAAAATCTTTTTAAAACTTATTTTAAATTTTTTTTTAAACTTATTTAAAAAATCTTTAAAAAAATTATTTAAAAAAACTTTTTAAAACTTATTTAAAAAATCTTTTAAAAACTTATTTAAAAATCATTTAAAAACTTATTTAAAAATCTTTTTAAAAACTTATTTAAAAATTCTGTTAAATACTTATTTAAAAATCTGTTAAAAACTTATTTAAAAATCTGTTAAATACTTATTTAAAAAATCTTTAAAAAAAATATTTAAAAATCTTTTAAAAACCTAATTAAAAAATCTTTTAAATACTTATTTAAAAATATTCTAAAAACTTATTTAAAAATCTTTTAAACTTATTTAAAAAATCTTTTAAATACTTATTTAAAAATCTTTTAAAAACTTATTTAAAAATCTTTTAAACTTACTTAAAAAAGCTATTAAAAACTTATTTAAAAATCTTTTAAACTTATTTAAAAAATCTTTTAAAAACTTATTTAAAAAATCTTTTAAAAACTTATTTAAAAATATTTTAAACTTATTTAAAAAATATTTTTAAAACTTATTTAAAACTTATTTTAAAAACTTATTTAAAAAATCTTTTAAAAACTTATTTAAAAATCTTTTAAAAAACTTATTTAAATTTTTTTTAAAAAACTTATTTAAAAAATCTTTTAAAAACTTATTTAAAAATCTTTTAAAAACTTATTTAAAAATCTTTTAAACTTATTTTAAAAATCTTTTAAAAACTTATTTAAAATACTTTTAAAAACTTATTTAAAAATCTCTAAAAAACTTATTTAAAAATCTTTTAAAAAACTTATTTAATAAATCTTTTAAAAACTTATTTAAAAATCTTTTTAAAAACTTATTTAATAAATCTTTTTAAAAACTTATTTAAAAAATCTTTTAAAAATCTTTTAGAAAATGTATTTAAAAAATATTTTAAAAACTTATTTAAAAAACTTTTTAAAACGTATTTAAAAATCTTCTAAAAAATTATTTAAAAAATCTTTTAAAAACTTATTTAAAAAATATTTTAAAAACTTATTTAAAAATCTTTTAAACTTATTTAAAAAATCTTTTAAAAACTTATTTAAAATCTTTTAAAAACTTATTTAAAATCTTTTAAAAACGTATTTAAAAATATTTTTAAAACTTATTTAAAAAATCTTTTAAAAACTTATTTAAAAAATATTTTAAAAACTTATTTAAAAATATTTTTAAAAACTTATTTAAAAATTTATTTAAAAATCTTTTAAAAACTTATTTAAAAATCTTTTAAAAATTTATTTAAAAAATCTTTTAAAAACTTATTTAAAAATATTTTAAAAACCTATTCTAAAACTTATTTAAAATATTTAAAAAAAATAAAAAACACAAAAAAACAAAAAATCTGAAAAGGCGCCTGATGAGGGCGCCTCTGCGACGACAGAGGCGCCCTCTACGATAGGCGGGAAAACTCCCGCCAAAATCATCTGAGGTGCCTCGGACCAAGTCCGAGGCGCCCTAAACTCTTCATTGGAGGCGCTTTCAATGTGCTTGGAGGTGCTTTCAACACAGAAATAAGCAGCGAACAGAGAGTTCGCTGCAGTTTGTCTTCTCGCCGAAACCTTGGATCCAAGGCGCCTTAACCTCAAATTCTACCCTTCAACTCTTTCAAATACCCTACAATGCCTCCTAGGTATACTCTAAACTATCTGAAATCATCTTTTACATAGTTTTAGTGATTATTTTGCAAATCTTTATGTATATGGTTGAAATTAGGAAACAACGCAATGTTGCGTCCACCTCGAGTACGACCCCGTCCACCGACGTTAGATTCCCTACTGAGCAGCATAGGATTAGTTTTTCTCAGCATTCATACTCTGTCATTAAGTGTAGATACCTAAATAGACCATGTTTCATGACTTATTGTCCATCTGTTATAGAGATGATTGCCCATTATCAGTTGGACAGACTAGTTTACTGCAGTCATGCAGTAAACAGAGATCTATGTGCCCAGTTTTTTAACAACTTTGAAAAGGTTGATGATTTGGTCTATTCCACCTGGGTTGGTGGATAGGACATCTAGTTTACACCTGCCTTATTACACACTAGCTTAGATCTTAGACAGTCAGCATCTTCTTTCCTGTGTTACCCTAGTAGGGATCTGCCCTTTGGCAACCCCTACTCCCACATTACTCTAGATACACTCTACGAGTACTTTTTTGGTGGGGAGAGACCACTTGGAGTCTCTGACTTCAGGTCGATGTCTCTCAGAGTGCAGGACTATATCATGTATAGAGTCATCACTGCATGCATACTACCCATCACATCTCGGGACGTCCCGAAGATGCGACCATCCCATTCCTTCTTTTTGTACGCATTATGTTATCATTTAGAGATAAACATTGCATTACATATGTTCTCAAACTTAGTTCATGCAGCGAGTCTTGTCGCATCTGGAGTAGTTCATATGCCCTACTGCCATATACTGACATCCATATTTTCGACGATTGAGGGCATAGATGTGACACGGGGGCGGTCCTTCCCCTTACCCGTTACGATGAGTATGGGATGGGTTCTCTTAGGCTAGCGCATATAGATGTCACTGCTCAGGGGGCCTAGCATGGGTGGGCAGGCCTCCGCCAGCCGACCCAACCGAGGATGAGCCAGTTGCTCCGAGAGGGCCCGAGGCAGACGCCGAGTTCTTTGCCTTCTTTGCTCCAACCGAGGGGGAGAACGTATTAGAGTTCACAGTCGAGGATTTTCATGGACAGCCCTTCAGTTTGGCAGGGCCCTCGACCTCGACTCGACGATCCACCTCCTTATCTGTCGAGGACCAACTCACACGTCTCGAGGCTTACTCCGCTCAGACACGATGGCTTATGCTGGATGAGTTTCGCATGCTTCACACAGAGGTAGCTTCCGGCTTTACCTCTCTTCGTCAGGGAAAGCCTACTCCTGAGTAGCCTCTTGCACCACCTCCAGCTGACAACCCTCTAGCTGATGATCCTACTTACTGATACTATCTTTTCATGCGTTGTACTTTGGACTGTAGACACAGACACTTTCATTTGCTACTATTATCTAGTTACACTTTTGTCGATTAGAGTTTAGTTACACCACCTAACTTTCTGCTTACTAGTTTTTTATAAGTTACTTAGTTCGGTACATCTAGTTAAACTCTTGCTTAGTTTCTTTTATAAAACTTCTAAGAAAAATGTTGATTTCAAAATTCTAACTTTATTAGATTTTCAAAATTGGACTTAGCCTAGGAACTTACCTTTAGATATCATGTTCCCCTAGGTTTTAGCCAAAGCATCTCACAAACACGCTAGGCATAACTTGCTTGTGTTTGTAAAACTTAGAATGGCGTGAGATGTATAGGGTACAACCTAGACTTCAGTATGCTTATCTTTGTGCATCGCAGGAAGTCTGGACGTTAAATATCAAAAATACAGTAATCGAGTTAAGTAATCCTGACTTAGTCAAATCTAAGTGGAGTGTCAACTTAACTTGACTAGCCAAGTGAAAGTTGTTACCTTCTGGGTAAACAGTTAGTAGCTAATGGTTAGACATTTGACCCAGGAGATAAAATAAATACTCATGCTTGGACATTAGGGCTACCTGAATTTAAATGAACGACCTTAATTCAAACGTTTACAAGTTAAGCTCCTCCCTCTCTGCAGCTAAATTTAACTAAGTCTTTCAAACTAAATATTTCAACGTTTGCTATATTTTCTAATACCTTCTCAAAAGGCCTATTAAAATTTTAGCTAAATGCCCTCTATAGCCATTTTCAAATGTCTTCAAACTTAGCCAATTTTGAGAAAAATTCTATAAACCTAACTTTTCTCAAAAAGTTTTTTTTTTCCAAAAGTTACCTAAGTACTTTTTCAAATTTGGCTGTTTCAATATAACTAAGTCTTTTTCTCAAAAGCTTCTCCTAAGTATTGTTCCAAAAAAAAGCCTTTTCAAAATTAGTTAAGTTTTTTTTTAACTCCTCTCCTTAAAACCAAGGATTTAACAAAGTATTTCTTTTTATAAAGGTTTTCATATTTTAGCTAAGTTATTTTTCAAATCAATATCATCTTCTCTTAGCTAAAGTAACTTTCAATTCCTTATTTTTAAAGGAAGAAGATTTTTTCTTTCACTTAGCTAAAATAATTTTACGAGACAACCTCTAAGAAGACTAAGTGCTTATCAAAGTATTTCTTAGCTAAGTGTTTATCTAACATTATTTTATTTATCTTTTTGAAAAATTAAAATTCATTATGAAAAGTTAAAGGTTCACAATACTAGCTAAGGTTGTTTATCACTCTTTCTCCTCTAACTCTCTTGATTATTTTGATGTATGGCAAAGGAGGAGAGTATAAAGGAAATTCAAAGAAAAATCAAAATTTTGATAATTTAAAAGGGGAGCTATGATTAAGGGGGAGCTTTGTATATGTTTTTCATGCTAAATTATTCTTTTCGCGATCACTGTCTTTCTTTATTGTCTTTTTATTTAACTTTGAATTTCGGTTACCATAATCAAAAAGGGGGAGATTGTTGGAGCGGGAAACATCCGATGATCGAACCCAAGTTTTGATAATAGCAAAGGGATTCAAAGTTAAGATTACGTGTGATTTAACAGTTTGGATAAGCTTGCAAAAAAGTCCTAAGTATACTTAGGCAAAAATTCTAGCTGCGGTTAGGCAAGTAGAAAATTCTAGGGAGTGGTAACCCTATGCGGAAAGTCTTGGTGGGTCGACGACTTCAGGCAAAAGTCCTAGGGGGTGGTAACTCTAGGTGAAAATCCTGGTGTCGCGAACCAGGTGGAAGACTGGACGAGTCGGGGAGCAGGCGCCCAACAGAAAGTCCGGAAGCATCGAGTGCCGAGCAAAGTCCGGCCGATCTGGAGGATCACCTGGCAATAGGTAACTCTCCTGAGAGGAGTAGGTGAGGACGCGTTCCCCGCAGAGGGAACAATAGGCGTCGGGTCGACCTAGGGTTTCCAGTTGGAAATCTGAAGTCAAACCTAGGATAGTCCGGAGACTATCAATATTTTATTCACTATGATTATTATGTGCTAACTTTGTTTTGCAGGGTATGTGTTTGGGACTAACACATTTTTCAGGAACAAAGGAACATTTTTTCACCTCGAATGAACAGTACCCGAGGCGCCTCCATGGAGCTTGGAGGCGCCTCAGGTACAAGGTGGAGGTTATCTACGAGAAGGAGTTGGAGGCGCCTTCATGGGGACTAAAGGCGCCTTGGACCGCGGCTTGGAGGCTCCCTGGAGTGGCGTTGAAGGCGCCTTTAGGTGGATAATGAGCAGCGGTCAAAGCCTGATCGACAACGGCTGAATCGGGATAAAATATTGGGTTGGAGGCGCCTTGGAGCTTAATGGAGATGCCTTGAACACCCTTTATAAGGATGTCTCGAGGCAGCAGTAAAGACATAACCTTCTAAACCAGCCTTGTGCAACGAGCTGCTAACGAGACGTTTCGACGAAGCCACAACTTGACACCGACAACTCGGAGCTCAGAATATTCAGTTTTCTATTGGCGTTGGTATAATTTAGTTATTTCTTTTTTATTATTGTACTTCATCTTGTAAACACTTTAACGAAATTATAGTTGTTGTCCAACGTAAACGCTCAACGAGCGTGGGCCTTGGAGTAGGAGTCGCCACAGGCTCCGAACCAAGTAAACGACTTGTGTTAGCGTGTTGTGTTTTCTTTTATTCATTTTTCCGCTGCGTTATCTCGATCAAGTTTTAAATCGAACGAAATAGCCACGAGCGCTATTCACCCCCCCCCCTCTCTAGCGCTTCTCGATCCAACACAGGGTCTAGGGGCTTTGCTCTTTGATTACAGACTAGGGGCCTTACTCTTCGATCAGGGACTAGAGGCCTAGCTCCCTAGTCAGATGTGTTATAGGCTCTGCACCCTTCACCATGGGGCTTTACATCCTCTCACTGTTATAGGCTCTGCACCCTTCACCATGGCCCTCTGCATCCTCTTACTACTATAGGCTCTGCACCCTTCAATATAAGGCTCTACATCCTCTTACTGCTATAGGCGCTGCACTCTATTACTACTATATGCTTTGTACCCTCCATCTATGGGGGTTTTGCATCCTCTTACGTCTACAGGCTCTGCTCCCTTCACCCACGGTGCTCTACTTCCTTCTATTGTTATGGACTCTGTTCCCTTATATTGCTATGGGCTTCACTCCCTTTGACGGTTAGGGCTCAGATTATTCTCTCCCTGACTCTGTAGACATTTGGGAGTCAAGGGATCGATACTATTTCTCTCCTTGACTTCACGGGGATTTCAGAGTCGAGGGATCAAGTCAGATCCGCCGCCGGTCGATACCACTCCGCGATCAGGTATGATAAACGCTCTGCTCCCTTATATTGCTACGGGCTCCGCTTCTATGGACTTCAGGGCTTCGCCTCCCCCGTTCAAGGTTGAGTTATCGCCACTGGTCTCGGACTGAAGTATCTCCACTGGTCCTAAACCAGAATATCACCATCGGTCTCGGACCGGAGTATTACCAACGTCCTCCCAGTCGAGCTCCAAACTATGGCCCCGGTGTGAGTTATAAGCGAGCATGCTCTCGCGACCAATGACCTCCCAGTCAGGCTCCAAACTCTCGCCCCAGCATGAGTTATAATCGAGCATGCTTTCGCGACCAACGACCTCCCGGTTGGACTCCAGACTCTCATCCCAGCGCGAGTTATAAGCGAGCATGCTCTCGCGACCAATGACCTCCCGGTCGGGCTCCAGACTCTCGCCCTAACGTGAGTTATAAGTGAGCATGCTCTCACGTCTCCATACTCTCGCCCCAATGCGAGTTATAAATGAGCATGCTCTCACGCCTCCAGACTCAGCGCGAGTTATAAGTGAACATGCTCTTACACCTCCAAACTCTCACCCCAGTGCAAGTTATAAGCAAGCATGCTCTCACACCCCAACGATCTCTCGGTCAGGACTCCAAACTCTCGTCCCAACATGAGTTATAAGCGAGCATGCTCTCACACCCCAATGAACTCTTGGTCGGGACTCCAGACTCTCGCCCCAGCATGAGTTATAAGTGAGCATGCTCTCGCACCCCAATGACCTCTTGGTCGGGACTCCAGACTCTCGTCGCAGCGCGAGTTATAAGTGAGTATACTCTTACACCCCAACGACCTCTCAGTTGGGATTCAAGTCTCGCCCTAACACGAGTTATAAGCGAGCATGCTCTCGCTCCCCAACGACCTCTCGATCGGGATTCCAAACTGTTGCCCTAGCGCGAGTTATAAGTGAGCATGCTCTCATGACTAATGACCTCCTGGTCGGTATTTCAAATTCTCGCCCCAATGCAAGTTATAAGTGAGCAGGGCTCTCACGTACAACTAGCCGGTCAGGTTTCCCTCCTAGTTGGTGTCAAGCACTTGCTTCACTCGCTGTTGTGCCCGACATTCACCATTCGCGTTTTGCTCACCGCTGTTGCTCGGTCGGCACTCACCGCTCACTCGCTGCTCTGCCCGACACTCATCACACTCACTTCACTCGTCGCTCTACCCAGCACTCACCATTCGCATTTCGTTCATTGTTGTTGCTCGGTCAGCAATCATCTCACTCGTCGCATTGTTTGATACTCGCATCTCACTCGCTGCTCGACTCAAGGGCTCTGCTCCCGTTCGCCTTCGATTTCATAGGCTTTACGCCCACTCCGCTCACGAGATCTTCTTCCACTCACGGGATCCGATTTCGTTCACCATCGATCTCTTGGCTTGACCCGCTCAGCATTCTCCCTATTGCCTGATCGATATTTTTCGGTCTCCCGATCGCGGTTACTGTCGCTCGGTCAACATTTTCTCGATCATGCGCTTGACACGGCTCGCCTATCATCTTTCGACCCGCTCGGTCCATACCGTGCACCCATTGTCTTTCCATTGGCTCGACATTTTCCCGAATGCTCGGTCGGCATTTCTTCAATCTTCCTCTCAGCACTACTATGCACGCTCGACATCCTTCCATTCGCTGGGTACCATTCGGGCGTTCGATCAAATTCTCTCAGTCAACTTTCCATACTCTCTCCCAAGAGCGAGTTATAAGCGAGTAGGGCTCTCATGGCCAACGACCTCTCGGTCGGGCACAACAACTAGTCAGCTGGGTTCTCTCCATGGTTAAGTGCTAGTCTTAGTTGTCGTTCTATTCGAAGCTGGTAGCATGGTCGACATTCATCTCATTCATCGCTCACGTCTCATCCTCCGCTCTGCCTAGCACTCATCATTCGCGACTCACTCGTCGCTCTACCTTGCACTCGTCGGTCGCGTCTCATTCGTCGCTCTGCCATGCACCTGCTGCTCGTGTCTCACTCATAGCTTTGCTCCGCATTCGCTGCCTCGCCGACACCTGCTTTTTACTTCTCGCTTGGCATTTGCATAATTGCCCGATCTCTCTACTCAGCATCGCCCAACCTTCTTCTTGATATCACTCGGTCTCCCTCGGCATTCGGTCGATTGCTTACTCAGCATACACTCAGTATTTTTTCTCATCACTCACTCGGTATTACTTCTGTCACTTGCTTGGCATCGCCATAGTTACTCGTTTGACGTTATACCACAAGCCTAGTGATCGGACTCTACATTCAGGACGGATTTTGCTTTTCGTTTGGTTGGATCTAGTCAGTCAGACTTGCACCTCATTCGATTAGACTTGAAGGGGAGGCTTGTGATGTGGATATATCTTAAGGACCTAGGAGGAATTAGGGAAAAAGTGAGGGGCACTTTGATCATTTGACTGCAGCACCTCTTTTTAGGTTACTGTTGATCATGGAAGGAAAAGGGGGGCTTTTGCTTGGGTTTTCTCCTCTGCCGCCAAGGGAACCAAGGAGAAAGCTTCCTCAACGTCGACACTGCCGCCGTAGACAAAGGAGCGCACCTCCACTTTTCTGTCATAGTGGCCTCTCACGCGACCACCGTTGCTAACGCCACCGCCAGTAGAGCGGCGATCGCCTCTAAGTCGTCTCCTTCCTTCCCCATAGCCACTGTGACGCCTTCTGCTCGAGGCCACCTCCTCTCCACGTCGATGACCACGCTATCACCTCCACCTCTTCTCACGCACACCGCCAAGGTCACAGGTAAGGAGGGGGTCTCTTTCTCCACGCCGATCGCCGACGTTAATGCCGACGTCGCCGCTTCTACTCTCCTCCGAAGTCGGCCACCTCCGAGGTCAGCTGCCCTTTTCTTCCAACGCCTCTGCTGCCTCACGTACATCTTGTGAACCCCGTCGCGAACGTCGCGACTGCTCCCTCTCGCGAAGCAGCAGTCACCTCCCCTACTCGCACACTATCTCCCTCTACCTTTCAACACTCGCAGCTACCTGTCGGTAGCCTTCTCTCCTCCGCCTGCAGTTGGCCATCGTCGGCATAATGTTGCCGCAGCAGACTTGTCCATCTCGTAGCCCTCTCTGTCGGTTACCCCTTTGCTAGTCGGCCATGCAGTATGTCATCTCTCCCTCCTCGGCGATATCCTCTTATACCTCACGAGGGAACATAGCTCCTTTCACCAGCGTTGTTCCATAACCCCTCGCAAGCACTCCTCAACCATCCGCCTTGCTGTCGGCAACTCAGATCCTTAGGTTCGGTTCTCCGACTCTCGATCCGCATTTTCGTACGCCTCCGATGTTGATCGAGCCCTCAAGCTCTCGCTGTCATTATGTTCTGACCTGACTTGTGTAATGTTTTTATATTTTGACCTTCGTGCCTCCATTGTATCCCGGCCTACGCATTGATGTCTTATCTCGGCCTGCGCACCGATGTCTTATCCCGGCCTGCGTACCGATGTCTTATCCTGACCTATGTGTCGATCTCATATCTTGGCCTACGTGCCAATGTCATATCCTGATAGGCATGGCGCGGCGCGGCGAGTTCCCGACCTACATGTCGTCTTTCGGATCCAGATCGCGTCCGGCTCAGCATCATCAGATCCAACTCTCCAACCTGTTCAGAGTCATCTACTCTTCTTGATCACGACAACTTGAGCAGCGTCCCGACCAGCTCACCGATCCACCCGAGGACGCCTCCTGGGCCAAGGTACGTTTCCGTACTCACTCTCCATTCATTTTATTATTCTAGCATTAGTCTATTATTTATATACTCGTTGGATCTGCCTCGAGCATCGACGTACTAGAGACCAGAGAGACCCGATCGCTAGCTGTAGGTAGCGTTGACCAGAGGACTTCTAACGATTTGGTCAATATAGAAGTCGTCTCAACATACCCTCCTCCGAGACATCGCAATTCGGTCAACATTCCATCCACCTAACCCGACGGTCCATCTGACTCAAATTCCGGACAAGATCACCGTCCAAACATCATTAACTCCAAGAAGCGCCTTCATCTTGATACCTCAATTCTCATAATTACACGCCTTGAGTACTGAAACTTGAAAGGGAACCATACCGCTATTAGATATAGATCTGATATCACTTTGTTGGAAAAAAAATTATTGGAGAAAAAAAATAAAAAAATTAAGGAAAAAAAACTACTCTACATGAAAGATGAGAAGAATAAAATAAAATAATTCAACTTACTTAAAAAGTACATATTTATTAGCTTATTTATTAGCTTATTAAATAAGTACTAATTCCAGATAGATTTTATTTTTCTTTATTTTATTCCACGAACTCTTATTCTTATCAATATTTATCACCTTATCAAATTATATCTCCATCCACATACTTCATATTAATTTATTATTATTTTTATTCAAAATCAAATTTAATTTCAACAATCACCTCGCCCCTAAGCTCTACGACTCCTACGATATCGCTGGAGCCGTGCATCTTCGCCGGGTTACGTCTTATGATCTCTCCTGCACTTAGTCGCCGTCGATGTTGCCAGGGCGCTTGTGTACCTCCACTACGACTGCCGCGTGAAAATCCTCCACCTCGACGTCAAACCAGAGACATCCTCCTCCGCCAGGGTTTCCAGGCGCACCTCGCCAACTCCGGGAGATCGAGGCTAATGGACGCGAGCGTGAGCATGGTAGTGTGACAGCGCCCGAGTGGTTCTTCGATGCCGACGTCTCCAAGAACTGCAATGTGTACAGCTAAGGAATGGCGCTGCTGGAGCTGGTGGGGAGGAGGCGGAACGCGAGGTTCAGCCAGCATGGCGGTGATGCCTACTTCCCCAAGAACGCCGGCAAGAAAGTGAGGGAGCGGAAGGTAATGGAAATGGTGGACGAGAGGCTGATAACGGGGTAACAGGTGGAGGAGGTTGGTACGTGGTCTTGTGCATGGTGCACACAGGACAGACCGGAACTTAGGCAGAGCATGGCGACGGTGGTCGGTGGTGCCCGTGTCCCAGGGGCACAGCGGTGAGTGAGTCATCAGAGACGCGAATGTTCATGGCTGATTTGACAGAGGCGTCCCCAGTTTCCAGCATTGTGCTGTCTTTCTCAATCTCAATTCATTGAGCTTGTCGTATCCATTAGCATTGTGCAGTCTCGACGATTAATTACATGGGTTTTATTCGTTTGTCATTTATTCTTTACTTCCAGTTTATACTGGTCTTCCAATTTTTCATCTGGGCTAATAAAAGTGAAGAAACATTTCCACATGACCTACCAAAATCCTTGCTATCTTCTACAGATGAAGACATAATTTCATTAAAATAGGTTCTCTTTATCGCCAACACTAGTAAAAACAAATACAGGTGGTTTAGACCTGGACGTTTCAGCTCATGCCTGCTGACGTATTAAGGATATTTATATCAAAAAGTGGATTAGTCTGCTCCTCTCTTTCTTTGTTCACGGAATCAAATGGTTCTGACTTGTAAGACTTCAAATCAACCTCTAATTTTATATTTTCTGAGTAATGATTCTTGCATTTCTTCAATTCATCAATTACAGTCTCTTTTTGGCTTCCTGGTTCATCATGCACCAACCTGGGTAATCGCATCAGGATGAATCTACAACCAAATAGGCGACAATCATCAAACCACAATATTATACAAAATAACAGTTAATGAGTAAACGGTGAGAATCTTTACAAATTGGCAATTTTGGACACATAAACAAACAGGTTCAGAAGTTAATCAGATATAAGATGCATGCACTTGATTTTATCCTCCGAATCTTCCCAAATGAAATGTATTTTAAATAAATACCAAGTTCTTAAATTATCCATTTTATTCCAACTTCTGGCGCATTAGCAAACATTAATCCTTCATGAGCGCATGGTTTATGTTGTTTGATTTGAGCTAAAATTCCTTTTCAAGCAAAATTTAAAAGTTAATTAAGGAGCTCAAACATGGGCAACCACGATTTCTTCGTTTGATCGAAAATGCATTCCATTTGAGTATTGTTACCTGAGACCTCTCTTCTTTGAAACTCATGGCTCTATGCTTGAGCTCCCCTCTATGTGTGGTGAGCTCGTCCAGTATCTCAGCATCACAAACATCTATTTGGTTATCATCGTTTTCTGTTGGAGAACCTTCCCCTTCCTGCAGACAAGTTGACATAATGTGAGTTAAGCATGTGCACTCGGAGAAAACTATACCAACAATGCAATATAACTTAAAAGTGCATACTGCGAATGAGAGGCTGCGACCGTGGCGAGGTGTTCTGACAATCTCATCATATTCCGCTGCATCCAACTCCTGAAGGTGGTGTGGATGGAAGAACTTGGGCAGGACATGCTGCCTAATGGTAATGAGGAGGAAAAATGGCAACGGGAACAGTATGCCTGCTATTGGTATCCATGTCACGCCAAAGCATACCAGCAGATACACAATCTGGAAGATGGTGAATGCAGCAATTTGCTTGAAGGGAACCGATTCCACGAAGGAAGCATGAGTGCCGTCAAGAACCCTATCATGTTGTTTTTTGAAAAAAAAAATTAAAAATAAAAATAAAAGATAAGAGAAATAACATATTAGAAATAACACTGGACTTGTATATGTAATGTAAGAATCCAAAAGGCGACATTATGATCTAGCAAGTACGTACCATAGATCAAAGTAGGCTGTAGGTTAAAGAACTAAAGCTTTTAGGTTGTGATGGTATTCTAAACTTAAAAATAAGCAGACCATGGAGTAATGATAACTCAAGCTTACTTGAATCGGCGGCCAGGAGAGATGAACAGGAGCAATGTCCTCTCCCAAAACTGGTTTCCCGGCAGGCTGTCAACAGCCATGTAAGCAAAATATCCCCACAGAACTGATGTGGGTATCTTTTTTATCACAGGCATTGCTCCAACGCAGGCACCGACCAGCAAAGACTGCAAAAGATTGGTTACTCTTTGCTCATTGACCCGGACTGGCAAATGGGCATCAATGTGCTTCTCTGGATCAAATTGTACTTTGGAATCCTGTCCGCGAGGTCCATCGTTCATGACAGCGTCCTTCAAGTTCTTCAGTTCTTTATCAATTGAGATGGTCTGCGGAGGATATGGTTTCAAGCAAATCAAATGGCATCCAAGATAATTATTCTGGCATGCAAAAACTTACAGTGTGGCCCTTGTCCATCTTTTCAAACACCTCTTGCATTTTCCCATAGATTTCCGAACTGCTAGCTTGTTTCCTTATGCCCTCTTTAGCACTTTCAACCATCTTCTTGCGGATTATCTAGTCAAGATTAGATTTAAGTAACTTATTCTTCAAAAAAAGCGGGAAAAAAATAACACATTGATCTCGTAGATGATGTTTGTACCAACCTGCCGCTTGAGAACAGCAAGGCTTTTTGTGTGCATCGGGGACTGAGGCAGAACACCATTTGCCGGGGGTATTCCAATCAAGCCGCATGCCAGAACCTGAGATAGAAACGTAAAAAAAAATGATGAAATATAATGTTTGTGCTAATTAGACTATTGAACATAGGAAGCTTTAATCTGATTGACTTACCATAAAACCGAGGACCAAGATGTCATAGTGGTAAGCTGAGGGATTCTTCAGATTGAACTCCTTTTGCTGTGCCAACTGAGAAGCGACACTGTGATCAAAGAAGTAGAGTCCTGCAACCATCAAAGCAGGTATGATGGCAGCAAAGATGTAGAGTGGAGGAACAGAAAATAAATCCTGCACAAAAATTCAGCTCACAAGTTATAGATTCCATAAGCCTCAAATTAATAAAACAATTTTAACCAACTTTAGATCATAACGTAAGTTACACCTGTTAGTTTTTGTAAAACCTAAGCCGCATATATTATAAGAATCATATAAAAATTCACATATAAAAAATACACGAACATATGAGCATGGATCTAATTTCAACAATTAATCATGGCATAACAACATAAAAAATAACCAAAGATAAAGGAACTTGATTGAAGAGACATCATTTTCTTTTACATCATCCATAAATAAACCCCGATGAAGAAGAAGAAGAAGCGGTGTCGAAACAAAAGGAAAGTCTTCCAAGGGGCTTAGAGTTGACGGTGCTGAAAAACTCTAGGTCTAATAGGAAACCACGAGTGTGTTAAGATGATGCCCTAAACCCTTGAGAACTAATCCTATATATGGTGAGCATCTATTGTCAGCCCATAGATGATAATAGATGCGGGATTATAGGTTCTACGCAAACAAGATCTACATCCAACAATCGAAATTTAATAAACCTAAGTTAGATCACTGTAATGGGTTTGGTTTGTACTCATATGCATAACTTACAATTAAGCCTACTAATTAGAGATAATAATCAATACTTTTCTATTTAGGCTACTTGTGAGTTGTATATGAAATACAAGTAAAACTTTAGTTGATAATAAACTTTATTGGTAGAAAATACTCCTATAAATAATCTGGTCCATTAATCTCATTGGTATAAGACTAAAGAGGTCATAGCTACTGTATATGATCATAACAAGCCCCAACAGTAATCATAATACCAATGTCATTAATGACATATTAAGATGTAGATATGTAAAGTGAAAATTACATCAAATGTGATCAGTACATGTCAATTTTTAACTGGTTCTAAGATGACCTTAAAAGATATCAGAATATATTTGTGAAATACTTTATGCTAAACTGTCATAGCAAATCATGATCATCTTTATGATTTCAAAAGAAATTTATATCATATTTATAAACATCAAATGTTAAACAGCAGTAGTAAATAATAATATCATATTCAGAGTATCAAACAAATATACAAATTCCCATTAATGTTTTGAACTTTTAAGTACGTACAATAATCAAAATAAATGTTTGTTTTTATTAATCAACATAGAGCAATAAAATAAATACAGACTCCTACTAGATGAGTTCTTCTTCCATAAGAAGGATTCCTATATCCACAACATGCATGTGAAACACCTTAGGAACCAAGCCTTTGGTGAGTTGATCGGACAACATGGAATTTGTGCTGATGTGCTCTACCATGATCTGACAACTTTACTTTGACCTCTTTCTTTAACCGCTAGAAATTTAATGTCAATGTGCTTGGACTTCGACGAACTACAATTGTTCTTGGTATAAAGTCTTGCGACTTTATTATTACAGTAGATCCTTAGTTGTCTGTCAATATCATTAATGATTTGCAATGTTGTGATAAAGTTCCGCATCCAAAGTTCCGCCTCCAGGTGATTTGATCTCCGATACGTGAGCATGTATCCTTTAGTTCTTTGCAAATATCGCATTTCTCTCTTAACTGCTTTCCAGTACGACGATCTTCGGTTACTAACATATCTGCCTAACATCCCTGCTATAAATATTATATCTGGTCGAGTATAAACTTGTGCATACATGAGACTTCCCACTACTGATGCATATGGGAATTATTCCATCTCCTTTATTTCAAATTCAAGCCATGGACATTGTTGTAAGATGAACTTGTCACCTCTTAACACAAGTGTGTCACTAGATGTACAATTTTGCATATCATATATTATAAGTACCTTTTCAATATAGGTATGTTCTTGAACAATAATGATAGATCTGTATGCCTAAAACAAAGGATGTTTTATCAAGATCTTTCATTTCAAAATTATTAGATAAAAATGACTTGGTTTGATGCAATAGACTCTTATTATTGCTCACAAGAAATATATCGCCCACATACAAAACAAGTATAACAAACTTGCTCCCACTAAACTTAACATATATTCACTAATCAATGGGGTTCTCTTTAAAACCATATGAGGTAACTACTTGATTAAATTTTTGGTACCACTAATGGGACGCTTATTTTAAACCATAAATTGACTTCTTTAATCTACATACTAGGTGCTTTAAGTCATTAGATTCAAAGTTCTATGGTTGCACCATATATATAAACTCCTCTATGTCTCCATTGAGGAATGCAGTCTTTATATCTATTTGATGTAGCTCAAAATCATAATGAGCTATAAGTGTCATGATTATCCTAAGAGAATCTTTCGACGACACAGGTGAGAAAGTCTCTTTGTAATTAATATCTTCTTTTTGAGTGAATCTCTTGGTAACAAGACGAGCCTTATACTTTTCGACATTCCCCTTGAATCCCGCTTGGTTTTAAATATCCATTTACAACCAATGAGCTTTTTACCTTCAAGCAATTCGATAAGTTTCCAAACGTCATTATCTTCTATAGACTTCAACTCTTCTTGCATGACGTTAATTGACTTCTTGAAAAGATATAGGATCACTTTCCAACCTTATATCAAAATCATGCTTTTAGAGATAAACATAATCACGAGAATTCGTGGTTCTTCTTTCCCTTGTGGATCGCCTTAAAGGCATTTGTGTTTGAGGTTGTTGAAGTACTTGCTCATCAATATGAGGTAATACGTCAATTTCATGGCAAGCTCCTCTAATTGCATTGAAGATTTCATGAAAATATCTTGGTTTACTATACTTACTGGATGTGTGATACCCATAATATGTGGTATGGTAACCACACCGCGACTAATCGCACTAGTAGTGACCACAGGAGGATTGACAACGCATTCCTCAAAAGATACTTCCCTGACCTTATTACTTTCACTGTCCTCAATAAACTTGGCATTTCCTATTTCAAAGAAGGGTCTGTTAGAGGGATCATAAAATTTATACTCTGTAGACTTTTCATAATAACCTATAAAATTGTAGCTAATTGTTCTTAGTTCCGGTTTCCTTTCATTAGGCCTGTAAGGCCTAGCTTCAACTGAACAATCTCAGACGTGTAAATGCCTAATGTTAGGTTTTCTATCTGTCCACATCTCGAATGGAGTTTTAGTTACTGCCTTACTAGGTACTCTATTGAGTAGGTAAACTATAATCTTGAGTACTTCACCCTACAAAGATTCTAGTAGAGAAGTGAAAGTCATCATACTTCTTACCATGTCTTGTAGAGTACGATTGCGACGTTCAGCTACACCATTCTGACTGGGAGTACGAAGCATAGTATATTGAGGCGCAATCTCACACTCAGTAAAGTAATTCGTAAAAGGTCCAAGAGGTTATTCACCTGATCCATCATATTAACCATAATATTCACCTTTACAGTCAGATCAGACGACTTTAATTTTTTTACCTAATTGAAGTTTAAATTCAAGTTTGAAAATTTTAAACATGTCCAAAGATTGCGACTTCTCATGAATAAGGTACAGATAGCCAAATCTGGAATAGTCATCTATGAAGCTAATAAAATATATGTGTTCATTCCAAGATGTCTTAGGGAATGGTCCACAAATATGTGTATGTATTAGCTCCAAAACGTTACTACAATGATTAGCCCCTTGTTCCTTTTGTTAGTGGTCTTTCCCTTAATACACTCTATGCAGATATCAAAGTCTGACATATCAAGGGAATAAAGAATTCCATGTGATATTAACCTTTTTCGGCGTTGTTTTGATATATGTCATAAACACCTATGTCACAACATGGAAGAATTCTCGTTAATCAATTTACGTTTCATACCTATACTATGCATTATTACCTTATCATTCATAGGAGTAAAGGTGTTTAATTTATAAAGCTTATCGACCAAGAAACCATTGCCAACCCACACTAAATTAAAGAAAATACTAAAAATTTCATTTCTAAATGAACAAGAATGACTTGATTTATCCAAATAAGAAACTGAAATTAAATTCCGTCGAAAAGACGGTACAATAAATATATTTTCTAAATCCATAAAGAGATTGGTTCCTATGCAAAGTCTAAAAACATCAATCGACTCAACTTTAGACTTCTTTTCATTTCCTGTATAGATGTATCTTTCACCATCAAGCGAAAGTCGGCTCCTGAGATAACCCTGCATAGTGATATTTATGTGAGTAGTAGCACCAGTATCTATCAATCAAGTGTCAGTGGGTACAATAGCTAAATTGACTTCCGAACTAATAAAGTTGAGAAGTTTACCCTTCTTTACACGCCAGTAGCGTACTTGAAGCAGTCTTTCATCATATGACTTTTCGTCTTGTAAAAGAAACAAGTGGACTCCTTATCTTGCTTCTTGTGCTCCTTATGACTATTGCTTCCAGAATCTACAGTTTGTTTTCCTTTTCCTTTGTTATTGATCCTCTTTCGCTTCTTGCTCACATTTTGAGAACTAGATGCTAAGTGAACACTCTCAGATGTCTTAATCCTTAGTCTCCTCTCCTCTTGCACGCATTGAGCAATAAGCTCATTCAATGTCCACTTTTCCTTTTGAGTATTTTGCAATATCTTAAAAGGAGTGAACCGTACAGGCAGAGACATCAAGACGAAATGCATTAACATGCCCTCAGACATATCGAGTTTTAGTGCTTTCAGACTTGTCGCTATATTGGATATCTACATAATATACTCCCTTATGTTTCTTTTACCACTGTACTACATGATTACCAACTTCGTAAAAAGTGTATTAGTCTTAACCTTTTCATTTGAGGTGAATCGATCTTCCAACTAGTACTCCAAGAAACTTTTAACATCTCATCCCTCAGTTATTGAGCCCTTTATTGGTGCCGGTATAGAAAGCCTTATAATACTCAGATACATGCGATTTGATTTCTCCCACAGCTAAAATTCACCCCTCTACGCTATAGTGCATGCATTGGTCAGAGGTGCGGGGCGATCATTTCTTAATACATAGTCTAAGCCCATGCAGCCTAAGACTACGATCACTTATTCTTTCCATTCAGTAAAATTCAAACCAGTTAATATTGGGATGCTATTAATACTGACAGTTACAGATTGCACTGAAATTAAATAGAAAAATTTATTTAAGCTCATGATTTAATTAAAGCCAAGAGTAAGTATAAGATTAAGCAAATAAAATAAAATTTTAAATGCGCATAAATGGACTTTTTATAAGATATCAAGTACAACATAATATGTCTTCCTTTGGGCCGACATATTATTTGTTAATGATACTTTTTAATATAACTCGAATTTTAATTGGTCACACAATGTGTCTTCCTTTGGGTCAACCCATTGACCGCATAATATAATACTTTATATAAATTATATTTTGGTCCATAGCTCACAACAACCTTAATCAGCCACATAATATGTGTTCCTTTGGACCGACATATTTTGTGTATGATTTAAACAAAATAATATTTTGTTCCATAGTTGTAAGCTACCTTGTGCATATATCTGGTATAAAAGTAACCTTCCTTTGAGCTGATTACTTTTAGTATAGATATACATCTACCAACATAAAATCCACTAAACCTACGTAAGGTGACTTCCTTTAGGTCGACGTATTAGTTCACTTTAGTAACACGTTGTGTAGAAAAATTCAATAAAATCCTATAAACTTTATCTAAAAAAAATTACTTAATCAATTTTAATAATATAAAATTAAATTTATTAATTGATTGATATTTTATGATAATAGATTATTTCAACTCATCTAACAATCTAGAGTATATAATTATATGATTGTATATCAAATCCACCCTTAACAAATTGAAACGTCCTTCCAATTCTATAATCGAATTATTAAATACCTGTAATATCTTTTTCATGCATTAAAACATTATTTAATTCTTTTTTGGGATTTTTTAATGAGAATTACATTATTTAATGCATTCTGATGCATGCAGTATTGTTTCACAAGTAGAAACACCGAAATCGATTCAAATCACTCTTAATCGATAAAAAAAATAATCTTAATCGATTTGAATTTTAGAATGTTTAGAAAGCTTTAAATCGATTACGTATGATGATACATAGAACTTGAAATTGATTATTAAAGGTTTTTAATCGATTGATAATCATTTTTATCCTAAAATTAAGATGGTTTATGTCCTAATCGATTACTTTTATTAATTGATTAAGTTAATCAATTCCAATAAATTTCTCATGATTGGTAGCATTGAATCGATTGACCTTATCAATTAAAATTAGTCTCACATTTGATTCATCGTCCTAATCGATTATCAAATCAACGGAATTGATTAGGGTCAACTAATTATCAATTGAGTCAATCGATTCCAATTAATTTTGTTCATAATTTTAAGTTTGATAATCGATTGGCCAAACAAGTCAATCGATTAAGCTATCATGATTTGACCTAACATTAGGTTAAATCTGACGGTTGTTCCCAAAACTGCGACGATTCATTGCTATTCTTCGTGTTCTTTGTGAAATACACAAACTACATGGAAGATATAGCCTTTCCTAGGTTTTCTATGTAAAAGATTTTGACGATCAAATACAATTTATACCAGTAAAACCTAAAAGATCGACAAAAACTCTAGTTTTAAACTATGAAATCGATGAAACAAAATCTCGCTTTGATACCAATTGTTAGTTCTTGTAAAACCTAAGCCACATGAATTTTAAGAATTGTATAAAAATTCACATATAGAAAATACACAAACATATGGGCATGGATGTAGTTTTAACAATTAATTATGACATAACAACATAAAGAATAACTAAAGACAAAGTAATCTGATTGAAGAGACATCCTTATCTTTTATGTCGTTCAGAAATAAACCCCTGAGGAAGAAGAAGAAGCGGCATGGAAGCAAAAGGAAGGTCTTCTAAGGGACAAAAAAAATCTAGGTCTAATGGGGAACCACGAGTTATATCAAGATGAAACCCTATATATATATATATATATTTTCAGTCCAAAGATAATAATAGATGCGGGACTATAGGTTATATATATATATATATATATATATATATATATATATATATATATAAAAGGTATACATCTAATAATCGAAATCCAATAAATGTAAGTTAAATCATTTTAATTAATTTAGTTTGTACACAACTTATAATTAAATCTATCAATTAGAAATAATAACGAAACAATTACCTTAGCTACACTCCAGTGCTCCAATGACTTGGGTTCCCATGGAAGAGGACTGAAAAGCCTCCTTGGCACTCCAGATGGAACTTGGCTTGGGAGAGCATAAGACAAGGCTGTCCACACCACGACCATCAGTGGCACCCCATAGTCTGCAATAAAACCTCGAAGCGCACCTGGGTGCACGAGCAGAGTATACCTGCGTCAGAATGCCAGCCATATATATCGTTTACATTTTCTCATCAGCGATTGAAATTTGATATACCTGTGCCGTATCTCCACGCTCTTGCCCCTCTACTCTTCAGTGCAGTAAAAAGAAGTCCAGTAGTAAATATGATCCCCAGTAGTCCATTTGTGTACAACCACTGAAATTGGTAGATCGGTCCAGTATGATCTTCACCTTCTGGTACTTCAAATTCACTTATAATTCCCTGTATTCATACGCTTAATCAAATGAGGCTTCTACATAGATTCTTGAATAAAGATTAAAACATGAGCTAAACTGAAACACGCCCTAATAGCTTCTTGGAAGAAGAGGAGTGTAATCAACATCCCAAACAGTTCGCCTGCGACTCTTGTGAATCTGCTAATAATAGCAGAAGCATTGAAAATTGCAAGAAGAACTAGCATGATCGCAGTCCAGATACAGACCCTAATAAGTAAACCAGTTAATGAAAAGTCAACACCGATAAAGCATAAGCACATGGTAAAACAAATTAGTTTCTGTGTGCAGAGTTACCATCCTGCCCAAGCCAAGTACAAACGCTCTCCTAAATCTTTTCTTTCTTTTGCAAAGTTGTAGAGATATGTGTACATTATCACAGTGGGCTCTGCTACTCCTACAATTAACATTGGTTGCCCGCCAAGTACCGAGTGTAGGATGCCACAGATTGCTGTTGAAGCTAACGTTTCAACCGTGCTCAGAGCACCATCTGACTCGGGTAGCTTCAAAAGCTCAGAACAAGCAACGCAGAAACAAGGAATCCCAGTAAAAGGAGGATGTGCTTACCAGTGCTTCTACTTAGTTGTTCTCCAAAAGCAATGACTGGAAGCGCAGAAGCAAAAAAGATGTACATGGTCGGAGCAAGTATGCTGAAAATGAAAAAGGTGAATTCTCACTCTAGATTAAGCCAGTGGAGAAGATGTAGTCATACCTGATGCCAGTACGGAGTCCAACCTCCCAATCTTGTCTGTAGCATAAGGCTCTTCCTTTAACATCGTTGATGATCCCTCTCAAGAAATTGTTGCTGTGGTCCATCCCTGGACACGACAAATAACAAGATCAGCAAAAGGCTCGAGCACCTGCCTGCATGATACGTGAAGAAAGAAGCACCAAAAAAAGTAAAGAAGAAAAACACAAAATCCAAAAACAAAAGATCAGAAAAGAGAGCTTTTACGTCATTTCCAAAATTGCCAGTCAAAACGCGTAAACGGATTGATTAGCAACAAGAAAATCGGCGGAATCGTTATAAAACTTCTTTTCATAAACAACAACAGCTAAAATGATGGTGAAATGCGCTAGATTTGCAGTAAATTCATTGGCAAAAACAATATCTTGGGAAAAAAAGGTGAGAAATAGACCGAGAAAATTATAAGTTCAGGAAATCTGATATTGGAAAAAAAAACATTATTATTTATTGCCGATATCTTGTTATGAAAAGTTAGACACGTCAAAGTACTTTAGAAAGGAAAAAGTACAACCAACTTAGAATATAGCGATACTGCAAGATGTTGATACCAACAAATAAATACGATTCTTGAGGCACGTTGCGCGATTTGAAATTGATCGAAGCAAACGAAAAAAATCCCACCTTCTGACCCAAAACTGAGAAAACGTAACAAGTTAATAAAAAGGAAGAGAAGGATTGAAAACCAAAAACAAAACCAAACAATACAATACAAAAAAAAAAAAAAAAATCGAAAACGCCAATGGAAAAAGTAATCGAAAATACACCTAACGGAGTAGCCCCTCCCCTCTCTCTCTCTCTCCTCCTTCCCAGCGAAAACTTTACAATAACCCAACGCCTATGTAAGGAAACGAGGGGATCATCCAGAGACGGAGAAACCCAGAGTCCCAGAACGAATGCGTTGATCTGTGGATCCGATCCGCTCCCTTGCTTGATTTCTTAGCTCCAATGAGGAGGAGGATGGGCGTGAGAAGGGCGAGACGACTGACGAGTGAACGACTCGCCGGCTTCGTACGACCGAGAGGGCGAGGAGGATGGAAGGAGAAAGACCGGTGGTAATGATGGTGCGGCGATGGGCGAGGAAGGGAAGCGCTCAATTTAAGATTTTAAAGGTTTTAAACGGACAGTGTTGATGAAGGAGGCTGGCGGACAGAATCGACGCTTCAGGCGGTGACACCTGTGGGTCCGGAGCATCACCTCCCCACATACCGGCGCTCAATGTGAAACAACAATTCCAAGAAATGTGAATTTTTAGTAACTTCCAATACTGTCAGAAGCAGGGTTGGTTTGGTACGATATACCGAACCATTAACTCTTATATTATTATCGTATCAAAAAATACGGTATAAAATTTTTTTATATTGATACCGTATCAAAATTTCTGTATACCTAATTTTGATATACCGAATTTCTAGTATTCATATATCGTCAGTTTAGAGTAAATTTTCGGTATCGGTACGATATACCGAAAATTTCACTAAAAACTAAAAATCGTATTGTACCAATACCGATACCGAAAATTTCGATACGGTTTTGATATACCATAAAATCGGTATAGTTCGATAAATTTCGGTACGATATGTACGGTATACTGAAATTTCGGTATTTTTTTCCACACCCCTAATAAGGAGAAATGCATTTTGAGGAAAAAGACACGTCTGTTTGTAGGACAATTTGACCTTTTACTGGCGTATTCTTCCTTTATCAACAATTTTAAATTGATTTTTTAAGGGGAAAAAAACTTTAATTACACACGGAATGAGATTTAAATAGAATACACCTAACTTTTCCTAAGATCTTGTGTTACATTTTAAAATTTATATAACATAACATGGTTTAAGGGAGTTGCCTAAAATATTTATTCCTTAAATGTATATTGTCTAACTTTAAACTTAAACTCTAAATTATATACATAGAAATTGTGCTTGTTTAAAATTTAGGGCTTAGCTTTTATATTTTTAATATTTTGTGATATACGAAGAATGATATAATTCATAGATTATGTAAAATCTATAAACTAATGTATATTTGCATCTGGAGTATTTGTATCTATATTTATTAAACGTGTGATTCTTCTAATATTAAATAAAAAATAGATCCGTTATCTTAGCGGTCCTTCTAGTGTCGATCACATGGATATGGAGGGAGGTTCATACAGATACACAGGACATAGGTGCATGGCGGGGTAAATCTCAGGTCGTCAGTTCCTGAGAATCGACCCCTGACCATTACGCCAGAAATATTATGTGCCCATCGTCTGCGCTACGCCCTGGGGGCGATTCTTATAATACTAAAGGTGATACATATACAATCTACAATAGCAAATTGATTCGGCTAATTTAACGAGGAAGATGTGAGACATGAAGAACAAAAGGAAAATTGGAGCAGGAGAGAACAAAAGAGATAGAAATTTTCATCGAAAGAGTAAAGAAAAAAAATGAGGAACTGAAACTTGTTTGTGCCATTTTTTACATTTCTTTAATATTATTGGTTTTATGTAGCAATAAGTTAATATTGGAAATCATAAGCAAGAAATAAAACAAAATAAATTGATTGTGGAAATTAAGAGGATCATTTTTCTTAGAATAGGGAAAAAACAAAAGATAAACTGAAACTTGTTGTGCATTTTTGCTAATGAAAAATGTCTATAGACCAACTGTCCTTATCCATTATAATACCTTTTTTCAAACCCACAATTATTTGTTGCATTAAATGACACTGTTAATTGTGCAGAACTAGTGATATATTTCAAATCAATCTGTTATGGTAAATCATTTATTTTAGTTTAATGATAGCGGATTCAACGATAATATGTGATTAAGGGTTAAGATGATGTTAAAATTAAAATGAGATGATAGTTAGAGTTAAAGTGAGGTAATAGTTAGAATTAGAGTAGATGTAATTGAACGAGTTACTCATCGGGACTTAGCTCTCCACTCCCCAATGCCAAAGCATACAATATATAGTCAGTCGGCCCAGTGCCGATCGGATTTGGGACTTAGTTTCTCATTTTGTGAGCACAAGTCTCTTAGTATACGGTCGATCAGTGCTAGAGCCGATCAGTGCTAGAGCCGATCGGACTTAAGGGACTTAGCGTTCCACTCCTCAGTACCAAGATATATAGAATAAATCCGGTCCGTCGTATAACCGACTGAGCATACCAGGCCCAACCCCCCACTTTTACAACACAACTCTCAGCATACAGTCGGTCGGCCCAAGAGTCGGTCGGACTTACGAGGCGTGGCTCCCCATTTCTTAGCGCCGAGGCACTTAGCATACGG
Organism: Zingiber officinale; assembly: GCF_018446385.1. Taxonomy (NCBI): domain Eukaryota; kingdom Viridiplantae; phylum Streptophyta; class Magnoliopsida; order Zingiberales; family Zingiberaceae; genus Zingiber; species Zingiber officinale. The sequence goes on from NC_055986.1 coordinate 143,315,818, forward strand.
TCGGTCGACCATGGCGTTGGTCAACCCTTCAAATCTCAATTCCCCACTTCTCATATGTAAGTCTCCCATCATATAGCCGGTCAGATATAGGATCGGTCGGACTGCCTCTAGGGGATAGTATTATTAGAGGATCGCAATAAGCTATCAGAGAATAATGACTACCTATCATAGAATTCTGATACTCTGACATATACAAGCAACGGAACTTTCTTATAATGATGACTATACATATTTCATTACCTGACATCAGACATTCCTAGCCGTCTCAATTATTGCATAGGCTATGAAAGACAATTCATATACATGTAACGAAAACTTCCTCGGATGATGACTATACATCTGCCCTTACCCAACATATTCTAACATCAAATATTTTTTATCACCTCATTATTACAGAGGTTATGAGAGATAGTATAAAAGGGAGTCATCTCCATTGGTCAGGTACATTTTACGAATGTTTTAATAGACTTTACATTACATGCACACATCTACTGTTCATCTTCTCCACTATTTGTCGACTGCTGTTCTAACTTTAGCATCAGAGTGCTTGTGCTAAGAACCTCTCCTTGGTTCTCGCTCTAACGTTCCCCTTTGCTCTCTCTTTGGTCTGCACAGAGAGGATTGCCTAGCATTATCTTCCATCTCAGAGTCTTCACCCAGTCAACATCAAAGGCACCTGCCCAGCTTATCATGTCTCCCGATTTTAGACAGGATTAAATTTGACACCGTCTGTAGAAACTTCTCCTGAATCTGAAATGCAGAGATGGAAGAGACTGGACAATTCACTACAGTTATCTTGTCACAAGAAGATTTGGAGCTACTAATAGCTACCCAAGCATGCAGAGGTTGGAGCAACAACAATAAGTAGTAGGTGGGTGTTCTTTGTCGAACGACCTAGTTGCATGATTGACGGGTCCTCACTCCAAGTGAGGAACTCAAGTGGAAGGGTTGTCAGGTTCCAACCAAGTCTTCCTCCGCTGGTCAACTTAACGTAAGTGTTGGTGCAATCGACCTCTAAAGTTTTAATGTCAGACAAATATGTTTAAGTATGTTTAAATATGGAGTTTGATATAGGAAAGTCCTAATTGTAGGTTAGGCAAGGGAAGTCCTAATTGGAGGCTAGGCAAGGAGAGAAATCTCGGTATATCGTGGAAGCCAGGTGGATAGGTCTGGAGGACTTGATCCCTGGGTAGCCGAATACTGAGTCCTAGTTGTAGGCTAGGTAAGGGAAATCTCGGTATGTCGTGTAAGCCAGGTGGATAGGTCTGGAGGACTTGATCCCTGGATAGCCAAATACTGAGTCCTGGTGAGTGAAGCTAGGTTGAGAAAACCCTAGGGGTGGTAACCTTAGGTAACAAGAAGTCTTAGAGGAGTGAACTCCAAGCAAAGTTGATCGGATGGTTTCCGGTCGACCGCGCGCGGTCGACCGGACTAGCGGATCTCGGTAAATCTAAGTTTAGGTTTACCATTATTTTCTGTATTACTATTATTGCTGTTGGCTAATATGATATTGCAGGAAAAGACTTAGTGGATCCGCACGGTCGACCGGACTAGCGGATCTCGGTAAATCTAAGTTTAGGTTTACCATTGTTTTCTGTATTACTATTATTGTTGTTGGCTAATATGATATTGCAGGAAAAGACTTAGTGGATCAGGCGATCAGACACTGAGCAGACAAAAGACCAAACATGTCTGGAGGATCATGTTTGGCAGGTAAGTTGAGGTATGCAACTGGAAGAGCGACAGTGAGGTCGGGTTCCTAAAGGGAACAACCTAAGGTCGCTGATCCAACTAAAGAAATCGGGAAGGTTTCCAAGTTGAGATCAAGACAGTCCTAATTGTCATACTCATGCATTATATATTACTGTGCTAACCTTTGTGTTGCAGGGATACTTTGCTTAATACTATGTTGCAGGTTTGGTCGGATCGGTTGACCGAACCAAGATGACTCAGCACAGATCAGTTTAATCAGCAACGATCAGATGCAGAAGGAAACTACACTGATCGGTCGACCGAACCATCAATATTAAAGGCGCAGTAAATGCAGATCATGGCAAATCTTGACGAACAGGGAAGGAGCCTGTTCGGTCGACCGAACAGAGGGATCGGTCGACCGAACCTTTGAAGTCCAGTTAATGCAGAATATCGAGCCAACGTCAGACTCCAGTTGGAAGGAATCGGAACTGGTTCGGTCGACCGAACAGTCATCATACCTATAAATTGAGGCTCAAAGTCAGAGGCCAAGAACAATCTTTTTCTAATCAATTATGGTGCTACTCTACAGAACTACTCGTGCAACACAGCTCCATCAACACTGCAAGCTACTTCACCAGATAGTACCGACCGAGCTTCGTCTTTAAATTACTTGTCGGTATATTTAATTTTAGCTTTCATTGTAATTTCATTTAAGCAAGATAGTAGGGTGTTACTATCTTGTTCCGTTGTACGATTCACTTCTTTCCGAGGACTTCGGAAAGAAGGATTTTAGTACTTTGCCCATCGGTGTGGTCAAGGACTGCGGGCTTTTGTGTAGGAGTCGAGTTAGGCTCCGAACGAAGTAAATATCTTGTCTCTTTTTCTTATTTCCGCTGCACGACTTTGGTTTCAAAATACGAAAAGATTAGTTTTAAAAAGCGCGATATTCACCCCCCCCCCTCTATCGCTTCAAATGATCTATCAATTGGTATCAGAGTCTCGTTAGCTCTGAAATAACTTAACCATTTTTCAAAGCATTTTTTAAAACTTTTCTTTTCTTCAATTTATTTTCTTTTAGAATATTTTTTTTCAAGCACTACTAATCCAAAGACGAAAGTCTTGGAAATCGGTTTGTTATTTTCTTTCTTGCAAGAATGTTGACATCTTATCAAGAAGGGAGAAGTATCTACGACCCTCCGCTGTACAATCAAGTCTACTTCAATTCCTGGAGGCAAATGATGGAATGCATCATTGGAAGCAACGATTTCGACAACTGAATCGCACTGAGATAATTTTTTCAAAACTCAGAAGCAAACACAAGGGTAACGTAACAATCCAAATTTCCTCATTTTGAGTCCTAAAAGTAATTTAAAAATATTTAAAATGCTATAGAAATATTCTAGATATTTTTAAAAAATTTTAGAGTATTTTTATGCAAGTTTTGGAGGTCGTTTGGTATTTTTACTAAACGAAAGAAGTTTCGACAAAAAAATATCCAAGCCGAGATTCAAACACGTGACCTCCGGCCGAGCCAACTCTTAAGCGAATCCGGCTGACCAAGTGTTCCAGCGAGTGTTGCTAATTAAAAGAAGAATGAAATGTATTTATGTAGTAGAAGTTAATAACAGGAAATAATAGGAAGGAAAAGGGTTGCAACTGAGATTTGAACCCACGAGCCAAGCCTTAACCCATGCGCGGCCGACCAAGCGTTCACGCGGCCGGTTCTGTTTAGAAAAGGGTAGCAAATTTATTTAAAGAAATTAACAGAATATTGAGTTATAAGAGGAGAACTTAGGGATTGATTATTTTTCCGTGACCTAGCTTTTCCCTTCTCCTTCCTCGCGTGCGACGGTGGCGTTTCTGCTCGGGCAGAAACGAAGCTGAGCTAGGGCTTTGTTTTCCGGCGGCCGACCAAGGTTTTCCAAGGGATTTTCTCCACGCCATCACGATTCCTCGTCAAGAAGGAGCTGTTGGCACGAAAAAGGGTCGGAGATTTCAAGTTATCCGAACCCTAGAAGCGCTAGAAGGTTTCTCCTTCGGCTGTGAGTCAAGGAAACAAAGGTAAGTTGCTACTCACCTGCGGTAAGAGTAGTTTCGAGTTGATTTAGTGTTTTCTTTGAGTTTTCGGAATGAATTGTACAGAATTGTGATATGCAAAGGATTTGGTTTTCTTTTTCCTCTGCTGTGAGTTTTTAAAGAAGATGGAAGGGGCTTTTGTTTGGATTAGGTTTTGGACCTTGCTTCTTCTTGTTTTCAAATTATATTGTGAACGTTATTGTGATGGGTTTGCTGCCGTGAGTTCCTAAGAAGGATCATGAATGATAAAGTTCAAGTATGTGGGTAGTTACCTCAAGCTTTGTTCTAGGCAGTAAGCATGAAGAATAGATTCGAATTTAGGTTTTCAGTGACAATTACTACTTATTAGTAGCACTTCGGTTTCTTTTGTTTGTTTACTGTGGCTTAATTAGACCCTTTTGTTATCAATTGTTTAACATGCTACTAGATTCTTTGTTAGTGATCCTTTAACCTGCAGTTATAGTTTCAGATGTAGATTTTCAGTTTTAGTTTATATATATATCTATGCAACGAACTGCCTTTTATTCCAAGTATATAGTTAGATTTTTCTTTAAGCTTTTAGTTTTCCTTTGTTCTGCTATTAGATAATGAACATAGAATGACTTGGATTAAGTATTGGTTTATTAGGCTAATTGGAGGTTGATCCAGCAGTGATTTTGGTTTATTTTATGATGAAGTAGGTAGTGTAATCTCTTTAGTGCAGAAGTGTGGATGAAAGAGTGAAGATGAGCATATGTAATATGTTATTTTTGTGAGTATCATGTATTAAGACTAAAGATGATTTGAATTGATGTAATGAAATTAACAGGTGAGAAGTATGTGAGTAATTTAGATATGCAAGTAGTAACTTCAGAGTAGAAGTTTAGTTTAGAAGATGAGAAAAGATATTTATATGTTGATCAATATAGATTTTATACTGAGAATTCCTTTCTGACCATAAGTTTAATGGCATAATTGATGTTCAGAATTAAAGTACTTGGATGTGTCAATATCAAGGATTCCATTTGGTCTCAGCCGGTTACTAGAATCTGAAATTCTAGGTTTATAATTGCCATGTGAGAATTTTAGTGCAGTTTAGATCTCCTTGAAGTGCAGAATTTTAATGCAGTTGAAATCTCCTTGTAGTGCAGAATTTTAGTGCAGATTTTTATTAAGTATTAGTGTGCAGATTTTATTAAGCATTAGTATGCAGATTTTTATTTAACATTGCAATGCAGATTTCTGTTAAGCATTGCAGTACAGAATTTTGTTAAGCATTGTAGTGTAGATTTGCTTTAAGTATTTAGTTTCTTTAGTAGTGCAGATTTGCTAATAGATAGTTTATGGATAGCATTGTAGAACAAGACTTTAGATTTCCCTTAAATATGCATGATTGTGTGTTACATAGTTGATTTCACTTATAGATGCATATGGAAAAATACCCTAACAGTATTTTGAGTTTAAGCAAAGTATAAGAAAGATAAAGAAAAGAAAGAGAAAGGCTAAGGCCTTAAGTAGATCTCAAAGTCGAGACTTTAGGGATTTTGGCACACAAGGTGCTTATTAAAATGCCGAGGTATTATATAATAGAAGTAATAAAAGATAACAAGTATTTTACTTTTTAAGAGGCTAGTACCCGACTTCCGAGGTTGTCGTTAAACAAATCCAGGTGTCAAATTCCGAGGTCTTGGCCCTGGTAAACCGAGGTCTGCTCTTTTAAGATTGGTGGCTCGCTACCCCAACCTATTAGGGAACGCGCATAAGATGGTACTACGCCTGGGCCCAAGAAGAAAGTTGATTATTATTTTGAAGTATTAAAGTATAAGTTTTAAATAAGTAGAAAAGAAAGAATAAGTTTTTAAGCAAGTGAAATAAGATTTAGAAAGTGTTTAAAACTCAGCAAGTTTTAGTTTTTCCTTCTGCTAGCATGTTATTCTGATTAGCTTTACATGTTTAGCATTCCAGTATGCATTATTCTTTTGCTATTAGATGAGCATGTGTAGTAGTTTCCTTAGAGTTTTCAGTTCTTGGGTTTTAGTATGTTTACATGTATATTCGAGTTTTTGTGAGTTAGATAGCACTTACTAAGCATTCGCTTATAGTTTGCATTTCCTCTTACTGCAGATACAGGAAAGGAAAAGTTTTAGCAAAGGAAAGCGACAAGGAGGTGTTCGACGATGTGTGATGCCAGGACTATGGGAGAGACTTGGGGCATTTTTAAGTTTCCGCATTTTAGTAATTAGTAAACATTTGAAGTTGTATTTTAAGTTCATGTCATTTGAGATTATTTTTGTTTTAGATTGCATGGAGATGAGTTCCGTTTAATAAGTAGATATTTTGATGTTTGTCACTTATTTAACTGCGTGAGTGTTTGATATATATTCCAGCCGCCTGTGGTTGATGTATACTATGTTTGTATCTTGGTTTATGGTCACCGGTACAAGTGAGACTCTGTCGAAATTTTTCGGTAAGGACTCCTCGTGGTTTCGATCATACCGGTTAAGTAGAGTCAGTAGTTAATTAACAGTCACCCTTAGAGAGTAGTATAGTAGTGAGAAGGGTGGTTGTTACAGGTAATAGATATTTTAATTAGTGTATTGCCTAATAATGTTTTGTGTCAATTACAAGATTACAAATTACCAGGGTGGTTGTGTTTTGCCCTTTTTAAAATTCAAATTAAATCAAATTAAATTCAAACAAAAAAATTCAGATTAATTCTAAATTTAAATCAAATTTATAAATTAAATTCTTACAAAATCTTAAAAATCCAAGGGAAGGTTCCAGAATAGTTGACACCTCCAAAACTTAATCTACCCGACAAGGGTAACCAAGAGTAGACTACCCGGCAGGGTAATTAAGGTTAGAATAAAAAGGGCTAGGTTTAACTTGACTCACGGTACTGGTGAAGTATTGGATCATAGTACATTAGGGAAGCTTAGTCATCGCATGTCTAGGAATATATGGCTTCGACCTAGTGCATTTGGCTAAGTGGAACTGACCGAAGCTACCCTTTATGGATCCTAACTAGTTAGACCAAGGTTTTGTACTAAGTTCAATAGGTAGGACTATTTGGAAAACCTCGAAGGCATGGTTACTTTAATGATGTCCAGGTGACTCACCATAGCCCAGAAGTTTATCCGAATAATGTCTATTTGTTGAACCCAAAGCTAAACCTAAATCTAACACAAAGTTAAACCAAACCTTAAAATTGAACCTAATTCATCTCACAACCTTATAGGATTCTCTGATTGAAAATTTAGATCGGGAGAGATGACTAAGGATAAAATTAAAATTAAATTAAATTATAAATCAAAATTAAGTTATAAATTATAAATTAAAATTAAATTAAAATTAAATTATAAATTAAAATTAAATTAAATCAAAATTAAAATTAAAATTAAATTAAATTATAAATTAAATTAAAATTAAAATTAAATTAAATCAAAATTAAATTAAAATTAAAATTAAAATCAAATTAAATTAAATCAAAATTAAAATTAAAATTAAAATTAAAATTAAAATTAAATCAAAATTAAATTATAAATTAAATTAAATTAAATCAAAATTAAATTAAATTAAATTAAATCAAAATCAAAATCAAAATTAAAATTAAAATTAAAATTAAAATTAAAATAAATCAAAATTAAAGTTAAAATTAAATTAAATCAAAATTAAATTATAAATTAAAAATAAATTTAATCAAAATTAAAATTAAAATAAATTAAAATTAAATTAATACTAAATTGAATTAACATTTTGTTAAATTTAAATTAACTTGATGATCTGCAAGTTTAATTAACTTAATTTAATTAACTTAATACTTTTTCAAAATTCAATTAACTTAATTACTTTCGAAATTTAATTAACTTAACATTTTCAAACTTTAAGTAATTCAAACTTAATCATTTTCCAAAAATTTACTTAAAACAAATTCAACCATCTCACAATCACCCATAGGAATAACTGATTGCTAAACTAGAATGGGTGAGATGGAAATTAGAGAGCTTATTTCAATCAAACTATCTTTTGATCCATCAAAAGGAATCTAATTCAAATACCTTATGTGTAGAAATTGGATCAATGGATGTTGGATAGTGAATGCTCCAGACTTATGACTGGAAATAAGTTGAAGTTCACTAAGCTCAAATTCAAGAACCTAGGATCAGTTGCATTTGGCAACGACGGTAAACTTAAGGTAATCAGAAAAAGTAATATCGAACTTAGTTCCGATTTCATTATTCGAAACATTTTATTAGTTGAAAACTTTAACTTTAACTTACTAAGTATTAGTCAGTTGTGTGATAGTGGCTACTTGGTTATTTTTAATAATTCTGGGTGTTTAGTTAAAAATATTGATAACCCCGAAGTTATACTTAAGGGATTTAGGAAAAATAACATTTACACAATTGACCTGCCCATAACCTCAATAAAGTGTTTTTTGACACAACAAAAGGAAACCAACCTGTGGCACAGAAGACTGGGTCACACTCATTTTAAACTCATTTCAAAAATGAGTCAAAATGGCTTAGTTAGAGGGCTACCCAAATTAAGGAACTTGGAAAATATAGTTTGTCAAGCTTGCCAGCAAGGTAAGCAAACCAAATCAACACATAAGTCAACCAACCTAGATAGAACTAACTCCTTACTTGAGCTCCTACATTTAGATCTATTTGATTCACATGGAGCCAAGTCACTAAGCAAGAACCAGTACTGCTTAGTTATAATTGATGATTACTCTAGGTTCACTTGGGGTGAAATTTCTAAAAATAAAAGATGAAACCTTTGAAGTTTTTGATAATTTTTGCAAGTTAATAGAAAATAAAAAAGACACCAAAATTAAAAGAGTAAGAAGTGATCATGGGGGTGAGTTTGAAAATCATAGGTTTACCCAATTTTGTAAGATTAATGGATACAAATATGAATTTTCATGCCCCAGAACCCCTCAACAGAACAGTCTAGTGGAATGAAAAAATTGAACTCTACAGGAGGCCGCTAGAACCATGTTAAACGAGTATAACTTAAATCATCAATTCTGGGTTGAAGCCATAAATACAGAAAACTACATTCAAAATAGAATTTTAGTTAACAAATTACACAATAAAACCCCCTATGAGATATACTATAATAAAATTCCAAATTTAAACTATCTAAAAGTCTTTGGATGTAAAGTTCACATTTTAAACACTAAAGATTACTTAGGAAAATTTATACTCAAATCAGTCCAAGGAATATTTTTAGGGTACTCTACAACCAGTAGAGCCTATAGAGTCTATAATCAAAATACCTTAAAAGTTGAAGAAACAACTAATGTAATCTTCGATGAAGAAAATAATCTACCTAAGATAAATGAAAATGTTGACATTAACCCAAGAATTATAGAAGATGATGAAATTCAACCTAAGACAAATAAACCAGAAGAACCAACTACTGACCCAAATATAAGACCAACAAAAGTAAGTAATTCTCACCCACCTGACCAAATTCTGGGTGACCCATCTCTAGGAGTTAGAACTAGGTCATCCTACAAAAACAGTAGCCAAATAGTCTTGATATCTGGAATTGAACCTAAAACTGTAGACGGAGCTTTACCTGATCCAGACTGGACACTGGCAATGCATGAAGAATTAGCCCAATTTGAAAGAAACCAAGTCTGGGATTTAGTGCCAAAACTCACTGACAAAACTATAATTGATACTAAATGGGTTTTCAGAAACAAACTAAACGATCAAGGTGAAATAGTTAGAAACAAAGCAAGATTAGTAGCTAAAGGGTTTAATCAAGTAGAAAGGTTAGACTATGATGAGACCTACGCTCCTGTAGCTAGACTTAAATCTATTAGGATACTGTTGGCCTATGCAGCACACAAAGGATTCAAGCTCTACCAAATGGATGTACAATCCGCCTTCCTAAACGGGTTCATTAAAGAAGAAGTGTATGTTAGTCAACCCCCTGGATTTGAAGACTTAGAGCACCCAAACCATGTCCTTAGATTAAAAATAGGCCCTATATCGACTAAAACAAGCACCTAGGACTTGGTATGAACGGCTGTCTAATTATCTTTTAGAAAAAGGATTCCACCAAGGACAAGTAGATCCAACCCTTTTTGTGAAAACCTTAGAAAAAGACATCTTCATAGCCCAAATTTATGTAGATGATATAATATTTAGATCAACAAACTCAAAATTTTTAAAAGAATTTACAAACTTAATGGAAAGTGAGTTTGAAATGAGTTTAGTAGGGGAACTTAACTTTTTCTTAGGTCTACAAATTAAACAAACAAAGGATGAAATTTACATATACCAAACCAAATATGCCAAGGAATTAATTAAAAAATTTGGCATGGAAAATTCAAAAATTATAAATACACCAATGGCAACTAATATCAACATTGATGCTGACCCAGAAGGAAAACCAGTAGATCCAAAACACTATAGAAGCTTAATAGGCAGCTTACTCTACCTAACTGCAAGTCGACCCGACATACTATTTGCAGTAGGTGTGTGCGCAAGATACCAATCCTGTGCAAAAGAGTCACATCTAACATATGCTAAAAGAATACTTAGGTATATTAAGGGCACCCTAAATGTGGGACTCTGGTACCCTAGAACCTGCACCTTTGACCTTTTTAACTATTCTGATTCAGACTATGTCTGGTGCAAACTAGATAGAAAAAGCACAAGTGGTAGCTGCCAAATTCTAGGTCAGTGCCTAGTAAGTTGGTCAAGCAGAAGCAACACTGCGGTGCTCTATCCACTACTGAAGCTGAATACATAGCCCTAGGAGAATGTGCTTCTCAACTTTTGTAGATGATGCATACGCTAAAAGACTATCACCTAGAATATCAAGATACAAAAATTTTTATTGATAACATAAGTTCAATCAATCTAACCAAAAATCCGATTCACCACTCTAGAACTAAACACATAGAGGTGAAACACCATTTTGTAAGGGATCATGTGGCTAGAGGTAAAATCGGACTTAACTATGTTGAGTCCAAATCAAACCTAGCTGACATTTTCACAAAACCCTTGCCTGAACTCGAGTTCAGTACACTTAGAAGACAAATAGGAATGTGTTGGATAGAATAAGTCGGGGTATGTGCCAGCCGAGATATGGAGTGCATGGACGGCCACCTGGACTGCAGAAAGGTATAAAGAAAATGCTGAAAAAGAAAGAGCAAATAGAAATACAAAGCAGATGGCCTGAGCACAGGAACAACTCGACATACGTTAGGTTTCGGATCTATTGTTGAGCATGTCATGGATCTGGTGAGTTTAATTTATCAAAATTTTATATTTATTACCAAAATTTAATAATTTTATCCCAAATTATTTTTGTATGCAGGAACGTGAACTAGCCCTCCAACCTACTTGTATAGAGATCTTTCTTAAGACTCACAAGAAGAAGAATGACACATTTGTCGATACTAGATCGAAGGTTATACACGTAAGATTATTTACTTTATTATATTTAATTTTTTCTATCTTTCTTAACTTTAGTAATTGTTATCAAATTGAATAATATTCATATTATATTTTTCCAAATAGAATCAAACGATAGATAGAGTAACTCAGGCATCTCAGCTACCAGCAGAGGGGAGAGTCACAATCTCTATCCACCGAGACACTTAATGAGATTTATTATGATGTTGTCGATGGACGGATAAAAAAACTCCACCCTCTATGGCCTTTACTCCAAGGCCAAAGTCGCATTTGATATTTTGAGGACTCCCAAGGGTCGTGAGAGTTCCTCTTCCTCTTCCTCTTCTTCTTCTGAGGTACATTCTTTAAGACAAGAAAATCAAAAACTGCGCACTCAAATTTTCTCAATGAATAAGATGGAACAGTGGATGACTATTGAGACGTAAAGGAGAGTTGAGGAGGATCGGGGGTGAGCCAGTAAGGAGCAAAAGTGACGTGAGAAGCATGTTACTCTCATGGCTCATATATGACCGTTCATAGCTAATTTGTCTCCGCCACTAGTTCCATTTCATTCTGATTCATAGGAGACTCAAAATTCATCAGATCATGATGATTAGCCTTTTTCTGAGGTTTGTTCAACTAAAACTTATTTTTTTATCATACATAAATCATGCAAAATATATTTATTCTATTTTATAATCTAATAGGTTAATTTCTAAATATTATATTACTATATATTTCAGGAGTCTATACCTTTTGATGATTATCATTTCTTCTCGGTATTAAAATTGGTTATATATATATATATATATAACATTTTTTTTATACATAAATATGATATAAATCTATCGTATTTGACTTTCTTCAAGATTTATCTATTACTATTTTATATATGGATGTACTATTTATATTATGGATATGGATGAATAGTATAGTTTTTTCTATTAGTTTGTTTGCATGGATATTATATTTCTATTTGTATGCATTATATTTAGTTTTTGTCTGATATTTTGTTTGTATGTTCTATTAGATAATTATGATTGTTTTTATTATGGATTGTGAAATATGTTTGTATGTGTGGAATGTAATAATATGGATGTATGAATGAATGTGAATTGTGATTGTGTGGATTGCGAATGTTTGTGAACAAGATCTAGCGTAATTCAAGCTGCTATATGTAATTTTTTTAAAAAATTCCGATGGAATACCGACGGAATTTCTATTCCATCGGTAAATATCAGAACGATATACAGACAGAATCGAAATTCCGTCAATATCTCTAAAGGATTTATTGACAAAATTAAGGATTCCGTTGGTATGCTCCGACGGAATCAAGGGTTCCGCTGGAGAATACTGACAGAATCCTTGATTCCGTCAAAGAATACTGACAGAATCAAGGATTCAGTCGGTAAATCCTTTTAGGGGATACCAACGAAATCCTTGATTTCGTCGATGATATTTACTTACGAAAATTATAATTCCGTCGGTAAAATATTTTCCGACAAATTAATTTCTATCGTAATTTCATCACTGAACATTTACAATGAAAGAATTCCGACGGAAATTTTTATAGATAAAACTGCTTATTTTTATAGTGTTATAATAACCGTATATTGGATAAAGTTTTGAATAATTGTCCCTCAAGAACAATTTTACCAAAATTTAATCCAACCAAAATATAAATTAATTCTAAAAATAGAATAATTATATTTAACAGATGCTTTTCACAGATTTTTTTATTCTCTATTAGACAAAAGTTATCATGCAGAGGGACACAAGAAGAGCATATAGAATTTTAGTGAGAAAATTTTAATGAGGAGGATGTGAGAGTTTAATCAAATAAATTGAATTAATTAGTAGAAAATATACTAAATTAGTAGTATTCTGAGATTGCTCTATGAGTTCCATGTCAATGATTTGATACCATTAATAATATTAGAGCTAACACGTTTTTTTTTAATTCAAAAGTGTCCGAACTTCACTTTTGAAACACGGGTTTGTTTTCAACCGTAGGGATTTCTCAATTAGTTAATATCATTTTACTTGAAACTAGGTTTCTATTGGTCAACAGCGGATGGTAAAAAATCTAACGATACACTCAGTTAAAACATATAACTAAAGTAGTCCTGCAGTAAGGCAAAATTCTGAATTTTCTACGGGACGAATCACGTCATATTCGCTTCAGGACACAGAATAAATTCAAGTCTTGATCAGTTAACCATCTTCGATCTTACGAGCTCACTAGTCAGTCTGTACGTTCAATATCGATGGATTGGATTGAGGTCCTAAGGCAAGGTTGAATTGGTTAGTATAGACAGGATTACTATCATAGATAAGGATTCGAATATCTATAAGATTAAAAAAAAAAATTACTATAATTTTATGATTATCTTCTTAGAAATAATTATGGGATCAATCATATCAGGTCATTGAAATGACAGATTCTATGTTTTTGTTTGACTACCTATATCGATGGATCGAGATCAGTAGTTGAAAATTCTCATGACGTCAACTCAAGGAGAAAAAAAAGCAGCAAAGTCTTTCAACCTTTCCACAAGATATACCACATCAGACATATCATTAATGCTCTATTAATCCCTGTTGTCATCCCTTTATTAGCACAGTATCTCCTGACTTTTCTCAAGGACAAGTCACGGAAAGTTCTATCAATCAGAGTTCTATCCATCTGATTGAAGACTGATTGTGTATGAAAGCGTAGACGATGACTGATTGAGTAGGTGGTTTTGAAGTTGATCGTGTGAAAATTCTGAGTGAATAAAAGGTGGCTCTGTGTAATTTTATATATTAAAATGAGTAATACTAATCGGATTTGGGAGGAGGTTTCAGTATAGATAGTTCGATCTTCAAATCAGTGATTGATAAAAATAATAAATAATAGTTGAATGAATAATGGATGCATGTGTAAATTATGTAATCTTACCTAACTGTGCTTATAGATCGAGAACATTTTTATAGTGTTATTATTTGTCTGTATATAAATTTTAAAATGTTTTCAAAAAAGGACAAACTATAATGATGTTATGACGCTTTTCCTAAAATGGATAAGTAATCCTTGTGATTGGCAGGCTCAAAGTTTTTTTGTGTACAATTTACATACAGAATATTTTATATCCTCTATGGTACAAAATATCAAAAAGGAATATGAGGTTGTTGGATTGAGGAGTCCTTAATATGCTCACCTAGCAAGCCGATCAAGTCCTTCGTAAAATCCGACCGATTATTGCTTGCAAGAGTCACAGGGGTCATATTTGGGGGATGTTGTCGAGGATTACTTCTCCGCTCGACCTTTGAGTTTGGCCACTGAATTCGATCACACCTAGTGTTCAGTTTGTTTGATTAGACCATAGGTCCGTTCCGTTGGATGAATCAGTCGGAATAGTTAATCATGATAGTATGAGTGATGAATAAGTCTTTGCTAAGGAGGGTACTAACTCGACTCAGAACTTTAACTACAATGAAGGGCTCGAGGTCCGACCGGCCAAAGAGTCCGGTCAAATGATTGCTCGGTCAGGACAATCTTCTGAGTTGGTCCCGAGTGTTGACCTCCTCTTGACCTTGACTGTCATATCGACCAGCCCCATTGACTTTGACCCGATATAGATGCCTCACCTTATTCGGTCGGATGATTGTTCGGTCAGGACAATCTTCTGAGTTGGTCCCAAGTGTCGACCTCCTCTTGACCTTGATTGCTATGTCGACCAACCCCATTGACTTTGGGCCAACTCGGATGCCTCATTTTATTCGTCAATTCTATCCATGAGAGGACCAAAATTAAATTCATAGATGATATGGATATGAATTGGTACAGATGCATCATAATTAAATTCATAGATAATTAAGGTTAACTACTTATCCTAATTCCTAATGGCATAAACAATTGGAAAAGAGAAAAAAAAATCCAACTTATTTATATTTAAGTGCTTCGTAGTAGCTAGATTAACATATTTGACAAAATGAAACGAAATCAACATCGAGTTAAGTTTAGAACGATCATGCATAAAAAATTACATAAGAAATTAATTAAATGACTGCTCAATTGCAATATGAGAAATTGTGAAAGTAAACTAGACGATTTATAAGATGTTGTAAACATGACGTGCAGGCAAAACGATAAAAGATTTGTTAGCTTACGATGAGATAAAGGTTTTGATTGTTCACAGTTTGAAATGGGTAAAAGTAATAAAATAAAACTTTTTTGGTAACAAAAAAACAAGAGGATAAAGATCACAGGGAGGTTGTTCTTAGGGGTGTAAATGAATCAAGCCGCCCGTGAGCTATTCGAAGCTCGATTTGATAAAAGCTCGTTTAATGAGGTCCGTTAAGATAAACAAACCAAGCTCAAGGTTCATAATATTCGACTCGTTAACTCGTGAACATGTTCGTTAAGTTCATAAATAAATTTTTAAATAAAAATAATAATAATTTTGATATTGAATTTATAATTTTATACTCTACTTATGAAAAATATAGACAAATATATTAAATTTATTTATTAGAATAAAATTATAAATTTTAACAAGAATATTATAATTTGTTTAAAATATATAATTTAATTTTTAATGAATATTTAAATTTATAATTTATATTTATTAAGCTCGTTTACCCTCGATAAAAGTTCAAATAAGCTCGTGAGTCATGAATATATTCGTTAAATAAAGTTCGAGCTCGGCTCGATTATAAACGAGTCAAACTCAAACATCCAAGAGTTCGACTCGACTCGGCTCGACTCGATTACACCCCTAGTTATTCCAGAGGATGAATCATCGGTGAGGCAAACCAAGTTGATCATGCATAGAGAAGCTTTTCCTTGAGTACTCCTCTTTTTGTTAATCATTTCTAATATATAGATCCATCATAAACTTTTATCTATTGGAAAAATAGTTATAGGGGATTATTTTATGCTTAACGATCCATCCTAACTTTGTCTTTCACAATAGTATATCTAGTTTTTCTTCTTTACTTTTCCAGACTCTTTTCCAACACGTCTATGACCTCCTAACAGGCTAACGATGACAATTCCTTGCTGAACTTTCGCCATGGACTTGAACACCGAGATAGTGTGTAGCAATTTATAATAATATTGAGGGTTCCAACTTGTAGTTGTTCACATAATTTTGGAATAATGCTTCATATTTATAATTTCAGTACAGGTCAAGTGGTTTAACTTTTAATATCAGATTTGTGTTAACAACTCGGTCATCACGCACAAAAGTTCGGCATTAGTTCCAACCTGCAATATGCAGGCTGGAAGTATGCCGAATCATATATCACAATTATCTTAAAGTTCAGCTTTCTCTCCACAAATCACATCTTGAAATGATCTACATAAACCATACCTTAACTATTTGCAAACGGTAAAATTTTATTATTCTTTTATCCAACAATATACCAATATTTGCCTATGTATATTTTGGTTTCTTCTTCAGGCAAACGATATCATGATGACGTGTCCTTATACCGAGTGATCCCTCAACTCCCTCAGTCAATGGCTCGCATAAAATGGGACAATCAATGGTTTAAGTTTCCAACCTAATCAGATTTGACAACGGGGGAGGGACCTCCCGACAGCATATCAATTCCTGTTGAACTGTAGAAAATTCTACTGCTGAACGCTTGACATATCTTTTTCTTTGGATAATATGATATCGCTTTGGCTTTATTTATATTTAATGTAGCGATAATGAATCAGTGAGCGTTGATTGACTTTATTTTCTTCATTTCCATCTCAGTATTAATGGATACCTCTAACATAAAGCTACTGTACACCACTGCATGCATCCAGTGTCTTATATAAGGCAGGATTGTGCAAAGCTCAAGCATCCCTCTACCATCTCTTACAAAATTTCATTTTTCAGAAGATAATTAATCTCCATGGCAAGTAGAGTGAAATGCTTAACCTCTCCATCTTCTCTATAGTCATGCCCCATCCTTTTTCTCCTCTTGCTCTTTTCTTTTGCATATTTATCAGTCTCCCATTTCGTGAGCGCCTCCTCCAAAGTAGCCATTGATCAACATGCTCTTATCTCCTTCAAGTCTCTCCTCTCTGATCCATCTGAAGCATTGGCTTCCTGGGACAACACTTCCATTCATTTTTGCCACTGGAGAGGAGTCACATGTCATAACCTTGGAGGTAAACCTAGAGTCACAGCTTTAGAGCTGGAGAACCTCATCTTAGTGTAATAACTGTAATAGAACTAATTATGCTCAAATAATAATATTTAATTGTACTAATAAACTTTAATAACAACAAAGGGTTAAGAAATTGTGATTGCCGTCCACGGTGCAAAGGCTCTCCGGCAAACAAACTGATTTGGTTCAGACTGAACCAAACCAGCAAAAACAAATTGGACCGCCTGTGAGCACAAGGCCCACGGGCTGGAGATTTGCACCCACGGTGCAAAGGCTCACAGTGCAAAGGCTCTTCTTATTATTACTAAGTAAGGATGGAAGGACTTCATATATAAGCCCTTCCAAGCTTCTCCACTTAACAATGTGGGACTAAAAAACACTACAAAAATTACTTTTGAATTTAAAACAAAACTCAACACTTAGCAGGTCCAATATCTGCATCAATAGCCAACCTCACTTTTCTCGAGAAGCTCCATCTCCGTGAGAGCCAACTTAAAGGCCCCATTCCACAGGAGCTTGGCCTTCTTTCTCATCTTCAAAGTCTCGATCTGAGCATAAATTCTCTTGAAGATATGATCCCGTTCTCTCTGTTTCAGAATTGTTCTAATCTCCAAAACTTCAACCTGAGTGGCAATAGTTTGCATGGTACCATCCCAGGCAATCTTAGCAGCTGTTTAAACCTACAAATCATTAGATTGGATACACATATGTTTGAAGGAGAGATCCCAAGTGATGTCTACTCCCTCTCAAAGCTTCAGGAGCTCAACGTTTGGAATAACAGTCTCACTGGAAGAATTCCTCCTGAGATTGGGAACCTTTCAAGCTTGACAATACTTTCATTATCTGTCAACAAATTCAGAGGCCCAATTCCTTCTGAAATAGGTAACCTTTCATCCCTTGTTGAGCTTTACCTTTCAGGTAATCAACTTTCAGGTAACATCCCATCCAGTATCGGCAATCTTTGCAACCTAACTATACTCAATCTGCTTTCCAACAATCTCACCGGCACTATCCCACTAGAGATTGGGAATCTTGTCAATATGCAAGTTCTAATGCTGGCCGGAAACCATCTTTCTGGGATCATTCCTAACAACTTGGGCCGCTTGAAAAATCTAGACGGGCTAATTCTTAGCGGTAATCAGCTAGAAGCAACAAGTATTGCTGAGTGGAGTTTTATCGATGCTTTAAGCAACTGCACCCACCTTAGATTTTTGCAAGCTGACATCAATAATTTAGGTGGCATGTTCCCCAAATCCATAGGTAATTTGTCAAAAAATCTTGTAGTGCTTAGCTTCTATCAAAACCAAATTACTGGAAGCCTTCCTGTAGAAATTGGCAATCTTAACTTATCAGTAATTAATATGTGGTCCAACAGTCTAAGTGGTGCCATTCCTAAAGAACTGGGACGCATGAACAGGTTAGAAATAATAAACCTGAGTAGCAACTTTTTGGCTGGAGAAATCCCTACAGAAATTGGCAATCTTTCCAAATTGTTTAACATAGTCCTCGACACCAATAAATTGCATGGTCCAATACCGCTTAGCCTTGGAAACTGCCCGTTAACTATCTTAAGCCTTGCAGCCAACAACTTAAGTGGTAGTATACCAAAAGAAATCCTCTATATCCCCTCCCTCTCCATCATCTTCAATGTTTCAAACAATTTTTTGACAGGAACACTGCCTTTGGAAATTGGAAACTTGAGAAACATCAAAACCATAGATGTCTCAAATAACAGGCTGTCTGGTGGCTTGCCTAGCACAATCCTTGGATGTCAACTCCTGCAATATCTGTATATGCAAAATAACCTTTTCCAGGGATCAATTCCGCCGTCATTCAGTGAATTGAACGGCCTTCAAGTGTTGGACATTTCATGCAACAAATTAACTGGGCGCATCCCATTATTTAACACTATGTCTTTTCTTAATCTCTCCAACAACTATTTTGAAGGGGAAGTACCAGTAAGTGGGGTTTTCCAAAATTTTACTGCATTTTCCGTGTCAGGAAACAGTCAACTTTGTGGAGGCCTCCCAGAGCTCAGCTTGCCATCATGCACCCCGAGGAGAAAACGTGTGACCAAAATGTTAATTGTAGTCATTTCAGCATCGGGAGTGTGTTTTTGCATCATGCTTCTTATCTGTTTATTTGCAATTTGTCGTCCACATCAAAAATCGAGAGGATATTCTGAAATCAACTCGCACATCATGAAGCAATATAGGATGGTCACTTTTGCTGAGCTGTTCAGAGCCACAGAAGGATTCTTACCTGCCAATCTAATTGGCAAGGGAAGCTTTGGATCTGTATACAAAGGGAAGTTAAATTGGGAAAACCATGAGGAAATTGCAGTGAAGGTACTCAACCTCCAGCAAAAAGGGGCTTTAAAAAGCTTCATGTCCGAATGTGAAGCTTTAAGAAATATCAAGCATCGAAATTTCATCAAGATTTTAACATCATGTTCAAGTATTGACTTCCAAGAGAATGATTTCAAAGCTTTAGTGTTTGAATTTTTACCAAATGGCAGCCTGGAGAATTGGATCTATCCTAAAGCCAATGAGGGCACACTACAAAGGTTAAGTCTTAGCCAAAGACTGAACATAGCTATAGATGTGGCTTCAGCTTTAACATACCTCCATCATCATGGCGAGACCCCTATGATCCATTGTGATCTGAAACCAAGCAATGTCCTTTTGTATCATAACATGGTTGCACATGTGAGTGACTTTAGATTGTCCGAGTTTCTTGTCAAAACTACAAGTTCATCAAGCATGAGACAGACAAATTCAAGCACATTGAAAGGGACCATAGGGTATGTTGCTCCAGGTATTTCCTATTTCTTGGTTCTGAACTTCTAAGAATAATCTCAACAAAAGAACATGCTCCTAGTCAATACATTCTTATTCTGTTTATTTTATTTCTGTCATGAATAAAATCATTGGTATAGATCATCAATAATTATTTCATGGGAATTCAGTACTTAGTGGAGTTCTACAATGTTTGAGTTTGATCATATTCATGCTCCTCCAGATGAATTTGTTTTTAACATTCTATATTTTTCAAGATGCATATAATAGCTTGTGTTTCATGGCATCTTATTAAGACTCTTAAACTTTCAACTGAATCTCTTATTGTCCATCTAGTTTGATCTTTCAAATACTTGCTCACTGCTCTGTATACATTTCAGAATATGGTATGACCACTAAAGTTTCAGCTAAAGGGGATGTATACAGCTTTGGAATACTTCTACTGGAGATGTTTACTGGAAAGGGGCCTACTAGTGATGCCTTCAAAGATGCCTTCAAAGAAGGAATGAACCTCCACAAATTTGTTGAAATGGCACTTCCTACGCGAATTACTGAGATATTAGACCCATATCTCTTGATGGAAATAGAAGAAGCAGGTGGCGCTGATGTATCACCAAATGAATCAAAACTGAGAATGCTAGAGTGCTCTACTTCAGTACTTAGAGTTGGCATTTTGTGCTCAAAGGAATCACCAAAAGCTCGAATGCATATGGAAGATGCCATGAACGAATTAATCAGCATCAAGGATGCATTTCTGAGGTTGACTGTTTAAAGGAGTAGGCACGTAGCCTGAAAGTTGAATAATGGTTCCAAGAAAGTGGGGCCGTAAAGCTTGCAACATTCTATAAGCTATTATTCCAAGCATTAGATTTTCACCCATGAGGTGATTTTTTTTTAATATTCAATACATAGATTGAAGCAAAATTTAAGGCCAGAAAATTTCAAACCTTGGCTTACTGTGTTTCATCATTGTTTTTTGGAGAAAATTATTCTACCTATATTATTTGAATGATGTGATGCATTGTTAAAAGTCATCTGTTTTTGGGTAAATGAAGATCACATATCATGAAATAACTTTAGAGCTAAAGAGAAAACGTAACCTATCCAGATAGCATTGATATATAATTTGTTAAGAGATTGCATAGTCAAAGACTAAATCATTACGAAGAACCTTGGTTCATCATTTTTTAAACTTAATTAGTAGTGACATATTTCTTCATACTAAATTTATTTCTCCAAAATAATGTTTTTAAAATAGATCAATGAGCAAATTTGTCAAGTCATTGGGTCATGTGGTTTACTCTGTTATCAAAATACCCTCCTCAAATTAAAAATATAACGCATTTGTTATCTCCAAGGCACAAATTGGGTGACAAACACATTATATTTTGTGTTAAAGCCAAGAGAAAGTTTCCTGTGCCTTAAATTTTAGCAGTGAATTTGTGCCACCACAATGCTAAGCTTCAGAGTGTATCTATTTTACAAATTAGCTTGAGCCTTATAAATTCAACAAGAATATTTTTAAAAATTCTACAAGCCCATGCTATGGCTTGTATTGAAGCCAAAACCCTAAAAAATCCAAATCTTTCAAAAAATCAACTGCAAGCTCTTCACAAATCGACTTACTGCCACTTTGTTTGAAAATAGTATCAACTTTTATAATGCAAGTTGATTTGCAAAACAACTTGGCGTTAAATTTTGTGAGATCATATTTTTTTATTATTCTTGGTTTTTATGTCACAAGATGATGTCGCTATTAAGTATCGCTTACACCCAATCTATCTCCATCTACTCCTCTAAGCTTTGCAGTTCTCGCGTTCTTTAGATTAGAATCTCCTATGTAATCCTTCACTTGATCAACCCTTCTCTAATTTCTGACTTCAGATCCTCATTTGATTGTTCTAAAATCACTTCAAATTTGTGCATGAATTTGTAGATTGACTGCTCGATTATGTGACGATGTCTGGAAGAGGGAAGGGCGGTAAGGTGTTGGGCAAGGGCAGAGCGCCACTACAAAATGCTCCGTGACAATATCCAAGGCATCACTAAGCCGTCGATGTGGCGCCTGGCCAAGAGGGGCTATGTCAAGCACATTAGTGAGCTCATCTATGAGGAGACTCACGGAGACCTCAAGATCTTCCTCAAAAATGTGATCCATGATTTCGTGACCTACACGGAGCACACCCGGAGGAAGATTGTCAATGTCATGGATGTCGTCTATACGTTGAAGAGGCAAGGAAGGACTCTATATGATTTCGGTGTTTAATTAGGCATGCCTCTTCTCTATAGAGAGGAGCTAAATCAAATGTTATGAGAGCCGCAAGGGTAGGATGTTGTAATATGTTTTGAATATGATTATGTTTTTTTTCTCATATGAACAAGTGTCTCTGATGGAGTTCTCAGACGTTTGTAAACTACTTTAAATCCATGACTCAAAAAAAATATTTTTATATATATTGTTTTATGAATGACTTAAAATAGTTTTATGTTCACGACTGATTGAAATTAGCTCCAAATTTATAGTTTCATCAATGATTTCACCAATGGTTTCAAAATGCTTCTAAAACCATTACTTTTGAGAAGCCAAAATACTTGGCATCAGGATTATTTCAAAATTATTTCTATATTTAATGACTTTAAGAGTGGTTCACAATCGTTCTTAAATTCTTAGTTTTAGAAGTGGTTTGCAACCACTTGAATATTCATGATTTGTTGGAGCAGTTGAAAACTATTTCGAAATTGCTCTTATATCCAAAGCATGTAGGAGTGGTTTAAAATTGTTCTTATATTTAAATGGTTTTAAAGTAGTTTGAACTTCTTCTAAATTTATAGCTATAGAAGTTGTTTGAAATTGTTGTTATATGCACAACATGTACGATTGGTTTCAAACCTTACCTATAAAGAATAATAAGAGCGGTTTTCTAACTTATACCAACAGTTGTGAAAATCACTTGTATAGGATATAGGAGCGGTAACAAAAGGATTGTTTTTTGTAACCGGTGGTAAAAATGTAGGAGCAGTTGAAAACCACTCTTGGAAGTAAAAAAAATCACACCTATATCGGTGTTTTTTTGTAGTGGCGATTAGTAGTGGTGTGGTTACCATACCGCACATTATGGGCATCACACATCCAGTGAGCGTAGTGAACCAAGATATATTTCCATGACATCTCCAATGTAATTGGAGGAGTATGCCACTAAAATTGAAGTATTACCTCATATTAATGAATAAATACCTCAACCACCTCAGACACAAGTGTCTTTAAGGCGATCATAAGGGAACAGAGAACCATAAATTCTTGTGATTATGTTTACCTCTAAGAATATGATTTTGATATAGGATTGGAAAGTGATCCTACATCTTTTCAAGAAGTCAAATAAAACTCTAACCCAAAAGGTGGATTAAAGTCATGCATGAAGAGTTGAAGTCTATGACAGACAATGATGTTTGGGAACTTGTCGAATTGCCTGAAGAAAAGAAGCCCGTTGGTTGTAAATGAATATTTAAAACCAAGCAGGATTCAAGGGGCAATGTCAAAAAGTATAAGGCTCGTCTTGTTTCCAAGGGATTCACTCAGAAAGAAGACATTGATTACAAGGAGACTTTCTCACCCGTGTTGACGAAAGACTCTCTTAGGGTAATTATAACACTTGTAGCTCATTATGATTTAAAGCTACATCAAATGGACGTAAAGACTACATTCCTCAATGGAGACATAGAAGAGTCTATATATATGGTGCAACCAGAGAACTTTGAGTCTAAGGACTCAAAGCACCTAGTATGTAGATTAAAGAAATCCATTTATGGTTTAAAGCAGGTGTCCCATCAGTGGTACCAAAAATTTGATCAAGTGGTTATCTCATTTGGATTTAAAGAGAACCCCATTGATTAGTGCATATATATCAAGTTCAGTGTAAGCAAGTTTATTATACTTATCTTGCACGTGGACGATATATTGCTTGCGAGCAATAATATGAGTCTGTTGCATCAAACCAAGTCATTTCTATCTAGTAATTTTGAAATAAAAGATCTTGGTGAAGCATCCTTTGTTTTAGGTATACAGATCTATCGTGATCGTTCAAGAGGCATTCTTGGACTTTCACAATAGACCTATATTGAAAATGTGCTTATAAGGTATGGTATGCAAAACTATACACCCAGTGACACACCTGTGTCAAGAGGTGACAAGTTTAGCTTACATCAGTGTTCATGGCTTGAACTTGAAATAAAGGAGATGGAACAATTCTCATATACATCAATAGTGGGAAGTCTCATGTATGCACAAGTTTATACTCGACCAGATATAACATTTATAGTAGGGATGTTAGGTAGATATGTTTGTAACCCAGGATCATCACACTGGAAAGCGGCTAAGAGAGTGATGTGGTATTTGTAAAGAACAAAAGGACATATGCTCACATATCAAAGATCAGATCATCTGGAGGTGATTGAATATTAAGACTCCGATTTTGTTGGATGCTTGGATAGTAGGAGGTCCACTTCGGGCTATATTTTCATGCTTGCTGGAGGGGCTATATCTTGGAAGAGCATCAAGCATATGCTAGTAGTCACTTCTACAATGGAGGCAGAGTTGGTAGCATGCTACGAAGCATCCAATCATGGGATTTGATTGCGAAACTTCGTCACAACATTACAGATTATTGATGGCATTGACAGGCCACAAAGGATCTACTGTGATAATAAAGTCGCAGAACTTTATGCCAAGAACAACCATAGTTCGTCGAAGTCTAAGCACATCGATATCAAGTTTCTAGTGGTTAGACAGGTCACTAAGGATCTACTTTGATAATAAAGCCATAGAACGTTATGCCAAAAATAATCGTAATTCGTTGAAGTCTAAGCACACTGACATCAAGTTTCTAGTGGTTAAAGAAAGTGTTCAGAGTTGTCAGATCATGGTAGAGCACATCAATATAGATTTCATGTTGGCCGATCCGCTCACTAAAAGCCTGATGCCTAAGGTATTTTATACACATGTTGCGGATATCGAAGTCCTTCTTATGGAAGAAGAACTCATCTAGTGAGAGTCTGTATTTATATTTTATTGCTCTATATTTGATAATAAAGACAAATATTTTATTTTGATTATTGTACATACTTAAAGTTTAAAACATTAATCGGAATTTATATGTTTGTTTGACACTCTGACTGTGATATCATCATTTACTACTGTTGTTTAGCATTTGGTGTTTGTAAATATGATATAGATTCCTTTTAGAATCATAAAGTTAATCATGATTTACTATTGCAATTTAGCATAAAGTATTTTGTAAATATGATCTGACCTCTTTTGAGGTCATCTTAGGACCAGTTGAAAATTGACATGTACTGATCATATTTCATGTAATTTTCACTCTATACATCTACATCTTGATCTATATCGTTAATGATATTGGTATTGTGATTACTGTTGGAACTTTCTACGATCATATATAGTAGTTATGACCTCTTTAGTCCTATACCAATGAAGTTAATGGACCAGATTATTTACAGGAGTATTCTATACCCATAAAGTTTGATATCAACTAAAGTTTTACTTGTATTTCATATACAACTCACAAATAGTTCAAGTGAGAGATTGTTGGTTATTATCTCTAATTGGTGGACTTAATTGTAAGTTATGCATATAAGTACAAACTGAACCCATTAAAGTAATCTAAGTTAGGCTTATTGGGTTTCAATTGTTGGATGTAGACCTTGTATGTGTAGAACCTATAGTCCCGTATCTATTATTATCTATATGTTGATAACAGATGTTCAGTATATATATAGAGTTATAGTCTCGTATCTATTATTATCTATGGACTGATAATAGATATCCATTATATATAGGGTTAGTCTCCAAGGGTTTAGGGTGGAATTTTTGACAGAGCTTTTGGTTCCTCATTGACCTAAAGTTTTTCAGCGTTGTCACCCCTAAGCCTCTTAGAAGATCTTCCTTTTCTTTCCGCTACATCTTCCACAGGGATTATTTCTGGGCGACGCTAAAGACAAGGATGACTCTTCAATCAGATTTCTTGTCATATTTATTTATGTATATATTTTTCTTATGTCATATTTTCGATGAAACGAATATCCATGCTCGTATATTCTTATTTTTCCTATTCGAATTTTTATTTTGATTGTCTAAAATTCATGCGGCTTAGATTTTATAAGAACTATCACTCCACCCAATGGTACTACTACTACAGAAGAGCCCTAGAAAAGGGGCCATCTAAAGCAGATACAACTAAGTAGAAGGGCCAAAAAAATGCTCAGTCCAAGCTGATGTGGCTGAGAAGAGAAACCTCGGTGAAGCACCATCATCGTCCATGGCTAATGATGCTTTTCTTTCCCATAGGATATGATAGAAGACCCTATGTGTCTGTCATGTGCCTATTTATACGACCAAAATGTGCACCCTCATATCTTAGAGACTCAAAGTATACCCCCCATAAAATAAAATGTACACCTTATAATCTTGAACCATCGTGAATTATAAACCAAACCTTAATCGATGATTCTAAATCGTGAACTATAATAGCCTTTGAATCGTCGAATTGATGACTATTCTGAACCATTAATTCCGAACCGTGATCGGATCCAAGGGCGGAACTACACTAACACCTACCCAGGTTGTAGCTTGAGGGTCCAACGACGTTGAGAGGAAGACAAGCTCGAATTTACAGTAGAAGAAAGGGAAAACTTAGGAAGGCAGCCCAGGGATGATGGTGTCGGCATTGATGCTCATACTAAATATTAAGGGTTGTGAGAAATTTAAATTATGCTTTATAAACAGGATAACTAAATGTGGAAAAAAGGATCGATTGTTACCTTTTGAATAATGCCTTGAACACCCCTTAATATTGTTTAATGCTTTAGAGCCTTCTAAACACTCTAAACTTCTTCTATAAATGGTGTTATTATTTTTGAAGGGGTGTAAGCTCAAGGAATCTAAAGGTCACTATCTATAAGAAACTTATTACCATCATTGAGTCAATCATTAAGATTGTGGCAATTCATGACAAGATAATCATGCACTCAATAAAGATATGATATGCGGTAAGATTTTGATTAATTATGCACATTTAAATCTTATCACTTAATTAAGATAAAATATTGTGGATAATTAAAATTTTAACAAAATGTGTCTATGATTTGTAACCAAAATAAAATCTTTCCAACAGATATCTGTAATGGAAATCAACAATCTTGTTTAAAGTGCTAATGTTTGATGGAATAAAGTGAATATAGTCAATATTTAATTATGTTTCACAAACATGTGATAGATAATATAATAGTTCATAATTCTATATAAACATCTATAGATACATTGAGTTACCAAGTTGATAGTGGTCTGATTTTGCTTCTCAGCAAGGTTAATAAGTGTTCAAAACTTAACAAAAAGGAAATTATTAATTTTATGTAAAAGCAATTAGGTTAATTCAATTGATCAATCAATGGGTAGATGGATGCTGAAGAAGAAAGGGAAATCAACAACTATCTCAAGCAGCCCAACAGGAGAAGTGTGTTGTCTAGGAATCTTGCAACGGCAATGAAGGCTTACATTAATGCTTATCAAAGTATTGGTGGAAGGCACTGATGGCATACAAGATAACCAAGCCCATGGTGAAGGAGATTGTGGACATGGCATGCCAAGTTTGATGGCATAAATGTTCTTATCGATGACCTTGTGCCTATTAATAAGGTATCATTTCATTATTGTGACTTGTTTTAAGCACAATTGACAAAAAAATAGAACCTTGTGATAATTGTCAAAGACCTGTTAAATAACTTTGATCTGCATGTATGAATGTTTTTGTTGATTGTAGCATGAAAGTATAGTTTGTTGGATTTGTTCAACTTTCTTTGAAGCTTTGCTGTTTGTGTTGCACATGCCAACAGGCTGAGCATCTATTGAGAACCCTAGTTATTTCCTTCATTTCTCTCTGCTGTCATGCAAAGTTCAGTGCAAAGCCAGTTTAGCCAATTGACAATCACTTTTTATTCAATTAATTGTTAGATGGTTTCAGCTAAAGCATTAGTTAAAGGATGACGCAGATCATAAAGCAGCGGCAGTAGCAAGTATAAACCTACATTAGTTGGGTGATTGCAGTGCAATTAATGACTTGGAATTAATATATTTTCTGATGCAAACCGATACAAATAACTTCAAAACCTCGTCAAGAAGTAGAGTAGAGCTAGACCTAGCCTTAGTCCCCCAAAGAAAACTTTTTTTCATTTGCAGACATTAGAGTAGATGAAAGGTTATCAGAACCCGAGCTACCAACCTGAGTGGTTATCATAAATTTTCAAGGCTGGTAACCACTCGTGATTTATCTCCTCCGTGTTGACCTTGGGACGGGTTGACGGGGATGCTAGGAGCGAATGTATTCGTCTTTTGCCACCAATTATGCAATCAGTGGATCAAAGTTGATTATGTATTCTGTGTCACAGTGTGGTTAGTATATCAGTAACTGATTCTTAAATCAGAGCCAGAGAGAGTTGGCTCTAGAGTAGATTTATCCATCGTTTTAGATTTCTAAAGTAGAGGTGGTATCCTTACTGCTCTGTGGAGAGATGGCCAGAGGTAGAACCATAAATGATCATCGATAATGACTCAGCGCACTGGTCTGCCCCAAGAAGAAGAGGAAGTAGGTTCTGCTTCCAAGAGGTTTGCCCATGCTATGGACACGAATATGTTTGTGGACAACTTTAATGATTCCAACTGACATATAATCCGAAAGGTGTTTGTTTGCCTCCCCTGGTTGGCATATTCTTAGTCATGCAACTGTTGCGAACAATCAACAATCTTATGATAGATTTCTTGGAGGACTTTCACACTTGTTGTGTTTGCAATTTGTGTCACTGTCGAGTGTTCTTTGTGCTTACTTCAATCTACAAATCACAATTATGAATCACCTCCACTTTATTCACTCATAGGCTGTAATGGATCTACAACGAGGCTTATCTGTGTTAGCATGAAAAATGTGTGAAAAAGAATTTATCTTTGGCATCTCCATTAGCAGATAGAGATTCCTTCGGCCACAAGATGTCAAGCAATTCCAATGATCTACCAGCACAAACAAGCTTAGAAAAAGAAGATAGGATTTGGCTAATATGAAGAAATCAGAGCTTGCTCATATCCATTATTAAGTTGGCATTACTCTCGGATATTTGCAGTCTTAACTATCTGACAAGCTTGTTCTTTCCTCATCATTTCCTTTTGGCTTCTTTCTTTTTGCTGGACGATGGCCAATTGATCATTGTCATGAGATAATATTTAATCGTGTTGGTATTATATAGTTAAAAGTAGCAAAATCCGAACTCAAGATTGGTTAATATGCAAGTAAAATTCACATATTTCCTCCTCTTCACGAAGCTGTAACAGGAGCAAAACAAACAAACCTTGCTCCAACTCCAGTTTGGTGGTGAATTTTTAACTACACTAGAAAGCTGCAGGAAGCCTGGACACGGCCCGAGTACTTCCACGGCACGGCGACCTCGCGCCACGTCTTCGTCCCCTTCTCATCCTCACCGTCCATGTCCAAAACATACGCCACCAGAGCCCGGCGGTGGCCACCTGAGCACAGCACCATCAGCCCCCCTTCCCACGCCACCATCTGCAGTGTCGCCCTCACCTCCCGCGGCAGCTCCGCCACCCGCCGCCACCCCCCTCTGCTGCCTTCCTCAAACATCTCCACTTCCCTTCCCTCCCGGCACATGTAGATCTTCCCTTGCTCGGCCACCACGCAGATCCGCGGGCTCGCCGCCTCCTCCAGCGCAGGCTCCAGTTCCGCGGCCCACCGCCAGGCGGCCACGTCGAATGCCTCGGCGGTCCGCGAGAACTGACCCTGCGCCTCCGTGGGGTAGCCCCCGAGAACGCGAAAGGCGCCGCCGGCGAAGAACCCCTTGCACTCGTCGCGCGGCCGCGTCATGTCCGGCAGCTGCACCCACGCGTCCGCCGCCACGTCGTAGGCCAGGGCGGAGCGCAGCGCGTTCTTGCTTTCGTCGTGCCCGCCAGCCACGAACACCATCCACCGCCCCTCCGCCTCAGCGGCGGCGCTGGCAAAGAAGGACCGTCGCGGGCCCGGCATCCGCGCGCCGTGGCGCCAGACCCCGGACACAAGGTCGTAGACGTGGATCTCGTCGGTCGCAGCCCAGGTGCGAGGGTCCCACCCTCCGATCACCACCAGCTCTCTCCCGACGGCGGCCATCTGGCAGAAGAGAGGGAGGCCGTGTGGACGGCGGGGAATCATCGGGGGCGAGGTCCAGACGCCGGTGACCGGTTCAAACAGGGCCATGCGGTAAAGAAGAGGGGAAGGGAAGGAGTGCTTGCCGGCGGTGGAGACGGTGCGGTCGGGATCGGACTGGACGAGGGCGATGACAGGTCGAGCTAGGCCGGCAGCCTTGCGGAGGCGGTGGAAGGGCGGAGAGGCGACGTCGCGCTTCCAGTGCCTGCAGACGCCCTGGGCAGCGCGGAGGGCATCGAGTGGCAGTCGGATGAGGCACTCGCGGGCGACCTCCTCCGGAAGCCCTGGTATGAGCTCGCCCTCAACCATGGCAGACAACAGAGAAAAAAAATTCAATTCTTCGACACAGAAGAACTAGGCAACGACGAGAGAAAAAGATGAGGAAGAGTTTGATGTTTATAGGCGGAAGAATCAATCAAGAACCAGAGAACAAGAAATGGCGGCGACGGGAACAAGAAAAGTAGTGCCCACTGGAATCGAGCGCGATGACGATGACGAGGACGCTTAGGGTTCTTGTCCTCATTTCTATCCAATTGGCAATTTACAAATAACTCTTTTTTCCCTTCTCGCTCTTTTTCACGCTTCGCTTTAATTAACAAATAAAAAAAATCGGGTTGGATATTTAATCAGAAATCTTATTAATTGCCCAATTGGAGATCGAGTGGTAAAACAGGTACATCATCAAGTTCATCCTTTGTCAGCCTGTTCCAAGATTAAATTTATACGGAGAATGCAAATCATGATTACTGAAGAGGTAATTGGATTGGAGATAAGTTATATAGGATAAGGGATTTATGTCTCGAAAATCGATTCTTCAATAATAATAAACCTCGGGCCCCATTGGAGATCTAGAAACAATTGATGATAATGATTACGTTTTTTGTTTCAATGAAAATTGAAAGGTGTTCCTCTTTTTTAAACATATAAAAGAGACACTTTTTTAAAAATCATCAAGATTTTCTTTTTTTATAAAAAGAATGAACAGAAATTAAAGAACACCGTTCGTCAAAAATATATTTCAGTTTGAAGAAAATATATATCAAAAGATGCTCTATCATATTTTAATTTATTTCACCCAAAATATTTTTAACAGTTATGCCCGATAACATAACGTGTATGATTTTCATCATTTTACATAGTAGATAATAATTTTTAAATAAATTAATAAAAAATATATTGACATAATAATATTTTATGTATAATAATTTTAATTAATTTAGAGCAATTTTACTAGTTATGAGCTATAGCTATTAAAAATATATTGACATAAGTATATTTTTTTTAAATGAAAAATATAATAGAATATCCTTTATTTTTTAAAATAGAGTTTTTTTATGAAAATCAATCATTTTTTTTTTTGCAAAAAAAGACTCAAGAATGATTATGTGTAGAGTTTATCTACACATCATTTTATGGAGCGGACAGTGAGTGATAAGGAAATGAAGTGTGTTTGAGGTGTTTCAAAATCTAATAAATTTTTTAAAGGGAAAAAAATGTTTTTGGAATAAGGATAGAAGCAAGAATTTCGCTCAAAATTTATTTTGTTATAGTTTGACATGAATTTGACTCATGTAACACGGGCAAAGAAATAACAAGATATAACTTTAAAATTTAAATGTATACAAAGGTTTACTAATTTATATCATCTAATGTAATTATTAAACAAAAAAAATGAGAATTATGTTGATGCAATTTTATTTGAATCAAGGTTGACCAAGTTAATTAAGATCCAATTGACTCTAATTTAAATTTTGATATTTAACAATATATAAGAGAAAAGTTAAATAGATCAAAAGAGGTTGAGTTGTTCATGGTGAAATTATGATAACTAATATAAATTCTTGAATTAGTCATTTCTCTCAGGGAGATGGATACTATATAAATCTTAGAGTTATAAATATAGAGTCAAAGTTTGAACTGAAGATATGCTACGTATTTGATGACGAACATAAAATAACAAAAAAAACACATAATTAAAACTACTCATCCCTTCTAATTGGCACTGAGTCTTAACATATTGTTTTAATGTATTTTTTACTTGAACAAAGCATTTGCAAAGTTTGCCCCCATGTGCTACAAAATTCTTTTTTTATTGTGAAAATTTGTATTGAATATACTGAAGCCTTTAATTTGGAAGATGTATACAAAAATTAATAAATTAAATAGAAATCAGTCGATAAGCTAATTTTAAAATTTGCTCATCTTTATCGAATCTTTGAAGTGGGGCATCCTTAGTTTGATTGCGATGTTCGAGATAAGCACAAACAATTTCCCTTTAGTTTCATTTTTTTTTTTTACAAAAAGCTTAATTTCATATCTTTTTATCTTATTCTCAATTTAGTCTTTAAAATTAATTTCAATCCAGTCGCTTCTATATTTTTCAACAAATCACTTTCCAACCATATACTTTTGTTTTTTTAAACATATATATTAATTCTCTAGTTATGTGTAAAATGTAAATGCTAGTTAATTGGATGTTTGAATTCCTTGCACTTTAAGGATCATTTAAAGTTCCTCGCGCTTTAATCTTGCATGATTTTAATTTCGATTTGATAAAAATTAAATCATTATATGGTTATTTTCCTAATGCTTTTAAGGGTGCGTTTGATTCGGGGTTATTTTTGATAATTTTGATTATCCATTCAAGATTATCAATAAAAACCTTGTTTGATTTAGGTATTCAATGATTCCCGAGTAATGTTTCATGCCCGACACGTCAGCAAAAGGGTTATGCAGCCCGGAATCGAGAAACCTCAGAAAACTAAAGTTTTTCTTGATTCCGGGGTTAACGAATTTTTTTTACCAAAAATACCCTCCGATAAGAAAAAACATGGAAAAAAGAGAAAAAATGTAAAAAAATATTTAAAAATATAAAAAAAATGTTTAAAAAATAAATAATTTAAAAAATAAAAATTTAAATTTTTAAAAATTTTAAAATTTTAAAAAAATTTAAAAAATAAAAAAATTAAAATTTTAAAAATGTAAAAATATAAAATATAAAAAATATAAAAACATTAAAAAACACATAAAAAGTTAAAAAATATACCAGAAAAATAAAAGTAAAAAATATAAAATAATAATAATAATAATAATAATAATAATATGTTTAGTTGATTTTATAACTGAGGGTAATACGGTAAAATATTAAACTAAGGTATTCATTAAAACCTTCAAACAAACAAGTTTTGGTTGCATTACCTATGTTTTATTCCCCATAACCTTGGTTATGTGATTACCTGGTAATCACATAACTAAGATTATACATGAAAACTTGAACCAAACGCACCCTAATAGTCATTACTTTTTATTCCTTTAACATCTAATTAATATTAAAATACCTTTTAAAATATGTATTATATTCTTAAAATTTTCTCTCTCCCTTATAAATATACGATTTAGATAAAAATTTATGAAAATAAAATAGATACTTTTGTGTTAGATAAGGTTTCTGTAACAATAAAATAATTTTCTTAGAGGCATCATGATGAAGAGGATTTTTTAAAATACTAAGGCTTAAAAATTAACTAATTTGGACGAAGAAAACAAAAATTGAAATCTATATAAAAATTAATAATTAATTTGAAGAAAAATTGAATAGCAATGACATATACGTTGCCCCCACTTCTAAAAGTCAACTTAGTTTAATTCGATTCATCAATGAAATTCTTTTTCTTCTTCCAATATTTAAATCGATTCAATTGAAAAACCTCACTTAGTTTGCTTTTAATTTTTTTTTTGTCGAAATTGATCGCATTAAATCTAATCGCTAATTCATTTTATAATTTAATTTCACAAAGATCAAATGTAACTTGTTACAAGTCTCATCACGTGTTTTTTTCGATTACGTGGTTCGAAAGTTATTCTACCGATATATCTATTCTCATCTACCTTTTCTCCTCCCTACTTATTAAAAAAAAAAATGCCAACATCTTCAACCTCTAGAAGCAGCATACATCACTAAAAATATATATATATATATTGCAATAGGTAATATCAAATATGGGTTGATCACACTATCATTATAATAATAACAATTAAATCTTATCCTACTACTAAATAGGACCGACTATATAAATCATT
Source organism: Zingiber officinale (assembly GCF_018446385.1). Lineage (NCBI taxonomy): Eukaryota > Viridiplantae > Streptophyta > Magnoliopsida > Zingiberales > Zingiberaceae > Zingiber > Zingiber officinale. The sequence continues at coordinate 143,350,270 of NC_055986.1, forward strand.
TTATATTATTAAACTCTATTTCCTAATATATCATAATCTATACTTAAATAAATTTTATCTTATTTTATTGTTAATTAAATATTTTTTGGTCTTCCTCTTTCTCATTTGATATGTGTGTTTGTCATAGTTTTATATTGCCTAATTGGAACATTTATTGGTCGTCTAAGTATATATTTGCAGGGCAGAGCTAGGCCCCTTATAACAGGTGGGGGTAAAATATTTAAAGCACAATATATTATATAAAAATTACATAACAAAATATGTTACAAGAATTCTCTATGGGTACATATATTTTGAAAACGACGTAATATTAATTCATTGTCAATTGTATCAAAAACTTCTTTTTCAATAAAAGTAACTAAACAATCATTCATCCACCGATCTCCCATTCAATTTCGAAGTCGATTTTTCACAATCTTCATAGCAGAAAATGCCCTTTCCACAATTGTTGTAGTCACTGGTAACACAAGTGCAAGTTTAATAAGCTTATACACCAATGGATATACAATATCTCTTCTTGTTTCAACTAATTTTCTCGCAAGACTTCCTATTCCTTTCAAATTTGCAAACTCTTTAGTAGAGTTCATATCCATAAAATAATTATCAAGCTGATTACCTAATGTCATAATCTCAACTACCTAATGTCATAATCTCAACTGATGAAAAATCTGCGGGATAAAACTTAGCAAATTGAAGCAACTTTTCCTTATCAAAAGCAGAAAAATGATTTTCTGGACCAAGACATTCCATACAAAGAAGCAATTCAGTATTTACTTCAGTAAATCGATCATTAAGCTCTTGAAGTTGCATATCCAAGATTTCATAAAATAAACTAACCTTGTAATAGTGTAAATTGGTAACAACTAGAGCTTTACGTCTTGATCTACCCTTGAGAACTCGAACTTCATTCATGTCTGGAATTATAATATCATGGCAACTGCAAAACATTATTACTTCATTCAATAAATAATCCTAACCATTATCTCTCATCAATTGTAGCCTCTTTTTTGAGATTTTAACTTGTATCATAGCATTGATAATATCTTGATTCTTTCTCTACAAAATCTGAGAAATCTCATTTGTAACACCCAAAATGTTCTTCAATAAATGCAAAGTGAAAGCAAAATTAAATGTTTCTAAAGACTCCAAAAGACCAACAACTTCAGCCTTCTGTTCTGAATGAGAACCATCTTCCACTACATATTCTAAAACATCAAGAACAGTGGGAAAATGCACAATTAAACTCATCAATGTGCTATAATGTGAACCCCCAATGAGTATCACCAGCTTTTTTAAGCTCAGATTCTTGGTTTAAGCCACGATCATTGAAAATTTCTCCATTTCCAAGTGTTTTTTTAACTTCAGCCATTCGTTTCTCTCAAAACATATCTTGTCTTTTACATGAACCTCCAACTACTTTAACTACAATAGCAACCAACTTAAAGAGAAAAACAACTTGGAGATGATTTTTTGCTACTGCAACAATAGTAAGCTGGAGTACTTGATATGCAAAATAATGAATATAATATGCAAAAGGATTATCTTTCAAAATCAAACTTTTGAGTCCGTTAAACTCTCATCGCATATTACTTGCACCATCATATCCTTATCCTCTAATTCTAGATATACTCAATCCATAATATGAAAGTAGTGATTCTATAGCTTTTTTGAGTGATAGGGAAGAAATATCACCAACATGAACAATCTCAAGAAAACGTTCAACAACAATGCCTCTCAAATTTACATAACATAAAGCAATAGTCATTTGTTCTTTATCTGATATATCGTGTGATTGATCAACTAATATGGCAAACACTTCATCTCTAAGTTCATTCAATATGACATATGTAGTCTCAAGACTAGCAGCATTTACAATATCTTTTTGAATTTTAGGAGAAGTTAATTGATTATTTTCCGGAGCATTTTGCATTATTTTAGGAAAATAAAAATTAAAACTAAAATCCAAAACAAATTATAACAAAGAAGAACTTTCAAAGTCTCACAAAAAGTCTACCAAGACTTGTGCAAGTGTGCTTGCTCATCAATGCAATTACATATTGAAAGGATCAACAAGTGACATAGCTCAAGTTACTACTCTACAAAACATATCCATCTCTATTGACAGCAACCACCCACTAATGGACAAGACTTCTTCAAAATAAGACTAAATTGACAACACTAATGGACAAGAGTCTTAGACTTCTTCAAAAATATCTAGCTTCAACTCAAAAAGAAATTGAACAACTTGAGAATTAGAGTGCAGTAATAGCAATTCCTAACTATCATTATAAGGCTGCTCGGTAAATAGTAAATCTCAATTTATGTCACACACTCAAATCCAATAGATCTGGCCATGACCCATCTTTCGCTGGTTGGGAGTTTCTCTTCAATGGAAGGTGTAGAGCTTGAGGTTTATTACACCGTCTGAATATGTTGGATCATCTTTGCACTTGTCCTATCATGTTTATATTGTTGTAGATTCTTTAGAAGTACATTAAATTGTTTAATTTCCTGTGTGTTTGTGTTGTTCTACTAAGAAAATGTTGAAGTTTCTATGATGTTGCAGTGAAAATTCTTCCAAATTATAGAATTGCCTGAATGATCATATCAAATCTTGTGTGTATGAACACACTGTCAATTATTAAAGCCTAAACTGAACAAAGCAATGCCGACATCAACAACAAATATAGAAGAAACGATCACAAAGAGTAGAACTAGTCAATCATAAACAAGCAAAACAGAAGACATGTATGTAGCTTCCAACTTCCTAATCCCTTAGTTTTCCCTTTCTAATTGCTTCCACGAAAGTCCTTAGATTTCGATCGGACGATCCTCCATCACTCACGGCGTCCCTCGCCCTCCCACTCCACTCCGCCGCCTTCCTCCTCATCCTCTCCCCCGCCTCCCCTCCTCCCATCACCACCTCCAAGCACCTCCTCAGCTCCGCCGTCGTCACCGCGCCTTCTTCGTCCACCTCCGCCCTCACCCCCGTCCCCCACGCCACCTCCGCCAGCGTTGCCACCGTCTTCTGGTCCGACCACCGTGGAGCGCCCACCGTCGGTACGCCGCACACCAGACCCTCCGTCACTGAGTTCCATCCGCAGTGAGTTACGAAGCACCCCACCGCGCGGTGTGCCAACACCTTCACCTGATCGCACCACTCCACCACCATCCCTTTCCCCTTTCCTGCTTCTTCCTCTTCCATCTGGCCGTCCAATTCCCCGCGGTTGTTCTCCCTTACCACCCACAAGAACGGCCGGTTGCTCTCCCTCAACCCATTCAGCAGTTGCTCTAACTCCCGCTGCCTCAACTTCATGTAGCTCCCGAATGACACGTAGACCACCGACCCCTCCTCCTGAGCGTCCAGCCACCTTATGTGCCGCACTGCCGCCGCCTCCTTATCCTCCTCTGCTTCACCCGTAAACGACCACGACGGCACAACCGGCCCGACGGTGAAGAGGCGAAAGTGCTCGACGACCGACGCGATTGCGTCGGGCTCCAAATCGTCGAAGGAGTTCATCAACACCTTTGGTTTCATTGTCGCCGTGGTCTCACTGTCGAGAGACTCGAATAATTCTTTCAGCACGGTGAAAATCGAGTAGAAGTCATCGTCAGGAACGATGGTGGTGATGAAAGAAGGAAGGTCTCGAATCCGGACCGGCGGCACGCCGGGAAAGTTCACCACGTAGGAAAGGTCATGGAGATTGGCGGCGATGACGGCGTCGTAACTGTGGAAGTAGTGGTAGTAAATGGAGAAGAGGGTGGCCGGCTGAATCCAGTAGAGGGCAGAGTCGATGCGGTGCCGGCGCGCCACGTCGGCCGCCCACGGCACGAAGATGGTGTACACGACGCAGGTGGCGGGGCGCCCGGCGGCGGCGAGGCTGTCCAGCAGGGCGGAAAGGCTCCTCGAGCCGACACTCTTGAGTTGAGACATGAAGTGGTTGAACTGCGACTCCTCCTTGATGCCATCGTCGTAGCCGTCGGAGATGGGAGCGTAGGCGACGAGGCCATCGTTAGGTACGTCTCCATTGGTGAACATGCGGTTGTAACTGGAGATGGAGAGCGCGAAGGTGGAGAGGACGCCGGCGCTGCCGGCGAGGCGGCGAGCGAGGTGGACGACGGGATTGATATGGCCTTGGGAGGGGAAGGTGACAAACAGGAAATGCCTAAGGCCGCTATCCATGTCGACGGCCTTGGATCGCACGTTTGCGCGAACCAATTCAATGACGAAGCAGAGATGGCCGTCCTTTTTATTTATAGAGAAGCGACGTGTGACCGCCGCTCGGCGACGATGCCAACTATGAGGCATGTCACCGTCACGCGCCAATTTTCTCATAAAGAAACGATATGATATCTTGTAAAGATGGGATTAGAAAGAAAAATGCTCCTCTAAATCATGTTTAAATAATAATACAAAAAAAAAACTCCTCTGTTTTCTCGAACCTACGCCGGCATTCTACTTTGTTCCAGTCGTTCGGAATCAAGTCCGGCGGCCAGTTCTCGTCGCGCATCGGATGCTGGACGTCAGGTCGGTGAACGCCCTGACTATTTCCCCGTGGAGGCTCTGTTCGTTGAGCTCCAAATACGAGAAGAGCAGCCGTTGCATGAACTCCCAGTCCGGCCGCCGCCCCGGCCCCTGCGCCTCCACCATCTCCTCCATCGACCGCCGGAAGTCCTCGTACGGCTTGCTAGAAATCCTCACCACAGCCTCCCCGCCGCACTCCGCCGCCCCCGCCTGCAGCCCCGCTTCCTCCGCCAGCGAGCTCGAGGCCCTCGCAGTCGCAGGCACGAAAAACCGATCCGACGCCTGCATCGCGCGCGGCGAGGGAAGCGTCAGCCGCGGAGACACCTCGTCCGGCCGCGAGATGTAGTAGCTCCAACAGATGTCGTCATAGTCGCGGCCGCCGTTGTGCTTGTCTTCATGTCCGTCGGCGTCGGCGGGGCTGCGGCCGCCGAAAAGAGATGGGAAGTTCTCGAGGAGGTAACGGTCGACGTGGGAGAGGTTTACGGCAGCAGTTGCTTCTCCGGCAGCGGTGACCTGTCGGCCTGCGGAGGAGGGGCCGCCGACGAGTCTGCGGCGCGACGTGAACCATAAATGGATAAGAAGCTTGCTGATCGACTGCTTGCTTGGTTTGGGGACGCAACTCGTGGATTTGTTTCTCCCCATTTCTTATTTTCTTCAATTGGATTGATAATCTATCAATGATTGGGGATTTATAGATTAGATTTGGTGCAGAGATTGCATGAATTTAGGAGGAAACAAATAAAGCAGGTGCTGTGGTGCTGGATTTGGGTGATGATTGGAACATAAATGGCTTAAAGTTTGAAACGGCAGGAAATGATGAATAAATTTTCAGAATTTTGAATTTTGTTGTAACATAGGAAAGGTGTAATAACAATTTGAACCGGAATTGGTAATTCCAATTTATGAGGGTTTAATGCCATAAATACAGTTGTCTAATGGCCGCAGCGATCGTTACATGAGAAAGGATGAATTAATATAATGTGCATGAGAAAGGATGAATTAATATGCACATGACATGACAATACTTAATATTTATTAATGTAAATATTGCAGTAAATTTATGTAAATATAATTTTAAAAAACTAATATAATTTAACGATTTAGTTTTTTTATAATACGGTTCACTAATCCATATTTACTATATCCATATTGTTTTATTTTTTGAAAATATAATGTCGAAAGAGATGCTGAGAAATAATTTTTAATTTTTAAATTGCCTCAATTACTTGAAGATTCAGATTCAGATGTCACGTAGCTAATGCAATTTGCTGATATATAGTTGAATTATTTGTCATGGAAAATGATAAAGATTAGTTATCCTGTTAATTTTCCATGCATCAATTTCACCATTAAAATTTCAAATAACTTGACCAATTCTACAACTCATTATATTCATTACAATAAAAAACAATTATATATATTTTTAGAAACAATAATTTTATAAACTGCTCATTCCAACAAGTTATACCTAAACATCACGTTCGCTATAATTATAAATCATTCCCTTAAGCAAGACCTCTACCACTTCACTCGTACAACAGAAATACTGCAACCTACGACCATGTTTGGCAACCTATATAACTTACAGACTCATTCAGTAAAAAGATAATGGACACAAGTCATGACAGAGGAGAGGCTCAAAGTGGATATGATGGCTATCCCAGTGACATTGAGGGTTAGTTTTGTATCCGCCATAACTGATGGTAGATCCTCCATAACATAAGGTGCTTGCCCAGCAATGTTGTGTTCCCTATGATCCATTGTGTCGCACTGGCTGGACTCTGGCTGTGACCTGCAGTTGCATAGGATGCAGAACCAGGGCCATCGTATCCACTCCGACCTGTGAAGCCTTAGGAATGATGAGCTGGTGGGATACGAGAGGCGAGTGGATGCCGACTGAAAGAAGCATGAGGCGTATTTGATGTCCTGGCTGCTTTGGCACGATGAAATGGAGCAGTCGCACCTATCGATATAGGTCGCTTGCCATGAGATTTCTTTGAAACTGCAGGCTTCTTGCTATTGGCCTTGGCTTTCTCCAATACTGCAAGACGCCTTTTTATCTCAGTGGTGTTGAACTTGGATTCAAGGTTGCAAATCTCCACACACTTCATTATGGATCTTAAAGCAGTTATCTCCAGATTGCTCGACTCTTGCTAGAAGAAAATATAAAGATAGCTCAATAGACACATTATTAACCCTTTTAAGACCAACAAATCAATAGAATCTCAATAATCAATTTGGGTAACATACCAATGCACCAGGTGAATTATTGCCATCCTTTAATATGGAATTGGATTTTTTCTTGGAGGATTCGAGATGCATTTTGAGAAGGGACTCAGGGGGAAAACGATCGATTAAACCAGACTGATGAACAAAGTAAATAGCTTCAATCTCCTTTTCAGTCTTTATCAACTTGTCAATGACAACTGCATTAGAGCACTCGAAGTTTCAGTGTATATGTTTGATAGAAAAGGATGGATACTGCATCAGAAATTTCAGTGTATATGTTTGATAGAAAAGAATGGATACTACATTAGAAGTTTCATTGCTGACATCAGAAAGTAAGTCAAGTGGCTAAAAAACCAATTTTATGAAAGCTCGATCATGCCAACCTGAAAAAGAACTTGTTTGTGTTCCATCACAAAAGTATCCCTTTCATATCAGCTATGCGACAAAATTGCAAAAAGAAAATACCAAGATTAATATGCAGCATATTTTCCTATACCAATTTCCTTCAAATCTCCTATCTATTTTATTTCTTTTTCCCCCACTTGAATGACACAACACGAGCAACATCTATGTACTTCAGGCATTGACCTCACAATACTTGTCAGTGTGCAAAAAATTCATGTGTCTCAGTGATCATCTCACGGGATTCCATACTTCAGTAAATGATCTTAGATGGAAGAAAATTCCAAAATAAAAAATATATTATTGCATGCATGATAAAAACAATGCAAGAACCCACTTTTATGGAGCTTACAGTAATCAAGTCTAAAGAGTAAATTTGTTAGAAACAGTAAAAATAAAACAATTAAATTAGTTTCAAGTATAAAAAAAAATAAATTGAAAAACTAAGCCATGACAGACTTATTTTATTAAAATGGTTTATTGAAAAAAGTTTTTTTTTTTTGCGTCACTCTACTTCACCAAGGAAAATTCAACTTAAAGGATTTCACTGAATTGTCTTCAAGGAAGCAATTTGTGTTATCATCCTCATAACAAGACAACATGAGTATATTGGAACTATCTAAGCCATATTAACATACATTTGCAAACATGCATTAACAATGATAGTATGAAAAACATCAGTACTATGATTAAAGTAATAAATGAATTCTAACAAAATGTGAAACACACTATATGAGGGCTGAAAAGGCTTCAAAGGAAAATGTGACAAGATCAAAATGAACTATAAAAAATTCATATGAGAGTTATTGGCAGATGAGAAAATCTAATAATTTATTCGATCAAATTGTAGTGTAGCTGACTTCTTGCGTTTAACATGTGAAGAAAGCAAATTACCACAAAACAGTTATTTCCTAAAAGTCATAATTGTTGGATAATTGAACCTAATTAATTATGAATAGCATCCGGTTCTAGAGATGAATAAGAAAAACCTATAAAGAGAATTGTGAGTTTTATAATAAAACTGTGCAAAAAATGTACTAATTCAACTCAACCAAGGGTAAAAAAATTTGAAACCGATGCCATAAAGAAAGTTGAGCTTGGCATTTTCCCAAACCATATCCAACAAAATTTCTCACGTACCCACCAAAAGAAATAAAAGATGAACCAAACCATACAATTAGCCCTGACTCATAAGACCTAAGATCAAATCATTGTCCTTGATATAGTGAGGCACAGAGATATCTAACCTTGATATACTAGTTGAGCTACTCCCAACAAGAACAACTATCAACTAAGAACTGGCAAAGAGATGTAAAATCCTCATTTTGGTAGTGCATGATACAATTCAAATCTTTAGACAATACCATCAACTAAACAACTTGTTCCTTGAAAAAAGTTAATTGATGAAGTGATGTTAAATTTTTGTTGCTTTAGTCATCAAATGCCTAATCTCATGTAAGCTTCTCTAATTTGTTATGCTAATCATCACCAATGATTAATGTGCTGCAACTTGCACTATTCAATGAGATTATAAGAGGACATAAATGTCATGCAAACACTGCACATTATTTAAACATCAATAAACATTCAGACAGATTGATGAAATCTTTCAGTTAACCAAGAATATTTCCTAAGGCCACAATAACCAGTGTCAAGAGGCCAATTAGCCTTAGTGAACTAGAAAGATAAAGGTTATGTTAGATGTCATGTTCCAAACAACTTAACATATATTAAATATCTAGTCAATGCTAATATCATTACTGCACAAACAATACTACAGCTACAAACACTTCTCCAAGTAGACAATTGTTGACTATTCAAAAATCAATCAGGAGCGGTATACCTGACAATTGCTCTCTAAATCCCATTGCAGTAGCAAGCTTAGCCATTTCTTTTCTGGAAGCATGTTCCGTAATCAACTTCAACAAGAAATCCTCCTCAAAACGTGACCTCAGTCCAAAGGTTGCCACCATCTGAAGGAATATTTGTGCCTCCGAACCACCCATTGGTTCTTCCCTTTCTCCTTCCTCAGTCTTCAGGACAAACTTTTCCTTCCACGACTCAGCCACAGTAACTGCCCTCTCCCTGATACTTTCTGCTACATCTGGACACTTTGTCCCATCTGAACCGAGCAGCGAATGAAGCAGCATCCCTAGAGCCCAGTTCCGATCTTTGCCATCCTCGATAGGGTGGATCAGGAAGTCCTCCACTGCGTCGATTACCAGCCGCGGGGGGTCGACCGACTCATCTATGGCGTCGGTTATCTCCCTCCAGAGCAAGCAGAGGGCCTTGCGGCGCGATGCGACAAAGCGCCACAGCCCAGCTGAGTCCATGCGTCGCGCGTACCAACGGAGAAGACCGCGGAGATCGGATTTCGCGGCGGGAGGGCCGCGGGCGTCGGGCTGCTCGATCTCAGCCAGGACGGCATCACGTCGTTCCCGAATGGTGGCAGCGGCGATGAACTCACGGTCGCAGAGAGAAGATTCGCGCCCGGAGATGGAATCGAGGGCCCGTTGGGTTCTCGAGTCGAGAGATTGGAGATCGGCGTCGAAGGCTTGGGATCGTTCGGCGACTGTTAGGTGGAGGGCGTTCCAGTGGTTGGAGAGGGACTTCCATAGGAAGATACAGTTGTCAAGGAGAGCTCTCTGCGCTTCTAGGTCACTGAGGTGCTCGTTGATTCGATCGCCGGCGAGGGCTTGGGCCGCCATGGCGTTGGGAGACGTGAGGTCAAGTCAAGAGAGAGAAAGCGACTTGTAAAAAGAGAGAAGGCATTAAAATTGAGAGGACAAACCAGAGAGATTAAAGATCAGTGTCATTGTTATTTATGGGCCAAACGTTCTGGCCCAAATGTGTACTAGGCATTCATGAATTTAAAATTAGATTACTTTATTCCAGTTTATATATAGATAATAAATGTTGAATTTAAATAAAAATTGATAATTTTTATTAGATATATATAAATAAAAAATTATAGATCCTCTACTTTAATCCTTAAGCATATAATATTATTTTTTTAAGAGTTAGCATTTAGATTTAGGGTTTAGTGTTTAAGTTAAATGAAGTGATTTTTTTTTAAAAAAAAATAATACTAAGTGCTTCATATTGCCTATAGATATGTGCCAGGTATATATATATCAAGTTTTTCAAATACAAATGTCTGGCTGTGTCAAGCTTTATATTAAAGGCCCCTTACATCATTTTATTATTGTTTTAGCTTAAAAAATTATCCACAATTTCAAAATATGATTCTCCTTTGTTATCAAAATTTTTTTAGTAAGTCTACAAAATATACAATAAAATAAAAAATAAATAATGTAAATATTTCAAAATATAATAAAAAATTAAATGTTACTAGTAATTATTTAATACAATACGTTTTACTTTCATTTTAGTTATAAAAATACAATACATATTGATATTATTTTGTAGTGAGCTTGTAAGAGCATCTACATGTAAAGTAAAAATATGGAGTTAAATATTTAATATTATAGAATATAATCAAATAAAAAGATAAATATTACCAATAATTATTTGAATACAACACGTCTTGTCATTCTAGCAATAAAATATCAATTAAACTAGTATAATCAATATGTTTAACTATTTTCTTTTCAATAGATAATATTACCAATTCATTTAATCTTTTTCGCAATATAGTTGATCGAAGATATATTTTAATCAACTTCAACTTTGAAAATTTTCCTTTTTACAAATGCCACTCTAATTGACTAATTATGGTCAATCCTGGTAGCTTTCAATAGCTAATCCTTGTAGTCAATCCTTTGTAAGACAACAAGTCAAATAATGTCAATCCTTCTAGCCTTCAACAGCGGATCGTCTAATTATATTCATGTTGTTGTGATTAACTTACAACAAAAGCAAAATATGTTATCCAAGGAAGATAAATCAACTAGCAATTTTCTATCTTTTTTTCATCCATTTTACAGTGTTAATTAATAATGTAATGCATTAAAATGTCTATCAATTTTATCTTTAGGAAATAAGACGTCATCAATTTTAGTTGGACCCTTTTCTACTAAAAAAATCTCTTAAATTTTGCTCAATTTTTTCTCATTTTTTAGGATTATCAATATTCAAATGTAAAGGAAGTCAAAAATATTATATTATCTTCTTCATCAAGTCATTCACAATTGTTTATTCAACACCCATCATATTTTCGATCTTCTTTTCATAGTCATTTTATTATTGATATTAAAATATTTATTAATATCTCCTTTATTTTGAATTATTTTTTTATAAATATTTTGGAGGCATGATTATATACCTAAAAACTATTTTTTTAAACAATGGGTAAGAACTAAGAAATAAGAATATATTATAAGAAATTCTTAGAATATATTATAATAAATAAATAAATAAGAAGAAGGGAAAATTTAAAAAAAAGTTCAAAGAATATAAAACAAATGAAAAGAGAGCTAAAGAAATATAAGAAAAAAATGTTTAGGGCGTGTAATTTAGGAAAAACTTTGTATCCTCGGCTATGCTAGATTGATCCATTCCACTTCCTTTGTAGGTTCCAAACAATATAAGGATAATAAACATTTGTAAAAAAATGCATCCAAATCGAAAAAACTCAATTCCTAGTGTGAGATAAACGCAACTTTGCGAGGAATCCGATCTATTGAAGCATATCTAATTAGAAGAAAAGAAGCATTCACAAGCAATCATTCAATCCATTAAAGAGGGAACAAAAGAAAGTCCTAATTTCTCAACGAAATTGGAAGGAAACGATACCAATGCAAAAGCTAGACAGATCAAATAGAAGCTTACCGAAATAGAAGATAAATCGAAGAAGCTACTATCGCCAATCATGTTGGAGACAAACATGGAAGCAGTGTTGAAGAGAAGCAGCTAACAGTGAAATTTGGTGATGAGGATCAGTCCTTGTGGTAAAAAGACGAATACGTTCGTCCTCAACGTCCCCACCAATACATCCCAGGGCCAACACAGGATCAGCCATTCATGAACTATGTTTCGTTCATATTAAAATTTTAATGTTAAGTAGCATAACAAATTATTAATTTTTGGATCCTTCTAAGAAGTGGGCCTGAGGTGATCACCTCCAGGGCTGCACCTTAGGTCCGAGCCCGTTGAGTGGATGACAAACAATTAAATTCAATATTTTAAAAACTTCTCTAATTATGGGCAATCCGTGTTAATTTTTTTTTAGTATTTATAATTTAGACTTTAGGATTTTTAGTGTTTAAGTTAAATGATTTTTTTTAAAAAAAATAATAATAGGTGCTCTCAAATTACCGCAGGGTGTATATAAAAGACAACATGATCAAGTCTTACAAATACAAATGTGCGGATGACAAGCAATTAAATTCAAGACTTAGAAAGCTTCTCCAATTCTATATATGGCATTTGATGATTAGGAGTTGAAAATAGACAACGAAAATGTCATTCTTATGAAAATTGACTTTGGACTTCGTCTGAACTGGTATATTTACAGCACTCTTATGCGTACCTGTCAAAACTTGTAAGTTACAACCACAATATATGACAATAAATTTTGAATTTTTTTAATAAACAAAGACTGGAGAACAATTTTAACCACAATGACTCGATTCTTCTAGAAAAAAAAAATCTGGGATCAATTAGTGGCGGTCATATTCTGTGGAAAAGTCACGCAAACCCTGTTCCAATCATTAGCCGAAGCACCTCAGCGACGAATTAAACTGCTCGTTGATGGCCTCCTCCAAAATGGGTCGTATACGGGCTTATGTCTCATTTGTGATCGAGCTGCCAGTCTAGGACGTGGCGAACTTTCCTTTCTTTCACAATGCAATTAAGGGGATGTTTGATTTATTGGCATAAGAATAGGAAATGAGAATAATATTAATTGTCATTAATAATATTTAGATTAAATGAATCAAAATATAAATAAGAAAATAAATATTTATAATTGAGGAATGACTCATTCTCATGCCCCTTTAGTTATTATTCTATTTTTAGCAGTCAAAATATTCATTTATTTTAAAAATACTCTTAATCTAAAATTAAGGTGATATTTGGTTAAATGATGAGAATGACTATGAGTATGAGTTTGATAGTAAGGTGTAATGGGAATGGGAATGGAAATAAAACACACTTAGTTATATGAGGTTGATTCCCATAAATCTAGAAATCATTCCCAAATTGTTATTCCCAAACCCACAATCCAAACACCATCTTTTACTATCATTTCATTCCCTCATTCCCAAACCCATCAACCAAACACATCCTTAATATCAAATATTAAAATATATTTATTTAATTTTTCTTTCATATCACTTTCTCTCTCCTTGTTTTCTCTCATCATATTTTCTCTCTCCGTATTTTATCACATACTTTCTCTCCTTAATCTCTTTCATCACACTCTCTTCCCTCTTTTTTTTCTCATCACACTTTCTCTCCCCTTAAACTCTCTCATCATACTCTCTTTTTTTTTTCTCTCTCTTTTCTTTTTTTTCTCATCGCACTTTATCTCTCATCATGCTTTCTCTCTCCTCAATCTCTCCTATCACACTCTCTCCCTTTTTTTCTTAACACACCTTCTCTCTGATCATACTTTCTCTCTCATCAATCGCTCCCACCACACAATCTCTCCTCATTTTTTCTCATCACATTTTTTCTCTCATCATATTTTCTCTCTTATCATACTTTCTCTCTCCTTAATCTTTCCCATCACACACTCTCTCCTCATTTTTTTCTCATTACACTTTCTCTCTCTTTATCCTCTTCCATCATACTTTCTCTCTTATCATATTTTCTCTCTCATCATGCTCTCTTCCATTACACTCTCTTTCCTCATTTTCTCTTATTACACTTTCCCTCTCTTCATTCTATCCCATCATACTTTCTCTCTCATCATATTTTTCTCTCACATCTATTTTTTTTCTTATTTTTCTTTAAGGGTAAAAAAGAAAATTTTGATTTATTCCGATAGAAAATATTCAACTAACCAAACATTACTTTTAAGAGTGATATCCATGCTCATACCCATTCCCATTCCACAATACTATGATTCTCATTCATATTCCTATTCCTAAGAAAGAACCAAACGCCCCTAACAATTGTCACTGCTTGGCGAGGGGTCAGCAACACATGCTCGTTGGTATGAGGTTGTTGGAAGGTTTACGGATAAACTTGAAGAAGTTGTTAGGTACCTCACTGGGATAAATAATTTAATATTTGATTCGATAAGAACCAGTTATATTTGTTCAATACACGTAGAGTCGCTCTACATATTAGGTAAAAGATGATTATATTCATCTCAGTACCTTATGTAACCTCGTCAATCCGTCTTAGGACCATCACAAGAAAAATAAATCACAGTGACTGAGAGGTAAAATGAATGGGAGGGTGAGTTGTGTTGAGGTGCAAGGATTTACGCTCCGTTAGTCCTAGTATTTGACTCCTTTGATCATTGGGTAAATCTGTCATTCACTTACCATCCGAGATATGATGCAGTGGTAGGGTGTCCATGCAATCAAATACCTACGTTTTGATTCCCCGCTACGATGCACTATAAGATATTTTCCTCTAGTGGGATAACAAACCTAGGATGATGGACTACTGGCTGCTCTTTGCGAGTACTTTTAGATTTATCCGGATGATCGATGAAAATTTTCAATAGGATAGGATCGATCATCCCTAAAATTAGTTGGCCTGAAGGACTGTATACTTAGTGCTAGCTATATATATATATACAATCCCGATCTCCTACGCGCCTTGTGCGGGACTGCCATAGTGGCAGTCTCTGTCAACATTTTTTAAAATTAATTTTGATGTTTTTATTTATTTCTTTTTCATCGTGATATTTCTCTACCCACCTCTAGCGTCTCGGATTAATCGTTGACCCTACGTTATCCTCGTCACTACTCGCTGCAATGCAGTCCTTCGTCGTAGCCCTCTCACGTCACTTAGGGTTTCACCGCTGATCCCTCGTCGTCCCTCTTGCGTCACTTAAGGTTTCATCTCTGACCCTGAGCCACGACGTCGTTTCTCGCCACAACTCGTCGCAACGCCATCCCTCGCAGACAGCACAATGCCAAAGTACAAGATGTAAAAGAGAGAGTGACAGAGAGAAAGAAGATCATGAGATGTCACATGATACATCAGATTATATAAAAACATGGCAGCACAACCTAGCTTCTTGTCGCAAAATATGGCAGCACAATATGGGTTCTTGTTGTAAAATATGTAATCATTAATCAGGCATTTCTCTACTCCCTGTCATCTTGCTTCTCAAATCTAGATAGGTGAAATGAATAATAGTTACAAACAAGAAGAATGGTAACAAATAGAATGAATTGATTTAATGTTTTTGATCTTGAGTGTTACTAACAAGAAGAGTACACATTCGATGTTAGAGATGCTCAAGTGGCCTGGTAAACAGAATGAAGATGATGAAATTTCATACCGATTTGAGAGTAATATTCGGACCGATCTAACAGTAATATTCATACAGAATGAAGATGATGGAATTAACCTCCCTGTGTCATGGTCCTAAGTGTTCAATTATTGCATTTTAATTATATTCAATGCATGTTAATCCTAGACCAATTGTGCTGATCAGAGAATAAAATAGTTCAAAGATTACTAGTGCACACGGAAAAGCAATTTAGGCAAATAATAATTAAATATTAAACTTTCAAATACCTAGTGCATTGCAGATATAACCAAATGCACACAGATTGACAGTAAAGGGATAATTGATGTAGTGCCTCCAAGACTATTAGAATGCATACAAAAATTCAGATACAAAAATTCAGAAATAAAGGAGCAGAAGGTTTTAGATGTTTTAACACAGAACTAGCATGCACTATACTTTGAGAAATGCACAAATATCAAATTAGAAACTTTTGAAATTTTCGAGTGTTTCAATTTTTTTCAGTCTTCTAAAATGTCAGTGTAGTATTAGGTCTCTACGATAATAGAAAATAATCTTGAATTGATTTCAATCAATTAAAATATATTATATTTGATATTCCAATCAAGATCGACATCACAAACAAGATCAATATGAATCGTAAAAATAATATTTCCAAATCTATTATATTTATTGCTATGCTTATAAATTATATACAATATTTAATCTTTCCATAAGTGTTTGGACAACTTGTATAAATAAACCTATTTCTTTAGTAAACATTAATCAAAGAATTATTCTCTAGTCTATTTCCTTTCTTCATCTATTAGTTTCAATGTCGTATCAGCGTCATCTTCTCTTTCTCTTAATTTTATTCTTCCGAATTTTTGGTACATCAGCTATACGAGTTTCTACATCGAGGTTTGATATCATCATCTACAGTGCGGCAACCTCATCAACTTCAACGCAACTTCGACAGCAGCAGCTTTTCTTCTCCTTTCATCCACAACTCTTTTTCGTCGACGGTAGCAACTTCAACAACGTCAATCATAGCAAGATAAAATTATTATTTGTTCGTTTTATTTTTCTATTTGTTTTTTCCTCCCTTCTCCGTAAATAGAAAAAAAAAAGAAGCAAAAAAAAAACGAGTAGAGAGAAAAAAGGCAGAAAAAAACAAGGAAAAAAATTGGGGAAAAAATGTCTTCTGTTAATTCTACTAGGATTCTTGCGCCATCATAAAATACATTTTTCCCTTTTCATATGATTCCTTCTTTCTCCATTAAGTTTGACCATGATAACTATTTACTTTAGAAATTACAATTTCATCCTTTACTTTATGTTTATGACTTACTTGATCTTGTTGATGGTACTTCATTCTCATCTCAAAAAGATGATCCATTTTATGCTATTTGGTTTATGAAGGATCAATTAGTCTTGTCATGGTTAATCTCATCAATTACTGAGCATATACTTCCAATGCTTGTTGGCCTCAACACCTCTTGTCAGGTTTGGGAAGCTTTTGATCATTCTTTTGCATCCCACTCTCAAGCACGGGTTTTCCAACTTCGTCTACAATTACAGTCTATGCAATGAGGAGATGCCTCGATCAATGACTATATGCAATCAGTCAAGACCATTGCCAACAACCTAACTGCAATTGAGCATCCGATCTCTGATCCAGAACTATTAATGCATGTTCTTACAGGTTTGGGTCCTCAAAATGATAGCTTTGTTCATAATGTGACGACTCGCATGGATCAAGTATCACTTGAAACTCTTAATGGTATGCTATCCTCTCAAGAAATGCTTCTATAAATATAATCTCAAAGGATGTCAAATTCTCTGTCTTTATTGGCACACATGATTAGCAAAGTGCTACAACCTGATCAACATAATCAGTCTCCTCCTCAACATAGTCATCAAAATCAGATTGGAGCTTTTAGAGGTCGAGGTCGAGGCTGAAGTCAAGGACGCCGTCAAATTTGCTTCAACTATGGTCATTATGCTCAAAATTGTTATAAAAGATATGATTCAATTTTTTGAGGAGGACCTGTATCATCAAATCGACCCCCTCCCTCATCTTGGCAATCTAGTACTTAATCATCTCATTCTAGAGCATTCTCATTCTCTATCCCTCCTAATGCAATGTCATTGGTTCCTGAAATCCAAGGATGACATCCAGATTCTGGAGCAACTCATCATGTTACACCAAAGTATGATATTCTTATAGAAGCTTCGCCTTATCATGGACCTGACGTGGTACAAATAGGCAATGACTTAGGTTTACAAATTGCTCACATTGCAAACACATCCTTTCTTCATGTGGTCGTAATTTTCACATGCGCAATACTCTTCATGTTCCTTTTATCACTAAAAATTTACTTTCCTTATGTCAATTTGCTCTTGATAATAATGTATTTTTTGAATTTCATCCTCATATTGTCTTATGAAGGATCCCGCAATAGGAACTATTCTTCTCCAAGGGGACACTAAAAACGGTCTTTATCATCTTCAACCCACCTCTCTCAAAACATTTGTTGGAGAATGCACGGACAAATTCTCTTGGTATGCACGTCTTGGTCATCCGTCTCTACACCTTGTTCAGGACATTATTAGTCATTTTGGTTTATCAACTTCTTTAGCGTCTTCATCTCATTTATGTGAAGCTTTGTATGAAAGTAAAATCTCATAAACTACCTTTTGTATCCTCTAATGGCAACTCTAGCATTCTTTTGGAAATTATTCACTCTGATGTATGGGCTCCTGCTCCTATTCTTTCTAATTAGGATTTTCTTTAATATGTTATTTTAATTGATAACTTTAGCAAGTTCATTTGGATTTTTCATATGAAAAGAAATTTTGATCTCTTTGATTTTTGTTGTCGTTTTCAAAAGCATGTTGAGCGTTATTTTGATCATAAAATACTCTCTCTTCATTCTGATTAAAGTGGAGAATATCAAGCGCTTAATCATCATCTTACTTCCTCTGGCATCCTCCATCGAGTCTCATGTCTCCACACTCCTGAACAAAATGGATTTGCAGAGAGAAAATATTATCATATGATTGAAACTACCTTAGCTCTTCTTAATCATGCCTTAGTTCCACTTAAATTTTAGGATGATGTCGTCCAAACCGTAATCTACCTTATCAATCATTTACCTACTCCACTACTTCAAAATAAGTGTCTATTGGAAGGATTTTATAATTTTCTTCCAAATTACTATTTTCTTTTTCATATTTTTAGTTGCGCATATTATCCTTAGCTATGACCTTACTCTAAACACAAGTTAAACTCTCGCTCTCTACAATATGTTTTCCTTGGTTATGTTAATTTACATCATGGGTACCGTTGCCTCTATATTTCGATCGAGCGGATATATATTTCTCGACATGTCACTTTTGATGAATCTCTTTTTTCATTTACAATTACTACCTCGGATCCTCCTTCAGATAATCAAGACACCTATCTAATATCACTAAGTAATATACTAGAATCCCCACATATTGATTCATCAAGACATATTAAAAGTACAAGGGGGGATGATATCTTGGGTCCAACTTCATCTCCACATATTCCTATAGACTCAGCGGCTAGTGGTGATCCACCTTCTAATTCTGATTCTCATCCGTCTGAACATTCATATCCGAGTAGCTCTGATGATGATACTCCTCGGTGAATGCTTCCACTAAGCGATATTTATGCACGATGTCAACCAGTTTCCACTTGTTATCCTCTTCCACGTGCTCTTATTGCTTCTTCAAATTTTGTTGAACATTCTAACTTTAAACATGCAGTCAAAGATCCAAATTGGAGTTCTACGGTGACTACAGAATTTGATACTCTTCTTCACAATGCAATATGGAGCTTAGTTCCTTGTACTCCATCTAAGAATATTGTGGGCTCTAAATGAGTTTACCAAATTAAGTATCGTGCAGATGGATTTATTGAACATTACAAAGCTCGCTTTATTGTTAAAGGCTTTAATCAACAATTAGGTATTGACTTCAATGATACTTTTAGTCCAGTTGTCAAAATTACAACTATCAGATTGCTACTATCTATAGTTGTTAGCTCCAATTGGCTGATACGACAATTAGATGTTTTCAATGCTTTCTTTCATGGACACCTTGAAGAAATTGTTTATATAGAGCAACCACCTGGATTCATTCACCCGCAACTTCTAACACATGTGTGTCAACTTCAAAAATTTATATATGGTCTTCGGCAAGCACCTTGCGCATAGTTTCATCGTCTATCTACCTGGCTTCATACTCAGGGATTTTCGAGCTCAAAAACTGATTCTTCCCTATTCTACAAATGTAATGAGGAATTTTCAATATTTGTTCTGATTTATGTGGATGATATATTAATAACTGGTAGTGATCAAAATGACATTACTACTTTATTCCATCTTCTTCGTCAAGAGTTTCCTATTCATGATCTTGACAATGCTTACTTTTTCCTTGGCATAGAGTTTCTCTCATATTCTGAAGATTGTCTTCTCTCTCAAAGAAAATATATTACTAGACTTCTATAATGAGCTAAAATGGATGGTGCACGTCCTATCTCCACACCAATCATTGAAGTTGGTTTCACCGCACCTTCATCCTCCTCTTCAATGTTTGACCCTCAGATTTACCGAAGTATTGTTGGTGCCTTATAATATGTCACCATTACATGACTCGATATTGCTTTGGCTGTGAATCGTGCTTGTCAATTTATGCATGCTCTCCTACTTAACACCATTGGGAAGGTGTTAAGAGAATTCTTCGATATCTCAAAGTCACTATTCTACATGGTCTTCTTTTATATTGTCAGTCCTCACGAGAGTTGATTGCCTACAGTGATGCCGATTGGGTTAGATCTCCCGAAGATAGACGATCTACTAGTGAATATGCCATATTTCTTAGGCGAAATCTTATTTGCCGGCTTTCAAGAAGAAACCTATAGTCTCTCACTCAAGTACTGAAGCTGAATATAAAACTATAGCTAACTTGACATTAGAAATTATTTGGCCACAATCTCTTTTTTCTGAATTACACTTTTCCCCAACTGCTACGCTTAAAATTTGGTGTGATAATATTGGAGCAACTTATTTTACGGTAAATCCTATTTTTCATGCTCGTACCAAACATATAGAGATTGATTTTCATTTTGTTCATGAGCATGTGGTGACTCGACAACTTTTAATTTCTTACATCTCTACTGAAGATCAAATTGCTGATATTTTTACTAAGTCATTATCCAGATAATGTTTCACCAAGTTAGCACTCAAACTCAATGTTCAGACACTCCCATTGAGTTTATCGTTTGGGGGGGGGGGGGGGGGGGGGGGGGGGTAATGACAAGGGAAAATAATCTCGAATTGATTTTAATAAATTGAGATTTATTATATTTGACATCACAATCAAGATAGACATGAATCAACTAGCAAAAATAATATTTCCAAATCTATTATATTTATTGTTATGCTTATAAATTGTATACCATATTTAATCTTTCCATTATTGTTTGGACAACTTGTATAAATAATTCTATTATCTTTAGTAATCATCAATCAAAGAATTATTCTCTATTCTATTTTCTTTCTTCATCTATTAGTTTCAACGCAAGATAGTGATCTTATTATGTTTTTTAGAATGCATCCAAAAATTCAGAAAGAAAGGAGCAGAAGGTTTGAGAAGAACTTACACGAGGTAGGCGACAAAGTTTCAACCCGTCAGTGAGGGACGGCGTCGCGGCGAGTTGTGGCGAGGAACGACGTCATGGCGTAGGGTCGACGACGAAACTTTAAGCGATGCTAGAGAGACGACGAGCGGTCGGAGGTGAAACCCTAAGCGACGTGAGAGGGCCACGACGATGGACTGCGTCGCGACGAGTTGTGGCGAGGAACGATGCCACAGCACAGGGTTGACGATGAATCTGATATATATAGGTGATTTTATTAATTTTTGTAAATATGAATTATGAATTATTTATAAATAATATTTATGAATAAAATTAATAAGACTATTACAAATATGATTAATGAACATCAAACATATGAATAGGAGATTATGAGAGCTGTAAAAATAAAAGTGAATGGGTAGATATTGGATGAACATATTAATAAATGAAAATATTAAAGATTAAATTGGGATTGATCTTATTAAAAAAAAATTTAAAAGATATATATAAAATAGTATGAATATGTACGTAGCATACCAATAATATCCTAATTAGATTATAGGATAATATGAAAAAAAAATAATCCCAGTTAGCAATATGTCCGGTCCCATCGAAGTTTTCCACCAGCCACCAGGATAAATCGAGAAGCACACGCGGCAACCAACCCAGACGCCCAGCATCCTTTGATTGCTACAAATATGCTATAACTGGGGATCGAACCGCGGGTACCTGGATGACAGCCTGGATATCCTATCATGGCACCATGCCCCGGGGACATAATATGATAAATAAACATATTAATTGAGGAGGAGGGAGGGAAAGATTAAAAAAAACTCAATTAATAAAATATATTTAAATATAAATAATAATATAATAGAAGATTAGTTAAAGAAGTATATAATCAAAAATGATAAAGCATGCGCACCTCATTTAGTTGCTAAACTTTCTTAATTGATCATAATTATTTATTTAATTCAGGTCTATCATCATCTTCCTACTTGGGCCCGACCACTTCTTAATTAATTATAATTATTTATTTAATTCAGGCCTATCATCATCTTTCCACTTAGACCTGACCACAAGACGATTCTAATCGGACCGACCTAGGCTTGTAATCGGGTCAACGGACGGATTACCGGTTGACATGAGTCACAAGCCAAAATCATAAGTTCAAACCAATTTTTATCCAAACAACTTAACCATCCAAACTATAATTATTATCATCCTATGTTAATTAGTTTATTAATATCTAATTAATAGTTTTCTTTATAAATTTGATATTGAATGAACAAATACTATGGGAACTAAAAATGATATTGAATGAACAAATAAACTAGAAAATGAATGATAACAACGCCATAAAAGGATAAAAAATAAGAAGATTATGTAGATTTTGATTCCCATACATCCTAAGAGACACGTAACTTAAATAAGTGTTTAAGTTTTTTTATATGAAATTATAATTTTAAATTTTAATATAAGAATCTTGAATAGTGGTAAAATGTGACGAATCGTGCATGAATTGTAAACCGATTGTTTTGAACCGTAAATCGTAACCATCATAGACAATTAAGGTAAAGAGTTGACTCTCATGAACTATCGAACCAATAGTTTTGAATCGTCCGAATGATGGTCGAGGTCTATTTCCACTACTATTGATTCCTAATTCACTTATGTTATCTTTCATTTTATATTTTCACTTGTCCTATTCACTTATATCAATACTTAATAAAAGAAGGTTCATGTATATAGACCTGACCCCAAGCTCGTAATCGGGTCAACAGGCTAGTTGCCCCTTGACCTGAGTCACCGGGCTAATTGCACGTTGATCCAGGTTGTCGAGTCGAATTAGAACAAGTTTGACAGGATGTTGGGTCGATTCTATTGGTGCAATTTGCACTAATAATCTAACTCAGGTTTTGATGAATAACAAGTGGATTAAAGTTAGAGTGTTTTGTGATATAATTACTTTACCAAGTATACAGGAGTTGACGGGTCTGAAGGACCTGACACTAGGTTGAAATTCAGCTAGTTCTGTAGGACTCGATAGCTAATGAAAAGTTTAAATAGGTTCGCGGGGCCTGATTTCTAGTGGGAGTCCAGTTGGGTCCGTGGGACCTGACAACAGACTGAAGTCCAGTTGAGTCTGCAAGATCTGACAACTAGCGGGAAGACCTGATGGGTCAAAATCAAGTCAAGCGACAGTAGTTGGTAAGTAAAAGATAAACAACTAGAGGAGAGATCCAGTGAGAACATGTTCCCAGTTGAGGGAACTGTAGGCGTCAGTCCAACTTAGGTCCATTTGGGAAACCTAAGTTGAGACCTTGACTAAATTCTAATCTCGGGGAGATATGATCTAATTACTACTCCTATTTTATTAATGTTGTGCTAACTCTGTTTTTGAGGATAAATATATTGTTATTTACCTGAACTCACTCCTTTCTATAGAAATTTAAAGGCTAAAAAAAAGGAGTCCGAGCGCCTGGAGTCTAGGGCCCGGAGCTGGTTCGGGTGCCCGAACTAGCCTCACCCGGGCGGTCCGGGTGCCCGAAGCTGGTCCAAGCGCCCGAACTAGAAAAATTATCCCGAAGTTGAGTTGGAGCGCATTGACTGGTCGAGCCCACATCAATGGTCCAAGCGCCCGGAGGGGGTCCAGAAACCCAGAAGTGGATAAACTTCGTGGATGAAGTTTCGACGAGAGATCGCCATGTCAGTAACGGTCCAAGTGCCTAGAGGGGTTCCAGGTGTTCGGTAATATTTTCTTATAGTTTTTGTACTTAAATTTTATAATTATTTGAACTATTAGCGGATTGCCCAACGAAAGCACTCGACGAATGTGAGCCTTGGAGTAGGAGTCGTTGAAGGCTCCGAACCAAGTAACAAACTACTTTTGTTAGCACTACCACTAGAACAATTTTGTCAAAAAATTTACTTAGAAAATACGTTTAAAAATTATTTGATTGAACTTCTATTCAAAATCTCTCCCTAAGTCTTAGATATATAAAGTATTTACTTTAAACTATTTTCTATATTACTGGCATTACATATTTTTGCTTGTATTTCCTTTATCTTAGTTTTTTTTATGAATGCCAAAGGGAGAGGGTAAGGGTTAAGGTAGAAAAACCACAAACAAATTTGACCACGTAAAACAAATTCAAAACTAACTTAGATCATTTATTTGCATTTTTAATATTGTCTTTCAATATTATTTTTTTTAACTTTAATCCAAGTTGTTATTGTATCAAAAAGGAGGAGATTATTGGTGTAATTTACACTAATGATCTAACTCAGATTTTGATGAATGACAAGTAAATTAAAGTTAGAGTGTTTTGTGATATAATTGCTTTACCAAGTGTGCAGGAGTTGACGGGTCCGAAGGACCCGACACCAGGCTAAAATTTAGTTAGGTCTCGATAACTAGCGGGAAGTCTAGATATGTCTATGGGGCTCGATATCTAGCGGAGAGTCCGGTTGGTTCTGCGGGACCTGACAATTAGCCGAAGTCCCGTTGGGGATAATTGGTGGGAAGACCTAGTGGGTAAAGGCAAGTCAAGCGACTGTAGTTGTTAAGTGAGAGATAAGCAACTAGAGAAGAGATCCAGCGAAGATGCATTCCCAGTTGAGAGAATTGTAGGCGTCGGTCCAACTTATGTTGATTTGGGAAACCTAAGTTGAGACCTTAACAAGATCCTGATCTCGAGGAGACAAGTTCAAGTTGACTCTTATTTTATTAATGTTATGCTAGCTTTATTTTATAGGATAAATATATTGTTATTTATCTGAACTAACTCCTTTTTACAAAAATTCAAAGGATGAAAAAAGGAAGTCCGGGTGCCCGGAGTTTGGGCTCTCGGAGCTAGTCCGGACGCTCGGACCAGCCTCACCCGGGTGGGCCGCAGGCACCCGGGCGGTCTAGGTGCCCAAAGCTAGTCCAGGCCCCCATACCAGAAAAATTATCCCGAAGCTAAGTTAGAGCGCGTCGACTGGCCGAACCCACGTCAACGATCCAGGCACCTTGAGAGGGTTCGGGCGCTCGAAAGTGGATAAACTTTGTGGATGAAGTTTCGACAAGAGATCGCTATGCCAGTAACTGTCCAAGGGCTTGGAGGGGTTCCAGGCGCCTAGAATGGGCCTATATAAGGGCCTTTAACTAGCAGCATCAGAACATCATCTACTACAACTTTTATTCCTACGCGGTGCTCAAGAAAAGCTCCTACGATGCTATAAAGCTCCTTCGACAACTGATGATTAAGATCTATTTATTTTCTCCGTTGATGGTAACATTTTCTTATAGTTCTTGTACTTAAATTTTATAATCATCCGAACTATTAATGGATTGCCCAATGAAAGCACTCGACGAGTGCGGGCCTTAGAATAGGAGTCGTCGAAGGCTTCGAACCAAGTAAAAACTACTTGTGTCAGCGCTTGGGTTCTCTTTCTCTGAATTCCTTATTTCGCTGCGTAACTCATTTTAATTCGAGATTTTCGACAATCACTATTCACCCCCCCCTGCCTTAGCAACTTTACGATCCTACAAGTTTCGGTTCTAGGCCCCCAAAATTGACGGGCCACCAGTTAACTGTCGGTTAACTGCTTGTTCAACCCGTCAATTTCATTTTTTTTTTTATGTTTTACAGCCGTTGGAACCACCGGTTAACCGGCAACATGTGGTTCCTAGCTGCTGAGGGAGGTGTGGGGTGGGGGCAGGGATGCTTTTTTGGGTATTTATTTCAAAGGTTTGATCTGTTTTTATTAATGACTATGATTTAGTGTCTGTTACTATCCAAACTTTACAAATATAGAGTTCATTTCATCATTTTAACACAAATATTCTCTACTCTCATTTTCAATTTCACATTCTCTACACATTTTTGACTTCAAGTTTCCATTTCTACATACTTTTGTTTTCAATTTTCAACTACAATGGAAGGTGAGACCATAGAGGTTCATTATCTTGATCTTGGAAGGAAAAGGAAATAGTGAATCCTCATGAGGACACCAATATTCAATCCACCGATGATGAGACTGAGCAGCTTCCTATTTTGACACTCGAAGCACAAGAAAGTATCGATACAATTGCTTTTAAGGTTTGGGAAATTTCTCCTCTAAAATCTTCTATTTTCACTAAATATTTTGATAGATCACTCTTTCGTCGAGAGAGTTGCGTACAAAATATAAGCACTACAATGCTTCCTGCAAATTCCAAGCTGACAACGGCTATGGGTTGTTGAAATAATACGTAGAAACGAAGCATCCGACGAAATATGGACTCAACTGTTCTCAAACACAATTATCTATTTTTTTTCAACTAGTAGTAGTACTGATTCTAATTTTTTTTATATTCTGATAATAAATTAAGAGAATTATTAGCTAAATTTATTTTCACATAACATCTTCATTTTAGTTTTGGATCTAAATATATATTTGATGATTTTTGTAAAGAATCTCTTAATCCATATGATAAACATGTTCCTAGGACTATAATTACTCATACAGTTCAAATATTAGTAAAACAAGGGAAAAAGTTTAATTGATGAATTTAGTAAATTAAATAATAAAGTTTCTTTATGTTTCGATATTTAGAGTGATAATTAGCAAACACATGCATATATGGGTGTGATCCGCTATTAGATCAATAACTCCTAGAACCTCCAAAAAAGATTGTTAGCTTATAGAGTTTTTAATAAATCACATACTGCTCATAACATCACACAATTATTATGTTTAATTTTAGAAGAATATGGATTAACATATAAAATATTTTCAATATTATTAGATAATGCTAGTTTCAATACTGCTCGTATAGAAGAAATAAAATTTGTTTGTTAACTTGTTATTGGAGGTTTTTTTTTTTTATATTCGTTGTGTATACCATGTTTTAAATTTATGTGTTCAAGATGGATTAAAAATTTTAAAAAAATTATATTAATTTAATTAGAATTGTAATTTCTTATTTAGGGTCGTATCCATCTATAATGAAACAATGAGTAAGTTTTGTAAAACTAATGGAATGAGACCTAAAAAATTTTTATGTGATAGACTAACATGTTGGAATTCAACGTATTAATTATTACAAGATTTATTTCAATATAAAGAATTATTATGTTTATTTGTTTCATAAAATATTAATACTAATATATATTTATTTTCATAACAATGAAATATTTATAGTAATATTTGTGAAAATTTAAAAGTATTTAACAATACAATCAAACAACTTTCTGATGTTTATTATGTCACTGCTCATTTAATTTTAGAATTTTTTTAAATATAGTATTAGTTTTAAATAAACATATTAATAATGAATCTTTATCTTCTTGTATATTATCTATGAAAACTAAATGGTAAAAATATTTTTATATTATTCGTAGAATTTATTTAGTTATATTAGATTCTAGATTTAAATTACTAGAAAGGTTAACTTTGTATTATGATACTTTCATTCCAATTAAAGAATTTTTTTATCCAATTAATATTATATATAATATTAGAATTTATTTATTTTATATTTATAATCAATATTATATAAAATATGGAATACAACCTAATATTTTTAAAATACAACCAACTATTAGTAGTAATTTAAAATTTACAAATACAAAACTTCTATTAAAAGAGCAGAGGAAACGTCCATGAATATCCTCAAGTTCTACACAGGAATTTGAGAATTATTTTATGACTTCTTTTGATTTTACTGAAGCAGATAGTGAAAATTTCGATATCTAAAGTGGTGGTCACAAAAGACTCAAAGCTTTTCTGTCCTCTCCGTGACCGCCAAAGAAATTTTCACTTGTCTAGTGTCAACTGTTGCTGTGGAATAGACGTTCAATGATGACAACAACATATTATATATTAGATGAATGATAATTGACTTTATCTCCTGACTCATTGGAAACTCAAATATTAATCGACGATTGAACTAAAGTCAAGAAAAAAATCCAAGGAATGTAACATTTTAATAACGAAATTGAAGATTTTGATACTGAATGAACGAATACAATAAGAATGAGAAATAGAAGTGAGTAACGTCACTATACCCTAAAGCTGCGTTTGGTATGCATAATAGGATAGGATTGTGTTGATTAGGATATGATTAAAGGTAGAATTAATAATCCCTCTTGAAGTCAAGGTATTATGAATCCTACCCTTAATCGTCCATAATCCTACGTCTAATCAACTCTACCAAATACTTGATTAAAAACTTTTTAAAAATGTAATTCTATCCTATCATGCATATCAAACGGAGCCTAAGGCGATATGTAACAACTTAAATAAGTGCAAGTCATTCTTTTAATAAATTTTAAAATTTTAATTTTTAATATAATAATCTTGAACCGTGATGAACTATGAATCAAGCTGTGAATCGACAATTTCAAATCATAATCATAGTCATTTTAGATAATATTAATGATCGATCTATCAAGAATTATTGAATTGATGATTTTAAATTATCGAATTGATAATTCTAAATCGTCAAATTATCAGTTTCATAATGTGATTAGATCAATATGCATATAATACCGTAAAGATTAAAAAAAAAAAATCTGTCTACGACTATTTATTTCCAATGAGATTCTGGCCCCAAAAAATGAATTATATGCTGAACCAGAAAAAAATTGTATGGTTGGTAATTAATAAGCGGCTGAATTTAACTTTAGTTTCGAAAAAGATAAAAAGAATTTTCTACAAGCTTCTCGATATTAAAGTCCTAGTACAATAATTGTGAACTATATAATTTTACGGTTTTTGGAAAAATTTAGAAGAAAACAGAAAATTGAAGGTATAAATACAGAGAAAGGGAGAGGCTGTAGAGCAAGCCATAGTTCCTACGTAACATTTGAAGCATCCAAAGAGAGGCGACGAGCGCGAAATTAAAATGCTATCTTATTCTTCTGTTCACCTCGCTTCCCCTTTCAACCATCACCAAACAATCCTCTCCAGTTCTCCTCGTAGAGGATTGATACCAAACGACTCGTCCGCTTCCTTTTCCTACCGCCCTCGCCCCTCTCCTTCTCTGACCTCCTCCCTTTCCCCCGTCGCCGCGCTTCCGGCCGGCTCGTCTGCAACAACGCTCGTAGACGAGGCGGAGCAAGAAGCAGCTCCTTCGCTTCCGTCCCCCCTGAAGCGGGAGTTGCTTCCCGGCCACGTGGCCATCATAATGGACGGAAACTCGAGGTGGGCCCGAGCAAGGGGGATGCCGACGTCGGCGGGGCACGAGGCTGGCTACCAAGTCCTCAAGAAAATCCTGGAGCTCTCCTATAAGTGGGGGATTCGAACGCTCACCGTCTTCGCCTTCTCTGCCGAGAACTGGAACCGCCCCAAGGTCCGACCTTTCGTGGCTTCGCTGTCTGTCTCTTAATGGTTCTTGGCTAAACTGTGGTTCTCGCATTTCGTCGAACAGGTGGAGGTCGATTTCCTGCTGATGCTGTTCGAGAGAGTGCTGAAGGAGGGCATTGAAGATTTTATGAGGTGAAGATTTATATGCTCTTTTAGGTTCATATATAAATTTTTCATTCGATTTTTTTTAACTTATTCCTTAACTGGTCAAGATTAGTGCACCTGTGAACGTCTCTGGGACTTCATAAATAGTAGCAATAAAGAAAGAAAATTTCCATGAAACATCACTTCGCCGAGCATCGCATGCATAAAACAAGTCAAATTTGTTATACAATTTTTACAACTATTGTGTTGATCTATCCTCCCAAAGCAAGTGCTATTGCTTAAATCAACAAAGTGTTGATTTATAGGATGACCAAAATTTGAGTTTCATTATTCTTTAACAGGGTAGGAATTCGGATATGCTTAATTGGCGACTCTACAGAACTCCCAGAATCTCTACAGAAGCTAAGCAAAGAAGTAACAGAGGCGACTAAGAACAACACAAAGCTTGATTTCATTGTGGCAATCAGTTACAGTGGGCGAAGGGACATAACACAAGCATGCAAAAGCATTGCAGAGAAGGTGAAACATGGTTTGATTGAGCCTGCAGACATCACAGAGTCACTTGTTGCTCAAGAGCTCGAGACAAACCGCATTGTTGAGCTTCCTTATCCAGACCTACTTATCCGAACAAGCGGTGAGCTGCGGCTCAGTAACTTCTTGCTGTGGCAATCTGCATACAGTGAGCTTTTCTTCACAGATACACGTTGGCCTGACTTCGCGGAGGCGGACTATATCGAGGCATTGACCTGTTACCAAAGTAGGCAGAGGCGCTTCGGCCAACGTATATAACAAAAGTTCTAAGATGATGGTGGCGTTGCCTCTTATACAAACTCTAAGTCAATCTAGATACTCTTGCCCCTTACAACACAAGGAGTTGTATCAGCCTCTCTATAAAATCGATCAGGTTGAGCAACTTTAGTGTAAATAGATTAGCAGAAAAGTTGTAATATCTACTTGAATAATTATTAGTGGAATTCTACTAACAGGATATCCTTTTGGGACTATCCTGCAGCATGCTATATAGCAAATAAGAAATTAACCTTATAGCAGTGTCTTGACACATAAATGGCTCTATAAATATAGAAAAATATTCTAGAACTGTGATTTGTTTCAAACAACTCATTTTTATATGATTTATTATCATTGTAGAAAGCTCAAGAACTAGAGTGTATGCTATAGCCTTAATTACTTGCACAGTCATCCTGAACTTGCACACAGTGTTGCAAATTCCAGAGGACATCATCAATGGGAGGGCGCTGCTTGGGATCCTTTGATAGACAACTAAGAGATACTTCGACTACTCTGCTCAAGGATTCAACTGAAGAATTTTGGCAAATCATCGGGTCAGTAAATCCCTTCAAGCTTGTTGGATTATCTATCAAAGTCTTCTCCATCTGCAAGCACAGTAAAAATTTTCACTTCTTTTGTACCAAAATCTGCATGCCAACTCAAAGGATAGAGCAGAATTCTATGCACCTTTGCTCTGAGAGAATCAAGCTGAGCATTGGACCCTGGAGGTTTCCCTGTGATAACCTCTAGAAGGATGAGGCCAAGTTGATAAATATCTTCTTTTTTCCCAAGTAAAACACTGTCAATACTGATAGACAAACAAGATTGATTCCACAGATTTAATATTAGATTCTAAACTAGAAAATGATCATTTCTAAACAAAAGTGTTTCACCTTCCAAGATCTTCCTCGCACGCAGGAATGGACAAAGGGCTGCGGGAGCCTAGCTGGTAGATCAAACATAATAACCAAACACTGTCAAAACAGGGAATACATCCACTCATTTTTCATTAAATTAGGCGGCACATTACCTTGTGGCTTCTGAAATTTGAAAGTGTTGGAAGATTGTAATTGCTTATTTTCGCAGTGAGAGTTTGATCCAATAGTATGTTTTCTATGTTAAGATCATTTCCAACTATACCAGGAACTGTGACCGTATGTAAGAATTGGATTCCCTTTGAAACTCCAATAGTTGCAGAAACCCTTTGTGATAATGTCATCATCATCTCTATCTTTTTGGATTCTGCAAGAAGAAGAGCGTTACGGCCCTCTATTTCATCACATACGTACTTACACAGAGCAAAAGAAAGTTTACCTTCACGATTACCACCAAGGTAAGACCTTAGATTTCCATTAGAAATGTGTTCAAATACAAGAAAAATAGTATCCATGGTGTTGTCGCCATCACTTGTGACACAGTATCCAACAATGCTGACAAAATGACGATGCCTGAGCTTTGAAACAATATCTATGTACTGAAGAAGGCTTGGACACGAGGCTTGGACACGAGAGTTTGTGCTTCAATCTCAAGCATCTGATGATCACTGATGAACCATCACGAATCCACCCTTTATAAGCCTGAGAAGACGCACAAACAAGTTAGATAGTTCAGCCCCGATACTAAACTAAAGCGATAATAAAATTCCTACCATCATTAACAACCAAAAGTTCCATCGAGTAATTATAAAGGTTTAGTGGTGTAACCGGCAATGTTAATGATCATACAGATAGTATTCTGTAACAGTACATGAACATGAACTTGCAAGAAATAGATACATATACTTGTAAGATTCATGTTTCTTATGAACTTGTCAGATGATATACTATCTTAATTTCTTCAGACGTAAAAGCACAAGATAATATGAGTTCTTAATGTGTAAACAAGAGCCAGCACAAGAATCAAATTTGCTCACTGAAAAGTGGCAAATGAATCAGTTTTTTACTAACTCAAAAAGATTTATACAGAAGTGTCAATTTATAATTTCTTTCCCATAGAGACTACCTGCCCTTGAGGACCGTCTTCAATTAAGTTTGATGAATCAAAACTATTGGTTACTTCTTCGAGATCCTCAATACTGAAAGCCTGATATGGCACTAGTCCGAGAGTCCCTATCATCACTGTTGGGGGCATTCGCCCTGCAGATGATCGAAATCAAAATCATCAATTTCTCGACCAGACTAATATAGTAGTAGATTTTCAAGAAGAAACCATGCCTATCTTTTCTCACTTTCATCATCAGGGCTTCTTGGAGCAA
This sequence comes from Zingiber officinale, assembly GCF_018446385.1. NCBI lineage: Eukaryota > Viridiplantae > Streptophyta > Magnoliopsida > Zingiberales > Zingiberaceae > Zingiber > Zingiber officinale. Next base: position 143,382,956 of record NC_055986.1, read on the forward strand.
CCCGAACAAAAGGTTTCCCTGCACTTGTCTTCTCAAAGATGCTGAGAGTGTCTTCTTGATCCTCTGCTGCACTTCTCATCTTCCTAAAGATCAAGAAGCCTAGGAACCCAGCAAGAACAGCACCACAAATGACTCCCCCAACAATCCCAGATATGACGCCTAGACTGCTCTTTGATCCGTTGATCTTGTTTGCTGAAGGCAAAACAGTGTACACCGCACCTTGATTACAATAGGAATTTGGATGTTGGAGCCCCAAATCCCCTGCAACTGCACTCAACCAGTTCTCCGAGTTCAGCACAATCCGGTTCGAGGAATTCGATTGGATGCATGGAGGCAGGCTCCCAACAATAAGATTGTTCGAGATATCAACGTAGGAAAGCTCAAGGCTGCACGAAAAGTTCGCTAGAACTTCGCTGGCAAGCTTGTTCTCCGACAGGTCGAGGTACTGCAATGAAGGAAGTGAGAACAGAAATGATGGAAATGATGATGGTTATCGTAAAACCTAAGCTATATGAATTCTAGACAATCAAAATATGAATTCGAATAGGAAAAACAAAAACATATGAGCATGAATCTTCGCTTCATCGAGAATACAACATAAGCAAGTAAATAATACATAAACATAATGACAAAGAACTTGATTGAAGAGCCATATTTTTATCCTTTAGCATCATCAAGAAGATCCTGTGAAGAAGAAGCAGCGGAAAGAAAAGGTAGGTCTTCCGGAGGAGTTAGGGTTGACGGCGCCGAATTTTCTTCGTCAATGAGGAACGAAAAGACATCTCAAGAATGTCCTAATTCTCTGGGGACCAACCCATTATATAGTGCACATCTATTATCAGCCCATCGATCATAATAGATGTGGGACTATAAATCCATATATACTGAACATCTATTATCAGCAAATAGATGATAATAGATGCGGGACTATAGGTTCTACACATATGAGATCCACATCCAATTATCCGAAACCCACTAGACATAAGTTAGATGACTTTAAAGGGTTCGGAGAGTATTCACGTGTGCAACTTACAAATAAGCCCACCTAATAGGGATAATTATATCCAACAATCTCTCACTTGAGCTATATGTGAGTTGTATATGAAATACAAGTAAAATTTTAATTGATATCAAACTTTATTGGTACAAAATACCCTTGTAAACAATCTGATCCATTAACTTTATTGGTATAGGATTAAAGAGGTCATAGCTACTGTATATGATCGTAACAAGCCTCAACAGTAATCACAATACCAATATCATTAATGACATAGATCAAGATGTGGATGTGTAGAGTGAAAATTACATGAAATGTGATCAATACATGTCAATTTCCAACTGGTTCTAAGATGACCTCAAAAGAGATCAGATCATATTTGCAAAATACTTTATGCTAAACTGTAATAGCAAATCATGATCCAAACTGTATGATTCCAAAAGGAATTTATATCATATTTACAAACACTAAATGCTAAACAGCAGTAGTAAATAATGATATCATAGTCAGAGTGTCAAACAAACATATAAATTCCCATCAATATTTTGAACTTTAATACGTACAATAATCAAAACAAAATGTTTGTCTTTATTATCAAATATAGAGCAATAAAACAAATACAGACTCCCACTAGATAAGTTCTTCTTTCATAAGAAGGACTCTCATATTCACAACATGCGCATGAAACACCTTAGGCACCAAGTCTTTGGTGAGTGGATCGACCAACATGGAATATGTGTTGATGTGTTCTACCATAATTTGACAACTCTGAACTCTTTCTTTAACCGCTAGAAACGTGATGTCGATGTGCTTGGACTTCGACGAACTGCGGTTGTTCTTGGCATAAAGTTCTGCGACTTTGTTATCACAGTAGATCCTCAGTGGTCTGTCAATACCATCAACAATCTGTAATGCTGTGATAAAGTTTCGCAGCTAAATCCCATGATTGGATGCTTCGTAGCATGCTACTAACTCTGCCTCCATAGTAGAAGTGACTACTAACGTCTGTTTGACGCTCTTTCAAGATATAGCCCCTCCAGCAAGCATGAAGATATAGCCTGAAGTAGATCTTCTGCTATCCAAGCATCCAGTAAAATCGGAGTCTGAATATCCAATCACCTCCAGATGATCTGATCTCCGATACGTGTGTTGGTGCGGGAAGCATCCGACGATCGAACCATAGTGTTGATAATGACAAAGGGATTCAAAATTAAGTTTAATTGTTATCTAATGTGTATGACTGAGTGTTTCAGGAAAGTCCTAACTGCGGTTAGGCAAGGTGAAAACCCTAGGGGGTGGTAACCCTAGGTCCTAGGGGGTGGTACAGATACCCTAGGGGTGGTAATCCTAGGTCATAGGGGGTGGAAACCCTATGCGGAAAGTCTTGGCGGGTCGAAGATTCGGGCAAAAATCCTAGGGGGTGGTAACCCTAGGTTAAAATCCTGGTGTCGCGAACCGGGTAGAAGTCTGGAAGGGTCGAGGATCGGCCGTCCAGCATGAAGACCGAAAGCAACGGACGCTGAGCAAAAGTCCAGTTGGTCTGGAGGACCAAACTGGCAAAAGGTAAATCTCCTGAGTGGAGTAGGTGAGGACGTGTTCCCCGCAGAGGGAACAGTAGGCGTCGGGTCGACCTAGAGTTTTTGGTTGGAAATCTGAAGTCAGACCCGGACAGTCCGGAGACTGTCATATCATTCCATTTGTCATATTTATATTATTGTTTTGTGCTAACTTTGTGCTGCAGGGTATTTTTGGATTAACATATCTTGCAGGGACCAAAGTACAAAGATTAACCTCGGATGAACAGTGTCCGAGGCGCCTCCATGGAGCTTGGAGGTGCCTCGGGTGCAAAAGCTGAGCTGGTCGCGAAACAGGGCTGAAGGCGCCTCTGAGGGTTATGGAGGCGCCTTGGAAGGCGCCTTGAAGACTCATGAAGGCGCCTTCTAGCAGATAGGTTTCAACCAGTTCGTCACTGATCCACGCATGCGACTCGGCCGAACTGGTGGCGCCTCGGACGAGCTTGGAGGCGCCTCCAGCATGCTTTAAAAGCAGGTTTCGAGCAGCACATCAGTACAACAATTCTAAGCCTTCTCTCATTCACATGCTGCTCTAAAAGACGCTTCGAAGTGCTGCTACTCGTGCCCGATGACCCAGAGCTCCGAGATTTCATTTTCCGTCGTTGGTATAGATTTATTTATTGCACTTATTGTAATACTTAGTTTGTAATAATCGTGCTTATAGTTATTGCCCACCGAAAGCGATCAAGAATCGCAGGCCTTCGAGTAGGAGTCGATCTAGGCTCCGAACGAAGTAAATCGTTGTGTTCCTTCTTTGCATTTATTTCATTTCCGCTGCGTTTGCTCTTAATTTACGATTCCGATAATCGATAAAACGGAAATAGCCGCGAGCGCTATTCACCCCCCCTCTAGCGCTTCTTGATCCAACAACGTGAGCATATGTCCTTTAGTTCTTTGTAAATATCGCATCACTCTCTTTACCGCTTTCTAGTGTGACGGTCCTGGGTTACTAACATATCTGCCTAACATCCCCATTATAAATGCTATATCTGGTCGAGTACAAACTTGTGCATACATGAGACTTCCCACTGCTGACGCATATGGGAATTGCTCCATCTCCTTTATTTCAAGTTCAAGTCGTGGACACTGCTGCAAGCTGAACTTGTCACCTCTTGAAACAGGTGTGTCACCGAGTGTACAGTTCTGTATACCATACCTTATAAGCACCTTTTCAATATAGACATGTTGTGAAAGTCCAAGAATGTCTCTTGAACGATCACGATAGATCTGTATGCCTAAAACAAAGGATGCTTCACCAAGATCATTCATTTCAAAATTACCAGATAGAAATGACTTGGTTTGATGCAGCATACCCTTATTATTGCTCGCAAGCAATATATCGTCCACATACAAAATAAGTATAACAAACTTGCTCCCACTGAACTTGACATATATGCACTGATCAACATGATTCTCTTTAAATCCAAATGAGGTAACCACTTGATCAAATTTCCGGTACCACTGATGGGATGCCTGTTTTAAACCATAAATGGACTTCTTTAATCTACATACTAGGTGCTTTGAGTCGTTAGACTCAAAGTTCTCTGGTTGCACCATATATATAGACTCCTCTATGTCTCCATTGAGGAATACAGTCTTTACGCCCATTTGATGTAGCTCCAAATCATAATGAGCTACAAGTGCTATGATTACCCTAAGGAAGTCTTTCGTCGACACAGGTGAGAAAGTCTCCTTGTAATCAATGTTTTCTTTCTGAGTGAATCCTTTGGCAACAAGACGAGCCTTATACTTTTCGACATTGCCCCTTGAATCCCGCTTGGTTTTAAATATCCATTTACAGCCAACGGACTTCTTTCCTTCAGGCAATTCGACAAGTTCTCAAACGTCATTGTCTGTCATAGACTTCAACTCTTCTTGTATGGCGTTAATCCACCTTTCAGGATCAGAGCATTGTTTGACTTCTTGGAAAGATGTAGGATCACCTTTCAACCCTATGTCAAAGTCATGCTCTTGGAGATAAACATAATCACGAGAATTCGTGCTTCTTCGTTCCCTTGTGGATCGCCTTAAAGGTACTTATATTTGAGGTGGTTGAGATATTTGCTCATCAATATGAGGCAATAGTTCAATTTCAGTGGCAGGATCCTCCAATTGCATTGGAGATGTCATGGGAGTATCTTGGTTCACTACGCTTACTGAATGAGTGATACCCATAATGTGCGGTATGGTAATCATACCGTTACTGATCACACTAGTAGTAACCACAGGAGGATTGTCATCGCATTCCTCAAAAGATATTTCCCTGATTTTATCACTCCCACTGTCCTCAATGAACTTGACATTTCCCGTTTTGAAGAAGGATCATAAAATTTATACCCTCTTGATTTCTCAGAGTATCCTACATAATTACAGCTAACTGTTCTTGAGTCCAGTTTCCTTTCATTAGGCTTGTAAGGCCTAGCTTCAGCTGGACAACCCTAGACGTGTAAGTGCCTAATGCTAGGCTTCTTACCCGTCCACATCTCGAATAGGGTTTTAGTTATTGCCTTACTAGGTACTCTATTGAGTAGGTAAATTACAGTCTTGAGTGCTTCACCCGATAAGGACTCTGGTAGAGAAGTGAAAGCTATCATACTTCTTACCATGTCTTTTAGGGTTCTATTGTGATGCTCAGCTACACCATTTTGATTGGGTGTACCAGACATGGTATACTAAGGCGCAATTCCACACTCAGCCAGGTAATTCGCAAAAGGTCCCGGACGTTGTTCACCTGATCCATTATATCGATCGTAATATTCATCTCCATGGTCGGATCAGACAACTTTAATTTTCTTACCTAGTTGAAGTTTAACTTCGGCTTTGAAAATTTTGAACATGTCCAAAGATTGCGATTTCTCTTGAATAAGGTACAGATAGCCAAATCTGGAATAGTTGTCTATGAAGCTAATAAAATATGTGTGTTCATTCCAAGATACCTTAGGGAATGGTCCACAAATATCCGTATGTATTAGCTCCAAAATATCACTACAACGGCTAGCACCCTTATTCCTTTTGTTAGTAGTCTTCCCCTTGATACACTCTATGCAGACATCAAAGTCTGACATATCAAGAGAATTGAGAATTCCATGTGACATTAATTTTTCTAGACGTTGTTTGGATATATGTTCTAAACGCCTATGCCACAACATGGAAGAATTCTCGTTAGTCAATTTACATTTCGTACCTATACTATGTATTATCACGTTGTCAACTATAGGAGTAAAGGTGTTCAATTTATAAAGCTTATCAACCAAGGAACCATTGTCAACCAACACTGAATTAAAGAAAATACTAAAAATTCCATTTCTAAATGAACAAGAATAACTTGATTTGTCCAAACAAGAAATTGAAATTAAATTCCGTCGAAAAGACGGTACAATAAATGTATTTTCTAAATCCAGAAAAATATTGGTTCCTAAATAAAGCCTAAAACACCAATAGACTCGACTTTAGCCTTCTTTTCATTTCCTGTATAGATGTATCTTTCATCATCAAGCGGAAGTCGACTCCTGAGACAACCTTACATAGTAACATTTATGTGAGTAGTAGCATCGATATCTATCCACCAAGTGTTAGTGGGTACAATAGCTAGATTGACTTCCGAACTAACAAAGTTGAGAAGTTTACCTTTTTTTACATGCCAGTTGGCGTACTTGAGGCAGTCTTTCTTCATATGACCTTTCTTCTTGCAAAAGAAACAAGTGGATTCCTTATTTTGCTTCTTGTGCTCCTTATTGTTATTGCCTCCATAATCTGCAGTTTGTTTTCCTTTTTCGTTGTTGTTGATCCTCTTTCGTTTCTTGCTCGTACTTTGAGAACCAGATGCTAAGTGAGCACTCTCAGATGTCTCAATCTTTAGTCTCCCCTCCTCTTGCACGCATTGGGCAATAAGCTCATTCAATGTCCACTTTTCCTTTTGAGTATTATATGATATCTTAAAAGGAGTGAACCGTGCAGACAGAGACATCAAGATGAAATGCACTAACATACCCTCAGACATATCGAGTTTTAGTGCTTTTAGACTTGTCGCTATATTGGACATCTCCATAATGTACTCTCTTATGTTTCCTTTACCATTATATCACATGGTTACCAACTTTGTTAGAAGTGTGGTAGTCTCGACCTTTTCATTTGAGGTGAATCGATCTGCTAATTGGTCCAGGAAACTCTTAGCATCTTCTCCCTCCGTTATTGAGCCCTTTATTGGTGTCGGTATGGAAAGCTTCATGATACTCAGACACATGCGATTTGATTTCTCCCACAGCTGAAATTCAACCCTCTACTCTATAGTGCTAGCACTGGTCAGAGGTGCGGGGCGATCATTCCTTAATGCATAATCTAAGTCCATGCAACTTAAGACTACGGTTACGTATTCTTTTCATTCAACAAAATTCGAACCAGTTAGTGTTGGGATGTTATTAATACTGACAGTTACATATTGCACTGAAATTAAAGAGAGAAATTTATTTAAGCTGACAATTTAACTAAAGTCAAGAACATATAAGTAATATAAAATTATGCAAATAAAATAAAATTTTAGATGCATATAAATGGACTCTTTATGAGATACCAAGTACAACATAATGTGTCTTCCTTTGGGCCGACATATTATTTGTTAGCGATACTCTCTAATATAACTCAAACTTGGCCACACAATGTGTCTTCCTTTGGGTCGACCCATTGTACGCATAATATGATACTTTATATGAGTTATATTTTAGTCCATATCTTACAACAACCTTAATCGGCCACATAATATGTCTTCCTTTGGGCTGATATATTTTGTGCATGATTTGAACAAAATAATATTTTATTCTACAGTTGTAAGGTACCTTATGCATATATCTGGCATAAAAGTAACCTTCCTTTGGGCCGATTATTTTTAGCATAGATATACGTATACCAACACAAAATGTACTAAACCTACCTAAGGTGTCTTCCTTTGGGCCGACACATTAGTTCAACTTAGTAGCACGTTGTGTAGATAGACTAAAAAAAATTTTAGGAACTTAATTCGAATAGAAATTACTTAATCAACCTTAACAATATATAATTAGACTTATTAATCGATTGATACCTTATAATAGTCAATTGATATATTCCAATTGATTATCCCAATCGATTTAAAAGTTTACTTTATACAACTATATGATTATATATATATATATAACCCTTCTTTAGAAAGTTAAAATTTCGTTCAAGTTCTATAATTAAATAGTATTAGTTTTTACTATTTAATCTTTAATTATTCATACATTAAAAAAATATTTAATGTAATTTTTTTATGCATGAAATAATTAGTTTATTATTCTTGAATAGTTTCGTTATATGTTTCAACGTATGTACATAAAAAAAAAATTATAAAATACGATTTCAATTAATGAAACAGTAAGTATATATATATATATATATATATATATATATATATATATATATATATATATATATATATATATATATATATATATATATATATATAAAATACGGACTTCTACATGCGGACTCATCCGCGACCTACAGATTTTGCTTTTTTTTTATATATATTTTTGATTTTTTTTTTACCTTCCTCGTTCTCCTCTCTCTCGTCATCGTGTGCATGTGCCAGCCTCGTCGGCCTCCTCGCCGCTGGCCGGCCGGGCACCATCCACCGGTCACCCCGCCTCCTCGCCTCCGGCCGCCCACCACCCGCCGGCAGCCAAAATCCTAGTCGAAATCCGGCCGCGATTGCGGTCGCTAGCGTGGTGGCCAGATCGCGGCCGGATTTCTACCGGATTCCGGTTGAAATCCGGCCGGGAATCGGATGGAGTCTGGCAGCGACCGGATTCCGGCCGCGATGGCGCCATCGTCATCGCGACCGCACCTGCCTCCGTCGCGATTGCGTTCGGACGCGCCCGCGTCAGGATTCCGACGAAGGCGCGTCCGGATTCCGGCGCGATCACGACCGGAATCCGGATGCGACCGCGCCGGAATCCAGTCGCTTGCCCAACATTGTCGGAATCGCCTGTATCGCGGCTGGAATAGAGATGTGGCCGGAATCCATGCCGTGATCCCCGACGGGTTCACCCCATGGGCTATAGTGTGGGTGGGTCCAGGCGGCCGGAGGCCGCCGGCGGTGGGCAGATGGCCGGCGGCAGGGTGGGTGGCGGGCGCGCGACGTGAGCTGCTTCTCGGCGAAACGCGCCGAGAACGAAGGAAGCAGGAGAAAAAAAATAAAGAAGAAAGAGAAAATTTTTTATAAAAAATTAATAAAAAAATGACATGGCATTAAGTCCATAGCAATCAGTAAATAATGGTCCGTAGCATATCATTTCTCTCTCTATATATATATATATATTTAATTTATGAAACACTAACATTTTTTTTTTTAAAAAATACGAAATAAAAACGTTTTAATCGATTAAATCGATTAAAAAGCATCTTAATCTTTTTTTTTTAAAAAAAACTTTAAAAAAAAACAATCTCAATAGATTAAAAATCAATTCAAATCGATTGATAATTGACGTAGTCATAAATTTAAGGTTGTTTATCGATTGAAAATTTCAATCGTTTTTTCCAAAATTTTAGACTCGGTAATCGATTGCTCGACCAAGATAATCCATTGAATCATCATAATTTTACCTAAAATTAAATTAAACAGTGATATTTTTTTTTGTCGTTCTTCATATTCTTCTCAGAAATACGAAAAATTCGAAAAAAATAAGTCTATCCTAATTTTCTATTATAAGATTTGTGACGATTAAAAATTTATATTAACTAGAAAAACTTGATTTAGCATGCAAATAATAAATTGACAAAAAATTTAAACTTTATTGCCAATGAAAACGACGAAACAGAAACCTTACTCTGATACCAATTGATGGTTCTCGTAAAACCTAAGCCACATGAATTCTAGACAATCAAAATAAGAATTTGAATAGGAAAAACAAGAACATATGAGCATGGATTTTCGTTTCATCCAGAACACGGGAAGTAAATAATACATAAATATAATTACAAAGAAACTAATTGAAGAGTCATATCTTTGTCCTTTAGCGTCCTTAAGAAGATCCGAAGAAGAAACAACAGAAAGAAAAAGTAGGTCTTCTGGAGGAGTTAGAGTTGACGGCGTCGAATTCTCTTCGTCAATGGGAACGAAGAGACGTCTCAAGGATGCCCTAATCCTTTGGGGATCAATCCATTATATAATGTACATCTATTATCAACCCATCGATCATAATAGATGGGAGACTATAAATCCATATATACGAGAGCAGATCCTCTGTTTCGTAAATTGCGTACCAGTGATGGTCCACTACACGAGGACCTTTGATTTAGATGGACCCCACTTATTTAAAGATGGGGTCCATCTAAATCAAGGATCCTCATCAATGGACCATCCTCTTGTTACAATTTGCGGACTAGAGGATTCCTACTGCATATATATTTAATATATATTATCAGCAAATATATGATAATAGATTCAGGACTATAAGTTGTATACATATGAGATCCACATCTAATTATCTGAAATCGCTAGACATAAGTTAGATCATTTTAAAAGGTTCGGATGATATTCACATGTATAATTTATAAATAAATCTACTTAATAGTGATAATTACATCTAACAAATAATCCATGAAGCGCGTGGGAAGATAAATCCAGCTTCATGTTGCAAAGGTGGGTCCCGCCGCCCAGCGGCCCCCTCACCCCTGCCCCACGAGTATGAGAGGGAGTAAATCACGGTGAATACGGGCCCGGCGATGACATGGCGGTCGAAGGTGTAGATAAATCCAGCTTCAGCTTCTAGAGGTGGTCGAAGGAAGAGAGATCGGCCGGGATTTTGTCGACGAATGTGTTGTTTCTAAGGGACAGAATAACGAGGCTACTCCCGAGAGAGGGGAATTCTTGCCCTAGGTTACGTTGTTCCCGGACAAGTCCAGTTCAAGGATCGCCGGCAAAGGCCGGAGGTTGGGAACCGTCCCATTAAACGAATTCCCGCTCAAAATCAGATTTTGGAGGCTCAACACCCTGGCGATCTCCGGCGGGATTACCCCCTAGAAGTAGTTGGAGCTCAAGTTGAGGACTCGCAGCGATGCGAAGCGGTCCACATTGGCGGGGAGAGGCCCCCAGAGGCCGAGGGAGACGAGGGAGATGGAAGTAAGGTCCGGGAGCTGGGAGAGGGTGGTGAAGGGCGAATCGGAGGAGAATGCAGGCGAGAGCGGACCAGTGGGGGCGCCGACCACGGAGAGCCCGGTGATGCGACTTGCGGCGCAGGAGAAGGAGAGGGCAGGGGAGGGCGTGATGTAGCAGAAGTCGGTGGAGTTCGACCATCCGGAGAGAACGGGAGGGTACTCGAGGAGGCGTGGGAGGTGGAGTAGGTTGTTGGAATGGGAGCGGGAGAGCGTCTGCGCCGACGAGAGGTGGGAGAGAAGGAAGCCGAACAGAGAGGCAACCGCGACGGGAACGACAGTACTTAAAAATCCCATCTTTAACAAAGCTTCCACTTGTCCTGTGACTCCTCTGCGTTAACCAACGTCTTCAGAAGAGTGGAAGAAGGAAGGAGACAAAGCGCTTTTTTTTGGTGGTGGTGGTGCGCATGGAGAGAAGGTGTGCTCCAATATCTGATATGGAGATGGACCTGAAACAGAGGAGGCGGATTCTGGCAGGCCGTTGGAAGTCGCGAGGCGAGGAAGAGGAGGCGGCGAATTGTCTGGATGGCTGTTACGGCGTTATATGCGAGGCTGAACTGCCAACTGCGGTCTGCAGATTATGGTGTGACGTAATAATACATGCATCGGATATATATTAGAAATCACACATCATTTAAATCAATGATTTTTTGATAGATTAGGATTAATTAAATTAAATTAAATTAAATTAATTAGGTATATAATTTAACGGTAGACTATAAATTAATCCTGTTATTTATCTCTTGGGACGGATTATAAACCTTTTTGTATAGCTCACTCTTCCAATTAAGTATGTTATGACATGCAATTAATATGCATGGAGAAGGCTTCTCTGCTCCCTCTTCCTATTTAATTTACGTTGTCTTATTAGGGGGGCCATTTCAGGGTTAAGATGGTTCATTCATCGAAGAACAAAACAGTGGCTGATCTTTATATAATTAAACACCTCAAAAGTCCAAAGCTCATTAAATATAAAATATCAAATATAAGACATTAATTCACACAAATAGCGTCACACATTTTTTATTATCCCTAAAAAATATTCTTGGTTGTTAAAATTATCCATTTATTTATTTATTTTTAAAACAAGCAATATATCTAGGAGAGAACGATTGCTGGGTTCATTCACTGGCCACCACTGGCTTTGTCTGGTTTGTATAATCAATAATAAATTATGATAATATTTGAAATCTTTAAAGATTAAAATGATAAAAATATTATCACATGCAACATCAATAACATATTAAATCATCAAAAGAGATTAAATTGGATGTATATTTAAGTTCATAATTCACTTAAAAAAATAATAATTTAGGAATGAAAATTTGGGACAAATAATTTTCGTTCCAAAATCGTAATAAGTTTGACGATAAAAATAAATTTTGACCCAAATTAGCAACGTAATTTGTAACAAAATATTTTCGTCGAAAATTTCCAACGAAAACTATTTTCGTTACAAAATTCGTCCTAGATTCTGGGACAAATTCTGGATTCGTCCCAGATTTTGGAACGAACCTAGGATTCGTCCCAAAATCTAGGACGAATCTAGGATATTTTGGGACGAATCCTAGGTTTGTTCCAAAATCTGGGACGAATCTAGGGTTCGTCCCAAAATATCCTAGATTCGTCCTAGATTTTGGGACGAAAATTCGTCCCAAAATCTGGGACGAATCCAGAATTCGTCCCAGATTGAAACATTTTTAAAAATATTCAAAAAAATTATTAGGGATGAATCAATGGAATTGCCCCCAATTCTAGGACGAATCCTGAGTTCGTTCCAAAATCGAAATGTTTTAAAAAAAGAAAAAATAATCGAAAACTTTAAATATAGATCTAGAGACATCAGAATTTTATGATAAAAGTTTTTATGTATTTGTATTATTCTCCTGGTCGTAAAAATATCCTCAACTATAATTTTGACCTAATGTTTTGCGTGTGGTGATTTTTTAACCTGAATTTGACGTAATTCGTATTAAAAAATCACCACACAAAATATATTAGGTTAAAATTATGGATGAGGGTATATTTACGATCGGTACAAAATTAGGAACCCATAGAAACTTGTTTCATGAAATTCTGACATCTCTAGATCTATATTTAGTGCCTCCAAATAATTTTTCTATTTTTTTAAAATGTGGGACGATTTCCTGGATTCGTCCCAAAATATCGTTCCAAATTCTAGGACGAATCCAGGATTTGTCCCAGATTTTAAAAAAAATTTAAATTTTTTTTTTTAAAAATTAAAAAATAGAAAAATCATTCGGAAGCCCCAAATATGGATCTAGAGATATCGGAATTTCATAAAACAAGTTTCTATGGGTTTCTAATTTTAACCTCATCATGAAAATATCATAATCCAGAATTTTAACCTAATATATTGAATGTGATGATTTTTTTAACATGAGTATGCACTAATTCGTGTTAAAAAATCACCCCACTCAATATATTAGGGTAAAATTATGGATAAGGACATTTTATCGATCGGTACAAAATAAGAAACCCATAGAAGCTTGTTTCATGAAATTTCGAGATCTCTAGGTTCATATTTGGGACTTCCGAATGATTTTTATAGAAAAATCATTGGGAAGCACCAAATATAGATCTAGAGATATTGGAATTTCATGAAACAAGTTTCTATGTATTCCTAATTTTCTCCTCATCATGAAAATATCATAATCCAGAATTTTAACCTAATATATTGAGTGTGGTAATTTTTTTAACACGAGTATGACCTAATTAGTGTTAAAAAATCACCACACAAAATATATTAGGGTAAAATTATGGATGAGGGCATATTAATGATCGGTACAAAATTAGAAACCCATAGAAACTTATTTTATAAAATTCTGAGATCTTTAGGTCCATATTTGGGGCTTCCGAATGATTTTTCTATTTTTTTTTTAAATTTGGGACGCGGGATTCGTCCCAGAATTTAAAAAAAAAATAAAAAAAAAATATAAAAATCATTCGGAAGCCCCAAATATAGAACTAGAGATATCGGAATTTCATGAAACAAGTTTCTATGGGTGTTGGGGTACAATCAAAGTCCCACATTGGAAAGATTTGGTAAAGATCATGGGGTTAAAAGGATGCAAAATATCTCCATTGGCATGAGGCCTTTTGGGTAGAGCCTAAGAGCAAAACCATGAGGGCCTAGGCCCAAAGTGGACAATATCATGCATTGTGGAGATATGTGGACATCCTTTGGGCATAACAAATGGTATCAGAGCCATGGTACGAACCAGATACCATGTGGAGTGGCCTTGAACGAAGTTGAGGGTGGGCCCAGAGTAGGTTAGGGTGACCGAATATTCGTGGGAGTCCTGGAGCAGGTCAGGGTGATCGGATACTTATGCGGAAGCAAGTAGGTCAGGGAGACCAGATGCTCGCATGGAGGCCCGAAGCAGGTCGGGGTGACTTGATACTCGCGGGGAGGCTTGGAACAGGTCAGGATAACTGGATGTTTGCGGGAGGCCTGGAGCAGGTTAATGTGACCAGATACTCGCGGGGAGGCGAGTAGGTCAGGGTGACCGGATGCTCGTAGTGAAGCCCGAAGCAGGTCAAGGTAGTCGAATGCTCGCGAGGAGGCCCAGAGTAGGTCAAGGTGACCAGGTGCGGATGCTTGCTGGGAGGCCCAGAGCATGTCAGAGTGACTAGATGCTCGCGGGGAGACCCGAACCATGAGAGTAATTATGGTCATTCGTTTGAGGGGAGGATTATTGGGGTTCAATCAAAGTCCCACATTGGAAAGATTTGGTAAAGATCATGGGGTTAAAAGGATGCAAGATATCTCCATTGGCATGAAACTTTTTGGGTAGAGCCCAAGAGCAAAGTCATGAGGGCCTAGGCCCAAAGTGGACAATATCGTGCCATTGTGGAGATATGTGGACATCCTTTGGGCACAACAAATGGTATCAGAGCCATAGTACGAACCAGATACCATGTGGGGTGGCTTTGAATGAAGTTGAGGGTGGGCCTGGAGTAGGTCAGGGTGACCGGATGTTCGTGGGAGGCCTGGAGCAGGTCAGGGTGATCAGATACTTGTGCGGAAGCAAGTAGGTCAGGGTGACCAGATGCTCGCAGGGAGGCCCGAAGCAGGTCAGGGTGACCGGATACTCGCGGGGAGGCTTGGAGCAGGTCAGGATGACTGGATGCTTGCGGGAGGACGCGTTCCCCGGAAGAGGGAACAGTAGGCGTCGGTTCGACCTAGGGTTTCCGGTAGGAAATTCGAAGTCAGAACCGGACAGTCCGGAGACTGTCAAAATATTCTATTCATATTATTGTTTTATGCTAACTTTGTTTTGCAGGGTATTTTTGGGACTAACATACTTTGCAAGTACAAAAGAGCACCTTAAGCTTCGGATGAACAGTGTCCGAGGCGCCTCCATGGAGCTTGGAGGCGCCTCGGGTGCAGAATGTGAGCTAGTCGCGAAGCAATGCTGGAGGCGCCTTGGATGAAGCTGGAGGCGCCTCGGACCAAGGCTTGGAGGCGCCTTGGACCAAGGCTTGGAGGCGCCTTGGACCAAGGCTTGGAGGCGCCTTGGAGTGGCTTGAAGGCGCCTTCAAGCTAATAAGGGGCGACGAGTTCAGCAGTGATCCACGCAGGTGACTTGGAGGCCTGGAGGCGCCTTGGATGGTCTTGGAGGCACCTCCAACAGGCTTTAAAAGGAGGCTTCGAGCAGCAGGTTGAATCATCAATTAAAAAGCTATCCTTTGACTGTTGGTTGCTCAAGAGACGACCCTGAAGTGCTGTAGCTACGCCCCGACAACCAGGAGCTGCGATTCTACTATTCTTTGTTGTCGGTATCATTATTTCTATGTACTCTTAGTTGTAATCTCAAATTGTACTGAATTTACGATACTATAGTTGTTTCCCACCGAAAGCGATCAACGATTGCGGGCCTTGGAGTAGGATTCTCCACAAGCTCCAAACCAAGTAACTCATTGTGTGCCTCTGTGTGATTATTTTATTTCCGCTGCGTCATTACTCGAGTTTTACGAATCTGAAATGAGTGATTGCCACGAGTGCTATTCACCCCTCCTCTAGCGCTTCTCGATCCAACAATTGGTATCAGAGCGGGGTTGCTCTGAATTGGTACAACTACCGTTCGAGCATTTTTTTTCATCGCTTTCTCGTTCGTATAGGGTAAAAATAAAACCCTTTCATTTTTCCCTCCAAAATTATTTTCGAAAAATTCATTTTCATCTCTTCACGGTTTATTAGTATTGATAAAATATCGAATTTGGCAAAATTTAAAATAATATTTTTTAATAATATTTTATTATTATTTTATTATTTTTTCTCGAAATTCATGAATTTCTATTTTTATCCTTCTACCACACTACTAATCAAGGATTAAGTCCTGAGACAAGTTTTTTGTTCACTTTTTCATGCAAGATTCAATGGCTCTCCAAGAAGGCTATAGCACCACTCGTCCACCGCTCTTCTCCGGCGAAGACTTTGGCTACTTGAAAGGCCGAATGGAGTCGTACCTACAAACCGAGTTCGAAGTCTGGATGATCACCAAGACCGGGCTCAAACTACCAACTAACGACACTGGCAAGCCACTACCATTTGAGAACTGGGACGCGAACATAATCAAGAAAGTCGAGGTAAATGCTAAAGCAACGTATACACTTCAGTGCGGCCTAACCAATGAGGAGCTGAACCGCGTTGGCCTATTCTCAACTGCAAAAGAGCTATGGGAGAATCTGATTGAGCTACATGAAGGTATTCCTGATACGAAAATAGGTAAGCATAATTTAATAGACGATTTATTTGAATTAGATGAACAATATGATACTACTTCGGTCGAGGAAGGTATTACATTGATTGCAGGTACAAGCAAGACAGAGGAAGCTAGAAAGAAACAGATGATGAAGGCAACATGGTCTGAGTCTTCAGACGAATCCGAGACTGACGAAGAAGAACCGGCAAGCTTCCTCGCACTACCAGTACTAGCATCTGTGGCGGAAACTGAGTCCGAATACGAGATAGATACCGAGAGCGAATCTGGAACCGAGTCCGAATGAAGCCACGGATCCGTATCCATTTCTGAAGGTTCTAAACCCACTGTAAGTTCTTTAATTTCTAGTATTAACTTAGATGATTTAGAAAATTTAGTTCCTTACTTACTAAAGAAGTTGGCTAAATCCAACGTCTGAGTCAAGTCACTCCAAAAGGAGGTAACAACCCTTAAGGAAGTGACTAACTCGAGTCCTTTAACTGAGCCAGTTCAAATTGAAAATTCAAATCAAGTCAAACAACTTGAGGAAGAAAATTCCAATTTGAAAACTCAAGTTAAAGAACTCAAGAACATGTTGGAACAGTTTACTTTGGGTTTCAAGAATCTTGATCTGATTCTCGGGAAAAAAAATCCGTTTACAATCGATCCGGACTAAAAGGAAATACTACTCATATTTATCACTCGTTAATAGATCAAATAGAAAGGTAGTCCAAGCATGGGTACCTAAGTCCAACCTGATCAATCAAGTTGGACTTGGTCAATATTGGGTCCCCAAGGATCAAGTCTATTACCTTGATAGACCATATCGAGGCTATGATCCAGGGGGAACCTGAAGAAAAACTGTCTTAATAAAAAGATAAACCATTAAAAGAATATAATTAAAATTAATTAAAAATTAAATTAAATTAAACTAAATGAAATTAAATTAAAACTTAAATCGAATTTATAAATTAAGTAAAAGTATACACAAATCCTAAAAGGTAAATCAATAATATAGGAGGAGGCTTCAAAATAGCTGACACCTCAAAAATTAATTTACCCGATAGGGTAACCCAAACCAAGCTAACCGGCAGGGTAAGTAGAACTAATTAGAAAATGAACAAGTTTAACTTGACCAATAGTACTGGTGAAGTTTTGGATGATAGTACGTTAGGGAAGCTTAGTCTATGCATGTCTAGGAAGATATGGCTTCAACCTGGTGCATTTGGCTAAGTGGAACTGACTGAAGCTACCCCTTACAGATCCTAACTAGTTAGACCAAGGTTTTGTACTAAGTTCAGTGGAGAAAACTATTTAGAAAACCTCGAAGGCATGGTTACTCTAATGATGTCCAAATGACTCACCATAGCCTAGAAGTTTATCCACAGAATGTCTATTTGTTGAGCCCAAAACTAAACCTGAATCTAACACAAAGTTAAACCAAACCCTATAATTGAAGCTAATTCATCTCACAAAATTATAAGATTCCATGATTTGAAATTTAGATCATGTAACGACCCAAATTTCCTCATTTGGAGTCTTAATAGTGTTTAAAAATATTTAAAAATGCTTTAGAAAAATTCTAGAGATTTTTAGAAATTTTTAGAGTATTTTTACATAATTTTTGGAGGTCGTTTGGTATTTTTACTAAACGAAAGAAGTTTCGACAAAAAAAATTATCCAAGCCAAGATACGAACCGGAGACTTCCGGCCGAGCCAACTCTTAAGCGAATCCGGCTGACCAAGTGCCCAAGCGGGCATTGCTAATTAAAGAAGGAGCAAAATCTATTTAAGCAGTAGTTGAGGAATAGGAAATAAATTGAAATAAAAAGGTGTGGCTGAGGAATCGAACCCGCGACCTATGACCCGGTCAAGATTTAGCAAAACACGCTTGACCAAGTGCTCCAACGATCGTTCCAGATTAAAAATGGGAATGAAATATATTTAAGTAATAGTTAATAGGAAACAGAAAATAAATGGGAATAAAAGGGGTGGTTGAGGAATCGAACCCGCGACCTCTGACCCTGTCAAAATGCGGCTAGCCAAGTGTTCAAGCAGGCATTGCTGATTAAAGAACAAGCAGAATTAATTTAAGTAATAGTTAATAGATAGAAAAGAAATATCCATAAAAAGGGTTCGGCAGAGGATTCAAAACTGCAACCTCCGGCCGAACCAAGAATCCGGCTGACCAGGTGCCCAAGCGGGCGATGCTAATCAAATAAGGGACGAAATTTAGTTAAACAGTAGTTAGAAAACAGAAAATAAATAGGAATAAAAAGGGATGCAACCGAGATTCGAACCCGCAACCTCCAACCCGACCCGAACCTTAAGCAAATCCGGCTGACCAAGTGCCCAAGCGGGCGGTTATGTTTAGAAAAGATAGAAAAAATTATTTAAGGAGTTAATAGAAATACTAGGTTATAAAAGGGATAAGTTAGAAGAGGGTTTTATTTCCCGTGACCTAGAAACCTTTCTCCTCTCCTTTATTCTACGCGCGGCGACGACGATTTCTTGGGCGGAAACAAGCCGGAGCTAGGCTTCTCTCCGGCGGCCGGCGAAGGGCAAATCTCGAGAGTTCTTCACCTCCTTAAGATCCTCTTGTCGAAGAGAAGTCGTGGGCACGAAGAAGAGCCAAAATCTAAAAAAAAAACCCTAGAAGCCTAATTCAGATTGTAAGATCAAGAAACCAAGGTAAGTGCTACTCACCTGCGGTAAGGGTAGTTTCGAGCTTTGATTTAGTGTTTCTTTTAGTTTTCGGAATATGCTGTAAAGGATTGTGGTTGCTTGGGAATTTAGAATAGATCCAAGATTTGTTTTCCCCTTGTAATTAGAAATTCGAATTCTTATGTGAGCTTATAGTGCAGATTTTTAATTAAGCCTATAGTGCAGATTTTAATTAAGCTTATAGTACAAATTTTTATATAAGCTTATAGTACATATTTTAATTAAGCTTATAGTGCATATTTTGATTAAGTTTATAGTGCAGATTTTTTGTGGAACTTGTAGTGCAGATTTTTGGTGGAATTTATAGTGCAGATTTTAATTAAGCCTATAGTGCAGATTTTAATTAAGCTTATAGTGCAGGTTTTTTTGTAAGCTTATAGTGCAGATTTTAATTAAGTTTATAGTGCAGATTTTTGGTAGAATTTATAGTGCAGATTTTAATTAAGCATATAGTGCAGATTTTAATTAAGCTTATAGTACAGATTTTTATGTAAGCTTATAGTGCAGATTTTAATTAAGCTTATAGTGTAGATTTTAATTAAGTTTATAATGTAGATTTTTGGTGGAACTTGTAGTACAAATTTTTGGTGGAATTTATAGTGCAGATTTTTGGTGGAACTTGTAGTGCAGATTTTTGGTGGAACTTATAGTGCAGTTTTTTTTTAAAAAATGATTATAGTGCAGTTTGGTTAAGTATTATATTGCAGAATTTAGATTTGCATAATATCTAGAAATAGTGTAGCATATAATGCAGAATCTTGATTAGTATAGTATGCATAATTTTGATTAGCATAGTATGCAGATTTTTGTTTATGCATTTCAAAGTTAGAATTTGTTTAAACATTTCAGTTTTTAAAGAAGCATTCTTTTATTAGAGGTATTAGCAAGTATAAGAAAGATAAAGAAAAGAAAGAAAAAGGCCAAGGTCTTAAGTAAATCTCAAAGTCAAGACTTTAGGGATTTTGACACATATGGTGCTTATTAAAATGTCAAGACATTTAAAGAAGAAGTAATTAAGATATTTTACTTTGAAGAGGCTAGTATCCGACTTCCGAGGTTGTCGTTAAATAAATCCAGTTGTTCAATTCCGAGGTCTTGGCCCTGGTAGACCGAGGTCTGCTCTTTTAGGATTGGTGGCTCGCTACACCAACCTATTAGGGAATGCGCATAAGATGGTACTACGCCTGGGCCCAAGAGAAGTTGATTATTATTTTGATGTCACGCCCCAAAGGAGTCCCTGTTCGAAGAAATTTCGGCAGCATCTCCCATGTACGGGTGACAATCTGAAGCATTACTACATACAAAATATACATCAGCCACATACGGCTGGAATATATATACAAAATATAAACAACATAACACGCAGTTTAATAAGCCTACACGGCTGAGCGTAAACACACAGCAGCGGAAGACATAAAACGATACGAACGTAAAACCAACAACGACACTAACAAAATACCTGTCATCACAGACTTGACCCAAAATTCACATCGACTTGTTGAAAAATAAAATACACAAAATCAATATACCACACCAAATGATAACAAAACCAAAACGAAAACTATCCTCGAGTGTGGCGTAGGACCCAGGACTGGCAGCCGACATCTCTCCAAGCATCCATGACTCATCTATCTGTTACCTGGCAAAAGAAAATTAATTTGTGAGGTGGTGAGTATTGGAACTCAGTGGGTAAAGATAAGAGATAGTGCATGAACATAACATATAAGTAGAGAGTGTCAACAGTATACAGTCTCATAAGAGGAAATAGCAGATACTATAATAGAACCAAAACAAATGCTCATACCTGAAACCATATCCTAGGCTAGGTATAGTAGGTCAAAACTGGTACTAATCTGCTACAGTACTGCTCATACTACAGAGGTAATAAGCAAGGTATATACAAATTTCCAATGACTAAACATCTACAATGAGAATATATCTCAACATAAGCATATCAGCATATGTGAACAACAACAATAAGCAATAACAGTATATATAGACAGCAGCAGCCAAAACAAATATAATAATAAACAGCGTATGCACGGATGGTCACTCCCGCCCACCTCTCCGCACCATGACCCCTGTATGGTCGAGAGGCCGGGTCAGTGACAGACTATACACCACTCCAGCTACCACTCACATGATTGGCCGAGGGGACAGTTGCATAGTAGCTAACTAGCTACATCTGCGACGGGGTCCCTGCTGCTCGTACTCCAGCTACCACTCACACGACTGGCCGAGTGCGGCACGACAGGACAAGCGGCATCAACTCCAGCTACCACTCTCTCGAGTGGCCGAGGATGCGGCATGCATGCAATGACATGATGCGAACAATGCAACAGTCATCATATATATATAAGCAGAAACAGGTATGCTACATGAAGCCAATATGCTTAATATCGTACATAAATAAGCAACAGTTAAAGCATACAAATATGGTATCTAGTATCTGCTACTGATCATGGACAACAACAAGAGACTGTATAGACATGGAAACGAATTTCTCAAAGATTTCGTGGAAGTATCAAGTGTAGAAAAAATAAGAGTGGAGTCAAGGTAAACAGTCCTTAACCAAAATAATTCATGCACCAAGGTCAAAGTACTAAAAGAAAACAAAGCAAGAAGTACCCGCCTTTACTAGATAGTCTGAAACAAATCACGCTTCGTCACGTCAAAGTGCTCGTTTCGAAACAACGCCCTGCAATCATATACTATACAATTAAGCTAATCTCACAAGAACAACAAACTAAACTCATACCCAACTTAGGTTTCTTAAGAAAACATTGTAGACACATCCACCTAATCGCACTAAATCCAATGCCTTCGAAAATCAAAAAAAGACATGACATGAAGAATTAAAACTTCAGATCCATCCCAAGCTTAGGAATACCCACAACCAAAACCACCTTCCAACCATGTGCCTCCATTCCAGATCATTAAAATAAAACAACTCAAATAACCAAAACCTTACCAAGTTCCACAGCTCCAGAGCAATAGATCTTCAAGAAGACTCACCTCTATAACCTCTTGAGGAACAACACAAGATATCCAATATCCGAACCCCCAATAACAAAAACCATCATGAAGGAAAACAATCAAGGCCAACTCAACCGTAGGAGTAAACTTACAAAATGAAGTAGCTCAAGAACTGCACAGAGTGACACAAAGACATCACGAAAAGCTCAAATCGTAACCACTCCAACAATAGGCTTCACCGGTAAGCGTATAAACATGCAAGAATCACATGGAAAACCCAAATTACAGTTCCAAACACCAATCATCGTACTAGTCCAGCATTTAAACAAACGAAATCTGCACAGAAACCTCGAAGCATCAACATCGCATCTCAACCAACCCAAACAATCATCCCAATCGGCATATCCCACTTCTCCTAAGCATCTAGCCCTTACCTCATGGAAATCATACTAACCTAAAGGTGTACTTGCTGGCAAGCTCTCGTTGTGGCCGGAGGTGGCAGTAGATCGGGCGGCTGGCGCTAGGACAATGAGAAGAGGTCATCGCCTGTGCTGCTCGCGTGCAAGGGAGTAGACCGGTGGCTGGGGCTCGTCTCGGGTGTCGGCGTGAGGAGAGGGAAGGTCTGTTGTCCGCTCGTGGCCGAAAGGTGCTGGTGGAGCTAGGGCTCGCTGAGGTTGGCGTCGAGTAGAGGTGGTCGGCGCGTCTGCGGTGCTCGCGTGAGAGGAAGACAGAAATCGCCGGCTACTGGGCTCCTCCCACGCAAGGAAGAAAGGAGACCGGTGGCGATGGCTCGGCGGTGGATTTGGGGAGCAGAGGGTTCGGCGAAGGAGGAAGATGGCGTCGCGCGAGGGGCTCGGGAAGGGAAAGGAAATTTCGGCGCAAAGGGATTAAGGAAGAATAAGAACTTAGGCTTTAATAGAAAACCTAGGCCTATTAATCAAATCAACTCCCTAATAAATAGGTATCCCAAACAGACCTTTTCCAAAACCTATAATTTTATCCCCTCAAAATATATCATACGAACTCCAAAAAATTCCTAAAAATTCTAATAAGATTATTTGTCAAATAACCCTATTCTTTTATTATTATTTTGTTGTCGTATTTTACATTTGAAGTATTAAAGTATAAGTTTTTTTTTAAACAAAAGAAACAAGCTTCACATAAGTTTAGAATTCAGCAAGTTTAGTTTTCCTATATGCTGACATATTGTTTAGATTTGCTTACATGTTTAGTATTTCAGTATGCTATGTTTCTTTTGCTATTAGATGAGCATGAGTAGTATTTCTTTCTGAGCATTCAATTTTAGATTTCTTCCAGCAACATGCATATTCGAGTTTTGTGAGTTAGATAGCGCTTACTAAGCAATTTTGCTTATAGTTGCATTTCCTCTTCTACAGATAAAGGAAAGGAAAAGTTATAGCAAAGGAAGGCGACAAGGAGGTGCGGATGGATGTGTGATGCCTGGACTATAGAAGCCTTGGGATTTAGCATAAGAATTTATTAAGATTGTCATGTATTTAAAATTCTTTCATTTAAATATATGAGTCATTTAGTCTTCCACTGCCAGTTAATTGCAAGTTTTGAGTTTTTGAGAGTTTTAAGTATAGATATTTTCATGCGAACAATTTTAGTTAAAGTATAGTTAGTAGTCTAGTTGTAACGACCCGCCTTCTACTGGCTAAGCTGTAAGGCCGGACCGTCACATTATGCTGGGCTAAGCTATATCCATGACCATTTCTAAATCTAGGTGCGGAAAATTGTATCTGATCGATTTAAAACTTTACTAAACTGATACCATTTCTTTATTCTACATGTGCTAAGGAATGCAACCTAAGGTATACATGGCATATCCTGTGATCCTGTCCGAACCAGGAGTCAACGGACGCTGGGGATGTGACGCTCCCTGCTGGATCCTCGAGTGCTCCGGCGAACCTGCAACGGGGAGGGGGGGTGTCCCGGCGACGACCCTCCGACGCTCAAGTCAGGCGAGGGAATAGATGAAGAAAGTGGCGGCAGGATGAAGACTTGCGTCCCTCCGGTTGAAGAAGTGGAGGCCTTATATAGACCTCTCGAAGGAGCCTGGGCACACCAATCGAAGAAATCACCTGCTTTCGACCATGCCTAGGTGTGGGCCTGTGAGAAGGGCATCCATAAGACCATACTGTTGATACAATCACCTGCTGTCGACCATGCCTAGGTATGGGCCTGTAAGAAGGGCATCCCTAAGACCATACTGCTACTGTATCAACCTTTCCACGACATGATGGTGGGGCCTTTAACAGTGCCATCCTGCGTATAGTCTAATCATCATGCCTTTGCTGACATACCATATCCCGAGCCGAGCGAATAGGCCGCTCGGCTAACCACTATTCCCTCGCCACGATTCCGGCCGAGCGGACACCTCCGCTCGGCCACGCTGTCCTTGGCTGAGTGGACACCTCCGCTCGGCCACTCGGCTCTGGTTCTGCTTTGGCGTCGGAAACCCAAACCTTTGGCTGGGTAATCTCTGGTTCCGCTCGGACGAGACCCCATCTGTGGGTCCCCCATTCTCACCGCCGGATCACTTGCCTCCCCTTCAAGTCTAGTCGAAGGAGGCAGTGAGTCCGACTGACTGGACTGTGTGTCCGAGCGGGCGGTCGTCGCCTTATCGCTGCTGTTGATATCCCTTGAGCCGTTCGGCCCTCATGCCGAATTTAGCCGCTCGGCTCTTCGCTTTGTATGCCTTGGCGCCCAACGTGGATGTTTGCTTGTCTAAATCCCCTTGAAAATCGCACAAGTCTTCTTCATTAAGCCAAAGCATGCGCGGTATGGGCGCATTAATTGCGCTCGGTGACAGAGCGCCACGTGGCTCGTCTCTAGTGGCGGCGACGCTCCGTACGATGGGACGCCTCTTGTTTTGAAATGAACGGCTAGATGATGACCTTGTCTCTTGTGCCCTGCATCCGACGGACGAGGCTGAGCGGTCTCGTTTGTATAAAACCCTCGTTCTAGCCTTCACGCCGCACTCTCTGTTTCATCGTGCGTCCTCTGTCGAAGCTGCCTGCTGCTTTCTTACTCCGGCGATTCCCAGTGCTTGCTTTCCGGCGGTTTTCGAGTTCCTGGGGATTCTTTCCTTTGATCTTCCCTCAGTAAGCTTCTTCTCTTCTCCCGTCTCCTTGTTTCCGAGTATTGCTAGGCTTCCTTCCCTTCTTTAGTCATGGCGAGCACTTCTGCACCCGCTACCGAGGTTCACGGTCCGTGGTATACGAGTATGGAGAGTAGTTTCGATGAGGAGCGAGCCCGGCGCATTGTTAGGACCTACGGGATCCCGGACGACCATGAAATAGTTGTAGCCGGCCCGACCGACCGGCCACATAACCCGCCGATCGGTACCATTTGTTTTTTTCTAGACCAATTCCAGGGCGGCCTTAGATTTCCTACACATCCATTTATTTTGGAAGTTTGTAATTATTTCCGCATCCCACTCGGCCAACTTGTGCCGAATTCCTTTAGGCTACTGAGCGGGGTGGTCGTCCTCTTTAGATTGCACAGTATCCCACTTGACCCCAAAATATTCCACTACTTCTTCTACCCCAAACAATCCGAGTTGGGTACTTTTATTTTCCAAAGTAGAATAGGCTTCAAATTTTTTGAGAACATGTCGACCTCCAACAAGCACTGGAAGGAGTTCTTCTTCTATATACGACTTCCCGAGCGGCTAGCATTCCGAACCAAATGGCAGATCGCTGACCCAGCCGGAGCTCGGCAAATTCAGAAGCAATCCGGCCTACCTTCATGCGGTAAACTGGTTGTCCGGTCAGCGATACAAAATCGACCAGTTGCTTCTCAAGGGGGTGTTGTACATTTTTGGATTATCTCCCGTTCGGGCCAATCTCCCCTACCGCATGGGTAAGGACTCTTTACTCCCTTCGCCTTTTTTGTCTAACTGATTTTAATTCCTTCCACTGCAGCTGAAGTCATGTGGCGCTCCAAGGCTACCGATCATCTGAAATTGAAGGCCGTGGAAATTGAGGCGGCTACCAAAAAAGAACTCACCGAGTGGGGCCTTATCCCCAGCCGCCCGGCAGATGCAGGAGAGGGGGGGATGCAGTCCGCCCCTGAAACAGAAGTTACCCAATCCGCTTCAATGGAGGTTGAGGCGGATCCTATTTCCTCTGCTCCAGCCGAGCTGGGAGTCCCCCAGGCCGGGGACTCACCACTGGAAGTTCGGCGGAAACGTCGAAGAGACCCCAGCCTTCCGCCGACCCAAGAGGGCGAACCACAGGCGCCGATCGAGATCGCTTCTCCAAATCGCACGCCGTCGCAGATTGGGACCCCTGTGGCCTTGCCCACCGCACATCCCTCTGGCTCTCCTCCACGGACTCGTCGTCGCTTACGACGGTTCGGCGAAACTTCAACTATAGGGGAGTCCTCGGGCCAGGCGACTGTGGCTGAGGAAGTGCCGGCCGGCCACCCGACCATCAAGACTACCCTTCGATTCTCATCGGAGGAATATTTATTGTCTGCCGATCGGCCATCCAGCCCCGTTCATGAAATAACCTTGACGTGTCCGCTCGCCAAACTTTTCGAGGACGCCCAGATTCGGGTGGCCCTCATGACGCCCAAGCAGCTCGGCGATAACCACATGCAACAGGCCACTCAGGTAGGTTCATTTTTCTTCCTGTGCCATGCTACTGTTCGGTTCTTGATTTTATTATTTCCCTTACAGCATTGGGCTGAGCAAATCGCCACTAGCCATCGGCTGGCTGAGCTGGAGGATCTCATGGAAAAACTCCAAGTCTCGGGGGTCCATCGGCCGAGCGGGAGAAACAAGCCCGCGAGGCCGAATAGAAGAAGGCCGCCGACCTGGCTACAGAGGTGGCTCGACTTGAAGACTTGGTGAAGAAACGCGACGGAGACGTGAAGCGCGCCAGTAGCCGGAAGAAGCGGGCGATTGCTGATCTGGACAAGATGAAAGTTGAAGTCCGAGCCCTAGATCAGCAATCTAAGAAGCTGGAAGCCCAACTAACTGCCGAACGGGATGGGCGCTCAGCTGAGCGCACCAAAGCGGAGGTGGACCAGAAAGTTCTCCAAGATTCACTAATTGCCTCCCGGGCGGCGCTCAAAAAATACAAGGAAGGGGAGCCGAGTCGTCTGGCTGCTGCACGTCAAGATTACCTCCGCTCGGAGAGGTTTGGCACGAAATTTGGCGGCAGCGTCTCTTCAACCTTTGCCGAGGCCGTTAAGGTCACTATGGCCTACTTGAAGAAGGGTGGCCACCTTCCTGAGGGAATGCACCTTCCCGCCTCCGATCTGGCGGCCATGATAGACGACATTCCGGACGGTTTCTTCAATTTCGAAGACCCCGAGTGAAGAGTATTCCTCGTCTCTATCTTGTTTTTGCGGTTCTTATGCCCAGCGCAGCTTTGTGTACTTGCCGTTCGGCATGCTTCCCTTTAATGCAATTATGTCTTGGCTTGCTTCTTCCTGATCATTATCCATAATATTCTTCTGTTTGCCTAACGTTTATGCTTAGAGTCAGTCATGCTCTAAGTGTTCTCCGTCACGCGGCCGATCAGCTTAACCCATTAAATAAAGTACGATGCTTATCGGAGGACCAACGCCCGAGCGGTCCTAAATGTTTTAATACTTGTGGTTTCCGCGGCTTCTTATTCTTTGATATTCGTTCGTCCGCCCGGGGTATTTAAAGTCGCCGGACCGACTCTCGATTTTTAACGACGGAGCTCGTCGATCTTCTGCTCGGGGATTTATAGACGCCGGCTCGTCTCCCGATTTCCCGACCGGAGGGTTTATAGACGCCGGACCGTCTCTCGATTTTTAACGACGGGGCTCGTAGGCGCGGATATTTATAGCCGGTCGGTGCGGCTCTCGATCTTTAACGACGGAGCTCATCGGTTTTCCGCTCGGTTTTTATAGACGCCGGCTCGTCTCTCGATTTTTAACGTCGAAGCTCGACGGCGCGGATATTTATAGCCGGTCGGCGCGGCTCTCGATCTTTAACGACGGAGCTCGCGGATATTTATAGCCGGTCGGCGTGGCTCTCGATTTTTAACGACGGAGCTCGTCGGCGCGGATATTTATAGCCGGTCGGCGCGGCTCTCGATCTTTAACGACGGAGCTCGTCGGCGCGGATATTTATAGCCGGTCGGTGCGGCTCTCGATCTTTAACGACGGAGCTCGTCGGCGCGGATATTTATAGCCGGTCGGCGCGGCTCTCGATCTTTAACGACGGAGCTCGTCTGCGCGGATATTTATAGCCGGTCGGCGCGGCTCTCGATCTTTAACGACGGAGCTCGTCGGCGCGGATATTTATAGCCGGTCGGCGCGGCTCTCGATCTTTAACGACGGAGCTCGTCTACACGGATATTTATAGCCGGTCGGCGCGACTCTCGATCTTTAGCGATGGAGCTCGTCGACGCGGATATTTATAGCCGGTCGGCGCGGCTCTCGATCTTTAACGACGGAGCTCGTCGGCGCGGATATTTATAGCCGGTCGGCGCGGCTCTCGATCTTTAACGACGGAGCTCGTCTGCGCGGATATTTATAGCCGGTCGGCGCGGCTCTCGATCTTTAACGACAGAGCTCGTCTACATAAACCTCCCGGCCGAGCGGCTCGGGGGCCTTCGGATAACCAACCGTTCGGCTATGAACACAGAATGCCTTGGGAATAATTTGTTTCCTGCGATAAAAGGAGTACAACTATTTTGAATTTACACAAAATAGAGCAAAAGCACACCTCTCACCCAGCCCTATATGGCTGAAGGTGATTTGCACTCCACGGCCGATCCAGCATCCGACCTTCCGCATCCCTGAGGTAATAAGCGCCCGAACGGAGCTTCTCGACCACTTCAAAGGGTCCTGCCCAGGGAGCTTCCTGTTGGTTGCTACTCGGAAAACCTATAGGTTTCACTGTACAAAAATTTTCTACAAAGATCTGAACCTTTTCCTAGCTACCATGTGTTCTTTTAAATTAAATTTTGGATCACCTGCGGAACTTAACACGTTTGATCCAAAACTTAATCTATTTGTTCTTTTAGGTTTTGACTTGGATCTCCTGCGGAACTTAACACGTTCAACCCAAGTCTCCTTAAGTTATTAATTCCATTAAATATTAATTTCCATAAAAGGTTCCCAGTACTGACGTGGCGAGGCACATGGCCTTCTTGGATATGGGAGCAACCACCACCGACTAGACAAAACCTTTAATAGAAAGCTAATATTTAATTTCCTAAAATAACTTTAGGTTAACCAAAGAGAACAATCAAATCACAAGGAAAAGAAAGAAACAAAAGAACACAACATCGAAAAACATATTCGAAATACTAGAACGTAAGCCTCTTGTATTTGGTATTATTTCCATAAATAACTAGCATGATGCGGAAAAGAAAAACTACTAGTTATACCTTCTAGAAAGACCTCTTGATCTTCTACCGTATTCCTCTTCTAACCTCGGACGTTGTGTGGGCAACGATCTACCAAGATGAGAAACCACCAACCACCTTCTTCTCCTCCAAGCAAGGTTCGGCCACAAAGGAAAAACTTCACCAAGGAGGAAAACCAAAATACTAACCAAGCTCCAAGAGATGCTAGCTTTCTCTCCTTCTTCTTCTTCTTCTCCGAGTAGTATCCGGCCACCACAAGAGCTCCATGGAAGAGGGAGATTCGACCACCACAAGAGGAAGAGAGGGAGAGGTTGGCCGACCACACCAAGGAACAAAAGAGGGAGAGAAATAATAGATGTTGTGTCTCATGAAGGCACCCTCACCCCTTCTTTTATATTCCTTGGCCTAGGCAAATTAGGAAATTTAATTATAATAAAATTTCCTCAATTTCCTTGATATGATTTAATTGAGAAAAATAAAATAAAATTTCCCAATTACAATCACATGGCCGGCCACATCATTGGAGAATAAATTGGACAAGTTTTAATCAACAATTAAAACTTCCTAATTTGTTTCCGGAAATTTAAAAAAAAAAATAAAATTTCTCTTTAAAATCTCTTCATGGTTGATAAAAGGAAATTTCTATAATTTTAATTTTATCAACATGTGAATAATTTTTAAAGAGAAAATAAAACATCTCTCCAATCTACAAATAAGGAAAGAGATCTAATCTCTTTCTTTAATCTTTTGTAGATATTTTACAAGAGAGATATTTTAATTTTAATTCTCTTTAAATTATATCTTCCACATAATAATAAAAATTAAAATTAAATTTCTTTTTTAATTTAATTTGGCCGGCCCTACTAGCTTGGGTTCAAGCTAGGGTCGGCCACCCAATTTTATACCTAGGCCGACCCTAGCTTGTTTCCCAAGCTAGCTTGGCCGGCCCCTATTGGGTGGGTGTAGAAGGTGGGTATAGGTGGGTATAGAACTCTACAAATAAGAGGCTACGATAGGGACCGAGAGGAGGAATTGGTTTTGGTCTCCCGATAAAATTAAGCATCCCGTGTTCGCCCCGAACACACAACTTAATTTTATCAATGATAATTCATTCCACTAGAGAACTATCATTGAACTACCGCACCAATCCCAAATTACATTTTTGGGCTCCTTCTTATTATGAGTGTGTTAGTCTCCCTGTGTTTAAGATATCGAGTGTCCACTAATTAAGTGAGTTACTGACAACTCATTTAATTAATATCTAAGTCCAAGAGTAGTACCACTCAACCTTATTATCATGTCGGACTAAGTCCACCTGCAGGGTTTAACATGACAATCTTTATGAGCTCCTCTTGAGGACATTATCAACCTAGTATCTCTAGGACACAGTTTCTTCTATAATCAACAACACACACTATAAGTGATACCATTTCCCAACTTATCGGGTTTATTGATTCAACGAACTAAATCTCACCCATTGATAAATTAAAGAAATAAATATCAAATATATGTGCTTGTTATTACATTAGGATTAAGAGCACACACTTCCATAATAACTGAGGTCTTTGTTCCTTTATAAAGTCAGTATAAAAGAAACGACCTCAAATGGTCCTACTCAATACACTCTGAGTGTACTAGTGTAATTATATAGTCAAGATAAACTAATACCTAATTACACTATGACCTTCTAATGGTTTGTTCCTTTCCATTTTAGTCGTGAGCTTCTGTTTATAATTTATAAGGTACTGATAACATCATCTTCTGTATGTGACACCACATACTATGTTATCTACAATATAAATTAAATGAACAACTACAAACAAATGTAGACCAAATGTGATTCTTTATTCATAATGAATGTTTACAAAGCTTAGGCTTTCAGTATACACTCCAACAATCTCCCACTTATACTAATGACTAAGCTGCCATATCTTCTACCATACATCTGATTCTCATTCCCTCCAC
The DNA here is from genome assembly GCF_018446385.1 of Zingiber officinale. NCBI lineage: Eukaryota > Viridiplantae > Streptophyta > Magnoliopsida > Zingiberales > Zingiberaceae > Zingiber > Zingiber officinale. The sequence continues at coordinate 143,414,469 of NC_055986.1, forward strand.
ATGCCGATCGAAAGCTTTCGTCGGAAGGGCCTTAGTGAAAGGATCTGCCAGGTTATTCGATGATGCAATCTTGGCGATGACAACTTCTCCTCGCTTCACGATATCTCGTATCAGGTGGTACTTGCGCTCTATATGTTTACTTGCCTTATGAGCTCGTGGTTCTTTCGAGTTTGCAACTGCACCGCTATTATCACAATAAATTGTGATGATTTCGGACAAACCAGGAATCACATCTAAGTCCATTAGAAAGTTCCTGAGCCATACTGCTTCTTTAGCTGCCTCAGAGGCTGCTACATATTCAGCTTCCATGGTTGAGTCTGAAACGCATTTCTGCTTAACACTCCTCCATGAAATGGCTCCACCTCCTAAAGTAAACACATAGCCTGATGTAGACTTACTGTTATCCCTATCTGATTGGAAATCTGAATCCGTGTAACCCACAGGGAGCAGATCGTCTGCTTGGTAAACTAGCATATAATTTCTAGTCCTTCTCAGGTACTTTAATATATGCTTTACCGCAGTCCAATGTCCTTGTCCAGGATTACTCTGATATCTGCTGACCATGCCCATGGTAAAACAGATATCAGGTCTCATACATAGCATTGCATACATTAGGCTTCCTACAGCCGAAGCATAAGGAACTGCTTTCATGTCCTCTATCTCTTTCGATGTCTTTGGAGACATCTCTTTAGATAGAGCTACTCCATGTCTAAAAGGTAAGAAACCTTTCTTGGAATCCTGCATACTAAAACGAGCAAGGATTGTATCTATATATGAAGCTTGGGATAGACACAACATTCTTTTCTTACGATCCCTTATAACTTTGATCCCAAGAATGTGTGCACATTCTCCTAAGTCCTTCATATCAAATTGTTTGGACAACCATACCCTTACGTCTGATAATACCTTGACATTGTTGCCAATTAACAAAATATCATCTACGTATAGTACAAGAAATACCACCACGTTTCCGTTACACTTCTTATATACACAAGACTCATCCGGACTTTGAATGAATCCATATGACTGGATTACTTCATTAAACCGGATGTTCCAAGACCTTGAAGCTTGCTTCAGTCCATAAATGGACCGATTGAGCTTGCACACAAGATGCTCTTTGCCTTTTTCAATGAACCCTTCTGGTTGCTTCATATGGATGTTCTCTTCAAGACTTCCATTAAGGAAAGCTGTCTTGACATCCATTTGCCAAATCTCATAATCCATATGAGCAGCAATGGATAAGAGTATCCGGATAGACTTAAGCATGGCTACCGGTGAAAAGGTCTCCTCATAATCGATTCCCTCTTTTTGAGTGTACCCTTTTGCAACAAGCCTAGCTTTGAAGGTTTCTACCTTCCCGTCTGTCCCTCTTTTCCTTTTGTAGATCCACTTGCATCCAACGGCTTTTACACCATCGGGTGGTTCTACAAGCTCCCAAACCTTATTAGAGTACATGGACTCTATTTGAATTCATTGCCTTTTGCCAAGATGCTGCATCTATATCTTGGAGTGCTTCATCATATGATGGGGATCGGGTTCATGTTTATCATGTCCGAAGACTCTCCCAAAAACATGAATCTCTCAGGCTGCCTCACAACCCTCCCACTACGACGAGGCACTGTCTGTGGTTGTGTATCATGTGTGACACGTGTTGCAGTCTCTTGTGGTACTTCATCTTGTACTGTTGGTACTGAAGTAGACATGTCCTCTCTAAGTTCTTCTAAAACAACTTTACTACTGGGCTTGTGATCCATTATATAGTCTTCTTCTAAAAACTGGGCATTGGTGCTAACAATGACCTTCTGGTCTTTAGGACTATAAAATAAACCACCTTTCGTTCCTTTGGGATATCCTACAAACACGCGAACTTCTGTACGAGATTCTAACTTATCAGCATCTGGTTTCAGCACATGTGCTGGACTACCCCAAATCCGAATATGTCTTAGACTGGGTTTTCGCCCATTCCACAATTCTATGGGAGTAGAAGAAACTGATTTAGAAGGTACTAAGTTCAGAACGTATACTGCTGTTTCCAGAGCATATCCCCAAAACGAATTCTGAATAACTCATCATCGATCTAACCATCTCCATAAGAGTCCTATTCCTTCGTTCTGCTACACCATTCTGTTCGGGTGTTCCAGGTGCAGACAATTGGGATTGAATCCCAGCCTCTAATAAGTAATTCCTAAACTCTCCTAAGAGGTATTCGCCACTACGATCAGATCGTAGTGTCTTGATACTTTTACCTAATCGTTTCTCCACATCAGCCTTGTATTCTTTGAACTTGTCAAAGCACTCAGACTTGCGGCGCATTAGGTAAATGTATCCATATCTTGAATAATCGTCTATGAAAGAGACAAAATATTCAAAACCTCCTCTTGCCTGGACAGACATAGGACCACACAAATCAGAGTGAACCAACTCTAACACTTCTTTGGCTCTATACCCCTTGGCCTTGAACGACCTCTTGGTCATTTTACCTTCTAAGCAAGATTCACAAGTTGGAAAATTTTCCAACTCTAATGAACTCAAAAGTCCATCGGCTATAAGCCTCTGAATCCTACTTAAATTAATATGACCAAGTCTTAGATGCCAAAGATATGCTTGGTTCATTTCTGAAGGTTCTTTTCTCTTATTAGAATTAGAAGATGAGTTATAAATTTCCATGTTTTGCTTTGTGGAAGAAATTGGATTTAAAATATACAAATTGCCAACTAATGCACCAGAACAGATAATCACTTTATTTCTTTTAATAACTACATCGTTACTGAAAGAAACTGAATATCCATCTAAAAACAGTTTAGAAACTGAAATTAAATTCTTTCTAAAACTGGGTACATAAAGACAATTTCTTAAAACCAAATTTCTATTTCTACTAAAAGACAAGTAGACGTCTCCCACTGCAACAGCTGCCACCTTAGTAGCATTGCCCATGTAGACGGTAATCTCCCCTTCAGATAGTCGTCGGGTTTCCTGGAACCCCTTTGTTTTGGTTCCTACGAGGACAGTCCGCCTTCCAATGTCCTGCCTGCTTGCAGATGAAGCATTTGCCCTTCGGCTTCTTCACTCCAGCTTTAAATCCCGTACTCTGAGATTTATTCACTTTCTTTGCTGAGCCAGCTTGTTTCTTCTTCTTCTTTCCTTTCGGTTTAGAAGTAGAACCATTTTTAGCAAAGTGAATTTGAGAATTGTGACGAAATAATCCTTCTGCTGCTTGAAGTTCTGTCAGTAGTTCCCCTAATGAATAAATCCTTTTATTCATATTATAGTTCAGGCGGAACTGCTCAAAACTTCTAGGTAGCGTTTGGAGGATCATATCGATCTGGGTTTCCCCATCAATTTCTCCTCCAAGGATCTGTATCTCGTTCAGATAAGCCATCATCTTTAGGATATGATCCTCACGGGAGTACCTCTGCATGGTGGCTGTCATTATCTTTCTCATAGCTTCTTGTCTAGAAGCCCTATCTGATGACCAAAGAGCTCCTTGAGATTATATCATAAATCGTTGGTAAATCTTGATGTCGATGTTGCAATACATTTGACATTGAAGCCAAAATGTAACACCGCGCCATCTCATCCGCCTTTACCCATCTCTTATGATATTCAATCTCCTCTTGGGTAGATTCACCAATGGGTGCATCGGGACAAGGTTCAGTTAGTACAAATTTATAGTCAGCAGTAAGACAATGTCCAGGTTCCTTTTCCAATCTATGTAATTAGGTCCAGTAAGTCTATTTTGTTGAAGTATGATGGACAGTGGATTGAAAGTCATCCTAAGAATCTCAAATAACTTTTGGTCAGAACTCTAAATTTAGAATAATATTGATTCCTCAAACAATACTATTTTAAATTAACAAACACCTCAAAACACCGTGAATTTTGTATGCCACGTTAGTGTGGACGTATACAAATTCAACATTTGTAAAAGGAGGATTTTATCCCATTAATTTTATTATCTTGTCAACCTAACTTTTTGACAAATAAAATTAATAGTTGATATCTTTTGGTCACACAAATAATAGCAGTGACTCCGATGGGGAGGATACTATTAGATGTGTCTAAGTGTATACCATTACTTGACACTAAGTCCATTAATAAGATTATGCCCCTTCCGTTGGGGAAGATCACACGCTCTTAATTAACTTCCTATAGTCATCCAAAAATGGAAGTCTGTTCTAGTGATCCACAAACAAGCTCATTCGTTATGGAGGAAGGCACTCAGAGCCAACGCGCAAGCTTGTTTGCATCACTTACAAACCAGTAATGGAGACCATGGGATTTATTTAAAAATCCCTCTCCCACTTAGTTATTTATAAATGAGGAATTTTAACTATGCTAGCCTACTAAAACTTGTAAACTAACATGCACACACAGCATTATATAAAAACAATAAATAGAAAATTTAATTTTCAACTATTATGGCTTTTATCTCTAATTGTTCTCCGTGTGTTGTCATCCCAAGCTGCTGCCATATTTGGCCACAGCCACCGGGTCTAGCTGTCCATCTTGCTCCTAGTTCCGCTGCGCCTCTGGTCCTTAGAAGGTTCCACGCTTTGCAAGATTCGATCCATGACATAAATAGAATTTTACATTTCGATCCTATATTCCATAAAAGGAATGTACATGTATCTAGATCAAAATAAAATCCTAATAAAACTAAATACAGCTCCTGCTATAATCATGCACACACAGATAAATGCCCTTGACATGTCCAAGGGTCCAATCACACACATAATAACTAAAGCCATAAAAGTTGGATCCTGCATCCACAAAGTTAGCACATCCTACTATTATCCTGCCTAAATTATGTATGACATGTGCATAATTAAACTAAATACCAAATACACAGAGGCAAAACCCTAGCTCTGATACCAATTGTTGGTTGCTACTCGGAAAACCTATAGGTTCCACTGTACAAAAATTTTCTACAAAGATCTGAACCTTTTCCTAGCTACCATGTGTTCTTTTAAATTAAATTTTGGATCGCCTGCGGAACTTAACACGTTTGATCCAAAACTTAATCTATTTGTTCTTTTAGGTTTTGACTTGGATCTCCTGCGGAACTTAACACGTTCAACCCAAGTCTCTTTAAGTTATTAATTCCATTAAATATTAATTTCCATAAAAGGTTCCCAGTACTGACGTGGCGAGGCACATGACCTTCTTGGATATGGGAGCAACCACTACCGACTAGACAAAACCTTTAATAGAAAGCTAATATTTAATTTCCTAAAATAACTTTAGGTTAACCAAAGAGAACAATCAAATCACAAGGAAAAGAAAGAAACAAAAGAACACAACATCGAAAAACATATTCGAAATACTAGAACGTAAGCCTCTTGTATTTGGTATTATTTCCATAAATAACTAGCATGATGCGGAAAAGAAAAACTACTAGTTATACCTTCTAGAAAGACCTCTTGATCTTCTACCGTATTCCTCTTCTAACCTCGGACGTTGTGTGGGCAACGATCTACCAAGATGAGAAACCACCAACCACCTTCTTCTCCTCCAAGCAAGGTTCGGCCACAAAGGAAAAACTTCACCAAGGAGGAAAACCAAAATACTAACCAAGCTCTAAGAGATGCTAGCTTTCTCTCCTTCTTCTTCTTCTTCTCCGAGTAGTATCCGGCCACCACAAGAGCTCCAATGGAAGAGGGAGATTCGGCCACCACAAGAGGAAGAGAGGGAGAGGTTGGCCGACCACACCAAGGAACAAAAGAGGGAGAGAAATAATTGATGTTGTGTCTCATGAAGGCACCCTCACCCCTTCTTTTATATTCCTTGGCCTAGGCAAATTAGGAAATTTAATTATAATAAAATTTCCTCAATTTCCTTGATATGATTTAATTGAGAAAAATAAAATAAAATTTCCCAATTACAATCACATGGCCGGCCACATTATTGGAGAACAAATTGGACAAGTTTTAATCAACAATTAAAACTTCCTAATTTGTTTCCGGAAATTAAAAAAAAAAAAAAATTTCTCTTTAAAATCTCTTCATGGTTGATAAAAGGAAATTTCTATAATTTTAATTTTATCAACATGTGAATAATTTTTAAAGAGAAAATAAAACATCTCTCCAATCTACAAATAAGGAAAGAGATCTAATCTCTTTCTTTAATCTTTTGTAGATCTTTTACAAGAGAGATATTTTAATTTTAATTCTCTTTAAATTATATCTTCCACATAATAATAAAAATTAAAATTAAATTTCTTTTTTAATTTAATTTGGCCGGCCCTACTAGCTTGGGTTCAAGCTAGGGCCGACCACCCAATTTTATACCTAGGCCGGCCCTAGCTTGTTTCCCAAGCTAGCTTGGCCGACCCCTATTGGGTGGGTGTAGAAGGTGGGTATAGGTGGGTATAGAACTCTACAAATAAGAGGCTACGATAGGGACCGAGAGGAGGAATTAGTTTTGGTCTCCCGATAAAATTAAGCATCCCGTGTTCGCCCCGAACACACAACTTAATTTTATCAATGATAATTCATTCCACTAGAGAACTATCATTGAACTACCGCACCAATCCCAAATTACATTTTTGGGCTCCTTCTTATTATGAGTGTGTTAGTCTCCCTGTGGTTAAGATATCGAATGTCCACTAATTAAGTGAGTTACTGACAACTCATTTAATTAATATCTAAGTCCAAGAGTAGTACCACTCAACCTTATTATCATGTCGGACTAAGTCCACCTGCAGGGTTTAACATGACAATCTTTATGAGCTCCTCTTGAGGACATTATCAACCTAGTATCTCTAGGACACAGTTTCCTTCTATAATCAACAACACACACTATAAGTGATACCATTTCTCAACTTATCGGGTTTATTGATTCAACGAACTAAATCTCACCCATTGATAAATTAAAGAAATAAATATCAAATATATGTGCTTGTTATTACATTAGGATTAAGAGCACACACTTCCATAATAACTGAGGTCTTTGTTCCTTTATAAAGTCAGTATAAAAGAAACGACCTCAAATGGTCCTACTCAATACACTCTGAGTGTACTAGTGTAATTATATAGTCAAGATAAACTAATACCTAATTACACTATGACCTTCTAATGGTTTGTTCCTTTCCATTTTAGTCGTGAGCTTCTGTTTATAATTTATAAGGTACTGATAACATCATCTTCTGTATGTGACACCACATACTATGTTATCTACAATATAAATTAAATGAACAACTACAAACAAATGTAGACCAAATGTGATTCTTTATTCATAATGAATGTTTACAAAGCTTAGGCTTTCAGTATACACTCCAACACTTCCAACTTGCCGACATCTCCGACTGGCTTGACTTTCTTCCAAACTAGGTCGCCCACTTGAAAGGCTCTGGGGATCACGCGCCGGTTGTAGTTCTGTTTCATGCGTTGCCGGTACGCCATCTGCCGGACGGACGCTTTGGCTCTTTCCTCTTCGACCAAGTCTAGCTCTATGCTCCTCCGTTCGGCGTTATCTTCATCATAATTTTGTACCCGAACGGACTCCACCCCAACTTCAATCGGGATGACTGCTTCACCTCCATACACTAAGTGAAATGGAGTGACACCCGTTCCCTCCTTTGGTGTCGTGCGGAGAGCCCATAGGACATCTGGAAGCTCGTCTACCCAGCTGCCTCCTTCATGGTCGAGCCGAGCCCGTAAAATTCTGAGAATCTCTCGGTTGGTTACCTCGGCTTGACCGTTACTCTGGGGGTATGCCACCGATGTGAAGTGCTGCTCAATGCCATAACTTTCGTACCACTTCCCGAGCAGCTTCCCAGTGAATTGACGTCCGTTGTCGGAGACGAGTCGTCTTGGGATGCCAAAGCGGCAGATGATATTTTGCCATATGAACTTTTTAACCATCTGCTCGGATATTTTTGCAAGTGGCTCAGCCTCTACCCATTTCGAGAAGTAGTCGACCGCCACCAATAAGAACTTCCGCTGCCCGGTAGCCATGGGGAAGGGTCCCACGATGTCCATCCCCCATTGGTCGAACGGGCAGGCCACAGTTGATGCTTTCATCTCATCTGTCGGTCGGTGGGACATGCTGTGATACTTCTGACAGGATAGACAATTTGCAACGGTCCAGGCAGCATCTTTTTGAAGTGTTGGCCAAAAATACCCGGCTAGCAAAATCTTCCTGGTTAACGACCGTCCGCCTGGATGTCCACCGCACGAACCTTGGTGCACTTCTCGGAGGATGTACTCGGCATCTTCCCAGCTGACGCATTTTAGAAGCGGACGGGAGAAGGCCTTCTTGTAGAGTTGATCTCCTACAAGGGTGAACCGACTAGCCCTTCTCTTCAGTAAATGAGCTTCTTCCCGGTCGGATGGGGTAGCTCCCGAGCGCAAAAACTCCACAATAGTTGTCCTCCAGTCGCTCGGGTATGTGATGCCTTCCATCCGATCGACATGTGCTACTAAAGATACTTGCTCGATCGGCTTTTGAGAGCCGACCGGGGATAACGCGCTTGCCAGCTTGGCCAATTCATCCGCCACTTGATTCTCCGCCCGGGGGATCTTCTGAATAATCACCTCCCTAAAGTTGAGCTTAAGTTTTTCAATAGCCTCCACGTAGAGCTTGAGCCTTGTACTATTTATCTCGAGAGTCCCCAAGATTTGCTGAGTAGCCAACTGGGAATCTGAATAGAGGATGACCCGGACGGCTCCAACGTGCCGAGCAACCTGCAATCCAGCAATAAGGGCTTCATATTCTTCTTCGTTGTTGGTTGCTCGGTAATCTAGCCGGACGGAGAGCTGCATCCGTTCTCCTTGTGGGGACAGCAAAACTATACCAATTCCGCTCCCTTGTCTAGTGGACGATCCATCCACGAACACTTTCCACATAGCTTCGGGTTCCGGGTCCTGCACCTCCGTCACAAAATCGGCTAAGGCTTGTGCCTTGATGGCCGAACGGGGTTGATATTGGATATCAAATTCGCTTAGCTCGGTTGTCCATTTGATGAGCCGTCCGGAAGCTTCTAGATTTAAAAGCACTCATCCCAACGGGCTATTGGTCTTGACGATAATCGTGTGCGCCAGGAAATAAGGACAAAGCCTCCGAGCGGCAAGGATCAGAGCAAAGGCCAACTTCTCGAGTCCGATGTAGCGGGTTTCAACATCTTTCAAGATATGACTAAGGAAATATACAGGTTGCTCCTCACCTCCCGACCGGACTAACGCTGATCCCACAGCCTGCTCGGTTAAGGATAAATAAATGTGCAACGGTTCACCGACAGCCGGCTTGGCCAGCACAGGTAGGGAATTTAAGTACGTCTTCAGTTCTTCAAAGGCCCGATCGCAGTCTTCATTCCATTGGAACTTTGTAGCTTTGCGGAGGATTTTGAAGAATGGAAGGCTTCGGTCGGCATTCTTGGAGATGAAGCGTGATAGCGCTGTAATCCGACCGGTCAGCCTCTGTACTTCCCTCATGTTTCTGGGCGGTAGCATGTCCTGAAGAGCCTTCACCTTGCTAGGATTAGCTTCAATACCCCGTTCGGTCACAATATAGCCCAAGAAACGTCCTCCCTTGGCGCCGAACAAACACTTATGAGGATTTAGCTTGACCCCATATTTTCTAAGTGTACGGAAGGTTTCTTCCATATCTTTGCATAAAGTGGCCGCTCGGAAGGATTTGATGAGGATGTCATCTACATAGACCTCCAGGTTGTGTCCGATTTGCTCGCGGAAGATCCTATTCATCAATCTTTGATATGTTGCTCCGGCATTCTTCAGTCCGAACGACATCACCGTATAGCAATACGTCCCGTCCGGTGTAACGAAGCTAACTTTTTCCTGATCCTCCGGGGCGAGAGGCATTTGATGATAGCCTTGGTAGGCGTCCAGCATACATATAAGCTCGCATCCGACTGTAGAATCTACGAGCTGGTCGATTCGGGGCAGAGGGTAGAAATCCTTCGGGCAAGCTTTGTTCAGATCTCTGAAGTCGATGCACACCCTCCATTTGTTGCACGGCTTGGAGACGAGCACCATATTTGCTAACCAGCTTGGGAATTGAACCTCCTGTATGTGGCCAGCCTCTAAGAGCCTTTCTACCTCCGCTCGAATGATAATATTCTGCTCGGCGCTGAAATCTCTTCTCCTTTGTTTTACTGGCCGAGCGTCCGGCCGGACGTGAAGCTTATGTTGGGCTATGCTGGGGGAGACACCGGGCAGCTCATGCGTCGACCAGGCGAAGACGTCATGATTCATCTCTGACCTTCTTCTCCTCCTCCAGGTCGAGGCGATGAAGGTTGTAGCCTCCGATCGGCTTGGATGGATCTGAACCTCCTCCTTTTCATCATAAATTAAAGCAGGAGGTTTCTCGGTTATGGCGTGTACCTCGATCCGGGGCGCCTTCCGAGCGGAACAGGCTTTCGCTCGGATCATCTCTATATAGCACCGCCGAGCTGCTAGCTGATCTCCCCGTACTTCTCCCACTTTGTCCTCCACGGGGAACTTGATCTTCTGATGGAAGGTTGAGACGACTGCTCGGAATTCGCTGAGCGCCGGTCGTCCCAAAATGACGTTGTAGGACGAGGGAGAGTCGACCACCACGAAGTTTATTGTCCTGGTCCTCCTGAGCGGCTCTTCTCCCAACGAGGTAGCCAGCCGGATCTGTCCTACCAGCTGAACTTCGTTACCCGTAAACCCGTAGAGCGGCGTTGTCATGGGCAGCAGCTCGGCGCGATCAATTTGCAACTGATCAAACGCCTTCTTGAATATGATATTGATCGAGCTCCCTGTGTCAACAAATACGCGGTGAATAGTGTAATTGGCTATTACCGCTTTGATGAGTAAGGCATCGTCGTGGGGTACTTCGACTCCTTCCAAGTCCCCTGGTCCGAAACTGATTTCCGGTCCGTTCGCCCGCTCTTGGCTGTAGCCGACTGCATGAATCTGGAGCTGCCGGACGCTCGCCTTTCTAGCTCGGTTGGAGTCTCCTCCGGTCGGCCCACCAGCAATAATGTTGATCTCGCCTCGGGAAGTATTGCTTCTATTTTCCTCTTCCCGAGCGGACGGTCGGGACCGTTCTCTGGACGCTCGGCGATTCTCCTGTCTTGGAGAACGGTGCCGATCGGGCGTCTGTTGATGTCGCCTCTCGGTGCGGGTCCGGTCGGCTTCTTGGGTCCTTTGTCTCCTGTCGCTGGAAGGAGACCGTCGTTCGGCATTCCTGGGAACGGGATTAGCCACGAAGGGAAGACTTCGACAATCCCTCGTGTTGTGCGTATCCGTCCGGTGGAAGGAGCAGAACATAGGGGTCCATTTCTTCTTTGGCTTGCTCCGAGCGGCGGCTACTTCTTGCACTTGGGACCTCACACGAGGGGAGCGGATTGCTTCGGCCCTTGGTCCTCTCGGTGGTTGATGAGCGGAGAGGGGCCTCCGCTCGGCAGGAGGAGCCCGTTCGGTTGTTGTTTCTTTTTTCCTGGCCGCTTGCGCTTCCTCCACGTTGATGTATTCATTGGCTCGGTGTAGCATATGATCATAATCTCGGGGCGATTTCCGAATCAGTGATCGGAAAAAATCGCCATCCACAAGGCCCTGCGTGAAGGCATTCATCATCGTCTCCGAGGTGGCTGTTGGAATGTCCATTGCCACCTTGTTGAACCGCTGGATGTAAGCTCGAAGCGATTCTCTCGGCTCTTGCTTGATGGCGAACAAGCTGACACTTGTCTTCTGATAACGCCGACTGCTGGCGAAGTGGTGGAGGAAGGCCGTTCGGAAGTCCTTGAAGCTTGTGATGGATCCGTCCGGCAGCCTCCGAAACCACCGTTGAGCCGATCCCGAAAGAGTGGTAAGAAAGACTCGGCATTTTACTCCATCTGTATATTGATGGAGCGTAGCTGTGTTATCAAACTTACCTAGATGATCATCCGGGTCCGTTGTTCCATTGTACTCGCCGATCGTCGGAGGCACGTAGTGTTTGGGCAGAGGGTTTCGCAGAATAGCCTCCGAAAATTGGCGATTGATCCGCTCGGGAGATGAGTCCGCTCGGGGAGCTTTCCCCTTTCTGTCATCTCGTCTAGGCATTTCGTCTGAAGAAGATCCTCTATCTCTTCAAGCTGGTGCGGCTTCAGGGGTGCGAAATAAGGCCCGATGGAATGCGACGGTGGCTTGAGGTGCTTCCGCTCGGCCACCCGACGCAGATGTTGCTTGTTGCTCCGGCCGCTCGGCTGCTGCTTTCTGTTTTTGCTCCACAAGTTTGGTGGCCCTTATCTCGACCAGAGCGTTGAGTTCTTCTGTCGAAAGTGTCACCGTGTGTTGTCGTCCAGCCTCGTCCATTGTTCCCGTTCGGATGCAGGTGCGTTCCCACAGACGGCGCCAATTTGATCCTGTCCGAACCAGGAGTCAACGGACGCTGGGGATGTGACGCTCCCTGCTGGATCCTCGAGTGCTCCGGCGAACCTGCAACGAAACCGAGCCGGGGGGGGGGGGGGGGGGGGTCCCGGCGACGGCCCTCCGACGCTCAAGTCAGGCGAGGGAATAGATGAAGAAAGTGGCGGCAGGATGAAGACTTGCGTCCCTCCGGTTGAAGAAGTGGAGGCCTTATATAGACCTCTCGAAGGAGCCTGGGCACACCAATCGAAGCAATCACCTGCTTTCGACCATGCCTAGGTGTGGCCCTGTGAGAAGGGCATCCATAAGACCATACTGTTGATACAATCACCTGCTGTCGACCATGCCTAGGTATGGGCTTGTCAGAAGGGCATCCCTAAGACCATACTGCTACTGTATCAACCTTTCCACGACATGATGGTGGGGCCTTTAACAGTGCCATCCTGCGTACAGTCTAATCATCATGCCTTTGCTGACATACCATATCCCGAGCCGAGCGAATAGGCCGCTCGGCTAACCACTATTCCCTCGCCACGATTCCGGCCGAGCGGACACCTCCGCTCGGCCACGCTGTCCTCGGCCGAGCGGACACCTCCGCTCGGCCACTCGGCTCTGGTTCTGCTTTGGCGTCGGAAACCCAAACCTTTGGCTGGGTAATCTCTGGTTCCGCTCGGACGAGACCCCATCTGTGGGTCCCCCATTCTCACCGCCGGATCATCCCGCATCCCCTATGGTCAAGGAGCTGAACTACAAGGTCTCTTGGTCGAAACCCAGCTTCCCAATCGATCCAGACTGAACTCAATCGATTGCAAGCCGTTGAATCGATCCATGGATCGATTCAGATTGTTACTGTGCTCGGGTTAATATTTTGGATCGATCGGCTGATCGATCCAGCCTGGCCAATCGATCAATTGATCGATTCCAGAGCTCTCTGTTCGCGGGAGCGATTTCCCCGATCGATCAAACGATCGATCCCCAAACTCTCTGTTCGTGACAGAATGCGTCTGGATCGATCGACTGATCGATCCAGGACCTTACTGTTCACGGAACCAGGCTCCCAATCGATCCACTGATCGATTGAGGGCCCCCAATCGATCCACTGATCGATTGGGGTTTCTGATTTCGTATCAGAACTCTGATTTCAGCACTATTTCGTGCCAAACTCACATACACAAGTTCTAAAATAGCTGGAAACATTCTAATAACAAACAACTAACATTCTAAACATGGTTATTAACAAGCTAAGCAGATTTTCTATAATTTCATGCATTTAGATAACTAAATAGCAAAGAGTAACATGATAAGAAACATTAAGTTCTCAAATGTTTTAGTTCTTCCAAGGTCTTTATTCCAGGTTCCTTCCACACACATCTTCATCGCATTGCCCTCCAGCCTCCGCTAGTCCATCTTTCCTTTACCTTTATCTGTAGTATAAGGAAAAAGTATCTGTAAGCTTTCGCTTAGTAAGAAACCATCTACCTCACAAAACATACATATGATGCAATTTATGATTTGAAAACATGCTATTTAAAATATACGCTGAACAGGTGAGAGCATGGCATGGTATCATACAACATGGAAACCAAAACTGATCATAAACTATCACATGTATCAATGATGAACTAAGCTGAAACATGAACTGAGCTAAAACTAAAACTAAGCTAAAACTAAAACTAAGCTAGAACTGAGTTTAAACTGTATACACAACTGATTTGTGACTTTTGAAAACTATTTATCATAGATAGATGAAAATACATAATCATGCTGCTGATGGGCCCGACATCTGTACGTGCTATGCGCGCATCCTTAACTAAACCCGGGTTTGCAAGTCCCGAATTTAGTAAGGTTACTAGGTTATCTGAACCCAGGGACGACTATGGGAGCCCAACCCAATGGATATCTAATCCAGTACAGTGCCACTGAGAAAGTAAAATACTGAACATAAGCTACTAATTCTTGTCTTGCTTTTACTAGGGTGTCTAACCCAGAACTAGGTTATCTGAACCTAGGGGCAATTGTGGGAGCCCACCCATTGGACGTCTAGTGCCATAAAAGCTGTAGCAAGACTAAATAAGTTGTAAGAATGCTTCTATTGCATTCATCTAAGCTATTAGAATGCCTATGGTGGCATTTAACTGAGCTAAGCATTTAATCAAACGCTTGATGTGCACTAATTCACACCCTATTACTGAAAATCTGCATACGACTAAAACAATGCATACAAACATACGACTAGCTACTTATACTGCAGGTGAGGGGTTTCTTACCTCCTGCGCTAGTTTTCTTACGAATCTAGTCGCTAGTTTTCCGGTGGAGACGATCTTCTCGACGATTCTCTTGCGTCTACGCGTTCTTCTCGTGGAGAGAAGCGTCCTCGTGCCGGAGTCGTCGCCGGAAAATACTCTTGGAACCCTTGGGAAGGAAACCCTAGGTTTGCATGTGGTTGGCGCCGAGAGATGAGGGAGGAGAAGGGGCGGCGTGTAAGGGTTTTGAGGGAGAGGAGAGTTACGTTAAAGAAATAACTTTTCACTTAATTTTTCCCTATTTATATTAAGTGGGTAATTCGGCCCAACTCAAATATAAATATAACTGATTCCCTTTCTTTTCAGCACGACCCTACTGGGTTCTCCTGGTTACTAGAGTTCACCTTAAGTCATAGGACCTAATAGGTCTCGGGATCAATACCCGCGTAGGCTATTTTACGTTCCTATTTGTTTTTGCTACTTCCGCTACTCTAAAAATTCCATAAAAATACATTAAAATTCCAGAAAAATACTAGGATATTTATAATAATTATTTTGAGAATTTTTGGGCGTTACAATCCCCCATACCTTATAAAAAGTTTATCCTCGAACTTAGAATAACTCTGGGTATTTCTGTCTCATACTGGCTTCGGTCTCCCAAGTTGCCTCTTCTGTGGTGTGATCTTGCCAAATGACTTTTACTAATGGTACCTCCTTGTTCCGAAATTTCTTAACTGCCCGGTCTATTATCTGAATAGGCCGATTATCATAGCTGAGGTCTTCGCGGACTGATACCGTCTGGGGCTCAATCACCTGGGTGGCATCTGGGATATGCTTCTTCAACATAGAGACATGAAATACATTATGGATGGCTGACATCTCCTGTGGTAGCTCTAGCTCATATGCTACCTTGCCAACTCTTCTAGTGATAAGGTATGGTCCCACATATCGGGGACTTAGTTTTCCCTTCTTCCCAAAACACATTACTCCCTTCATGGGAGCCACTCTGAGGAATACTGTATCCCCAACTGAAAACTCTAAAGGTCTGCGCCGGGTATCAGCATAGCTTTTCTGGCGGCTCTGAGCTATTTCTATCCTCTGGCGGATCTGCTGTATAGCTGCTGTGGTATCTGCTACTAGATCTGTCTGAAGTTCTAGTTCTTTCTGTTCACCACTCTCATACCAGCAGATTGGAGATCTACACCTCCGCCCATAGAAAGCCTTGTAAGGTGCCATACCGATAGTGGCCTGATAGCTATTGTTGTATGCAAATTCTGCTAAACTCAGATATTTACACCAACTTCCCTTGAAGTCTAGGGCACATGAGCGGAGCATATCTTCGAGTACCTGATTTACTCGCTCCGTCTGACCATCTGTCTGAGGATGGAATGCTGTGCTAAATTTCAACCTAGTGCCCAATGCTGTCTGTACACACTCCTAGAAGTGTGATGTGAATCGGCTGTCTCTGTCTGAAATAATGGTCCGTGGGACTCCATGTAGTCTGACGATCTTCTTGAGATACAACTGAGCTAGCTGTTCCATGGAGTAGGATATCCTGATAGCTAAGAAGTGGGCTGATTTAGTTAATCTGTCGACTATTACCCAGATGGTATCAAAACCATTCGTGGTTCTGGGTAGTCCCACTATAAAATCCATAGAAATATCTTCCCACTTCCATTCTGGGATCTGAATAGGCTGCAGAACTCCTCTTGGTCTCTGGTGTTCCGCCTTGACCCTCTAACAGGTCAGACATGCGCTAACATATCTAGCGACGTCTCTTTTCATCTCGGGCCACCAAAAATATTTCTTTAGATCTTGGTACATCTTGGTGGAACCTGGATGCATCGCATAAGGAGTCCTGTGAGCCTCGTCTAATATCTTCCTCTTTAGTTCCTCCTGATCTGGAACACAGAGTCTGTCACCGAAGTATAATACCCCCCTATCGGACACTCTGAATTCTCTACTTTCTGATTCTGCTAACCCTCGCTTGATTTTCTGAATTTCAGCATCCTGCTCCTGAGCTGTCTGAATGTCATCAAGCAGGTTAGATGCTAATGTCATAGTAGAGAGCTGTCCTACTATAAGTTCAAGACCAAAATCTGTGATCTCTTTCTGTAGGGGCAGTGACATGGCTGCTAGGGATAGTAAGGTAGCATCGGACTTTCTGCTAAGTGCGTCTGCCACCTTATTGGCTTTTCCTGGGTGGTAGAGGATATCTATGTCATAATCTTTAACCAGCTCTAGCCATCTACGTTGTCACATATTCAGATCCTTCTGAGTGAAGAAATACTTCAAACTCTGATGATCTGTATACACTCAGCACTGAGCTCCATACAAGTAATGTCTCCAAATTTTGAGAGCGAACACTACTGCTGCAAGCTCGAGGTCATGAGTAGGGTAATTCTTCTCATATTCCTTGAGTTGTCTGGAGGCATAGGCGATCACCTTACCTTCTTGCATCAGTACTGCTCCTAGTCCCAACTTAGAGGCATCACTGTAAATATCAAAGCTGTCTGTGTTTTCTGGTAGGGTCAAAATGGGAGCACTGGTCAATCTCCTCTTCAACTCGCTGAAGCTGTTTCACATTCCTCTGTCCACTGAAATTTTCTGTTCTTTCTGGTAAGAGCTTTCAGTGGGGAGGCTATTCTGGAGAAATCCTCTACAAACTTTCTGTAATAACCTGCTAGTCCCAAAAAGCTCCTGATCTCACTGCCATTCTTGGGTCTTTTCCAGTTACTCACAGCTTTTATTTTACTGGCGTCTACCATGATACCATCCTTTGAGATGATGTGACCCAGGAAGGACACCTGATCTAACCAAAATTCACATTTCGTGAACTTGGCGTACAGCTGGTTCTGCTGAAGGGTCTGCAATACTATTCTCAGGTGCTTTGCGTGTTCTTCCTGAGTTGCTGAATAGATAAGAATGTCATCGATGAACACGATAACGAACTTATCTAAATATTCTCTGAATACCCTATTCATGAGGTCCATGAAAGTAGCTGGAGCATTCGTCACGCCAAAGGGCATGACTATGAACTCGTAGTGTCCGTATCTAGTCCTGAATGCTGTCTTGGGTATATCCCCTTCTTTAACTTTCACCTGATGATAACCTGATTAGAGGTCTATCTTAGAGAACACTCTTGCTCCCTTTAGCTGATCAAACAGGTCATCTATTCTGGGAAGAGGATACCTGTTCTTGATGGTGACTTGGTTCAGTGCTCGGTAGTCTATGCACAGGCGCATGCTCCCGTCCTTCTTCTTCACGAACAATACAGGCGCTCCCCATGGTGAGTGACTAGGGCGTACGAAACCTTTGTCAAGCAGCTCCTGTAATTGCTCCTGAAGTTCCTTCAGTTCTGCTGGAGCCATGCGATAAGGTGCCTTGGAGATAGGATTTGTACCAGGAATGAGCTCTATCTCAAATTCAATCTCCCTGTCTAGTGCTAGGCCTGGTAACTCCTTAGGGAAGACTGCTGGGTAGTCACATACGACTCGGACCTCTGCTAGCTGTTGGTCCTTGTCCTGACTGACATCGACTACATGCGCTAAAAATCCCGTACATCCTGAATCTAACAATTTCTGTGCCTTCAGAGCTGAAAGAAATTTCTTCATTTTTTTCTTTGGTTCTCCGCTATACTCAAATTGTACTCCTACTTCAGGTTGGAATATGACTTTCTGTTTACGGCACTCGATAGAGGCACCGTATCTGGTTAGGAATGTTGGAAGATCGGTGGCCAGCTAGAAGGGGGGTTGAATGGACGGCACCCCCAAATACTCGCTTCCTACGTATTCGTTAGTGCGCAAGCGGAAATCCAAATACTAATAACGAATACAAAAGCTAATGACAAAGAAAAGAACAAGCAAACTAATGCACGTAGATGTAACGTGGTTCGGAGATGATGCTCCTACTCCACGGCTGTCCGTAAGGTGGACGATCCCTCAATCCGTCGGTGGATTAGTCCCCGGCAAACTCCGGCTAGCTCAACCTCCTTGTGGGTGGAGAAACCTCACCACAACACTCACCAACAACACTTGGACACAAGGGAACCTTGAGCACTTTGGTGACTACTAATTAGGCTTTAACCAAGTCTAATTTCGTCAGGTTGGCCGGCCATCCCAAGCTCCTTCTTATAGAGCTTGGGGAAATCAGCCTTGCTGATTTGCCCGTTACCAGTCGACTGGTCCTTGCACCAGTCGACTGATGCCGGCCCAATGGTTCTCCAACGGCTATCTACCAGTCGACTGGTCACAGGACCAGTCGACTGATCCCAGCCATTTCGGGCACAGAACCTCTCTGTGCTCACCCCCAGTCGACTGGTTCCAGTACCAGTCGACTGGTACAACCCTAAACTTAGGGTTTCCCATCCCGAGTACATTTCTCTCGCACTCGGACCCTCACAACTCACTTGACTCTTCTTTGCAGCCTTGACCTCTTGCCTTCAAACCTACTTCTTTTGGCTCTCGTCCCTCGGATGCATCCAAGCCCGCGGGTTGTCTCCAATGCCATCCTTCGTGTATGCCTCGAAGTCGCTTCCCTCGGCCCTTGTCCTTGCTGCCTTGTCCACGATCCCTCAGATGCATTCAAGCCCGCGACTTGTCCTCAATGCCATCCTTCATCGGACCCGAAGCCGTCAACCTGAGTCATATGTGTCACATGCAGTCCTGCACAACTCAAGTACACATATCAAATAACGAGGGTAAACCTAACTTAAACCCTTTGCCCAAACACCAAAACACATGGTCCCATGAACCATTGGGATTGCTCCAACAATCTCCCCCTTTTTGGTGTTTGACAATACGTTTAAGTCAGGGAAAACAAATAGCAAATAAACATGCTAATACCAAATGGACTTACGTTGCCAAGGCTAAACACTTGGACTTACACCGCCGAATGGACTTACGTTGCCAAGGCTACACACTTGGCAACCGCCGAAACAATGCACCAAGCATTGGAACCTATCACAAGGCTCCCCCTACACCTAAGCTCCCCATTGAGCTAGGATTTTATCACAGGGCTTTTTAAGAACCTATCCCAAGGCTCCCCCTACGCAAAGGCACTAAAGGTTTTCCCAATTTAAACCTTACTTCTCCCCCTTTGCCTAACATCCAAAAAGTTCTCCAACAATATCCCAATTGTTGAAAATTTCTCATCCAAACTGACCCTAAACTCATGTATTAATCCCCCTTGGATCCCATACATCTAAGTGAGTTGACATGGTCAAGAACAGCACTGAAAAACACTTTCAGGTTGGTATCAGTCGACTGCCCTAAGTGCCAGTCGACTGCCCTCGTCAAAATGAGCTTACAGAACCATTCTGTGCTCAAAAACACTATTACCAGTCGACTGGTATCTGCACCAGTCGATTGGTACCCTATTTCTGAAAAAATCAGCCTTTTCAGGCCAACTTCAGAAATGCACCAGTAATTCCCTAGACCTCCAAAAATTTCCAAATTTTGTGGAGAGGTCTATTGTACCCTTGTCTACTTGGGAAAAATACATTAAAAAATGTATCTATCACCAATCCCAAGATTGACACAAAATCTAAAACTAGCTAAATGGTTCAATTGAACCTTGACCTAAAGTCTTAATTTTGGCTTCCTTTTGATGTATTTGCCCATACCAACCCACAATGCATCCCTAGTATTGGTTTATATGGCATATATACATCCAAAACCAATTATCATGCAATATGACCCTTAATGTCATATTTCCATGCATGAAACATAATCCATGTGTGCCAAATCCCTAGGTTTGAGACTCAAATCCGTCTCTAAACCATTTGGCACACTCCATGGCTCCTCTAGACCCCCAAGTAGAACCCACTTGAGATCCATTGGCCATGGGTCTCAAATTGACTCTTGGAGCTCCCCCTAGAGCTCTTTACCTTAGTCACCTCCCTAGGTGACTCATCTATTGTGACCAAACCACAATGATGTCCCTTAGAAGATCTCCTTATCTTCTTGACCTTGGACACATCATCCTTGCCATAATCATATGCAACCCTAGCATATTTATTTTTGGCCTTGGATGACTCTCCCTTGCCCTTATCATGTGCCACCTTAACACATGGTCTCCTTTTGGCCTTGGAGGGACTAGATCGGTATCCCAAACCCGATCTATCATTGTTGGGTTTTTGACTCCCCAACACCATACTTAATCCCTTAGATCCAATAGTGAATCTCTTAAGGAATTTCTCTAAACCATCAAGCTTTGCCTTCAAAGCTTGATTCTCCCTTTCTAGGTTCCTAAACCTAGAGTCAACATGTCCACTTTGGACATTCCTAGACCTACCCTTTCTAGGCATATGTCTCCCCTTCTTGGGATTAATGCCTTGGTTCTCTATTACCTTCTTCTCCTTAGGTAATGAGAATTTAACTTTCCTAGGTCTATCATGCATAGGCCTCCTAGGGTTATGATCGATATTTACCCTATTCCTATCATGATATTTAAATCCAAAATTTTGCATGGGCATATAATGATTAACATTATTCCTAGCATGCGTGGAGGAATTTAAATTTGACTTCAAATTTAAACTAGGGTTTACCTTACCCTTTACCTTTGGAGATCCCCCTTGACTCGAGCCTCCATTCTTCCTCCACTTCTTTTTCCACATCTTCAAATGCGCCAATTTCTTAAGCTCTTTCTTCTTTGGGAATTTGGTGTGGTAGTGCCCCTTCTCCCCACACGTGAAGCATGTAATGCACATTCTCCTCCTTTGGGCTTCTTCATTCCTACAACCCATGTTAGTATTCAAAATAACTTGATTGGGTTTAGGAGTTACCTTCTTCTTACCCATTGGACACCTGCTCTTGTAGTGTCCCTTCTCATTGCATCCGAAGCATACAATGTGATCCTTTGACTTTGCTTCGGTGGAGATGCTTGCAAGGTTGACTTCCAAGACTTCCTCTTCACTTGTCTTGGATTCTTCCTCAACCTTTGAGGATGTCTCCTCATCCATACTAACGGATGGCATTTCTTCATCCTTCTCCTCCTTCTCCTCGGAAGTTGAGTGCGCGTCACCTTCCGGTTGCTCCTCCTCCTCTTCTTGAGCTACTAAGCCCATCTCCTTGGGCTCCACATCCGATTGGTCCTTCTTCTCCTCTTGGACCACTTCATCACTTTCTTCGGATTTTTCTTTTTCTTCTTGTGTAGGCAAAAATTCTTCCCATGAAAATTTCTTCACTTTGCTCCATAATTCATGGGCATTCTTGTATTCACCTACACGACTTATCACGTTAGAAGGCAAACTTTCAATCAATATTGATATTACCTTTGAATTTGCCTCCGATCGTGTGGTTTGCTCCTCCGTCCAATGTCGTGGTCGGAGCTTCTTCCCTTTCTTGTCTTTAGGGACTTCAAATGGCTCTTCCACTACCATCATTGTGTCCCAATCCGTCTCGAAGAAGTTCTTCATCTTCACCATCCAAAAGGTGATGTCCCATAAGCTTCCTCCTTCGAACTTTGGTGGATCTATCAAGTCGATCATCTTTGCTTCCTCGGCGGTTAGTCCGACGGAGAGCGGCCTTGCTCTGATACCACTTGTTGGAAGATCGGTGGCCGGCTAGAAGGGGGGTTGAATGGACGGCACCCCCAAATACTCGCTTCCTACGTATTCGTTAGTGCACAAGCGGAAATCCAAATACTAATAACGAATACAAAAGCTAATGACAAAGAAAAGAACAAGCAAACCAATTCACGTCGATGTAACGTGGTTCGGAGATGATGCTCCTACCCCACGGCTGTCCGTAAGGTGGACGATCCCTCAATCCGTCGGTGGATTAGTCCCCGGCAAACTCCGGCTAGCTCAACCTCCTTGTGGGTGGAGAAACCTCACCACAACACTCACCAACAACACTTGGACACAAGGGAACCTTGAGCACTTTGGTGACTAATAATTAGGCTTTAACCAAGTCTAATTTCGTCAGGTTGGCCGGCCATCCCAAGCTCCTTCTTATAGAGCTTGGGGAAATCAGCCTTGCTGATTTGCCCGTTACCAGTCGACTGGTCCTTGCACCAGTCGACTGATGCCGGCCCAACGGTTCTCCAACGGCTATCTACCAGTCGACTGGTCACAGGACCAGTCGACTGATCCCAGGACCAGTCGACTAATCCGACTGGTTCCAGTACCAGTCGACTGGTACAACCCTAAACTTAGGGTTTCCCATCCCAAGTACATTTCTCTCGCACTCGGACCCTCACGACTCACTTGACTCTTCTTTGCAGCCTTGACCTCTTGCCTTCAAGCATACTTCCTTTGGCTCTCGTCCCTCAGATGCATCCAAGCCCGCGGCTTGTCTCCAATGCCATCCTTCGTGTATGCCTCGAAGTCGCTTCCCTCGGCCCTTGTCCTTGCTACCTTGTCCATGATCCCTCAGATGCATTCAAGCCCGCGGCTTGTCCTCAATGCCATCCTTCATCGGACCCGAAGCCGTCAACCTGAGTCATATGTGTCACCTGCAGTCCTGCACAACTCAAGTACACATATCAAATAACGAGGGTAAACCTAACTTAAACCCTTTGTCCAAACACCAAAACACATGGTCCCATGAACCATTGGGATTGCTCCAACAAGGAAGTCCATTCCAAATATGACATCGTAATCAGTCATATCTAGCACTATCAGATCACAAAAGAGCTCTCTGTCTGCTATAATGACTGGCACTGCTCTGAGCCAGTGCGTTGATGCCATAAATTCTCCCGAAGGTAGCGTCATCAAAAACTGACCACTGAATACCTCCGGGGGTACTGCTAACTTTTCGGCGAATGCTCTGGATATATAAGAATGGGTTGCCCCAGTATCGAACAAGACAGTTGTACTTTGCTGTAAAATACTAATCTGACCTGTAACAACTGTCGAGGCATTCGCTACGTCCTCTCTGGTTAAGGAGTAGATCCTTGCATTCGTCATAGCTGGAGGGGCTTCTAGTCTGCCCTGGCTGATGTGTGGACCATCTAACACGACCTGCATCTGATGTAGCTGTGCTGGCTGTCCTCCATACTGTATCGGCTGTGGTTGAGGAAGACTTGTCTTGTTCGGGCATTGCTTAGCCATATGCCCTTCCAGTCCACATTCAAAGCATCCTCGTGTGCCCTTGCGACAAACTCCTAGGTGAAATTTCCCACAAGTAGCACATTTGGGATAACTAGGCTGTTTGCTGGCTGGTCCTCCCTTTGAGTAACTCCCTGGTTTGTGCTTGTTACCGAGTTCCTTCCGCTAGAGTCAGGCCCTATTGTTTCGAGTACCGAGCCTCCTTGCCCTTTGATTCGAGAGGACTTGCTCGCCGCTTGATACCGCTCGTAGTGCTGTGGTCGAGCACCGACTAGTTCTTCCATGGTTGCGGCCTATGAACGCCGCCACCACGTTCATTGCTATTTCCGGCCTCAAGATCTGAGCATCAACCGGACTCGTTCTTTTTCTGTGCCGACTAGTTCGGGCATAGACGAGCTGCCTATTGAATTTCTTCACGGCTTCCTCAACTCGATAGGTTGCCCCGACGAAACTCCGGTGAACTCGTCAGAGTGGCGGTTTGTGACCAGCATGTGAAAGAACTCCTCAAGAATTCTTTCTCAAGTCCACCCATGTCATCTGGTTCACTAGGCGCTGCCCTAATTCTCTCCCACCACATACGTGCATCTCCCGCTGCGAAGGAGGCGCACTTCACCTTTTCATGTCACCCGTCGAGCTCCAGCAGCTCTAGTGTCTTGAACCAGCTTGAGCACCCATGGTTCACTGGTGCCCGAGAAGTTCTCGGCTTGACTCTCCGCCACCGGATCGATAAGCTTCTCTCGCCTGGGCCACCGTGTCAGAGGGTGACCGTGGAACCTCTATAACTACTGGGGTTGCTATATTTGGTTCCGGGGTGACAGTGGGGGTGTTCTGCTGATTAGCCTTTAAGGTGGCTATCTCCTGTTGTTGTTCTGCTAGCTGCTTCTGTAACTGAGCCACTACTGCTATAAGGTCTGGGGGATGCACTGAACTGCCTACCTCATGCTGGGGCTCAGTAGCTGGTGCCCTTCTAGCAGGGCGTCCTCGTGCCATTTCTTAAAGGAACAAAGGACGCACATAACTAAAGCATCATGTTTACATAGCTAATACTATCATGTTAGTTACTATCACAGATAAGCATACTCTAGTTATCTACAAACATGAAAGCAATAAACATAGTAAAGTGAGAGGTATTCTTACTTGGAAGCTGCAGGTTCAATGCTGATGTGTGTGTAGGAAGTATGGAACTTTCTGCTCTGATACCACTCTGTAACGACCCGCCTTCTACTGGCTAAGCTGTAAGGCCGGACCGTCACATTATGCTGGGCTAAGCTATATCCATGACCATTTCTAAATCTAGGTGCGGAAAACTGTATCTAATCGATTTAAAACTTTACTAAACTGATACCATTTCTTTATTCTACATGTGCTAAGGAATGCAACCTAAGGTATACATGGCATATCCTGCATCCCCTATGGTCAAGGAGCTGAACTACAAGGTCTCTTGGTCGAAACCCAGCTTCCCAATCGATCTAGACTGAACTCAATCGATTGCAAGCCGTTGAATCGATCCATGGATCGATTCAAATTGTTACTGTGCTCGGGTTAATATTTTGGATCGATCGGCTGATCGATCCAGCCTGGCCAATCGATCCAATGATCGATTCCAGAGCTCTCTGTTCGTGGGAGCGATTTCCCCGATAGATCGAACGATCGATCCCCAAACTCTCTGTTCATGACAGAATGCGTCTGGATCGATCGGCTGATCGATCCAGGACCTTACTGTTCGCGGAACCAGGCTCCCAATCGATCCACTGATCGATTGGGGTTTCTGATTTCGTATCAGAACTCTGATTTCAGCACTATTTCGTGCCAAACTCACATACACAAGTTCTAAAATAGATGGAAACATTCTAATAACAAACAACTAACATTCTAAACATGGTTACTAATAAGCTAAGCATATTTTCTATAATTTCATGCATTTAGATAACTAAATAGCAAAGAGTAACATGATAAGAAACATTAAGTTCTCAAATGTTTTAGTTCTTCCAAGGTCTTTATTCCAGGTTCCTTCCACACACATCTTCATCGCATTGCCCTCCAGCCTCCGCTAGTCCATCTTTCCTTTACCTTTATCTGTAGTATAAGGAAAAAGTATCTGTAAGCTTTCACTTAGTAAGAAACCATCTACCTCACAAAACATGCATACGATGCAATTTATGATTTGAAAACATGCTATTTAAAATATACGCTGAACAGGTGAGAGCATGGCATGGTATCATACAACATGGAAACCAAAACTGATCATAAACTATCACATGTATCAATGATGAACTTGTTGGTCCCTTTGGAGGCCGGCAAGAGGGGAGGGGTGAATTGCCCTACAAAATAAAACCAAAATCCTTTCTCGGATATTCAACTAACTTAAAAGAACTTGTAATTAAAACGGCAGAGACTAATTAAGACAGAAAGTAGACACAGAGGAATTACTTGGTTTGCAATCAGAGGATTGCTAATCCAAGGCAAAGAAGGCGCACTTAATTGATTCTCCTCTGGGCGGAGTAGCCTCTTACAGCGTTGAAAGCACAGAAAGAAATAACACAAATGAAAGCATTGGATTACAAGTAGTTGTTCTTAATTAATTAATTGCTTCTGGACCAAGGCTATATTTATAGTCTTGGTCCGGGCGCCTGGAAGGGTTCCGGGCGCCCTAGGGGGGGATAAATTTTATCCCCCAACGGTCAGATTGCGAAAATCACGATCCTGGTCAAAATCATGTTCCGGGCGCCCCGGACAGCTCTGGGCGCCCCGGAGCAAAAAGTCAACCGCGGTTGACTTTTTGTCCGGGATCACTTCTCCGTTAAGTCCCAGTCTTGGTCCGGGTTTGTTCGCTCCGGCTCCGCTAGCTTGGGTGATCTCGGCCTTCCGGAATAGGGCTCACCCGAACCCATGTTCCGGCCTTCTCCTCGAGCAGCCTTCCTTCCCGATTTCTCGTCCCTCGAGCGCCGCGCACGCTCTTCTCGTCCACCGGTGTACTCTTCCACGGACACCTCGTCCCTTGGACGCACCGAGCCCATCGGCTCTCTCCCCGTGCCGTCCTTCTCGCTAGTCGCGTCTTCCGCTCGACTTCCTGTGTTCCTAAACTCCTGCACACTTAGACACAAGGGTTAAACAGCGCAGGACCTAGCTTAAGTTGTTTGATCACATCAACACACCTTGGGGTTCCAACAATCTCCCCCTTTTTGATGTGAGCAACCCAAGTTAAGATAGGGTAAAACATATGCAATAAAAATAATTTATTTACAATTAAGTCCAAAGATATTTCATAAAAATATTTATATACCTCCCCCTAGACTTAACAATCTTCTCCCCCTTTGATCACATTAAAAATAGGGGTTCTTTAAACAAGTCTAAGGTAAACAAAATTTTAAGTGAAATTTCAAAAAAAAATTTCTAAGTCAATATTGAGAAAAAAAAATTTCTAAGATTTCTAAGGCAATTTTCAAAGGAAAAATGTATAAGACAATATTCATAGACAAATTTCTAAGTTAAAAATAAATCTAAGTCAATAATTTTCAGAAATTTTCTAAGTCAATTAAAAAATATTTATTTAAAAAAAATTATTTTGTTTTAATTGTAAATTAATTTTAAATATATTCTAACACAAATTGAATAACTCTTTTAAAGCATTAGGTAAATTAATGCTTTTTTAGTTAGTCAATTAAACTTTTCATTTCGATACTTGGCTTCCAGGTCGTGGCGAGGCACTAGGCCTTCTTGATTATTAGAGCAACAACCACTTCCTTAGACAAAGCCTCATAATGAAATTAGTTGTTTAATTTCCTTGCTGAAAATGCTAAGTCTAATTTTAAATTAAACAGGTTTTTGGAACCCAGTAGAGGTTCCTACCTACAGGGTTAACCAAGTATTTCCTAGGTAC
Source organism: Zingiber officinale (assembly GCF_018446385.1). NCBI lineage: Eukaryota > Viridiplantae > Streptophyta > Magnoliopsida > Zingiberales > Zingiberaceae > Zingiber > Zingiber officinale. Next base: position 143,441,979 of record NC_055986.1, read on the forward strand.
ATAGATTTTTGATATATTTCTAATTTGACTTTGATGAAATCTATAATACCAATTTAAACCTCTATAATTTCTAAAAGTAGAAATATTTGAACTTTTATATTTGTTCAATCTTTCTATTTCTTCTTTTAGTTTTTCATTTTCAATTTTCAATTTATCAAAATCCTCTATAAGACATGATTTTGCTAAAATTCTTTTAGTTTCCAAAATTTCATTTTTTAATTTGATATTTTCATTTTCTAATTTATACATGGATTTAGTCATTACCTTAATGCCGGAATAAAGTTGATCAGGGGGTAAGAGGCATACCTCACTTACCATATTAGACTTGAAGCCTGAATCTCCCCCTGCTTCGCTGCCTTCATCTGAGGTCGCTCCCCCTTCATCAATGCTAGGTTCTGATGAGCTTTGCACTTCGTAACTTGCCATCAGCGCTATCCCAGCATATTCTTGAGCTTCTGATTCGGATGAAGAAGTGTCGTCCCAAGTTGCTTTTAGGTTGTGTTTCTTGGGTGTCTTCATTTTGACCTTCTTGAGTTCTGGGCAGTCTTCCCTTATGTGTCCCTCCTTCTGACACTGGTAGCACCGCACCTTCCTTCCACCTTTTTGATTCTTTTTATTCTGCATTTTAAATTTATTAGATCTAAAAAACTTTTTAAAATTTCTTACCATGTATGCTTCTTGATCGTCTTCGGAGTCTGACTCGAGTTCATCCTTCTGGGTTGCGTTCAGCGCCATAGTCTGGGTTGTATCCTTTGTCGTTCCTGCATACCTGGTTTCATGCAATTCAAGAGTAGAAAACAACTCTTCTAAAGTGCTTACCTCCAGGTCTTTTGAGATGTAGTAGGCGTCGACGATTGATGTCCATTCCGGAGTTCTTGGAAACGCGTAGCGTAGCGTATAGTGTCCCGGCTTGTTACCGTTTCACCGAGGTTCTCGAGACCGGTAACTAGTTCTTTTACCTTTGTGTAACCTGCTACTTTCTCACCTTTCTCCAGACGGATGTTCATCAGTTTGTTGTGGAGGATGTCCCTTCTAGCGAGTTTGGACGTGCTTTCATGGAGTTCCAAGAACTTCTCCCAAAGTTCTTTAGCGATAAATAGTTTCCGATGCGGTTGACCTCTTGAGGCGGTAACAGCAGTGATGTTCCGCACTACTGCTGCCGACTCATTCTGCTCCTTCTTTGTCCAATCGCTCTCTTCTTTTTCTTCTCCATCTTTATCTATTGGAGCTACAAAACCATATTTCATAATAAACCGAATTTCAAAATCTGTTTTTAGGAATACCTCTATACGACGCTTCCAGTCTGCGAAGTTCCCCTCGAATTTTGGTGGGACGATGCTCGGTCCGGCCATCTTGTTGCTTCGATCGGCGGTTAGTCCTCCTGAAGCGTCCTTGCTCTGATACCACTTGTTGGTCCCTTTGGAGGCCGGCAAGAGGGGAGGGGTGAATTGCCCTACAAAATAAAACCAAAAACCTTTCTCGGATATTCAACTAACTTAAAAGAACTTGTAATTAAAACGACAGAGACTAATTAAGACAGAAAGTAGACACAGAGGAATTACTTGGTTTGCAATCAGAGGATTGCTAATCCAAGGCAAAGAAGGTGCACTTAATTGATTCTCCTCTGGGCGGAGTAGCCTCTTACAGCGTTGAAAGCACAGAAAGAAATAACACAAATGAAAGCATTGGATTACAAGTAGTTGTTCTTAATTAATTAATTGCTTCTGGACCAAGGCTATATTTATAGTCTTGGTCCGGGCGCCTAGAAGGTTTCCGGGCGCCCTGGGGGGATAAATTTTATCCCCCAACGGTCAGATTGCGAAAATCGCGATCCTGGTCAAAATCATGTTCCGGGCGCCCCGGACAGCTCCGGGCGCCCGGAATGGTTCCGGGAGCCCCGGAGCAAAAAGTCAACTACGGTTGACTTTTTGTCCGGGATCACTTCTCCATTAAGTCCCAATCTCGGTCCGGGTCTGTTCGCTCCGGCTCCGCTAGCTTGGGTGATCTCGGCCTTCCGGAATAGGGCTCACCCGAACCCATGTTCCGGCCTTCACCTCGAGCAGCCTTCCTTCTCGATTTCTCGTCCCTCGAGCGCCGCACACGCTCTTCTCGTCCACCGGTGTACTCTTCCGCGGACACCTCGTCCCTCGGACGCACCGAGCCCGTCGGCTTTCTCCCCGTGCTGTCCTTCTCGCTAGCCGCGTCTTCCGCTCGACTTCCTGTGTTCTTAAGCTCCTGCACACTTAGACACAAGGGTTAAACAACGCAGGACCTAGCTTAACTTGTTTGATCACATCAAAACACCTCGGAGTTCCAATAGAACTAAGCTGAAACATGAACTGAGCTAAAACTAAAACTAAGCTAGAACTGAGTTTAAACTGTATACACAACTGATTTGTGACTTTTGAAAACTATTTATCATAGATAGATGAAAATACATAATCATGCTGCTGATGGGCCCGACATCTGTATGTGCTATGCGCGCATCCTTAACTAAACCCGGGTTTGCAAGTCCCGAATTTAGTAAGGTTACTAGGTTATCTGAACCCAGGGACGACTATGGGAGCCCAACCCAATGGATATCTAATCCAGTACAGTGGCACTGAGAAAGTAAAATACTGAACATAAGCTAATAATTCTTGTCTTGCTTTTACTAGGGTGTCTAACCCAGAACTAGGTTATCTGAACCTAGGGGCAATTGTGGGAGCCCACCCATTGGACGTCTAGTCCCATAAAAGCTATAGGAAGACTAAATAAGTTGTAAGAATGCTTCTTTTGCATTCATCTAAGCTATTAGAATGCCTATGGTGGCATTTAACTGAGCTAAGCATTTAATCAAATGCTTGATGTGCACTAATTCACACCCTATTACTGAAAATCTGCATACGGCTAAAACAATGCATACAAACATACGACTAGCTACTTATACTGCAGGTGAGGGGTTTCTTACCTCCTGCGCTAGTTTTCTTACGAATCTAGTCGCTAGTTTTCCGGTGGAGACGATCTTCTCGACGATTCTCTTGCGTCTACGCGTTCTTCTCGTGGAGAGAAGCGTCCTCGTGCCGGAGTCGTCGCCGGAAAATACTCTTGGAACCCTTGGGAAGGAAACCCTAGGTTTGCTTGTGGTTGGCGCCGAGAGATGAGGGAGGAGAAGGGGCGGCGTGTAAGGGTTTTGAGGGAGAGGAGAGTTACGTTAAAGAAATAACTTTTCACTTAATTCTTCCCTATTTATATTAAGTGGGTAATTCGGCCCAACTCAAATATAAATATAACTGATTCCCTTTCTTTTCAGCATGACCCTGCTGGGTTCTCCTGGTTACTAGAGTTCACCTTAAGTCATAGGACCCAATAGGTCTCGGGTTCAATACCCGTGTAGGCTATTTTACGTTCCTATTTGTTTTTGCTACTTCCACTACTCTAAAAATTTCATAAAAATACCCTAAAATTCCAGAAAAATACTAGGATATTTCTAATAATTATTTTGAGAATTTTCGGGTGTTACACTAGTAGCGCTCCGCCCTCACAGTCCAGTAGTGAGGAGGGTGGGGTGTTACAGATCGGGTGAGATGACTAAGAATTAAATTAAATTAATCAATTCAAATTACTAATTAATAATTCAAATCTAATTAATAATCCAAATCTAAAGGCTATTTTACGTTCCTATTTGTTTTTGCTACTTCCACTACTCTAAAAATTTCATAAAAATACCCTAAAATTCCAGAAAAATACTAGGATATTTCTAATAATTATTTTGAGAATTTTCGGGTGTTACACTAGTAGCGCTCCACCCTCACAGTCCAGTAGTGAGGAGGGTGGGGTGTTACAGATCGGGTGAGATGACTAAGAATTAAATTAAATTAATCAATTCAAATTACTAATTAATAATTCAAATCTAATTAATAATCCAAATCTAAGTAATAAAACAAATCAAATTAATAATTAATAATTTAAATTAAATTAATGATTAAAAATTAGATTAAATTAATAATTTAAAATCAAATTAAATTAATTAAAAATCAAATTAAATCATTTAAAAATTATTTTAAAAATTATTTGAAAAATTATTTTTAAAAAAATTTTAAAAATTATTTGAAAATATATTTTGAAAATCATTTTAAAAATCATTTGAAAAATTATTTAAAAAAACATTTTAAAAATTATTTTAAAAATCATTTTAAAAATTATTTTAAAAAATCATTTGAAAAATTATTTTAAAAATTATTTGAAAAATTATTTTAAAAAAAAGGATTGCAAAATTATTCTCAAATCATATTTTCAAATTTGGATTGCAAACTCAATTAATTTGTAACATATTTTAAAATAAAAAATCACTGAAAATACAAATTTATATGACAATATATTTAAATAGTGATAAAGTTAAATTAATTCCATCTCACACTCACTTATTAGCTAAACAAGTTTGATAACCTAGAATGGGTGAGATGGAAAATTAGGAATATATATTATGTTTTTTTTCATGCTTGGATTCTAGGACCCTAAGGACTTATTTTGACATTAATTAAGGGGGTGAGTGGAGTCAAGCTAAGTTTTTTAAAATAAATTATGTGGTTTTAATTATTTTTTTAAAAGTTAAACTCTTTGAAAAAAAATTAAAACAAATCCATTTTAATTAAGCTTTAAACCTTTCATCATCTTATACTTAAAACTCTTTTTAAAACAAAGTTATTTTCAGGAAGCTACATAAAGTTCCTTTTGACAATATTAGTTTTCAGGAAAAATTACTAAGTATTTTTGCATTTTTAATTTATCTAAGTACCTTTCAAAACAATCATCTTCAAAGCTGAAGTTTCTTTTCGGCTAAGTATTTTTTCAAAAAGGCTTTTTGAACTTAACAAAATATTTTTCAAAAGCTTTTCAAAATTTAGCTAAGTTTTTTTTTTAAAAAAAGGTCTTTCAAAACTATTATTTACATGAAAACAATTTTACATGAAAGTCAAAACAATTTTCTCTTAGCTAAAAGCTTTACAAAATTATTAGTTACTTTTCAAAGTCAAAATAATTTTCTCTTAGCTAAAAGCTTTACATGAAAGTTTATTTTAGCAAGGCTAAGTGTTTTATCAAATTTTTTTTTTAAAAGAAACATTTTTCGAAACAACAATTATTTTCAAAAGCCTTATAAATTGAGCTAAGTATTTTTCAAAAGCATTTCAAATTTAGTTAAATATTTTTCAAAGAATTTCAACTTTAGCTTTTTAAATTTGACTAAGTTTTTTTAAGAAAAGGATTTGACTATATTTTTATGACAAAATCCTTTTAAAGCTAAGTACTTAATCAAATTTTTATCAAAATCTAAGTACTTAACTATGCTACCCTTAAGGGGGAGCTTAAAATTAAATAGAATATTTTTCTCTCTTCTTAATTGTTTTTGATTTATGTCAAAGGGGGAGAGAAAAGTCAAAGTTAAGAAATCAAGAAATTAAACATAATGAAAGGGGGAGCATAAGCTTTAAATTTTATTTATGCATTGATGCTCATGGTTAACTTCCGTTATTTATTCCTTTATTTAATGTTATATTTTACTTAACTTTGAACCAAGATTGACATAATCAAAAAGGGAGAAATTGTTGGTGCTGTGAGCACCAAATGATCGAACCTGAGTTTTGATTATGGCAAGGGTTCAAAGTTAAGCTGTAGTGTTATCTGACAACGTTCATGGAGCTTGCAGGAAAGTCCTAAGTGATACTTAGGCAAAAGTCTTAGTTGCGGTTAGGCAATGTGAAAACCCTAGGGGGTGGTAACCCTACGTCCTAGGGGGTGGTAACCCTAGGTGAAGGAAAATCCTAAGGGGCGGCAACCTTAGGTCCTAGGGGGTGGTAACCCTAGGTGAAGGAAAAAGCCTAAGGGGGGGGGTAACCTTAGGTCCTAGGGGGTGGTAACCCTAGGTGGAGAAAAACCCTAAGGGGTGGCAACCTTAGGTCCTAGGGGGCGGTAACCCTAGGTGGAGGAAAATTCTGAGGGGGGGGGGTAACCTTAGGTCCTAGGGGGTGGTAACCCTAGGTGGAGAAAAACCCTAGGGGGCGGTAACCCTAGGTCCTAGGGGATGGTAACCCTAGGCGAAAAGTCCAGTCGGTCTGGAGGACCGGACTGCATAAGGTAATCTCTCCTGAGGGGAGTAGGTGAGGACGCGTTCCCCGGAAGAGGGAACAATAGGCGTCGGTTCGACCTAGGGTTTCCGGTAGGAAATCCAAAGTCAGAACTGGACAGTCCGGAGACTGTCAAAATATTCTATTCATGTTATTGTTTTGTGCTAACTTTGTTTTGCAGGGTATTTTTGGGACTAACATACTTTGCAGGTACAAAAGAGCACCTTAAGCCTCGAATGAACAGTGTCCGAGGTGCCTCCATGGAATTTGGAGGCGCCTCGGGTGCAGAATGTGAGCTAGCCGCGAAGCAGTGCTGGAGGCGCCTTGGATGGAGCTGGAGGCGCCTTGGACCAAGGCTTGGAGGCGCCTTGGAGTGACTTGAAGGCGCCTTCAAGCTGATAAGGGGCAACGAGTTTAGCAGTGATCCACGCGGGTGACTCGGAGGCCTGGAGGCGCCTTGGATAGTCTTGGAGGCGCCTCCAACAGGCTTTAAAAGGAGGCTTCGAGCAGCAGGTTGAATCATCAATTAAAAAGCTATCCTTTGACTGTTGGCTGCTCAAGAGACGACCTTGAAGTGCTGTAGCTACACCCCGACAACCAGGAGCTGCGATTCTACTATTCTTTGTTGTCGGTATCATTATTTCTAAGTACTCTTAGTTGTAATCTTAAATTGTACTGAATTTACGATACTATAGTTGTTGCCCACCGAAAGCGATCAACGATCATGGGCCTTGGAGTAGGAGTCGCCACAGGCTCCGAACCAAGTAACTCATTGTGTCTCTCTGTGTGATTATTTTATTTCCGCTGCGTCATTACTCGAGTTTTACGAATCCGAAACGAGTGATAGCCACGAGCGCTATTCACCACCCTCTAGCGCTTCTCGATCCAACAGTTATGTAACAATGCAAATTTCCTCATTACAAGTCTTAATAGTGCTTAAAAATATTTAGAAATGCTCTAGAAATATTCTAGAGATTTTTAGGAATTTTTAGAGTATTTTTATGTAATTTTCGGAGTTCGTTTGGTATTTTTACCAAAACAAAGAAGTTTAAAAAATAAAGAGGTTCGGTCGAGGTTCGAACCCGTGACCTCCGACCCGATCCGAGACTTAAGCGAAGCGTGATGACCAAGAACCCAGCAGGGTCGTGCTGATAAAAGAGATAGCGAAATATATTTATGTGGTAGTTGATAACAGAATGCTCGAGTTATAAAGGGAGAACTTAGAGATTATTTTCCAAAAACCTAAACCTCTCCTCTTCTTTTTTTTCTCTCTCGCGTGCGACGGCAGTTTGGGCGAAAACAGAGAAGAGAAGCTAGGGCTTCTCTCCGGCTAGCGGTCGAGGGTGATTTCCGAGAGGTTTCTTCACCATCACGATCCTCTCGGCGAGGAGAATCCGTAGGCACGAAGAAGAGGCTGGAACTTGCGAATCTTCGGAACCCTAGAAGCCTTGTTTCTTCGGTTGTGAGTCCAAGAACGCGGAAGTAAGTGCTTCTCACCTGCAGTAAGAGTAGCTGTTGGAATCTGGTTTCTTTTTGTTTCTGTTCGAAGCATCCCATAAGAGGTGGTGTTTTTGTGCTTGTTGCCGTGAACCCCAAAGAAGGAAAGAAGATGGTTGGTATAGATTAAGCATGTAGGTTTGTGTCTTTTTTGTGGATCACTGCAGAATGGTTAGGAATGGGTTTTTGGTTTTCCTTGCCGTGATACAGAACATGAAGAATAGAGTATTGAGCATGAAGAATAGTTATATCTTGTTTTTTCCTTACCGTGGCATTGAGCGTGAAGAATAGATATGTTTTTTTTGGGTTTCCAGTGGCAAACCTTTTACTAGATGCATGGTGTATAACTGCCGTATATGTGATAAGCATGCTGTGGTTTCTTTTTAAGTTTCAACAGTTTTTTTTAGTCTTGAATGCATGTGTGATTGATTTCTTTAAGAGCTATAATCTGAACCCTAGTTTTCAATTGGTGCTTATGGCTTTAGTGTTTCGGTTAGGTCTTGTTGATGTTTATTTCAAGCATACAGATTTAAGTTTTCCTTGCCACCTCAATATGCATGAATGGTTTTATTTATAAGTATGCAGAATTTTGTTAGCTTAGTATGCAGAATTTTGATGAGCATAGTATGCAGAATTTTGTTAGCAAAGTATGCAGAATTTTGATTAACATAGTATGCAGTTTTCTTTTGTTAAGCTTTGTATGCAGTTTTGTTTGTTAAAGCTTCGTATGTAGATTTTTGTTTAAGCATTTTAATAGTAGAATTTGTTTAAACATTTCAGTTTTTAAAGAAGCATTCTTTTATTAGAAGTATTAACAAGTATAAGTATTTTACTTGAGAAGGCTAGTACCCGACTTCCGAGGTTGTCATTAAACAAATCTAGGTGACCGTTTCCGAGGTCTCGGCCCTGGTAAGACCAAGGTCTTTACCCTCGTAGGACTGGTGGCTCGCTACCTCAGTTTCTATTAGGGAGCGCTCATTGGTACTAAGCCTGGGCCCAAAAGATTATTATTTTCAAGTATAAAAGTATAATATTTTAAACAAGTGAAATAAGCTTCACATAAGTTTAAAATTTAGCAAGTTTAGTTTTCTTTTATGCTAGCATGTTGTTAGATGAGCATGAGCAGCTTTACATGTTTAGCATTTCAATATGTTTGATTCCCTTGCTATTAGATGAGCATGTGTAGTATTTCTTTTAAGCATTCAGTTTTTATATTTATTCTTATTCACATGCATATTCGAGTTTTGTGAGTTAGATAGCACTTACTAAGCAATTTTGCTTATAGTTGTATTTCCTCTTACTGCAGATAAAGGAAAGGAAAAGCTATAGCAAAGGAAGGCGACAAGGAGGTGCGGATGGATGTGTGATGTTTGGACTATGGAAGCCTTGGGATTTAGTTTAATAATTCATTAAGACCTTGTATTCAGAATATTGGAACCATTCTTTCATGTTGTTAGATTTGCATTGGATGTTTTATGTTTAGAACTCTTTCTTTTAATTGCTATGCACATTGGTTTATTATCTGAGTTGTATCATTGTTGCATGCTTGTGTAGATTTATATATATAGTTTCTAGAATGTTCAGATTGATGTATAGTTTTAGTTGTGAATGTATGCTTGAGTAGTATGTTTTCCGCTGTTACATATTGTATGCTTTGAGTTTTGAGAGTTTTAAGCATAGATAATTTTATGTGAGCAACTTTAGTTAAGTATAGTTAGTAGTCCTGTAGCGCTCCACCCTCATGGACTAGTAGGGAGGAGGGTGGGGTGTTACAAAGTTGGTATTAGAGCAGCCCCCATTCTCCAGCATCACACACACATCAACATCAGCCTTGCCGTCTTCAAGTAAGAAAGTATTTAAAATTTTTTTAGTATGTTTTTCTTATTCTTTACAGTAAAGAGAAATTTTTAGAAGTATTTGATTATATGTGTAGAATAATGAGGTGTTAAGAAGTGCTTACTCATAAATGTTTAAAGTCAAGACTTTTGCTTAGTTTCCTCTCTCTACATAACTAGATGTCAAGAAGAGGACATCCCCGTACCGCTCGTACTGAGGACCGAGCATAGGAGAACGAAGAGCCCAGAACAACTGAACCTGATCTCTCTGAAGTTGTTGCTCAACTCCAGATACAAAGTGGCAGAGCAGCAACAAGTGATCGTCAATCTGATGGCGAATCGGCAGCCAGTCCCTCCCACTCCTCCAACTATCAATGTGGAGACTCCAGTGGTGACTGAGGTTCCACCAGTCGCCCTGGAAGTCGCCACAGCACCGAGAAGACAAGAAGCATACCTGATACAGTGGCTGAAGTTGAAGCCAGAAAGTTTCTTAGGCACGAATGAGCCCTGGGATGCCCAAGCTTGGTTCAAGACATTGGAGAGCACAATGGAGCTTCTTGACTGGCCAGAAGTCGAGAAGGTCAAGTGTGCCTCTTTCTGCCTATCTAGAGATGCTCGTATGTGGTGGGAGAGAGTTAAGAGCAAGAGGGCAGTTAATCAGATGAGCTGGGCTGACTTTGAGACAGAGTTTTATGAAGAATTCTTCCACCAACGGATTACCAATAAACATTATGAGGAGTTTATAGAATTCAGACAAGGTGACCTGCCAGTGGAAGAAGCAGTCAAAAGGTTCAATAGGCTAGCTCGTCTTTGCCCAGAGCTAGTAAGTACAGAGAGGGAGCGAGTCAGACTGATGCTCCGAATGCTGAGACCAGAAATAGCACTTAACGTGAGTAGTGGAACTCACCGACCACAGACTGGTGAAGAGCTGGTCAGCAGGGCATTAGTCACTGAGCACTATATGAACAACATCAAGGCATAACAAATGCAGCTCAAGCCAGTCAAGATAGAGGACAAGACAGTGGGAAGTCAGAAACGGCAGTCAAGTAATCATAACTAGAAGGACAAAGATAACAAAAAGGACCCAAGCAGGAAGATGTTCGGGTAGTTTGTGAGTATCCAGAGGTATTTTCCAGAAGAGCTACCTGGACTACCTTCTAACAGAGAAGTGGAGTTTGAAATTGAATTGGTTCCTGGTACTGGTCCAATTTCAAAAGCTCCGTACCGGATGTCTCCAGCAGAGCTGAAAGAGCTATAAGAACAACTCCAGGAGCTGCTCGACAAAGGCTTCATCCATGCTAGTCATTCACCATGGGGAGCTCCGGTGTTGTTTGTTAAGAAGAAAGACGGATCTATGCGAATGTGCATAGATTATAGAGCGCTAAACAAAGTAACAATTAAGAACAAGTACCCTCTTCCCAGAATAGATGATCTATTTGATCAGTTAAAGGGGGCAACAATGTTCTCTAAGATAGATCTGCGCTCTGGGTACCATCAGTTGAAAGTGAAAGAAAGTGATATACCCAGAACAGCTTTCAGGACCAGATACGGAAACTACGAGTTTGTAGTCATGCCTTTTGGAGTGACTAATGCACCTGCGGTCTTCATGGACTTAATGAACAGAGTGTTCAGAGAATACCTTGACAAGTTTGTCATCGTGTTCATCGATGACATTCTGATCTATTCAAGAACCTAGAGGAGCATGACACGCACTTGAGAATAGTACTTCAGATCCTACAGCAAAAGCAGCTTTATGCTAAATTCTCAAAGTGCGAGTTCTAGTTAGAGCAGGTGGCGTTTCTAGGTCACATCATTTCTAAAGAAGGTATTCAGGTAGGTCCAGCCAAAATAGAAGCGGTCAACAACTGGAGTAGACCCAAGAACGCAGGGAGATCAGAAGCTTCCTTGGTTTAGCTGGGTACTACAGGAAATTTGTGGAAGACTTTTCCAGGATAGCCTCTCCACTAATAGCCCTAACTAGGAAGAACAAGAAGTTTGAATGGTCAGACAGATGTGAGCAAAGTTTCCAAGCATTGAAGAAGAGATTGACCAGTGCTCCTATTTTGACTCTTCCAGATAGTGACAAGAGTTTTGACATCTACAGTGATGCTTCCAAGATGGGCCTCGGAGCTGTTCTCATGCAGGAAGGGAAAGTTATAGCTTATGCTTCCAGACAACTCAAAGATTATGAGAAGAACTACCCCACTCATGATCTTGAGCTGGCAGCTGTGGTCTTTGCACTAAAACTCTGGCGACATTATTTGTATGGAGTCCAATGCAGAATCTTCACCGACCATCAGAGCTTGAAGTATTTCTTTACTCAGAAAGATTTAAACATTAGACAGCGCAGGTGGCTAGAGTTGGTTAAAGATTATGACTGTGAAATCCTCTACCACCCAAGTAAAGCTAACAAAGTGGTGGATGCACTAAGTCGAAAGTCCAGTGCAACTCTGATGTCCTTGTCATCATTAGCACTGCCACTGCAGAAGGAATTGTCAGATTTTGGAGTCGAAATTGTTTATGGGCAACTCTCTGCATTGACCTTAGAGTCAACCTTGCTTGAGGATATACAGAGAAAGCAAAGTGAAGATCCAGATATCCAGAAGATCAAGCAAGGGATACAAAAAGAAGAAAATTCAGAGTTTCGGGTATCAGATAGTGGAATCCTTTATCAGGGGAGCCGCCTTTGTGTCCCCAATGATGAGGAATTAAGGAAGAAGATTTTAGAAGAAGCTCATAGTACACCGTACTCCATGCATTCTGGTTCCACCAAGATGTATCAAGATTTGAAGCAGAGATTCTGGTGATCTAGACTCAAGAGAGATGTTGCAAAATATGTCAGTACCTGTTTGACATGCCAAAGGGTCAAAAAAGAACACCAGAGACCAGGAGGAGTCCTACAGCCTCTCCCAATACCAGAGTGGAAGTGGGAAGAAATATCCATGGACTTTATAACAGGTCTTCCAAGAACTACTAATGGATATGATGCGATATGGGTGATAGTGGACAGATTAACCAAGTCTGCCCATTTTCTAGCCATCAACGTGTCCCACTCTATAGAGCAGTTGACACAACTATATGTTAAGGAAGTGATCAGACTTCATGGAGTTCCGAGGTCGATTGTTTCTGATAGGGATGGGCGTTTCACCTCTCATTTTTGGGACTGTGTTCAGAATGTACTAGGAACCAAACTCAAGTTCAGTACAACCTTCCATCCCCAGACTGATGGACAGACAGAACGAGTAAATCAGATTTTAGAAGACATGCTCAGGGCTTGTGCATTAGATTTTAAGGGTAGTTGGTGCAAGTACCTGTACTTAGCTGAATTCGCTTACAACAATAGCTACCAGGCCACTATCAAGATGACACCTTATGAGGCACTGTATGGACGAAAGTGTAAATCACCTATATGCTGGTTGGAGGCTGGAGAAAGAAAAGAGATAGGATCAGAATTGGGCAGGCAGACCGAGATGATAGAAGAAACCACACAGGCTATCCAGAAATCAGACAGAGGATTGAGACTACCCAGAGCAGATAGAAAAGTTATGCTGACACTCGCCATAGGCCACTTGAATTCCAAGTAGGGGATTCAGTCTTTCTCAAGGTTGCCCCGATGAAGGGAGTGATGAGATTTGATAAGAAGGGCAAGTTAAGTCCCTGCTACATAGGACCCTATCTGATCACAGAGAGGATTGGGAAAGTAGCTTACAAGTTGGACTTACCACAGGACATGTCGGCAATACATAATGTATTTCATGTCTCCATGCTAAAGAAGTGTCTCCACGACCCTAGCCAAGTGATTCAGCCTCAGTCAGTGCAAATCCAGGAGGATCTTAGCTATGAGAGCAGACCTACACAGATAGTGGGCAAAGAAGTTAAGAGACTAAGGAACAAAGAAGTACCACTAGTGAAGGTCATCTGGCAGAATCAGAAGCACGAGGAAGTTACTTGGGAGCGTGAGGACAGTATGAGACAGAAATATCCAGAATTATTCTAACTTCGAGGATGAACTTTTTATAAGGTATGGGGAATTGTAACAACCCAAATTTCCTCATTACAAGTCATAATAGTGCTTAAAAATATTTAGAAATGCTCTAGAAATATTCTAGAGATTTTTTAGGAATTTTTAGAGTATTTTTATGTAATTTTCGGAGTTCATTTGGTATTTTTACCAAAAGAAAGAAGTTTTAAAAAATAAAGAGGTTCGGCCGAGGTTCGAACCCGTGACCTCCGACCCGATCCGAGACTTAAGCGAAGCGTGATGACCAAGAACCCAGCAGGGCCGTGCTGATAAAAGAGATAGCGAAATATATTTATGTGGTAGTTGATAACAGAATGCTCGAGTTATAAAGGGAGAACTTAGGGGTTATTTTCCGAAAACCTAAACCTCTCCTCTCCTTTTTTTTCTCTCTCGCATGCGACGACCGTTTGGGCGAAAACAGAGAAGAGAAGCTAGGGCTTCTCTCCGCGCGAGCGGTCGAGGGTGATTTCCGAGAGGTTTCTTCACCATCACGATCCTCTCAGTGAGGAGAATCCGTAGGCACGAAAAAGAGGCTGGAACTTGCAAATCTCTGGAACCTTAGAAGCCTTGTTTCTTCGGTTGTGAGTCCAAGAACGCGAAAGTAAGTGCTTCTCACCTGTAGTAGGAGTAGCTGTTGGAATCTGGTTTCTTTTTGTTTCTGTTCGAAGCATCCCATAAGAGATGGTGTTTTTGTGCTTGCTGCCGTGAACACCAAAGAAGGAAAGAAGATGGTTGGTATAGATTAAGCATGTAGGTTTGTGTCTTTTTTGTGGATCACTGCAGAATGGTTAGGAATGGGTTTTTGGTTTTCCTTGCCGTGATACAGAACATGAAGAATAGAGTATTGAGCATGAAGAATAGTTATTGTAACGCCCCGGCTCGGGCGGGCCCCACCCGAACCGAACCGGGAACGTTACCTAAATTGCCCATCGGGTTGACGACTAGCTCCATAGACCACCGGAGTTCCTTTCAGCGTGCTTTTTCCTCACTCGCACGCACCCTGGAAAACTTCCCAGGAGGTCACCCATCCTCAGATTTCTCCAAGCCAAGCACGCTTAACTTTGGAGTTCTTTGAGTTTGGGCTTCCGAAAAGGAAGATGCACCTTGGTGATATTGATAGTACCATCTAACCTTTGAAGCCATACTTAACCAGAATCTCAGAACCGGGGTATTACAATCACCCCCACTTAAAGACACAACGCACTCGTTGTGTAACCAAGAATCACACCACAAACAAATCCCAGAATCTCCCTCGCTAGGTGGTGCCCTGGGTGCTCCTGCCATAGGCACACTCACGGTCGCAAGGTTGCTCTGATACCACTAAATTGTCACGCCCCGGAGGAGTCCCTGTCCGAGAAAACTTCGGCAGCATCTCCCCTGTACGGCGGACAATATGAAACTTTTCTACATCCTCATATACCTCAGCCACATGCGGCTGGAATAATAACATGTAAATAAAACATCACCACGCAGTTTATATAAATATAAGCAACCAAGAAGTAATACCATGACTCAAAATCAACCCTACTCAACTACACTCGTAAAGCTCAAATCCGATGAACTCACCTCTTCTGCCGTCCAGGCAGGTATATAGTAGAATAAATCCAAATCATACCAAATAAATCCATCAAACGATAAGAATCCATCGATAGGTACAAACCATACAATATCCAAGTATCAAATCAACCAAGTCTAAAACATAGTCAAATGAGAAGCATAAACAAAACCAAAGATAACTATAGCTGGTGGTCTGCAGGGGACTAGCAACTGGAACTCTCTCGTGACAGCATCAACCTGAAAATGACAACAATGGAGGCGGGGTGAGTCCAACACTCAGCAGGTACAACTGATATGCAAAGTAAGGAAATAACACCTAGCACTAATCATGCGTACAGTCTCCTGATGTAATAAAGGTGAATACAAACTGAAGTAAACGGAAGAATACTGTACTAACCAGGACCTGGGTATAAGGACAACCAGTCCGAAAAGTATAGAAGACCTGTATGCATGTCAAACATAGGTATCCAAACAATATGCAACATATAAATGCAGCAAACACAAACACAAGCAATAAATGCATCATGCATATGATGTCAATGTCATGGTCACCCCTGACGCCAGTCAGGCAACTCACAACAGAAGTGGGACCGAGTGGGTAGGGCTGTGACGACCGTGCCCTCTGCATCACTACTCCTGATGAGTGACCGAGTGGATGAGATGCTGTCAAAGTATACACATACTCCTACCCCAAATCATAAATGGGGGAGCGCAATGCTCTCATCTCCCGGTACACGATGACGGGGAGGGGTCCCTAACGTGCTACACGTTGTGTCACACTACCTACGAGCGGACCAACAGAGCACCGGAAGAGCAAACTGACGTGCTACCACGCTGCGTCACGCTACCCCTGAGCGTCAACAACGGAGCACCGAACAGTGATGAAACTGGCGATGTCCTCGACAATAATGGAGCAATCTATCACACAGCATGCAGTCATGCGAATGGTGCATGATACTAAGCATGACAATATACTAAACCAATCTATGGACATATAATGATGTGCACCATAGTGAACAAATCATATCAAAGTACACTGATCAAATAAGGTATCAAACCTAGGTCCTGAACAGGGTGAAACATGGTTATATCACTACCCCTATGAGCATGTGTAATCAGGTACATAACAACACGAAATATAAACCAAACAATCAATCAAGCAGGTAACAGGTAATCGGGTAGTGATTAACCGAAACAAATGAGGAACATAATTAATGTAACTTGTTAATTTCATTACTATGCATATCAAAGACAATAAGTCAAAAGTACCCGCCTCCAATCGAAAAGTCCAATCTGGTCCGAATACGGCGTCGAGATACTCGTCTCGCGTCAAAGTCCTGTAATACCAATACACAGATATTTTATTTAGCTAAAAATTCAAACGAATTGCTAAATAAAATTCCCAACACAATTTAGGACAAAACCCTAAGTCATAATCATTAACCTACCTAATTAAACACATATAATTTAGTTACTCAACCTGTATCAAATAACTAACTCAAACTCCTAATTCAATTAGGAAAACCCTAATTATCTATCAACCTAAATTGATCATCGATTAACTTATCCACATCAAGACCTAAATCCACAAACATTAAACCTAAAAACCTTACCTCACTTCTCACAGCAAGAATGTTGTTGGAAATTATGGCTGCTGGACCCAAGATCAATCCGCAACAAAGCAAACCCTACAGAAAACCTTTCCCTATGCTCGGATCATATTTCGATACACAAATCACCAAATCAAGAAATCCTAATTACATAACACAAGTTCTTACCTTCCCAAAAAGAAAAACTCGGCTGAACCTGGTGGCCGGCGGCAGTGTGGTACCAAGACAGCGACACCAGGAAACTAGGGCAGAGGAGAAGAGAGGAAAATGAGGCTCGGCAGAACCCAGGGCAGAAGAATGGACGGTGGTCGGCGCTAGAGCTCGGGTGCCGGCATAGAGAAGCGACCGAGAGGAGTCAGTGGCGTCGGCGGAGATGTTAGGGCACCGGGGTGTGAGGCAGTGCTCCGTGCGTCGCCGGCGGCAGTGCGGCTCGGGGGCTAGGGCACGAGAGAAGGGTCGACGAAGCAAACTCGGCGGCGACACAACCCAATCTAGGGCACGGCTGGCGCTGCTCCGGTCCAGAGAGGGCAGCGGCGTCGGTAGGGCTCGGCTAGGGCACGCGATGGCCGGCTCTAGGGCTGTGCTCGCACGTCGCCGGCGCTTGGACAGGGAGGAGGAAGGGAGTCTCGGTGTGAGGCGAGGAAGAACGGCGGCTCGAGAAGGAAATGGAGGAGAAGCATAGGATGCCAAGAACTCTCAGCCGCGGCTCTAAATTGAGAGATAACTGCTCGGCGTCGGCGCTGGTTAGGGCAAGGGAAGAAGACTTCGGGCGCGCGTGGTCTCGGCGAGGAAGAGAGAACGACGGAAATAAAAGAAATAAAAGGAAATAAAGAAAAGGAAAAATAAATAAAGAAAAGGAATTAAGAAATTCAACTTTTCCTCATTTAAATGGGGTAGCCTAAACAGGCTTTTCCGGACCCCGTTTTTATCCCCGTCAACTTGTCCGTACGAGCTCCGAAAAATTCCCGAAAAATTTCCAAAAATTTCGAAAAATTTCCTTATTAATATTTTCCTATTTTCTGATATTTTACATTCTCCCCCACTAATAAAAATTTAGTCCCCAAATTTCGTTATCTACCATCAGCAAGTACTAACAACAGATATAGAGTATAAATACTGAACGGTAAATAAATCACATACCTCAAGTGAAAAGATGGGGATATCGAGCTCGGATAGTACCCTCGAGCTCCCAAGTAGCCTCCTCGTCTGTATGATGCTGCCATCCGACTTTAACCAGCCGGATAGTCTTGTTCCGCAACTGACGCTCTTTCCGGTCGAGAATCCGTACCAGAACCTCCTCATATGTAATGTCAGGCAGAACTGGAACTGGAATATCTGCCAGCACATGTGTCGGGTCATGTACGTATCTCCTCAACATCGATACGTGGAATACATCGTGAACGCCTGCCAGGGACGGTGGTAGTGCCAGTCTGTAAGCTACCGCTCCGATCCTCTCCAAGATCTCGAAAGGGCCAATGTACCGCGGAGTTAGCTTACCTATGAGGCCAAATCTCTTCACCCCTTTCGTGGGTGAAACTCGCAGAAATACATGGTCGTCAACAGAGAACTCTAGTGGTCTGCGTCTCCGATCAGCATAACTCTTCTGGCGATCCTGTGCCTCTGACATCCTCCGTCTGATAGTACGGACCAACTCTGCATCTTGCTGAACTCTATGAGGTCCCAACAACTGGGCCTCTCCAACCTCATCCCAGAGGACGGGTGTCCGACAAGATCTACCATACAACGCCTCAAATGGTGCCATCTGGATAGCCGAATGGAAGCTGTTGTTGTAAGCAAACTCTACCAACGGCAGATGGTCCTCCCAACTGCCTCCGAAATCCATAACACATGACCTCAGCAGATCCTCTAAAGTCTGAATGGTCCGCTCTGACTGTCCATCTGTCTGTGGATGGAAAGCTGTACTGAAAAGGAGCTGTGTACCCAAGGCTTGCTGCAGACTCTGCCAGAAACGAGACGTGAACCGTGGATCTCTATCCGAAATGATACTCAACGGAACACCATGTAGTTTGACAATCTCCCGATAATACAGATCTGCCAACCGATCCAAAGGATCAGTCCTCCGGATCGCTAAGAAGTGCGCAGATTTGGTTAATCGATCAACGATTACCCAAATCGCGTCATGGCCTCGTCGTGTCCTCGGCAACCCTACCACAAAATCCATGGTAATGTGATCCCACTTCCACTCAGGAATAGGAATCCGTTGAAGTAACCCTGCAGGTCTCTGGTGCTCAGCCTTCACCTGCTGACAAACAAGACATCTAGCTACGAAATCCGCGATGTCTTTCTTCATACCGTTCCACCAATAAGAACGCCTCAAGTCTCGATACATACGGGTCCCGCCTGGATGGATCGCAAATCGAGAGCGGTGTGCCTCCTGGAGTAGCTCCTGTAAGATCGGATGAGACTGAGGTACGCATAATCTGCCTCGGAAGTATATAATATCCTCCTCGTCTCGTGTAAACTCGGTCTGCTGCCCGGAAGCTATCTGACTGCTAATGAACTGCAAATACTGATCACCAGCCTGTGCCTCTCGGATCTTCGTCCTGATCGACGACTGAGCAACCATAGTAACAAGAATACCCCGCTCTGTAGATCCCTGCTCCTCAAGGTCTAACTCAGAAAAACTCTGAATCAAGTCCGTGACTGAAGTCCGGTGGCAAGCCAAAGTCCCTCTGGACTTCCTGCTGAGTGCATCGGCAACCACATTAGCTTTCCCCGGGTGGTAGCTAATGGTACAATCGTAGTCCTTCAGGAACTCCATCCATCTCCTCTGTCGGAGATTAAGCTCCTTCTGGGTAAAAATGTATTTGAGACTCTTATGATCAGTGAGAATCTCAAATGTAATACCGTATAAATGATGCCGCCAAAGCTTCAGAGCAAAGATGATGGCAGCTAACTCCAAGTCATGAACTGGGTAGTTCTTCTCATGCTCCTTCAGCTGACGAGAAGCATAAGAGACCACTCTGCCGTGCTACATCAGAACAGCACCCAAACCCTGTAGAGAAGCGTCGGTGTAGAGTACAAATCCGTCCTCTCTAGAAGGTAAAACCAAAACTGGAGCCGACACTAATCTCCACTTCAGCTCCTGAAAGCTGGTCTCGCAATCCTCTGTCCACGTAAACTTCACGCCCTTCCTGGTAAGGCATGTCAGCGGCATAGCAATACGCGAGAAACCCTCGACAAAACGTCGGTAATATCCGGCCAATCCCAGAAAACTGCGGATCTCCTGAACTGACTTCGGCTGCTCCCAACTGGTGACAGCCTCGATCTTCTGAGGATCAACTGAAATACCTCTACTAGAAACCACGTGTTCCAGAAAACCAACTGATATTGGCATCATATGCATGATGCATTTATTGCTTGTGTTTGTGTTTACTGCATTTATATGCTGCATATTGTTTGGATACCTATGTTTGACATGCATACAGGTCTTCTATACTTTTCAGACTGGTTGTCCTTATACCCAGGTCCTGGTTAGTACAGTATTCTCCCGTTTACTTCAGTTTGTATTCACCTTTATTACATCAGGAGATTGTACGCATGATTAGTGCTAGGTGTTATTTCCTTACTTTGCATATCAGTTGTACCTGCTGAGTGTTGGACTCACCCCGCCTCCATTGTTGTCATTTTCAGGTTGATGCTGTCACGAGAGAGTTCCAGTTGCTAGTCCCCTGCAGACCACCAGCTATAGTTATCTTTGGTTTTGTTTATGCTTCTCATTTGACTATGTTTTAGACTTGGTTGATTTGATACTTGGATATTGTATGGTTTGTACCTATCGATGGATTCTTATCGTCTGATGGATTTATTTGGTATGATTTGAATTTATTCTACTATATACCTGCCTGGACGACAGAAGAGGTGAGTTCATCGGATTTGAGCTTTACGAGTGTAGTTGAGTAGGGTTGATTTTGAGTCATGGTATTACTGCTTGGTTGCTTATATTTATATAAACTGCGTGGTGATGTTTTATTTACCTGTTATTATTCCAGCCGCATGTGGCTGAGGTATATGAGGATGTAGAAAAGTTTTATATTGTTCGCCGTATAGGGGAGATGCTGTCGAAATTTTCTCGGACAGGGACTCCTCCGGGGCGTGACAATTTAGTGGTATCAACTGAAATACTTCGATCTTCCTGGTAAGGCGTGATACCACTAAATTGTCACGCCCCGGAGGAGTCCCTGGAATCAGCTCAATAGCGAACTCCACTTGCCTTCTGGGAGGCAAACCTGGCAGCTCCTCTGGAAATACATCTGGGTACTCCCGGACTACAGGAACGTCGGAGAGCTGCGAACTACTGCTGTCCACAGTACTAATCAGAGATAATAGAAAACCATGACAGCCGTGAGACAGTAGCTTCTGCGCCTGAAACGCTGAAATAATCGAGATGCCGTCGTCTCTAATGCCAGTGAAACTCCACGAGGGTTAGTTCGGAGGCTGGAAGGTGACCACCCTCGTCTGGTAATCAACAGTAGCATGATATACTGACAGCCAATTCATGCCAAGTATGATATCAAACTCGACCATCTCCAATACTAGTAGATCTACCGTAAGTATCATGTTGCCAAAGTCTAACGGGCAACCTCTGACCTCCTGGGTGACCTCCAAAGTATCACCGGACGGTAGGGGACGGTCAATCGCTGCAGTTTAACAGTAGGTAATCTACCAATCTCCCGCATAAAGGTACGGGATATAAAAGAGTGCGAGCTACTAGTATCAATCAATATATCAGTGGAAAATGCATAAATGGAAATCGTACCGTGGAAAACGGATCCGTCGGCTCGCTGCGCATCCTCTCTGGTAATCGCATGAACACGTCCAGTCTCTGGCGGAGGAGGAGGTGGTAACGCTGCCAGCGGCTGCTGCGGCTGGGCAGAAGCCTGCCACTGAGGCGCTGCTGGATAATGTGCCAGAGAAGACTGAGAAGGCGGCGACTGATACTGTGCCGATGGCTGGGACTGAGTCTGGTACTGGCCTAAAGGCTGAGGCTACATCTGATACTGCCCCTGCGTCAGATAATAAGGTCCCGGAACAGAACTCTGGGGTGCTATGGAAGCACTGGAGTACTCCTGTCCATGCATGCCAAATGCTGCTGCAGGTGAAGCTGCCCCCTGCTGATGATGTGAGGGCTGGCATCTCCGCCCTCCTCGTCGAGACCCTGACTGACTGTGCTGTCCTCCCTGAGCAGTAACTCCGGGAGCAGTATGCTGAGCCTTCAGCTGGCAATCTTGACTCTGGTGCCCAGGCAGTTTGCAATAAAAGCAAACTGGCTGTCCCATAGTGCAGGTTGTGGTGATGTGATCTCGGGACCCACATCTGAAACACCGAATGTCGCTGGCGGGTTGTTTCCGGTTTTGCTGTGGAGACCGGAAACGTCCTGCAGAAGACTGCCCTGATTTATGAGGCCTATGAGATACCCCAGAAGTACCCTGATCTGACCGATTGCGCCTGCTCTGTTGTGATGTAGCCTGTGACTGCTGGATCTGTCCAGATGTCTAACCCGACTGCTTCCTTTTCCTATCCGGAAAAACTCTCTGCTGAGCTGACTCAATAATGAGGGCTCTGTCCAACATCTCCACATAAGACGTGATACCAAGACCGACAAGTCTTAGTTGCAAATGTCCATCCAACCCCTAAATGAACTGCTGCATACGTGAACTGTCCTCAGCAACTAGCTCTGGACAAAATCTGGCCAATCTGTCAAACTCTGTACTATACTCTGTCACCGATCGATTGTTCTGTCGCAAACTTAGAAAATCCTGCCGGCGAGCCATCTGATAAGCTCGTGGAAAGAAACGGCTCTCGAAAGCCTCTCTGAATCTGGCCCAGGTGATGTTCTGCTCACCAATGATGGAACGCTGAGTAATCCACCAGGTGTCGGCCGCGTCCCGTAAATGAAAAGCAGCAAGCTCTGCCTTCTCCCACTCGGAGCAAGCCATATAGAAGAAAGTCCGCTCCATAGTCTCAATCCAAGACAGGGCCATACTCGAATCACGGTCTCCTCGGAAGAGTGTAAATCGACTCTTCATTGACTCTGCCAATACTGGAATCCTGGCTCGTGCCGCGACAAAGTCAGTGAGGTGTGTCGGAACGCTGTCGGGACTGGCGGAAACACTGGAGCTGGTGCTACAGGTGGTACCGGTGCATAAACCGGAGGAGATACTCTCGGTGCTGCTGGGTAAACTGGAGTATATGCCGTCGGTGGCACTATAGGGTGAACATAGGTGACCGCGGCTGGATGTACGGTAGGCAATGGTACCGGATGTGGAGTAGCCGGTATCCCTAGTGTAGGTGCTGCGGGGTACCCTGTATGTACTAGGGGCACAGGGGCTGCTGGTGCCGGATACACGGTGGGTCCAGGTGGCAGTGGTGCCGGATACACCGTAGGCTGCACTGGAGCAGGTGTCGGGTATGCCAATGGTACCCCTGGTGGTACCGGAAATACAGTAGAAGTAGATACTATCGGTGCAGCTGAGGTAGGTACCTCTAAAGGAGCCATCGGGGTCTGAGAGCCCGACGCGCCCACAGCATGCTGAGTCTGTCCCTGGCTGACAGGCTCATCAATAGAAGGCATCTCTGGCATATCCAGAGATCTCGCGGTCCTCGTACGTGGTCGTCCAGCGCCACGTCTCGCAGCAATACGTGTAGATCACCTCATATTTGTTAAATTATAATACAGATATTACTACATGTGTCAACAATTACTAAAATAATTTTATACCTAATTGCTGTCTGGAGATGTTCCGTCGCTGTCCAGTCCCCAATTTGACCTGAAAATTCCGAACGAGAAAATCGCCGGAAATCCATAATAAAATCCGAAACGAAAGTCCAAAACATATACGTAATGGAAACTCCGTGCAACCAAAATAACTACCCAGTTTGACTCGTAAACTTTGGCTAGCACAATATATCCAGAATACTAAAATCAAGTATCACACCCTGCTCTGATACCAATAAATTGGTATCAGATAAATCTTGAAAATCCAACACACGGAAACCCAACAAGTATCGCCAAACTTTGGCGCTCTGATACCATATCAATAGGTATCAGGTTATCTCAAATATCCAAAATACGAAAACAACGATCGTAAAACTTGGCTCTGATACCATCTGTAACGCCCCGGCTCGGGCGGGCCCCACCCGAACCGAACTGGGAACGTTACCTAAATTGCCCATCAGGTTGACGACTAGCTCCACAGACCACCGGAGTTCCTTTCAGCATGCTTTGTCCTCACTCGCACGCACCCTGGAAAACTTCCCAGGAGGTCACCCATCCTCAGATTTCTCCAAGCCAAGCACGCTTAATTTTGGAGTTCTTTGAGTTTGGGCTTCCGAAAAGGAAGGTGCACCTTGGTGATATGGATAGTACCATCTAACTTTTGAAGCCATACTTAACCAGAATCTCAGAACCGGGGTATTACAGTTATATCTTGTTTTTTCCTTACCGTGGCATTGAGCATGAAGAATAGATATGTTTTTTTTTGGGTTTCCAGTGGCAAACCTTTTACTAGATGCATGGTGCATAACTGTCGTATATGTGATAAGCATGCTGTGGTTTCTTTTTAAGTTTCAGCAGTTTTTTTTAGTCTTGAATGCATGTGTGATTGATTTCTTTAAATGCTATAATCCGAACCCTAGTTTTCAGTTGGTGCTTATGGCTTTAGTGTTTCGGTTAGGTCTTGTTGATGTTTATTTCAAGCATACAGATTTAAGTTTTCCTTGCCACCTCAATATGAATGAATGATTTTATTTATAAGTATGCAGAATTTTGTTAGCTTAGTATGCAGAATTTTGATGAGCATAGTATGCAGAATTTTGTTAGCAAAGTATGCAGAATTTTGATTAACATAGTATGCAGTTTTCTTTTGTTAAGCTTTGTATGCAGTTTTGTTTGTTAAAGATTCGTATGTAGATTTTTGTTTAAGCATTTCAATAGTAGAATTTGTTTAAACATTTCAGTTTTTAAAGAAGCATTCTTTTATTAGAAGTATTAACAAGTATAAGTATTTTACTTGAGAAGGCTAGTACTCGACTTCCGAGGTTGTCGTTAAACAAATCCAGGTGACCGTTTCCTAGGTCTCGACCCTGGTAAGACCAAGGTCTTTACCCTCATAGGACTGGTGGCTCGCTACCTCAGTTTCTATTAGAGAGCGCACATTGGTACTAAGCCTGGGCCCAAAAGATTATTATTTTCAAGTATAAAAGTATAAGATTTTAAACAAGTGAAATAAGCTTCACATAAGTTTAAAATTTAGCAAGTTTATTTTTCTTTTATGCTAGCATGTTGTTAGATGAGCATGAGCAGCTTTACATGTTTAGCATTTCAGTATGTTTGATTCACTTGCTATTAGATGAGCATGTGTAGTATTTCTTTTAAGCATTCAGTTTTTATATTTATTCTTATTCACATGCATATTCGAGTTTTGTGAGTTAGATAGCGCTTACTAAGCAATTTTGCTTATAGTTGCATTTCCTCTTACTGCAGATAAAGGAAAGGAAAAGCTATAGCGAAGGAAGGCGACAAGGAGGTGCGGATGGATATGTGATGTTTGGACTATGGAAGCCTTGGGATTTAGTTTAATAATTCATTAAGACCTTGTATTTAGAATATTGGAACCATTCTTTCATGTTGTTAGATTTGCATTGGATGTTTTATGTTTAGAACTCTTTCTTTTAATTGCTATGCACATTGGTTTATTATCTGAGTTGTATCATTGTTGCATGCTTGTGTAGATTTATATATATAGTTTCTAGCATGTTCAGATTGATGTATAGTTTTAGTTGTGAACGTATGCTTGAGTAGTATGTTTTCCACTGTTACATATTGTATGCTTTGAGTTTTGAGAGTTTTAAGCATAGATAATTTCATGTGAGCAACTTTAGTGAAGTATAGTTAGTAGTCCAGTAGCGCTCCACCCTCACGGACAAGTAGGGTGGAGGGTGGGGTGTTACAAGTTATTTGATCTGAGTTTAACGTATAGAGTATTTTAGCTAAATTTGTTATCATCTATGTATTAATAATAAATTAAATTCTTATATAAAGGAGAGACCTTCAAATATTTAGGTTAATCTTAATCTAATTTCTTATTTCCCATCGATAATATACTTTTCGGCATTGTCACCTCTTAATCTTTTTGGAAGACCTTCTTTTTTCCACTGCATCTTCCATAGGGATCAAACCAACGACACTAGAACAAGGACAATGACTCTTCAATTAGGTCATTGTCTTTATGTTTATGTATTACTTTCTTATGTCATGTTTTGTAATGCCAAAAAAAACCCTAATACCTAACTAGCATGCCTTATCATTTTTATTATTATTATTGTTATTATTAGTATTGATTTTATTCCATGATCATGCTATTTAATTTATTTAAATTATTTAATGATGAGTTTTCTTTAGAATTTGTGACTAGATGATATGAGGCTAAAAGGGAGAAAACGAGAACACCGAGGTAAATATGTCTTTCTTATACATTATTTCTTGAGCTTGCTTCCAAGGCATTAGAAAATTTTAGAAAATTGAAGGAAGTTTTTTTTTTAAAACATTTTTAGCCTTATTTCTGAAAATCAGGAGGGTAGATAGATAGGTATTTTAAATAGCACTTTTTATGGCAAACCCTTAGGATTCTTAGGCGAAGCCGTTGTCCCCTCTCTCTTTTTCCCCACCTTGAGGGTTCGAATTTCTAAGGATTTCAGTGGTCTTTGATGCTTCGTCCTCTCCTTTGCATCCCCGCATCGTCCTTGTAGTAAGTTTCTTGATCAAGGCAAGTACAAGATCCCTTTTATGCACCTTTCATCCATAATATTGTATGGTTGTATGATTGATTGTGTTTCTTTCACGTTTCAATTATTTAAGATGTTAGTTGTGAAGATTTATGATGGAGTCTCATGACAGGACTGCCTAGGGTTGTGTGGGTTCAAGTAGGGAGTGATTTGGTTGAGAAACAAATAAGTTATAATTTTTCTTCTATACATATGCTATTTTTTATTCTATTTACGAGCAGTGGGCTTGTTGGTTTCATGTAGGATGTTCCAGGTGGTTTGAGTAGCTCTGGTTAGTCATAGAAGATAGCCCATCGAGTTAGGGTCATGTGGGTTCAAGTAGGGAGTGATTTGGTCGAGAAACAAATAAGTTATAATTTTTCTTCTATACATATGCTATTTTTTATTCTGTTTGCGAGAAGTGGGCTTGTTGGTTTCGTGTAGGATGTTCCAGGTGGTCTGAGTAGCTTTAGTTGGTCACAGAAGATAGCTCATCGAGTTTGGGTCATGTGGGTTTAAGTAGAGAGTGATTTGGTCGAGAAATGAATAAGTTATAATTTTTCTTCTGTACGTATGCTATTTTTTTTCTGTTTGTGAGCAGTGGACTTGTTGGTTTAATGTAGGATGTTCTAGGTGGTCTGAGTAGCTCTGGTTGGTCACAGAAGATAGCCCATCGAGTTAGGGTCGTGTACATTCAAGTAGGGGGTTATTTGGTCGAGGAACGAATAGATTATAATTTTTTTGGTTTAGTCACTCAAAGTGCGTCTCGTTGGATAAAATTCGTCAGGTTGAGTCTTTTGAGTCTTTAGGGGCAACAACTTGTCATGAACAATATTATGATGATTTTAAGTTTAATTTACAATGTTTAGCAGTTTATTTCAAATTACTATTTATTATGATTTTTTTAATGAGAAATTTTAAGTGAAAGAAAATGACGAGATTTTTGAGGCAAGAAAATTATTCTTAGGTTCTAAGTGAGGAAAAAGAAGAAAACAATTTATTTTGAATGATGTGACTTAATTGTGGTTGTTCTATGATGGATATGGGGTCGAGAGATGTCTTGTTTGCCCATATCAAATTAACGCGTAATGTATTGGTGTAATTGACCCAAGTTTGATCGGTACGATCATGGTTTTGATTTGTGTGTCAAAGAGTTTAAGTTAGGATTTCATATTATTTTGATATGTGTTTGAGTCATGTAGGACTTGGTGAAACACACATAAGGAGCTTGGTGCGGCTAAGCTTGGGAAGCTCATCCTATGGCTCGGGTCCATGAGATCGGTGAAGGATGGTGCATCTGAGGGACCGTGGACGAGGAGCAACGGAGTGAAGCCGAAGGAAGCGGACTTCAAGGCAACGTGAAGGATGGCACGGAGAGGAGCTACGGTCTCGGGTGCATCTGAGGGACTAAGGCTGTGGAAGAGGGCTTCAAGGGAGACTCCGGAGAGGATGAGTGTGAGTGTATAACCGGGACCAGTCGACTGTTGGAAGTTACAGTCAACTGGCCCAGTCGACTATGCAGTCGACTGGGAGTGAACAGAAGCATTCTGTTCGCTCAACCAGCAGCAACCAGTCAACTGGTACTTTTACTAGTCGACTGGTAAGTAGCCGTTGGCATTGCAAAGTAGTCATTGGCTACCTCCAACGGTAGCACCAGTCGACTGATGGAAGTGCCAGTTGATTAGTGTTGAGATTAGTTGATTTGTTGATCAACTCTCTCCTCTTATTTATAGGAAGCTTTGGGGCATGAAGGAGGTTACCCATGCTTGTTCAATAACTCCTAAGTTTTTGCCCAAAGCTTCCAAGTCCACTATTCCTCTCAAAATCTAAGTTCCATCTTGTAAGAGGAAGAGAGCTTTGTGAGAGGTTGTACTTCACCGAGAAGAAGTAAGATCTAACCGGAGATTGTCGGGGATTGATCTACCAAAGGATCAAAGGTTCGTCCACCTCAAGGACACGCCGTGGAGTAGGAGCAAGCAATCTCTGAACCATGTAAAGGAATCATGTTAACGTTTGTATTCTTGTTTACTTTCATTGTTTTAGTTTTTGTATTTCCGCTACGCACTAACGTCTTTAGAGGAGCGATTGAAGTTGGGGGTGACCTAGCTATCCAACCCCCCTTCTAGCCGACCACCGATCCCCTACAAGTGGTATCAGAGCGAGGACGCTCTCCATCGGACTAATCGCCAAGAAGAGCAACATCATCAAATGGCTGGCTCAAGCATTCATCTACCTAAATTCGAAGGTGAATTCTCTTGATGGAAAAAGAGAATGGAGGTATTTTTCGAAACCGATATTGACATTATGCTAATCATGAAAAATGGTTTCGAAATGCCTAGGGATCAAAACAATGAGATATTAGAGAAAATAAGATGGAACAAGAAGAAATGGGAAGAACATCTAGCAAACTCAAAGACCTTACATCATCTACTAAATGTCCTTCCCCAACAAGAAGTAACAAGGGTTGGGAACTACTCAAGCGCCAAGGAGTTATGGAAAAAATTAGTAGAACTTCATGAGGGGACATCAGAAGCAAAACTAGCAAGAAGGGATTTTCTTCGAACTCAACTCAATAATATCAAACTCGAAAAAGAAGAAAAGGTATCAATACTTCATGCTAGGATTAAAGAAATTTTGAATGGACTAACAAGTGTAGGTGAGAAACTCTTAAACCAAGATATCTTGATGAAAGCCATCAATGCTTTCCCAAGAACCACAACTTGGAGCTCCATTGTAGATTCATTCTACATTTCAAAGGGTCTAGAGAAGAGCTCTCTAGATGAATTCTTTTCAACCATGGAGCTTCACGAGACTCGAGTTGAGGATTAGATGGAGAAGCCAATAGATCAAGAGGAGTAGCCCTTGTGGCAAACAAGGGAAAGGGTAAGAAGAAGAAGTCTTCATCCCCACCATCCTCCGACTCTGAAGAATCAAGTGCCTCAATGGATTGTGATCAAGAGGCGTATATGGTAAGGAAAATGAGAAGGGCATTTAAAAGGTTTTCAACTAACAAATCTCATACTAGGAAAAGCTTAAGAAGCAAAAGTAGAACAAGGAGGGTCATTTTCTATAATTGCCAAAGAGAAGGACACATGAGAGATGAATGCCCTCTCTTGAAGAAGAAAGAAGAAAGGAAGAAGGAAAAGAAGAAGAAGTCAAAAGAAAAAGGGAAGAAGGTCAAAAACCTTAAGGCA
Source organism: Zingiber officinale (assembly GCF_018446385.1). Taxonomy (NCBI): domain Eukaryota; kingdom Viridiplantae; phylum Streptophyta; class Magnoliopsida; order Zingiberales; family Zingiberaceae; genus Zingiber; species Zingiber officinale. The sequence goes on from NC_055986.1 coordinate 143,471,583, forward strand.
ACATGGGATGATCCATCGTCATCGGAGGAAGAAGAGCACCATGCATCCCATTTCGCACTAATGGGAATTGATGGCATTGCCTCCACCTCATCCGAAAGAGAAGAAGGAAGGAGCTCAAGTGAAGATGAAGAAGGAAGTTCAAGTGAAGGGGGAGGTCAAACTTCGGATTTGGACTTCTCGGTAAGTGAGGTACATACTCTTCCTCCCCATGTTTTAATTAAAATTATTGCAAGTACAAATGATGATTTATTCAAGGAAAAAAGGTCCTTAAAAATGATATTATTTGCCTTGAAGAAAAATTAGAATCCATGTGTTCTAAGGACAATGATATGCATGCTTCTTCTATAAATTCAAATGATTCATGTTTATTAGAAGAAAATAAGACTTTAAGGGAAAAGGTAGAATATCTTACCAATGCTCTTAGAAAATTTGAAATAGGATCCAAAACCCTAAATATGATTATTGGGAGTCAAAGGGTAAGTTTTAAGAAAAATGGGTTAGGATACAATGAACCCAACAATGAAAAGACCTATCATTGGTAGATGTTACCTTTATCTCACAATAACTTGCATTATTTTTAAACATAGATGTGAGATTATAGGATGATACAAATAATTCACTTATGCTTATGTCATTTTGATGAGTTATGAAATGTATCAATTATTAGCGATCATAGGCCAATTATGGGGAAAGCAAATATTTAATTAATGGACATCTTGTCCATTGATCATAGTTGGACATTTTAAATGTTTTGAAAATAATTCTATGTTTTTTTTACTATGGTATAGTTATTTTGAAACTTATGAATTCAAAACAAGCTTTTAAATTGATACAAACTTAAGTGATTTTCAAGGTGTTTGAGTTTTTATGAAAACTCCAAAAATATGATGAATTTTCATGAAAAATATTTTTCCTTGTTAAATAACATTATAAGAAATATGTGTTCAAAATTTCATGATTTTTTGAATTTTCTGGAATATTTTATGCATTTCTGAAGTTGGCTTCATAATGCTGAAAATCGGATTAGTTTGTGCCAGTCGGCTGCAACAGTTATCAGTCAACTAGCAGCTGTTTTCCAGCACTTTCAGAAGCTGAGTTTGGGTATTTTTAAGTCTACATTGATATCTTGATATATGTACTTGTTTGGTACAATTTTTGATGGTGTCAAAGGGAGAGAAATGGGTAGGTTTAAGTTAGAAACCTGCTTGTGTGTAAAACTTGAAAATTAAGGATGAGAGCATATGTTAAGGGGGAGCTTGGATTTATGCTTCATGTCTACATATTGCTTGTAATTTTCAAAGTTATTATTTGTGCCTAATTTAAACAAATTGCTACACATAAAAAAGGGGGAGATTGTTGGTGCAATCGACCCAAGTTTGATCGGTACGATCATGGTTTTGATGTGTGTCAAAGAGTTTAAGTCAGACTTTCATATTGTTTTGATATGTGTTTGAGTCATGCAAGACTTGGTGAAACACACATGAGGAGCTTGGTGCGGCTAAGCTTGGGAAGCTCATCCTAGGGCTCGGGTCCATGAGATCGGTGAAGGATGGTGCATCCGAGGGACCGTGGACAAGGAGCAACGGAGTGAAGCCGAAGGAAGCAGACTTCAAGGCAACGTGAAGGATGACATAGAGAGGAGTCGTGGGCTCGGATGCATCTGAGGGACGAAGGCCGTGGAAGAGGGCTTCAAGGGCGACTCCGGAGAAGATAAATGTGAGTGTGTAACTGGGACCAGTCGACTGCTAGAAGTTACAGTCGACTGGTCCAGTCGACTATGCAGTCGACAGGGAGCTAACAGAAGCATTTTGTTCGCTCAGCCAGTAGCGACCAGTCGACTGGTACTTTTACTAGTTGACTGGTAAGTAGTCGTTGGCACTGCAAAGTAGCCATTGGCTATCTCCAACGGTAGCACCAGTCGACTGATGGAAGTGCCAGTTGATTGGTGTCGAGATGAGTTGATTTGTTGATCAACTCTCTCCTCTTATATATATGAAGTTTTGGGGCACGAAGGAGGTTACTCATGCTTGTTGAATAACTCCTAAGTCTTTCCCCAAAGCTTCCAAGTCCACTCTTCCTCTCCAAACCTAAGTTCCATCTTGTAAGAGGAAGATAGCTTTGTGAGAGGTTGTACTCCACCGAGAAGAAGTAAGATCTAACCGAAGATTGTCGAGGATTGATCCACCGAAGGATTAAGGGTTCGTCCACCTCAAGGACATGCCGTGGAGTAGGAGCAAACAATCTCTGAACCACGTAAAGGAATCGTGTTAGCGTTTGTATTCTTATTTGCTTTCATTATTTTGGTTTTTGTATTTTCGCTACGCACTAACGTCTTGTAGAGAGGCGATTGAAGTTGGGGGTGACCTAGTTATCCAACCCTCCTTCTAATCGGCCACCGTGTTGGTTGCTACTCGAAAAACCTAATGGTTCCACTGTACAAAAATTTTGTACAAAGGTCCGAACCTTTTCCTAGCTACCATGTGTTCTTTTAAATTAAACTTGGATCGCCTGCGGAACTTAACACGTTTGATCCAAAATTTAATCTATTTGTTCTTTTAGGTTTTGACTTGGATCTCCTGCGGAACTTAACACGTTCGATCCAAATTACCTAAGTTATTAATTCCATTAAATATTAATTTCCATAATTGGTTCCCAGTACTGACGTAGCGAGGCACATGGCTTTCTTGGATATGGGAGCTACCACCACCGACTAGACAAAACCTTTTAAGGAAAGCTAATATTTAATTTCCTAAAATAACTTTAGGTCAACCGAAAAGAACAATCAAATCACAAGGAAAAGAACAAACAAAAGAACACTACATCGAAAGCAAATTCGAAACACTAAAATCATATGCCTCTTGTATTTGGTATTATTTCCTAAAATAACTAGTATGATGCGGAAAGGAAAAATACTAGTTATACCTTTTAGAAAAACCTCTTGATCTTCTACCGTATTCCTCTTCTAACCTCGGACGTTGTGTGGGCAACGATCTTCCGAGATGAGAAAACACCAAAGCACCTTCTTCTCCTTTCTTCAAGTTTCGGCCAAGCACAATGCTTCTAAAAGATGAAGATCTTTTTCCACCAACCAAGCTCCAAGGGATGTAAGCTTTCTCTCCTTCTTCTCCAAGCTAAAATCCGGCCACCACTTGATCTCCAAGGAGGAAGAGAGGTTCGGCCACAAGGATGGAGAGAAGAGAAGGGGAAGGGCCGACCACACCAAGGAAGAAAAGAGGGAGAAAAATAATAGAATCGTTCACCATGAAGTCTTCTCTACCCCCTCTTTTATAATCCTTGGTCTTGGCAAATAAGGAAAATTTAATAAAAACTTCCTTAATTCTTTTTCCATTGAAAAGGAAAATTTATTTAATTAAAAACAATTGTTCTTTTCAATTTACAATGGCCGGCCACACCATAAAATTTCCAAGCAAATAAAATTTTAAACACAAATTAAAACTTCCTTATTTGCTTCCGGAAATTTATAAAAATTTCTCCAATAATTTTTCCCTTCATGATTGGTTAAAGGAAATTTTATAAATTAAAATCTTTCTTTTAACATGTGGATAAAAAGAAAGTTATCTCTAAAAATTAAAATCTCTTTTAATCTACAAATAAGGAAAGATATTAAATCTTTTCTTAATCTTTTGTAGAAACTAATAAAAAAGAATTTTTTAATTTTTAATCTTTCTTTTAAATAATAAACATGATTAATAGGAAAGTTTTTACCAAAATTAAAATCAACCTTTTAATCTACAAATAAGGAAAGAGATTTAGCTCTTCTCTTAATCTTTTGTAGAATCTTATAAAAGGAAAGATTTAAAATTTTAAACTCTCTTTTAAATCATGTTATCCACATAAGAAAAATTTTAAAAATAAAAATCCTTTTATTTAAATTTGGGCCGGCCACACCAAGCTTGAACCCAAGCTAGGGCCGGCCACCTTGAAGCTCCCATGAACCAAACTTTGGCCGGCCCTAGCTTGGTCTCCAAGCTAGCTTGGCCGTCCCCTATGGGATGGGTAAGAAGGTGTGTATAGGTGGGTATAGTACTAATTAAGAGGCTACGATAGGGACCGAGAGGAGGAATTGGTTTTGGTCTCCCGATAAAATTAAGCATCCCGTGTTCGCCCCGAACACACAACTTAATTTTATCAATAATAATTCATTCAATAATAATAATTGTTGGTTGCTACTCGAAAAACCTAGAGGTTCCACTGTACAAAAATTTTGTACAAAGGTCTGAACCTTTTCCTAGCTACCATGTGTTCTTTTAAATTAAATTTTGGATCGCCTGCGGAACTTAACTCGTTTGATCCAAAACTTAATCTATTTGTTCTTTTAGGTTTTGACTTGGATCTCCTGCGGAACTTAACACGTTCGACCCAAGTCTCCTTAAGTTATTAATTCCATTAAACATTAATTTCCATAATTGGTTCCCAGTACTGACGTGGCGAGGCACATGGCCTTCTTGGATATGGGAGCAACCACCACCGACTAGACAAAACCTTTTATAGAAAGCTAATATTTAATTTCCTAAAATAACTTTAGGTTAACCAAAGAGAACAATCAAATCATAAGGAAAAGAAAAAACAAAAGAACACAACATCGAAAAACATATTAGAAATTTTAGAACGTACGCCTCTTGTATTTGGTATTATTTCCATAAATAACTAGCATGATGCGGATAGAAAAATTACTAGTTATACCTTGTAGAAAAACCTCTTGATCTTCTACCGTATTCCTCTTCTAACCTCGGACGTTGTGTGGGCAACGATCTTCCAAGATGAGAAACCACCAACCACCTTCTTCTCCTCCTAGCTAGGTTCGGCCACAAAGAAAGAAGCTTCACCAAGGAAGAAAATCAAAACACCAACCAAGCTCCAAGAGATGCTAGCTTCCTCTCCTTCTTCTTCTTCTTCTTCTCCAAGTAGTATCCGGCCACCACAAGAGCTCCAAGCCTTTGAGAGAGGTTCAGCCACCACAAGAGGAAGAGAGGGAGATGATGAAGATGGCCGGCCACACCAAGGAACAAAAGAGGGAGAGAAAATAATAGAGGTTGTGTCTCATGAAGGCACCCCTACCCCTTCTTTTATATTCCTTGGCCTAGACAAATTAGGAAATTTAATTACAATAAAATTTCCTTATTTTTCCTTGACATGAATTAATTGAGAAAAATAAAATAAAATTTCCCAATCAACCTTGTGATGGCCGGCCACAATCAAAAGAGCAAATTAGGAGAGTTTCAATCAACAAATTAAAACTTCCTAATTTGTTTCCGGAAATTTTAAAAAATAAAATTTCTCTTTAAAAATCTCTTCATGGTTGATAAAAGGAAATTTCTATAATTTTAATTTTATCAATCATGTGGATAATTTTAAAGAGAAAATAAAATATCTCACCAATCTACAAATAAGGAAAGAGATCTAATCTCTTTCTTTAATCTTTTGTAGATCTTTTATAAGAGAGATATTTTAATTTTAATTCTCTTTAATAAATTATTTCTTCCACATAATAAAAATTAAAATTAAAATTAAAATTCCTTTTTAATTTATTTGGCCGGCCCCCACTAGCTTGGGTTCAAGCTAGGGCCGGCCACCCAATTTTATACCTAGGCCGGCCCTAGCTTGGTTCCCAAGCTAGCTTGGTCGGCCCCCTTTGGGTGAGTATAGAAGGTGGGTATAGGTGGGTATAGTACTCTATAAATAAGAGGCTACGATAGGGACTGAGAGGAGGAATTGGTTTTGGTCTCCCGATAAAATTAAGCATCCCGTGTTCGCCCCGAACACACAACTTAATTTTATCAATAATAATTCATTCCACTAGAGAACTATTATTGAACTACCGCACCAATCCCAAATTACATTTTTGGGCTCCTTCATATTATGAGTGTGTTAGTCTCCCTGTGTTTAAGATATCGAATGTCCACTAACTAAGTGAGTTACTGACAACTCATTTAATTAATATCTAAGTCCAAGAGTAGTACCACTCAACCTTATCGTCATGTCGGACTAAGTCCACCTACAGGGTTTAACATGACAATCCTTATGAGCTCCTCTTGGGGACATTATCAACCTAGTATCTCTAGGACACAGTTTCCTTCTATAATCAACAACACACACTATAAGTGATATCATTTCCCAACTTATCGGGCTTATTGATTCATCGAACTAAATATCACCCATTGATAAATTAAAGAAATAAATATCAAATATATATGCTTGTTATTATATTAGGATTAAGAGCACACACTTCCATAATAACCGAGGTCTTTGTTCCTCTATAAAGTCAGTATAAAAGAAACGACCTCAAATGGTTCTACTCAATACACTCTGAGTGTACTAGTGTAATTATATAGTCAAGATAAACTATTACCTAATTACACTACGACCTTATAATGGTTTGTTCCTTTCCATTTTGGTCGTGAGCTACTGTTTATAATTTATAAGGTACTGATAACATCATCTTCTGTATGTGACACCACATACTATGTTATCTACAATATAAATGAAATGAACGACTACAAACAAATGCAGACAATTTGACCAAATGTGATTCTTTATTCATAATGAATGTTTACAAAGCTTAGGCTTTCAGTATACACTCCAACAATCTCCCACTTATACTAATGACTAAGCTGCCATATCTTCTACCATACATCTGATTCCCATTCCCTCCATATGCCGATCGAAAGCTTTCGCCGGAAGGGCCTTAGTGAAAGAATCTGCCAGGTTATCCGCTGATGCAATCTTGGCGATGACAACTTCTCCTCGCTTCTCGATATCTCGTATCAGGTGGTACTTGCGCTCTTTATGTTTACTTGCCTTATGGGCTCGTGGTTCCTTCGAGTTTGCAACTGCACCACTATTATCACAATAAATTGTGATGATTTTGGGCAAACCAGGAATCACATCTAAGTCCATTAGAAAGTTCCTGAGCTATACTGCTTCTTTAGCTGCCTCAGAGGCTGCTACATACTCAGCTTCCATGGTTGAGTCCGATACGCATTTCTGCTTAACACTCCTCCATGAAATGGCTCCACCTCCTAAAGTAAACACATAGCCTGATGTAGACTTACTATTGTCCCTATCTGATTGGAAATCTGAATCCGTGTAACCCACAGGGAGCAAATCGTCTGCTTGGTAAACTAGCATATAATCTCTAGTCCTTCTCAGGTACTTTAATATATGCTTTACCGCAGTCCAATGTCCTTGTCCAGGATTACTCTGATATCTGCTAACCATGCCTACGGCAAAACAGATATCAGGTCTCGTACATAGCATTGCATACATTAAGCTTCCTACAGCCGAAGCATAAGGAACTGCTTTCATGTCCTCTATCTCCTTTGATGTCTTTGGAGACATCTCTTTAGATAGAGCTACTCCATGCCTAAAAGGTAAGAAACCTTTCTTGGAATCCTGCATGCTAAAACGAGCAAGGATTGTATCTATATATGAAGCTTGGGACAGACACAACATTCTTTTCTTGCGATCCCTTATTACTTTGATCCCAAGTATGTGTGCACATTCTCCTAAGTCCTTCATATCAAATTGTTTGGACAACCATACCCTTACGTCTGACAATACCTTGACATTGTTGCCAATTAACAAAATATCATCTACGTATAGTACAAGAAATACCACCACGTTTCCGTTACACTTCTTATATACACAAGACTCATCCGGACTTTGAATAAATCCATATGACTGGATTACTTCATTAAACCGGATGTTCCAAGACCTTGAAGCTTGCTTCAGTCCATAAATGGACCGATTGAGCTTGCACACTAGTTGCTCTTTGCCTTTTTCAATAAATCCTTCTGGTTGCTTCATATGGATGTTCTCTTCAAGACTTCCATTAAGGAAAGCTGTCTTGACATCCATTTGCCAAATCTCATAATCCATATGAGCAGCAATGGATAAGAGTATCCGGATAGACTTAAGCATGGCTACCGGTGAAAAGGTCTCCTCATAATCGATTCCCTCTTTTTGAGTGTACCCTTTCGCAACAAGCCTAGCTTTGAAGGTTTCTACCTTCCCGTTTGTCCCTCTTTTCCTTTTGTAGATCCACTTGCATCCATCGGCTTTTACACCATCAGGTGGTTCTACAAGCTCCCAGACCTTATTAGAGTACATAGACTCTATTTCAGAATTCATTGTCTTTTGCCAAGATGCTGCATCTATATCTTGGAGTGCTTCGTCATATGTTCGTGGATCAGGTTCATGTTTACCCGGGATCAAGTCCGAAGACTCTCCCAAAAACATGAATCTTTCAGGTTGCCTCACAACCCTCCCACTACGACGAGGTACTGTCTGTGGTTGTGTATCATGTGTGACACGTGTTGCAGTCTCTTGTGATACTTCATCTTGTACTGTTGGTACTGAAGTAGACGTGTCCTCTCGGAGTTCTTCTAAAATAACTTTGCTACTGGGCTTGTGATCCATTATATAGTCTTCTTCTAAAAACTGGGCATTGGTGCTAACAATGACCTTCTGGTCTTTAGGACTATAAAATAAACCACCTTTCGTTCCTTTGGGATATCCTACAAACACGCGAACTTCTGTACGAGATTCTAACTTATCAGCATCTGGTTTCAGCACATGTGCTGGACTACCCCAAATCCGAATATGTCTTAGACTGAGTTTTCACCCATTCCACAATTCTATGGGAGTAGAAGAAACTGATTTAGAAGGTACTAAGTTCAGAACGTATACTGCTGTTTCCAGAGCATATCCCCAAAACGAATTTGGTAATTATGAATAACTCATCATCGATCTAACCATCTCCATAAGAGTCCTATTCCTTCGTTCTGCTACACCATTCTGTTGGGGTGTTCCAGGTGCAGACAATTGGGATTGAATCCCAGCCTCTGATAAGTAATTCCTAAACTCTCCTAAGAGGTATTCGCCACCACGATCAGATCGTAGTGTCTTGATACTTTTACCTAATCGTTTTTCCACATCAGCCTTGTATTCTTTGAACTTATCAAAGCACTCGGACTTGCGGCGCATTAGGTAAATATATCCGTATCTTGAATAATGGTCTATGAAAGAGACAAAATATTCAAAACCTCCTCTTGCCTGGACAGACATAGGACAACACAAATCAGAGTGAACCAATTCTAACACTTCTTTGGCTCTATACCCCTTGGCCTTGAACGGCCTCTTGGTCATTTTACCTTCTAAGCAAGATTCACAAGTTGGAAAATTTTCCAACTCTAATGAACTCAAAAGTCCATCGGCTATAAGCCTCTGAATCCTACTTAAGTTAATATGACCAAGCCTTAGATGCCAAAGATATGCTTGATTCATTTCCGAAGGTTCTTTTCTCTTATTAGAATTAGAAGATGAGTTATAAATTTCCATGTTTTGCTTTGTGAAAGAATTTGGATTTAAAGTATACAAATTGCCAACCAATGCACCAGAACAGATAATCACTTTATTTCTTTTAATAACTACATCGTTACTGAAAGAAACTGAATATCCATCTAAAAATAGTTTAGAAACTGAAATTAAATTCTTTCTAAAACTGGGTACATAAAGACAATTTCTTAAAACCAAATTTCTATTTCTACTAAAAGATAAGTAGACGTCTCCCACTGCAACAGCTGCCACCTTAGTAGCATTGCCCATGTAGACGGTAATCTCTCCTTCAGATAGTCGTCGGGTTTCCTGGAACCCCTGCAAGGAATTACAGACATGATCAGTACACCAGGTGCTGGTAGATAACACCGCTAAATATGTTTCAACAACTAGAGCATGAGATATACCTTTGTTTTGGTTCCTACGAGGACAGTCCGCCTTCCAATGTCCTGCCTGTTTGCAGATGAAGCACTTGCCCTTGGGCTTCTTCACACCAGCTTTAAATCCCGTACTCTGAGATTTATTCACTTTCTTTGCTGAGCCAGCTTGTTTCTTCTTCTTCTTTCCTTTCGGTTTAGAAGTAGAACCATTTTCAGCATAGTGAATTTGAGAATTGTGACGAAATAATCCTTCTGCTGCTTGAAGTTCTGTCAGTAGTTTCCCTAATGAATAAATCCTTTTATTCATATTATAGTTCAGGCGGAACTGCTCAAAACTTCTAGGTAGCGTTTGGAGGATCATATCGATCTGGGTTTCCCCATCAATTTCTCCTCCAAGGATCTGTATCTCGTTCAGATAAGCCATCATCTTTAGGATATGATCCCTTACAGGAGTACCCTCTTGCATGGTGGCTGTCATTATCTTTCTCATAGCTTCTTGTCTAGAAGCCCTATCCTGATGACCAAAGAGTTCCTTGAGATTGTTCATAATATCATAAGCTGTTGGTAAATCTTGATGCTGATGTTGCAATACATTTGACATTGAAGCCAAAATGTAACACCGCGCCATCTCATCTGCCTTTACCCATCTCTTATGATATTCAATCTCCTCTTGGGTAGATTCACCAGTGGGTGCATCAGGACAAGGTTCAGTCAGTACAAATTTATAGCTTTCAGCAGTCAGAACAATGTCCAGGTTCCTTTTCCAATCTATGTAATTAGGTCCAGTAAGTCTATTTTGTTGAAGTATGATGGACAGTGGGTTGAAAGTCATCCTAAGAATCACAAATAACTTTTGGTCAGAACTCTAAATTTAGAATAATATTGATTCCTCAAACAATACTATTTTAAATTAACCAACACCTCAAAACACCGTGAATTTTGTATGCCACGTTAGTGTGGACGTATACAAATTCAACATTTGTAAAAGGAGGGTTTTATCCCATTAATTTTATTATCTTGTCAACCTAACTTTTTGACAAATAAAATTAATAGTTGGTGTCTTTTGGTCACACAAATAATAGCAGTGACTCCGATGGGGAGGATACTATTAGATGTGTCTAAGTGTATACCATTACTTGACACTAAGTCCATTAATAAGATTATGCCCCTTCCGTTGGGGAAGATCACACGCTCTTAATTAACTTCCTATAGTCATCCAAAAATGGAAGTCTGTTCTAGTGATCCGCAAACAAGCTCATCCGTTATGGAGGAAGACACTCAGAGCCAACGCGCAAGCTTGTTTGCATCACTTACAAACCAGTAATGGAGACCATGGGATTTACTTAAAAATCCCTCTCCCACTTAGTTATTTATAAATGAGGAATTTTAACTATGCTAGCCTACTAAAACTTGTAAACTAACATGCACACATAGCATAATATAAAAGCAATAAATAGAAAATTTAATTTTCAACTATTATGGCTTTTATCTCTAATTGTTCTCTGTGTGTTGTCATCCCAAGCTGCTGCCATATTTGGCCACCGCCACAGGGTCTAGTTGTCGCATCCATCTTGCTCCTAGTTCCGCTGCGCCTCTGGTCCTTAGAAGGTTCCACGCTTTGCAAGATTCGATCCGCGACATAAATAGAATTTTACATTTCTGATCCTATATTCCATAAAAGGAATGTACATGTATCTAGATCAAAAATAAAATCCTAATAAAAACTAAATACAGCTCCTGCTGTATTTTAATACAATCATGCACACACAGATAAATGCCCTTGACATGTCCAAGGGTCCAATCACACACATAATAACTAAAAGCCATAATAGTTGGATCCTGCATCCACAAAGTTAGCACATCCTACTATTATCCTGCCTAAATTATGTATGACATGTGCATAATTAAACTAAATACCAAATACACAGAGGCAAAACCCTAGCTCTGATACCAATTGTTGGTTGCTACTCGGAAAACCTAGAGGTTCCACTGTACAAAAATTTTGTACAAAGGTCTGAACATTTTCCTAGCTATCATGTGTTCTTTTAAATTAAATTTTGGATCACCTGCGGAACTTAACACGTTTGATCCAAAACTTAATCTATTTGTTCTTTTAGGTTTTGACTTGGATCTCTTGCGGAACTTAACACGTTCGACCCAAGTCTCCTTAAGTTATTAATTCCATTAAACATTAATTTCCATAATTGGTTCCCAATACCGACGTGGCGAGGCACATGGCCTTCTTGGATATGGGAGCAACCACCACCGACTAGACAAAACCTTTTATAGAAAGCTAATATTTAATTTCCTAAAATAACTTTAGGTTAACCAAAGAGAACAATCAAATCACAAGGAAAAGAAAACAAAAGAACACAACATCAAAAACATATTCGAAATTCTAGAACGTAAGCCTCTTGTATTTGGTATTATTTCCATAAATAACTAGCATGATGCGGAAAGAAAAATTACTAGTTATACCTTGTAGAAAAACCTCTTGATCTTCTACCGTATTCCTCTTCTAACCTCGGACGTTGTGTGGGCAACGATCTTCCAAGATGAGAAACCACCAACCACCTTCTTCTCCTCCTAGCTAGGTTCGGCCACAAAGAAAGAAGCTTCACCAAGGAAGAAAATCAAAACACCAACCAAGCTCCAAGAGATGCTAGCTTCCTTTCCTTCTTCTTCTTCTTCTCCAAGTAGTATCCGGCCACCACAAGAGCTCCAAGCCTTTGAGAGAGGTTCGACCACCACAAGAGGAAGAGAGGGAGATGATGAAGATGGCCGGCCACACCAAGGAACAAAAGAGGGAGAGAAAATAATAGAGGTTGTGTCTCATGAAGGCACCTCTACCCCTTCTTTTATATTCCTTGGCCTAGACAAATTAGGAAATTTAATTACAATAAAATTTCCTTAATTTTCCTTGACATGAATTAATTGAGAAAAATAAAATAAAATTTCCCAATCAACCTTGTGATGGCCGGCCACAATCAAAAGAGCAAATTAGGAGAGTTTCAATCAATAAATTAAAACTTCCTAATTTGTTTCCGGAAATTTTAAAAAATAAAATTTCTCTTTAAAAATCTCTTCATGGTTGATAAAAGGAAATTTCTATAATTTTAATTTTATCAATCATGTGGATAATTTTAAAGAGAAAATAAAATATCTCACCAATCTACAAATAAGGAAAGAGATCTAATCTCTTTCTTTAATCTTTTGTAGATCTTTTATAAGAGAGATATTTTAATTTTAATTCTCTTTAATAAATTATTTCTTCCACATAATAAAAATTAAAATTAAAATTCCTTTTTAATTTATTTGGCCGGCCCCCACTAGCTTGGGTTCAAGCTAGGGCCGGCCACCCAATTTTATACCTAGGCCGGCCCTAGCTTGGTTCCCAAGCTAGCTTGGCCGGCCCCCTTTGGGTGAGTATAGAAGGTGGGTATAGGTGGGTATAGTACTCTATAAATAAGAGGCTACGATAGGGACCGAGAGGAGCAATTGATTTTGGTCTCCCGATAAAATTAAGCATCCCGTGTTCGCCCCGAACACACAACTTAATTTTATCAATAATAATTCATTCCACTAGAGAACTATTATTGAACTACCGCACCAATCCCAAATTACATTTTTGGGCTCCTTCATACTATGAGTGTGTTAGTCTCCTGTGTTTAAGATATCGAATGTCCACTAACTAAGTGAGTTACTGACAACTCATTTAATTAATATCTAAGTCCAAGAGTAGTACCACTCAACCTTATCGTCATGTCGGACTAAGTCCACCTGCAGGGTTTAACATGACAATCCTTATGAGCTCCTCTTGGGGACATTATCAACCTAGTATCTCTAGGACACAGTTTCCTTCTATAATCAACAACACACACTATAAGTGATATCATTTCCCAACTTATCGGGCTTATTGATTCATCGAACTAAATCTCACCCATTGATAAATTAAAGAAATAAATATCAAATATATATGCTTGTTATTATATTAGGATTAAGAGCACACACTTCCATAATAACCGAGGTCTTTGTTCCTCTATAAAGTCAGTATAAAAGAAACGACCTCAAATGGTCCTACTCAATACACTCTGAGTGTACTAGTGTAATTATATAGTCAAGATAAACTATTACCTAATTACACTACGACCTTATAATGGTTTGTTCCTTTCCATTTTGGTCGTGAGCTACTATTTATAATTTATAAGGTACTGATAACATCATCTTCTGTATGTGACACCACATACTATGTTATCTACAATATAAATTAAATGAACAACTACAAACAAATGCAGACAATTTGACCAAATGTGATTCTTTATTCATAATGAATGTTTACAAAGCTTAGGCTTTCAGTATACACTCCAACACTCCAAGCTAGCTTGGCCGCCCCCTATGGGATGGGTAAGAATGTGTGTATAGGTGGGTATAGTACTCTATAATTAAGAGGCTACGATAGGGACTGAGAGGAGGAATTGGTTTTGGTCTCCCGATAAAATTAAGCATCCCGTGTTCGCCCCGAACACACAACTTAATTTTATCAATAATAATTCATTCCACTAGAGAACTATTATTGAACTACCGCACCAATCCCAAATTATATTTTGGGCTCCTTCTTATTATGAGTGTGTTAGTCTCCCTGTGTTTAAGATGTCGAATGCCCACTAATTAAGTAAGTTACTGACAACTCACTAAATTAATATCTAGCTCCAAGAGTAGTACCACTCAACTTCATCGTCATGTCGGACTAAGTCCACCTGCAGGGTTTAACATGACATTCCTTATGAGCTCCTCTTGGGGACATTCTCAACCTAGATCACTAGGACACAGTTTCCTTCTATAATCAACAACACACACTATAAATGATACCATTTCCCAACTTATCGGGCTTATTGATTTATCGAACTAAATCTCACCCATTGATAAATTAAAGAAATAAATATCAAATATATGTGCTTGTTATTATATTAGGATTAAGAGCACACACTTCCATAATAACTGAGGTCTTTGTTCCTCTATAAAGTCAGTATAAAAGAAACGACCTCAAATGGTCCTACTCAATACACTCTAAGTGTACTTGTGTAATTATATAGTTAAGATAAACTAATACCTAATTACACTACGACCTTCCAATGGTTTGTTCCTTTCCATCTTGGTCGTGAGCTACTGCTTATAATTTATAAGGAACTGATAACATGATCTTCTGTGTATGACACCACACACCATGTTATCTAGAATATAAATTAATTGAACAATTACATTTATCATAAATGTAGACATTTGACCAATGTGATTCTTATTTCTAGATAAATATTTATACCAAAAGCTAGGCTTTTAGTATACATCCTAACAATCTCCCACTTATACTAAAAGACTTAGCTGTTATATCTGCTGCCATACATCTGATTCCCAACTCTTCAACATGCTATCAAAAGCTCTTGCCTTAAAGGTCTTAGTGAAAAGATCTATAGGTCATCATCTAATGTAATCTAGGTAGCAATAACTTCTCCTCGTTTATACGATTTCTCGTATTGGGTGGTACTTGCGCTTTATTGTGTTTACCTGCCTTATAGACTTATCGTTTCTTCGAGTTTGTTACTGCACCAATATAATTACAATAAATTGTAATAATCTTTGGACAAACCAGAAATCATATCTAAGTCTATCTTGAGGTTATTGAGTCATTCAGCTTTTATGGCTGCCTCAGAGGCTTGCCATATACTAAACTTCTATGGTAGAGTCCAGAAAAACACCTATGCTTATCACTCTTCCATAGTTATGACTTTACCTCCTAAAGTAAACACAAAACCCCGAGGTTGACTTAATATTGTCCCTATCCGATTGGAAGTCAAAATCCGTACAACCCACAGGGACCAAATTAACTGCCTTGTAAGCTAGCATATAATCTCTAGTGCCTCTAAGGTACTTCAATATATGCTTTACTGCAGTCCAATGTCCTTGTCCAGGGTTACTTTGATATCTGCTAACTATGCCCTTGGCAAAATAGATTTCTGATCTCGTGCATAGCAAATATTAGGCTTCCGACAGCCGAAACATAAAGAACTGCCTTCATTTCCTCTATCTCCTTTGATGTCTTCGGAGACATCTCTTTAGATAAAGTTACTCCATGCTAAAAAAGATAAGAAACCTTTCTTGGAGTTTTGCATGCTTAAAACGAGCAAGGATTTTTTCGATATATGAAGCTTGGGATAAGTAAAATATTCTTTTCTTGCGATCCCTTATTACTTTGATCCCAAGAATATATACATTCTCCCAAGTCTTTCATATCGAATTATTTGGACAACCATACCCTTACTTCTGACAACATTTTGATATTGTTTCCAACTACCAAAAATGTTATCTACGTATAGTACAAGAAATACCACCACGTTTCCATCACACCTTTTGTATACACAAGACTTATCCGGTTACTAAATAAATCCATAGGTCTGGATAACTTTGATAAACCGGATGTTCCAAGACCTTTGAAGCTTTGTCTCAGTCCATAGACTGATTGAGCTTGCACACAAGATGCTCTTAGCCCTTTGCAATGAACCCTTCTGGTTGCTTTATATGGATGCTTTCTTCAAGACTTCCATTAAGGAATGCTGTCTTGACATCCACTTGCCAAATAGATAAAAGAATCCAGATATATTTAAGCATGGCTACCAATGAAAAAGTTTCCTTTTTCATCAAGCCTTGCTTTGAAAGTTTCTACCTTCCTGTCTGTAACGCCCGAAAATTCTCAAAACTGCATTAGGAATATTCTATGATTTTTCTGGAATTTTTAGATATTTTTTCGGAATTTTTAGAATAGCGGAAGTAGCAAAAATAATTAGAACCGCAAAATAGCTTAGGCGGGAATTGAACCCGAGACCTATGGTTTACGGAGAATTCTAGTAACCAGTTGAACCCAGCAGGGCCGTGCTGAAAGGAAAGGGAAACATTTATATTTAAGTTTAAGTTGGGCCGAAATACCCACTTAATATAAATAGGAAATTTAAGTGGGGTTTGGATTATTTTTCTTTGGTTCGGGAATTCTCCACCGAGACCTCACCTTACACGCCGCCCCTCTCCTTCTCCTTCTTCCTCTCAGCGCCAACTCTAGGGTTCCCTCCCTAGGGCCCCAAGGTCATCTTCCGGCGACAACTCCGGCACGAGGACGCTCTTCTTCGCGAGAGGAACGCATAGACGCGAGAAGATTGTCGAAGGGGTCGTCTCCACCGGAATTCTAGCGAATAGAATTATAAGGAAATTAGCGTACGAGGTAAGAAACCCCTCACCTACAGTATAAGTAGCTTTCGTTTGATTGCATGCCTTTAGTTTAGCTATATGCAGATTTTCCGGCACTCAGGGTGTGTTTAAACCCTCCTCGCAGATTAGGGATCTAGTTGAGCACCTCTAGATGGGCCAGACACGTTGTTCTCCTTCAGTTGGAGGCTCTAGACGTTGTCGGGTGCCTAGAGGTGGTTTCCCTATTAGAGGGGAGAGTTGGAGCACACCAAGTGTTCGACAAAATGATTAGTGTAGCTAAATACTACCTCAGATATTTTTAACAGCTCAGTTAAATGCATTAGTAGCATTTAAATCAGTATATTAGTATAGTTTCAGCTTACATGGGACTACGGTCCAATGGGTGGGCTCCCACAGTCGCCTCTAGGTTTAGATAACCAAGCTCTAGGTTCAGATAACCTAGAAACATCAAAATAAGCAATTCGTAGCTATATTCAGTATTTTATTTTCAGTAGGGGGACTGTACAGGATTATATATCCATTGGGCTGGGCTCCCATAGTCGGTCCCTAGGTTTAGATAACCTAGTAAACCCTACTAAATGCGGGACTTGCAAACCCGGGTCTAGCTAGGGATGCGCGCACAGCAAGTACAGTTGCCGGGCCCAAACAGCAGCATGATTACTATTTTCATTTATTATGATAATAGCTTTCAAATTCGTAACCTAGTTATGTGAATATAGTTTAAGCTCAGTTTTAGCTCAGTTTTAGTTTCAGTTTGATTTTATTATGCATGCCATGTTTCAGTATTTATGCCATGTAACTTCAGTATGCCATGCTTTAACAAATTCAGTGCATGTTTTTAAATAGCATTCTTTAAAAACATGTTTGCATCGTTGCATGTTTTAGTGAGGTAGTTGGTTTCTTACTAAGCTTTAAGCTTACAGATTCTATTTCCCTTATACTGCAGATAAAGGTAAAGGAAAGATGGACTAGCGGAGGCTGGAGGACGATGCTACGAGGATGTGTGTGGATGGAACTTGGAATAGAGATCTTAGGGAATTTTAGCAAGCTTGTTTAAGCATTAGAACTTTTCAGTATTTGATTATTTTGCACTTTAGTTGTTAATCACTATGAATTAGTAAATCATGCACCCTATCATGTTTAGAACACTATTTTGTGATGTTAGAATGTTTTGCATTTAGTTTAGAATTGTTATATGTAATTTTGGCACGAACAAGTGCTGAAATCATAGTTTCAGTGCGAAATCAGAAACTCCGATCGATCTACGGATCGATCAGAGTTGAGTTGTGCCACTGGATCGGTCAGCTGACCGATCCAGTCGCGAACAGAGAGTTATCATTTGTTATGGATCGGTCAGTCGACCGATCCAGATGCGAACAGAACCTCACTGAAGCTCCCTGCTCGGTCAGCCGACCGATCAGTGAGACACTGGATCGGTCTACCGACCGATCAGTGTACTCCTGGATCGGTCGGTAGACCGATCCAGCCGTATACATCGGCCGACCGATCCAGGGTTTTTCTCCGTGCCAGTATCAAGCTGGATCGATCACTGGATCGATCCGACAGGCCAATCGATTCATGGATCGAGTGAAATGCCTCATTACAGCTAGCAGGACACCCGAGAGGCATAGATTATCCTCCCTAGCATGTGTACAACTCCTAGGTACACCTAGAATATTAAGTTCAGATTTTACAGTAATCAGTTTAGTAAAATTTTAATCAATCCAGATTTTCGCAATAGTAATTTAGCACAGCATAATGTAGCGATCGCCCTCACAGCCTAGTCAGTAGGAGGTGGGTCGTTACAGAGTGATATCAGAGCAGTTTCCATACTTCCTACACACACATCAGCATTGTATCTGCAGCTTCCAAGTAAAAATACCTCTACTTTATTTTTGTTTCTTGCTTTCTTGTTATAGCTCATGTTTATAGATAACTGATGCATGTTAGTATGTGATAGTATATAACATGATAGCAATAGTTATACAGTTATGATTGTATTAGTTATACATGTCCTGTCCTCTATGTCTTTAGAAATGGCACGAGGACGCCCAGCTAGAAGGGCACCAGCCACTGAGCCCCAGCATGAGGCAGGCAGTTTAGTGCCTCCCCCAGACATTACAGCACTAGTGGCTCAGTTACAGCAGCAGCTAGCTGAACAGTAACAGGAAATAGCCACCTTAAAGGCTAGTCGGCAGAACACTCCCACTGTCACCCCGGAGCCTAACTTAGCGACACCAGTGGTCTTAGAGGTTCCACCAGTCCATCCTACGACACCAGTAGCCCTAGCAGCAGTAGCAGAGGCGAAGAGAGAAGCCTACCTGATCCAGTGGCAGAGAGTTAAGCCAGAGAACTTCTCAGGCAGCAGTGAACCATGGGATGCTCAGGCATGGTTCAAAACACTGGAAAGCACGATGGAGCTTCTGGACTGGCCAGAACATGAGAAGGTGAAGTGCACCTCCTTCTGTCTGACAGGAGATGCACGTATGTGGTGGGAGAGAATCAGAGCGAAGCGCCCAGTGAACCAGATGACATGGGCTGACTTCGAGAAGGAATTCTTTGAGGAGTTCTTTCACGTGCGGGTCACCAACCGTCACTACGACGAGTTCACTGAGTTTCGTCAGGGCAACCTATTAGTTGAGGAAACCGTGAAGAGATTCAACAGGTTGGCTCGTTTATGCCCTGAATTAGTCAGCACAGAAAGGGAACGAATCCGGTTGATGCTCAAGATGCTGAGGCCGGAAATAATAGTGAACGTGGCTGGTGGCGTTCATAGGCCACAAACCACAGAAGAATTAGTGAGCAGTGCTCTAATCACTGAGCATTACCAGAATAGCATCAAGCAGCAGAAGCAAGTCCTCTCAGAAGCTAAAGGTCAAGGAGGCTCAGGCACTCAGAAACAGCAGGGCCACAGCTCCCATGGCTCTAACTGGAAAGGGAACTCCAGCAACAAGCGCAAACCAGGGAGTTACCCAAAAGGAGGGCTAGCCAGCAAGCAGCCCAGTTATCCAAAGTGTGCTACTTGTGGGAAATTCCATCCTGGAGTTTGTCGTAAGGGCACACGAGGATGCTTTGAATGTGGACAAGAAGGGCACATGGCTAAGCAGTGCCCAAACAAGACCAGTCTTCCTCAGCCACAGCCGATTCAGTACGGAGGCCAGCCAGCTCAGTTACATCAGATGCAGGCCGCTTTAGATGGTCCACATATCAGCCAGGGCAGATTAGAAGCCCCTCCAGCTACGACCAATGCGAGGATCTACTCACTCACCAGAGAGGACGCAGCAAATGCCTCGACAGTTGTTACAGGTCAGATTAGTATTTTACAGCAAAGTACAACTGTCTTATTCGATACTGGGGCAACCCATTCTTATGTATCTAGGCATTTTCTGAAAAGTTAGCAGTACCTGCAGAGGTACTCAGTAGTCAGTTTCTGACGACATTACCTTCGGGAGAAATTATGGCATCCACGCACTGGCTCAGAGCAATGCCAGTCATTATAGCAGACAGAGAACTCTTTTGTGATTTGATAGTGTTAAATATGACTGACTACGATGTCATCTTCGGAATGGACTTCTTGATCAGATACGGTGCTTCCATCTAGTGCCATAAACAGAAAGTCGTATTCCAACCTGAAGCAGAAGCACAGTTCGAGTTTATCGGAGAACCCAGGAGAAAGGCCAAGAAGTTTCTCTCAGCTATGAACGCACAGAGGTTGATGGATTCAGGATGTACGGGGTTCTTAGCACACGTAGTCAGCACCAGTCAGGATAAGGACCAACAGCTAGCAGAGGTCCGAGTCGTATGTGACTACCCAGCAGTCTTCCCTGAAGAGTTACCAGGCCGAGAGATTGAATTTGAGATAGAGCTCATTCCCGGTACAAATCCTATTTCCAAAGCACCTTACCGCATGGCTCCAGCAGAACTGAAGGAACTTCATGAGTAACTACAGGAGCTGCTTGACAAAGGCTTCATACGCCCTAGTCACTCACCATGGGGAGCGCCTGTATTGTTCGTGAAGAAGAAGGACGGGAGCATGCGCCTGTGCATAGATTACAGAGCGCTGAATCAAGTCACCATCAAGAACAGGTATCCTCTTCCCAAAATAGATGACTTGTTCGATTAGCTAAAGGGAGCAGTGTTCTCTAAGATAGACCTTAGATCAGGTTATCATCAGGTGAAGGTCAAAGAAGGAGACATACCCAAGACAACATTCAGAATCAGATACGGACATTATGAGTTCGTAGTCATGCCCTTCGGCGTGACAAATGCTCCAGCTACTTTCATGGACCTCATGAACAGAGTATTCAGGGAATACCTAGACAAGTCTGTTATCGTGTTTATCGACGACATTCTTATCTATTCAGGAACTCAGGAAGAACACGTAGAGCACCTGAAAACAGTATAGCAGACGCCCTCAGCAGGAAGTCCAGCACTACCCTATTATCTCTAGCAGCCATGTCACCACCCCTACAGAAGGAGATCTCAGATTTCGGTCTCGAGCTCATAGTCGGACAGCTCTCTACTATGACATTAGAGTCTACCTTACTCGGTGACATCCAGATAGCTCAGGAGCAGGATCCTGAAATTCAGAGAATCAAGCAAGGTTTAGCAGAATCAGAAGGTGGAGAGTTCAGAATATCAGATAGCGGGGTGTTGTATTTTGGTGACAGGCTATGTGTTCCGGATCAGAAGAAACTACAGAGGAAAATCCTAGATGAGGCTCACAAGACTCCCTATGCGATGCATCCTGGCTCCACCAAAATGTACCAGGACATGAAGAAACATTTTTGGTGGCCTGGGATGAAGAGAGACATCGCTCGATATATCAGCACCTGCCTAACCTGTCAGAGGGTTAAGGCAGAACATCAGAGACCAGGGGGAGTTTTGCAGCCCATACAGATACCAGAATGGAAGTGGGAAGACATTTCTATGGATTTTATAGTGGGATTACCCAGAACTACGAATGGTTTTGATACCATCTGGGTAATAGTCGACAGATTGACTAAATCAACTCACTTCTTAGCTATCAGGATATCCTACTCCATGGAACAGCTAGCTTAGTTGTATCTCAAGGAGATCGTTAGATTACATGGAGTCCCACGAACCATTATTTCAGACAGAGACAGCAGGTTCACGTCACACTTCTGGGAGTGTGTACAGACAGCTTTGGGCACGAAGTTAAAGTTTAGCACAGCCTTCCATCCTCAGACAGATGGACAGACGGAGCGGGTAAATCAGGTACTCGAAGATATGCTCCGAGCATGTGCCCTAGATTTCAAAGGAAGTTGGTGCAAATATCTGAGTTTAGCAAAATTTGCATACAACAATAGCTATCAGGCCACTATCGGTATGACACCTTATGAGGCTCTCTATGGGCGGAGGTGTAGATCTCCAATCTGCTGGTATGAGAGTGGTGAACAGAAAGAGCTAGAACTTCAGACAGATCTAGTGGCAGATACCACAGCAGCTATACAGCAGATCCGCCAGAGGATAGAGACAGCTCAGAGCCGCCAGAAAAGTTATGTCGATACACGATGCAGACCTTTAGAGTTCTCAGTTGGGGATTTAGTGTTCCTCAGAGTGGCTCCTATGAAGGGAGTAATGCGTTTTGGAAAGAAGGGCAAGCTAAGTCCCAGATATGTGGGACCATACCTTATCAGCAGAAGAGTGGGTAAAGTAGCATATGAGCTAGAGCTACCCCAGGAAATGTCAGCTGTCCACAATGTATTTCATGTCTCTATGCTGAAGAAGCATACCCCAGATGCCACCCAGGTGATTGAGCCCCAGTCGGTACAGATCCGCGAAGACATCAGCTATGACAGTCGGCCTATTCAGATAATAGACCGAGCAGTTAAGAAATTGCGGAACAAGGAAGTACCATTAGTGAAAGTTGTTTGGCACAGTCACACAGCAGAAGAGGCAACTTGGGAGACCGAAGCCAGCATGAGACAGAAGTACCCAGAATTATTCTAAGTGTGAGGATGAACTTTTTATAAGGTATGGGGGATTGTAACGCCCGAAAATTCTCAAAACTGCATTAGGAATATTCTATAATTTTTATGGAATTTTTAGATATTTTTCCAGAATTTTTAGAATAGCGGAAGTAGCAAAAATAATTAGAACCGCAAAATAGCTTAGGCGGGAATTGAACCCGAGACCTATGGTTTACGGATAATTCTAGTAACCAGTTGAACCCAGTAGGGCCGTGCTGAAAGGAAAGGGAAACATTTATATTTAAGTTTAAGTTGGGCCGAAATACCCACTTAATATAAATAGGAAATTTAAGTGGGGTTTGGATTATTTTTCTTTGGTTCGGGAATTCTCCACCGAGACCTCACCTTACACGCCGCCCCTCTCCTTCTCCTTCTTCCTCTCGGCGCCAACTCTAGGGTTCCCTCCCTAGGGCCCCAAGGTCATCTTCCGGCGACAACTCCGGCACGAGGACGCTCTTCTTCGTGAGAGGAACGCATAGACGTGAGAAGATTGTCGAAGGGGTCGTCTCCACCGGAATTCAAGCGAATAGAATTGTAAGGAAATTAGCGTACGAGGTAAGAAACCTCTCACCTGCAGTATAAGTAGCTTTCGTTTGATTGCATGCCTTTAGTTTAGCTATATGCAGATTTTCCGGCACTCAGGGTGTGTTTAAACCCTCCTCGCAGATTAGGGATCTAGTTGAGCACCTCTAGATGGGCCAGACACGTTGTTCTCCTTCAGTTGGAGGCTCTAGACGTTGTCGGGTGCCTAGAGGTGGTTTCCCTATTAGAGGGGAGAGTTGGAGCACACCAAGTGTTCGACAAAATGATTAGTGTAGCTAAATACTACCTCAGATATTTTTAACAGCTCAGTTAAATGCATTAGTAGCATTTAAATCAGTATATTAGTCTAGTTTCAGCTTACATGGGACTACGGTCCAATGGGTGGGCTCCCACAGTCGCCTCTAGGTTTAGATAACCTAGCTCTAGGTTCAGATAACCTAGAAACATCAAAATAAGCAATTCGTAGCTATATTCAGTATTTTATTTTCAGTAGGGGCACTGTACAGGATTAGATATCCATTGGGCTGGGCTCCCATAGTCGGTCCCTAGGTTTAGATAACCTAGTAAACCCTACTAAATGCGGGACTTGCAAACCCGGGTCTAGCTAGGGATACGCGCACAGCAAGTACAGTTGCCGGGCCCAAACAGCAGCATGATTACTATTTTCACTTATTATGATAATAGCTTTCAAATTCGTAACCTAGTTATGTGAATATAGTTTAAGCTCAGTTTTAGCTCAGTTTTAGTTTCAGTTTGATTTTATTATGCATGCCATGTTTCAGTATTTATGCCATGTAACTTCAGTATGCCATGCTTTAACAAATTCAGTGCATGTTTTTAAATAGCATTCTTTAAAAACATGTTTGCATCGTTGCATGTTTTAGTGAGGTAGTTGGTTTCTTACTAAGCTTTAAGCTTACAGATTCTATTTCCCTTATACTGCAGATAAAGGTAAAGGAAATATGGACTAGCGGAGGCTGGAGGACGATGCTACGAGGATGTGTGTGGATGGAACTTAGAATAGAGATCTTAGGGAATTTTAGCAAGCTTGTTTAAGCATTAGAACTTTTCAGTATTTGATTATTTTGCACTTTAGTTGTTAATCACTATGAATTAGTAAATCATGCACCCTATCATGTTTAGAACACTATTTTGTGATGTTAGAATGTTTTGCATTTTGTTTAGAATTGTTATATGTAATTTTGGCACGAACAAGTGCTGAAATCAGAGTTTCAGTGCGAAATCAGAAACTCCGATCGATCTACGGATCGATCAGAGTTGAGTTGTGCCTGGATCGGTCGGTGACCGATCCAGTCGCGAACGAGTTATCATCTATTATGTATCGGTCAGCCGATCGATCCAGACAGATGCAGTAGTCGAACCTCCATTTGAGCACGAGATCGGTCACCGACCGATCGGTGTACTCTGGATCGGTCGGTAGGCCGATCCAGCCCATCTGAAGCCATATAGCCCTTTGGATCGGTCAGCCGACCGATCCAGGGTTTTTCTATTCACTTGGATCGATCCTGGATCGATCCAGCGAATCGATTCATGGATCGATTGAAATGCCTCATTCGACTGGGACACCCAAGAGGCATAGATTATCCTCCTAGCATGTGTACAACTCCTAGGTACACCTAGAATATTAAGTTCAGATTTTACGATGTCGGTTTAGTAAAATTTTAATCAATCCAGATTCGCAATAGTATTTAGCACGGTAATGTAGCGATCGGCCTCACGGCCTAGTCGGTGGGAGGCGGGTCACTTCTATCTATCCTCTTTTCCTATTATAGACCTTTTTATACCCAAAGGCTTTTACACCATTTGGTGGTTCTACAAGCTTCCGATTTTATTAGAATACATATATTCTAATTATATTACTCATTACTCTTGCATCTTTATCTTGGAGTACTTCGTCATATGTCCGGAGATCGGTTCATGTCCTCCGAGGATCGAGTCCAAAACTCTCCCAAAACATGAATCTTTTAGGTTGCCTAACAACACTCCCACTCGACGAGGCACTTTGCAATTGTGTATCATTTGTGATACGTGTTGGATTTCTTGTGATATTTCATCTTGTACAGTTGGTACTAGGTTAGACATGTCTTTTATTATTTCCTTAAGAACAAATTTTCTTATGGGCACGTGATTTATTACATAGTCTTTTTCTAAAAATCGGTTATTGATGCTAACAATGACCTTCTGATTTTTAAGACTATAATCCTACTTTCATTTCTCTAGGATAACCCACAAATAAGTGAATTCTTGTCCAACTTATCATTATCTCTCTTCAGCATATGTGCTGGACTACCCGAATCCGAATATGCTTCAAAATAGGCTTACGCTTATTCAGCAATTCTATATGAGTAGAGAGTTCTGACTTTGGAAGGTACTATATTCACTTCCGTTTCCATAGTATATCCTTAAAATGAATTTGGTAATAACTCATCATCAATCTACTTATTTCCATAAGAGTCCTATACCTTCCTTTTTCTACACCATTCTGTTGGGGTGTACCAGGTGCAATTAGTTGGGATTGAATCCCTACTTCTGATAAGTGACTCCTAAATCTTCCCAAGAGGTACTTGCCACTACGATCTCACCGTAGTATCTTGATACTTTTACTTTGACGTTTCTCCGCATCAGCCTTGTACTCTTTGAACTAATCAAAGCACTTAGTCTTGCGGCACATTAAGTAAATGTATTTGTATCTTAAATAATTGTCTATAAAATAGATGAAATATTCGATACTACCTCTTTTCTGGATAGTCATAGGATCACACAAATCAGAATGAACCAATTCCAACATATCTTTGGCTCCATACCCCTTAGACTTAAAAGCTTCTTGGTTATTTTTCCTTCCAAGTAAGACTCGCAGGTTGGAAAGATTTCCACTACTAATGAACCCAAAAGTTCATCAGCTACCAATGAATCTTACTTAAGTTAATATAACATAGCTTTAGATGCCAAAGATATAATTGGTTCATTTTCGAAGGTTGCTTTCTCTTAAAGTTAGAAGATGTGTTACTAATTTCCATTTGTTGCATCATGGGAGTTATTGGATTTATAAATTGCCAACTAACGTTCCAGAACAGATAACAACTTTGTTATTAAAGGACAGAATATCAAGTTCTTTGAATAGTTTAGAAACTGAAAACTAGTTCTTTCTAAACTTGATACGTAAAGACAATTACTCAAAATCTATGTTTTATTCTTATCAAAAGATAAACATCTCCCACTACAACAGCTGCCACTTTTACAGCAGTGCCCATGTGGACGGTGTTTTTATTTTCATTTAGTTGTCGGGTTTCCTGGAACCCTGCAATGAATTGCGGACATGATTAATGGCATCTGTATCTACACTCCAGGTTCTGGTAGATAACACCACTAAACATGTTTCAACTAATAAATTAAATACACCTATATTGTTCTTAGTTCTAAGAAGACAGTCAACCTTAATGTCCAAGTCCTATTTCCAATCATTACAATTGGGACTACTAAGTCTTTTCTATAGTATAACAACTAGGGGATTGACAAACATTTTAAATCCTAAGAATCACAAAAATATTTGGTCAAGATCAATTCTTTAAAATCCCCATGAATTTTGTATGCCACGATAGTGTGGACGTATACAAAATCAAAGAGGAGATTTTATCCATTAATTTTATTATCTCGTCAACTTTACTTTATGACGAATAAAATTAATAGTTGATCTATCTTTGATCAAATATTTGGTCAAAACTTTTTGAATTTAAAATAACATTGATTCCTCAAACAATATTATTTAAATTCACCAACACCTCAAACACCATGAATTTTGCATGCCACGATAGTGTGGACGTATACAAAATTTAAACATTTGTAAGAGGAGGGTTTTACCCTTTAATTATCTTGTCAATAAATCTTTATGACAAAATAAAATTACCTCAAACACCGTTGAATTTTGTATGCCACGATAGTATGGACGTATACAAAATCAAACATTTGTAAGAGGAGTTTTTAATTTTATTATCTTGTCAACCTATTTATTTGACAAATTAATAGTTGGTTTCCTTTGGTCACACGAATAATAGCAGTGACTCCGATGGGGAGGATACTATTAGACGTGCCTAAGTGTATACCATTACTTGATACTAAGTTCATTAATAAGATTGTGCCCCTTCCGATGGGGAAGATCACACGCTCTTAATTAACTTCCTATAGTCATCCAAAATGGAAGTTTAATCTAGTGATCCACAAACAAGCTCATCCGATATGGAGGAAGGTACTCAGAGCCAACGCGCAAGCTTGTTGCATCACCAGTAATGGACACCGTGGAATTTATTTAAAAATAAATCCCTCTCCCACTTAGTTATTTAAAGTGAGGAATTTTGACTATGCTAGCCTACTTAACATGCATACTAACAAGCACACACAGCACAGCATAAAAAGCAATAAATAGAAAAATTAATTTTCAACTATTATGGCTTTTATCTATTGCTATCCTCCGTGTGTTGCCAACCCTAGCTGCTGCCATCTTTGGCCACTGCCACCGGGTCTAGTTGTCGCATCCATCTTGCTCCTTGTTCCGTTGCGCCTCTGGTCCTCAAAAGGTTCCATGCCTTGCAAGATTCGATCCGCGACATAAATAAAATTTTACATTTTTTGATCCTATATTCCTCAAAGGAATGTACATGTAAACTAGATCGAACATAAAATAAAATTTACATCCATCGATCCTATATTCCATAAAAGGAATGTACATGTAACTAGATCAAAAAATAAAATCCTAATAAAACTAAATAGAGGCTTCTTTGTATTTTATATAATCTGCTTTCTAGGAACTTGACATGTAGGGTCCAATCCCCATGTAACTATAAGCCGTAATGGTTGGATCCTGCGTCCGCAAGTTAGCACATCCTATTATCACCTAATTATATGACATGCATAATTAAACTAATACCAAATACAGGAAGCAAAAACTTCTGATACAATTGTTGGTTGCTACTAAAACCTAATGGTTCCATTTACATAACGAAAATTTGTACGAAAGTCAGAACCTTTTCTAACTACAGTGTGTTCTTTTAAATTAAACTTGGATTACCGCTGCGGAACTTAACATGTTTGATCAAAATTTAATCTATTTGTTCTTTTAGAGTTTTGACTTGGATCTCTGGAGACTTACGTTCGATCAAATTCTAAGTTATTAATTCCATTAAATATTAATTTTCATAATTGGTTTGATATTGGCGTGGCGAGGCACATGACCTTCTTGGATATTGGAGCAACCACTTTTGACTAGATAAAACCTTTTAGGAAGCTAATATTTAATTTCCTAAAACTCTTTGGTCAGCAAAAAGAGCAATCAAATCCTAGGAAAAGAAATGAAAAGACACTTCGAAAGCAAATTAAAACCACTAAAATCATATGCCTCTTGTATTTGGTATTATTTCTCAAAATAGCTAGTATGATGGAAAGGAAAAATACTAGTTATACCTTTTAGAAAAACCTCTTGATCTTCTCAGTATTCCTCTTTAACCTTTCAGACGTTGTGTGGCGTGGTGCTTCCAAAGGAGAAACACCAACCCTCAAGGACGAAAGCTGCCGCCCTTCTCAATGATGAAATCCAACCCTTCGCAAGGAGGAAGAGAGAGGTATGGAGAAGAGCAAGGGAAAGAGGGGAGCCGGCCACAAGGAAGAGAAGAGGGAGAAAAATAGAATGAATAGAGTCGTTCACCATGAAGTCTTCTCTACCCCTCTTTTATAATCCTTGGTCTTGGCAAATAAGGAAAATTTAATAAAACTTCCTTAATTCTTTTTCCATTGAAAAGGAAAATTTATTTAAATAAAAATAATTTTTCTTTTCAATTTACAATAATCGACCACACCATAAAATTTCCAAGCAAATAAAATTTTAAACACAAATTAAAACTTCCTTATTTGCTTCCGGAAATTTATAAAATTTCTCCAATAATTTTTCCCTTCATGATTGGTTAGGGTTTATAAATTAAAATCTTTCTTTTAACGTATGGATAAAAAGTTATCTCTAAAAATTAAAATCTCTTTTTAATCTACAAATAAGGAAAGATATTAAATCTTTTCTTAATCTTTTGTAGAAACTAATAAAAGAGAATCTTTTTAATTTTTAATCTTTCTTTTAAATAATAAACATGATTAATAGGAAAGTTTTTACCAAAATTAAAATCAACCTTTTAATCTACGAATAAGGAAAGAGATTTAGCTCTTCTCTTAATCTTTTGTAGAATCTTATAAAAGGAAAGATTTAAAATTTTAAACTCTCTTTTAAATCATGTATCCACATAAGAAAATTTTAAAAATAAAATCCTTTTATTTAAATATACTAAGCTTCGAATGGGCCCCATACCTTGCCCGACTCCATGCAGACTTGGCCGGCCTAGCTTGGTCTCAAGCCTAGCTTGGCCCGCCTATGAGTGTGAAGGTGGGTATGGTGGGTATAATCCTTCTATAATTGAGAAGCTCAGATAGGGACCGAGAGGTGGTTTGGTCTCCCGATGGAATTAAGCATCCCGTGTTTGCAGAACACACAGCTTAATTTTATCAATAATAATTCATTCCACTAGAGAACTATTGTTGAACTACCGCACCCAATCCCAAATTATATTTGGGCTCCTTCATATTATGGTGTGTTAGTCTCCTGTGTTTAAGATGTCGAATATCCACTAATTAAGTAAATTCTTGACAACTCCTTAAGTAATATCTAGCTCAAGAGTAGTACCACTCAACTTCCTTCGTCATGCCGGACTAAGTCCACTGCGGGGTTTAACATGACAATCCTATGAGCTCCTCTTGGGACATTCTCAACCTAGATCACTAGGACCCGGTTCCTTCTGTAATCAACAACCACACTATAAGTGATATCATTTCCCAACTGGGCTTATTGATTTATAGACTAAATGCCCATTGATAAATTAAAGAAATAAATATCAAATATATGTAGCATTATTATATTAGGATTAAACTTGCCTTCAATATGGGAGGTCTTTGTTCCTTTATAAAATCAATTGTATAAAAGCACGAATGGTCCTCGATTCTCTAAGTATACTAGTGTAATTATAGTTAAGATAAACTAATGCCTAATTACACTCGACCTTCAATAGTTTATTCCTTTCCATCTTGGTCGTGAGCTACTATTTATAATTTATAAGGAATTGATAACATGATCTGCAGTGTCACCACACACCATGTTATCTCTGATATAAATTAATTGAACAATTACATTTATCATAATATATAGACATTTGACCAATGTGATTCTTATTTCTAAATAAATATTTATATCAATACGTAACCCC